>NC_139351.1:58588876-59791376 GCF_055883805.1 Amblyomma maculatum | reverse complement strand
TATTTCAGAGTGCCTCTCCTTGGCCTCAGTGGCTGTTGGCTGTTTTTGTATGTTATCTTTTAACGAGCCCCCTCAGATTCTCTACATTTGCTCGCTGATCAGCAGAGCTAGTGACTGGTAGCCTTGACGTCATAGATTTCAGTAAGAACGTTGTTCACAACTCCTACCCTCCCCGTTAGGTTCTATGCGGCCTTCTTGGTTATGATTGATTGATTTATAGGAAGGGAAAGGCGCAGTTACTGTCTCGCTTGCTTTCTGTGGACACCTGAACCGCGCCGTAAGGGAAGGGAGGAAGGTGGGAGTGAAAGTGTAAAGTGAGAAACAGGAGCCGTAGTGGAGGGCTACGGAGTAATTTCGACCACCTGGGGATCTTTAGCGTGCTCTGACATCGCACAGCACACGGACGCCTCCTTCTTGGTTATGGAGTGCGTTCGAATCACCGTTATGAGCGAGGGTGGCGTTGGGAAACAGTGTCAAGGATAGGCGACACTCCACATAAATGCCTAAGAACATAGAAGATTGAACAGCCATCACTGTAGGTCAGCCGCAGGGCACTGGACTCTAATTTCGTAGGTTATGGGGCCAGACTCACCGACACCATCTGGTGGTATTGTACACTCTAAGGGATTATCTCAACGAATGCTTCATTACTTATAATTGACCACCAACTAAAAATATCCCCTATCGTATTATTTGTCTTGAATTCAATGTCTTCTGACAATTTGGCATGCCCTAATGGGCCTTCATATTTTATTAGATTTGTTTGCTAATTAATCAAATTAAAGTTATTTCAAATTTATGGATCCGATAAAATGACTGTTTCTAGAGCTTGACATATCGCGATTTTGAACAGGCGCGTGACAATTATTAGAGATTTAAATTACATAGCAAACTAGTTTTCGAAGCAGCATGCCGTGGTGGTGCAGTGGTTGCGGCGCTCGACTACTGTCCCCAAGTATGCGGGATGGAATTCCGGCCGCGGCGGGATTCGATCCCGCATACTTGGGCAGAGTAGTGTAGCGCTTTTCGATGGTGGCATAAAGCAAGGTGCCCACATGCTGTGTGATATCAGTGCACGCTAAAGAATTCTGCAGCGCTCCAATATCGCGTCTTTCATAGCCTGAGCCACATTGGGATGTTAAACCCCACCAACAAACAAAACCATGCAGTTCTCGAATATGTAAACCTTTTTTCATTTATTTTTAAGTCCTAGAAGTGAGTTTTCATAAAATGTTACTGTTGTGTTGGACAAAGTAAATATGCTGAGTGATAAAAGAATAGAATAAGCACAAATTGCAATTTACAGGCAACATTTTCAAGGCCTTTAAAAATATGTCTTCTTCCGTCAAGTAATGAATAATTCAGCATGTTATTTACTCATTTCTCAAACACCAAGCATAGATGCCAGGGTGCTGCTGTCATCAAAACTAATCATTTAGACGCAAGCGCACGGAAGTGCTGCATAAAAATAAAACAGTATCATTCGAGACAGGCATGCTATTGACTTTAGAAGAGTAGGAAGTAAAAGTAACCTCATTAGGAAAGCAGTACGCCGCAACTCAGACACAAGGCTACAGCAATCCACTGATCTCACAAACATCATGTCGACGCTTGAGGCCACGAAGATGTACAGACGCCATAGCAATAATTTGAAGAAAAAAAAAAGAGAAGCACTGGTTTCTAGAACTACATCGCCTGTTGCTGGCGCGTACTAACATATTTTACTTTAATTTCAAGTTACTTAACTGACCTATTTTGAAAACGAGCTACCGATGCACATCTATTATGTCGCTGCCTGAAGCTGACTTCTTGTCGGAAACGCATTGTTCACATTGATGCAAGGGTTTATTAATACCAGCGCTCAACAAAAACGCCCAAAGCTCTGTACGAAATGCAGTAATTACAAGCCTTGTCTTGGGCTTTGAGTGCTGATTAAGCAGTAGGTAAATGATTCAAGTCTGATTCAATTGACTTATAGAACTCGCTTTCTGTTCTGTAAGTTACCTGGAATTCAATGAAATTTTTCATATTGAGATACAAACAATTATATAGCCTAACTTAGCGCTTATAGCTAGTGAGGAAGGAGTCAATAAATGGCCAATGTAAACTAAAAATGCCGTTGAATGTATTTTTTTGCTTCCGAAGCTACCTATCGTTTAGCCAAACCACTTTCTGTGACGAACACCTGGGTTCTGGTAAATTGATTTCGCAGAAGGACGCAAGACGCAAGGTGATTGAACAAGTTTGTTACAGAAAATACTACATGTGCATCTTAAATATTACTCGGAAATGAAACATGAACTCATTACGTTTTGTTTGTTCTTAAGTTATGAAACTTTTAGAATTTCGAAGCAACTATAGTTGAGATAAAAACAGTAGTGGAGGCTCTTAGACTAATTTTGATCATCTAGGTATCATTAACGAGCACTGATATCTCACAGCGCGCGGATGAGATAGGGTAGCGCGACTGAGACGCTGGGTTCGAAACTGAACACTTTGGTTCAGTAGTATAGCGTAGTGAACGCTGAGATTCAACGGCTTGCGTATTATTATTCTGGTTTTGGCTTGGAGGGAGAGAAACCTGTAGTTTGATGCGTTCTGATAAGAGGTTATTTACTCTCAACAGATGATGATGACGATGAAAACGTTTATTGACTAAGGTTTAGGACTTAGGTTAAGGGAAGGCTGATCGGATCCCTAGACCGGGACACCATTGGTAAAAGCCACCGTCCGTGCTCTTTCGACGAGGGTCTCGTTGTTTTTCTAGGTCCGAGCTAGACAAGGCCGCTTCCCAGCCCTCCCAAGTTAGCTGATTTATTTCTCTAGACTGTTGTCTTGCTGGGAAGCCCTACCATATGGTAGAAGTTTGCGTTCTGGCCGCAAAAGTTGCACTGAGCTGAAAAAGATTGGGGCTCAATGGTGTGAAGCGTTGCTGGATTATTAAATGACAATTTGTAGCCTTAGGAGGTGACACTCTTCTGAATTATTAAGACCCTAAGCAGGCCTCAGTAGTGTCTGCAGTCAAGGTGCAAATGCTGTAGTATACCAGTATTTTTTGTTATTGGAGAGGAGTAGCCTAAATCAGTAAGGGAGGACGTAGAAAGAATACGGGGAAGAAAAGCTCGGGCCGAAGCGTGCACCCGCTCGCTTCCTTCAATTCTCTAGTGACCTGGTACCCAATAAGCTCCTTAGCAAACTATTTGTGTTGTGAATTTATACAGGTTTGATTTTGGGGGATTCTGCACGGCGAAGAACTGAGAGCGTTATAAAAAGAGAGCGTTGATCAACGCACCTGCATTTGTTGATCATCTGGTCTTCTCTGAGTCTGCCCACCAGAGACAAGGCCCCGAGCACTGCCTGGCGCCTCCAGAGCACGCCTCTCAGCCTGGCAATTAGGTCCAGCCATTCACCCACAGTGAGTGGTGGCAAGTCTGTCTCAGAGATGCCATCTGGTGTGTACCCGATACCCTCGAGCCAGCTGCTCATGTTCACGCCCAGGGACTGTTGCGCAGTGTGGGCTCCACCTCCCGTAGGTACCTGGAGACCTACAAGGGTCTCCAGGAGAGTGCTTTTGCCAGAATTGTTGATGCCCACAACGCCGATGCACTCGCCACGGTTGAGCAGAATGCTTACGCCATCCAAGAGTTTAACCTGTGAGCGCAGCGGAGAGAAAAACGTGTCTGTTTCCCTAATTTCGGCTTAGTGTCTGCAAAAAAGTTGAACGTAAGGGTAAGTTGGTCCTCAAGCTCGGTTAAGGTCAGGAACTGGCTCTGGGTGTAGTCAGTTCGAAGGAATAAACGGATGACAGAGCAGCCTTTAACATGAATGGGCGAATACATTGGTTTGTGATAGATTAAGGGTAGTTAGTACAAGCTGCGGTAATAGATACCGTTGTGAGGACCGATACTAAAATATACCACATGCAGGAAAAATAAGTGGAATAAACATTGTAATGATATAACAAATCTCAGAATACTTCCCATGCAACAATCTGAGTGATTGCTTTAGTTGCAGAAAAGTGTCGACTTGAGAGATAGACATATACTCAGCCAACACCAATTTTCAAAGACACGCAAAAAGAATTTTAAAGTAGCTTAATGTCACAATAGCATATCAATTTATTTTTGTGATACCTGTGAGCACACTGCGCTATTTTCCTGCTCCCATTAAAAGAGGTCTGAGGTATACCCTTACAGCTCCAAGCCAACTCACAAACACGGTCAATATGAAAACATGACTGTCAGGCATAACTACCCATAATAGCATATTTTCTTACCTGATTAATAAAGCCGATGGACTTTTGAATGTTGCGGATGGCCATGGAGACATCTTTGAAGGCCTTGACTCTACATACCTGGTTGACTAAGCTCACTTCCCGCTGAACTTCGGGGTCCATGGACATGACCACGAGTCTGGGACCTCGCTGCTGCTCGGGCGAATTGTCGGGTGTCTCGTCACCAAGAAAGCGGCGAACAACGTACCTGCCCGTCAAAGGAACAAATTTGTTGAACATCGTTTGAAGCAGATGTTCCTTCCGTAACTGCAAAAACTAAGACATCTGATTATGTGTTCCTCAACTACATATCAAAAAAGAATTTTTCATAAGACAATAACATTTTCATAACGCAGTCAGAAATTGTAGCAAGAATGACGATGTTCGCATTGAACAAAGCCTATAAATTGGAAGGTTAGTGTTAATAAGAGGAGCAGAGCTTTATACAAAATTAATATATCATCGCGTGCGAATGCCAATATGCGTAGAGAGAGACAAGGTAATAAATATAAATTTGCACGTGATATGAGTAGTGTCCGACTTCAGGAATCAGCTTCTCCCAAATAACAGGCTGTACATCTCGCTTTCAAAGCACTGGTTCTATGGTTAACGCTGATGGAATTTAGTGTCGAGCACAGCGAATAGGCGGATGCTAGGAATGTCCCTTCGCAGTGGGGCTGCTCAAGTGCCCTCCATGCATGTTATTTCTATTCCTTACTGTGTCACCTATAACGATCGATGCGAATTTTCATATTAATTCTCAAATTATAATATTTCTATAACTACTGTAAATTTTCCAGGCTGTCTAAAAATTGCGCGTTACCTCAAATGGAAGGTTGCATGTTAGCTTTTACACGACATCAATCAAGATCTATCACAATAATAAACCAACAGTTCTTGTCGCTCCCAATGAGATAAAAAAATTCTTTCCGTGCCCACATAACGCATCATCAGTAATGAGAATGCTCAATATAAGGCAACAATTTTACAATTATCTAGGTCCGTCAGTACCTCGTACATAAGGTTTTTAAGTCGATCGCTGCCTCACATCGACAAGGCATGGAATCCAGGAATTTGTCGGTGAGTGTCTAGCCTAATATCGCCACTTTCGCAGCAGCTTGTTAAATTCCTACATGGCACCGCTCACATTTCCGTTCCTCTAAGACTAGCAAAACGAGCGGTAAAATTTTTTATCGGTTTATTTTGAATTCAGCTAATTACAGCTGACAGGCGTGGCCACTCTGCAGATCAATATATATATATTTTACCAATTTCTCACAAGCACAGAATACTTCAGATTCAAATTGAAATTCATTTTTTATTTTCCGTGTGTGCAGAAAGAGCAGCCACAAGAAGCTACCGGTCGCGGCAGCTTGACGTGATGGCTACCCCTAAAAGTGATGACAGCAGCGGCGCGTACATCGAGGAGTTCAAAACTAGCATATTTTGAACTTCAGTTCACAATGATTTACACATTCTGCTTTGCATACAATACACGGTTAACAAAATCAACTGCAGAATTGTTATACACAGACATGATAAAGAAAGAGCTGAGAGTCGGAAAACACAAAATGATACACAAACACCAAATCGACAGTCAAGCACGAGAGACATCGGAGAAACACTAGAATACAGTCATAATCAAATACAAAAATTTTCTAAGTAATTTCTTTGACATATGTGATATTAATTTTTCGGTGTTCAAAATCATTGAACATTGATGGAAGCGTATATGTCAAGGACTGCAGGGAATAGTTGTTTCGGGGTATAGGAACATACCTGTACTCGGGTTGGCGGGTGTTACACAGCAGTGAGTTTGGCGTGAGTTTAGAGAGATCAGCAAAAAAGGGCATTTCCTTTAGTGGCCACGAGATACGAGTCGGCGAAACGATGTTTATACAAATCATTCATTATAATTGCTTTAAAACGGTCAAACAACTCTGCAGAGGGAGAGTCGAAGGGTACATTTGCAATTATCCTTAATGCCCTTTTCTGAAGAATGAGTAACTTGTTGATATTTGTTCCGGTGTTGTTGTCCCTGTTCTCGTTAAACGCAGCCCAATCCCAGGTTCTTGTGTGCTTTGTGGTAGCATACCATCTGCAACGACTTACTGGTAATCGTCTTCGGTCCAGCGGTTAGGGTGAATCATTAGTTGATGCAGTTTGCATAAGAGTCATCACTCATTAACCTCCACCAAATTTTAGCCATGAGGTTGCATAGGAAAGTCAAGCAACGTTCACAACTTCGTGACTAGCGAGATGTTTTGGGGGAATTAATAGAGGTTTAAAAAAATTATTGTGTGGTTTGTACGGACCGAACAGGATGTTACAACACCGTGGAAACTTAGAAGCCTAGCTCAATTAAGCGTATGGAAGCAATGACGTTATCTTGTACTCGCTCACGTAAATGTGTCAAGATACCAAGGATTGGCTCACGCAGAACAACCTTGATATCTAATGCATTCCACAGCTTGGTGTTACCTCTAAGTAAAGTCGGACGTACCAAGTAATATAAAAGATGTCGTGTGCGCATTCGACCTAGCATGTAGCACTTTAACATCAGTGAAAATTTGGTTTGAAGACAGTCTGTAGTTGGATTTTTACATGTCAGTGATCGCATGTATGCCGTTATTGATTTCATTGCCAGTGATGGCAGTGACTTCAAGCGACTAAAGTAAAAAAAAAAGAACATCTGGTAAAAAAGCATATATAACGAGTATTAAAACAAAACAAAAGCATAAAATCTCAGGCATTTTTCGTAAAGTCTATATAGCAGCAGGCTGAAGCACACGCAGCGAAGTAGTTAATTTTCCCATTTCTCTTCAAACTAATATAATAATGTTTTCTGCACTCCGATAACATTCATATATTTCGCAAAATTCACATAGCTCTTTTGAAATAAATACCCCTTGAAGTTCTCTTTTCACAACTGGTCTTTAAATTGCTAACCGAAACGAAGGCCGCTACAAAATTTGTCAGCCTTAAAAAATAATAACGCTCCCTGTCAAGGAACATAAAATTTTCGACAGCCAAATTTCTACTAAAGCTCAATCGACCGCACCGTAAAAATCTCTACCTGGCCAATAATAGCAGATGCTCACCAACGCAAATTGTAGAAAACTTGCGAGTCCACCAGTGAAAGTATGATCATGTACAGGATGCCCTCCACCACCATGCTCACAGCCTCGTGGAAGCCTGTCTCGTGGTATGGCTCCAGCGGGTATAAAAGGCGAGCAGTCTTGTTTTCAACACGTGCTGCGAAGCATCCAAGATATATTTTAGTCGCAATTCAAAATGACAACTTAGTAGCACCGATACCACACGAAGGCAAACGTGTTATTAAATGCACAAAGTTAAATGGAACCTAAGCTATTGTAACTAAAATTTCTTTTCATGTTAACTTCTGTCACGCAATTTGTAAAACGCCATGGAGCACATTCTATTATAATTATGAATGCTACATGTTGTAAAATATGCAGAAGCTAAAACATTTGCATTCGATCCTTTTAAAGGGTCTCTTGCCGATTTTGAAGGTGATTTGGAAATGCGGACATAGGGCAGCGTAAAGACTATCATTCTTACATGAGACTCAAAAGGTTAACTCTTTATTTGAGCACGGACAGTCTCCTCAAACCACCATTGTGTTCGATCCGCCAAGAAATGAAGCCACGTTGGATGCCATGAGAAGCAGCATCTCCAGGTCCCTTTGTGCTTAAAGCACTTTGATCCGGAATCTAGACGTGTCAGGCACAAGGACGCTTCGAAACAATATCAGTACGTGCCCAACAGCACCACAATCCGCTAGTGAGCTCAAGTATGGACCCGAGTAATCGGACCAAATTTTCTACAGACCTCGTGAGAAATTTGAAACTTTAGAAATGTGCTCTTAATATTTGGAACAGGCGCGTACATTCTCGAAAGCGAGCCGACAATTCCTTTGTCTCTCGTCAGCGTCCATCCTCTCAATCGCGCGACATCCTTTCTCGTGGCGGTGAGGCTACGATGACGTCCCAAGCTTTGGGGAACCCCAAGGACCTTAGGGCGTCGAAATGCGCATGTGCAGAACGTTATTCATGCTTGTGGTCTTGGGTTAACGCTTGGGGCTGCCACTATTTTCCGGAAATAACATTCGTCCATATACGCCATTGGGTCTCTTGGGTTACGGCAACATGGCGGCGTACGGCCAAGCGGCGCCGCTCGCATCAGCACACATTCGTCGTTACCGCTCCATGGTGTCATACATTCACGGCTAACGAAAGGCTAACGAAGGTTGTGCTATGTCCCATGATGCCCGCACTACCACATTTTAGCAATAAACACTCCCGGGATTACACGTGTAGCGCCTGATTTCAGTAACACGGGTGTAGTTTACAACAATGGTAAACAATTCTGTCAAGGGTTAGTTGAGGCGTTTAACATTGCTAAGGCTAAGGACAAGTGTGCGGCTAAGGCATCGGTTAGCCTTCATTGTAAGGAATTCGCTCTGTTAGAAAATTCTCTGAATTTTCTTCTTCTTCTCCTTTTCCTGCCATTTCACCTGTTGGGTTGTGCGCACGCATTTCAGAACGAGTCTTGGTTGTCCTCTTTCCTTCACAAAATATTCAGTTGTTAGTCCAGCCTTGTCTTGTTCTGTTCTTTCCTGTGTCTCGTCTTTTGACTGGTTTAAAATGAACCGTTACCAACTCGCCCAGTTGTAGCATAGCGTGTCAGATGGTCGACGGCGGTGACGATCCAGCGATTGCCTCGTGTAAAATGGAAGCAGCCCGTATAAGTCGATGCCGACAGCGACGAAAGGAGTGGAAGGGCAAGGTAGAGGCTGTAATAAGCCAGCAGGAGATGAAGTCGGCCGCTTGCGGTGCTGGTATGGCAGGCAAGAAACGACGTATTTTGCCACACTTGAAGGAAGGCGAGGCCAAAAGAAACGGCTTTTCACGCGTAGCATCATCGTGGAGGGCCGCCAGATTATGGGAGCGAAGTACTCTCTTGACCACGGGAACCCAACGGGTGCCTTCAAAACAATAAATGTAGCGGCAGAGCACTCCGTTGCCAAGTCGGAACTGTTGAAGTTGCCTGCGCATCCTAGTGGTAGGAGGCTGATAAGCACCGATAAGACGGTCGATCAAAGAACGGCAGTATGGATCTGCTCGCATGTGGGAAATAAGGGCGTTGCGAACCGAAGCAGGGGCATGAGTTGGGCCAGTGATGTCTGGAGCCCTTGACGACACTGGGGCATCGAGGGTGCACGCAGGAAGTATCGAAGAAGCACTACCCAGGGAGTCTGGATGCGGGCAACGGGAAAGATCATCGGCATCTTGATGCTTACGACCGGATGTATTTGGGACGTCAAAGGTGTGTTGCTGCAGACGTAGCATCCAACGGCCCAGGCGTCCATTAAAAGTATTCAGGGTAGATATACAACAGAGCGTGGTGATCGGTAACTACGGAGAAATGGCGGCCGCTGAGGTAAAGGCGGAATTTCTGAACTGCCCAAACGACGCAAGGCACTCCTGCTCAGTGATGCTGTAGTTGCGTTACGCTGGTGTCAGAGTGTGACTTGAAAATGCAGTTACCTTCTCCCGACAATCGATATCACGCTGCAGAAGGACGGCGCCGATACTAAGGCCGCTGGCATCGGTGCGTAGAACGGAGGCAGCATTGTCATCGAAATGAGTGAGAAAAGCTCTTCTTCGCATTCTTCGGACCAAATGAAAGCAGTGCGGTCGGTAAAAAGCTGGGGTAGTGGTGCAGCAATGGTAGCGAAATTGAGAATGAAACGACGAAAGTACGAGGATAGGCGGAGGAAACTACGAAGTTCTTTAGTCCGCTGAGGGCGCGCAAATATTCAAAACTGCGACAAGCTTTTCAGGGTCGGGACGAATACCATCGCTGCTGACGAGATGTCCTAAAATCTTGATTTATTTGCGAAATTACACTTTTAGAGCGCAGCTCTTTGGTGCATGTTCATACGCTCAAACGTAGCGGGGTCATTGTAAAGTCCAAAAGGCATGACTGAATTCGTAAACCCCGTCGGGAGTAGCGAATGCGGTTCTTTCTTAGTCGGCTTCGTGCATCAGAATCTGCCAGTAACCGGAACACAGATCCAAGGTTGAGAAATATTCGGCAGCCTGAAGGCAGTTGGGAGAGTCGTCAATCCGTGGCATAGGATTGCGACTGGCTTTGTTAAGTGCACGGTGATGAGAGCACAAAAACGCCCATACCCGTCATTTTGTTTACCAAGATGACCGGCGCTGACCAGGGGCTGACTGAGGGCCGAATAATGTCTCGTCGGAGCATGTTATTTACATTATCTTCGATAATTTTACGTTCTGATAAAGAAACACATTATGGGCGGCGGCTAACAATAGAAGTACCTTGGGTAATGATGCGGTGCTGTGCAGCAGTTCAGCCCAAGGTCGAAGAAGTGACTTCAAAGGATGCTTGGTGTTTGCGAAGTAATTTCTGTAATTTTTGGCAGTGAGAAGCAGGGAGGTCTGGATTGATGGTGGTGAAGTGAACAGACAGAAGCATCGGAAGGTGGTGGTGGTGAGGAAGTAGGGGTGGTAAGGGCGGTGAGGGACACCGGCTGAATGTCCAGGGCACAAGGAAAACAGGTCCTTTTGGTCAGCACTAAAGGCTTGGGGGAAGTGTTCAAAGCAGCAACAACCACTTTGCCGTGATCAACCCAAATCAAGCTCAGTGGTAAGGCGATTCCACGGGTTAGATGGCGATCAGAAGGCGCGATGAGCACATCCCCGTTATCAATGTCGTAGAAGTAAGCGCGATAAGCTGTTCGCATCCAGGAGGCAGAATTGAGTCACTAGCGGCAAGCAGGCGAAGTTGGGGCGCGGGCTGATCAGAAGATGAATCGGTCTTGTTCCTATGGATGACCCTGTCACGACACGAAATGCTGGCTGATGCGGCAGACAAAAAATTCCAACCAAAAATAATAGGGTGAGCGCAAGGAGGCATCACAGCAAATTGTACATAGTGGCGGACACCGTGAACAAAAACTCTCACCATACACTTAACAGAAGGTCAAATGATTGCACCATCAGCGCCACGGAGTTCAGGTCCATCCTACGGTATTTTCACTTTGCGTAAACGGGAACACAAGTCAGCGTGTACCACCGAAATAGAAGCGCCCGTGTCGATCAAAGCCTCAACATGTAAACCTTTTACTCAAACTAAAATCATATTGGAGGGACGTTCCGGAGGTCTTTTTTGATGGCCGCAGAGTGCTGTTTTCCCTCCTTAAACTGCAGTGATTAGTTTTCCGATAGCAGTGGGGCAGCGGAGAAGCCTGGTGAAGCGGCGAGGTTGAGCGACGAAAAGGCGAAATGGAACGGTGTCTGGAAGGCCGGTAACCATGCTGCGCTGCGGAACTTCCTGGAGGGGGTGATGAACGTCGGGGATAATTAGGGCATGAACGGTGGTTATAGCTGGATAAGCGATTAGGATAATCTCTACCCAATGAGCCGTAGTCGCGTCGTTCATTTTGGAGTTGGCGATGACAGAAACAGGAAATATGGCCCCGTTAGCCGCAGTAATAACAAACAGGGCGGGCTGGGTGCCAGGTGAGGTAGTATGACGGCGCCGTTCAAGGTGGGGCCAATGCGGCTACATGAGCACTGGGAGGCACCGGTGGTGTAGGCGCTCCAAATGCAGGCGGCAAGGATGCGATCTGGACGTACGTAGTCACAGGGCAGGTGGTAGGAGCGTCCGGGGGGGGGGGGGGGGGAGGAGGGGAGAGGAAGTCATGGAGGCCAACTCTACTTTGATAATGCTGCGCAGGCCGGCATTTGAATGTGGCTTAGTTGCGGAGCGGCCCGAACCACTTTGAGCTAGAAGCTCCTCACCAATTAGTCCGCGGATAGACACACAGATGTCGAAGGCTTCAGTAGAACTGAAGGAAGGCTGATCAGGCTGGAGGCGGATGGACTGAAGTTCACCCAGTCGATGACAGGTCGAGATGACGGTGTCGATGATGGTAGGGTTCATCACGGCCAGGACGTTGAAGGCGAGTAATCCAATTACCTTAATGATGTGCCGGACCCGCTCGGCCTCTGGCATGGTATCATTTATACGCCGACAAAGTGCGAGGACGTCTTCAATATAAGATCGATAAGTCTCGCCGCAGCGCCGAACTCGAGCATCCAGCTGCTTCTTAGCGGATTCTATTCGAACAGAAGGAGCGCAGAATATCTGGTAACTTTTTCTTGAATGTGGCCCGGTCTAGAATTGTCGACTTACGGTTCCTAAACCATGTTTTGGCCACATCCGTCAAGTGAAATTACACTTTCAAAAGCTTGATGGAACCGTCCCACTGGTTGAAGGCACTGACGCGGTCGTAGTTGTCTAGCCAGTCATCAGCGTCGTCGCCGTGTAGACCGGCAAATGTCTGGGGTCGAGCTGTAGGCTACTCACAGTCCAAGTAGAATGGGGAGTTGGGGTAGAGCGGGAAGAACCCAAAACATCGGCGGTACCTTCTTGGGTCATAACGATGGTAGCAGCTGTCAAGCGGCGGCCGGAACGGAGCTCCAGGTAGATGCAGGTGACTAGGTAGCGGGGAAATTCAGACGCACATCCACCACATCTAAAGACATGCCTGGCAAACCAGGTTTATTAGAAACCTGAAGCCCGAATGCTCACCGAAGCGAATCACACTGAGCGATGACGATGAATCTCTCTTAGAAGGATGAAGATGAAGCAGCACGTGCACCCGTGTGAAAGATGAAGCGACATACAGCGCTCACACACTGAATGTCTCGCAGACATATTGCTGCCTGTAGTGTTAATATTTGAAGCATTTGTTGGGTGCCATGTAAATGCACCATGCGATGTCTTAATGCGCCGAAGCGAAGAATAAGCGTGTCGAACAACGGCTGTTGCACATGCCATCATTATTGCGGGAAGAAAGATTTCATAACCGTAAAAGGAAGCAATAGGCTCTTTTAACAAAACTGCAGAAAGGTCGGCAGAAGAAATGTGTACACATCTACAAGGATGTTAATAAAAGTGATTAATCAAAATATGAAAATGATGCCAGTTCATAGCCGTCAAAGGCAAGCCTCCCTTTGAAGAGACCCTTGCACTGAAGAGACCCTTACCTTCGCAACAGCGCAATATTCGCTCGTCAACCCCAAGCACAGCGTGTTGGCATGCCTCTTCGAGGACTTTCCCGCCCGTGAGGCAGATGGCGTTGTATCTGGACAGCAAAATGACCTTGATGATTCCCCGGACTAAGGCGTAGGTGGGGAACCAACGGAACGCAAACCCCCAAACAAGGAGTCCAGAGGAGCTGGTTTGCGATAGCGTCTCGTGCCCCAGCACCTGCAGGATCTCCACTCCAAGTGACCCCACCATTCCTGTAAAAACAAAAAATGCAAACTCGGCACTCACATAACTTTGCACAGTTGTATGTTACTTGGAGGATGAGAATCAAGTTGAAACGAAAAGTACGGAACATTTTCGTATTGTTACATCAGTATTTCTAGGCGGGTTTCAGCAGTGAACATGTGACAACGTCAATACATTACGCGACTACAACAAAATTGCGGTTAACTAGAAAGGTACCTGAAAACCATTGTATAGAAGAAGTGCAAATATTTGCCCGGTTCTTCCACTCTATTTTTTCTAGGAAGCCTACGAAGGCGGAAGTCTACGTGAAAGTCATCAAATGGTACATATATTAGTAAAAATTAAGGATGTCTTAACGCAATACAATTTAATGCTCTTTTCTCATCGCCGTCACCTGCGAATGCGCTCTAAATAATCGCAAATTCACGTTACTTCTGAACCATTACCCTCGTAATCCCCTGCCTCCTACTTTCTCTGCACTTATTTCTTAATCACTTTGTGCCTTTCTAAATGAGATGACGACGAAGTGATCCTTAATTTTAGCGACATTGGATATTGAAGTGCCGTTCTGGGAAATCAGCAGTCGCGGCAGCGATTTTGAGCATGCGGAAAACAAATTCAAACGAAATGATTACCATCAAATGCACGCGCATAGAGGGTTTAAGCACGAAAATGAAAAAAAAAAAGATGAATATCTAACTAGAAAACCCAAATAGTCTGCTTGTCGCAATGCGCTCCGCGACCGGTTTAAGTCGATTGGCTGCAATAGTTGAGCTCAAAAGATATTTCCGATCCTCTCTTAGGAGTCCGCGTCAGCTCGTGTCGCATATTTCCGCAATGTGGGATGTAAATTAGCAATATTATTTCCTCAAAAGCGGACTTGAAAGATGGTAATTTTGATGTCTGTGGAAACACTGTTTTCCTTTTCTAATTAGTTTTCACAACAATACTGAATGCATATTTCAAAGTTCATAATTTGTGAGGTGGAATCTTCGCTGAAGCATGCACGTGGATTTGGCTGGGAATGAAGGTAGGCCTTATAGTGGCGGATCGAGTAAGTTCATTTTCATATCTCTGCGTAGAAATGCTTACATCAGGTTACTGTGTGAAAATACTGAGAGCGGGCTGAAATAATGCGTAAAAATGTGAGAATTCTGCTTCACTTTTAATATCAGTGAATGTGATATTTAGTAGTATAATTATAATCATCATCATCATAATGATCATCATCATCAGCCGGACTATACCCACTGCAGGTTGAAGGCCTCTCCCATATTTCTCCAATTGACCCGGTTCTGTGCTAGCTGCATCCACTTGACCTCTGTGAACTTCTTAACCTCATCCGCCTACCTAACTTTCTGCCGCCCCCTGGTACGCTTTCCTTCCCTTGGAATCTAGTGTTACCCTAAGCGACCATCGGTTATCCTCTCTTCGCACTACATGTCCTGCCCATGCCCATTTCTTCTTCTTGATTTCCACAGGAATGTCAGTAACTTGAGGTATCTCTCTGACCCACTCTGCACGCTTCCTATCTCTTAATGTTACCCCTACCATTTTTCGTTCCAT
This sequence comes from Amblyomma maculatum, assembly GCF_055883805.1. NCBI lineage: Eukaryota > Metazoa > Arthropoda > Arachnida > Ixodida > Ixodidae > Amblyomma > Amblyomma maculatum. The sequence continues at coordinate 59,776,180 of NC_139351.1, read as the reverse complement.
AGCCCTCTGGGTTGTCCTCAACTTAAGTAGAACCCTCTTGGTTAGCCTCCACGTTTCAGCCCCATGGGTGAGTACAAGTAAGATGCAACTGTTGTATACTTTCCTCTTGAGCGATACCGGTAAGCTGCTAGTCATAATCTGCGAGTGCTTGCCAAATGCACTTTATCCCAGTCTTATTCTTCTCTTTTTTTAGTAGTAGTAGCGTTTAGTAATAAAGCGGCAATAAAAATTAGCCAATTTTCTAAAAACATACAGCTGAACTACATATATTAGTGCCAAAGCGCATATAAGCTCACCAACACCGACTAAGAATCTTTTATAAGTTTTTTTTGTCGAAGTTCAGTTTGGCTGAGCTGTTTCGTGAGACGACATCTGCTTGACCTCGAGCGGAAAATTCAAGCTCAGCCCGGTTTAGCGGTACCAACGTGCAGCCTGCCGGACGAATTTTTCAAGTTCATACGTCAGGAGAGAGGTAGTGATGGAGCCTATGACTGACCCATGACTGACCATTACCTCTTGTAGTGCCTTCACGCCAAGAAATAGTGGAGCAGATTTTAGCCGTTTGGGATCGAAACTAGATACTCATGTTGAGTAGCCCGGCGCCTCAACCACTGAGCCACTGCGGCAGGTGCTTGCGTCATCATTTTAACCAGGTTTTAAAAGTGTTGCCGATATTTTGGCGAGGTGGATCCCAGATAGCGGCCCAAACCCGTGGTTTCCACGATCACGCGCGCCGGTGCGCCGAAGTTGATGACACACATGTAGAGCTGACACTGCGGTGCACCAGGTACACGTTTGTACCAGATAACTATCGTGAGAAAACAATTTCAGCAAGTCATAACAAGTAAGAATTTAAAAAAATCCTGCGCTTTAGAACAATATACCGTTTAGTCGAGATAACCCATGCCAGTTTTCTTAAACTTCATCTCGTTGGCTGGGGGCACCAGGTGCACTCAGTCAGTCCTCTTCCAGGCATTTCCCTTCTTTAGTTCGCAATTGCGGTCACCAACTACACTAGATAAATTTATTGCCACGCAACTTCCGATGCTTCCCTGCTTATTGTAATTGGATGCTCTCGTCTGAGGCTGTTGGTCACTAGTTTAAGATTTCCTCGGTTTATTTTACACCTATAAGTCTGCTTGCCAGATTAGGTTTTCGATTGTTTTCAATTCGAAAATCATGCAACCCCCAGTTGACTATCATTAAAATATCAGCATATTTGAAAATCATTACGTATTCTCGATTACGTTCAGTGCATTGCTCCTATAGACAAGGGATGAACAACAGCGTTGAAAACCTATGTCCTCGCGTAACACACCTCCTGGTCAGTGTTCTACCGCTATCCCCACAAAGCCCTTTGGTCGTTGTGTAGCCCCAAAACACAAGCCAAGAATAACTTTTAGATATGCCTCGTGTACACCGATATTACTCACTACCACGTTTTTTTTTGCCTGAAATAACTTTTTTCTATTTTTACGAACTCCACTGAGACACTGCTTGTATTCAACAAAATTTTCAATCAGCTTGTTGATAGTGCTAATATGGGCCATTTCCGACTAGCCTATCGAAAGCCAGCCTGCTTCATATATCCACTGGAGTAAATGCAAGGATACCGCAAGCCTGATTCTGATCTCAGCCTCCCACCCCAAAGGAGAGGCACGAGCTGACGGCGCCTGCGAAATCACTCTATGCAGGACGGGACGTCAAGCAGCCCTGCGTCGAGTCAGTTAATGGCCATAGGAGCCAGCATCTAACACCTGCAGGAGCCATGCATGTTTTGAGCAACTACTTGAATTTGCCGGTTTCTCCTCCCGCGTCTCCGTCACTCTCAAATTCAAGGTGGCCGCCAGGTAATGCGATCATTGCTACAGCATACAAAATGTTTCGAGGCACATCACATAATCAAACTCAGTTTTCAATATTTCGCTTATATTCAGCGTCTATTTGAAAGAGAGCTATTAATTAGTTTATATATACTGAAAACGGTCGTTACAAAAAGTTTCGGCATAAACATCAATATAAAAATCAAATTATGAAAGAACCCAGACATTTAAAAGCCTTCAGGGAGGAGAGTGCTACGGAACAACATTCGCAGAAGGCTTCTTTTGACGGCAGACGCAGGTTCATGGTTACGGTAGGAAATATTAGTGTTCTGGGGAAGCTCTTTAAAGTCAGATATGAAAGAACACTCACCTGCAAGAAACAGCCCGAGGGCGAAGAAAGAGAAAGCCCAGGTGGGATTGCGGAAGAGGCCCGAGAACAGGTATGCGAGCGGCATACTTGAAAATGCGTTGGCCATGAACAGAGCCAGGATAGCAACTGCGGGTGGTGCAGCTTTTAGCCTTCAGGTGGTGCTTCGTTTCTTCTGTGATTAGGCACAGCGTGCCCCATATGCTGCACGCTCACACTGATTTCACTTTTTTTGTCGTGTTAGATTACTGCGTGAAGATTGTTATTTGGGAAAAATGATTTCTTAAAAAAAATTAGTGCCTTTTCTCGGAAATTTGTAAACACTGCCTCAGGCGGCTGGCTCTAGCTTGTATTGTCTAGACACGGGGAAATGAAAATTCAGTGTTATATTAAAGGTTGGGGTGCAAATAAATAGAAGACTTAGTTGTAATATGTAGCATTGTACTACAATGCAGCAGTTGCCTGTCTTCAGATTTACACTGTATCTTTGTAGAAGCGGCAGTCTTCTGTCAGAGACAAAATATTACACATTCGCGTCTCCGCCTTTTCTCTTGTTGAAATCGCGAGAACGTAACTCTAGCGATTTGCAATAACCTATAATTAAATCTGTAAAACAGGCAAGAGTAAACTCTGGCCCCCTACGTAGTTAAAACTATTGCAAAGTCTAAGTCTTCCTGCATCGAATTCAGTTCAACAAAAAGCGGTGAACGTAATATAGGTGGTTAGTTTTGGCACGAGGAACAGGCAATACATTAGTTATTTTCTTTACCATTCAGTCACCTTTTCATGAACAGAGTAATTCTGCTTTATAATAACCTCTTAACAAACAGTGGGCTACAGTGGGTGATGCATCTGCAGAAATAGTTGGGGATGCTTGCGGTAGGTATGTGTGCACTCGTATTTCACGAGTAATAATAAAACTACTTCGGTGCCGCAGTTCCGAGGCAAATGTATCCGCCAAATTATTGTCATGAAATGTTTTTCGTACGTGGTGGCGAGTCTTCAGCGTCTGGAGTAACTGAGTTTCCAATCGCCGGTTCCAGGAGGGAGTGACATGCCAGCATAATTCCGCCTTTTGTTTTGATTTTTGTTAGTTCCAGTGGTCGCAACCTGTTTTTTTCTTATTTTTTTTCCCATAAGGTTTTGGCGTCCAGAACAAAGTACGATATATATTTTGCCATTATGGATGTTTTGATCGCCTTTTCATGATTTCAGCGCAGTGGGGGAATAGATACATGTATACAAGGAAGTTTAGCTCAACGCAGGACAAGACGCAAGACAAACCTTAAAAGACACGAAATTTAAATACACCTCTCGCTAGAAATTACAATCGGATGACAAACTCTTCAGAAAGCAAGAGCATAAATTCCAATTAAGGCAGAGAGCTCCAAACAAGCAGGCCATTAAAATTGTTTCCCTAAAGACGTTGTTTCTACAGCTACAATAACGCAGCCGCTGAACATCACCCTGCAAATAAAATGGAGAGAAGGTGCACTATGGTGTAAAAATAATCGAATGCGCAATGCAGTTCGCATAGTCTCCCCTCGTGAGAAAAGGCGAGGCTTGCTTCTAGGTGACACCTCCTTTTTCTATAATAATTGCAATGCTTTTCTGTTGGCTGCGGGAGGGTGCCCTGAGCGGGGCCAAAGGACGTACGGTGGTAGTCGAGCGTGATCTCCTTGTGGCTGAGGAATATGATGAACACGAGGAGGGTGCTGTTGCAGATCGCCATGAGCACGTCGAACAGGAAGTGGCCCAGCCAGTAGAGGCCACCCGACATTCCCGTCATGAGCTGCAGGTGCTTCAGCCCGGTGCTCCATTCCACCATGGGGGCGAACACGTGGCTCGCGGCGTAAAAGCTCATCGCCAAGGACACGAAAAAGGAGTAGAGCACGCGAGTGATAAGGTTGCGTGTGGTGAATAGATCGATCTCGTGTCCGAGGTAATCGACACCTGCACGAAATCGTCAGCCGGAAGAGTTCATCGCATGCAAGTGCCAATGGTTCGTACAAATCATTTTTATATTCTTTTTCGATGAGAATAACACGGAGTGACATAGTTTTTAAGAAGGTAAAATATGCGAGCACTCGATATGTGTGCAGCGCATTAGGAAGGCAATTTCTAGTTTCAGTTCATTGACACAGGAGTTGGCTCTAGTGTGCTGTGCTAACATCACAATTCCTACCAGATTTACGTCTCTGACACAATTTCTTGGTTTTTGCTTCTACTGTGGGCTGTATGCCTCGTACACATGTTGCCTTTTCCGACGGTTGTGAGCAGTTCTCTCGAACCGTGCGAACCTGGACTCCTGCAAGGTGATTTTCTTCAAGAAGAGTGCCTCCCGGTACTACCATATTTACTCGATTCCTCGAAACCCTTTTCCTAATTGCGATCCCGAAAGTAAGGGGGGAGATGGTACTGCTTATATTAATAAAACCTAAATTACCCCTCCCCCGTTTTCGCGGTGGCAACATTGCAAGGAGGCCATGAGAAATATCGTAATTTTACAAACAATGATGGCACAAATCTCCTGCAGACGAGCCTGCAGTTCGCTTCAACTTCAAGCTTTAGAAGACCTCTTGACACATATTCCCATTTCTGTTAACCGATGTCCAACAGCTGACACCAGACAAAGAAACACGTGCCCGCGAGGGCTGCGAAATCTGCCGATTGCCACCGAGTGGCCGCCGGTCGTGTTTTCTACGCTCTGTGTGGCCAGCTGTCGTGGAGTTACGGAAAGCCGCAGCACAGAAGCCGGATATCGCACCACGAAACCTCGAGACTCCGACTGATCCGACTCGCGGACTGAGTGAGCAAGCGCGCTGGCAACCTTGTCAACGTGGATTTCCTCGCAAAAAGAGAACGCTAAGTTTGCATAAGCAACATTTTCCATTCTTTTTCAATCAGGCGGGGCGGGGGGCTGAGGGTGGAATGCTTAAATAGTGGGATGCTTAGAATCGCAAAATTACGGTATAACTGCTGCAGTCTGACTTCTGTCTCTTCAAGGTGACAGAAGGTACGAATGTCGTGAATTCTTTATTTTGGACCGGCGTCACACATTTTTTCCTCAACATGTTTTCAAGCATGGAAGTTGGCTGTCTTGTTGGGAATAGGCTTCTGAAAGGCACGCTTCTGGCCCTTAGTTGCCTGCACCAGCCAGGCAATCCTGCTAATCTGTACGCAAAACCCATCCGCATGAGATATTCTGCTACTGTACACAACAGATATCTAGCAATTCACAGTTCAGTTGATTGTCTATGACGTGCCACTCACGAGGTTGTAGAGTGATTCTTCCGTAAAGCCTCTCAAACTCCTTCTTGGGGGCATCTTGTTTGTCGACTAAAGGGGAATTCACCAGAGTGATTGTTGCTCCCTTGTGGCCCGTGATGTTCCTCAGTAGAGCGGTGTTGAGCATGTTCAGTGACAGCAGGGCACTATACGGGCATTGACCGTTGAACCACACGAACACTCTGCATTGAGCGTTGAAAAACAATGTTATGCTCTGAATATATGGAATGTGAAAAATCTGTACGCAGTCAATGTCTTTTAGACCTCTTTTCTTTTCAGGTAGTAACTACTAACAGTTCACATTACTGCTATTGAATCATCTCTAATACTACAGTTACCTTTATGGTAACTGTAGTATTAGGGTAACTGGATTCAATACTACAGTTATCTTTAGGGTACCACTTAAACTAGCGACACGCAGTGGTGAGTATAATCAGTTTCTAGTTTCCAGAGAAATTAACTGGTGAAAATGGCGCACTGGTATTTGCTTCTTGAGCATTTCCCGTCAAGTATTTTTGAAAAGGGATAACTGTAAAAGAGCATTTGTTTTTGAGACATATTGCTCGTGATCTCGAAGTTTAACACTTTAAGCCTGGAGTGACAATTAAGATGCTCACGCCTGCTCAGTGAGAATGGAAAGGCGTGCATGCATGCCTTCGGGAAGTGGTGGCTTGTGGTTATTTTTCTTTTTTACGTTTTCATCTTTACGCCATAAAACAATAATTTCTTCGAATTCAAGAACACCGCGAAGAAAGTATATGAATCTTGCAGTATGGTTTCCATCGTTTTATTGTCTGATGGCTTCGTTATTAGGCTTATCGTTCTCTAATTCAGAAGACCCGTATTTGAAAGGGTTGTTACTGCCGACGGTACAAACGTATACAAGGTAAGCAAGACTGAAAGGATGCAATGCGCAATGGTTCCAAACCTGCTATTTTCGAAGATGCTCGCTCCAAACTGGTACTCGAAAATGTAGGCATAGATGTTTTGCTGGGCCCAAAAGAGCAACTCGTGCTCAACGAAAGTTGTCGCAGGCGAAAAGACCCGCACCGAATGATTGGACATCACAGGGAGCAGCGCAGTGGTGGCGAACTGCAAGCTGCAAACACAGGCGCCGTTTTTTTCACCCGTAACTACTTTGATCTTCCTCAGAAAAGATTGGTTCACACATAGCATTTTGATTAATCAGTTTTTTGTCATGATCAAGAAGGGTCCTCTAAACTTATGCCATCAACGGGCAAGATTGTCAATATGAATTAAATCAATTTACTAACAGGGGTATGCGGATACAATAAATTGGAATGCATTCTTTACCAATATACTTTTCCAAAGTATTCCATACAAAAGGGAAGTGTACTCAAAGCGCTTGACAGCTCCCTACTCAGTATAACGTTCTCCGCGATAAAGCGAAGGCAAGTTTGTTCATGAGTGCATGTTTTTACGACTGCTATTCAGGCCGGTTGCATAACAGACTTTTCCAAGCCGGATGACTTCACCACCAGTATTGATTTTGTGTTCTGCCAGAGGAGGAATATGCATTCACCTCCTATCTAACGACAGTGTTAACATACAGGAGTGCATACTAGAAGTAGCGAGCAGGCTTCACTAGCATAAATTTACGAATTCAATTGGGCCCTTTCGTATTATTTCTGTCTTGCCCTCTTACAGGTCATCTGGGTTCCGAGTATCGTGATGCTGAAGGTATTTTTCTATGAATTATCTTTGGACACACAGTGATTTTGCAGCGAAGCTCCAACCGCTGCAGAAATGGCACAGATTTACCTACGAGAATAAGATTCACACTGTAAAAGCTTCTCGTGCTTATTAAGCTCATCGTTCTGCAATTCATAAGACCCGTATTGGCAAACGTGATTACGGCTGATGGTTCAAAAGTGTATAAGGTAAGCAACTCTGGAATGATGCAATGCGAAATGGCTCCACACCTGTTATTTATCCTGTATCACAGGATAAAAAAAGATAAAGGATTTGAATCCTCCAGGCTCAATAAATAATACATTCAAACAACTTACTGAATGCCCAGGTCAGATATTTCATGCTAGAACTTTGAGATAGAAGGTATATTTACTAGGAAAAACTATACTGCTGGTAGACAGCTGCCTATCGGGAGAGTACTGTGGTGTCTGTACAGTGGTGTTAATTGGGGAGGGAGGGCGGAGCAGAGTAGATTTCTATTGCAGTGCGCAGATGAATTTGAATACATGATTTCAAATGGGAGCCGCCCTTGCGTGTGGCGTAGAAAATGAGTGGGTTGATGGGGAAAGTTAATGGACTGAGTGTTTTCAGTGCGTGGTAGATGGAACTTCTAGAGGTTTAAGGTGGAAAAAGGTGGAGGCGTGATGACTGGAGGGCGATGGTCGCCAGGTGGGCCTGGGCGGCTTTTCGGAAGAGCGGGAAAGAGGGAGCTCATCGACTGGGCTCAAATGTTTGCTTACAATCAAATCAGGTATAGTATGCAACGTATAGTACAGTATGCAATGCAACGTATAGTAGCATTGTTTTTATAGAGAAACGGTTTTGTTGTTCAGTGGAGCGATAGAACATTCTGCTCATACTTTGTTGCTGCCAATGACTTTTTGAAACCTGTAGTAGGTGAAGATGTGGAACGTGCGTTAAAACACTTCAGAATATTTTCATAATTGGAGACGCCACCAACCTCGCATTGTCTGCTTCAATGAATCCATATGAGGTGTCGAAGAACTCCTCGGGCGCGTACGAGAAGCTGGAGGCGGCTGGCGAAGTGTCAGTGGGCACGAAGTGGCGCTCGCAGAGCGCTAATAGCAGCATGGAAGCCAGGGGGATGCCCACAGTTAGAGGCTTGATCCACAAGACGCGCTTCCAAATGAAGGTGCGCTTGCGAAGTAGCGCCAGTAGCACACTACATACGCCGACCTTCGCCGACCGAGCCGTGCATAATTGCTTCACGGAGTCCAGATCTGCGCAAAGGACGGGTACGCGAGCACTAGTCATTAAGCATATCTCCACTTTAAGGTTGCATAGTGGGGTGCAGAAATGGTACACATTTTATTTATTTATTTCTTTGTTATTTATTTGCATATAAGTCCCTCCTGGGACTATTGTAGGTCTATGTTAAAGAAAAGTACATACTAATGCGGCAAGGTACAAAGCAAACTCAACATCTTACACACACATTTGACATATTGTGCGACAGACGCTCTGAAATTAAGGAGGAAAGGAAGCGATACGCAACAAAAGCAACACAATTAATAACAATAGAAATATTTATATGCCATCAATGGCTGTTAATAATGAGTATATTAGAAGAAACATCCTTGAGGAAGAAATTGAGGGTCAATGTTCGATTGCACGCGGGGAAAAGTTATGTTCGAGATTATCTCTACGGTAAAAATAGTGTGTTCTAATTTTAGGTCTATGATAATTCCTGGTTGATCGTGGAATATCTGGGGTAAAGTACAGATTAGGTTCTACATGGTAAATTGAATTATCCATGCAATTGCAATAACTTTAATGATTTGATGTGACGCGACACGGAGGAGGTGTGAGATTTAGGGTTGATGCAGAAGAATAGGAAAAACGGTGATCGTACCTATCATATATGGACATGATTGATTTTGTAATGATCTAGATTGTCTGAATTTCAGGGTTTCACAATTTCCCAGTGAATACAAAACTGAAATAATGGAAATGCGCAGTCTAGTACATGGTGGAAAAATGCACAAAAATTAGCGCGCTTTTACAGTTTGTGACATATGTATGTATCCTTTCAGCAGGGCTATATTACGATTTTTGTATGGAATCCGCAATTTCATATGCAGGCCGATTGAATTTGATTAGTTTCCTGTCTGGTATGAAATATCCTTAATGTATATGTGTGCGTTACGTGCCCTTTACACTGAATTCATACTAGATCTTAAACAGTTAAGGGACGAAGTGAGAAGTAGCTGTCTAGTGTACCTTGAAAACTGATCTCGAGTATTAAAGCGACCCCCTTTTACCACCTTGTGTAACAGCACCACACTTATGTTACATTTCTCCAAATCTGTGCCTTGTATATGCATGTAGCCGTTTGCAAAGGTAATCAGGTTGCATGGTTTGCTTTTGACTCGCCGTCTGGAGTCTTTATGCTTTCCAAGAGGTCTAAAGGCCCATAAAGGTGACGGCAAGTGTTTGCTTACCTTAAAATGATTTTGAACTTTATACAGAAGTTGTACATAAAACTTCAAGACTCAAGGAATCAGAGAGCAATAGTTCACTAAGGTGGCTTGAAAACTATGATCTTGAGTAAAACGACGACCACACAGTAGCGCCTGGTGTAACATCACCATAGCTGCGTGCCATACCGCAAATGCATGCGTTGTACACATGTAGCGTCTGCCAAAGGTAACGAAGCTGCATGGTTCGTTTTTAACCCGTAGTGTGGAACCTATGCGGCTTTTCGAAAGGTCGAGACCTAAATTGGTGGCGGGAATTGTTTGCTTACTTTAAGAAGATTTTTAACTTCATGGAGTGGCGTACCTGTCTCACTCTGCGGCTTTGGTGCAAATACTACAGCCTGGGTACTTTCTGCGGTAGGTGTTAATAGCGCTAAATATATCCGTGCTCGGTGGGTACAAGTTCCAGATTGCTGCAGCTTCACGAATACGGCGATTAAATTGCACGAGCAAGTTCGGATTCAAGACTGGAGTTGTAGCTTCGGGATGTTCCAGTCATCGCTGACAGTATATCTTGGCTTAAGTTAGACTGTTAACTTCGATTAACAGTTTAGCCATATAAATAAGCTAAAGGCGATGCCTTGCTTAACAGCAATTCCCGTGCATCCGGTTGCTATCAAAGTGTTTCTTCGAGAAGCCAGGAAACGTGTTTTAAAAGGCAAGTTGGGGGCTGTCGCAGACTCCAGCCCAAATACAGAAATTTTCCTTACCTCAGTGAGAGTACATTAAGAGCGGCCCACTTTTCTCTGGTCAATTTCTAAACACACCTTATGTGATTAGTGAGCCTTCCCTCATGGTATTTTCCTGTTGCAGGCACAAAACTATGTCCTTTCCGTGACCGGAACGCACTTTTGGCTGCACAGCACCATGCTCTGCGCCATCGCTGTAGGGCGCTTTCGGCGGCTATGCCATAGTGAAGAGAATATGAGATGCCGTCCGTGCTCAGTCGCTGATCGTGACCGTAAGTTTGGCTACGCGCTTTGAAACGGACAGGCCGGAAAGCCTATATATATCCACGAGACTAAGCGCGACTTGAATTTCAAATAACTGCACGTTTCCAGGACAATGTTTTCCTGCTGCGCATCGGTACAATACGTGTATATGCAAAACGAGCGCAGATAGGAGCGGACTCTGAGGGAAATACAAAACTGCACATAATTATTAGCTTTCATTTTGATCATAATCGCTATAGCTTATATACCAGGTGCAAAGCATCGACCGCATGCGCCACACGTAGCTCCTCGTTGCTCTGAGTAACTCGTTACCCAAGGACCGCATATGAGCGGATCGAGAATAAGATCGCGCCTTTGCGCTCTTTGAGTTCAAGCATGCAGGCTCTTTGTGTGAGGCGAACAGAACGCGATATCTAAGGAGCGTTCTCCAATATGGTCATTTGTGCCCTTTCCCTCATCCATATGACGAGGCTATTTGAGAATGACTATTACAATTTACAATTATTACAATGAATATTACAATTTGTTTCTGGATATTTGACGATACCAACCTCGTCTCCATTGCTCTGTTTTGTGCTTACCAAATAGGTGACGTTTAAAGCTAACCAACCATGGGCGTCGACAGGATTTCGTCATGAGGGCAGGGGGAGGGGGTACGCATTCGTTTCCTTAAGCCTTTTTGGCCCTTAGTGTCGAAGGAAACATTCCAGAAAAGAATTATCACAGATGTCAGCGGGAGTAAGGAGTGGAGGATAGCGTTTGGCAGGAAGGTGCGGAGACAAATGTCCCTTTTGCACCACCCTGTCGACGCCCATGTACCAAAGATGTTTCAAAATTAAATACACAGTTTCATTTATTATGACCACAAAGCCTTTTTTGGTGTATCTGTATACTCCATTCAGTCGATGTCACTACAAATGTGCTCGAACACATTGTCTGCATCGGACAAACATCTGTCAGAAGCGCCTATTGGGACTTAGCTGTACATGTATTCGTACCCGGAACGTAGAAAAATCTAAAGCATTTATCGGCTCAGCTATATGCAGTTCAAAGCTTAAGCAAGTGCTGGATGATTAGTTAAGGTTGTCGGCGAGAGATTTACCGCGCACCTTTTTTCTCCTTTGCTGCATCCATGTTCTGAACTTGCGGGCTTGCAGCACGATTGTCGCCGCCGCCGTCCTTTGCCTTCAGATCGCTGGCAGTGACCATACTGAAAACAAAAACAGCAAGTCGAGTGGATATGCTATAGGTATTTTATCGTTTTGGCCAGCTTCGTAGAGTGTAACTACTTACACTAAAAATATCTTGTTGGTATTACTTCGTTTTGAGGTAAGAAGCGTGGGAAACGTTGCCAGTTACGAGAAGGACTGAATTAATGGGCCGCATTTGCGCAATTATGAAAATTATGTGCATGTGCAATAAATGAAGCGAACAGGGGCTGTGCTTGCAGGCGCGTATAGTGATGTGCAAAGTGCACATCTTCTGCTATATTCATTTAACTGGCTTGGTACAATGACTTGTATTTATTGTTTTTGTGATGTTCACGTTTTCAATTTGTGGTAACAAGCTACCGAAAATCCCTTCAGTTAACTGGCTTCGTACAATGAGTTGTCATTATTCATTTTATTGTATGTTCAAATAATTGAAGTCATCCTAGATTAGCATGTTCACTGTCTGGAATATAATTTACCAGATGCCTATGATTACACAATAAGTACAATATTTATGTGTGCTAATTTATTATTGGGATCTGGTGAGTAGAAACCACTGGTGCGTAAAACAGAGAAAATATTAAAATTTGGCAGAATTATCGCCATCTGGGACAATTCTTGAAAGCAAACTGCACTGTACGGAGGCAACCTATGCTTGAAATGACTACTATTCGCACATTGGTGGCAGTACTATAGTGGTTCTCGGTGCTGACGTCACAAGCTTTCAGCGCAATGGTGGAAAATTTTGAATCCGATTCTTTCTCGTTCATGTGCTTCTTGATGCTGAACATCCTATATCCGTAGAGTGCAAAGATTTTTAATTTTGTCAAAAAAAGGAATGTAGGATAAGGTTGTCTTTATACTTCAGGTCAATATTGTTACGATGCGGCAAGGCAGGGAAGGAAGACCATACGGATGACAATAACATGAGTTTAATGAATGTCGCCAGGATTAGCGCGAGTACTCCTGCTCATGCCACTGCCCGCTTCTTCCTCTTTCATAAAACAACCTGACGCCGCCGAGCCATCGTCCCAATCGTGAAGAAGAATGTTGAAGGCTATTTGATGCATAACTTAACAATTGGCGTGGTTTGATGCATGATGATAGAAGAGAAGAAAAGAAACAGCTTGCCACCATGGTGATCCCCGAATGAAGCTTTCGGGGATCACCAGGTTTTCTCCAGGAAGCTTTCGGTGAATAGGTCCCTAAGATTACATGGATCATCTCCAGGAACGCGTCAGATGGCACAAGCGGGGCAATGTGCTTACATGTGCTGGCGTTTAGGGTCACTGGGGCCTTGGACAGGGTCTTTAGCTCGTCGTGTTATCAGGTCTGAGAGGCGCCTCGGGTCGACGAGGTTATATGGGTCGGGTCACATGCCTCTACTTCTGTCTTGTGGTCGGAGCAGGGGAAGGGGCAGGAGAGGATAGCGAGAGCGAATATAGTATGGCGGCTGTGACAGAGACGGGCAGTGCCTGCCAGGAAAATGCTGCCGATACACACAGAGGCTCTGTGCCGAAGCTCCAAGGACATGGTGGGATTAACACAACCCGCACCTCCATCTTAATGTTACGGGGTGGTAAATTAGTGAAGAGACCGTGATGAACTGCGACGAGAAAAATGAATTTTGGCGCGCCTAGCGCGAGTGCTCCTTCCTTCACCACTGACCGCTTCTTCCTCGTATGCCAAAACATCGTCATATTTCTAACCGTTGTTATTTCGCTGTCACGCTGCCTCGCCCTATTTATGCTGTTCGTCTTTCCTCTGGCTCGCTGCTTCCTTGCACATTCTCCAGAATGTCTGAAAAAAGCCATCTTGGCTGCTTCGGCTCTTTGAGGGTGGCATATTCGGAGGAGGTATGCCATTCTTTCCATGCGTATACTTCGAAGGCACATTTGACGTTACTTCTTCTTTGGACGCAACACCGTCCACAAGGCAAGTCGCCATTTGCGAGGTCTACAGCCTGAATTCTTCAGCCTTACAACACTGCAAGAGTCATGACATTTGCCACGGGCACCAACATTATTAAGGTGAAAGTTTTTAATTCCTTATGCTCGCGGCCACGATCGTGTCCGTCCGTACGTAATACTTTAGTTTGATGCCGTTATCAGTGATGTATGTTGTTCTGCCTTGAAATAATTGACGTCATCAGTGGTGTAGCATGCCATAACATGAAATAAATGATGCCGTTATTGGTGGTATACTATGTTGTGCCTTGAAATTATGACATCGTCAGTGCTGCAGTAATATATTGTTCCTTGAAATGAGTGTTACTATGACGTCATCGACAGTGACGTCATGAAGGAATGTGAGGTAACCAGGCGATTCCCGCTTTTAGGAAGCTGACACCGCCGGGCGTTCTATCCAGGAGTCCGTGCGGCGCCTTTCATTTGGCGCTTCCTCGAACGCCGCACCACAGAGCATATAGAAACAAACGCAGCACAGCAGGCATCAGCGACGTTTCAATTTGGTTTACAGGAAAGAAAAGCGCCGTATCTGTCACAATTCTCCAAGGAGGAGGAGGATGATAAACATTTATTATTTGAGGAAGTCAGGCAGGCAGGAGTTTCTGCGCTAGATAGCCAGGAGCCCTTGAGCTCTGGCGGCCTGGGTTGCGCACCCGATGGCTCGCAGTTGGATTATCGGGTCCGTGCTGAGCATAGCGGCCTCCCACTGCTCGCAGGTGGAGAGCAGCTGTAGATCCCACGAAGGGGTGTCTCGTGGGCATGGCCATAGTATGTGGTGTAAGGTGGCCCTCTGAATGCATAAGTTATAGTAAGGGGTATATAATGCAGCGTATGCATGAGCATAGGTGATTGGATTTGGAAAAAAAAATGCGTCTGTAATTTTCTCTAGGTGACCTCGTGTGCCTTTGTAAGAGATTTGTGTCCCGGAGGGTATAGGGTACGTGTATGACGGAAGTGTAGTGTAATTTATTGATAGCAAACCATACAGTTCCTCGCTCGCCACATGAGGGGTTGTCCCGTCACCCGGCTGACGAGTTCTCGGGCGAAATTGTGGGCAGCCTCATTACCAGGAAGGGAGGAATGTGCTGGTTTCCAGATTAGCTGTATTGAATGGTAAGTCGTCTGAGAGGCAAGCAACAGTTTTAGTGAAAAAAGAGAAAGAGGGGTCGTACTGTAGGCTTCGGACCACCGCTAAAGAGATGCTTTCGCATAATTGTACTTCAGTGGTCCAAAGTGCTCCTAGTATTTTTCACCCTTCTGCAGCTGTCACGCCATGTTTCCTGCACGCAACTCGCTTACTGCCTGCCTTCATTAACAATGACATGTTCGAAAACGTTGAAGACAGACTGGCCAGCTTAGACCGTGTGGAAAACTTCAATCAGTAGTGAGACGGTGAGCACAAGCTGTAAAACGTCTACTTTGCACTGCAGGATTCAGCGAAAAACCGGCTTTGAGATTCATGAATCTTCATTAATTACCTGGGAAGATTTTCGACGAGAGAAAAGGGAAGGACGAACTCGCTTTGCGCTCGAGATCTCACAGCCGAATGAAACGTTGCCATGTTCATTGAACGTTGCTTGTTTCACGCTTATGTTTACAAAGGAAGTAACGCGAATATGTATCGGAGCATAAAGTGCGGCCAAATGGCTTCTCTAGTCGCCGCTCATTACAGCTGATATCGATGTCCACTGAAGAGCCTCCAGAGCTTGTGAGGAGTGTAGTGCGGGAAGAATGCCCGAAATTCCACTTCGAATATCCACACGCAAGCGTCGTTGCAGTGCGTATGTGGTGCAAGATGAAATCAGCCGAGTGGTGTCATCAAAAATAGTATCCTCGCAGACGGAGCATTACAGTGTGGTACACCCTTCAGCGCCAGTGACACAAGCATTTTCCTCCGTCGCTGCAGTGCCTTCTATGCGGTCAGCAATCCAAGCTGTACGTATTCGTCATGCTTTAGGAATACTGGCCCGCCATGCGTAAGGTGCACGTGTGGCGAGCACCAAACAACCGAATACTTCCTTATATCATGATTTCCAACTGTCACTCGTCAGTGACTGATGATGTCACTTGGTAATGATGTCATGAGGGGACCAATTTCTGGCTACACATATTGCGGACACTTGCGGCTCGAAGCCTGCTAATGTCTTCAAATTACTTCCACAATAATTAAATATCTTGTGGCGCAACTATATCCTGCCAATAGAAGTTTTGGGGCAAGACGTGGTTAGTCATGTCCTTCACCAAATGATAGAAACCAGGTGTTGTTGCAAACATTTTTTAATATACATGAATTATAAAAACAAAATAAGCATTATGTTCAGCGGCATTGCTATCATTGCCTTTGCTCTACCTGCAAGACTTCGGGCTAAATTTTGTCGCTGATCTCGAAGGTCCTGTTCCTTTCAATAAATTCCAGTGTTAGAATATAAATAAAGCGCATAGCCGTTATTAGCATCGTTACAACCCGCGCAAGTACCAACATACAAGCTGCGTGCCCATCAGCACCCACTCTCCCACTAAGTGCCTTCGATAGCTTAATCAATTTTTATCTGTGAGTAAGTCATGGAAAGAGCAAGAGCACGCATGCATTTCCTGTTTCTTTGAAAACGAGTTATCATTACGCTAAAGACAATTCTCTCTTTTATAACGAGCGCCAACACAGCCTGCAGCTGTTCTGTATGGTAGATTGCTGATACAGGTAATTTGAGTTAGAGTATCGCATGTTTATTATTCACGTACAGTTCCTATATGAGAGTACGAAAAATCAGCTCGCACCTAATGTAGACGTCCTCCAGCGTGCATGAGGTGATGCTCATGAACGCTATGCCCAGAACCATGCGCTTCTTCTCCAGGTAGTGCAGCATACTGGCGATGCGGGAGGTGTGCTGCCCGGGCCAGAGACGAAAGAGGAGAATAAAAAACGAGGCTACCGCTCGCTTATCTATATTTATCGAGTCCACAGATACCCCCAATAATTCACAAAAGATGATATGTATAAACTACATAGACATATCAACGAGCCGCCAATTTTAGTTTAATTCGCATGTTTAACTTCGCGTGCAAGTTGCTCAATACCAAGCTTTTTCTTCGCATCGAGATAATGTGCAACGTATGTTGAGTAGTAAGAGTTATTGAACAAGGTATCTAGACTATGGTTATATAAGGCATACTTACTATTTTAATATTGGCTCGCTCTATGAAGCGCTACATTATAGGAAAGAAAACTGAAAATAGTCTTTCCGTTTCTGTTCGCAGGATGATAATGTAGGGATTCTTGGCGCCCTCTTCCTCTCAGAGGGCATTGGCAGATGGCTGAGAAGCTAGCGAAAATGGGACCTAGAGAAAAGCTAGAGACAAAGGATTTGGTCTCCTGAAACTAGCTTACATAGCTGGCACCGAATTAGAGATAGTGTTCTTACCGCTATGTATTTTCCTGAAGTCGTGCACACGATGCCGCGATTTCGCGCTGTCCATAGCGTCGTCATTCTTTATGTCACACGGGTTAAGAACATGTGGCGTTCTTCCAATTGTTACGTAATGTGAGAGCGTGGTAAAACGTACGTGACGGAGCTATGCCTTACCTGGAGAGAGTCGCGCAGGTTGAATACCATCTCGATCTTGGTGACGCGCTTCGGTTCAACTGGGCCCATGTGATATCGGACCACTTTTTTCACGGCCGATTCCCTACAGCACAATATAGAGAGCCCATGAGATGATGTAAAAAAATCACCATCGTCATCAGCCGGTCTATACCCAGTGCAGGGCGAAGGCCTCTTCCCTATTTCTCCAATTAACCCAGTTCTGTGCTAGCTGCATCCACTTCACCCCTGCGAACTTCTTTACCTCATCCGCCCACCTAATGTTCTGCCGCCCCCTGCTACGCTTTCCTTCCCTTGGAATCCAGTTTGTTACCCTACCCTAAGGGACAATCGGTTATCCTCTCTTCGCACTACATGTCCTGCCCATGCCCATTTCTTCATGATTTCCACTTGAATATCACTATCTTGAGATATTTCTTTGACCCACTCTGCACGCTTCCTATCTCTTAATGTTACCCCTACCATTTTTCGTTCCATAGCCATCTGTGTTGACCTTACCTTAAGTAAAACCCTCTTGGTTAGCCTCGACATTTCAGCCCCATAGGTAAGTATAGGTAAGATGCAACCGTTGTATACTTTCCTCTTGAGTGATGCCGGTAAGCTGCTAGCCATAATCTGCGAGTGCTTGCCAAAGAAAGTAACAAAATTCCCATAAAGAAAGGTGTTAGGCAAGGAGACACGATCTCCCCAGTACTATTCGCAGCTTGCTTAGAGGAAGTATTCAGAGATTTGGAATTGGAGCAGTTAGGGATAAGGGTAGATGGCAAATACCCCAGTAATCTGCGATTTGCTGATGGCATTGCCTTGCTAAATAACTCAGTAGATGAACTGTAAAAATGATTGGTGACCTAGACAGGAAAAGTAGAAAGGTAGCGTTGAAAATCAATATGCAGAAGTCTAAGGCGATGTTCAATAGCCTCGGCAAGGAACAACAGTTTACGTTAGGTAGCGAAGCACTGGAAGTAGTAGGCGAATATATCTACTTAGGACAGGTAGTAACCGCAGATCCGGACAATGAAAAGGAAATAACAAGAAGAATAAGATTGTGATGGAGCTCATTTGGCAAGCACTCGCAGAATATAGAAAAAGTTGGATACTAATGTAGATGGTGCTAGCTGTCCAGAGAGCTAGTAAGGAGCACATGTTGGACGTGCAGTACGGTACCTTGGTAAATAGAGCGTGAGACTGCATGGCACAACACTTTGCAAAACGCTGCCGCCGACAGCTGGCGAGAACAGTCAGTACCATGCGCATGCACGGCAAGATCCGCCGGTCGTGCTTATTGAGAATGCACCTTATTCGGTCGTTTCTCGCCGATTCTCTGGGGAGTGCTCTGTAAAGCGCTATATCCACAAACTCTCATGTTCCCTTTAAGAGTGGACTGTACTGTACTTTGTACACAGTGATAAATTCAGTGACCTCCAACCAGTAGAAAGACAGGTTTCTAGACGCCACATTGCACCGACGTAAGGTTATGCATAACGTTGATGGTGAACTACATTCCCTCAGTTTTTCCAAGGATATGGTAGGGGCATCACCAATGATTTTGCTTATATGCGCGTTTATGAACGACAATACACAAAGTTCTTGGACGATGGACTGCAAAATAACAAAATTATTGGTCACCACTCAGTATAGAAGCCCAGCACCTGAAGTTAGACAGCTTGGTGAAGCGCAGGAAGAAGCCCGAGTCGAAGTTTTTCTTCAGCCAGGTGGGCGAAGCGGCGCAAACCACCCGTCCTTCACGCATCACGATGAGGCGATCGGCGAGCACGTCTGCTTCCTCGATGCTCTGTGTGGTCACCAGGACGCTGCTGCGACGGCTCAGGCGAGCGAGAACCTCCCACACCTCATGACGACACTTGGGGTCCATCAGTCTGGTCGGCTCATCGAATATCAGCAGCGGAGTCTGAGACGAGCGCGGACAAAAATCAACAATCATTCACGAGCGCTGAGGTCTTGACCGGAGTTCAATAAAGTTCATACTGAGACCACATCGCCAAATCTAATGCACATCAAAGGAGTAACGGCCAGTGTATTTCAAACACTAGCCATCTCACAGTCAAGTTGTTATTCTGGTACCCACAGTAATTAACCCATCTCAAGTGCTAAAATCCGAAGATTACAGCATGGAAGTCAGTGCGCCAGGCATTGGCCAGATGCCGTCATCTTGCTCGCCTCAACACAGCAGCATGCCAGGAAGACCGCAAGAGTCGCTACGAATCTGAGCATCGCGTGGTCTCTTTTCGTCTTGGTGACGAAGTACTGCTTTATACACCACTGCTCACCCGGAGCCTTAGTGACAAATTCCACCACCGCTGCTTTGGTCCCGACGAGGTCATTAGCCAAACGCTCCCAGTTAACTACAAAGTCACGCCTGTTGATCCCCCAGCCGATCGACGCCACCATGGAACTGAAATTGTTCATGTTTCTCGCTTCAAACCGGTTGTGCGCCGCGGTGCATCGGTTAGTTAGGAGCGGCCAGGTTAGCCGCTTCCGACCCCCCGGACAGATTCTGTGAGCCTTCCATAGATCTTCTTTCATTTGTACATACCATCGTCATCGTCCTGCGGCGCCGGCTTCGGCACGCGCCTGTGTTCGTGATCGGATTAAAACGCTAGACGAGGCATTGCTGGCCTTGCCGTCACGACCTTGCCGTCTCGACCTAGCCTTCTTCCAGAGTAACTATAATATATATATATATATATATATATATATATATATATATATATATATATATATATATATATATATATATATATATATATATTTATTTATTTATAGCTATTATATGAGATACTAAACCTGTGGTGAAGCTACCAGATACGATTATGTGGACTCAGGAACAACTCATGATGCGATAAAAATATGCACTACATTTGACGAAGGTGTTCAGCCAAAGTAGATTGCCTCGAACCCATGTCTGGCGTCTGCGTTACATAGGAGTTTTTGATGTTTTTAGACTGTAGGAGTTACTCTATCGTCACTGCTTATAAACTTGGATGTTTCAGGAGTGCTACCAGAGCTCCAATAAGAGGCTGGAGAGCAAGGTTTTTGGGCCATTAATGACAAAGGCTGCGCATGACGATGGCACACCAAAATGCCGGTTTTCACTTTTTCTACTTATGAAAGCAGAGCGGATGAATATTTACAATGTAGAACATCCTAAAGAGGACTACAAAAAGTTAGAAAAAGGCGATGACTGACGTAATAAACTGAAAACCATTACCCTGCTGGTAAATACCGACTTTATCGTCAAGATGTTCTTTTCATTGAGTAATCACGAAGGATCGCCTTGAGCTGGATAACAAAGGCACCCAAAATTGCTGAGTACCTGTGTTAAGGGAACCATTGCGGTAAGAGCTAGATGAAAAACGAAAGCAGAATAGTTTGAAGGCATCAACACGTGTCCTTCCAATAACCATCAGGAACTCGCGCAGTGTTCCAGAAAAATAGTGCCACGAGAGCTCATGTAAAGGAAAAGCCTCATGTCAGAGCCACTTAAGGAGGGGCTGATATGTTTCATAATGCATCATTGAACAGCTTACAAAATACAGCACAAAAATAAAATGCTAAAGAGTCTTACAGTCATAAGTTTAACATGCTATCTTGAAACCTAAACGCTGAAAGGAAAATAAATGCAAATCATTAATCGCGAAAGGAAAAAATAAGTTGCAACGGCGCAGTAAGAAACCGACCAGCTATCCAGATCTCCAAGGTAATATGCAGACACTTCTTAAGCTTGTTATCATCTGCTTCCACCAAGCGATATATATCCCTTTCATTTCTATGCATATTGGCGTTTCCAGAATGTATTCGTTTCTTTTCTTTACCCAGAGCTTTTTCTTCTACTTCGGCTCTCGCTGTGGGAGCTGGTAACTGTGCTTATACATTTGTGACAATTCCTCGAGTAACGCTGTGCAGTTACTGGACAAGAAGACATAAGCAGTGGGTCCTGAAATTTCTTAGCCGAAGCTTTACTGCGACGTTTTTTCGCACACTCGTCGACACACGTGCTGGAGACGCTGTTCTGACAGTCACTGCACATTCAGCAAGTCCCATATACAACATCTTAGAAAAGGCAGTGAAATGCTTTAATGGTTTGAATACCCACTCTAGTTGTTTTCTGCAAAATGCAAGACATAGGATGCATCAGTACTATTCGCCGCTACCTTAGAGGAAGTATTCACGCTTAGAATGGGAGCAGCAAGGGATACGATTTGATAAATATCTCAGTAATCTGAAATTTGCTGATGAAATTGCCTAGATAAATAACCCAGAGGACGAACTACAAAGAAGGATTAATTATCTTGAAAGTAAATGGTAAAAGGAGGCTTAAAAAAAATACGCATAAACGAATGTAATCTTAAAAATGTTATTAAACACTACCTTCGTAATGTTCGAAGATTAAAATTATTAACTCGACTTATTGAGATTTAGCCGAAATCGAGAAGAAGGAATGAGCATTGCAAGAATGTTGCGCGAAAAAAAAAAAAAAAACAATTGGCAGTTGCTCAGCTTGGTTATGCCAGGATATACGTAGTAAGAGCTATATTCCTCTGATTTCGGCATGTTGTCCAGCCTATTGAGCTTATATTGATTAGCAATGAAGAGAAATTGTTCATCACACATCATTTATTAGTATTTCATGCAGAGAATGAAGGACGGCCAGGTGATCGGTATAGTAATACGCGGCCTTTTCGACTGAATGTAGACAAAAGTTTTGAATGTACAGATTATCTTTGATATATGAGATTAGTGGCAGACACCCACTGTGTGGTGTGGTTGCGTTGTTGGGATTTGATGCCACTTTAAAGTCAAAATTCTGTTTCATATGACGACTAAAGGAGTCCTCCTAAATGTTGAAGTCCCCCTTCCCTTCATCTTCTGAAGGCTCCATCTTACCTGCTATGTTCCGCCTCTTAGGCTCTGCATCCTGGCGTCTCCGCTTGGCGAGACGTTAGTCTCTCTGTTGAGGCGTCTGTACTGCTCGCTTGTTCTTTCTGTATTCATTCTTTATCTGCTGAATAGTCAATTTTCAGGCGAGAACTACTGAATCCATAGAGTTCCTTACACTAACTAGAGGGAAAGCTGAGGGCGCTGCCCTTCAGCCACTATGGGCGCGCTAAGAATCATGGCCCGGTGTGTTACTTGTTGCGGGACAGTCGGTTTTTCTCGGATACGTGGAGTGGCGTTACTGCAATGCTTCTTTTTCGTCATCATCATCATCTGAAGGTGCGTACATAGACCGCGAAAGCCATAGTAGCGAAGGCGCATAAGCAGACGTCGCCAATAAATGGTTGTTTCCCGAAATGCCACTAAAAACTTCCTTAAGTGATTGCACAACCATAAATATTTTTATAACGTTTTTCTGTTTCAAATTTTGCCTAATAAGTGCGAAATATTGGTATTTGTAGTCCTCAAAACTAAGCCAATAGGAGAAAGAGCCATCGTTTATATTGGATAAATATCACACTGACATGCTGTTTCTCTATCTTTTTGCAATTTATAGACACAAGATTCAATCTTAGGACATTATTTATGGTAGAACAACGTTTATCTTTGCATTAGTTTTGGCCAAAAGTTGTAGTTCTGCACTCGGTAGCTCTCCGGCCCATGATGCTTTGAGCGCCCATGGTGGCTGAACTGGGCGTCTGGAAACTCTATGTAAACTCCCATAGACGGCAGCACAGCTTTCCCTCTAGGTAAGAGTAAGAAACTATGACTGAATACGAGGAATTAGGCCTCTCCTGTCGATACCGCCACAAAGAAGCGGCCCGACTCTCCTCTTCCATGCGAAACGACTCTGCTGCGACCGCCGTGTCTCACCCATATTTATACACGCAGTTGGGCGCGCGCAGTTATGCGCATGGCTAGCACGTGGCATCCGCGTGACATCAAGCGCGGTTTCCACGGTGGTGCGGACGCGCGGCCCCAACTAAGCCAGTCCGCTAGCTCATGCTGGCGCAGCCAGCTGGAGCCGCTGCTGAGGCCAACGGACTACTGGACAGAGGACTGCTGCTCTTTCCTAATCCACTACCCCTAACCCCCAATGATTCGTAAAATCCCCACCTCCGCTGCCTTGTGCGGACAGAAAAGAGAAAGTAGATAAGAAAGAAAAAGTTACGAGGGACTTTAGCGACTAAAGTGTTTTGACAACGAGCGCATGACGTATCGAGTATAGCAGCAATGCTCTGGCTTTCCCATTTCTCCCCTGCATATTCTGCAGGGCTCTCGGAACGCTTTTGTATTTCTAGCCTGAGCGTCATGCTACATAGAGATAACCTGAATAGAGCAGTGATTTATTGGCATGTTGCTGTCGAGTTGTCATTCGTTTGAGGCGGTGGAAGGCACCAGTTGCCGAAAGTAGAAGTGCGCTTGTTTACAGTTGTGACCATTTAGCTGTGAGCGATACACTCGAGCTTCCAATTTTTGGCAATAAAGTTTATCCAGCAATAAACTCCGCCAGCTGCTCCTCTTTGGTTGCGCGCATGCACATTACCGCGTGGCACTCGGACCTGCTGCTCCTCTCAGTGGCGCGTTTTACACATTCCTAAGCGGTTCCAGAGATGAATGAGCATCGGTTTCGGACGAAACGATTATGAAAGTGGAACAATGCTGAAAAATATAAGGGTGACGGTTAGGAATCTCTGTGAGATGATCCCTGATGTCAGCAGGACCTACATTGTGAAATTGTTGACAGATAAATTAGGGCATAATAAGGCTTGTGCAAGGTGGGTGCAAGGCAACGTGTTGAAGCGGCCCGCAAATTTCTTCAGGCATATGAAACCGATGGCGAATGACTCTTAATCTCAGTTGCCACTCGGGTCACTGAAGTTGTTACATGGGTCCAATACATGGGTCCAACATCCAGAGTCGCCGAAGCAACGGAAGTTCAACCAAACACTGTTCGCCGGTAAAGTGATGGCAAGCTTCTTTTGGGACCGGAAGGGGTTATTGTAGGAATTGATGCCTATCGGTAGAAATAAACCTACCAATGCGTACCGCTACTTCGAGACGTTGAAATGTCTGCGCCGCGCGATTCAAAACAAGTGTAGAGGCGCGTTTACGAAGGGTGGGCGCTTCCATCAGGCCAATGCTCATCAGCACGCCGTGCGTGTAAAAAAACAACCTCATCAACAAATTTCGTTGATCTACTGTTACCCACCGGCCCTGCGTCGCAGACAAAGCCTCAAGTGAAAAGCATGTCTTTCCTGAAATGAACAGACACCAGGGTCGGGCGCATTTATTAACCGGAGAGGGGCTGAACGAAAAGGTTGTGAGCTAGTTCGGCGGCGCGGCGGGAAAGTTTTACGAGCCAGGCATAAAGAAGTTGGTACACCGCAAGTAAAAATGCATTCACCTCAGCGGGCATTATGTAAAGAATAGGGGAACACCTAAGCTTACCAAATATAGTATTCAATGCCAATTAACACGTTTTTCATTCTGAAAATTCATTGGGAGCCTTAACGTATCGACAGCCTTCGTATGTTTACAACTCTGCTTGCCGAGGGCCCTGTCAACTGGAGTCCTGCCATCACACAAACTGCCGAACAATCAGTAGTACTCGAACATGTCGCCAGCCAACACAGCCACAGCATATGCCAACGACATAGTTTCTTTCCTCCAGATCGGAACCTACCAGCCGCGGCCGCTGTTAACTGCTTGATAAGTATTTCAATTTTGTTCATTGCCTACTTTACAACCTCAACTGACTGTAGCTGGTGGCTGCTGCAGGAGGGTTTATGGTGTGCATCTCCAGGGACGCAGGTTACCCCCCCCCCAAAAAAAAAAAAAAAAAAGATGGAATTCTATGCTGTCTGATTTATTCGGTTCTTGAAGGATGGATGGTAAAATACAGGTTTGGTTTCTTTTGATTTGTTGGGTTTAACGTCCCCAAAGCAACTCAGGCTATCAGAGATGGGATTCCGAAAATTTCAACCACCTGAAACTTTTAAGCAATGCCGCGTTTCCCTCCCAATGGACTTTCAAAGCTTTTATTGATTCAATTGTTCATTCAAATAGCTATTGACCGTTTTATGTTGCGCTACTCGAGAGATACCTGCTATGCTTCAAAAAGATATTCTGCGCTTTCTAATTCGTTTATTCGATGCTGTAAGGTTGGTGAAAGTTTGTCTCTGGAAGAACCTTTTTAAGGAATGCCTCCTTTTCTTGCCAATAGGATTTCTAAAGCTTTCATTCATTGATAGAATTCTTCGTTCAAGTGGCTGTTGGCAGGTGGTTTCTTTTACACCGCTGTTCGATGACATAGACACTATAATGCGAAAGCACAAAATCAACGATTAAATAAAAAACATTACAGGTATCGCACCCTGTGATTGCTGGTGCCTGCCTCAATGAGCCGACAACCGAGGTTTTTCTTTAAAAAGCGGTGCTGATTTGAATTTTATTCGTTGTAGAGCTTAAGCTTTGTTTTTTTTTTTTCTAACTCTGAACCTCAGTAGCTTTCAGTTGTTACACACAAAGTTTTTTGTACCCATGCAGATAAGGCTATTGAATGGGTCAAAACGATTAGCATATATAATAACTGTG
This sequence comes from Amblyomma maculatum, assembly GCF_055883805.1. NCBI lineage: Eukaryota > Metazoa > Arthropoda > Arachnida > Ixodida > Ixodidae > Amblyomma > Amblyomma maculatum. Next base: position 59,750,208 of record NC_139351.1, on the reverse strand, counting down.
GTAGGCGGTTTTCTTATAGAATACAAACCATCGACGTATAAGCTGAGCAGGTATTACCAAGTTGGTCCATCATGTTGAGTGGCATAATACAACCATTCATATGTACAAAGGTGATCATTTCAACATTTCAAGAGAGGCATGTTAGATATGTTTTAATGACGCGGTAAATTAGTGCCTTGTTTATATCAATGGGCAGTTCATTCCATATACTGACGCCATTTTACTCTACTAGTCTCTGGCCATATGTATTATGACAGGGCGGCAAATTAAGCAGGTTTTTGGTGGCAGCTCTTGTTTTCATAATTGGGGCTCTAAACAGCATTACAGGCAGCTCATAGTTGTACCTAATTAGAGCATTTATTAGTACAGCAGTCTTCAATTCATGCGGTATTGAGTTTGTGCTATAAACCAGAGTAAATCTCACCGTAAAAGATCCCTCTAGATTATTGTGTGAATTGGCATCAGTTTTGGCGCCAGGTGTGATGCGGCTACAGAGCGGGCAAAAGAGTACTTGTCGAATTTATTCTATTTATTCAGTGGAAAAATTAGAATTCATTCCGAGACACCACAGCAGCGCGTGCGCCACCATGGCGCAGGAGGTGAGTGCACAATGAAAGCTTACCTGTTGCATAGCGCACATGGTGATGGAAACGCACAGAACACGCTTCTGATGCCCCGACAGCTCGGACACCAAGGTGTCCTTGTAGGGTTCGATTTTCATTGACCGAAGAACTGCGCACACCATCTTCTCAGCGTCACTCCATGTCAAGTGGCGAAGCTGCATGTACCGAGAAACGAGAGCATGGCATTCCGAAGCGCTGCTCATGAAGATAGCCAACGGGGATGCACCTGACGGTGACTCTTCTACTTTTGAAACAGATGGGACGTTTATTGAACACCACTACCAGATCAGGTCGCATGCATAATTTCTACAGCGAAGGCAAAGAAGAAGAAGGGGAAAGGGGTAGTAAGCCTCGATCAGAGAAGGTTTGCATATAAAATGCTGCTCTGCCAAGATAACGAAGCTGACAACATGCCTTCAGGTATAATGAAATATGTGATAGTCGGTGCACACCCGAGGTGCAATGAAAGTAAGTAATCGCATGCCGATATGGGAAGCCGCGAAATTAAAGTCGATACAATAGATTTACACGAGGCACCCAAAAAGCCGCAATCGTCAATGTTCCTTGAGGTTGCATTAAAGAAATACAACTGATCGGAGTGCTGTCATTATGTTTGTTTCATTGTTTTAGTAACTACTGTTTTGAATATTTTAAAGGAGAAAAAAATTAGGCAATTGCCTAGGAAAAGCTTGATAGGTAATCTTGCTTTCGACTACGTACTGTTAATAGATAAGTTGTCCACAAGATGGTAGCTCTGAAGGAGAGCGGTCGAAAGAGCAATCAAAGCGCTCAGACGACCAAGAGGCACTTTAAAATAAAGAACCCTGGTCAATGTCTCAGCATTAGCATGCTAAATCCAGACCACTGCAGTTGCGCAGGCTGAATTTATAAGGACCTAGTGGTAGATAATACGGAATCTGTTCCTGCCTTTCTTCTTTAGAAAATTCGTTTAAATCTCATTCATAAGCGGAACAATTCTCGTGTGTATTTATTTATTTCGTGAAAACTACGACTCCTTTTGGAAGTCGATAGAGCAGTGCACAAGATTAAAAACCAAGAAAAAGTAACTAACTATAAAAAATGATACAGTCAGGCTTTCATATAATACCAAACGAATAGAGCTTCTGCCGGCACCATACATACATAGGAGGCCAATGATGGCAGCAGAGGGGGATTACAGCACAGTGGTAGAAAGCAAGCTTGAATGGAAAGGAACCACTTGCAAATCATCCAACGCCAACCAGACCGAGTAAACAAGAAGAATTCAATCAAAGTATTCTGCACGCTACAGACGCTACTGCGGCACATAAGACGAAAAATACGGGTGAAAACATTCTGTTGATACCAGGTTAGTAACGTTGCGTGGGAACCCGTACCATTCGAAAGGGATACACGGAAAGAAGGGAAATGAATAGGTTTTGTTCTGCATATACGCAGAAATTGTCCTTTCCTGTGTTTTACTGGCGTTGCGTGTTTTGTTGTATTGCATATAACTAAAATTCCAGTTTTGTTTACATGTATTATACTGAACAATTTTAATTAGCGCCCTCGCTGACTCGATTCAAGTGTACGAAGCAGAGATAAGCTTATCACGCCAGATACTGAATACTGTTGCCCCTTACCGTGATAAATGAAAAGGTACGCTTTCTTTGGGTGCCTTCATTGATTTTTATTTTCATCTTTGTGAGCATGTAGCATGCAGCGACGACGTATTTAAACATTGACCACAGACGCGATGTGTAGGCTGTCAGTTCAGTATTGCTTGTGTAATGCGTTAGGTGATGTTTTATTAGCCACAGCTTTTTATACGCTTGTGAGACAAAGAACTTGGTGTGCGCGATCTAGTTTATGTTGGATGCCATCGTTACATGGGGATAGTTTACCTTAGTAAATTATTTAATTTGGAAGGGTATTGCTTTTGTAGGAGCACTTCAGGATTCTTTCTGTCTGGTAACTAAGGTGAGCATACAGCTGTTTCTACCCATTTTCCAGTGCACGTGCCGACTGCCCAGAAAAACCTGCCTCTCATTAACAATCAGCTTATGTGCTTGAAAAGCACAGTAGGTTATGTCTTCTGTGCAAAGTAAGACGCATAGCTGCTCTGGTACTCTGCGCTACACATTGCGACATCTAAGCAAGCACAGCAATGTGTAACGGACCTTTCCTCGTTTTTATTCGTCTAAATGGGATAAACTACAGTGCTCTAGCGACGCAGCTTGGCGCGTCACATCAGCCGGGTGGTGTGAAGCAGCCTGCCGCCTACGCGACAAAGTAATCGCTTTCTGTGCTCCGGAGCCGGACCTGCAAGGCTCTCCTCCACACCGAAATACACACCCAACAACAAGGTCCCTCTCATTTAAAGATAGCGGCTTGTCACGCGGCTCGTCACTAGGCATCAGCTCGCGAGTTAGCATTCGGCACGTTGCGCTGTGGTAGCAGTTGTGGCGCATCACGTGGAATGACGTCGCGACACACCCCTGGCTATCGTCCGGCTGAAAGTCAAAATACCTTACTTTAACTTGGACGCAACATGACGTAATTGATCGTGCTCCCATAAAACTTTCCATCAGCTCAGCGCAAGTATATTGCAAAGATGTCAGCCTATAACATATCGGCCGAAGCTTATCGCTTGGTATGTGAATAAGTATCACCACTTCCATTATTTGGTCTCTTGGCCAGTCTTCTTTACTGAGACTTACTGGAATGTCTACAAAGAGGTATTTTGGACACCACTTGACGTACCTGCAGAGCAAGATGTTCCAGATTTCATCTGGCCCCAGAGAGCAATTTGAGTTAAATTCTAGACAACCCAAATAGTGCCCTCCGTATTAATGACGTGCTGGCAGCTTTCAGTCGATAGACTGAAATTCAAGCGCTAAGTAGCTCTTACCCATAAATATAAAAGAAAACTTCCGAGAAAAGCCAGGCAATTCAGATAGGGTATCGTAGCATCCATATTGTTGAGCATCAATTTTGTAACTCACTTTTATGTGAAGCCTCTTTACAATAACCATATAGTATCGTGAAGATTTTACTTTTGAACGTAGCTCACCACAAACGACCGGCAAAGTGCCACCTGCTTTACTTTTTGACCTTGATAAACGTTTCCCGCAATATTATAAATATATAATTTGTTAATTTTCAGTGATGACTAGGACGCTGCAGGTAGTGACAATGAGGATAGCACGAATGATTGGCGATGCAGTTAGCGAAAGCAGTCCTCTAAGGTCACTCTCGAAATTTCTGCTCTTAAGCAGACTAAGCGAAGTCACGTAATTTTTAGTTGGTTTGTGGGGTTTAACGTCCCAAAGCGACTCAGGCTATGAGAGACGCCGTAGTGGAGGACTCCGGAAATTTCGACCACCTGGGGTTCTTTAACGTGCACTGACATCGCACAGCATACGGGCACCTTGCTTTTCGCCTCCATCGAAAAGCGGCTGCCGAGGCCGGGATTCAATCCCGCATCCTTGGAAACATTAGTCGAGCGCCGTAACCACTGGGCCATCCCGGCGGGGTCGTAATTTGTTCGCAGTAATTTTTTTCGTAATTTTGTTTTATTGAATGACTATGCCGACTCCCCTTAAATGGCTAAGGCGAAGAACGATTTCATACTGACAACGTGCGACAACTGCGTGTGGGATTGCGTCATGAAACCACGTGTCTGTAAAAGCTATTACGTCAGGGTCGAATGTGAAAAGGATTCGAGTATATTTGCAGTGTTTCTAGCATTAATATCATGCACCGTAATCAGTTCATGATTTGATGCTGTTGAAAGTGTTATTAAGCTTTGTGTGATATTTTGTGCCCACATGGTCTTGAATAAGTCAGTCACTTGAAGCACGGAGAACTTTTTGATAGCGGGCGTCACCACATCGATATAGCTTGCAGTTCAGTTTAACACTGAAAGATGTGCATAGGTTTTCCTTCTTTCTTTTCTCCGTTGTCTTTTATACTTTCCCAAACCTTCTTTCGCATGTATTGAACGCAAGATGAGAGGTTTTCTGATAATATATATATATATATATATATATATATATATATATATATATATATATATATATATATATACGAGTAATGTATTTAAGATTTCTGCACCTCTAGAGGATGCTGCTATGTCCTTATCAGCGCTGTTAAATATAATTTGTCTCCATTTTATTTCTCCAATGTCTCTCCTATTCTTTAAATACGCTCAATAGCAAGATCCCAAATTTTTAAACAGGTCCAAAAGAATATGTCTACAAGGTTTGGTGCTGTTCTTAATTGCTTCTAAACATCAAATATAATTAGGCTGTCACATCTGCTTTAACGCTTTGGGTTAATCACCTTTATCAGCAGAATAACGAGGTTTTTGCAATGAACCAATTTTTGAGGCATGCAGTACTAAAATGTTGAGTAACAGTTATCTAGCTTTTCTATTTGCAGGCAGTCTGTTGGAAATCTGATCCAGTTCGGTGTTAGCAGAGCTTTAGATTGTTTTGAGCTCTAATTGTTTTTACCATGCATTTGCAACCAATTTTGAATTGAATTTGCTCTATTTCGGTCATAAGCAAAAACAATGCACAAGAAAGCTAGTAATATGATTCTGGGCCTGATACACATGTTTGATACAAGATTTCTGTAAATGTCATATCAATATAAGTTTGCTTAAATGCGGGACAATTTGAATAGTTCTTTACGCTTAAAACAGATATTGTTTGTACTTCAAATTGGCATTGCGGCAATGAATTCAAGAAATATTTTTCTCAAAAGCATTCTTTTAGCGCTTGAAGGGTGTGTAGGCAGCCGGAACTAGCCTTATTCCATGCTTTTAATGACAGGCTTCTTGGTTGGTTTGGTTGGTTTGTGGGGTTTAACGTCCCAAAGCAACTCAGGCTATGAGAGACGCCGTAGTGCAGGACTCCGGAAATTTCGACCACCTGGGGTTCTTTAACGTGCACTGACATCGCACAGCACACGGGCGCCTTGCTTTTCGCCTCCATCGAAAAGCTGCCGCCGAGGCCGGGATTCGATCCCGCGTCCTTGGGAACAGTAGTCGAGCGCCGTAACCACTGCGCCACCCCGGCGGGGCAATGACAGGCTTCTAAACGTATGCAAAAAGTAAAAGATAATATGGTGGCCGAAGGCCAATCCTAATTTACCCAAATTAGCCACAGTGTATAAAAAAACACAAGCCAAAAGTATTTAATTAGTTTCGATTGATTTAGGAGTCAACCAGCTCCTGATTGGAGGGCTCGCACTTGGACCCGCAGTGAGTCATTTCATTGACGTTTCCTTTTTGAAGCGAAAGCTTCAATGCTCCACGTCGGGCCAAGGTCAACGACGGCTCACGTCTGACCTTCAATGAACACAGGGCAAGGAGTGGCTATAGAGCAGAATTTTTACTCGCACACAGGCCGCTAGCGAGCTCCTACTCTCGACATCAGGCGCCATCTGCCGGGCTTGCGCCATCCGGGACTGCAGGTCACGTGGGAGCCTAGCTAGAATACAAGTTTGCGAGTAAGCGTTCTTCAATCTTTTTAACGCGCTCTACCACTTATGCATATAGATGCGTGATGTGCGTGAGTACTGGTACGTTTCGCTGTTCCAGACAGTACTGCAGCAATATCATGACCGGTGCTCGGTCGTTGACACATTTGAGAGGTAATCTCCTATGCTGACTATGAACTCTAGCATCACCGTTTATAAACAGATATGCGCTGGCGTTTTTTTTTTTCGGCGGCGGGTGCTCTTCACATGTGAAACATGCACATTTTTTACTGTTCGGTTTAGAGGCAGAGGATGTAGGCCTTTTTTTCATGTGACTGCATGGTATGAGAGGAAACCGGATAGCCGATCTCCGTGCTGAAGGTTGCTTCCGCAAAACGAGTGTTTTCGATCATCGGTGGTACGTCTTAGGCTTGCATTTACTGTTCTCTTACGGCAATGTAAGCACGACCACCAGCAATGAAATTATTTTCGTATTTAACAGAAGAAGTTGGTGTGCGAAAGGTCAAACGTAGGGTCCTTTTGCTGTTATATGCCTGAGACGCAAAAAAAAAAAAAAAAAAAAACATGATATCATTACATACTATGACTCTGGCCCAAAAGGCTGCGCAGCACTTTCAATGCAGGAATAGCTTCGAAATAAAATATACTCGAAATAAATATACTCGGCAAAAGTTGCAGGAGGGGTAAGCTTTTCAACCAAGATCAGCAGGAAGCAATAATTGATTGATTTGACTGCGCAGCACCGAGCAGACAAGGTTCGCCGTGGTATGGTAGAAACATGAAGGGCGAATTGGAAGCGGAAATAAATACACCTAGATGGAATCATCGATGCGGTTTCGCGTGCTGAGCAGCAAAGCAATTAGCGTGAATATAGAGCTAAATCCCACAATAGCTCATAGATTTCAACTCTACGACGACGCAAATCAACTTGCTACAACACAACCGTGCAGTGAAAATACCTTAGACAATGTTGTATAGGGCCCGAAGACTAGCTAAGTGTAGCTAGTGTGCATGCACGGCCGCGGAGATACCGCAGCCCCGCTGTCTCCCAAAAAACGGCCGCGCCGTGGTGCGCCAGTCGGCAGAAAATGGCCGTGGCCGAAAATGGCCAAAACATCTGTTCTGTGAACGAACACCATGCACCACCTATATTGTGTCGCGCTCCTTTTACCTTTGACTGAAAGCGAAACTATCAGAAAAGACCATGCTGACACTGTACTGACCGTACTGACACTGAGAAAAGCTCCCCACCAGGAATCAAATGCATGTAATTTTGATTCCCAGCAGAGCGCTCAAACCATTACTCCACGATGAGCTTGACAAACAGATCGTAATTCTCCTTGACTAGAGTGAGGATGACAGGAGCGATGTCAATGACGATGGAGTTAGTGATAACAATGAGAGTTGTGTCCGCAGTTATGATATTGATATCGATGGTAGTAATGATGACAGGACGGTGTGTTCAGATTACTATGCTAGTAGCAGTAGTGATGATATTGACTAACAAGGAAAGGAATCAAGTCTAACGAAGCTTTCGCTTCGTCTCTGGTTAAAAGAGTTAAACCACAGCAATCCTTGTTGTTTCTCTCTTTGCACAGAAACTAAAATAAACCATCATAAACGCGAGTCTCCTTCGAGCACATCATAAATTTGGTGCCCACTGCATTAGGCCCCACCATCTCGAGTATTTGCCTGCCATTATTTCGACCTGTGCTGGCATGTCGTCCTCTTCATCAACTTCTGCATGTAAGGAATGAATCCACAGCTGCCCTATATTATAAATTTCTTATGCTACGATCAATGGGTGGGCGCGAACAAATACAAAGGCATCAAGAAGCAAAAACCCGAGACTAAGCGGCTTGTCCATCATGAACTGCACAACTCGCCCAACGTTCCCTTCTGATGAACTAGGTTCCTTACTCTACTCCCTGTCACTGTAATGTGTCAGTTCTGTAGGTTTCATATTAGGCGAATAAATCGTAAATACATAAAGATATATCACATTGGCTGCTTATGGTGCCTGTGGCAGCCCGAAAACTTTAAATTACGTTAACAATACATTCTCTAATAGCGATATCTGCGATATTTGTTATAAGCTTATCGACCTTTAATCCAAGCCTCGAACCGAAACAAGGCTGAAACCTGACGTTAATTCTAGCGGACCTAATTTCATTTACCCTAGCCAAGTTGATTTATTCTTCATTTTTTAAGTGTGCTGAGAAGTACACTGCAAGCATCATCTCCTGTACCAAGCATCAAAATGCATGTGCTGTTGCTCTGGTTGGCTATGTTGTGTGACGTCAACACGGGACCTTGACTAGGTAATTTAAACTCAGGCTGGCATAGCTCAGTCTAAAAGTGAGATGTGACTAACCATGGCCATATTTTTAACCTTGACCTGACTTTTTACCATTACTATACGCAAAACGGGTATTTCTCAGTCCGCTGCTATTCTCGTAATCGGGCTACGTATCTGCTATATTATTTTCAAATTCAAGCTACAAGTATTTCTCATCGGCCCCACCCCTCAGTTGAAAGTAACACCGCTGCACTCACGGCGGAAAAGAAGAGCAGGTGCTCTTCGACAGTGAGATCCCCGAAGAGTTCGCTCTCGTCAGGGCAGACGCTGACGTAGTCCCACGGGCGTCCCGACATACCGCTCGCATCGTAGTTGTACACGTACGCTTCCCCACTGGTGGGCGGCTGCATTCCTGTGCGAAAAACAATGCAGATATGAGAACGATGGCTTTTGAGAGCTTTTCATAGTTTTTGAGGATGCGTGATAAGTGTAACATCGTAAAATCCTCTCAGAAAATAGCTGGAAGTTGCAAACCATCTGAATGATTGCTTCATGCATGTCGACAACAAGTGAACGTGAAATTAGTAATTAGTATACAGTGCACGTTACGCGCAGTAAAAGAGAGTACACCACCTTATAACCACATGGATTGAGTGCATTGTCATGACATTCATTTCCGTAGTAGGGATGGGGATGGTTGGGTGCACAATAGATAGCGGCGTGAGATGATTTTACAGCGGTGTTTTTTTAAACGATCGTTTTATGAGCCCATCATTCACATATCATCGTCTCCAAAATATACCAGGGGTAGGAATGTTCGAAACCTTGCTAGACTTAACAGCCACGATGCTTTTAAAGAACCTTGAAAGAGAGGCTAGAATTACTTCAAAGTGCAATGTGGGACATATTGTTACAGGGCGGCAAGCCGATGAACACAAAGGACTGAGAACAGAGATAGAAGATGGTCGAATACAGATTATTTAATGAATCGCAGTGTGCCTAGTGCGAGCACTCCTGCCAGCGCCACTGCCCGCTTCTTCATCGTCCTTAACATTACCCGGAGCCACTGAGCGATCGTCCCGATCGTAGACGAGGAAGTTTGCCGATGTTGATGCAATCTATGGCATGACTGGCATGACAATGGGCGTGACTAGATGGCTGAAGAAGAGGAAAAAGACAACGGCTGGCCAACACGATTCCCATTGAAACCCAACCCAAAACACCTTCTGGCCACAGGTCGCCAGGACCCAATCGCTTAGGACCAGGCTTGTACCGCATGGTATGGGCCGGAGGGATGTCTTCGAGTGTAGCGGCGTCTTGGGTCGTGGGGTTATGGTCATTGGGGTCTTGTCAGCACATCGGGTCAGTGGGTTCATACAGTTTTCGGCTCGCTTGTCATGTCTTAAGGTCATGTGGGTGGCGTCTCTTGTTTGCCAGTCTCTCCTTCTTCGTACAGTAATAGAGCGGAACGTTGAGCTAGTTGGTCTAATATCTTGGAAGAAGGCAGCTGTGCGGGCAACAAAACAGAAAAAGCATGCGCAGACACAACGAGAACGCTGCACTGACAACTATATTGATCTGAACCCGCACATCTCCTGAACCCGCACATCTCCTTGCTACTGGGGCCTAGGTACTGCTTTAGCAGTTTCACGGAAAGTAATTGGTGTCGAATCGCAGTTCACAAGCACTCACTGCTGTGCTTCTTCTGCGCTCTACATAAATTTGTTTTAGCACAAACTCATGGCTATCGTATGGCAACATGGCTTACAGCAGTGCGGACACTTTGGGATCATGCACTGGATAAAAAGACGGTTTTTCGTGCTTTGTTGCTGTGCTCTGTTGTACGTGAATGTGACGTACGTGCGGAAGGATATCACACAACGACCATCTCCGTATAGAAATCACGTCGGAGAATTTGTTGCGAACATTATTCAATCCATTCGTGTGTATGATAGGCTGTGGATTTGCAATGAGTAGTGCTAGTCAGCTGTATGAATTATTCCAACAGCGTGGAAGTGAAAGCGATGCCTTGATCTGTTATAAGTGCTGGAGCGCCCTTTCTCAAGACGATGCGCTCAACGAAACATTTCGCTGCCTCGGCTGTTGTGCCGCACTTGAAGGCCTTGGATTTAACGTAGCTCATTAATCAGCAGTGACGATTATCCACAGGCTTCCTGGGGATGAAGTGGGAAAATAAGTACAGCCACTCCAACAAGCTGCAGTAAACCTGCCGATAGCACAGGTTGTGTTTTAAGTCACTAGAAATTGTGACACTTGTACGTGGCATCAAAGTGCCACCGTAATTTCTGGACAGTACAGCCGTTGTAATGTGAGCCACAGTTCGAGCATATCAGCTGTGATCTACTATCGGCTTGCAATGACGTGCCTGTATTATTTCTTGTCTGAGAGACAGTCACGACGAGATGACCTCTTATCGTTTCCGCAAATTCGGATCTTGCATCACAACTTTTCGCGCACAAAACGAAGTCTGCGTTCCTGCGAAGTACCGGATTTAGACCAGCGGAAGCCCCTTTCCGGCTTGCAAGTGTTTGAACGCAGGAACTAGGAATGACATGCCTGTCTCGGGATGTAAAAGTTTCGGAGGCCGACACCTCCGATCTCTCAAACGAGGAACGCTGATTGGCAGCTCCTGCAATCTTGATCATGTGATGCAGCCCAGTGACGTGAGACAACTCATCACTCACCGAACAAACTATGGGTTCAATATTTGCTCTATGCTGGCATGTCCGGCCTTAGCACAGAACCAGTGGCCAACACACTATCATTATTGGGCTAATGGATCGTGCTGTCTGAGACGTGACCTATCATCTGTCACGTCCCGGATACGTGTTCGTAAATTACTGCCAACAAACATGATGCAAAATTTTGAAGCGAATGCCAACACCCGGAACGGCGAAACCAAAATTTTCTGGAGGTAGGGGCCATCACAGCTCTCATTAAAAGAGGGGTGGTATATAGGTGGCGTTTCAGGAGAAAGGGTCCGAGAAACACGACTTTTTGTTCTTCGCAGACTGTCCTTTTCCCTATGCTGGTACATTTTCAAAACTCATTATAATCAAGAGGAAGGCGCATGCGATTTAGTTGTCAAATTATCTGTTCATATTTTCGTTTAAAGGTGCTGGTTTGTAACAATAACGAAGAGTAGCTCCTTTGTGAAGCGTTTTTGTATATTCATTTCGTTAAATTGGTATCAGCCCGCGAACGATGGGAGAAATTATCCGCTTCTTTCACGCGCACGTTTCAACAGCCCGCGCCCTCTTCGACATCACTCGCACAGAATATCGCATTAACCACGCAGTGTGCGACTCCAAGGCTAATACTCTTACAGACAAGCGAAGGAAGCATCGAATGAATTGTGAACTTATGTAGTACAATAGGTCAAAAAGAGAATTTTCGGCGGCTTGCTGCCTCATGTTCTGAATTCCCAATACCACTATGTGTGCCCAATAAAATCGGTCCCGTTCCGATGACTAGCAGACAGGCATGCATTGAAACGACAAAAAAGCGAATTAATATTGATAGTCACTCCTAGGACCTTGATCGCGCAAGGTAGGGGCAAACAAATGAGGTGCTGATAAGGTGATAATTTCAACCATTTACGTTACCCTCCACGTCATCCTCATAGGTTTTCACAAGGTAAGATTAAATTGTTATAACGTGCCTCGAGAGACACTTGTACGCTGCTAGTCATGAGAGGCGAGTACTTGCTATATCTGCTCCATCCAAATCTTATTTCTCTAGTTTGTTAACTTACGAGGTTTTGATCAGCAGTTACTATACCTGTACTAAGATACATAATCGGCTACCATTTCCAGTGCTTCGCTACTTATTCCAAGCTGCTGTTCTTTCCGACGCTAGTGAACATCGCCTTAGTCTTCTGCATATTACATTTGGGCCAACTATTTTGCTTTTCCTATATAAGTCATTATTGTTTATTTGAAATCCATCCCGTGATTTAATTAGAATGGTAAGTTCGTCTGTGAATTGCAGATTATTGATGTATTATTTATGAAACCTTACCGCTAACTGCTCCTATTCGAAGTCTCTGCATACTCTTAAGCAAGCGGTGAATATTACTGGCGACATCGTGTCCAACACCTTCTGTCTACTACCTAACACCTTCCTTTTTGTCAAATCTATTACAATTTTTTGTGGAGAAGAATGTTATGCAGTCATTATAGATACCTTCGGGCATGTTCCCACATGCCTCATTTATACACTGATTTCGCAATTCCTGCATGAGTGATAAAAGTTTCTTCTGAGCCAAATTCCTTCTCGCAATCAAAGGATGCTATATATAGACGTTGGTTATACTTTTAGCATTTTTCTAGAATCTGGTTGGTGGTGGGAAAGATTATGGAGAACTTGCTTTATCTCTTGGTTTACTGAATTATTAGGTTACCCCGATTTCGTAATGGTTACCTTAGGAAACACTTTGTACGGTGCGATATTAGTTTGACACTCCTGTCCGTTATTTTCATATGGATTAAACGATTCTAGAGGCTTACAAGATTATGATAGTGTCAATGTTATGAGCAGTTGTGTATGTAGGGTGGTCAGTTTTAAAAGTCGTTAATTGGTCCTTCCCAGTTTCGTAGCTTCTAGAGCTTGCCTAACCTCGGCCTTCGTTGCTGGTTAGAATTATGATTGCTCTCCATTACTGGGAATCGAATTATTATTCTGAATAATTTGGCTACTGTAAAGGTCAACACATAACATCTGGGCAACATTTAATAGGTGGCCTACGTTAGTAATAAAATTGCCCTTTGCGCATGCATTTGACTTCTGCCTATACCTAATTTCCTATGCACTGCTTTCGGGCTACTGCCGCTATGTAGAGCATTTTGATTTTCTCCATATTATACCTCCGTGTCTCGGACATTTCACGCGTATTTGTTGGCTTTGACAGCTGTGTCAGTTTTATTCTGTCCTTGGGGTGGAGGCTTTTATATTTGGCACATCAAAAATCTTCCATCTACTCAGATCATTTACCGATACCATCTTCGATTATCCCAACGTCTACTTCTACCACCACCAAGTCAGTGGTGATATCACTTATATAATCGTTCATTACTTCTACTTTAAGGTTGTCTTCATTTGTTAAAGCTGAATATCTGTTCCGCTGTGTTATCCTCAATACTTCTACCTTTCCTCTCACCGCTAATATGTTGGTGCACTTTCTTAATATACTTTAATTTACCGATATCCTCTCCGATTATACCAACGTCTACTTCTACCATCACCAAGTCAGTGGTGATGTCACTTATATAATCGTTCATTACTTCAACGTTAAGGTTGTCATCATCTGTTAAAGCTGAATATCTGTTCCGCAGTGTTATCCTCAATACTTCTACCTTTCATCTCACCGCTAATATGTTGGTGCACTTCCTTAATATACTTCGCCTCAAATCAAATCTAGGCTGATTCGAGACATTAAAGGCCTGTAGTCACGCATCGCGCGCCGCTATGATTACCTCTAAATCCTGCACAATAGCAAGGTTGAACATAACAGCAAGTCAATTCATTTTAGCCTTTCCTGTAGGGCTTTTTCGTGTCCACTTCGGGTTCTTGCATTTGGTGAAGATATTCATGATACCTAAGTTATTGCATTCTGCAAACTCATCTAACAAGTGCTCTCTGCTACTCCTAGATCCGATGCCATATCTACTCACTACCTTGTATACAGACTGTTTTTGCCTACCTTGGCAGTGAAGTCGCCCATCACTCAGTATACTGAGTTTTTACTTTCCCCATCGCTCATTCTATTTCCACCTCCTGTTCTTCATGACTATGTGGAGGCGCGTAGGCGTCTATCACCTTCATTCCATTGCCAAAGCAATACTACTCTTGGTTTTGAGCCTTCAGCGTAGAGCGGCAGGTAGCCACGTCTCACCCACGTGACGCTGTGACGTCACACCCCACGTGACACTAGGGTGAGAGCTGGGCTACCAACTCAAGCGGTCGGCAGGAGCTGCCAACTTGGGTCTCTCGTTTCGCATGTGATGGGTATGCCAGAATCAGCCTGCTAGGACCCTGCCATTCATGCTACCACTATAGGCCACTAAGGCACGTTCATATGTCTAAGACACATATAAGGCGGGCTTTATATGTGGGCTGAGGAAGAAGAAAAAGAGAAGGAGAACGCTCGGTCACCCGCAGTAATGCTTTTCGTTCAATATTTGGTTCAGCAGCGTTGGACCCGTGTAAATTTTATTCCTAATTAACCTAACTAACGTGCCTGCTTCCTTTGCAATATTGATATAAAACTAATCTATGTCATCAGCTATATGCTTATTTTTAAGGAACCATCCTCCTATCCTTGTCTGTCCGCCAAACCTCGATATAACCATATCTTTAATGCAGCATATGCGTCGTTTCGCCTCCTAACCTCCGTAAGCCCTAGTATATCCAATTTAAAACAGCTAGTTCCTTTAACCACATTGATAAACTAGCCTCACTAGCTATAAGGTTCTAGCTTTAACGTCACCAGGGTGAGTTTCCAATGGTGGATTGGCTGGAGCCAGAGCTTCTTACCACTCACGCCTGAATGACAGGTCTGACAACCCCAGTGGTCAGTTACTACACATACCGCTGTGGTCTGAGAGCCGTGAATTCGTTGTAACATTCGTAAGTTGGTGCCGCCCAATTAAAACAGTTGTATAGCCGATTCTAGTTCTAAAGAGAGTGCGTTTTTCGGAAATTTGACCTGCATCAAGTCGCTCCCCTGCCTCATTTATGCAATTCCAAAGAACAGCCGATATTTTAATACGATGGAGAATTTCGCTACACTGGTATTCGAACCATGGTCTTTTTTTCTCATCAGGAAGATATTTACCTCTGCGGTATCGCTACACCATAATGCTTTAAGACAAAATGACATACTTGCGCTTCCCGGGGACTACTGGCGCCCGAATTAAACGCGAATGCCGCCTGTGAGCATCTAGGTCACATGTAACAGTAATGAGAAGGGGACACCAATGGGTTCACGAAACTTCAAAGAAGAAGGCGAGACCACGTGCCGGAAAGGCTACCGCGGTCTCCCTTTATCCTCAATCCTCTACGTTCTAGCCATGGCGAGAGAACAGGCAACCGAAGAAAGTATGCAACCCAGACGTACTGGTTTGTTGAATTATTCGCGAAGGGAGTGCGGTAACAGTTTGTTTGGTTTCTCGCGCTAAGTACGATCTTGAATTCTGATTAGTAAAACATGGATGCTGTTTTAAATCGCCAAACTTTCTAACGATACTCTGCTGAATCAAATCTTTTGGGAGTATAATAGGTCATTCCGTATCAGTATCATTGTCTTTTCCTTATCTCTGTGGACGTGCTGCCTGTGCCATTAAGCTTCAGAATATAGCTGCTCGGCTTGCGTTATCGACTTGCAGTAGTTATTTTGGATATATATATATATATATATATATATATATATATATATATATATATATATATATCATACCTACAAATTAGGGGAGATTACCCCAAAGGCTGATATATTTCCATTGCCTTCTTTCCAAAAACGGTACCCAAGAGAAACGTATGGCGTTCAGAAATTGTTTTTGGTATGACCGCTGATGTTTCGTTTCCTATGTTACAATGGCCACTTTTGCTCAACGGTGCTGTGACAAGTTTGCTTTTTTCTATTTTGCCATTGCTTTTTATTGCAATATTGACTTGTTTCCGCGGCTCACATTGCTGATATAATGTTTTCTCTTCTTGTATCCCCTCCTATATTGTAATACTGGTTAGTTTGGTGGGAAAACAAAGAAGTAAGTAACTAAAGCCTTGTGTAAGCATATGACCTTTTATAATGTTCCACTATGCCATCATACTGTTTTCTGGTGACATCTGCAAAATAACGTTTTCATGTTTCGTTGTCTGTATTATCAAATCTGCTGTCAGCAGCAGTAGAGCGTTCATGATTGAATTGGAATGGAAAACATTTCGCAGAGATATGGTTAAAGGAAAGTAACGTTCACTGGCCGTTAGCCCATGGAAGTTGGCTGCCTGGTGACCGAGATTTTCATCCTTGGCTCTAAACTGGCCAACAGGGCCTCTTAATGCTCAATATCAGGAACGTGTAATACGTCTGCATGAAGCTGTTTTTGCGCTCTGTCAAACAGGGCGTGATCATAGGTCGCTGGAATACTAGGTTGCTTACACTGGTGGTTATACTGTCTAGAATAAATGTGTGCGCTAGATGGAAAGGCTTAAAAAGACAGATCTTCTAAAAGCACAGTGCTTGAAGAAAACGAAAGCACCATTCTCCCTCTCATTCCGTTAGTCGTTCCCTCATAGCGCAAAAGCCGAGCATACGGATAGGTTCTATTGCACTCCTAGAAACTGTAAAAGTTGAACAATATGTGGCTGCATGCTACGAGTTATAAGACACGTTATGAGACAAGAATATGTCGCGTTACGAACCGGTGATTACGTCGAGGATAGTTGAATAACCGCAACCATGAGGGCCAAGGATCACGGTGATCTGCTTGTTGTAGATCGTCAGACTGACATTCCGGACGTCACTTCCATCCTTTCCAGCCTGCACAAACGAGAGAAGCCCGGCATAAGCATCAAGATTCTAGGACCGTACTGAACACAGACTGTTTTATGAAGTTGCATACGCACAGTTTAAAGATAACATTCCTGATGCAGTGAAACAGATTGACGTTTAGCTATGCTATTTCAAATTGCTACGACATCTAATAAACATTGGCTGTGACACAGCGAAACTACCAGAACGGCAGACTGCACACAAAGTGCACCTGACTGACCATTGCTTAAACTGAAAAAATAGAATCGTTCGTCTGGCCGTGGGAGCCCCCTTCTGCCTCTGCCCTTCTGAAGACAACACAGAAAGGCACGTAGACCGGTGAAGCGCGCATTACCAATAGGAGGATAATTTTTAATAATATAGAGTGGAAGAAATCTTTCCAAGACTAAAGAAAACAAGGAAAACAAGGAAACGGAGCCCTCGCAGCAGCCTCCTTATACTGCCCACAGCAGCCTTCCTTGGGCTCACTCCTTCCGTTCAGCCATATTGAAATAAAGAAATCGCCATTTTAAAAACGTTTCCTGCACGAGGAAACACGCACTTCCATTTGCACAAAACTGCAATTTGGCGCACTAGGCGGGCCGTAAGCTTCGTGCGAAAACATTCCTTTGTTGTGTGCTAAAACAACTCTGAATGTCTCCTATTGCCACAAGCCATAAGACGTTGGCTTTGTCAGCATTCTAGCTTAAAAAAATATTTTTTACAAGCTGCAAGTTTAGTTTGGTGTGACAGGAGAAGAAATGTTCCGATTACCAATAACCCTAATGTTAAGAAATGTTTTAAAAATTTGCGCTGTAGAGACGAGAGATATAAAGCTTAAAGCTTATAGGCCAATGGTTCATGGATTTCAAGGGAGATTTTTGCAGCGCTACAGGATGACACAGTGAGAATTAGAATGTAGTGTACCCTCTTTGTGTTGTTTTGTAGCACTTCAACATCCGGTTACCGGCGAGAGATGTAGTAGCGATAGCGAGTGTGCTTTTCGCTTCAAGTAGATACGTTCAACATCGGACTTTCCGGTCGCTTCCCGACACATCCACAACTGAGCGTCCTTTTGGCTTTAGCCCAGCCGCTTCATTCGTCCTGGAGCTACTAGGAATCGCCCTTTGTTCATCCCCAGTAACATGTGGGACGCCTTCCAACCTGGGGGGCTCATCTTCCGGCGCCATATCGATAATGGTATTGTGACTGATCATAGGGTTTTCTTGGCAGGAAATACTGGAGTGGGTTGCCATTACCTTCTCCAGTGAATCACATTTTGTCAGAACTCTCTGCCGTGACCTGTCTATCTTGGGTGGCCCTACATAGCAGAGCTCACGACTTCATCGAGTTTCGCAAGCCCCTCCGCCACGACAAGGCAGTGATCCATGAAGGGGATCCATGAAGAAAGATTTGATGTTGGGAAAGGTTGAGGGTCGCCGGAGAAGGGGTAGGCAGCGAACGCGATGGTTAGATGGCATTCTCGAGGCATTGCAGATGAAGCTATGTGATGTAAAGAAGATAGTGAGAGACCGGAAAGCGTGGCGTGACATGGTCCATAGGGTCACGAAGAGTCGGACATGACTGAACGCCTGAACTGAACTGAACTGAGATACGTTCAGTGTCCCTTTCAGCTTGCAAGGTGCATCGTGCGAATGAGACGATGGGAATGTAAACGTCTTCAGCAGATGACATATTATTTTGCTTTGAATCTTGGAGAAAGAAAAATAAAACATTGCCAACTAAGTAGTTCTTAACTGTCAGATTGATGTAGCAAAACAACCGCGTGACAGGGCAGTGTGAAAATGGCAGTTGTAATCTGGCGCTATAGTCGTCGCAGCACGTCCTCAGCAGATGCCATACTCTGTGTGTTTATGATGCGCTCAATTTGCGTTCTCGGTGGGAAAAAGCGCCGTATTTCTTTCCGGGCTCTAAATTTTTTTCTTTCATTTAAATACCTGATGTGGTGTCATCACCATTGCCAACAACAACCTGGCATATTAAGTTAAACGCTAAGTTATTACTTTTCATTTATTGAGGTGTATATAATAGAATACCTAAAGCAATTAAATCCATCGCGGCTACAAATTGTTCCTGAAGATATTTAGTTCCATTTTGGTGCTTTTCATTATCAGCAGTTTTTACTGTATGCTCTAAAAACTCGTCCCTCCGAGGAATGGTGATGAAGCCCGATAACCAGAGTGCGCAAAACGTTGCACCCCGTTGCAGTATTTTCTCGCAGCAATACCAATGCTGAGATAAGCGCAGAGACTGCTTTCCGAGACTCCGCTGTGTACTCACGGTATAAATGGGCGTATGGACACATGAGACAACTTGCTAAAATGAACATGACACTTCAAATTTAGCCAAATATATGTTCATTACCTGATGATTTCCTGCAATTAGTGTTCTCGACATTTGCGTGCAATACAAAAAGGTTCTTGCGTTGCGACTGTAGGAAGATGGCAAAAAATTCACGGGCTTGCTACTGGCTCTGTAGCTGAGCCACCTCCGCGTTCTCGTGCGGACATATTTCCCACTTCTAAGACTAAAGAGGAATATAGGTTCGTAGACAAATTTAGTTCGCACACTAAAATGAGGTGTCCCGATACACTGAAGTGATCGTTGCTCCTTTGTTTGAATATGCTGAACCAACCGGCTGGTTGTGGCAAAATGAGTAACATCATGCAGACTGCTATTCTAGAACTGTGTAACGCTTTTTAAAACTAGGTTCGTAGACAACGTCTATTGACACTTTTCTATGGTTCTCCAAACCGAGGTGCATACGCCGCAGCAGACAAGGAGCATGCATTACATATGTGGTTGGATGGTGATATATTTAACAAAGCTTGTCACTATTACCAAGTCGAAAAGCTGCAGCCCTACACTGCAGCCAACAAAGGCGCTTCAAGCGTGATGAGTTGGCTGCCTGCCTGGTGCGGGACGACAGTCACTTTCCCGAACGCACAGAGAAGCATCATTGATGCGCATGATTGGGAAATGCTTTTGCAGCGAAAGCTACACTACGCTACCTTTGAGCATTTAGTCGGTAACTGCAAGAGCGCTAACTCGGGCCTCTCCGTTCACGTTAGAAGGTTACATTAGAATCAGCATGCCATGACATTTGAATTCACGTTACCCCTATGTCTGAAAGGCATGTTCATACGGCTTAGGTAAAGCGGGGCTTTATATGTGAACTGGCACCCTATGCTGTCGCGTCATACCCTTAAAGACGGAGCTTAAGTATGAACCATAATTGTTCAGCGAAATGTACACTACGCTACCCTCGAGCATTTCGCCGGTGCTTGAAAGAGCGTCCCGTTGCTAGTAACCGGTTTCGCCGCTGTTTCAGAAAGAAGACAAACCACTGGCAATAACTCGCTTGTTGCCACCTTGGTATAGAGGAACGACAGCAGCGAGTTGATAGGACCTAAGTAAGGTAGGATCGAACGTTGTGGCGGCGATATGCCCCGGAGGTATACGTAGAGGCGGTGTCGCACCACTGGAAGTCTTCTATACCCGAAAGAGAATAGTTAGCGAGAGTCAAGGGGTCCTCACACGGGAAGTGATTCACCGCGCGATAGACTGGGAAGGGAAGCCGCTGCTAATTTCGCGGTGCCTGAAAAAGAGTGGCAGTGCGCATGCGCCAAGACTAGTTTTCGCCATAGGTGCGCTGCGTGTTCCGCCACTGGCTGCGCTTTCTAGAGAGGAGGAGGATTATAGCAGAATTCCAGCAGATCCGCGCGTTGGCGCGGAGAGAAGGGTAGTTTCGCACTGCGCTTGCGTGCGCCACAGCGGAGAGCTGACCGACTAGAGCAGGAAGGCGTCTGCCAGCATCGCATGCTCACGGCATAAAGTGGATTCTGCATAGCACATTGGTGAACTTTGATGATTTCAACGAAACACTGTTTGTTTTCGATCAACGCTCGGTCGCCCTCAGCCAAAGCTTTCGTTCGACATTCAGTTCAGCAACGTTGAGTCCCTCTAATTGTTTTCGTTTTGGCCATCAGTATATTGATAAGCAGACATATTACATTAGCGAAAAGCAGATGTATTATGTTCTCTTTGCGCGTAGGTATACCCTCTGTGTTGTGAATAAGACGAAAAGACAACGGCAAACACAAATATATCTAATTTCTCAGTTAGCTGCATAATTTGTTTCAACTTTCGGTTAGTGAAAGCTGTATGTGCATTTGGCTACCGTGGTCATTGCCAATGTGAGCATCTCTCCCTTTCTCCCTGCACAAATAAGAAATTTTACTTGGGCCGCATTAGGATGGTGATGCCTGTAATTACAACATTTTACATCAGCATTCGTGCTGCCGAAAGTGTTATGCAGTGTTACCGTTTTGATAAACGATTAATTATGCGCCAAAGTCGCAAAGCACTTGCGTCCTATAAGCACCTAAAAACTTACTGCACTCAAGTCTACCAAGTGCACCACAGCCTCGGCATCCTTGGGGTCAGGCTCGAAGCACCTCGGGTCCCCGTTCTGTGCAGGATTCCGGATGTTCCACTTTCGATACGGCGACCAGTATTCGGGCTGCGTAAGTAAAGCATCATCGTTATGCACGTGCACTGAGCGATTGGTGATTAGCATAATTGGCCTTTTCTAAGGGGTTCCTACATGACCGTCGACATGGAACCGAATGTTCCGCAGTTTGTATGGTTCTGCACTGACTGCCTGTTGGGGTGTGTAATATCCCGACACCAGATGACATAGCCGAGATCCCAGGCGCTGCCAGCTCTGGCTACGCCTCTGAGATGCGAAGGTGAGATTAGAATCCTGCTTTCCAATGCCGTGATGCCGAGTTAAAGATGCTGTCCCAAGGCAATGCAAGCACATTGGTACGGTTCGGTTAAACTGGGCATCATATCTAGGTGTTATGGCGGTTCTTATAATGCAGAAGATTGACACCGTGTGCTAATGACCATATGCGCGTTATTAGTGGTACAAATTAAAAAGTAATGATTAGACCGGTAGTAAAATGCAAGTGTCCTAAAGAGACTTGCAAGGCTAGCCAACAGATCAGAAGCAATAACGCCTTACCGTCATGCCCTCAGATTCAAAGCCTAAGGATCGTATTTTTTTAAACGAAACCTTGACTACGAAACCTTAGGTAAAGGTTAGCGTGGATTAGCAATTGACCTTTAAGGAGGCGTTCAGCTGCTCGGCAGCTTCACTGGCTCGACCAGGGGAGTAGCCACGTCACTCGCCGCGGTATTTCAGCTGCCGCATCTGGAGCAGCCATTCATGATCTTTACTGCTGCCAAACCGCAGGAGTCGTCGCGCGTTAGTGCACTGTTTGAAAAGGAGCACACAGTACGCCTACGTAGTGCACGTTTCGCCAAGGATCTGAGCGAAGCTGGGCCAACTCGGAAACATACACAGGACATTTCGCAGTTGTCAATAAGCGACATGCTTTCGATTTGTATAACTAGGTTTAGAATATATAAATTGTCAGAAAACTTTTCTCGCCCTCCTGTTGGGTGGTTTCCTGCAAGATCACCATAACCTGATCTCATTGTATTAACCCTTTTGATCGTCGTCGCACCATACTCAAGTTGCGCATTCGTAAACGCTCGTCGTAATTTCTAGGGTTCCATTAAAAGCATCAACGTTCGCAGGTGGTGGTGCAGGGGATACCTATTTTAAGACTGAAAAGAGAGTGTCGAAGTCTCCGAAGACCCCGCCACATGGTCAGTATAATTAGTGCGGGACACCATACGACGAGATCTCGTCTCGCACCCACTTTTCTACAGCCCTTTGGGCCTCCAGGTTGGAGCAGGTGATGAGTGCCGTCTCCCATGCATGCCAGGTAGAGGCAGGAGAAGGTGAGGATTCAGTCGCACACCCACACTATGTGGTAATTATCGCAGATCTATCCACAATGCTGACAACGCCGATCAATGTTGGGATGAAAATACATGAGCACGGCAGAACCGAGAAGCGTTCCTGTCTGCTTGCATCGCAGATTTCGCTCCTCCACTTTATTTGCTTGCGGGACAGTATAAATTTAGACATGCTCGAGCGTCTACTACGCGGACATCACACCGTAGCTGCCTGCGTGATTCTAAACGGCTGCCGCAGTCCACCTAGGATAGAACGTGTGGATGGCCTATCCATTCTGGTCATAAATTCAACGCGAGTAGAGGAAGTTGCAATGGCTCCGGCTGCCGCAAATTCAGAGTCAATTACGTATATTACAGATACTCAGTGGATCTGTGAACAGTATCTGGCAAGGGAAATATAATAACTTGCATTCCAAGCTCTAAGACTATCTGCCGCCGATTCAACTAAGGCAAGCATCATCGGGTTTCCTGGTCACCACGGCCTACAAGGCAATGAGGTCACTAATGTGGCCGCCCGACCGCTTACACACCGAGCCCGCTATCCTAGCTCTCCTGGCCCAAAAGCTCTTCAACCGCGTCTGCGCTTCCGAGGTCACCGGCGTTCCAAGCAGAACCCACTTTCATGTCCTGAGTATGTCATGTCGACAGGTGCCTGCCTGCTCTAATCGGTCAGCTCTCCTCAGCGGTGCGCGCATGCGCAGTGTGGAAACTACCCTTCTCTTCTCCGCGCGGTGTGCATATCTGGTGGGATGCCACTACACTCGTATCTTTGGCGAGCTTTATCTCGCCATAGAAAAGAGGATGAGTGTAGTGGCATCCCACGTGATGCGGACGCAGGCGCGGAGAGGAGAAGTGTAGTGAGAAGCTGTGGCAAGCATTAGCTCGTCATAGAAAGGCGGAGGAGGAGACGAGTTCGAAGTGAATATCCTATCAATGACCTGCCTATAGCTTACCGCGGATCACCGAAGATGTCCAAAGAGAATTTACTGACACGTGTTTACATTGCTTTAACAGCAGTATTAGCAGCTCGCTTTGAGATGGTGACCATACTGTGTTTGTTCATTCAAATGGCATTTTGCAGGGCTACAAAGCGATGGCACGCTACATGTTTATTTGTCCTTTCGTGGGCTATAGTTAAATGCGGGCGATTAGAATCATGCATGAATTAGCGCACAAAGTGGAACAGTTGTTTCTTCAATTCTCTACAGACCTGAAGAAGTTTGTTTCATCTTGAAGAAAAAATTAGGCAAATAGATTGGCTCTATTCAAATAGATTATAAAATGCTTGCCGAAGCACCGCGCGACAACAAACGGTAAGCGAGCGGTGCCGGCGAGCTGCAGCGCTCAGCAGTTCTGTGAAAACGTTGATGAAATTCATGTAAAACGGTCTATAGATACATCTAAAAAGCGTTCTATCATAGCGTTCACACTTTGTGTAAGTACCGACAATGTGTGTCAGAGAGAAAATAGCAGGGAAACGTAAAAAAACGTTTAACGAAATTCAGTAACTGAAAGAAAGAATGATATTTAGGTAGTTCATATTTAAATCTAGATTGGGATATCGACCAAGGTAATATATGAGGCCACGAGCATTGTCTCCAGCGTGAGACCTGACAGGAAATTGATTCATTCGTAACCATTTCTGAGAAAAAAGAAACAAAAATGTATCACGCCTTTAAAGTATCAGACGGGGATCATTTGAAAATGAATAGGGATAAATTGCTTTTGCTCGAGATGATAGCGTAAGTGCAGGAAAACGAATATTGCATATATTCATTCAGGTGGCCAACATAGCTAACCGCGACAGTAAGCTTCCTGCATGCGTATATTATAACCCAGTAATTAAACTTGCCAAAGCTGGTCTTTACCACTAACCTGAAAATATTCGGGAATAAGTTGCCATACTCTGATATTACCATTCTGAGACAGGAGAGAAAGTAGCGATGTTCGAAAAATAAATTAGATGTGAACGAGAAATCATCCGATCTCTACGAACCCACGGCATTGATCGCGGAGCTCTAAAATACGTTTATCGAAGTGGTTTAGAGGCATCTCGAGTAGCTCACGAACGTACCGAAAAAACGAAGTAAAATGGCTTAGGGATGCCGTAGCCCCAGGGCACCATGTTGTCCAGGTACCATACAAGGCCCACCATAACAAGGACAACAGAAAGACTCAGTAGGCTGAGCTCCCCCACGTTCACATTGTCCAGAGTAGTGGCGGTGTCGAAACTATTCTTCCATGTCAGCCTTTCCCCTGTAATTAAATGGTGGAGAGGAACATACATGTGTGGTTCAAGGTAATGCTCAGGTGGAACGTACATGATCATCAAAGTCTCAACTGTGTAACCACTACAGAAGAGAAGCCTCTATCACTGACCTCCAAATAACGCCGTCCTGCGCCATACAACACCGCCGGTTACCATTTAAATTTTTAGATTCCACAAAAAATTTTATCAGCAAAAATAAAATTCAAGAGGCGGAAGTTCTTGCAGAACAATTACTAAGTACCAAATTTGGTTCATCTGGGATAATCGGTTCATAATTAAGCCGCAAATATGTAGATGTAGTTTTACTTTGGTTAAACCTAATGTGAAATGATAGCTCAAGCATGATTACACATGGAAAAGCTCTGTATTTATCATAAGCGCAATGAAGAATCCGGTGATCCGTGAAGATGTCTATCTTGGTTTGAATTTGGTGGTCTTCGAGTCCATGACGTTGCTTCAGCTGAGGCGTGCGGCACGTCTCCATATATACTCATGACGCCAGCCATCACGTGGCTCGCCATGCAGCTGCTCACGCGTTAAGCTACTTCCTATGTTCGTTGACTTTAACTTTGACCTTGACCATTGCTGGGAACATAGCTATCAAAAGTGGTTTTGGCTCAAGTTGCAACTTGAACTTGAAGCTGTTTGAAGGTAATCGAAGAACACGTTGACCTTGGTTCTACCTCGTGTACAAGGAAAATAATTTTCCACTGTGCGGCACGAACTCTGACCTCGCTTATAAAAGCACTGCAATGGTTGCCCAATATACCGTATGCCGAAGCAACGCTCAGGTTTGGACATTTCTCTGGTGCAGATTGAGCAGTGCTCACGGAATTGTTTTATAACGCTGTTCTAATTAGGCTGCGCCCATATCTCAGCAGAGCTCCGCATTTTCATTCACCCGCCTTAATATCTGTCGTGCCATGTTACACGTATGCTGACGTTATTTTATATCCTAAATATTTTACCATTTCTTACAATTTCCTCCATCACGCGAAGACGCCATCGGTAATTACTTGTTGCTTGCACTGCGTGCGTCTTGATTTATTTCAAGATATTGTTACGGGGATGTACTTAATGTGACGGCACTGCGATGGGCTGAACTCGACGCAAGACTTTGGTAGCCGTGCAGAATCCGCTCTCTCAGCGTCGTTCTCTTTTTTTAACGCTTCGTCGTGCCTGCGTTCCTTGATCGTCGTCTTTGTCAGTGAGCACATCACTTTCGTCTCGCGTTTCCCTGTAACACTACCCCCCCCTCCCCCCCTCGGCAAAAGGCACCGTCCCGGTGCGTATTAGGCGTGCGGTGTGGAGGGGGAGTAATATGGCTTGAGGCGGGCGACATGTACAATTTCGGAAGTGGGTTTAGCAGTCGGTGACTTTGGGTGGAGCGGTGCAATCTCATAGGTCACGTCAGTCACAGGGCGTAGTACACGGTAAGGACCCGTGTAGTGGGGCAGAAGTTTCTGACACAACCCCACACGACGGCACGGAAGCCAGAGCAACACCAGAGATCCGGAAGGATAGTGCACATCGCGGTGGTGAGCGTCGTAGCGGCGTCTTTGAGCTTCTTGAGAGACGGTGAGATTATGACGAGCAATCTGGCGAGCAGCGTCGGCTCGGGCGATGGTATCGCGGGCATAGGTTGTGACGGGGCCAGCGGCGGGAAGCAAAGTGTCGAAGGGCAGTAAGGGGTCTCGTCCAAAGAGAAGATAGAATGGAGAGTACCCAGCAGTGTCATGACGCGAAGAGTTATATGCAAAGGTGACAAATGGCAGACTAATATCCCAGTCGCGATGACTGTCGGATACGTACATTGCGAGTATGTCGGTGAGAGTGCGGTTAATACGCTCCGTAAGGCCGTTCGTCTGAGGGTGGTACGCTGTGGTGAACTTGTGCCGAACGGAGCCAGAACGAAGTATTTCCTCAACAACTCAGGAAAGGAAACAGCGGCCACGGTCGGTAAGTAGTTGACGGGGAGCACCATGGTGTAGTATGACGTCGTACAAAAGGAAGTCAGCAACGTCTATGGCGCAGCTGGTTGGAATGGCGCGAGTGATCACGTACCGCGTGGCGTAATCGGTGGCCACAGCGATCCATTTGTTTCCTGATAAGGACTCGGGCAAGGGCCCTAGGAGGTCAAGGCCAACACGAGAAAATGGCTCAGTCGGGATAGCAATCGGCTGCAGGTGTCCAGGTGGCAGCACAGGGGGTTTCTTCCGGCGTTGACAGAGGTCGCAAGCGGCTACATAACGTTGGACAGAGCGGTAGAGTCCAGGCCAGAAGAAACGCCGGCGCACGCGGTCGTATGTGCGTGAGAGGCCAAGATGACCAGCTGTAGGGGCGTCGTGCATTTGTTCTAGAACGGCAGAGCGTAGGTGTTGGGGAACGACGAGTAAGTGCTCAGCACCATCAGGTCGCATGTTGCGGCGGTATAGCGTATTCCCATGAAGGAAGAACAGGGCGAGGGAAGAGTCACGGCTGTGTGTGCGGAGGCGGTCGATAAGAGAACTGAGGGTTGGGTCCAAGCGCTGTTCGTCGGCTATGTGAGAAAAGTCTGATATAGAGAACACACAGGGGTCCGACTCGTGGTCAGTAGAGGAAGGGGGATCGACGGGATAACGGGACAGACAGTCTGCATCCTGGTGGAGCCGGCCTGATTTGTATTCAACGGAAAAGGTATACTCCTGCAAGCGCAGTGCCCAGCGGCCGAGGCGGCCAGCAGGATCCTTGAGGGAAGAGAGCCAACATAGGGCGTGGTGATCGGTAATTACAGTGAATGGTCGGCCAAACAAGTAGGGTCTGAATTTTCCAACGGCCCAGACGAGAGCCAGGCACTCCCGTTCCGTAATCGAATAGTTCTGTTCCGCTGATGACAGGAGACGACTGGCGTAGGCAATCACGCAGTGTTGGCCGCGTTGTCGCTGTGCAAGAATGGCACCAATCCCGTGGCCACTGGCGTCGGTGCGAAGTTCCGTCGGGGCAGACGGGTCGAAATGGGCCAACACAGGAGGATTGGTGAGAACAGCGATGAGGGTGGAGCATGCGTTAGCCTGCTCTGGTCCCCATGAGAAAGGAACGCCTTTCTTCAGGAGATTGGTGAGAGGACGAGCAACAGCGGCAAAGTTTGGGACGAACCGGCGAAAATAAGAGCACAGTCCTATGAAGCTGCGGACATCACGGGGTGAACGGGGAGATGGAAAAGCACTGACAGCACGAATTTTGTCAGGATCGGGTTGCACGCCGGTGGAATTCACCAAATGGCCAAGCACTTTAAGTTCGCGGCGACCAAAACTGCACTTCTTTGAGTTCAGTTGAAGTCCGGCACGGCGGAAAAGGGCCAAGATGGAAGAAAGGCGACGAAGATGGCTTTCGAACGAGGGCGAGAAGACAATCACGTCATCCAAGTAACATAGACAAGTCGTCCATTTGAAGCCGCGGAGTAAGGAGTCCATCATTCGTTCAAACGTAGCAGGGGCGTTGCAAAGTCCAAAAGGCATAACCTTAAATTGGTAAAGACCATCGGGTGTGACAAAAGCTGTCTTCTCGCGGTCTTGTTCGTCAACAGAAATCTGCCAGTAGCCGCTACGAAGGTCGATAGAGGAAAAGTAGCGGGCTCCATGTAAACAGTCCAAGGCATCGTCTATTCGCGGCAGCGGGTAAACATCTTTCCTTGTAATCTTGTTCAGATGTCGATAGTCGACGCAAAAGCGCCAACTGTTGTCTTTTTTTCTAACGAGCACGACAGGAGAAGCCCAGGGGCTGTTTGAAGGTTCGATGATATCGTTGGCCAACATCTTGTCGACCTCCTGCTGGATGACTTGGCGCTCAGAAATGGACACACGATAAGGCCTCCGATGTACAGGTTTTGCATCGCCGGTGTCAATGCGGTGAGTCACAACTGATGTTTGGCCCAGAGAACCGGCAGCAAAGTCAAAAATGTCGGAGAAGGATAACAAAAGGTTGTGCAGGTCCTGAGCGTGTTCGGGGCTGAGGTCAGAGGCAATCATTGCGGAAATAGGGTCGGTAATTGTGGAGGGGAGTACGGGTGTTGGAAGGACGCTTGAATATGGGCCAGGAGTGAGTGCACAAATGGTGCAGTCTGTGAGAGGAGACAAGGTAGCAAGGGATATTCCTTCGGGGAGAACTTGGGGTGACAGACTGAAGTTCAGGATAGGAAGGTAGGTGTTGTTCTGTGTAACGCGTACGATGAGATGAGGAAGAACGACGTTGCGGTCAAGAAAGACCTCTGTGATAGGGCAAGCACCGTCAGGCACAGGCGGGAAAGGTGACAGAGGTAGGTAAACAGCAGAGTCAGGGGGCAGGCGAGCGAACTCGGTAGAGCGAAGGCGGGGTGTAGATGGAGGATGTTCTGAGCAGACAGGTAAGTCCAAAAGAAGAAGGCCGCTGGAACAGTCGATAAGGGCAGAGTGGGCCGTTAAAAAGTCAAGGCCGAGGATCACATTGTGAGGGCACTGGTCGAGGACGGTGAACAAAACAGGGATGTGATGACCGGCAAGGGTAACTCGGGCAGTGCACAGCCCAGTGACGGCAGCAGTACTGCCATCGGCAACACGAACGGTGGGCGAAGCGGCGGGGGTCTGTACTTTCTTGAGGCGGCGGCAAAATGATGAGCTCATGATCGAGACTTGGGCACCAGTGTCAATGAGGGCAGAGACGGGAACACCATCCACGAGCAGGGAGAGGAGGTTACAGGGCGAAGAAATGGGCAGAGGATTTCCAGGTCGGGGTACCAATGCAGCGTCACCTCCGGGAGCTGCATCGGCTAGTTTCCCGTGAAGCGGCCGGCAGAGGACGGCGAGGAACTGCGGTTAGGAAGAGGTGAACGGGAACGGCGGGCTGGCGGCGAAGGAGAGCGACTGGACACAGGAGGAGGCGGAGTGTTATCGGTGCGGGGCGGCTCATAACAATATCATAAACTAAATCTCTTTTTCTGCGCCAACTTTTCGCTCTTGCCGCCTGTCCGAGGGCTACTGCGATGTTTTCCCGACAGAGAACTGCCGTGAAGGAGGCATCCCGGTCTTTTAGAAAACAAAAGATGTCAATAAAGAGTCTTAGATCGCATTACGCTGCTACCATGGGCTCCGATCAAGTGTCACGACTTATCTCAGTGCCCCACTGGCAGCCGTGCCAAGAAAGACTAGAGATTAGGAGGTGTATTCCCACCCCATCAGCAAAATTCAGTAGCGCAGTATTGTCGCATCCTAGACATTGTTTGCGAATAATATTGGGCTTTTACTTAGGGAGTCTGTCATTATGCGAACTTTCGCAGCTATTTTTTGTATTTTCAATACCTTCATCGATGTAACAAGTTGAGGGTTCCTTAAAAACAACCACCGAATCTTCTAGAATACTGCACGTGCAATTTATCAATGTCTTGACCCGACCGTGTAGTAGGTGAATATTAGGTAGCACTTAGGCCCAAGACAAGAAAGAACGTGTCATGTCGATGCGACGTTGAGCTGATGTTAGACATTTAAAAAAAAAAAGGAGTATAAAGTTTGAAAACAACCTTTCCTGCTCGCACACTAACGGTTGGGTCAATACATATAATCTTTTATGTTTATAGTGTAGCCAGCTGTATTGGCCAACAGTAATATATCTAACAAGAAACTTTTCTAACGACACTGGGACCAAAATGGCATTATAAACCTCTGAATCGCTGTAAATTTTCAGTTGCATCGCGAAGAGGACGGAACTTTAGCTTAAGGTTGATGATCTGTGTCGCTCTCCAAATTGTTGAACACAGACCATCCTGCCAGCATCATTTCTTATCTGTGAGAATAATCTGGTCTCCTACTCTTATCACGGATGGCAGTAATACCCGGGACCTACGTTTTTAATTATTTCGCCAGGCAGATACTCCCTGTGGTGTGCAGCGCCTCAAGTATCAATATATTCCTTATGCGCAATTCTGCTATATCGTGGATAAATAACTACGATGTGCATCTCGGCTGCATCCCAGCAGTGCTGCCGCAGTGTTGAAGATAGCGAACGATATGCGACTGAAATAATTCAAATGTTCGCTTACACGTTTATGCCCATTGTAGTGTTTGTCAGAGAAACAAATACTCAGAAGGAATAAGGGAACAAACATTCATTGCCATACACATAAGAACAGCCATACGGCGACAAAATCATCACAAAAATTTTGTGGTTGAAGAAAAATTGTTCCTTGTCCGGTCTACCCAAGCGCAGCTGTTCGGAATGAAGTATGATGTGTTTTTTGATTGAATTGTTTCTGTGGGCTGCATAGCTTTAATTTGTAGCCTTATAGTCGCTCATATGTGCATGGCGTTTATTCTCCTGTTACATATGTACCCCACCTTCGGGGTTCCGCTAAAACAAGTGAATATTGAGACATTTTAATTCTATTTATCCTATGTCATAGGCTGAGAAGGTATGAATTTGTTATGTTATTGTGTATAAATATTATTGGCCTACTTGGGCGACAGTAAAGACATACGCTTATGAATAACAATTCCTTTTTATGAGTTCGGAATAGATTTATGCTCAAATTATAGCCCAGAACAAAATTTTGAGCAAGCAAAAATTGAATTATTCGAGTCGCTGGTCCTTACCGTACTTCTCGAATCGCTCCATGATCCGAAAACACCAATTGAGGTACATGAGTGGACTCAGCGTCGATATCAACTTGGAGCTCTTGGAGACCAAGTAGTAGCCGAGCCCGAACACATTTTGGAGCATCACGTACGGCAAGAGGCTCAGCACGAACCAGTACACGACTGCGGCGGCGAACGCCACGCCGGCTGCAGCGATGTGAGGAAGAGCGTACGAAATTTATATGCGTTGTTACAGAGCGCTCAGAGACAACCTGTCTCGTTTAAAAAAAAAAAAAAACTGCAAGGCAGCGCTTCAAACGGATTCTCTAAAAGGGATCGGCAACAGACAACACTTCTGTCATGTTTAAAACAGGACTATATTTTTGAGCTTCGACAGGCTACCCTCAGCGTTCGCGATAGAAATAGCGAATAGGAGGCAGGCGGTTATAGGGTCAAAATAGCATGCCGACATCACGGTCAAGGTTAAATAACAGATGGGGTGGGTTCATCCAGGTTTGGATGAAGCTGGCATTGTTTGGGTGCCCCGTGTAGGAAATAATGCTTCCATATTGGGTCCTTCTCCCCGGGTGACAAGAAGCTATTGGTAGGCAGGGGAGGAAACGAGTTTGTGTGGTTCACTTTAGCAGATACCTCTAGGACAAGAAACAAGGTAACAAGAGGTTGGGAAAATGATTTTATGCCTGATAAATAAAAGGGTACTGCGCACAAAAAGCTAGGTCCAGACGTGAACTCCACAGGCGCGGATTTTACGCCCCTTGTATTTGTTTCGAAGAGTGCATATGTGAATTTGTGGCCGTGTTGATGTTGATCAGTTTTTTGTCAAATAGGCGACAAAGACCATGATGCGCCAAATTCAAGGATCCTGAGATTCTTTTATTGGTGAAAGTGGAAAATGTTAAGAAAATTACGGCTTATTCTGAACTCCTAATTCTTTAAGAAATCTAAACAGATGAAATTTCAACAAGTGCATTGTCTCCTTACATAAACATGTGGGGAATGGGATGTGTTCATTGTAAAATGGAGTAAACGTTTTTTCCTTATCTTTGTTCAAGTTCTGTGCACTAAATTGAAATGTGCTTCACGGTGTGTGTGTGTGTGTGTGTGTGTGTGTGTGTGTGTGTGTGTGTGTGTGTGTGTGTGTGTGTGTGTGTGTGTGTGTGTGTGTGTGTGTGTGTGTGTGTGTGTGTGTGTGTGTGTGTGTGTGTGTGTGTGTGTGTGTGTGTGTGTGTGTGTGTGTGTGTGTGTGTGTGTGTGTGTGTGTGTGTGTGTGTGTGTGTCGTTTTGCTGCGCTAGAAAATTTAGAAGGCTGCCTTATTGTAGTGGGCTACGCTTGGAAATTTAGAGCCTGTTTGGGACGTAGTGTCGTAAGAAAACACATCCGAGCACGACATTACAAACAGTGTTTTACGCCGCAGGACTAAAAAACGTCAGAGAGCAATGCATTACCGGTGCATTCTCCATCCACTTCGGACGGATAGAAGTCGACGAAAGAAACGCTATACCGTGCAAAGTGCGAGAGACAAACAGTTTAACACTGTGCTCTCGTGCAGTGCCAAGCGAAGTTGATTGCTCGCGCCGACTAGCTGGGCATCTAAACCGAACCGCTGCAGCACTTGTTTCATTTAATGACTGTTCAGCTTTGCCTAGTGAAATAATGCCTGCGCACTAAACAACAGTCCCTAAGAATACACTTACATGGGAATTAAGTAACAACAAAGCTAGCGGTGGGGCTAAGAAACCGTTCGTGGTGGTATCGTCCTATACTCGAATATAGCATAATCGTCTGGTTCCCATATACGAAACAATGCACACAAAAATTACAGAATGTCCAACGTAAATCAATAAGATTTGTATACAATAGATATAGACGTGATGATTCACCAACCGAACTTTTCAATCAAGCTGGCATTCCAAATATAAGTGCTCGTGCCAAGTTCATGCACCTTAAGTTTATATTCTTCCTTTTAAATGGCTACCTCAAAATGGACGCCAGTCATTTCTTGTACCCTTCGACTTCACGCAATACACGTAACGAACATTGTAAACAATTAAATGAATATAGGATCAACAATGATACATTTAGGTATTCATTCTTTCCTCAAGCGGTTAGAGGTGGAATTCTCTGCCTGATGGTATTGTGAAGTCTACTACGCTTTCTTCATTCATTTCTAAGTTGTGCAGTGTTGTTTATGATTCATAAGGACGGTCAATTTGAGTCTCGTCATTGATGTGAGTGTTGTTCAATATATTCATTATATGTGTCTTATTTTAACATTCCGTTAATTGACTAGTTTTAAGTCACTGGTTCGAATTGTTCAATTTTTTTGTTGCTTTGTTTTGTTCCTCAAGGGCAACTACAATTTCTGTTCCATATCTTTGCTTGCTTCTTTTGTATGATGCAATCTCCCAAACCTGCGACAGCCTCAGCCGAGGCTAACAGTACGTTGTAAATAAAAATACAAATAAAAATTTGTGTAGCCAAAATGAATTACCCAGATGATGCGTGCTAGAGGGTCGGTTTGACATTACCTCCTGTTCAGTGTTATATACTGCCTTTTAGGATAACAATGAAGCTATAAGGCTCTGACGTGAGAATAATAGTTCCAATACCCTCTGCACAGATTGACTTTCGGAAGCTTCATAATTGCCAGATTTCGAAAATTAAAACCTCCAGAAGACACAGCACAAAGGGAGACTACGGCACAGGTTGTCGTCGCCGACATCTGTCTTATGTCCGCGATGGCTTTTAATCTTGCAAATGTATCAGCAACTGGCCTACATATCTGTATACTCGCCTAAATAATTGCCCGCATATAATGCCCGGCTGGAGCCCCTTAGCCTGCGTACTTTGTTCGAACATTCTGCACTCGAGGGCCAATCTGATGGGTGGTTTATAAGTGAATAATTTAAAGAGTTAAAAAGCCTGAGGTGCCTGGCGTTTGAGAAATCCTAGCTTCCTTCTAGCTTCCTTCTAGCTGATGGAACTATGTTGGCTATGCGCGCGGATTGAAGTCAGAGCACTTGATAGTCGGACGCGTAGTTACGAATATCAGTGCGCCGAACATGCTTGTACACTGGCTTTGTAATACGTAAGAAGAAAACATTTAGGACTTCACGTGACAGATGCACGTGGCAATATATAACGGGAGGTAACATTAAACATAAATTCCGCTTCAGCTAAAATGCTTTTGGCGTCAAAAGTGGGAGTATATGGGTGAGGAACGTTCATAGGTCAATAATAAATGACACAGCATGGAGAGAGCCACGTGATGGGGAATGTTTTGCAGCATATAGCATCGCTCTTATCTGCCATTTTTTGCCAAACTAGCTGTAAACAGACCTGAAATAGAACATCAATGCTACTGTGGACGCCAGATCCGTACTACGAAAGGACTGCCGCAAACCTAAAAGATAAGACCTAATTTAGGAGCCAATATATTACAGCTGACCTTCATGTAAGGAACCTTTTACACCTCTCTGATACTGTCATCAAAACTTCTACTGCTTACCCGAACAAGCGCTAAAACAACCACTGGACATGCAACGCCTTCGTGTAAGTTTGACTTGAAAGGTTCGCATACTTTCTTAGTCACACATGTGAACCAGTTGGCTGATATCAATGTGGTTATAATCCCGAGGCTCAGGCCCTGACGATGTCACCGAATATATCATACAACTCAGGACTGTTCCCGATTAACCAGCCAAGGCGCAGCGAGGCTGAGCAGACGCCTGAAGATTTTCAGCCAGTTTTATGTGCCCTAACGTCCACTGATCATTTCTATTTTATATGACAAACATTGAATAGTGCCCACAGCACTGATGTGAAGCGAATATTATTGCTTGACTGCATGCAAGCTAGGCAATGCCAAACTTTCGGAGAGTTTCTAATATCAGCAGTGATGCAAGAGTTCGCAATTGCACTCAATGTTTTGAAGATGTTGGCTGGCGCAACTATTACGCAAACATTCTAAGCAGAAATATTACGTGCACCGTTGTCAAAATCGTTGCGGTATCATGTTGAAGATAAGTACTACAAATCATTTTACGCCATGAGGGCGGACCTTGCCGGAGGGCTTTTCCTATGTGTAGGCTACAGAACGGCTGCAAGTAAAGGCTCAGTCACATTTTACATATTCAGCAAAATTTTAACAAATATTCGGCTCGCAAAGATATATAGATATGTTAATACTTATTTTTCAAAGGACAATCAAAATAAGCATGAAATAACTTCAGGTTAGCGTTATCTTTTATTGAGGCTTACATTAAAACGCATTCTCAGAACGCGTTGTTTATACTGTTGTGTAAACAGTGATCTCTGCCGTTACGTTGATGGAAAAACATTGCGATATGAAGGACACAGGAAGTGACCGAGCAGTTGTGCTTACGCCCCCACAGGAAAACCGAGAGCAGCATGCCGTGCAGGATGGTGAGCACGCCGAAGAGCATCAGCACGACCATCAAAAGGCTCGGGTCGACGTGCTCGAGGAAGGCCGTCCCGCTCTCGTTGCGGTGCACGAAGAGGGGCAGGTACATGAGCAGGATGGCGCACCCGACGACGAAGCCTGCCTCGAGGAAATGGCCTATCCAGTAGGACATGTCGCCGAGCCCCGCGCGACGCAGGAGTTCCTGGACACCACGTGAGCATACAGGTTAGGACAGAGTAAAGGTGATCTACTTATACCACTTGTAAGGTGTTTATAGGAGCACCAATACCGCAAGCAACGTCCGCAAACCAAAGCGACGGGGGTAGCGTTCTAATCAACAGGGCAGTGCCAACAAGGCTCCGGCTCCACTTCGTCTACCTCTTCGGGTTGGCGCGCGAGCTGATGGCGATCGGGATTACTACAATACCCCCCGGCGGAAAAGGAGCCATCCTGGCGACTCATGGTGAGGAAAGGGTAGGGGGATCATAATACGGCTTGAGGCGGTCGACATGTACAGTTTCTCGGCCGCGGCGGCGATGATCTGGAGATGGGTTCAAGGGCTCTACTACGTAATTGACGGGAGAAGATTGTTCGAGAATGCGGTAAGGTCCATGATAGCGCGATAGGAGTTTGGATGAGAGGCCGGGTGCAGAGGAAGGCACCCAGAGCCAAATGAGGGCACCTGAGGGATATGAAGGCGCTGGATTTGTAGGGTCCCGGTTATGCTTTTGTTGAGCCTGGTTCTCCGTTGTGAAGGAGCGCGCCAATTGTCTGCATTCTTCGGCAAATGTGTGCGCTTCAGACAGTAGAGTGGTCTCTGAAGCGTCGGGTTGGTAGGGCAGGATAGTATCCATGGTGGACGTGGGTTCACGACCATATAAAAGAAAGAAGGGGGAGAACCCAGTCGTAGTCTGCGTAGCCGTATTGTAGGCGTACGTTACGAAAGGCAGCACTTGGTCCCAATTAGAGTGAGCGCTATCAACGTACATGGCTAGCATGTCACTAAGAGTGCGATTAAATCGCTCAGTCATGCCGTTCGTTTGGGGGTGATACGCTGTGGTGCTCCGGTGAATGATCTGGCACTGTTTGAGGAGGGCTTCGACAGTGTCGGAAAGAAACGCACGTCCGCGGTCACTGATCAATTCTTTCGGTGCGCCGTGACGAAGAACGAGGCGATACAGAATGAACGAAGCAACATCCCGTGCGGTGGCAGACTGCAAGGCCGATGTTTCCACGTAACGGGTTAGGTGGTCAACGGCTACGATGTCCCAGCGTACTTTAGAATTACGGATTGATGTAGTGATAAAAGCAAAAACATAAGCGTGAAGAAGGTCGCCCTTTCTCACGCCTAAGTATTGCATTATTATAGACTAACGTATGCCTTCATTTCTTGAAGAATAAATTTAACTGGCGCATTGGGTGTATGAGGTTCTTGAAGAGATTGGAATCGGCAACTCTAATTTGCCTCACTACGTAATAGGGAACTTGCCAATAAATGAGTTTGCGGATTTTCCTTTTGATATCTGACAGGTCGTTGCGGAGAAACTGCCATCAGTCTTTCGACAGCTTGCCTCAGTATGAAGAAATCTAGGCTGTTTTTCCTCAATGTGGCATCTTTCCCAAGCCATACCTGTGTCAAGAAATCAAATACCTGACTTGTCATTATTGCAGATTTGTACTATTTATCTCTCGAGAAACCATTACAGAAGGTTTTGTACACGGAGCCCTGAGGAGGGGTACAAAGACCAACTAGAATCAACTGGAATTACAAGAAATCCCTTTGTACTTTTGTTCACAAATTTATTTATAGAGATTTTGTTATTACATGTCACAGTAAGCAATGAGTACCTTGCAGGTCGAAGAAGAGTGGCGATAAGGAGGAGGTCACAAAGTGACCATTTAGATGTTATTTACCAGTGTACGAGAAATGGCAAATGAATATTAATTATAAAAACGTTCCTTTGCGTGTTGCAAGCAGAATGAATTCCATTGTCTTAACCTAATATCTCAACGCATCCGTTTTGAGGAAAACACACAATATAAATATCTAGATGTTCACATTAGTATTGGCCTCAAGTGGTCTGCACATGGGAACTTTAATTCCAGGAGGAAAATTTTAAACTATGTGGTGCGACGGCAATGCTCTTGATGTCTGTGAAGCTCTTGCATATAAAATGGCAATGGTGCTGGTCCTAAAGCACGGAAGTCACGTCTGGCTGTATTATCAAAACAGGTATACTCATAAATGCAACCGGATTATGGCCAGCGCGCTTTGATTAGTAAATGATGGCTACACTAGAACACAGCTGTGACAGAACTGAGCATAAATGCCGGACTGGGCCCATTATACTCCAGAATGACATGCAGTAGACATTCTCGTTTTTCAAATCTAAAGTGGATGCTAACAGGTGCAAATATGCTAGTACTTCATTTCTCCAGATGTTAGTCTCTATGACGAACAAAACATACAAAATATATTAGGTCGTTGAAAT
The DNA here is from genome assembly GCF_055883805.1 of Amblyomma maculatum. Lineage (NCBI taxonomy): Eukaryota > Metazoa > Arthropoda > Arachnida > Ixodida > Ixodidae > Amblyomma > Amblyomma maculatum. The sequence goes on along the minus strand of NC_139351.1, from coordinate 59,711,608 downwards.
ATAGAACCATTGTTTCAATTATTCTTTTTGTTTAGGTCAATTAATGCGTAAAATAAGTTGCGAAATTTTTTATCCTCACCAAAGTTCCACAGTCTAAAAAAGCTTTGTCAAAATTCTTATCAACGGTATCATAAATTTCTGGTATCCTCTGCTCGTGTTTGCGTGAGGAACGCAAGCACTCCAAAGCAGTGGTAGAGTTGTGATTTCTTTGTTTTAAAAACAATTTATATACGAAGTTGTGTAGTCGTTTTAGAGTTCCGCACGTTCTACGCGTAGGCGTCAGTGGATTGCATATTTTGTAGATATTCGTTTCTAAATTTTTGTTTTATTGTAAACCTTCCACAACACCTGTCTTGGCTTATAGTGAGAGAATGACTAAAGAAATAAAAATAAACAAGACATTTGCACAGAACTCATGGGCGGTAAGCATAAAACATTCAGTCTATTATACTCAGAAGGAAAGTGATAGCGAGCTGTATTGAATGTCAGTCCAATAAAAAGTAACGTTTAGCGAGTACAAAATATAATGTGGCATGAAAAGTGTTTATTTTAGTGTTAAGTTTAACATTGCTCCCTGAATGTGTTTAGAACTAATTCTCGTGCATACACGCCTCTATAACAAAGTTTTACTTTGTTGCTAAGAAAATGGTCTACAATATGAGTCAGTGAACAAATCTAATGAAGGCAGACAAACGGAATATCCTAACTCAAGCAAGCTAAGGGAAGCAAAATGTCATATCATCATTAGCTCCATGTTCTCATGCCACGAGGCGTAACTGTCGCCTCGGCACAACCAAAGGAGCGCACCTTGGTGCCGACGCGCTTTTCTTGCACAAGTTTGACCACAAGCACACAGAAGGGCACGAAGAAGCCGATTCCGAAGCGAAGAACAACGTGGCTCAGCGTGCGGTCCTCAAAGCCGTAGAAGAGCCTCGGGTAGGGGAACCGCATCAGCTCCACCTGCACAGAAAGCGGTGGGCAACGCCCATCATTTGGTCATGTAGGCTCTCGACATGGAACCCAGATACACATTTCATGGGTAGCACACTGGTCCTAGACACTGTGGTCGAGTAGACATCTCGGGAGATGTGTACAGGTGAGTTTGAAACAGAGGACTGGTATACTCGAGACAGAAATTACAGAACTCCGATTTAGTCTGCTTAAGAGCGCATATGGCGAAAGTCAGTTTAAAAGATTGCTTTCACTAACTGCGCAGCATTGTAATTGTTACCGCTATCATTATCATCGCTCACTGAAGCGTCAGTACCATCGATGCTATCATAACTATCATTATCAAAAACTGTGTTGTCATTTTCATCGCCAGTATCTCCAAGAACTAAATAAATATTATGATCGGTTTCTCCCGAGCCCGGCGTGGAGTAGTGGTTTGCGCGCTCGGCTGCTGGGGATCGGAGGGACAGTAGCTCGACTCCCGGTGGAGATAGACTTTTCTAAGTGCCGGATCGTACGAACATTTGCTGCGGATATTTCCTGCGAGCGCCTTCTGCGACCATTTCCGCAGCCTCTGAACAAAGAAAAGCGGCTCACGAAATTATACAATTGTTCGCTACGTAGTATGCTGTCACATTAAAATTTTTGAGCACTCATTCAAATTCAGCTCCCACCATGAAATCTCCATTGCACGTTTTACATCATATGCTGCGTAGAACATATCATGGATGTTAAGGGCCGGCGCAGGCCTATATTGAGGCTGATAAAAGAAAAACCCGAAGATTTTCCTTAACATATAGCACTCACCTGCACCTTGTGCCGTTTCTTCATGGACATCGCCGTCATATTTATAAACGCTGATTCAATCAAGAACTGTAGCGGGAGCAGCAGCCCTGAAAAAATACGTTGTGATAGAGTCAGGTTTTGAATACAAATGTATGCATTCACCATGGCGATATTCACTCAAGCGATTTTCAAGGCTCATTATTATCAGCCGGACTATACTCACAGCACGGCGAAGGCCTGTCTCATATTCCTCCAAATAACCAGGTCTTGTGCTAGCTGCATCCGCTTGACCCCTGCAATATCCTTAACCTCATCGACCCACCTAACTTTCTGCCATTCCTGATACGCTTTTCTTCCCTTAAAATCCAGTTTATTACCCTAGGTGACCATTGGTTATCCACGCTTCGCACAAGTACTGCCCATGGCCATTTCGTCTTGATTTCCACTAGAATGTGAGTAACTTGAGCTATTCTCTGACCCACTCTGCAAGCTTCCTATCTCTTAACGTTAATCCTATCATTTTTCGTTCCATAGTCCTCTGCGTTGTCTTCAACTTAAATAGAACCCTTTTTGCTAGCCTCCGCGTTTCAGCCCCATAGGTGAGTACAAGTAAGATGCAAATATTGTATACTTTCTCTTCAGCGATACCGGTAAGCTGCGGATCCTAATCTAGTCTCATTCTGCAACAAATGTTTGATGCACGAACATTCAGTCAGATCCAGGTATCACAAGCACAATAATTATCAGTGACATTGTCGAAATCACCTTGAACAGGATGTGACGGTAACTACCGGCCAAGAAGCATATAAGAAGAGGTTTTACAGCCGAGGTAGGAGGAACGGCGTTCGGTTCACCTCATTCTTTCCCAATAAAAAGAAATATCCCATTATTCACAAAGGTTAAAACAATGCCCATAAACAGAAGTGATTTTTTTACAAGTTACAATCCCTACCTGATAACCACAGATGCGGTTCAAATGAATACAAAAATACCAACCATACCTAATATTTTTGATCGTTGCCGCTTGTCGTGCTTTCGGCGGAATGCATCCACCAATATACCTGATAGATACTACACACTCAGCATTGTTATTTAAAGGAGCATCATATTTTCTTTTTTTGAAGCGAAAGTTTTACTGCGCAAGGTTGACCCGGCCTTCGCGTGTCACTAAATTTGTCATAAATTAATGTAATTGTCCACGATTTTGTGGTAAAAATGTGTAGCGCGCCTTCCTTAAAATACCGGCCAAAATAATGGTTTATAGGAAAAAAAGGTGCAGTGTCTGTAACATCTCTGTAGACACGTAAACCATGATGTAGAGGTCATTATAAGCAATATTTAGCGGTCAAATGAGCTCTACAGGAATGATGATAGGAAGGAAAGGCGCAATATCTGTCACACATTCTTCGTGGACGCCTACTGTAGTTGCGACTGTAGGAAGAAGGAAAAGAAAATTCACGGGCCTGCTACTGGATGTGCAGCTGAGGCACTTCTGCTACTTCGTGCGAACAAAGGAGAACATAGAGAAGAAAGAAAACGATGGAGGAGAAAAAAAATGAGCGACAGGACGATAAATGTAAGCAATGTGGGTAGAGAGGGACTAGGCTCGACGATATACTAAAAGACTTGTTGCTTTAATTACTATTTGAAGTTGGACGCGATGGAAAAAGGCAAGGTGGAGGCTATGATCAGGCAGGCATATAAAGCGGCCCTCGGGTTGCCTCACAATGCGTCTACCGAAAGGCTGCTGGGATTAGGGGTGCACAACACCCTAGAAGAACTACGGGAGGCGCACTTGGTGATGCAGCTCGGTAGTCTTTCAAAAACAAAAGCAGGAAGGGACATATTGGAAAGGATCGGCATTGGAGTTGACGCTCCAGCTGGTGACACTAAAATTCAGATTAGGCGGGAAATGCACAAGGGCTTGTACATAAAACCTTTGCCCAAGAACATGCATCCAATACATCACGAGGACCGCAGGAAGGCAAGAGCCAAAGCTTTACATGTTAAGTACGGGAAGTACAACGGGGCAGTCTATGTAGATGTCGCCGAGTATAGGGACAGGGACGCATTTGCAATTGCGGTGGTGGATGGGCGGGGACGCTTGATCGCCTCCGGATCAGTCAAAACACACTTCTCAGAAGCTGCAGAGGAAGCGGCGATAGCACTAGCTATTACTAGTAGTAATGCTGACTTGATCTTCAGCGATTCCAAAACAGCCATCCGAAATTTGGCGAGGGGCAGAATATCTGTCACAGCGGCGCGATTGCTGAATCGGGCCATGGGGCGAGGGACTACGGAGGCGGAAATTGTCTGGGTACCAGCACACTCTGAGAATCCTGGGAACGAGACGGCTCACATGAATGCTCGAGGTTTCGTCAGCCGAGTAGGTGAGCCAGACGCTCCGGGAAGGTCCACGAGAGATGGGCTGGTATCCTTTCATGACATTACTAATCATTTCAAACTTGAGCGGAGGATTTACCCACCCCCGGACAAGTAATTGGTGAAGGCGCAGGAATGCGTCTGGCGACGATTGCAGACTAGATGTTTCTTCAACCCGTACGTCTTGAGCAAAATCTACCCGGACATTCAGCCGGAGTGCAAATGGTGTCAGGAATTGGCAATCTATGACCACATATTATGGAGCTGTAGCATAGCACCGCCACCGGCGGATATTATGCGTGATCCTTCCCTCGAGCAGTGGGAGGCCGTGTTGGCCAGCTCAGATCCGGTCGTCCAGACCAGGGCCGTGGAGTGGGCCACCCAGGTCGCCGTCAGTCATGGGTTGATGGCCATCTAACACGGAACCATCCATACGTGCTCTCTGACGAAAATAAAGTTTTTCCATCCATCCATCCATGTGAATGCGCTAGCTCCCCACGGGATAAGACAAAAATACTTAGTAGAGAAGCCTGGGAAACCCTTCTGCGGAGCGAGGACCCAACTGTTCAGAAGCAAGCCATCCGCCCGGCGGAAGAAGCCGCAAGGAACTAAAATCTCTTTGCCTGCCTCTAATCGCGGAGGTCTCGGCCCCCGTGCCCTAGGCCTGCGTGCCGGGGGCGGAGAGTAAAGCCCGGTTCACACTGCGGGAACACAACAGCTGCGTGCACAAAATATGCCCGCCCGCCAAGCCGGATACTATTTTCCGAAGACAAGCCTGTCACACTGCACAAGCAGCTGAGAAACAAGGCAGGTTGCAGGAGTGTTACGTCGGCGTGACAGACTTGAAAACGAAAACTAATGCAAACCGCGGTTGTCGGCCGTGTTTGACTTGTTCGCTGGCCGACCGAAAATTCCGGCGACGACACACTACCCCCGCCACTTAACCGTGGTTGATCGTTTTTTAATGGTTTTCGTGCTCGCAAACAGCAGTTAAAAAAAACACCCCTTCAGCGCTTTGTTCTGTTCCGTGGCAGTCCAGTCGGGCTGTGGGCCACAACTGAAATCAGCTGTGGTGTAGCTGCCCTGGTTTTTTCTTCTTATCTCCGGCCCTTTCTTGTGCACAAGATCCCTTCTTGCGGGGGCCGTCGTGGTTCCCCTCCTCGTTTGTGCGCCGGCCTCCGGAGTCGCCCGCGGCTACGCTAGAGAGGCTGCAGAGGAGCGTCGCCGAAGTTGTTTTTTCAGTGTGACAAGAAGTTTGCCAAAGATTCCTGCAGACCTTTCCGTTCCGTGTAGCCGGGCGACAAAGACGTACTTCCGGACAGTTCGTGTTGAACAGTGTGACAGGGTAGCTGACATTACGCGAACACGCTGTCGCCAGAGAAAGTCGACCAAATATTTACGCCGCGTGAACCGGCCTTAAGGGGCCTCCATTCTGGTGGAAATTAAAGTTGTTCATGCGCACACACCTCCACCGAAGCGGGGGCGTGTGCATGACTGTTGTTGTGTCTGTAGGAAGAAGGAAAAGAAAATGCACGGGACTGCTACTGGGAGTGGGAGGTGGTGAGGGTGACTGATCCTGGCTCTGATATGGCTCCCAGTCGAAAAAAACTACAGAACTGTGTCAAAAATACGACAAAATATCCTGTAGTTCTGTCGTAACCATCAGATTTTTCTGTAGTTCTGTAGTACTTTTCTGTAATTCTGTAGTTTTTCTGTAGTATATTTCTGTTGTCTGTAGTTCTGTAGTACTTTTCTGTTGTAACTACCGAAATTTCTGTAGTTACTACAGAATGTTCTGTTGTCACAACAGGTTTCCCGTCAAAAACCGCACATAAATTCTGTCGTAACATCAGAAAATTTTCTGTAGTTTTTTCCGACTGGGTGGGACAGGTAGGTCACCGCCGCTTGCGGCGGGGGCTAGCTTGCCACCGATTTTTATCTGTTGTAGGCCGTCATTGCACCCGACACTGCTTCGGTGGTGGACGACGGCTGTTGTTGCGGCGCGCGTCTTTCTCTCACTCCTTTTTTTTCTTTATTTTCTCTTCTGTCTGCACGAGGCAGTGGAGGTGGCTCAGCTACAGAGCCAGAAGCAGGCCCGTGAATTTTATTTTCCTTCTTCCTACAGCCACAATAACAAAAATTTGGAGGACGCTTAAGCTTCGCCTTCAAGAGTGGAACGCGATAGCGTTATTGCACCTCGTTCGCACCGCCCACTCATTCGCTCGGTATGCTCTTGAGTCACACAAAAGACGTTTTCATACTCAACACTTCTAAGTGCACTGTACAACTTTTTTCTAAATATTTGTTCAAACAAGTGCTTCTCACAATCTACATTATCGCGATGTGTTGTGCACACTGCAACGTTTCTTGCTCCGGTGTTCCTTTAGCGTACACACAAGAGGGAGCGCGCAAGGCCCTGTAATACAACACCCGTCGACCTGCCAAGGAGTGTAAGACAATGCGCTACGGCGCAGCAATCACTGATGAGGCGCCCCGCGTCGGACTTTGCACTCACGAATCACGCGGTGAGCGCCGAGCAACGCAGCGTTCGGCGCGGCAACGAAACGTGCGCCTGAGCAAGCGGAACGAACCAAAGAACTCGGTGTCTCGGAGGGAGGAAGCCGGGCAGCGACGTGACATGAAGGCGGACGCGATCATGGGGCTGACGCCTTGATGGGATCGTCCTCTATCTCGCTTGGGAGCACAACGCAGAAGCATGATTCCTCGGAAGCAGCTCGGCACAAATCGCAGGGGACGCTTTCCCAGCAGAAGCGCTACGGCGCAGTGTTCACGTCAGAGGCGTCCGGCATCAAACGCTGCACCTAGCAATCGCGCTGTGAGCGGAAAGAGGAGCCGCGTCGTCTAAACACCTCTGTTCGAGTGACGCACGCTGGATGTTAGAAAAGGAGAGAGCGAGAAAACTTATTAAACGCAAGGGTATTGGGGCATCCTCGCACCGGTACCCGCGCGGTCCGAACGGGAGAGGCGGGTGAGTGAAGATAGTGATCTAAAGAAAGGAAAGACGCTTGATTCTACAACCCGTGAGGGTGCACGGTGAAACGTCAGGGGCGAGTGGCGCGCCACGTGTCGGGGCAGCGCCGCACATTGCGAGGAGGGGTTCTTCTGTGTTTGCCGCAAGATGGCTCTGCATGTGCGCAGAGCCCAGAAGAAATGTAGCGGAAACGTACTTCGGAGGCGAAACGAAGTGGCGTCCGTGTGCTGTGCGATGTCAGCGCACGTTAAAGATCCCCAGGTGGTCGAAATTACTCCGTAGCCCTCCACTACGGCTCCCCTTTCTCTCTTTCCACTTTCAATCCCACCATCATCCCTTCCCTTACGTCATGGTTCAGGTGTCCACAGAGCAAGTGTGACAGATACTGCGCCTTTCCCTTCCTGTGAACCAACCAACCAACCAAACGTACTTCGCTACTCGTGTAACTCCGACTTCTGTAAGTAACATGCTCATAATTACCGATATACACCGTAGTATAACGTTCTACGGCACGTTTCTAAGGCAACACCGCATTCACTAGAAGCGATTTTGTACCGCTTTCAAGCATCGAACTCGTGGCTGAGTGGTAGCGTCTCCGTCTCACACTCCGGAGACCGTGGTTCGATTCCCACCCAGCTCATCTTGGAAGTTGCTTTTTATTTATGAAGTGCATGCCGGGATTTATCGCTCACGGCCAACGCCGCCGACGCCGACGACACCGGCTTTTCTGCGACACGAGCTCCTTAACGCTATCGCGTTTACATAGTGGTCCAAAGTGCCCCTAGAAGTTTTCGTGGGTAGATGTCACATGTATGCTGGCGATTATTCTTGCATAATTTACTCGCTTGAAAGAACAGCACAATAAAACTCTTCGCAACCAGAAAAAATAATATCGCTTTTATTTGACAAAGAAATGTGCCTCCTGATGCGTGCTTCAGTTTTAGCAGCAGCTCTTTCTTTACGAAGCCTATGTTTGCACGTCTTCGTGAATGTTGTTATGAAACAGGTCGTATGGAGGATCGGTTGTATTGGCGGTGTATGAGTGTACATATGTTTGCAGGCTTTCAGCTGATGAGCAAAGAGAGACCGCTGTCCCAAATGGCGAGCCTGGGCAGCTTGCCGGCTGCCAAGTGAAGTGCGAGATTTTGACCGGCTTATGCGCTGGGGCGTCCTCCACACGAGACAGCGCCTTGTCAGATGGGATATTGTATCCAATGACCAGTGCGCCAACTGCGATGCTCCCGAGAGCCTCTCGCATGTTTTTTAACGCGATAGCGTTAAGGAGCTCGTGTCGCAGAAACGCCGGTGTCGTCGGCGTCGGCGGCATTGACAGTGAGCAACAAATCCCGGCATACACTTCATAAATAAAAAGCAACTTCCAAGATGGGCTGGGTGGGAATCGAACCAGGGTCTCCGGAGTGTGAGACGGAGACGCTACCACTCAGCCACGAGTTCCATGCTTGAAAGCGGTACAAAAGCGCTTTTAGTGAATGCGGTGTTGCCTTAGAAACGTGCCGTAGAACGTTATACTACGGTGTATATCGGTAATTATGGGCATGTTACTTACAGAAGTCGCAGTTACACGAGTAGCGAAGTACGTTTCCGCAACATTTCTTCTGCGCTCTGCGCACATGCAGAGCCATCTTGAGGCAAACAAAGAAGAACCCCTCCTCGCAATGTGCGGCGCTGCCCCGAACGTGGCGCGCCACTCGCCCCTGACGTTTCGGCGTGCACCCTCACGGGTTGTAGAATCAAGCGCCTCTCCTTTCTTTTGATCACTATCTTGGCTCACCCGCTTCTCCCCTTCGGGCCGCGCGGGTACCGAAGCGAGGATGCCCCAATACCCTTGCGTTTAATAATTTTTCTCGCTCTCGCCCCTTCAAACATCCAGCGCGCGTCACTCGAACAGTGGTGTTTAGACGACGCGGCTCCTCTTTCCGCTCACAGCGCGATTGCTAGTTGCAGCGTCTGATGCCGGACGCCTCTGACGTGATCGCTGCGCTGTAGCGCTTCTGCTGGGAAAGCGTCCCCTGCGATGTGTGCCGAGCTGCTTCCGAGGAATCATGCTTCTGCGTGGTGCTCCCAAGCGAGATAGAGGACGATTCCATCAAGGCGTCAGCCCCATGATCGCGTCCGCCTTCATGGCGCGTCGCTGCCCGGCTTCCGCCCTCCCTCCGAGACACCGAGTTCTTTGGTTCGTTCCGCTTGCTCAGGCGCACGTTTCGTTGCCGCGCCGAACGCTGCGTTGCTCGGCGCTCACTGCGTGATTCGTGAGTGCAAAGTCCGACGCGGGGCGCCTCATCAGTGATTGCTGCGCCGTAGCGCATTGTCTTACACTCCTTGGCAGGTCAACGGGAGTTGTATTGCAGGGCCTTGCGCGCTGGCTCTTGTGTGAACGATAAATGAACACGGGAGCAAGAAACGTTGCAGTGTGCACAACACATCGCGATAATGTAGATTGTGAGAAGCACTTGTTTGAACAAATAATTACAAAAAAAAGTTGTACAGTGCAGTTAGAAGTGTTGAGTATGAAAACTACGTCTGTGTGATTCAAGAGCATACCGAGCGAATGAGTGGGCGGTGCGAACGAGGTGCAATAACGCTATCGCGTTCCACTCTTGAAGGCGAAGCTTAAGCGTCCTCCGAATTTTTCGAATGTGTAGTTGCGAGAACAATATCGCGGCCATGAGAGACGCCTTAGTGGTGAACTCCGGAAATTTCGACCACCACGGGTTCTTTACAAAGTCACTAATTAATTAATAAATTATTGGTTCACAGGAAGGGAAAGGCGCAGTATCTTTCACACTTGCTCTGTGGACACCTGAACTGCGCCGTAAGGGAAGGAATGAAGGAGGGAGTGAAAGTGGAAAGAGAGAAAGGGGAGCCGTACTGGAGGGCTGCGAAGTAATTTCGACCACCCGGGGATCTTTAACGTGCGCTGACATCGCACAGCACACGGACGCCTCTTCGTTTCGCCTCCATCTGAACGCAGCCGCTGTGTCGGGTTCGAACCCGGGAACTCCGGACAGTAGTCGGGCGTCTTACCACTGCACCACCCCGGCGGGGCCAAATTTAGCGTCACGCACGAGGCAGCGGAGGTGGCTCCGCTACAGAGCCAGTAGCAGGCCTGTGCATTTTCTTTTCCTTCTTCCTATAGCCACAGCAAGAACAACTGCTTTTCCTTCTTCCTATAGCCACAACAACAACAACTGCTACTGGCTCTGTAGCTGAGCCTCCTCCGCTGCCTCGTGCGGACAGAAGAGATTGATTGATATATAGGAAGGGAAAGGCGCGGTAACTGTCTCACTTGTTTTATGTGGACAGAAGAGAAATAGAGACGCAAGAAATAGAAGAGGGAGAGAGACTCGCGCCGCAACAGCCGTCGTCCACCACCTAGAGCAGACCAAATTTCTAACAAGGCCCTCCGTAACCTGGACACATCATCCCTAGAGGCCATTACGGACCTCTTTAACAAACATAGGCACGAAGGCACTCTGCCTTCTGAGTGGACCCACGCTAAAGGGATCTCCATCCCCAAGCACGGCAAACCCATAGACATTCAAAATCTCCGTCCTATTTCCCTCACCTCTTGTCTCGGTAAGCTCTTTGACCACGTCGTTCTAGACCGCTTACAGAGCTTCCTCGAGGACAACCATCTTTTCCCCGATTCGATGTTCGGCTTTCGCCCATCCCTATCTACACAGGATGTCATGCTCCAGCTCTCCGAAGAGGTCCTTCACCCTCTTCACACCAAGCGCACTCGCGCGATCTTGGCACTGGACTTGACGAAAGCATTTGATAATGTCTTCCATACCGCCACTATAGATGCCCTTTCTACCCTTAACGTTGGTTCCCGAATCCATAGTTATATCAAGGCTTTTCTTGCCCATCGCACGGCTGAGATCTCATTCGGCACCCTCTAATCTCCCGCTTTCCCTCTTGGAAATCGAGGTACCCCCCAGGGTTCTGTTCTCTCTCCCTTCTCTTCAACATCACACTTTTCCCTATGGCACGTGCTCTAGCTAGCATTCCTAATCTCTCCCGTGCTTTCTACGCTGATGATATCACCCTCTGGGCGACAACCGGCGATCTTGGTGAGATGGAAGCCGCTCTCCAGGCGGGCGCTAAAACGGTCGCCGATTATGCTCGCACGGTCGGGCTAGCTTGTTCCCCGTCCAAATCGGAGCTCCTGCTCCTCCTGGCTCGATGCATAGTTCCAACCTCATCTCCTAACCTTAACGTCACTATCGACGGACATCCCATCCCTTCTGTCTCTTGCATCCGTATTCTCGGTCTCTTTCTTCAATCCAATGGCACACTACTGTCCTTTCCCGCCTTACTACCACCATCCAGCAGACGGTACGGCTGATCCGACGGGTCGCTAACCGACACTACGGCATGCGCGAGCACGACCTCCGTCGTCTTGTTCTGGCCTTTGTGCTAAGCCGCCTTGTCTACTCCCTTCCCTACCTCTGTCTCGTACTGAGGAAGACAAATCAACTGTCTCATCCGCCCAACCTATAAGTCGGCTCTCGGGCTTCCCACTTCCACCCCCACTTCTCGTCTACTGGCGATGGCCGTCCACAATACTCTTTCATAACTTGTGGAGGACCATCGCATGGCACAACTCGATCGTTTATCTCGCACCACCCCTGGCAGAGCCCTTCTTACTTCCCTTCGCTTGACCCCTGTCTCCCCTATCTGTGTCACCCATCCCTTGCCCAGCTCCCTCTTCTCCATGCTCACTGTCAAGCCCCTTCCCAAGAACATGCACCCTGAGCATCATGCCGCTCGCCGATCTGCCCGCGCCTCCGCCCTCTGGTGCCAGTACGGTACACGGTCTGACGCCGTGTATGTTGATGCGGCACCCTACCTCTCGCATCCCGCCTATGCCCTGGCCACTGGATCTAATACACGAGCCCCCCTCTCCGTCGCCACTATCCATGCTCTCACTTCCACTGACGCAGAGGAAGCAGCCATCGCCCTCGCCATTGCCAGCACATCAGCCCTTTTCATATTTAGCGACTTTAAGACCGCAGTCCGCAACTTTGCAAATGGTAGAATCTCTTCCTCTGCGCTCAATATCCTTAAGCATTCCTCCCCCCCCCCTTCCCAATCTATCCAACTCTTTTGGGTTCCGGCTCACGCGGGGCACACTGGAAATGAGGCGGCAAATTCTATCTCTCGCGAGGTGACCGACCGAGCTGGCCCCCTCCACCCCGGGATGGACACGCGTGACTCCCTCCTCACCTTCCATGACATCACCCTCCACTACCGCAACTCCCGAGTATCAATCCCTCCCCCTCACAAGTCCCTATCTAAAATCGAACAGAATACGTGGCGCCATTTACAGGCCCACGCTTTCCTCTCCCCTGCACGCCTTGCCCTTATTCACCCCGGTGCCTTCTCGCCCCAATGCACGCTTTGCAGCTCTCCCCGAGCAGACTATGCTCACATTCTTTACTCTTGTCCGGCGCACTTTCCCTCCGTCTCCTGGCAAATAAACAGCCCGCAGCTGTGGGAGGCTGCTTTGGCCAGCTCGGAGCCGCATATTCAACAGCGACTTACGACCTGGGCAGCGGAAGTCGCCGCCAGGCGTGACCTGGAGGCCACGACCAGCAGCCGGAAGGCCACCCACGGAACGGCGGCAACATAATTTTACTTTTTTAAATTTTTTTGGCCTTCACTGAATAAAGTTTGTACCACCACCACCATCCACCACCTAGCGGTGGGGGTGCAATGACGGCCTACAACAGATAAAAATTCGGTGGCAGGCTTGCCCCAGCCGCAAGCGGCGTTGGCCTACCTATCCCACCCAGCCCCATCATGGCCGGGACCAGCCACCATTCACCATCTCTCCGTGCAATAAGTGCACAGCACCACAGAGGTAAGTTCGAAACGTGGCCGAAATTACTCAGCAGCCCTCCACTACGAAACTCTCATTCTTTCCGCGTACATTCCCACATTTTTCTCTTCCCTATCAGCGCGATTAGGTCTCCGCAAGATGTCTGACAGTTACTACGCCCTTCTTTCTTAAAAATTAATTTAAAATTTACAAGAGCATCAGTTTGCTGTGCGATGTCGGCGCACGTTAAAGATCCCCAGGTGGTAGAATTACTCCGTTGCACGCCACTACGACGGTAGCTCTCCACTGCGGCAGATACTGTGCCTTCCTTTTCCTGTTAACGAATTAATAATAACTTACAAGAGCAAAAATGAAAACATGACTTTGACCTGGTTGGGCGTCCACCATTCCGTGCAGTCGACCTTAATGAATCAGGCGCCTTCCTTTACCCGAAACTTAACTTAAAGAAAAATTATTGCCTCACCGCGGCGGCGCAGTGGTTAAGTTGCCCAGCTGCAGTGTCAGAGTACCTAGGATTGAACTCGACTGCCGGCGGCTGCGTTTCGATGGAGGCGAAACGGAGAGAGGCAGCCCTGTGCTGTGCGATGTCAGTGTACGTTAAAGGTCGCCAGGCGGTCGAAATTATTCCGGATCCTTCAATACGGCACCGCTTTCTGTCTTTCCACTTTCACAACCCCTTCCTCCCTACCCTTACAGCGGTGTCCGATGTCCACAAAGTTTAACAGAGAGCGCACCTTTCCTTTCCTGCATACCAATTCATGTATAATGAAAGTTTATGAATAACCCGCGGATTGAAAAAAATGGTGTTACTGAGACTGTCGCTGTAACTTACAGCATTCCCTCTACCATCACTGGGTTAAATCAGGCTTAAACCTCCACAATCGTTTTAGAATGTTCCGTTTTTGTTTATAAGTTATATTATTTCACAAATATGTTCCGTTTTTTTTAATTTATATTATTTCATGAATCACACACACTAAAGCTTTTAATTAGCATCGTGAGGGACTGGCTTTTCATTCTGTGCATTTTGATATATTTGATTTGCATTTTTAGAAATTTTCATTTCAAACTTATATGCGACACATATTAATCAATTAAGCCCTAAATTTGTTTAATTCGCATCAACAAGTTGTGACTTTTCATTCTGAACATTTTACAGCTTTTAACCCTTTCCGCATTTTCATTTTTGCAATTATTTCAGTGAATTCATTCATTATATTTAACTGTTTTAGGCGGCATCATCAATCACTTGTTTCTCATCACGAACATCTTTAAATCTATTAAACCCTTTTTTGTAATTTTCTTTTTCATTCCTTTATTTCATCAAGTGACCAATTATTTACGATGATTTGATTAACTCGGCATCGCCTAACAAGACCAATGAATCATCAATCACTAGAACCACAAATACTATGTCCGATTTTTTTACGCGGCCCCAGATTATTTCCAACACGCGGTGCCGACAGCTACAAATGCTACTACGACGCCGACAGCCTTTCGACCGAGCGAGCTGTACAAGCTATCGCAGAATATCTGTATTTGCATGCCCTTTTCAGAAAGTGTTCATATTAGGTGATCCTTTAGGTACACATGCAGAAACACTCATGATGCCATTATACGTGAGGCCAATCTCGCCATTAAATTTTTAAGTTCAGCACGTATCAAGGCTTCATACTGATAATGAACCTCTACTGAAACGTAATACACGCTTAAGGTTTTGGTTCTACACGTCACACTGACGATAAGTGTCTGCCGCAACGGGATACAGGCATAAAACGTGAAAACCCCGCTAAACGATCCCAACTTGCGCCTGACACTACAAGAGAATTGCATGTCACACTTTACCTGTAACAATCATGCTCCACATAGAGGGCGCTCTCTGATTATGTCACGACAGAAGTGCGTATTTGAAGGAAGCATAATCCCTTATTGGAGAAAGCGGGGTAAACTGAATTGACGAGATGGCGAAATACTGTCGTTACTGGAACTTTCTATTTCTTGTGGCAATGTTACGTAAAATATTATTGCAGTTGACTGAGGCGTGGTGTATGTTTCTGAAAAGCACAGTATTTCAAAGGCATGGACTTTCAGTGTGTGATAGATGACCAATACCTCGAGAAACTGAAAGCATTTAAAATAGTAGAATTGATGTCCGTCTCGCACTTTTTTAGGAAAACTCTGCTGACTTGTATTAGCAGCTGAAATGGAACGCGTCATAAGGCAAATACGGAGGCATCCCAGTGAGCTTTTTGAGCGCAGCTGGTGCAGCAGCAGGTCGGGGAAGTAAGGTCACAGCGGGAGCTGCAGCAGCTATGAGCATCGTTACCAGACTTGCCTGCAATAGTGTCTTGCAAAGCTCCTTCCACGCCACAATCTATGCCCGAACTAATTTAGAACAAACCATTTTCTACAAAAATGTATATATTTGAAAGGTGGAATATGTTTCTCGATGCTTTCAAGTCTGTAAGACTATTCTGATCCCTCCCCTCCTGCCCATCTCAGTACTCAACTCATTTCGTCGAATCTGTTCACGTCGGCAGGTCCGGGTATGAGCAGGTTGCGGCGGTAGCTGCCTTCCAGGTCGAACACGGCGTCAGGTATGCGCACGTGGTAAGTCAGGCTACTCGCTGGACGATGCTCAAACCACACAGCGATGCGACGTTCCACGGGGGTCACCTGGTGGCCACTAATGCCTGCTACCGCTGCATTTTCAGCGGCACGAGAGTCCGCGAAATTGGATGCTGCGGCCGCGTCCATCAGGGGCACCGGCTCTGCATCACGACGCGGCACGCGAATAGATGATGCATAATGACCACTGCTGAAACCATACGTTTCTAGTATTTTAAATTGAGTGGAATGCCTTAGTTTTACAAAATATTTCTAGGAGGGCGCAGTAAGACAACACAGTTAAACAGGACTCCAAGGCATCTTTTGTAAGCTTTTTGAAGCTTGCCCACCGTAATAGCGAATTGCCTGATTCACCATGAATGTTCAGCGAGTGAGATATTAGGCATGCGGCTGCTTTCGTGCATTCTCTTTAGTGTTACAACTTCCAATCTATAAACGTAACCGCTCTTTTTTTTTTTTTCATGCCACGGGACCACCAGTTCCAGGATCAGAAATTCAATGAAAGAAACATTGTTTCACTCATTGCCCTGCTTCTCCTCCACTAACCTCCCTCCCGTCTCCCTAGCTCTACTTAGGGAGCAAAAGCGTTTCTAAACCCCCGTCAGTTATGACGCCGGTGCTCATTCCTTAACCTTTGTTCAGTGCTCTTTCACAATGTGCAGCCATCATCTTTATCTCGTTCTACCCTAAATTCCGAGACAGTCATTTGATTCATACGCCATGCCTATGCGACAGCATTGATTTTCTTCCACTCGGTACATAAATATGTCGTCCTAAGTGACACGCATATTTACATTCCTTTCTGAATAATTTATTCTGCGGAGACAATTTCCTCAGGTCACTTAGACCGCATGGAATGTCTAGTACCTGTCGCCATGTCTTTCAATTGAACGTTTTGAGATTACAGCCTTGTGGTGAAGCAAGTGAACACTCCCATGACACCTACCAAAACCATGTTTATAATTACTGTTGGTAGGCTTCAAACGGAGAGGGAAGATTTGCAAGTTCCCAGCGTGCTTTATTCCCGTCTATGCTTATGCGTAAAACAAGCTTCCCAGGTTGGCAGATCCTTCGAAGATGACTATGTCGTCCGCTTTCTTAACGTCGCTAAACCCACCAACAAGTCGTGCTTCAGGCCGTTTCTACAAGCGAAAAAGAAATGACAGTCGGCATGCCATTGCGCCTGCTACTCATTACCCCTCTATGTCATCTGCAAACTCAAAGGTATGGTCATGATTCTTCGGCACTACTTTAGTGGAAACTCTCTGCGCTGATGCCGCTGTTTGTTTTTTCAGACATGATGACACCAGGGCTATTGTACTGAATGTCAGCACGAAGTATACTCATGACATTTTAAGACGGCGATGCTTGAAACATTCGGATTGACATCGCCGATGGACAGTTTTGTTCGATTTGAAGTATACTAAGCCACTTGCGTCAAAATGTCGCAAATTTATTTTCTAAATAAATTTTGTCGGCTAAATGTTCTGCTTCAATTATAAATGCATCCACTTGTACAAAACAGTGCACAGCGGAACGTGAGAAATACCTCAAAATAGGCCATACACCTTTTTGACACACTTGTCATCCTCGAGCACTCACTCCAATTCCCGCCAAGCTTCTTGCAGACCGTAGCGATGAGAGCCCTGAAAAAGGGTTCGTTTGGCGCGAATGCGAGGGAGCCATGCGACCAGGACTCATTGGGGCGTCCCCAAAACTCGATGGCGTCGGAGCTGTCGAAGAACTGCTCCTTGTTTGGCCGCGCCCGGTATGGTGCCACGGACTGCTCCCACACCGCGTTGAGGAGCAGAAGCATGCAGGCCAGCTCGAGCAGTGTTGCCAGGTAATGACGCCGCACGCGCACCAGCCACACATGGCGCCATGCCACCAGACCTAACTGGCTAAAGCAACCGCAGCTCTCCATGGATGCTCCCCACTCTGCGGCTGCTCAGGCTCTGCAGTAACCCCTAGAAGCAAAACAACTCATGCCGGATGAATAACCAAGATTATATATAATATAATATATATATATATATATATATATATATATATATATATATATATATATATATATATATATATATATATATATATATATATATATATATATATGAAGGAAAGAAGCCAACAGTCGACGAGGCCAAGGAAAGCGTTGGGGATGTTACTTTATGTCCTTTTTTTTTAATGTTTACTTGGATAATCACAGAAATTAATAATGTAATCTTGTTTAGTGGAAAGATAATTAAACACAAAGTAGCAGAAAAAACAACGTGCCGATGGTGGGATCTGAACCCACGACCTCCGAATATCGCGTCCGGTGCTCTTCCAACTGAGCTACATCGGCCGCTGTCCCCCTTGCTACTTGCTTGGGTATTTATGTTGCCTGTATACGAACCTTGAGAGTGTTCACCAGCGCCTATATATATATATATATATATATATATATATATATATATATATATATATATATATATATATATATATATATATATATACATATATATATAGGAGCTCTAATACCTCATTTCCACCAACGGTAATCTGAGGTCGCCATTGTCCTTCCAGTAGTAAATTTCGGGTCAAAATTTTTACGCAACGGCCTTCAAAAGGTAACCATGAAACTTTCGCATGATTCTATGCATAGCATGTGAATAGCTTCCGAGCATTTGGATGGTAAAATTTATCTAGAATATTTTCGAATTGCGCTGACTGAGCTATGAGTTCGTGCCAATCTTTTTTAACCCAGCTGCCTTCACTTACCCCTACAAGGCCATCGGTTCAATAATGTAACGTAACATTATGCTAGAGTTGCACTCAGTAAAACTAACTACTTTCATATGCCCCGAGCCTGTAAGCCTTTGGCGTTTGAACTGTTCACTCCGGAGGCAGAAATTGACGGCGGCTCCACCACCCCGAGGCAAACTGTTCAATATTCTGACATAAATGTATGCTAGAGTTGCACTCAGTAAAACTAACAACTATCATATGCACTGAGCCTGAGTGGACATTCAGTAATCCACGCTGCGCTTTTCAGCCTCGTGCCCAAACCAAACATGTTGTGAAAACAATTCCACTTCGGTGAAAGTTGATTACGTGATCCTGAACGGTGAGCTTTATATGTTTGCTTTCAATTAAGCCTGAACAGTATACTCTAGAGTCTAAGCGGCCACATTAGAAAATGAAAATTCATCAACTTGCACGAGAAAAGGATCTTTCATTCTATTTTCTAATAAAGACTCACATTGGTAACTACTGTTTCAATTTTTTTTTGTTATACACCCACAATAAGAAATGATTTGAAACAGTGTTTTGACCCAATCATCTCGGATTTCTAAAGAGTTTAGGCTGCGGTACTGCATTAGCATTGTTCAATAAAGCATAAAACACCAGCACTGACCCTGTCGTTCTGGTTGCAATTTTGTTTCTTGATTAAAAAGCCTTGGACATTTCTCATGAAGACCATTTTTCAAACAGAATCTGAAATCTTTACTGTTTTGGTTAGGATTGCAGTGGGAAGTTGTGTCTTCCCATCTCTCCTAGCCCTGCAATACCGGATGGCGCCATACTCAGATGCGTTCCCTTTATTTTATGTGAATTACTAACTGGTTAATATTGATTCTGCCAGAAGATCAAATCAGTCGATATTGTCGACCATAAACCCTGACTGCTCATTGGAGGGTCAAATTCTAAAGTTAAAGCTCAGCTACTTTGGTCATCTGATGAGAAGAGAGGAGTCGCTGGAGAAAGATTTGATGTTGGGAAAGGTTGAGGGTCGCCGGAGAAGGGGTAGGCAGCGAACGCGTTGGTTAGATGGCATCCTCGAGGCACTGCAGATGAAGTTATGTGATGTTAGGAAGATAGTGAGAGACCGGAAAGCGTGGCGTGACATGGTCCATAGGGTCACGAAGAGTCGGACACGACTGAACGACTAAACTGAAACTAATATTGATTCTACTGTGTTCATTGCAGGTTCCTGGTTTATTCATCGCCCTGTAGATAACGATAATGACACCTAGAACATAAACTTGACATTGACTGTGTAACGACCTGCTGTGTAGAAGGTTAATATTTTCCGACAGCCCTGCAGAATCTTCACTGGAGAAATGCGCGAACCTCAGTGTTGTTGTGTGTGTGTGTGTGAAAAACTTTATTGAGTAGAGATTACGGAGGGGGATGGGCCGGTGGTGTCCCTAATCCGGGACTCCACCGGCTGCCGCTGCTATCCGCGCACGTGTCACGAGGGCCCGTTGGCCCGCTAGTCCAGAGCTGGATAGGGCAGCCTCCTACCCCTCCATTGTTGGCATTGCATTTGGGTCATCTGGAGGCTTTTGTGGGCACATACACACCATGTGGTGCAGGCCTGCCTTCTTCCCGCAGTATTTACATTTGGGGTAGCAGAACCAAGGGCGTATTGTGCTTAAAAGGGTTGGGGTGTTATATGTACCTGTCTGTAGGCGTCTCCATCTAACTTCCTCTGCTTTGGAGACCCCCTTGGCTGGGGGTGGATATTTTCTACGAGAGAGTCTGCAGTGGTGTAATCACTCCGTGTACGTCGCCAGAGGGCTGGGATAGGGGGGTGCGAGTGATGTAGGTGTCGAGTCCCGGGGGAGGAGGGCTCGGGCAGCGGCATGGGCACGCTCGTTCCCTTCCACGCCTTGATGTCCCGGTGTCCAGACGAGGCATTTGTCTTGTTCGGGGTGTCCATTATTTTTTAATATTCTGGCAGCCTGGGGACATATCTGTCCTTTGGTGTAGTTGCAGTAGATCTGTGATTATATAGGCGCATTTGGTATGCGCGGCGGCTAAAGCATTTGCTACCTCCTCCGCCATTTCTATACTGTCATCGCAGACGGTGAGGACATCAAACAGTTTTTGTTGGTGAATCACAACCACTACCGTGTACCCCGCTTCTGAATTTGCTGCGTCTATGTAGTAAGATTCAGTTTCTGTCCCGTACTTTTCCTGGATGCATTTTGCCTGCGCCTTCCGGCGCCCTTCGTGGAACAGAGAATACCTATTGCGGAGTAGGGGATTGGCTGTGATGGAGTTTGACCACCCGGGCGGTATACCCTGTTTTTGCACGACACCTTGCAGCCTAGTCAGGTTAAGGTCCATAAGAACGGTCCGGCCCGTGCGGGTTGCTGCTAGTCGATTAATCTGGGTGGCGTGTTGGGCAGCAAGTTGTTCTTGTTGTTGTTGCTGTAGGAAGAAGGAAAAGAAAATGCCCGAGCCTGCTACTGGCTCTATAGCTGAGCCACCTCCGCCGCCTCGTGTAGACAGAAGAGATTGATCTGATTGATTTATAACTGATTGATCTATAGGAAGTGAAAGGCGTTGTAACTGTCTCACTTGTTTTCTGTAGACACCTTAACCGCGCCGTAAGGGAAGGGGAGAGGGGAGAAGGTGGGAGTTAAAGTGGAAAGAGAGAAAGGGGAGCCGTAGTGGAGGGCTACGGAGTAATTTCGATCACCTGGGGATCTTTAACGTGCGTTGACATCGCACAGCACACGGACGCCTCTTCGTTTCGCCTCCATCGAAACGCAGCCGCCGAGGTCAGGGATTTCGTGTTTTTGCCCTAGACAGTGAGACCCTACAATACTTCCGTTGATATCACCGGTTTCCTGAAGACGAGCGGAATCCAGGGACACCAACCAGAAGTACGTAAAACGAGTTTTGACCATTTTAGATCAACTTTTCCCCGTGACCAAGCCAGATGCCTCGCTAGGCCTACTGCGCCGCGCCGAAGAATACGGAGCTCTGCGTCGCAGTGGCGTTCGCCACCTGCGTCGCAGCAGCGTTCGCCAGCTGGGCTGCGCCGTGGACCGTGCCCGCGCGCCGTAGTTCGCCATGAGGGTCACCGTAGAAGGCATCCCAATTTCTCGAGAAGAATTAGCAGCCAGTATTGTCGACCATAAACCCTGACTGCTCATTGGAGGGTCAAATTCTAAAGTTAAAGCTCAGCTACTTTGGTCATCTGATGAGAAGAGAGGAGTCGCTGGAGAAAGATTTGATGTTGGGAAAGGTTGAGGGTCGCCGGAGAAGGGGTAGGCAGCGAACGCGATGGTTAGATGGCATTCTCGAGGCATTGCAGATGAAGCTATGTGATGTTAAGAAGATAGTGAGAGACCGGAAAGCGTGGCGTGACATGGTCCATAGGGTCACGAAGAGTCGGACACGACTGAACGCCTGAACTGAACTGATTGGTTGACTAAAGTAAACAAGCTCCGGGAAGCGCGAACAACATCAGGGCCTGCCGTGCCAGATTTCCCTGGAGACAAAGCGGGACCGAACCAAGCGTCCCGGATCGACAATGGGCTACGTGCGAAGATGGAAGCTGAACTCACGCCTCGGCAGCGAGGACGCTTACTAGCCAAAAAATCTGTAGCATCGAACCAGCCTCGCTTACCCAGCAACGCTCTCAAGCTAATTGTGCGCCCACGGGGCGGACTGCTACTCTCCAAGATTACAACCTACCAACTACTGGAAGCGATTTGCACTGCTGCTCACTTCACCAGGGACGCTGTTCGTCACGAAGACCTAATACAAGCTAACCTGATCCAGAATACCTTCGCGTACTGCACCCCAGTCGTTGAAAGAGCTGAACGGGTGATGCAACTCAAAGAGATCGCCATTGACAACAAGGCGTATGAGATATCCGTCTACTGCGCTCCAGATGATAGTTCGAGCCGTGGTGTGATTCGCGGCGTCGACCTCCGACTGGATCGAAATACAATCCAAGCAGAGTTACAAGACAACCGTAACCCACCCATTGTGGACTTTCGGCGGCTCGGGAACACCACCGCAGTACTCATCACATTCGCTCAGCGCCAAGTGCCTACCTGGGTCTACTTTTGCAATAGTCGCCACAGATGCAACTTATTCAAGAAGAAGTACGAGGTGTGCTATCGCTGTGGCGAGCTCGGTCATCGAGCCGATGTTTGTGCAAGCACAACTACCAACTGCAGAGGTTGCGGACTATCCAATCCTACCAACGACCACACGTGCAAACCAATCTGCCGCCTGTGCGGCAAAGAACATCTCACGGGCGATAGTCGCTGCAGGGAAATCTTCAGGATTCCTTACGAAGTCAAGCGCAGGAAGTGGGAGAAAATTCGAAATGCTGAGGAAGAGAAACTCAAGACCCAAGAGACCGCCAAGCGGATCACACTCCAGCGCACCAGCCGATGGGACAGGCAACGCTCCGATAGCCAGCAGCGGCAGCTCCGAGACCGCTCGAGCTCTTTTCCACCGCTCAAGTCTCCCGCTCCACGGATGGGTTCTCAGGGGACCTCCTGGACCAATCCCGGGCCACCTGCAGTCGTCCAGCAGACAGGGGACTCTCCTCATCCTTTGCAGCAGCCACCTGGGCTACCACCATCTCTACCAGATCTACGAGAACGTCAAGAACCGGTGAGTACGCAGGAAGGGACTCCCACTACTCTAGACACACACAAAGCGATTATGGAACTGACGGCAGTCATCCAACAACTTATACTCAGAGTAGAGGCTCTCGAAAAGCCGACGGCCACACTCACTCCGTCTCCCGCGCATCCGCAGGGATCATATGATTCAGTACCTATGGATATCGCTCCTCCCAACCGATCAGCACAAAAACGCAAAGCAACGTCCGACACCGACTTACCTGCGGAGGGTTGGCAGGCGCGTTTTGCCAAAGTTGAGGAAAGCTGCAACCTAAGTCAAACTCGCATCAAGGCTTTAGAAGCACACATCGAACGCTCACTCCACACAATCGGCTCACAAGTCACGCAACAATTTGAGATGCTGAGCAAAGCTATAGAAGCGCAGGGCAAACTCCTCGCTGCCGTTGTACCCGCAGCCCCTGCGCCGACACCCGTTCAAACCCCACAAATATCCCAGCCTAATCATGGCGAGCAGCTCGGGTAACACCACCATCTGGCAGTGGAACTGTCGTGGGTTCGCGCGTAAGCGTCCGGTCCTCCAGCAGTTCCTCGCCGCGAGTGATCGCCCCGAACTAATAGCTCTCCAGGAATGCGACAAGAACACGAAACTTGCCGGTTACAGTACATACCTATCAGAACGAGTAAAACCTCGAATAGCTACTCTGGTCAAACGTAATCTCACTGTCCTCCAGCACAATTTAGATCCAACTTTCCCAGAATACGTCTTCTTAGAAATATTACCTCGACCCTCGCGTAAACGTTGCACTAGTCTGTTTATAATTAATGTCTACAGCCCTCCCCGAGCTCATAAGGATATTTTCGGTCCGCTTTTCCTCAAAGCCCAGCAGCTGGCGCAGGGGCAACCCCTCCTCATTCTCGGTGACTTTAATGCGCATCACCGCTCTTGGGGCTACCACTATGACTCTGCTAAAGGTCGACGCCTTTGGAATGACTGGCATACGCACCAGCTGACCCTTATCACGGACGTGTCCTACCCCACTAGACACGGTACGGGCCTACAGCGTGATACAACGCCGGATCTTGCCTTTACGACCTCCGGAGTTAAAGCGACTTGGTGTCACACTCACGAAAACTTTGGGAGTGATCACTTCGTACTCGAAATCGTAATACACGAGCCCACCAGGCAATGTACGCGGCCGGCTCAGGTGATTGACTGGGACTCCTTCCGGACGCACAGGAAACAGCAGGACAAACCTCCCGCTATTACTGATATCAAGGCGCGGACAAACGAAATTGTCAAACAAGTGGCCGACGCCACTCAAACCGTCGAGTTAGAGGACAGTATCCCACACTGCGACCGCTACTACGCCCATCTGTGGGAGCGCAAGAAGTCGCTCGAAGCTCTACTTGCCACTCGGAAATGGGACCGCAATGTCCGGCGTAGACTGGCGCGCGCACATACGAATATCGAGAACTATGCAATAGAACTCACTCGACAGAGCTGGCACAACATATGTGACCAGATGAACAAGACTCCAAACGCTCGTAAGACGTGGAACCTCCTTCGACATTTACTCGACCCAGCAGGAGGCAAGCTCCAGACACGCCAACAGCTCGAGCGAATCTTCCACCAGTATCCTGGCACGTCTGATGAGCTCAAACAAGAGCTTATAAATACTTACATCCGCCCTGAACCAACAACCAACCTCCCCTTCTATCAGGGCGCGGACAATCTCTGTCTAGACGCTCCAATCACTTTTGCGGAGGTCCGAGCAGAACTCAATCGCCTCAAGACGACTTCGGCGGCCGGCCCTGACCGCATTTCAAATAAAATGCTTAGGAATCTAGACGACGCATCCATTCATGCTCTTACCGACTATTTTCAAGAATGTTGGGCCAGCGGTACCATCCCTCAAGAGTGGAAATGCGCCAATCTAGTCCTCATCCCCAAGCCGGGCAAACCACCAACCTTGGCCAACCTCCGTCCCATCTCTCTCACGTCCTGCGTTGGGAAGCTGATGGAACACGTTATCCAGACCAGACTCTCACGATACCTTGAAGACAACCATCTTCTGCCAGACACAATGTTCGGCTTCCGCCCTCATTTAGCGGCCCCGGACATTATGCTTCTTCTCCATCATCAGGTAGTCATGAGACGTACACTAGACACGAAAGTCATCGTCGGCCTCGATGTTGCCAAGGCATTCGACAACGTCCTCCATGAAGCGATTCTTCAACAACTTCAAGCTCTCGGTGTTGGACATCGCATGTATGCGTACATCCGAAACTTTCTCACCGACCGCACAGTGCAACTTAAAGCCGGCACTGGAGATCCTTCCATCATCTCTCCGGGAAACCGTGGCACGCCGCAAGGCGCCGTACTTTCGCCGATGCTTTTTAACGTCGCACTGATAGGCCTGCCGAAGCTACTGGCCGACATCCCCCACCTGCATCACAGCATTTATGCTGACGACCTCACACTTTGGATCACGCGCGGCAGTGACGGCCAGATTGAAGAGACTTTACAGACCGCGATCGAACGGATTGGAGATTATCTAAGTACAGTTGGCCTCACTTGCTCGGCGACAAAGTCCGAGTATATCATCATCCCATCCCCGGGACGACGCCCTTCAAATATACTTCCTGACATCAACCTCCAGGTGCAAGGAAACCCGATTCCTCGAACAGACAACATCAGGATCTTGGGCTTGCATCTACAGGCCAACGGCAGCAACAACATCACGATCCAACGCATCGACCAGTCGGTTGTACAGATCGGACGCCTCCTTAAGCGAATCTCCAACAAACATCATGGCATGCGAGAGTACAACCTCCTGCGCCTCGTTCAAGCTTTCATCTGCTCCCGCATCACCTACTCTGGACCCTACTTACGTCTCACTCGTGCCGAAAGCGAACGGCTAGAGGCATCACTTCGAAAAGCATACAAGACGGCCCTAGGTCTTCCCATGTCCACAGCTACCCATAAGCTCATGGCTCTCGGAATCTCCAATACCGTGAGCGAACTGATCGAGGCAACCCTCACCGCCCAGTATGAGCGGCTCTCACTCACACACGCTGGCCGAGCAGTACTGCAGCAAGTTGGGATCTCCCCGCCGAGATCGGCCCCAAGTTACGCTGAACTTACACCAGAATATCGCCTAAATCTCCGCATTCCTCCCATTCCCAAACGGATGCACCCGGAACACCACGCCGAGAGACGGGCCGATCGGGCTCGTCAATTCGAGAAACGCTTCAGTGGACGTCCGGACGTCACGTATACGGACGCCTCTTACCATCCATCGAGGCCAGCGATGGTGGCGGTAGCTCTCGCCCCTCACCGCAGCTGGTACACAGCCTGCAGCATTCGCAATGCAGAAACAGTCACCGCAGCTGAGGAGGTTGCCATTGCGCTAGCGCTAGCCGACCCTAATACCAAAGTCGTCATCAGTGACTCTCAACAGGCTATTCGCAATTACGATGCTGGCCGTATCTCTTGCCAGGCGTTACACATTCTACGTTCTACAGCACCCTCTTCCACATCTCGCTTACTTCTTTGGGCTCCAGCCCACGAGTCGCTCAGCGGAAACGCCCAGGCAAACACTCTCGCTCGAGATCTCAGCTGCCGAGCCGAGAGTATGATCAGCCACCCTGCTTCCGCTGACACTAATATATCACGCGCTTCTCTACTCACCACTTACATGGACATACTCCAGCACTACCGACTCCAAAGGTGCACATATCCTCCCGCACACCGCGATCTAACAAGACGCGAGGCCGTCCAATGGCGCAAATTACAAACTGGCAGCTTTCCACACCCCCTCTTATACAGCAGGATCTTTCCGGATCAGATAGCCCCCATGTGTAAACACTGCTCAACTCCGGCCACACTCATACACATGGTGTGGACTTGTACACATTACAACACAGACAACACAAACACCCCAGAGACGTGGGAGTCTCTCCTGCGTACTTCCGAGCCAGCAGACCAACGCTGGCTTATCCAACGCGCGGTGGAGGCCGCGGCATCCCAAAGGATCCCCGCCGACCTCCTCTAAGTCAGCGCAACCGGCCCTTTGACTGGTCCCCTGTTTTTGGGCGCAATAAAAGAGTTCACCACCACCACCGCCGAGGTCAGGTTCGAACCTGGCTACACCGGCACAGTAGTCGGGCGTCTTACCACTGCACCACACCAGCTAGGCCAGACAGGCAGAAGAGAAAACAGAGAAGAAAGAATAGGAACAGGGTCGTTGAGGAATGTCGACAATCTCCTCATTTGCCTGCCATATGATTTGTACTTGGAGACCAGAGCTGAAGATATCTTATCACTATTCCCGCGTGCACATCATAGGCTCCAATTCACGTCAGAATGCCCCTCCGATTCCCAGCTCCAATTTCTGGATATCAGTGTGGTGTTCTCAAGCGACCACACGTGTTTGGTTTATAAAATGAGAGGAGATAAGGACATACTTCCTTTTGCATCCGGGCACACCAAGCTTGTAAAAAGAGGCATCGCGCTGTCCTGCGTGAAGCAGGCCCTCATAAAGTCATGTGACCATAAAATGGAAGATAGCTTGTTTATCCAAATGGGCCGGCTTGAGTCTTCTGGATACTCCTTAAGGCTTCTAATTGGCGTTGCTGAAACTTGCCTAAGGAACTTAGGAATACACCAAGAGCTTTCGCCTCCGAAGCAAAGTGATGGAAAAAAGCCTTTCGCAGTCCTTATGTGCAAGGCAATTCGCACCGGCTGAAGAAGATTGGGCAGAGGTTTTATGTGAAGGTTGTTTTTTCAGCTCCTTTAAAGTTTAAAGGGATCTGCAAAAAAGTTAGCCAGGAAGAATCAGCAAATGTGAAAAGTGCGTGCGGCGTCAAGCATATTTCGCCTTTTGTTCCATGTTCTAAGGGGGTGGTTTACAAAATTCCCTCTCTTGCGGCAAGTGCTACGTGGGGCAAACTGGGCGATGCCTGAATGAAAGGCTTTTGGAGCACAGGAGGAAATGTTGTTCCAGCAGGGTGCAGAAAACGTGGCGAACCATTGCCTGAAACACGAGTG
Source organism: Amblyomma maculatum (assembly GCF_055883805.1). Classification (NCBI taxonomy): domain Eukaryota; kingdom Metazoa; phylum Arthropoda; class Arachnida; order Ixodida; family Ixodidae; genus Amblyomma; species Amblyomma maculatum. The sequence continues at coordinate 59,683,571 of NC_139351.1, read as the reverse complement.
CAGCCCATATTTCCAAAACACGGTTATTTTGGCGCGGGCAACAGAAAAGAATAAGGCTGAGGTAATTGAGGCCTTTCGGATGGTTTCTAGCAAAGAAGGCGATTACTTTAGCGCTCCTTCGTAGCTCTTTCCCACCGGGAAATAGATATTTTGAGAAGAGACAAAAGACTTGCATGAGGATTACCCGCGCGTGTCTGTTAGAAGCGCGGGGGCGGGGGGGTTGAGTGCGATTTCATCCCGGGCTTAGATAAGGTGTTTATTTTTCACTTTTTCATGGTTTCATTCCTTAGTTGTTCTTGCTGTTACAAAACCATATTATTATTATTATTTTTCACTTTTTCATGGTTTCATTCCTTAGTTGTTCTTGCTGTTACAAAACCATACGGAAATATTCACCTAACTAGTCTTATCCTACCATCTGTAAGCGAACTAAAATTTTATGCTCCTTCGGTGTGGCGTCCGTGTGCTGTACGATGTCAGTGCACATTAAAGAACCACAGGTGGTCGAAATTTCCCGAGACTTCCACTACGGCGTCTCTCATAGCCTGAGTCGCTTTGGGACATTAAACCCCACAAAGCAAACCAAACCTTTTATAGGCTATCATTGTGTCGGGTCACTGCAGGACTACTTTTGTAGCGTGAGCTACACCGGGTGCACTCTCGCTGGCTTCGCGTGGCTCTCCGGCGACCGTACTGTACATGCGGGAGGAGCGAGCGAGTGAGTTATGATTTATGTGTATTCACGATCCTCAGATTACGTCACGTGCTTGTGTTTCCTTTTTCCTTTTCTAAGAAATAAAACTTCAGTTGGTAGATTGAGCTTAACCTCAGCGTTTGTCCAGTTCCTTTGTCCGTGTATAACTAAGCAGCGCAGCATTTGTGAGAAGATGGCTGTATTTATTTAAGTAATGACGCCGCATGTACCAAACATTTTCCCTGGCGACGTGTTTTCCCCCTCTATCGACTAAATGCATTCGCTTCGAAGCATCCTGCTGACAGAGTTCTGGTGACAAACTCCTCAAGCATAGCCACTTAATGCTTACACATTAATAATGGATGGTTCTAATTACTTACGTCTCACAACGCCAGGTAATAACGAAGATAATTTCGTACCTGGGTATTTTCGGCAAATCGTGCGTTTAAAACCAACTTCAGTGAAGTTACAATATGTGCACGCTGTTCACATTAAAGTATGCATTGCACTATTTTGAATTCTTCTCAAAGTAACGTTTCTGATTCATCAGTAGCATCACAAAACCATACGGAAATATTCACCTAACTAGTCTTATCCTACCATCTGTAAGCGAACTAAAATTTTATGCTCCTTCGGTGTGGCGTCCGTGTGCTGTACGATGTCAGTGCACATTAAAGAACCACAGGTGGTCGAAATTTCCCGAGACTTGCACTACGGCGTCTCTCATAGCCTGAGTCGCTTTGGGACATTAAACCCCACAAAGCAAACCAAACCTTTTATAGGCTATCATTGTGTCGGGTCACTGCAGGACTACTTTTGTAGCGTGAGCTACACCGGGTGCACTCTCGCTGGCTTCGCGTGGCTCTCCGGCGACCGTACTGTACATGCGGGAGGAGCGAGTGACGTCACTGCTCGCAGCTCGCGAGACTCGCCATCGCCATTGGTTAACACGAAAGGAAACGCACAGAATCAATCACACTTGCCCTGTGGAAACATTTACCGCGCTGTAATTGAAGGCAGGAAGGTGGGAGGAAAAGTGGAAAGAGGAGCCGTAGTGCAGGGCTGCGGAGTAATGCGGACCACTCGTGGATCTTTCATGTGCACTCATATAGCGGAGGTGGAGGAGGGTGGCTGCTCCTGGCCCTACAGGGCCGGGACTGAAGCAGGAGACACATGTGCGAAAGCTTGACCGGCATGCCGCAGCGAACGCCGCATGCGAACTGCTGCCGCAATGCCAGCCGGGACACATGGAGCACCGTGCGTCCGGTGGGCGAGCTCCTTCAAGCTCCGCCCACAGCCGGTTTCACCGCGCAGCGGAGACCGAAGACTGCTTGGCTTGATAAACAATTCACATGAATTCACGCTCGTACAAGACATAACAAAACAGCGATGTTATCAGAAGGATTGTCTACTGTACTCGTGCAACAGCATGCCTGCACACGCACGAAGCTTTCGGCAATGATGCCACCCGCGGACACGCTGGGCGACGAACTCCACCGATTCGCGCTTGCCCTAGTCGTCGCTAGGCCTAGCCGGTGTCGTACCGAAGAGGCAGCGGACCGCGCTTCGGAAAGGGGCCAACACTGTAATAAAGGTTCGAATTTCATCACCAGCGTACTGAGAAAGCCATCTTATAATAGAATGAACATAAGCTCGATTTGAGCGGCGCATTTGGCAGCGGTGCGAGCAGACGTTTGACGATCGACCGGGCAGCAGCAGTGGTTGTGCGAATAAACTCGTTTGTGTCGCAGTTATCACTCGTAGCAGCACTTCAGTATTGGCCGGCGATCTTCACAATTTATTAGTAGTTGACAGACCTGTATTTAACGACTTTTTATGTATACACGAAGAAACAATACTGAAGGGTTTTTCAGCGGCTGGAGCGTATGCGTCGTTTGCTCGGCAGCATATCGACGGTGGAGCCGAGAGGCGCTCCACCGCACAGCTCCCTACGTCACCGTGACGTCGCCGCTGTTCGCGCTCGCATTGGCTGCAGCCACCCGCCGGAGCGTCGCTTCGCCAGTCTTCGCATGCGGACTGCCGGAGACATCTGCCCGGTTGGACGCGGGCGGCGATAGCCGGTTTGCCGGATCGGACTCGTCCGGACGCGGCGCGCCGGAGCGGATCGCACTCGCTTTTCGGACATGTGTCCCCGCCTTGATAGCCCACTGCCGTTTGCGGCGGGGGCTAGCCTACCACCGGTTGTTGTGCTTGTTGTAGGGTAAATAATAAAAAAATACCGACGATTACGTTACTTCCTAATGTGAAATTTGAGCGCAGCAAATAAGCTGTTTCACCTTTTCGATAGATTGAGGCAAAGAAATCGAGCAACACATGCATACGCTATCACATAATTTTTTTTATTTTTTTTTTCACACGTATTCCTTTAACAAAGAACGGCAGCGGCAATTTCGGCTCGGGCGGTGCACATATACAGATCCGCCGCCACCGATCTGGCTCTGAGTGCCACCGCACAGGGGTTGCATTGGAGGAGGAGCGAATAAAGGAATTAAGTTCGAGCCGGTGCTTTGACGCCGGAGACTCGCAGGAAGAGGGGGGAGGGGGGCGGCGTGTACACCCAGCGGCAAACGATGGGGACAGAAGCGCGCGCAGCAAGCGGACAACGCGATAAAGGGAGGAGGGAAGAGATAACAGCGACTGACTGATGCTGCTGACGCCGATAGTGAGTAACCCCAGCTGCGGAGTTGGTTTCAGGGACAACGCCGCCGATGCCGACGCAAACAATATGATACCCTCGCTTCCGCAGCGCCAAGAACCAGGTCTAGTTGTGGGAAGGTGGTCACGTATTCGTCGACTTGCCGGGGCCTACGTGAAATAACCGGCGCGTCGGCAACTGAAGAGCACCCTATCCGCCACACAGGAACAGGGGGGGGGGGGACCCTCCCCTCCTCTTTCTGCATGGCGGCGACGGTGTTCTATGCAGTCACGTTATCTTGACTCTCTAGCGGCGTCAGCGGCATCCAGCGATATCAGTCGGTCGCTGCTAGCGCTGGGGGGGATGAAAGGGGGCGGAGCTGGTTACGAGGCTGACGCCGACGCGAAACCCAGGAACGGACGCCAAAGAGCTGCGCTCTAAAATAAATAAAGTACTGTATTGGAGCCATAGAGACGGCTTCCTGCTACTTTACCGATCATCGGCCAGCCTGTGGCATTTGAGAGGCAGCAACGAGAACAATAAGAACCATAAGAAACGCAATATTAAATAAACACTTAAAAGTTACTACTACTTAATTTCTCGTATTTAATTTAGCCATAATTACATATACCGGGCGTATCCAGTGGTGTAGTAATGCAGAACCAAAATAATTGATAACGCTTAGCTAAGACAAATAATTGAAATAGCCAGAGGTTTAACAACGGAGAACCAAGGTAAAGGACAAAGCTTAATCAAGGTAAACCAGTACCTCACGCTACGTATATCTTGGCATAGCTGAGCTAAGCCACTGCCAATTTTTTAGATACTTTGTTATAAACGACTGCTCGAGCCTGTTTTCAACATAGCCTATTGCAACTTTAGAAGCATGGACCAAACGTAATGCTTACCGTTTACCCTGTCTACATAATGCTGCATTTGTCAACATTTTTCCTTCGCGTTTCAAGTGAATGGAATGACTCGCCTTACACCGACGTAACGTTTTGCGAGAAATCGTCCTTCGAAAGTACCCAGAAATGCACTCCCTTATTTACCAGCTCTTGAATGGACACACTGAGAGACTAATAAAAGAAACAAATAAGTTCCCACACCTCTGAGGATATGTGTTATTTTAGAATATCTAGAACGTGTCTAACAAATACACGTGGGGCTACAATAAGGCTGGCAATTCAACTCAGAAGAAAGGCTTCAACGATACCATGTACTAGAAGAGTTCGGGAGTAGAAATGAAATTCTTGGAGCTCTGTTTCCCCACCAGGAATGTATTTATGCTGCAAGCATCAATGTGGGTAAAAATTATGGCTTTCTGTGACTAAATACGATATTGAATTTTAGATGAACCAGATATGGTAGCGGTAGAAAGAAGGCCTAATTAAATATAAAGTGACCCGCTACTTAAAACTAAGTTCTCTATAGTAGCATGCAAACTTCTCATCGTATGAAGTGGAATGCATGCTGATCTTTCTCTACTGCGTTGACATATGGTAATTCAAAGACTTATAAGTACAGTAACTACAGCGTTGTCCTCTTTGCATTCGCCTAATTTTTTGGTAAACGTTTGGACACATTACGCAAAGTATCTGTCAGGGCGGTCGAAAATGGGATGCGTTTCGGTGGACAACCTCCGCGGTTACTGCGCTCTGACAATTCCACCAACGGAAACTACACGTGACCTTTCGTTGTCATATCAAAAGCGAGCTCTTCATGTCGCACGTCTAATGCAGTGTCTTCCATTCATACAGTTAGCAGCAAGTGAAGCACAATTAAGGCGCAGGCCATGCTCGGTTGTGGGTGTACCATGAGAGGAGTGATTGCAGCAGACGTAGATAAAGGGCGGTGCACATACGTCGCGATGACATTGAAGTTAGAGTTTCGCCAATGTGCGCAGAGCAGCAATTTCGAATCCAGGACTCAGCGGCCGCATTTCGAGAACATTCCGCAAACACGTCGTTTGATTTTAAGGAAGGCTAGAGAATTCCAAGTGGCCCAAATCAATGGGAAGATCAACACTATAATGTGTCATGGCCGGCGTGCACGACACACGCGTTAACATTCACAAAATAACCAAAGAGGCTTTGTAGAAAGCAGGCGGCGTGCTGCGGTAAACGTCTAAGCTAACTATTCAGGACCGGCTGCTAGCTATACTTTGAAGACGTTGTACTCTGTACGGGCCGGCTTTTGTTTAGATATAGACTTGGAAGTGTTGCACATCTTCTTCACACTCGTGAACACGGTCGAGCCAGTCGCTTCAGGAAACTTATCAGCTTATATCTCAGTGGCTGTTTCCATTTCTTATATATCGTTCGCTGAACAAAGCATCCCATCAGGCTAACTGAAGCCTAACCGTATGCCCCGGCTTTATGGGTAGCCTATGCACGCGAGTAAAGAAATGTTAGGACGTCTACTTTACCAGGGAGAAGAGTCGTCGAACCAGGAGACTGGTATGCCGACAGTAGGACTAAGGAGGCAGGTGGGCGTCCTGGTGTCCCTCGACCAAGCGACGATGTCTTCGAAAGGTCACGGCTGCGATACCAAAACGTGGGCTTACGCAGCACAGCTAGGCCGAGACAATCGCTTCGCGAAGAAAAAAAATCAGATAAGAGCAGAGCAGCTTGCGTTGCCCGCGTAGCTTCTTCTGGTAAGAATAAGCCACGCGCCGGAGCACTCGCCTCGTGACGGCTTCTTCGTCGATTGGGACGGCACATGCTGTTCCACAAGACCTCATCATGGCTGAAACAAGAGCTAAATGAGAAACCAATACCGCTGCAAAATTTATTGTTTCGTATCCCAGATAATGTGGGAAGAGAACTATTCGTGATGGAAAATAGCGCGAAAGTACACGAAGGACGGAAGGAAGTAAGACACGGACAAGCGCTCACTCGCAACTGCAGGGTTTATTGCTGAAGCACGCAATAAATACAGGTCACATGAAAAAAATAACAGAAAAAACAACCGGGAAGGGAAGAGAGAGAGAGAGAGAGAAGCAGCCTCCTAAAAGGGAAGCTAGGTCATAACATAGACAGTGATACACAGTAACACGTGCCACTCATTGCTGGGGGGGGGGGGGAAGATACAGCTGAGTAAGATAAGTAAAGTTAATGAAAAGTAGAGTCTAAGAAATCAAATTCTCTGCTTCTCTCTCTCTCTTCCCTTCCCGGTTGTTTTTTCTGTTATTTGTTTCATGTGACCTGTATTTATTGCGTGCTTCAGCAATAAACCCTGCAGTTGCGAGTTAGCGCTTGTCCGTGTCTTACTTCCTTCCGTCTTTCGTGTACTTTCGCGCTATTTTCCATCATGAATGTTAACCAACTCGCCCAACTTTCGGCATTACTTAAGAGAACTATTATACTTGATAAACAATTTCATTGTAGGGTACTTGTTCTTGCTTCCCATACAGTTGTAAGTAGCACTGCTGAAGAGTAGAGCGGGGAGCCTCAGTTTGCAAGTTGAGTCAACTTTTTGACAGGTGGACTTGCCTTCATTTGGGGCTAGACGAAGACAAGTGCACTTGTAGAAACGTCGACTATACCTTTGTACCGTGCTCTTTCGTACCGTGTAGCTATCTTTTTCCTTTCGTTCTACTCTGGATCCTACGGTTATCAAGAAGCAAGACATGGAAGTGCGTGATAAATCTGCTATGGGTGCCTACATATGATCTATGGAGGACAGGTTTGATCTATGAAGGATCTGCAAGTTCAGCATAAAAGCAAGAGTCAGGTTCGGCCATTTAAAGAGACACGTGCTCGGAGTTTCGAAAACAAGAAAGAAGAAAAGATATTGCTGATTGTCGTGGGTGTGTTTCATTTTGTCTGAGGTCATCATCATCATCAACCCCGGTTTTTCCAGCGACCGCTGCGAAGACCAGCAGGGTGTGGTACAGCGAGCGGCAGTAGCCAGCGGAGCCCTGGACTGAGGGCAACCGACGATTAGGTAAAAGTGGACGCGGTCGACAAAGAAGACTCCTGGGGATGCAACAAGAGACACCTCTGAAGACGCCCCAAAAACCGCCAAAGTAATATAGGGCAAAATAAATGTTTTCCTTACTTCCTTCCTTCAGATCCGTTTGAAATGTTCTTGGAGAATGAAATTATAATATTCACGGCAACTTGAGGCCTCTCTAACAAAGCTGCGTTGCTGTATTCCACACCTATATTTCCATCTTCAGTAGTCTAATTTGGCACTTTCAATTCAGCCTGCGCATTTTACGGTGAAGGGGAATCAATAAATTGCTTTTGATTTATTTTTGCAGACGCTTTACAATGTTGAGAACACAGTTCTTGGGAAAAGCTATTGCAATAGCTTGGCCTCAGTTTAAGTAGCACGATATTATTATCGGGCACCACCATTGCTAGCCAAAGTCAAAGGTTTATTTTTACCGAAACGCGAAATGTTTTACTGAAATCAAATCGCTTGCCTTTTAACAGTTTTCTAATTTCACTTGTTTTACATATCCCAGTTTGAATCTTCCCTGTGAGTTGTGACTCTTTATTTTTATTTCATTTCTTTTCTTCTACCCGTCTAATCATATTCTTTTTAGACATGTAAACATGTATAAAAAACTATTTGGCATACAACAGAAACTTAGGCCGGGATGGAAGAGATGATTCACGATGATGATGCGGAATCGGTGAATGTGTCAACAACGACCTCATGTATTATAGTGCCTGTATTTATACGGAAGGGAGTAAGCGAATTGGGCTCCAATTGCATGTCGGAGAGTCACTCAATCATACCTTGGGGAAGGGGCAAAACTGCACGTGCTGGCAATCGAGGTGCAAGGCCGAAAGACAAGTAAGCCTTCAGGCACTCTTACTCCTTGCGCGAGTTGCGGTAAACGTGGTACCATGCAAAAGTATCCACGCATCTTGTAACTGTAGCACGCGTACAATCTTCGCGAGCTCTTTTGCGTGATAGAGGCTCCCTGTCCCGGCCCTCTAACATCTCGGGTAGTGTCGAGCGTGCTTTTGAAGTCCCTCAGGAGAACGTATGGTGCATCTTCAAGTAAGTGGGGCCTTGTTTACTGGAAAAACTCGTTTGTCAAAGGGCGTGCAGCAGGCGCGTAGATATTAAGGCGAAACACTTAAATGCCTCTTACTGCCGTTAGCAAATGCGTCCGCGTTTCGGTTGCAGGCCTTATATGGACATATGCCAATCAACATTGTATCGATACCTAATCTATAGCAATCCGATGAGACTGGAACTTGATCTAAGCCATTTTCAAGATAATTTCATGATAATTTATGACTAATAATTAAATAGTTAAGCAGATGCCCATACGAACCCATGCATTTGGAGGTCATCGTAACTATCACTAATCATCACTTTTTATTTAAGGGGTGTTTAAATAACGCTAACCAGATATTACATGTTACTCTGAAAGTCTGGTGATGACGTCACCAGGAGATTCACGCATATACGAAGCTCACCCAGAAAGGCATTCGGTCCATGCGTCCTTGCGGCGCCTTTCATTTGGCCCTTCGTCGAACGCCGCACCACAGAGTATATATATAAATATACGCGTACACAGGCATCAGCAACGTTTAAAAGTGGTTGACAGCAAAGACAAGGCGCAATATCTGTCATGTCTACTCAATCACAAGCGGTCTCGCAGTCACTGCCTAAGTAGCGCGGCGGGGACGGCTTCCGTCTTGGAGGACTTTAGTGAGCCAAAGTACCAGAATCCAGAAAGATATCTGTTAGCCACACTCAGAAATGCATCCCAAAGGTGCAATGCGCGCTGGTTCTAAATGCTGAATTTAGATAACCACCCCTAATCCGCACTACCTCGAGTCCGTCAGTCTAAAGAAAGCGACTATACTAAATCGATGACGAATGGAAATAATATCCGCCGGAGCTCAAAAAGCGCACTCCTGTGAAAATGGAAGGTGGAAAACATTAGGATCACGAAATCCTTGCACGTTAACTGAAAAAAAGGTAAACTCAGCCTTTTAAGAGAATGATATTCCTGTATTATTCTACAAAACTAAAGAACACAAAGAGAATCTATTGTATACGTACATAAATAAAAAACACATTAATCAAAGACCAAAGCACTATACAAAACTCTATAGGATGCGTATACATAATAAACTCAAAAACATGATTCCTTAGAGAGGGGAAAACAATAGAAAGGGGGGGGGGGGGTCTGTGATGTACGTGTCTTCATACTGTGTGTCCTGTACTTTTGCGCTATACAAGATGAATTTTAAGACTGATCACCAACTAGGCCAACAATTAACGTTTTTATCGAGAGTCGACTTTGTCTAGGCAACCTCGCGGTATAAAGGCAGAGGTCTGTCCGCTTGTGGACCGAGGTAATGTTCAGGTGTAAGCACACGACGCGCCGTGCTCATCGAGTACATGAGCGAGCGCCCAGGGTAAGACTCGTCAGCTAATATCCTCTCCACCAGCCTTAACACGAGTAGTCGATCCACTGTCGGGATGCAAGGCAGGCCAAGGCCTCCCTACCTCCTCGGAAGGTGTAGGATGTGTCGGGCGACTAGCGCTGTCCTGCCATACAAACAAAAGTCCCTATTAGGGACTCGAGTCGGTTCGCTACACGGCACGGGATTGTCGCGATACGCACCACATAAAGGGTGACAGCGCACGCTCGTGTCTTGACGACACTGACTTTAGCATTGAGAGTGAGGTTGAAACACGCTGTGTCAGAAAGGGCGTGCATTGCTCGCAAGAGAGGAGGAGGATAAACATTTATTTGACGTGGATGAAGTCAGGCAGCAGGGGCTACCGCTCTAGGTGGCCAGGAGTCCTTGGGCTCTGGCGACCTGGGTTGCACGCTCGATGGCCCGGAGTTGGATTTGCGGGTCAGAGCTGAGCATAGCAGCCTCCCACTGCTCGCATGTGGAGAGCTGCAGATTCCGCGGAGGGCTATCTTGTGGACAGGCCCACAGTATGTGGTCTAGGTTGGCCCTCTGTTGGCATACTTTACAATATACGGTGTATAATGCAGGATATGCATAGGCGTAGGTGACAGGATTTGGGAAGGAATGTGTGTAATTTTCTCTTGCGCCTTCGAGAGCAATTTGAGCTACGTGTTTGTCGTAAGTATTGGGTAATTTCTTGATATGAAGCCATACGGTCTCTCGCCGACCTCATGAGGGGTTGTCCCACTGTCCGGCTGACGAGTGCTCGGGCGAAATTGTGGGCAGCCTCATTTCCCGGAAGGCAGGAATGTGCTGGTGTCCAGATCAGCTGAATGGGACGGTTTGTCGTCTGAGAGGCAAGCAGCCATTTTAGTGATATAGGGGATATTCTGCCTTTGCTGTAGGCTCGGTCGTTACAAATGACACGGAGGAAGCGGAGGAAGCGGCAATCGCCCTTGCGGTAAGCTCGACCTCAGCCCTACATGTTATTAGCGACTCGAAAACCGCGTACTACTGCTCGCAAGAGAACTACGTCCCTGGTGCGGGGAGGGACCCCGCTTGGCTCAAACAGCACGCCAAGTACACGCACTGCGTCTGTTCCTGGTCCTACGGGGCTGGGACGGCAGGTAAACGCCGCCTGCGGCGGAGGCCAGCCAGTCACCGAATTTTTATCTGTTGTAGGCCGTCATTGCACCCTCCACCACTTCGGTGGCGGACGACGGCTGTTGTTGCGTCGCGCGTCTTTCTCTTCCTCTTTTTTTTCTTTCTCTATTTTTTCGTCTGTCCGCACGAGGCAGCGGAGTGGCTCAGCTACAGAGCCAGTAGCAGGCCCGTGCATTTTCGTTTCCTTCTTCCTACAGCCATAACAACAACAACAACGTCCACAAACAGGACGGCGGCGGCTAAAGTGCCCATGAACGAACGGATGCGGAGGGCGTGACTTTTCTTCGTGGTGATCTGCGCTCCAGATACAGCTGCGTATTCTGAAAAGATGTTCAAAAACACAGTGAAACTGTCATTGTCATGCACGAAGAGTGAAATGTCCGCGTATGCAGATAAATCGAGAGTCTCCTATCCTATTGAGGTGAAACCTCGAATACGCCTGTCCGCAGCAGCGGGCCGAGCGAAAGTATGAAGAGTACCGGCGAGGGCGGGAATCTCTGACGCAATCCCCGCGTAATCGGAAAGCTGCCGGCAGTTTAGCCATTCAGTACTAGTTCGCTGCTAAGGTCTGTGTAAAGGCCGCGTAGGAGCTTAACGAACTCGTCAAGAAAACCAAATGAGCGGATCATGGCAAACAAGTAATCATGTTCTACGCACTCGAAGGCCTTCGCCTGGTCCAAGGCAATGAAACCTCCAGGGATCCGTTTGACACAGGCGTATTCGAAGGCGTCTATTGTGAGTGTCAGCGAAGCGAACACCGATTATCTAGGTACCACACAGGACTGGTATGGGCTTAGCAAATCCTGCAAGTACATTCGCAACCTACGGACCAGCCCTCCTTCGGAATTAGAACAATACGGGTGACACTGACCGAGGGTGGCTTTGCGCCGCTCTCAAGGAAACAATTTACGAGCCTAAGTGAAGAAGGATTGAAAATGTACAAATCTGAAATCAGAAACGCGCTTTTAGAATTAGGTGTTATTGGCACCTCTCTCTTCAGGTCTCCTTTTCCAGCCATGTCACAGATGCCTGTTTATGTTTTTATGGGCCTCATCCCCAAGGTTATGAAATGTTTCTGTTGGTGTTTCTGGCAGGCATTCCACGTCGAACATCATCCAACACAAAGCCTTTAGGTAAAATTTGTAGATTACGCAGTGACAAATAACACGTTTCCTGTGCTCCAAATACAACTTAAATGACAGCACAGAAACACTAATTTCGCTTCCTCGTTTTTGCGACTACTATGACGGGGTTCCCGGGTTCGAACCCAATCACAGCGGCTGCGTTTCGATGGAGGCGAAACGAAGTGGCGTCCGTGTGCTGTGCGATGTCAGTGCACGTAAGATCCCCAGGTGGGCGAAATTACTCGGCAGCCCTTCGCTACGGCTCCGCTTTCTCTCTTTCCACTTTCACTCCCACCTTCCTCTCTTTCCTCATAGGTCGGTTCAGGTGTCCACAGAGCAGTGTGACAGATACTGCGCCTTTCCCTTTCGGTGTACCAATTATTATTATTTCAAGGAAACGAACATTCGATTCCGTCGTGTGGCAGTCCTTGGCGCACGTTCGTTGCCGTGCTCTAATTTCTCACCCATAGCGACCATTGGTTTCCTCTTCACGCCCAAGCTTGCCCAGGCCATGCTCATTCTTTGTTCTTGATTTCTACTAGAATGTCACTTCCCGAAATTGGCCCACATTTGTATTAAGCCGGCGCGGCGCGAAGCCCGCTCGGTGGGCTTCGCGCCTCCTTTCCCGCGCGAGGAGAGCGCGTGGGCTTGTATGCATCGGCGTCACCCTCTTTCTGATCACCAGGCAGCGACGGTGACTCAACCGGCCGGAAAACGCTCATCTTTTCTAGAATTTGAGTCCCCACCTTGCCAATGACGACGTGCGGCTCGGCGGGAGGAAACTCCATCGTATGGTTCCCGGCACATATGGGCAGCTTAGGGGGCGGCCTGCGGAATCTCAATGAGATCGCACACGAGGCGGCGCGAGGACTCATCGACCGCGTCCCTCCGGTTTCCCCTGCTACTCCACATCTCGAGTACGGAGATCAATTATTCACGTACAACGAGCTCACTAAGCACTTTTATCTAGACAGACGAGCATTTCCCCTCCCGGATAAGAAATTAACCCGCAGCCAATCATTCACGTTACGCTTGCTCCAAACGAACTCATACCCCAACCCCTGGCGCATGAAGCACATCGACCCAGACTACGACGGGCAACATGTGTGTGAACGGTGCAGTGACCGTGTAGACTTAAACATATGCTGTGTGGTTGTGCATTGAGCGACGCCTACGCCAAGAACAAGGAACGTTGATACAAAGTGTTAAAAAGTGCTTCACTACATGATCAGCTTCGGGCTGTCCAGGAGGCCCGCGCGGCGGCGGAGAGCTTCGGGCTTTCTATGCCGATGTGGTAGCTGCCCTCTACAACTGGCGCCTAGCCGAGTGTCCTTCAGGACCCCTACTGTGGGAAATAAAGTTTTACCAAACCAAACCTAACAAGGTATGTGCGCACCAGCCTTCGCGCGTCCTATTTATTGAGGTCGCGTCGCTTGTGTGAGTCAGTCCGTATGTAAGCTAGTATTGCGGCCTGTTGAAGTGCTGCTGCTCTATTACCGAGATTCACCCGCTGCTGGCAAGCGCACAGATCTGCGAGAGAAGGGCGCTGGTCTTCTATTGCGGCCACATCGTGACTCTCCAGGTGTCGGTCGGCAGCAGTACCCGGAGCAAAATTTGGTGTTTGTTTATTTGACTCTCTCGTGTATGGTTCTGTGTTGCAAAGCTTCTGTGTTATTGAATACCTTTTTAGTTGTATATTTAGCGTTGCTTTTCTGTGAACCTGTCGTCTGTGCATTTTTAGAGTTCGTGTGTATTCCTCTGTATTGTCTCTTGCTATAAATAAAGTTTGTTTTGTTCGTTACCTCTGTCTCCGAACCTCAAGCCCTGTTCACACTGCGAAAACATTTGGTTGACTCTGTCTTGCGATGGCGTGTTCGTGTAATGTCAGCTACCCTGTCACATTGCTTCAACATAAGAGTCCGGAAGAACGTCTTTGTCGTCCGGGTACACGGAACGGAAAATTCTGCAGGAATCCTTGGGGAACGCCTTGTCACACTGAAAAAACAACTTCGGCGACGCTCCTCTGCTGCCTCTCTAAAGTAGCCGCGGGCAACTCCCTAGTCCGGCGCACAAAAGAGGAGGGGAGCCACGACGGACCAACCACGAGGAGGTGTCTTGCAGACGGAGATAGGAAGGGGACCACGGTGGCTCTATCACAGCTAGTTTCAATTGCGGCCAACAACTGCCCGGCTGATTTCGATATGCCGCAAGCTGGGAGGCAACAAAGCGATAAGGGAGCTTTTCCGTTGTTTTTTCAAGTGCTGTTTGCGAGCGCGAAAGCCATTAAAAACGATCAATCACGGTTAAATGCATGCTGGGGTATTGTGCCGTCGCAGGAATTATCGCTCGGCCAGCGAACGAGCAAACACTGCTGGAGGGCGCGATTTGCCTTTAGTTTTCTGTGCCGATTGGTTGGTTGGTTGTACAACTTTTAATTCCATCGGAAATGGGCATCCTCTTCCCCGCCTCCCGGCACTTCGGTGCCGAAGTACCTCCTACCGAGGTAACACCCTACCAATCTGCTTTGTTTCTGAGCTGCTTCTGCAGTGTTACAAGCTGTTTGGAAACAAGTGTCTTCGGAAACAAGTCTCCGGCTTGACGGGCGGGCGTGTTTTGTCCACGCCGCTGTTGTGTTCCCGCAATGTGAACCAGGCTTTACTGTGGCTTGAACCGGCGAAAGCTGGGCACCAAACGGCCACTCACTTTTGCCACTACAATGTAGTTGAATTCCGACTGAGGTTGCCACGCAAGTCGAGGGCATCTCCTTTGCGACCGAAACAGCTATCCCCACTCACTCTAAAGGTGTATGGGAGTGTGCGCACCATTAAGGGCGCATCTTTAAAAACTAATAAATATTAACGGGTGACAGTCATGTGTGTGTGTGTGTGTGTGTGTGTGTGTGTGTGTGTGTGTGTGTGCGTGTGTGTGTGTGTGTGTGTGTGTGTGTGTGTGTGTGTGTGTGTGTGTGTGTGTGTGTGTGTGTGTGTGTGTGTGTGTGTGTGTGTGTGTGTGTGTGTGTGTGTGTGTGTGTGTGTGTGTGTGTGTGTGTGTGTGTGTGTGTGTGTGTGTGTGTGTGTGTGTGTGTGTGTGTGTGTGTGTGTGTGTGTGTGTGTGTGTGTGTGTGTGTGTGTGTGTGTGTGTGTGTGTGAAAAACTTCATTGCAGAGAGGAAGCTTGAGGTAGCCGGGGCAACCTCTCGCAATCATTAGGTGGGCTCCTCATTCCAGGCATCCAGCGACCGCCGCGGCTCGGGCTCGGTGGACCAGGGCCTTCTGGCTTGCCAGATCGGAGCAGCCGAGCAGGGCTGCCTCCCAGTCCTCCCGGGTGAGGGTTGGGTTTGGGGGTGAGGTTTGGGGTTGAATGGCATGCCCATACTATGTGGAAGATTTTCGAAGACATTTCCACACAATGCTGGTATTTTCCTGTACAGGCAGGATCAAAGTGTAATAAAATTGCCGGGCACAGCCGCCCTTTGGTGCAAAGACGGAAGAGTGTGCGCTCCTTCATCTTTGTAAGGCCCTTACAAGGCTTGGAATAAATTGCATGGCCGAATTGGAATAATTCGGTAATTTCTCAAAATGTGAGGGATGAATTGGTTTCGGGATCCGTATCAAAATGATATAAAGGCGTTGCCCGTAGTGTGAGCGCGCGGGCGGAGGCGTCTGCCGCTTCATTACCTCAAGTTATGAATAGGTCAGGCATCTCCAGTATCAATACGATGTGTGACGACGGACGTTTGGCCCAGGGATCCGTGACCGAAATAAAAAATGTCGCTGTATGACCGCAAAAGGCCGGCAAGGGCGCTGGCGTATTCAGGACGCAGGTCACAGGCAACCATGGCTGAGATGCTGTCATCCGGACTATGTGATGGGACAGGTTGTGCAGGTACGTCGGCGTGACGGTCGGACAGCACTGCAGAAATGGTAAAGCTGGACAAAGGCGACAGCTCGGCAAGGAAAATGCCCTCCGGGAGAACTTGCGAAGACATGCTGTAGTTGAGTGCGGGAATGTAGGTGAGGTTATTCTCGACGTGTACAATGTTATGAGGTAGGACGATCTTGCGCTGTAGAGTGACGTCGGTGATGGGGTTGACAACGTAGTCGCCGTCAGGAAGGGAGGGAAAAGGTGACATGGGCACGTATACTGCCGCCTCGGGAGGTAAGCGAGCAAATGTACTGGAGCGGAGGCGAGGCTGGGAATAGTCAGCACTGGGGTCGTGAACACAATAGGGCAGCGCTAGGCGCAGAAGTCCGGCGGAACAGTCAATGAGAGAGGAATGGGCTGTTAAAAAGTCTAGGCCTAAAATCACGTCTTGAGGACAAATAGTAAGGACGGCGAAGAGCACAGGGAAGTGGTGGCCGGCGATGCTAACGCGTGCAGTGCACATTCCAATGATGGCAGCAGTGTTTCCATCAGCAACGCGAACTGTAGAGGTGTTAGCGGTCGTAAGAACTTTTTTGAGGCGCTGGCGGAACAACGAACTAAGAACTGAAATATGGGCTCCAGTGTCAATGAGAGCGGGCACAGGGACTCGATCTACGAGGACATTGATCAGGTTGCGGCGTGGTGCGATGGTCAAAACACAGTTGGCTGTTCGGGTTGGTAACGCAGCGTCACGTCCGGGCGCAGCGTTGCCTAGTTTCCCGAGTAGGTGCCTTGGTACTTTGGGCACAAGCTGCGGCGACGAGTAGGTGATCGGGAATGGTGGGCTTGAGGCGATGGAGAACGGCTAGGACGACGGTCTTGCTCTATGTTCTCAGTACGATGTGCTGGGGTGACAGAAACGCGTCGTGGTGCATAATAGTTATGGCGGACAGGGCTGTAATAGGGGCGAGAGGGGGGAGCCGGACGGCCGCGGTAATAGCGGGACGTATGGCCAGCTCGACAGCAGACGAAGCAAATAGGCCTATCGTCAGATGTGCGCCACTCCGCAGGATTGCGGGTAGGGTAGTGCGGTGTGTAGGGCGGGGTTGTGGCAGCAGCAGCAACCACTGGGATTGGCTGTGGTGCAGGGGGTGGTGGGGTAGGATTTGAAACGAGGCCCACATTAGCGAATTCTTGGCGGACAACAGCCTGTATCATAGCTATTGTTGCCTGTGCAGGAGGTGACGTACGTGTAACAGGAGTCAAGGCCTCGATTTCCTTGCGGACGATTGTAGTGAGGTTATTCTGACTTGAAGGCTGCTGTAACGTGGGCAAGTCGTCACATGAGGTTGTAGTCGCCGTGTTGGGAAGGCGCTGAAACCGATGAACGATGCAGCGCTGCTTCGCCGGTTCGAAACGGCGACAGACTTGCAGGACTGAGTCCACCGTAGAGCAGTCTTTTCAGAGAAGTATACTGAATGCGTCATCAGCGATACCCTTAAGTAAATGGCCCACATTATCATCTTCGGTCATGGAGGTATTCACCTTTCGACACAGTGCGACAACGTCCTGTATGTAGGCGAGGTATGACTCGGTTGACGATTGAGCCCGAGTAGTCAGGTCTTTTTTGGCTGCCAGAGCTCGCCCAATTGGTTTGCCGAATAAGTCCTGTAGTTTTTGTTTGCAGATATCCCACGTAGGCATCTCCTGTTCGTGATTGGTAAATCAGGTCTTCGCCGTTCCCGCCAGATAGAATATTATGTTTGCAAGCATTATGCTGCTGCACCTTTCATATTCGTCGAGCCAATCTTCAACATCCTTGTTGTCTTCGCCGTTCAAGATAGGCGGATGACGGATTTTGGTTAAAACCATGGGGGCAGCTGGAGTTTCCGTAGCGGGGGCTGCGTCCTGGGATGCCAGGCTTACTGTGGTAGTCGGTGGGGTGAGCTCAGGGAGATGACGTCCAATGCGCAAATCCAGGTTTCTGGCGCGAAAGTACGAGGAGCTGTGGCAAGGGGAATTAAAGTACCTCCACCAAAGTTCTGCTACAAGCTGATCTACCCCGCACCTCCATCAAGATGTTACGGGGTAGTTCAGCTTGTAGCAGAGGGCGGACACGGAAGACAAGGCTTTCAAACAGACGTTTTCTGCAGGCACCAGCCGACTCTGTTGAACGTCGTCTTCTCTCCAACTCACGAGAGTCTTCTTCTTTCCTTATGCGTATGCACCGCCTAATGTGACAATATTAACGCGGTAGCGTTAAGGGCCCCGTGTCGCAGAAACGTTGGTGTCATCGTCGGCGGCCGTCACCCCGCGTCGTCCGGCGTTGGCCGTGAGCGAAAAATCACAGAAGCAATAATAAATAAAAATGATTAGGAAAAATCGCCGACCTGAGGAATCGAACGTGGGCCTCCGGGGTGCGAGACGAGCAAACGATTAGGAAAAATCGCCGACCTGAGGAATCGAACGTGGGCCTCCGGGGTGCGAGACGAGCATGTTAACCACTCCACCACTCCAGCTTTTTTTTCTTTATTGCCTGACTTCGGCAGGGACTACAGTACACAAAACCACTTACAGGACCCAATGAGCATTCATTAATACAACAATCAGCCAGGTGGGTTGCGGCGTCGTCATGCTAAAAATTCTCTTAGGGTCACTAATGGCTCCATTCTTCCGAGCCACTCGGGAGCTTCAGGAGCAAGTTTCTGAATTTCAATATATCTATTTATGCCTTCCCGAAAATAGATCCGTGCTGGCCGTGCGTCAGGATCGCAATGGTATCATGCCATTCACGAGCGCCAAATACAGTGGAGGGCCATTAGCATAATAAGGTCAAATGGCACCCCATCCTCATTCTCTACTGGCAAGTACCTAATACGATGCGAGTCTAATGGAAATTCCTTTTTTAAAGTCATTTGTAAAATATCCCAAAAGTATACCCCTTCCCAACAATCTAGGAAAACGTTGTCTATAGTTTCTGGTTGTTTACAAATTAGGCAATGCGAACCCCAAGGTAAAAATAAATTCTTCCCTTCCAAGAACTTCTTTACTGGCAGTGTTTCCGTGTGTAATTTAAAGAAAAACGTTTTTGCATTTGACGGCACCTGCATCGCCTTCACCCGCTTAAGTAGGTCGCGTCCTGGTCCTCCACTGTATAAGGCCCTGTACATTGGCACGGGAAGAGCTACGTCACACAAATCCTTGTACAGCTTCTTCCTGCTAACACAAGATAAATCTTCATAAGAAAATCGGACAGGAATCGCACACTCGCCACAACTTCTCTAAAATATCCAAAAATGCGTCCCGATACACTTTCGGTCGAGACAACTAGTCCGGCAGTGCATTTCTGAGCCTTAATTGGCACACAGTACGCAAAAATGGAGCTTTTACATCGCGTACAACAAGCAATCTGCTGACAATCTGTCGTAGAAATAAATGCCCCAAACCCAGTCCACCGTTCTTCACCCGCCTAAACAAATTGGTCCGGCTACATTGCTCCCATTCTGCTGCCCACACAAAAATGGCAAATATCCGGTGCAGTCTCTGTACGTTCATCCTTGCACAATGCAACACTTGCATCACGTACCACAGCTTCGACATAAAAAACAAATTGCACACTGTGGCCCTGACGAAAACTGACAATTGTTGCCCTTTCCATCCCTCCACCTTTTCCCGCATGGCTTGAGTTTGTGCCCTCCAGTACGATTCGCTATCGCGATAACTATCTAGTGGGACGCCGAAGTACTTTACTGGTGTTGTCACCCAGGACATGTTTGCAAACTTTTCGGGCGTCGTTGGCCATTCTCCGTGCCAAAGCCCCAGGGACTTTGACCAATTAACTTTACTGCCGGAAACCTTTGTGAATTCTTTTACAGACGACACGGCCTCGATTACCCCTTCGCGATTCACTGCGAATACAGCCACATCGTCCGCATATGCCAGCAGCTTAAATTCTGCAGCTTGCAATTGGAAGCCACGAATTTTGTCGTTTTCTATGATATTTAAACACAGTGTCTCGATGGAAATGCAGAATAGCAGAGGGCTGAGGGGACAACCCTGGTGCACCGATCGCTGCACGTTTATGGGGGCCCCCAAACTCTTATTTACAATCAACCTTGTTGCGCAGCTTCGGTACGCCATGGCCACTCCCTCGCGAATGACGGACCCTACATTCACATGGTCGAGTATGCAGAACAGGATTTTATGTGAGACACAATCAAATGCTTTTTCCAGATCCAACTGAAGGATGGCTACACAACCGTTTGTGTGATCACAGCACTCAAGCAAACTCCTCACTTTATGCACATTGGAAACAATGGATCGACCCTTGATCCCACTGGTGTGGTCCAACTAACTGTTGAATTACTGACTGTAGTATACAGGCTAGAATTTTCATAAATATTTTGTAGTCTACATTCGTGAGTGCGATAGGGCGATATGCTGTAACCTGTTGTAACTTATCTGCTTCGTTGTATTTAGGAATCAACACTGTGTGGGATTCGCCATATGACGGGGGCAATACATTTACTTTGTAGGACTCGTTGTGCACGGCTGTCAGTACCGGCACTATTTCATGTTTGTATGCTTTGTAGAACGCCGCGCTTAACCCGTCGGGACCGGGAGATTTTCCCGGCTTCAATTTTTTTATGGCAAGCTCGACCTCCGACGCGGTTATTGACAGCTCCAGCCTATCTTTCTGCTCATCATCTAATCGCGGTAAAGCGGCCAGAAACTTTCCTTTGAATGCGTTTACTTCCACGTCTTGCTTTGTAAACAGCGTTCAATAATATTCAAGAAACGCCTGCTGGATATGACCGCTTTCTCCAGATAACGTCCCGCCCCATTCGAACAGTTCAATGTGGTTTCTCTGAGCATGCGTCTTCTCGATTTCTAGTGCTCAAGCAACATTGACGACATGGCGGAATGTTTAGAAGGATCGCGTTGTGTGAAGTGTAAACATTTCCAGCGGTCAAGCCACGCGCGGCTGGATCGCATTTATGTGTCTACGGACGTTATATGAAACTGCAGTAGTTACAATGTAGTACCGATTTCATTTTCTGATCATTGTTAGTGGAGTGCGGGGCAGGGACAAAACATCGAGGCAATCAGTTTTCATAGGAGACGTTTAAATTAAATAATAAGCTCATTACAGATGATATCTTTAGTAGGAAAGTAAGCGAAGAAATTGACAAAATAGAGTCTAGGGGGGAGATGAAAATATGGCAGCAGTGGGAACTTTGCAAAGAGCAAATAAAGATAGCAGCAATCGAACGGTCAAGCTGTATACGACAAGAAGAGAAGCGTGAGGAGGACAATTTAAGATCCTTGCTGGCTAGACTACTTGAAAAAAAAAAAAAGCGAAGAGCCTGGTAAATGGATGAACGATATTAGGAAAATAAAAAACAGGATCGAACTGTTCGAAGAAGAGCGCTATCGTGGTGCGCTTTTGCGCGCAAAGGCGCTCAGAAATTATAGACAATAGCAACCTTGTCACTTCACCACTCCAGCTAAATGGTCTGAAACGGACAAAGGCGCGTCAATTGATTGCGGTGTTGTCTCAGAAATGTCCCTTAGAGAAGTGTATTATGGCGTATAATAATAATTATGAGCAAGTAAAAACAGAATTAGAGAACACGCAGTTAAGCAAGTGGCAAATTACTTTTTCGCTGTACTTCCTCTTGTAATCACAGGGACGATGACGCTTGATCGGAGCGGTATGGTCAATTCTCCGTCCAGAACGTTGAGAGCGACTTGATGCGTCAAAGTTCTCGTAGCAGGTACGGCTTTGTCGATCGAGACCTTGAGTTTGGATCGGAGGTCGGTCATCGCTCGATGTTCGTTCAGAAAATCCATGCCGAGAATCACATCGCGGGAACAGTGTTGTAGGACAACGAATCTGGTAGGGGAGGTCCGTCCATTTACTGTAACCCTTGCGGTACATTGCCCCGACGGCGTAATAAGGTTACCACCAGCGGTGTGGATTAGCGGGCCGTCCGGAGTGGTCGCCACTTTCTTGAGTTGGGCGGCAAAAGCTCCACTGATGACAGTGTAGTCGGCACCGGTGTCCACTAGGGCGGTGACCATGCATCCGCCGATAACAACCTCAAGGTCGCTTGTTTGCGTCCTAGTATTGCACGTTGGCTTCAGTGTTCGATCTCTGCTTCGTCTTGTGCTGAGGTCGCGGCTAGGGCACATCGTCGTAACGTCGCCGGTCGGCGATGTCAACCTGAAGTCTGGCCGTGATCTCTTCGACGTGGTCGTCTTTTGGATAAGCGATTTATGGCTGCGAGGTCGTCAATCATCGTCGGCGATGGAGGATCTTCGTGTTTTCGCCGTGAATGGATGGATGGATGGAAAAACTATTTTCGTCAGAGAGCATGCGTGGACGATTCCGTGTTAGGTGGCCATCAACCCATGGCTAACGGCTACCTGGGTGGCCCTCTCCACTGCCCTGGTCTGGACGACCGGGTCTGATCTGGCCAACACGGCCTCCCACTGCTCGAGGGAAAGATCACGCATAATATCTGCCGGTGGCGGTGCTATGCTGCAGCTCCATAATATGTGTTCACAGGTTGCCAATTCCTGACACCATGTGGACTCCGGCTGAATGTCCGGGTAGATTTTGCTCAACACGTATGGGTTGAAAAAACATCTAGTCTGCAATCGTCGCCAGACGCATTCCTGCGCCTTCACCAATTGCTTGTCCGGGGGTGGGTAAATCTTCCGCTCAAGTTTTAAATGATTAGTAATGTCATGAAAGGATACCAGGCCATCTCTCGTGGACCTTCCCAGAACGTCTTACTCACCTACTCGGTTGACGAAACCTCGAGCATTCATGTGAGCCGTCTCATTCCCAGGGTTCCCAGAGTGTGCAGGTACCCAGACAATATCCGCCTCCGTAGTCCCTCGCTCCGTGGCCCGATTCAGCAATCGCGCCGCTGTGACAGATATTCTGGCCCTCGCCAAATTTCGGATGGCTGTTTTTGAATCGCTGAAGATCAGGTCAGAACTACTACTACTAATGTCTAGTGTTATCGCCGCTTCCTCTGCAGTTTCTGGGGAGCGGATTCTGACTGGTCCGGAGGCGATCAAGCGTCCCCGCCCGTCCACCACCGCAATTGCAAATGTGTTCTTGTCCTTATACTCGGCGACGTCTACATAATTGTAATTCCCGTACTTAGCATGTAAAGCTTTGGCTCTTGCCTTCCTGCGGTCCTCGTGATGTACTGGATGCATGTTCTTGGGCAAAGGTTTTGTGTACAAGCCCTTGGGCATTTGCCGCCTAATCTGAATTTTAGTGTCACCAGCTGGTGCGTCAACTCCAATGCCGATCCTTTCCAATATGTCCCTTCCTATTTTGTTTTTGAAAGCCTACCGAGCTGCATCACCAAGTGCGCCTCCCGTAGTTCTTCTAGGGTGTTGTGCACCACTAATCCCAGCAGCCTTTCGGTAGACGCATTGTGAGGCAACCCAACGGCCGCTTTATACGCCTGCCTAATCATAGCCTCCACCTTGCCTTTTTCCGTCGCGTCCAGCTTCAAATAAGGCGTCGCATACACTATTCTAATGTGCACAAACGCCTGCACCAGCTTACACAAGTCCTTTTCCTTAACAACTCTCTTACGATTGGTGATTCTCCTGATTAGCCTCATGGTAGGATTGACCGTATTTTTAAGCCTTTTCAAGGACTCGCTATTCTTCCTGTTAGTCTGTAGATACATACCCAGGATCCTGATCGTTTGGACCTCAGCGACCGGTACTCCCCCCACTTTGATCTCTAAAGGCTGTGGCGGCACATAGTGCCTCGCATGTATACCTCTTGGTTTGTCCCTCAGCACAAAAAGCTCGGACTTGAGCTGAGAGTACGAGAGTCCTGCTTCCCCTACTAGCTCCTCCACAATATCCACTGCGTGCTGTAGAGTTTCTTCCAAATGTGCGTCACTGCCTCTTGTTACCCAAAGAGTTATGGTGTCCGCATAAAATGCATGTTTAAGTCGCGATATCGCTTGCAGCTTGGGTGGTATCTTGATCAATGCGAGATTAAATAGCAACGGCGATAATACCGACCGTTGCGGTGTCCCCGTGCCCGCCAATGGGAAGAGATTCGATTTCATTTCTCCGACTAGAATCTCCGCAGTCCTACCCTCCAGAAACGATCTGATGTACCAGAAGGTTGTACCCCCCGGTCTTATGTCCGATAGGTTCCTCAATATCGCCTCATGGGTAACATTGTTAAAGGCCTTAGTTAGGTCGAGCCCCAAGATAGCCTTGGTGCCCGTGCCGTACCCAGGATCAACCAGGTCTTTTTTGAGCTGTATCATGACGCCCTGCATTCATAAATTAGCCCTGAAGCCAATCATTGTTTCAGGTATCAACTCCTTGTCCTCTACATAAACCTGAAGCCTGTTCAGCACCACATGCTCCATCAATTTGGCTAAACACGACGTTAGCGAGATGGGACGCAGATTCTCAATGCAGAGCTTCTTGCCTGCTTTATACTCCGTTTCAAACATCAGGTGCAACGCAGCGAAAGCTACGCAAGTAGTCCGCAAGAAAAAAAAAACGGAGGAGTATCGCTACGCGCTCGTTTTGTGCCCGAGTGGTTCCTGCGGAAACGGGCTCTATTCCGAGCATACACGTTTGTAATAACTTGTTTCGCATTGCTAGACATCATCGCAGTGCGGGCTTTATAGAAAAAATGCGCACCGAAAAACCATTTCCTCAAAAAGAGATGCGTAGCACGGAGGGCACAGCCAGCGCCATCTAGTGGCACAGCTGGCAAGGTTGCGGGGCAGCGAAAACGCGACACGAACGGCAAACGACATAAAAAACATACAAATTTGCCGAATCCGATCCTTTCTCCCTAAAAAGATGCTCTTTATGAAGTTGATGGCAAATGTAAGAAGTATTAAGCTTGCAGACAAAATAACTATTATTTCCTCTCGTCAAGAGCAGGCACTATTTTTCATCGCGGATGTGGAGAGCGCGAACAAGAGCTGTAGCTTTGGCAGTGTTGCACTTGATGTATGAAACGGAGTATAGGAATAAATGTAATCCTAGCATGCTTCCACTCTGGCGGAATCTCCCCGGCCACTCCAAATTTATTCATCAAATTCGTGAGTTCAAATCAAATTCAATTCTTCCGGTCCCAAATCTGCCCCCACTGTTTGCACTGCAACTCCAATGTGTACGTTTCGATTTCTCGTTCTAACTTGGCCATCTATCTACTGAGGACACCATTATGCCGAAGGAGAGTCGCATGTCGCACTTCCGAAGGAGAGTCGCATGTGCTTCCCACATGTGTAACAATCTGGAGTCAGCCGTAGAGCCCTCCTCCTCCGTTGGAACCTCTTCTGTGGTACTCTTCACAGCTTGCTTGAGTGCCTCAACCCAGGCTCCTAAGTCCTCGATTTCCCCGTTCACTGTGTCATTCCTGACTTTCCAAAATTGGTCCCAGTCCGTCACTCGAGTTCCTTTCACATTGTTTTTGTGCTTAGCAGCACTAAATATCGTGGAAAGGATATAGCGATCACTTCCCAGTGGCTGTTCCGTGTTTACCCACTTTGTATCTCTGATAGCATTCACAAATGTGAGGTCTGGAGAGCTGTCTATGCTCACGCTGTTGCCTATCCTCGTATGAACTAACCTCACCTCCAAAGGTTGCTTTGTTTAGTTTCTCCAGCGCGGGCTTGGTGACCTTCCGCGCACACTCTCATCGTAGGTACGGCCTCACCACGCAAAGCGGGCCCTGTACGGCAATGGAGACCTGATCCGACGGGTTGGTGGCGCAATCTCGCCGCTACTCAGGTAGTTGCCGATTTCTTGCTGCCGTTCACCTGGGCGTGGTCGTGGAGCATCGACTGCGAATCCGCGGAGACCGATTCGTCGGTACGGGCAGTAGCGCAGAATGTGGCCGCCTTCACCGCAGTGGAAGCGTAATCGCCGGTTCGCTGTCCTCCAGGCATCGCACGTCCTGGGGCTTGGGGGTCGTTGGTAGGCTTGGCGGGCGGGGGCTAAGGGGCGTCTATAAGGAACAGGACAGCAGTGGCGAGGGCTTGGAAAGCCACCAAGTCGGGGCGCATGGCGACGTAATGCAGCAGCGTAGTTTATCGCTGCTGCCTCTTGTGCTGGATCTGCCGTAGCCGTCGCTTTAGGAACGCCGAGCGCCTGCTGAACTTCTTCACGGACGACGTCCGCGAGCGTCGCCATCTGGGGTTGTTGCGATAATAGCAGCAATCGGCGGAGCTTCTATCGCACGATCTCCTGGATGAGGTCCCGAAGGTTCCCTCCGCTTGCAGATGCGCTGGGGTAGTGGCTTTAGTAGTCCAGTTGGAGTGGTCGCTCGTAGTGACGCATGGTGTCCAACGTCTTCTCGATGGTCGATGCTTCACTTTCAAATTCGTCGGCTGGTTTCGGCGGGTTCCGGACAAGCCCTGCAACAAGCGACTCTTTAACGCCACACATTAAAAATTTCACTCTCGTACCCCCGGTCATGCTAGGGTCGGCGCGGCGAAACAGGCGCTTAATCTCCTCTACGTAGAGCAGGACGAGCTCGTTTAGGAGTTGAAGTCTTGATTGGAGGAGAGCCTGAGCTCTCGTTTCAAAGAGAACTTGCAACGGCCATCAAATACTCGGCTTTGAATATATCCCAATCCTTTAAAGAAGCTTCGTGATTTTCGAACCAAACTCGAGCATGTCTTTGCAGAAGAAAGTAGACGTGCCTGAGTTTCGCAGCGTCGTTCCAGCCGTTGAATTCTGACAGACTGTCGAAAAGGTCCATCCAGTTTTCCGCATCTTCACTGGGCAGTACTTGGAAGATGGGGGATCCTGGGGCTGCACGAAGACGACTGGTGTTGTTGACTGGGCCATTTCCAAAGTTTATGCCTTCCGGAGTCGAATGGGATAAAGCAGCACGCCATCAGGAACAAGGCTGGGGTTTTCGCTTGAAGGATCAAATGCAGCAAGGCAGTGTTGACAAGGCCGTAGATACCAAAAGAAGACACAGGTTTGATGATGCTGAAATTAACTCTTTATAGGGCTGATTACCGCCCGCAAAATAGCTAAGCAACTCGGCGGCGGCGATAGCAACAAACGTGCTGGTCGATCGTCGAACAAAGAATGCCCGTCACACTCGTCAACGCTCAATTTAAAGGCTGTTCAGAACAATCTAAATAATGTCGAAAACTGCTACTAGCACAACCTGAAACATTGTAGAAATATACGCAGGTCATCGGAATCTTCGAGACAGATCTCGGCGCATCGTTCGCGACAAAGAAAATGATAACGCGTCGTGTCGCAAAAACGAGCATGAACAAACACGGGATTCAGAATCGATATGCGTGCCAGCATCACAGTGATAAGGCCGCATGCCGGCGGCCGCTAAAAAACAACAATTAAGTTTTGAAGGTTTCGCGGTGGTATACAAATTTGCATTTTACCTGCACTCATATGGGGCTGAAACATAGAGGGTAACCAAAAGGGTTCTACTTCCTTAATTCCTGCCTGTTCCACTCCTTCTCTACTTTCTCTTCGGTCAGCACGAGGCAACGGAGGTGGCTCAGCTACGGAGCCAGTAGCAGGTCCGTGTATTTTCTTTTCCTTCTGCCTACAGCCACAAAAACACCGACCCTTTCATTTTTATTAACGATACAAGCTGGACACCACCAGATTCATTGCGGATCACCTGAACGCTGCACGTTAATACAGTTAGCGTATCCACAATGAGGCAGGCAGTTTCTGCAGATTTGGTGATGGCGAAAGCGTGTTGGCACCACGCTGACCAGAAAATGGGCCCGAAAAGTGGAAGCAAAGTGCCCCGCGTGATTGAAGTCATCCGATCGTGGAGGTAGCAGTTCCTGTCTGAATATGTACCATACGTGGTGCATAAACGGTATTACAAACAGAGTAGAGATGGGCCTTGCTCGTACGCCTTCTTCCGGCCAACATATCACGAGAGGATTCATAGTGGCAGATGTCTCGCGAGGGCCGAATCCTTGGCTAACCACTACGAGACAGAAATGGAGTCTTCTACGTTGACGCCTCCAGCACGCCCCATAGGGGTTGGTACTCGGCTGCAGTCGTCCACCAAAACACTGCAATGAACGGACTCATTTTCCGTGCACGCAACATACCACACACGAAAGAGGTTGCTATCGCCCTAGCCGCCTCATATCAGGCCTCACGGAAAACATGTCCGACTCGAAGGATGCCTGCCGCAATATCGAGCAGGAATACATATCATTCTTCGCCAGCGCATCGAACAATTATCTGGACTCCGGCTCACACTGACCCCGATGGCAATGAAACGGCCGATGCCGCTGTCCGCGCGCTCACTTTCAAGGCACCTCTTTCGTCCCCTACCGATTTCCGACTTTAAAAAAATAATTCAATTACTTGAGTCCAGCCAGTCAATCTATCCTAAGCTCTGCAAGGGCCTCACAAAGGCGGAGGGGCGCATTTTGTTCTTGTTTAGACCAAAACCAAACCAATGCTAGTTGTTGTGACTGAAGGAAGAAGTACAAAAAAACGCACGGGCCTGCTACTGATTATGTAGCTGAGCCACATCGGCTGCCTCGTGCGGACAGCAGAGAAAATGAAGAAAGAAAAAGAAGAGGAAGACAAAGACGCGCTATGGTTGAGAAACTGGAGCTCTGCAACGAACATGCGCCAAGGAGTGCCACACGGCAGAAGCGAATGTTCGTTTCTTTGAAAAACAAGGAAGCGAAATTACTGCTGCTGTGCTATCAAATGAGATGTATTTGGAACAAAGGAAATGTTTTATTTGTCGCTGTGTAATTTGCAAATGTTGCCTAAATATCTCGTGCTGACTGATATGCGACTTGCAAAACCTACCAGAAGAACCAACAGAAAACATTTCACAATCTTTGGATGAGGCTCATGAAAACATTAACCAGCATCAGAGACAGGGCTCGAAAAGTAGACCTGCAGGTAGATGTGCTTACGATTATTTGGCTCCGAAAGCGCTCCCTCTGTGTGCTTACTTCGACCCCTAACACACTGTGCAAGTTCATCGATGGACCAAAATTCAGTGCTGGCTTTTGGATGTAGTGTAACAGCAATTCATGGGTTCTGCTTGAGGGGGTTCCGCTGGTATCTCAATCCCTCCGCGCGTGTAGTGTGTGCCAATCTTCGCTGAGGAGGCTGCTGCGCACCGAATTGTTCCTGCGCTTCCCCCGTAGTATCCGCCCGCCCGGCGCCGCGCTCCTATCGCGGCTGCCGGGCCCTGGATCGAGTCATGGAACGACCAACCCTGGCACTGCGCCCGTCCAAGGCGCAGTGCTTCCCATTCACGGTGCCGGAACCTGTTCCGGCGGACAGCCTCATCGACACTATCGAGGAGGTTGTCGGAGTAGGGGGGCTGCAGTACTTCCAGCACCTTTGAGGTCTTTGTTTCCGGGCCCCCGTGTCCTTCATGGCGCAAGCGACCAAAATGGTGGCGAGAGGTGTCCTTCGTCTCGCCTGAAAAGCTCCGGTGATTTATATGACGGTTTACCGTCTTCCCCCGTGCGTCAGCGACGAGGCTCTCACTGCGGCGCTTTCCCCGTACGGAAAAGTCCGATCCGTCTCAGAAGTAGCGTTCCAGTCTAGGAGCCACGTCCGGAACGGGACGCGGTTGGTCAAGTTGAAAATGACGCGGTCACCCCCCAACCTCCTGATGGTAACTGGGACCCGCGTGATGCTGGAGTGTCGAGGAAGAAAAAGCGTGTGTTCCAGGTGCGGCGTTGAGGGCCACATTGGCGCTGCTTGTTCGGCCGTGCGCTGCGGTCGTTGCAGCGCTTACGGCCATGAAAGTGCGAGTTGCCGCTCTGCGTGCAAGCGCTGTGGCGGTGAACATCCAACGGTGGATTGTGTTCTACCGCGCTCTTATGCAGCGGCTGCCAAGTCGTCCTCGGAGCCTGCCGTACAACCCGAAAAGGCCGCGAACCTGGAGCTGTCCGGCGACATCCAAGAGCCCAGGAGGGACGCAGAGAAGGACGACGACGAGACCTTGACGACCACGTCTGAGGCCCTCTCTGACGGGGCAGCTACGGGGCCCTCCCCAGATAGCGAGCTGTGATGGAGGTGACAACCTCTCAGAGCAACTCCGAGACTGCCTTAGACGTACCCGGCTCTGAGTCGCGAGCATTGGAGTCGCAACCTGTGGGGGCGAGCATACGCACGGCGACAAGCTGCAGAACAAGCCCGCTCCACATGTGAAGTCGGCAAATCTGGAGGCTCTGCTGAACGCCCCGCGCCTCCTCCACTCTGCGGCTTCCGCCCCCGTCCTCTCGAGTAAGGAAGCCACCCTGTCTGTCATTACGGTGGCAAGACGCTCTGGCTCTGCGAGGCCGCAACACCTGAGTGCGGGCCGCGGTATGAAAGCGCCTTTGGCGGACGACTGCAAGCGTCACTTTTCCGGCACAGAGAGCTGTGCAACTTTTTCGAACGAATCAGTGCCGCATAAAGGGTGCGGAAGGCAGCAGACAGCTCCGGGATGGACTTCTCGGACGCCGAGTCGTAACCACCATGGCCCTGCGTCTCAGGCTCAACGGCCTCTGCGGCCGCACCCCCTCCTCCTCTTCGCCTGTCTGGCGGTGGCTTCGACGCGGCTCAGTCGGCGCCGACCAGCGGCCACCGCTTCTCGCTCCCGGCTAATAATCGCCTTGGCTACGTTGCTGCGGCCTGCGAAGCGTGAACTGCGTGGGTTCCGTGTAGTGAGTGAGTGAGTGTGTGTGTGTGTGTGTGTGTGTGTGTGTGTGTGTGTGTGTGTGTGTGTGTGTGTGTGTGTGTGTGTGTGTGTGTGTGTGTGTGTGTGTGTGTGTGTGTGTGTGTGTGTGTGTGTGTGTGTGTGTGTGTGTGTGTGTGTGTGTGTGTGTGTGTGTGTGTGTGTGTGTGTGTGTGTGTGTGTGTGTGTGTTTGAATGTTTTTTTTTTTGCACAGACGTAAAGAATCCCAGGTGGATCAACATCCGGGGCTTGCATCAGAGGCGTCTGTCAAAGATTGAGTCAATTTGGAACGCTAATTACAACAAACCAGGCAAAGCCTAAATTGTGTTCGTTTATCTGCGTTAAAATGGATAAAAATGAAAATAAATCTGATACTAGTCATACGCATACGCAAAATGAAGAATAACTGCAAAACGCATTGAGCAGTACATTACGTGTGAGCAGTGGTGCGCCCCCTTTTTCGAATTTGATTAACTACTCAAATCGCCTGTAATTTTTTCCCACGTTCGTATTCTGGTTTTGGCACAGGAGCGTCCTTCACATACATTCTATCCTTCCACAGATGGAGACGTAATTAGCGTGGCTTCGCTGGCACCTACAGCAGTGGCCCGCGAGCTAATTGCGCTCGCTTCATTCACGTGGTCAACAGCTTCTGTCACCATAAATACCATTCTGCGCGCGTCGGCGTGTCTAGGAATAATGGATGGGAGTGTCGCTACAATGGTAGAACAAGGAAACGAACGTCAAAGAAAAAAGAACCGAAATGTCACACACCCGTTGGGCACAATTATCGCTCATATGACAGGAAAAAAGCTTGGAAGGATGGTGAATTTGATTTGCGTAAAATGTTAAAAACATAACTTTTCCATAGGGTGTTAAGAATAAAACAGTATCACCATGTTGGCCCTAGAAAGTATTGCTGCCTAAATTGGAATGGCAGAAAAAATACGTACAATAAGGTGCGATAGCTTTTCCGGAACCATCTATCAAGAAACTGAGTGTGGGCTTTGGGGCACGCGTTAGTGAACGCTAAGGATTAATTACGTCCATCAGTGGTTCCTTAAGATGCACTGACATAAAACGAGCGTCTTTTGCATTGTGAATACCAGTATCGAGTCAAAGCCGCGGAATTGGAGATTCAATTCAATTTATTAGGGCACACCGCCCGAAAGTCGTTGCCAACTTGAAGCTGCAGAGAATATTCCAAAAATTGTCTCTTTCAGACTACCCCCGCCAACGTCTCCCCACGGGACGAAATAGTGGAAACTGTTCCCCATAGCTGAGAAACTAAAGTGCCCTACAGTACATGGCACAGAACAGAAAGTTCTATTATGTCATTATCCTGTTCACATAGTCATTTGGGCGAGATATGTTCGCTGTTGACGGCCGACAGCATTTGCACACAGCAGCGTATCCGTATAATAACACTGTTGATACTACATCGGTCTTTCCACGACAGGCTTTAGCAATGCACAAAGCCTCACATTAGCGCAACCTTGGCATCTGCTTTTTTCCTAGTATGCATCAGTATAAATTGGCTTGATAAATGCTGCTTATACTCGTATTTTTACCAACAATATTTCTTGAATATCCATTTTAATCCATGCATCCATCGATAGAAAAGCTGTGGAAACAGAACCTAGCATCTTCATAAATATTTCTTCTATGCCGATTTCCGTTCTAGCGGGATTTGAAGTGATAACTATAAAACCATAAATGCTCACAAATCTGCATACATAGGCCGTCTTATCTAGTGGATGGCACTTCAATTGTTCATGCCCAGCTACATCAAGGGAGCATGCCGGATCAAATTAACGGTGTTTTATGACTCTTAGTCCATTTCTTGATTTTATATAAGTGCTACACGCCTTTACATATACGGGAATATTTAGCTCTGGAACATCGCTCCATGCTACACATCGCCTTGAACTAATCAATGCTAATCCTACTACGTCTGTAAGTGTTGCCAGCAAGTGCGCACCTGTCAAAATGAGGATCCATGATTGTGGGGTAGCGGACTAGCAAAAAACGTTTACCTATTAGCGTCGCTATCTTGTCACTTGTCTTGTCTCTTTTGTCGCTATCCTAATGACAGAGAATAATGTAAAAGCCTGCGGTGGCCAAACGTGAAGAAATGCGAAATATAAATTCCGGCATTGGCAAAAATAAACAGCCTATACAAAGATTTATCCAGCTGTTACTGTAGAAAGTAAAGTAAGGTTACTTTTCATTTTGAGAACACTTCCAATTATACGCGAGAGAGGCCAAAAGTTTGCTAACATGGTAAGAGCTTGAAGAGTGGCTCCGTGGACATACGAGGTTTTGATCTCTACGGTCGAAGTCGCAATCTGAGGCGAAGAAGTTCTTCGACAATGTCCGCTGTGAATTGGTGTCCACGGTGACTAATGATGACTGCAGGAAGGCCATGCCGAAGAATGACGAATCGAAGGAAGAAATTAGATACTTTAGACGCCGTAGCGGATGGTATCGCGGCTGTCTCACAATAGCGGCTGAAATAATCCACGCACACAAGGATCCATCGGTTTCCTTTAGAGGACCGTGGGAAAGGTCCATGAAGGTCAATGCCAAGTTGCTCAAACGGAGCTGTTGGAGGTGTGACTGGCCGCAGTTTTTCTTGTGGACTTGAAGTCGACGACTTAAAGCGCTGGCATTGCACACATCTGGCGACATATCGCTCGATCGTTGAACTTATCTTCGGCCGGTCTGCGTCGTCATCAGTCGTTTGAAGCGGCAAACGCGAAAGACAATCAGCATCTGAGTGTTTATGGCCGCTTTTCTGTACCACAGTAAAATTAAACTCTTGCAGCCGGTAAGCCCATCGAGCAAGCCGCCCACAGGGGTCAAGAAGACTCACCAGCCAACAAAGAGAATGGTGGTCGTTCACGATGGTGAAAGCATTCCCGTACAGATAGGAACGAAAGCGCTGTACAGTGAAAACAACGGCGAGACATTCTTGCTCCGTAACCGTGTAATTTCATTCACATTTACTCAACGAACGGCTGGCATACGCTATCACGTGCTAATCGCGTCCATGGCGGTGTATATGTACAGCGCCGATACCGATACCACTTTCGTCATTGTGTACTTCAATTGGAGCTGATGGGCAAAAGTCGCGGAAGATGGGGCCCGAGGTCAAAAAAAAAATTTCAGATGAGAGAAAGCTGAGTCACGTTCGCTGGTCCAATTGAATGATGCATCTTTAGGCAGTAGACGCGTGATTCAGTAAGCGATGTCTGCAAACCTCGGTATAAAGCGTCGAAAGTACGAGCATAGCCCCAAAAAGCTCCTCAGCTCTTTTACTAATTTGGGCATGGTAAAAATTTCGACAACTTTAATTTTCTTGGGATCTGGTAGAACACCTTTTTTATCAACTAAGTTACCGAGGACAATTGTTTCACGATCAGCAAAATGACATTTCACTGACATCGCACAGCGCTCGTGTACTGTGCGATGTCAGTGCACGTTAAAGAACCCCAGGTGGTCGAAATTGCCGGAGTCCTCCACTACGGCATCTCTCATAGCCTGATTCATTTTGGAACTTTAAACCTCACAAACTAACCAAACCATTTCTTTGCATTCAGTACAAGACCAGCTCGTTCAATGCAATCAAGCGCGATATCCAGACGGCTGTTGTGCTCACTAAATGTTTTAACCAAAATTACAATGTCTTCCAAATAACAAACAAATTTGCCACTTTAGTCCACGGAGGATTGTATCCATGAACCGTTCGAATGTGGCAGGCGCATTACATAATTCAAAAGGCATAACGTTAAACTCCTAAAGTCCGTCTGGTGTTACGAATGCTGTTTTTTCTTTATCTGCAGTGTGCATGGCGATTTGCCAGTAGCCGGATCTCAAGTCAATAGAAGAAAAGTATGAAGCTGACTGCAGACAGTCAATTGCGTCATCTATACGTGGAAGCGGTTAGACGGCTTTCTTCTCGTCCATCCCATCGCAACCCGGCGGCTCTACGGCATGGACGAGAGGTTGCAAACTTATAAGGAAATTTTAGAACACTACAGACTTAGCAGAAGGTCCCTGCCACCACCGGACCGTACGCTAACAAACAAGAAGGCCGTCGCTTGGCGGCGCCTGCAAGCTGGGAATTTCCGAAGTCCCGTCTGGCTTTTCCACACGCAAGTGGGGGAAAAGGCGGACGATAAATGCGAAACCTGCGGAGAAAGGGGTACTCTGGATCACATAATCTGACAATGCCTTGATTCCCCTTGCGCCAAGGAAAACATAAATAGTAGAGAAGCCTGGGAACTGCTACTGCGGAGCGAGTCTCCCGCCAACCAGCAGCAAGCTATCCGCCTGGCGGCTGAAGCCGCGAAGAAACACTGTCGCTTCACCTGTCTTTGGTCGCGGGGGCCCGGCCTCCGTTCCATAGGCCTCCGTGCCGGGGGCGGGGAGTAGGGGCCTCCTACATCGGTGGAAAAATAAAGTTAATAACAACAACGACAACGGCTTTCTTCGTGACTGTATTTAAGCGGCGGTAGTCAACACAAAACCTCCATGCAGGTGCAGCGGTGGCGTAGGGGTAGAACATCCGCCTCGCATGCAAAAGGACCGGGGTTCAAATGCCGGTGCCGCGTAATTCTCCACCGGATGAAAAAAAAAATTCTCGCGTCGATGGAATTGCATAAACAGGTTTGGGGTGCGACCTGATGTCAGTGAACACCTCCGGCAACGCACTCCCTCAGCAGAACAGGAGTTGGCCACCCTGTTGCAGTTATTGGCCGCAACCTTTCATGATAAGCTCCACGAAACCCCGCCCCTCAGTCACCAGCGGCTGCGGAACAACTGACAACGGCGGCGGTCAGACCTGTGACGCAGCAGGGGGGTGCTAAGAATGCCTGGCTCCGCTGAACAGGCCGCCATTGGAAACTGACCCTGGCAGCGTTTAATGCTAGAACCCTAGCTAGTGAAGCTAGTTTAGCAGTGCTGTTAGAGGAACTAGAGGGCATGAAATGGGAAGTCATAGGGCTTAGTGAGGTTAGGAGGCCGAATGAGGCATATACTGTACTGAAGGATGGGCATCTACTGTGTTTTAGAGGTTTACCAGAGAGGCGACAACTAGGAGTAGGTTTCCTTGTCAATAAGTATATAGCGGGTAATATAGATGAATTCTATAATGTTAGAGAGAGGGTTGCAACTATCGTAATTAGCCTTAATAAGCGGTATAAACTGAAGGTTGTACAGGCCTATGCACCTACATGTAGTTATGATGACCAGGCAGTTAAAAGCTTCTACGAAGATGTACTACTAGTTGAGTTTGCAGAGCGCAATAACGCTCGAATCATGAATACCTTTTTCAGCAAACGGAAGAACCGGAAATGGACATGGAAAAGTCCTAACGGAGAGACTGAAAATGAAATCGACTTCATAATGTGTTCAACCCCCGCCATTATGCAAGCTGTAGAGGTAATCGGGAAAGTGCGATGCACTGACCACAGGATGGTGAGGTTCCGAATTAGCCTAAATCTGAAGAAGGAACGCAGCAGATTAGTAAGAAAGAAACCCATCAACGAATTAGCGGAGAGGGGGAGGGTAGAAGAGTTCAGGATCTCGCTACAGAATATGTATTCAGCTCTGAGGATGGCGACATTACCCTAGAGGCAAGGAACAATAATTTCAGAGATATCATTACTGAGTGCGCGGTAGAAGTAGGCGGTAGGATAGTTAGAGAGGATACCGGTAAGCTGTCTAAGGAGACGAAAGATTTGATTAAGAAACGCCAGAGTATGAAAGCTTCCAATCCAACAGACCAGATCAAATTGGCCGAGATATCACAGCTAATCAATAAGCGCAAGGTGGCCGATATAAGGAAGTATAACATGGACAAAATTGAGCATGCTGTAAAGAACGGGGGTAGCCTTAAAGCGGTAAAGAAGGAATTGGCATAGGCAAAAACCGGATGTATGCGATAAGGGACAAGGCGGGCAACGTCATCACTAATATGTACAAGATAGTCAAAGTAGCCGAGGAGTTCTATACAGATCTCTACAGTAGCCAAAGTAGTCAGGACCGTAATGAGATTGGCGGTAGGGAAAAACAGTCAAACGTTCCACGAGTGACGAAGGACGAGGTCATGAAAGCACTAGAAACTATGAAAAGGGGGAAATCAGCTGGAGAGGATCAGATAACTGCAGATTTGCTGAAGGAAGGGGGGGGGGGGATATCGTGCTAGAAAAACTGGCCATCCTGTATACGCAGTGCCTGGTGTCATCTACGGTACCGGTACCATGGAAGAATGCAAACATCATCCTCATTCACAAGAAAGGGGACTCTAAGGACCTAAAAAATTACAGACCAATCAGCTTACTGTCTGTTACGTATAAGGTATTTACTAAGGTAATCGCTAATAGAACCAGGACGACTTTAGACTGCAATCAAGCAAAGGATGAAGCAGGGTTTCGGAAACGGTACTCTACTATCGATCATATCCATACCATCAATCAGGTGATAGAAAAATTCTAGGAATATAACCAGCCCTTATACATAGCATTCATTGATTACGAGAAAGCATTTGACTCAGTTGAAACCTCGGCGGTGATGCATGCATTGCGAAATCAGGGGGTAGAAGAGCCGTACGTGAAAGTGCTGGAAGATATATATATAGTTGCTGCACAGCAACCATAGTTCTGCGTAAAGAAAGTAACAAAATGTCCATAAAGAAAGGTGCTAGGCAAGGAGACACAATCTCCCCAGTACTATTCACAGCTTGTTTAGAGGAAGTATTCAGAGACTTGGAATGGGAGCAGTTAGGGATAAGAGTCGATGGAGAATACCTCAGTAATCTGCGATTTGCTGATGGCATTGCCTTGCTAAGCAACTCGGGGGATGAACTGCCAATAATGATTGGTGACCTAGACAGGAAAAGTAGAAAGGTAGGCTTCAAAATCAATATGCAGAAGACTAAGGTAATGTTCAACAGCCTCGGAAAGGAACAGCAGTTTACATTAGGCAGCGAAATACTGGAAGTAGTAGGCGAATATGTCTACTTAGGACAGGTAGTAACCGCAGATCCGGACCATGAAAAGGAAATAACAAGAATAATAAAATTGGATGGAGCGCATTTGGCAAGCACTCGCAGTTTATGACTAGTAGCTTACCGGTATCGCTAAAGAGGAAAGTATATAACAGTTGCATCTTACCTGTACTCACCTATGGGGCTGGAACGTGGAGGCTATCCAAGAGAGTTCTACTTAAGTTGAGGACAACCCAGAAGGCTATGGAACGAAAAATGGTAGGGGTAACATTAAGAGATAGAAAGCGTGCAGAGTGGGTCAGAGAAATAACTCACGTTACCGACATTCTAGCAGAAATTAAGAAGAAGAAATATACATGGGCAGGACATGTAGTGCGAAGAGAGGATAACCGATGGTCGCTGATAGTAACAAACTGGATTCCAAGGAAAGGAAAGCGTAGCAGGGGGCGGCAGAAAGTTAGGTGGGCGGATGAGATTAAGAAGTTCGCAGGGGTCAAGTGGATGCAGCTAGCACGAAACCGCGTTAAGTGGAGAAATATGGGAGAGGCCTTCGCCCTGCAGCGGGTATAATCAGGCTGATGATGATGAGTCCACACAAAACCTCCATGTGCCATCTTTCTAACAAGGATAACCGGAGCTGCCCAATTACTACAGGACTCTCGAATAATGCTGCGCTTTAGCACTTCTTGAACTTGCTCATCTATTACCTTACGTTCAGTTGCTGAGACTCGATAGGGCTTCTGACATATTAGAGGTGCGGCCCCGGTGTTGATCGTGGGATGAATACGACTGGTAGGTAGTGGTGTTGAGTCGTCCTTGGCAAAGTCGAACACTGTCATGTGTTTCAGTAGCTTCACTAGAATGCGGCGCTCGGTTGTGGGAAAAGACTTATTAATCGCAGCCGTAACGTCGGTCTCCATACCTGGTTGGACCTGCTGCTCAATGACAGAGCTGTTTAACGCCGCGTTGGAACCTGATACGCCTTCCTCGAAACGCGCGTGTTTTAGGCTCCGAGGCAACGCAGTTGGCTTTTCAAAGAGGTTCACTGTCCACAGCTCAGTGCGGCCTCTAGTCACGGGAACGACACAACGTGGCACAAGGATAGTCGTCTTAGAGCAGGTGAGTCTCGTAGGTTCTACTATAGCTTCAAAAGTTTCGCACTGGTTGCGAATAGAGAAAACCCACACGAATGCTGCAGATAACGCTGGCACAATTGTGTCTTCTTCCACAGCAGATGCTCCAAAATCAGGTGTCGAGTCATCCACAAAAGCCGAAAGTAGTGAAGGATTCAAAGCAATCTCTCCTGTACCACAGTCTAAAGTTGCGCCACACTCTTGCAGAAAATCCATCCCGAGAATACCATCATGCGTTGACCGAGGCAGCACTGCAAATTCTACTCTAAACTCGATGCCACCAATAACTACATCCGAAGCACACACGCCAAGAGGAACTAAAGGTTCACCACCAAAACCACGGAATAACACTGCATATTCACCATTGAATATTACTTTCCTACCTGAAGGGTCCTTAAACTCAAACTCATAACAGATACTGTAGCACCAGTGTCCACAAGAGCCATTGTTTTCACGCCATCAACATACACTTCCAATTTGTTCTTTAACATAAACACGGGTAGAGGTATGGAAGTCATGACTCGCCGGCGGCCGCACCTCCATCGGCCGCGCCTCCTAGTTTCCCTCAGGCGGAGGGGAAGAACGACGTCGAGGGGAAGGTGACCTGCGCTGGCGCTGAGGTGGCGGCGCCACATTACAATCAGATGCCGGAGATGAATTCCGCAAATATGTCTAATACTATGAGTCCCATGTGGAGATAGTCGGGGAGCGCTGCTGTTCGGTGTGCAGTCGTCCGTGAATGTTCGCGGGGGGTCGGTAGTCTTGGACAGTTGGGAAACGGCGGCGGCAGTATCTGGCGCTATGCCCCGCAATACCACACCTGTAGCACACAGCTTGAGAGCGCCAGCGATCAGCATATGAGTTCTCA
Source organism: Amblyomma maculatum (assembly GCF_055883805.1). Classification (NCBI taxonomy): domain Eukaryota; kingdom Metazoa; phylum Arthropoda; class Arachnida; order Ixodida; family Ixodidae; genus Amblyomma; species Amblyomma maculatum. The sequence continues at coordinate 59,643,930 of NC_139351.1, read as the reverse complement.
CTAACAAAGTCGCGACATTGGTTGTAGCCAGGCTCTCGCTGCTGACGAACCACGTTTTCAGAGTAGGCAAGCCTCCTTTTAGTCGGCTGGTGGGCCTAACGTTGAGGGGAGCTGCGCCATCATCCATATGCGAAGCGCCGCTAGGTTGAACCCACGGAGTGGATAGGGCGGCAACATTTGCCTGCGCTGCACAACTCTGCCGCACATATTCTTCACCACAAATGGTGTGCCTGGATCTTGACAATTACTCGCGTACAATCTCTCGTATCATATCAGTCATTGAAACTGAAGGCAAGGCTTTAACACTGGCTACAGATGTGACATTGGCCAGTCTTCCGAGTTTAGGTGTAATTCGTCGCAGCTTGAGAGCCTCAAATGTTCTACAATGCTTTATAAAGTCAGCGGTGCTGCTCAGGCTCTTTTTGCTAAACAGAAAATGTAAACGTCTTCCGCAATTCCTTTCGGGAGGTGGTCGACTTTGTCTTCTTCAAGCATAGTGGGACTGACCAGCTTCCATAACTTTAAGATGGCTTCGATGTATGCAGTACAAGTTTCTCCTGGTACTTGCGCCGGTGAAGCAAAGTTTGTTCAGCGCACTTCTTTGCAGGTTCATCGCTAAAAATTTTTTTTCTTGATGTCGCTGGTAAAAATAGCCCAAGTATTTAATGAATCCTCGTGATTATCGAACCAGTCGAAGGCAGTGGAGGCAAGGAAGAACACCACGTTAGCCACCTTAGTAGCGGCGTTCCAGCGATTGTATCTACTCACTATTTCGTAGTGTTGCAGCCACTCATCAACGTCCTCCCCAGGTTTCCAGAGAATGTCCGCGGCTCTCGATAATGGGACCAGTTCACTGTGGATGGTCCTGGCTGCTCGGTACCGCCGTCTTCAGTCATGTCCGATGGCATTGGTGGTAAGCCACTTAGGCTATGGCTTCTTTGGTAGATAGAAAACTCCGTGGTCGCTACCCAAGCACCTCTCACCAAGATGTTACGTGCTTTGTACGTACGAGGGGTTTATTTATAGGGATCGGTCCGAACAGACTGCAGCGAAGCGTACATATGTTCCTGTGTCCTTGATCTTCTTTCTTCATTGATCTACCCGACCGTTCTTTTTCATCTTCCGTCGACGTTCTGCAAAAGCGCGTGACAATATATGATAATATATATAATTGGTTCAGAGGAAAGGAAAAAAAAAACTGATTGATTTATGGGAAGGGAAAGGCGCGGTATCTGCCTCACTTGTTTTCTGTGCACACTTCAACTGTGCCTTAAGGGAAGAAAGGAAGGTAGGAGTGAAAGTGGAAAGGGAGAAAGAGGAACCGTAGTGGAGGGCTACGGGGTAATTTCGACCACCAGGGGATCTTTAACGTGCGCTGACATTGCACAGCACACAGAGAAAAGGAAAGGCGCAGTATCTGTCACACTTGCTCTATGGACACCTGGACCAGGCCGTAAGGGAAGGGAGAAAGATGGGAGTGAAAGTAGAAAGAGTACGGAGCAATTTTGGAACCCCTGGGGATATTCCACGTGCGCTGACATCGCACAGCACACGGACGCCACTTCGTTTCACTTCCATCGAAACGCAGCCGCCGCGGTGAGGATCGAGCCCAGGAACTCCGGCACACTAGTCGGGCGTCTTACCACTGCACCACCCCTGCGGGGGAGGCAAGTATTAACAGTTTCATTTTACTTGTACTCAATGTGGGAAGGAGCCTCGCTGTTGAGGTGCAGTTGTTAAGGGGCTCGACTACTGTGCCCAAAGGTGCTGGATCGAATCTCGGTAGCCGCGCCCGCTTTTAGATGGAGCTAAAATTACCAGACACTTTGGCGACTAGAGTGGCGAAAGGCGAAATCCTGAGTGCCACATTCTGCTATGCATTTGTTGCGAATGTGGCGGCGAATAATGCTTCCAGTAATGAGGGTGACTACTGTTTCACATTCCTCCCTTCATATGGCGGGATACATGTGTACGGGGAGAATTGTGACAGGTACTGCGCCTTTTGTATCCTGTAAATCTGTTTGAAATCCATAGTGCCACATTCTGCTATGCATTTGTTGCGAATGTGGCGGCGCATGATGCTTCGAATAAAGAGGGTGACTACTGTTTCACATTCCTCCCTTCGTATGGCGTGATACATGTGTACGGGGAGAATTGTGACAGATACTGCGCCTTTTCTATCCTGTAAATCAGTTTCAAACGCTGCAGATATCTGCTGTACTAACCCTTCCTGGGCATCTGGGTCTGCTTCCGTTTGCTGTGTGGCGCGGAACCCGAGGAAGCTACAAATGAAAGGGCGCACAGACGCCTGGATCGGATGCCTGGTGGTTGGTGTCAGCTTCGTATATGCATGATGATGATGATGAAAACTTTATTTTCCACCGAGATATGAAGTCCCCTACTCCCCGCCCCTGGCACGCAGGCCTGAGAAACGGGGACTGGAAGCCTCGCGACTAAAGACTAGCGAATATACATTGGTTATTCGTGGGAAACGAAGTCCCGGTTGACCAGCAAAGAGCCGTCCGCCTAGCGGCTGAGGCAGCGAATATGCATGAATCGCTTTTTGCCATCATGACCTGTCGTAATGGTACATCGCGCGCCCCTTGTTGCACACAAGGATTTCATTGAACGCATAAAAGTTCACCTGCGTTCTATAATTCGTCTACCGGAAAGGAAAGGCGCAGCCTGTCACTCGCGCAATCTCGCTATACTGTAGACAAGGGGAGTATGAAGAGAGTTTCACGATCCGGAGCGTGGCGCACTGGTGAAGCGCTAGGCTGGGGATCCAAGGTTTGAAGGTTCGATTCCCCGGTGGCAGACAAGGTTTTAATAATTTATTATTTACGTATCGATTCAATGGTGATTGGGCATAATGGCCACTTTGAATTTGGTGGCTGGTGACGTCATATCTTCTCGACCAATCAAAGGTGCCGCAAAAGCGGGACACATTTTGCCCACGGCAACGATAGGCCTTTAAGGGATTTTGCCTTAAAAGGAAGACGCCTGTAGACTGTGCGATTTCAGCGCACGTTAAAGAACAACAGATTGTCGAAATTTTCGGTGTCCTCCACTGCAGCGTCTCGCAAAGCCCCTCAAATTATAAATTACTACCACTATGAGAATGCAATGTTGAGGTTAACAAAAAGAGCTTTACTACTTAAGTTGAGGATAAGGCAAATAACTGTGGAGCGGCAAATGACAGGTGTAACGTTAAGAGGGAGTGCCCCGACAGGGTGGTGCAGTGATAAGACGCCCGACTACTGTCCGGAAATTGGAATACCCGGGTTCGAACCCGACCTCGGCGGCTGCGTTTCGATGGAGGCGAAACGAAGAGGCGTCCGTGTGCTGTGCGATGTCAGCGCACGTTAACGATCTCCAGGTGTTCGAAATTACACCGTAGCCCTCCACTACTGCTACTCTTTCTCTCCTTCCACTTTAACGCCCACCTTCCTCCCTTCCCTTACGGCGAAGTTCAGGTGTCCACAGACACAAGTGTGACAAATACTGCGCCTTTCCCTTCCTGTGAACCAATTATTAATATTAGAGATAGGAAGTTTGCAGAGCAAGTGAGAGAAATAATTCAAGTTAATGACTCTATTACAAATCAAGAATAAGGAACGGGCATTGGCTGAAGAAGCATGTGTGCAAAGAGGAAACTAATGGTTGCTATAGGTGACAAATTGGAGCACTGCACGAACGCTAAGGAACGCCGCACGACGAGAAAAAAATGATCGTTTCTTTGAAAACGAGGACGCGAAATTGATGCTTCTGTGCTCTAATTTGAGAAGTATTTCGAACACAGCAAGTGTTCTACTTATCACTGTGGCATCCAGAAATTTTGCCTAAAAGTCTTGTGCTGACTGATATACGACATGAAATATCTCCAGAAAGGCCAACAGAAATTATTCCATAATCTTCACTGATGAGGCTCATAAAAACATCAACCAGCATCAGTGACATGGCTGGAAAAGAAGACCTGAAAATAGAGGTGCTTATTAATAGCTGGATTGAAAAAGTTTTCAAAATTTTGGGTGATGGCATTGTGCGGCATTGGGATAGAAACTCCACGTGGTGGTGGCAGTCTAAATGTCCTGAATTCACGGTCATCATGGTGGTGCTGCGGATCATCGCGCTCTGGTATCTGGCCTGATGCCAACCTTTCACACTGGCTATTTTCATGTCGGTTGCATTGCAACCGGGATTTTTTCCCCACCTCCTCCCATACTATCTGGACCTGGGTGGACTGGCTTGGTGCTGAGGGTGAAGAACAGCGCCTGCTGTTCCAGCAGGCCATCGATGTATTAGACGCCGAAGTGTTGCGCCTCAATAAAGTATTTTACTACTACTGTCTGGCGTCCGGGGCTCATTTTTCTCGAAGGGCGCTCCTTTGAGCTTCGGCTGCCCGGATTACGCCTGCTGTCTTTCCCGCCGGTCCTGCTGCCCCTGAGTCCGAGGCCGGGCTATCGGCCTGGCATATTAGTCCCGGGAAGATGGACCAACTGCCACCAAGTACTACGCCTTCCAAGGCCCCAGTGCTTCACTTTCGTGTGGCCGGAGCAAGCTCCGGCAGATGACCTGATAGATGCGTTCGAGAAGGTCGGCGGGGTCAGGAGGCTGCAGTATTTGCTACAGCTCGACGAAACTAAGTTACTCACTGCTGTGTCGTCGATGGCGCAAGCGAAGAAAGTTGTTGCTGCGGGTGCTCTGCCCGTCGGAAATCACCATGTACCGTTGGTGCAGCTCGCTGCGCCAGTTGTTTTAACGCGGTAGCTAAGGGCCCCGTGTCGCAGAAAAGTCGGTGTCGTCATCGGCGGCCGCCGTCCCGCGTCATCCGGCGTTGGCCGTGAGCGAAAAATCCCAGAAGCATTAATAAATAAAAACGAGTAGGGAAAGTCGCTGACCTGAGGAATCGAACGTGGGCCTCCGGGGTGCGAGACGAGCACGCTAACCACTCCACCACTCAAGCCTTTTTTTTTTCTTTATTGCATAAATTGGTACAAATACATCAGTAAAAGATCGTAGTTTCCATGCCCCTTGGCTGACAACCTTGTCTGATGGACTTTCATTACCACAAGTTAGCCCACCACTCGAGCTAAATGGTTTGAAACGGACAAAGGCGCGTCAATTGATTGCGGTGTTGTCTCAGAAATGTCCCTCAGAGAAGTGTATTGTGGCATATAATAATAATTATGAGCAAGTAAAAACAGAATTAGAGAGCACGCAGTTAAGCAAGTGGCAAATTACTTTTCCGCTGTACTTCCTCTTGTAACCACAGGGACGATGACGCTTGATCGGAGCGGTATGGTCAATTCTCCGTCGAGAACGTTGAGAGCGACTTGATGCGTCAAAGTTCTCGTAGCAGGTACAGCTTTGTCGATCGAGACCTTGAGTTCGGATCGGAGGTCGATGATCGCTCGATGTTCGTTTAGAAAATCCATGCCGAGAATCACATCGCGGGAACAGTGTTGTAGGACGACGAATCTGGTAGGGGAGGTCCGTCCATTTACTGTAACCCTTGCGGTACATCGCCCCGACGGCGTAATAAGGTTACCACCAGCGGTGTGGATTAGCGGGACGTCCGGAGTGGTCGTCACTTTCTTGAGTTGGGCGCAAAAGCTCCACTAATGACAGAGTAGTCGGCACCAGTGTCCACTAGGGCGGTAACCATGCGTCCGTCGACAGCAACCTGAAGGTCGATTTGTTTGCGTCCCAGTATTGCACGTTGACTTCAGTGTTCGATCTCTGCTTCGTCTTGTGCTGTCGTCGCGGCTGGGGCACACCGTCGTAACGTCGCTGGGCGGCGATGTCAACATGAAGTGTGGTCGTGATCTCGTCGACGTTGTCCTCTTGTTGATCGGCGATTTAGTGGCTGCGAGGTCGTCACTCATTGTCGGCGATGGAGGATCTTCAAGTTTTCGCCGTGAAGCAACCTCCCCTCCAAAGGTTACTCTGTTTAGGTTCCCCTGCGCGGGCTTGGCGACCTTCCGCGCACACTCTCATCGTAGTTTCGGCCTGACGACGCAAAGCGGGCCCTGTACGGCGATGGAGACCTGAACCGATGGGTTGATGGCGCAATCTCGCCGCTACTCAGATAGTTGTCGATTTCTTGCGGCCGTTCACCTGGGCGTGGTCGTGGAGCATCGACTGCAAATCCGCGGAGACCGATTCGTCGGTACGGGCAGTGGCGCAGAATGTGGCTGCCCTCACCGCAGTAGTAGCGTAATGGCGGGTTCACTGTCCTCCAGGCGTCGCACGTCCTGGGGCTTGGGGGTCGTTGGTAGGCTTGGCGGGCAGAGTCAAGGGGCGTCTTTCAGGAACAGGACGGTAGTGGCGCGGGCTTGGAAAGCCACCAAGTCGGGGCGCATGGCGACGTAATGCAGCTGCGTAGTTCATCGCTGTTGCTTCTTGTGCTGGAACTGTCGTAGCCGTCGCTTTAGGAACGCCGAGCGCCTGCTGAACTTCTTCATGGACGACGTCCGCGAGCGTCGCCACATGGTGTTGTTGCGATAATGGCAGCAATCGGCGGAGCTTCTATCGCACGATCTCCCGGATGAGGTCCCGAAGGTTCTCTCCGCTTGCAGATGCGCTGGGGTAGTGGCTTTAGTAGTCCGGTGTTAAAGTGTAAGTAAAATTTGTCGGGCTAGTTGGTTCATAGTTCAATGCAATAAAAAACTGCGCTAATCAGACACGGACGAAGGAAAGGTAGGACGCGCGTGTGCGTCCTACCTTTCCTTCGTCCGTGTCTGATTAGCGCAGTTTTTTATTGCAGTGTTAAAGTGGTCGCTCCTAGTGACGTATCCGGTTGTCCAACGTCTTCTCGATGGTCGATGCTTCACTTTCAAATTCGTGGACTGTTTTGGGCGGGTTCCGGACAAGCCCTGTAAAACGCGACTCTTTAACGCCGCGCATTAAAAATTTCACTCTCTTACCATTGGTCATGCTAGGGTCGGCGCGGCAAAACAGGCGCTTCATCTCCTCTACGTAGAGCAGGACGGGCTCGTTAAGGAGTTGAAGTCTTGTTTGGAGGAGGACCTGAGCTCTTTCTTTTCCAACAGAACTTGCAAAGACCCTCAAATACTCGGCTTTGAATATACCCAATCCTTTAAAAAAGTTTCGTGATTTTCGAACCAAACTCGGGCATGTCCTTGAAGAAGAAAGTAGACGTGCCTGAGTTTCCCAGCGTCGTTCGAGCCGTTGAATTCAGCCACACGGTCGAAAAGGTCCATCCACTTCTCCGCATCTTCACTGGGCAGTACATGAAAGATGGGGGGCTCTTGGGGCTGCACGAAGACGACTGGTGTTGTTGACTATGCCATTTCCAAAGTTGATGCCTTCCGCTGTCGAACGGGATCAGGCAGCAGGTCGTGTTCAGGTTGTAGGCCTTGCAGTCCGCGGCTGGCTCGGTGACCTGTAGGCTGGTTCCCGAGGGCGACAGGAACAAGGCTGGGGTCTTCGCTTGAAGGATCAAATGCAGCAAGGCAGTGTTGACAAGGCCGTAGACACCAAAAGAAGACACAGGCTTGATGGTACTGAAATTAACTCTTTATTGGGCTGACTAGCGCCCGCAAAATAACTAAGCAACTCGGCGGCGGCGATAGCAACAAACATGCTCGTCACACTCGTCAACGCTCAATTTAGAGGCTGCTCAGAATAATCTAAATAACGTCGCAAACGGCTACTAGCACAACCTGGAACATTGTAGAAACATACGCAGGTCATCGGAACCTTCTAGACAGCTCTCGGCGCATCGTTCGCGACAAAGAAAATGATAACGCGTCGTATCGCAAACAACGAGCATGAACAAACACGGGTTACAGAATTGATACGCATGCCAGCATCACAGTGATATGGCCGCATGCCGGCGGCTGCTAAAAAACAACAATACAGTTTTGAAGGTTTCGTGGCAGTATACAAATTTGCATTTTACCTGTACTCATATGGGGCTGAAACGTAGAGGGTAACCAAAAGGGTTCTACTTCCTTCCTTCCTCCCTCTTCCATTTGTTTCTTCTCTATTTTTTCTTCTGTCTGCAAGAGGAAATGGAGGTGGCTCAGCTACAGAGCCAGTTGCGGGTTCGTGCATTTTCTTTTCCTTCTTCTTACAGCCACAACAACAACCCTTTCATTTTTATTTACGATACACGCTCGACACCACCAGATTCATTGCGGATCACCTGAACGCTGCACGTTAATACAGTTAGCGTACCCACAATGAGTCAGGCAGTTTCTGCAGGTTTGGTGATGGCGAAAGCGTGTTGACACCACGCTTATCAGAAAATGGGCCCGAAAAGTGGAAGCAAAGTGCCTCGCGTGATTGAAGTCATCCGATCGTGGAGGTAGCAGTTCCTGCCTGAATATGTACCATACGTGGTGCATAAACGGTATTCCAAACCGAGTAGAGATGGGCCTTGCTCGTAGACCTTCTTCCGGCCAACATATCACGAGAGGATTCATAGTGGCAGATGTCTCGCGAGGGCCGAATCCTTGGCTAACCACTACGAGACAGAAATGGAGTCTTCTACGTTGACGCCTCGAGCCCGCACCATAGGGGTTGGCACTCGGCTGCAGTCGTCCACCAAAACACTGCAATAAACGGACTCATTTTCCGTGCGCACAACATAACACACACGAAAGAGGTTGCCATCGTCCTAGCCGCCTCATATCAGGGCTCACGGAAAACATGTCCGACTCGAAGGATGCCTGCCGCAATATCGAGCAGGAATACATATCATACTTCGCCAGCGCATCGAACAATTATCTGGACTCCGGCTCACACTGACCCCGATGGCAATGAAACGGCAGATGCCGCTGCCCGCGCGCTCACTTTCAAGGCACCTCTTTCGTCCCCTACCGATTTCCGACTTTAAAAGAAATAATTCAATTACTTCAGTCCGGCCAGTCAGTCTATCCTAAGCTCTGCAAGGGCCTCACAAAGGCGGAGGGGCGCATTTTGTTCTTGTTTAGACCAAAACTTTACTGTGCCCGGCAGTAGCAATATACTTTGACCCCGCTTGGACGAGGAAGTGTCCGCTTATACATGGTGCGGGCATGTAAAAAAAAAATCAAATTTACCACCCACCCCACCCTTCGCATGAGAACTGGGGGGGGGGGGGGGGGCTCTGCTCGGCTGCACTGAACTGATGGCGCAACGGGTCTTAGTCGGGCGGGCCAGGGCAGCCGCCTTCGCCAATGGTCTTAAGAGGGAATTAACCTAGTAATTGTGAAGGTCAGCCCCTTGAGGACCGCTGGCGTGCCCTCCCTGTATAAAAGATAAATGTATTTTATCATTATCAAGCAGAGTAGGTAAGAGAAATAACTCGCGTTAATTACATTCACGTATAAATCAAGAAAAAGAAATGACCATGAGCAAGGCATACATATGTGCTAGGAAGAAACCAATGCTAGTTGTTGTTGTGACTGAAGGAAGAAGTACAAAAAAACGCACGGGCCTGCTACCGATTATGTAGCTGAGCCACCTCGGCTGCCTCGTGCGGACAGCAGAGAAAATGAAGAAAGAAGAAGAAGAGGAAGACAAAGACGCGCTATGATTGAGAAACTGGAGCTCTGCAACGAACATGCGCCAAGGAGAGCCACACGGCAGAAGCGAATGTTCGTTTCTTTGAAAAACAAGGAAGCGAAATTACTGCTGCTGTGCTATCAAATGAGATGTATTTGGAACAAAGGAAATGTTTTATTTGTCACTGCGTAATTTGCAAATGTTGCCTAAATATCTCGTGCTGACTGATGTGCGACTTGCAATACCTACCAGAAAAACCAACAAAAAACATTTTACAATCTTTGGACAAGGCTCATGAAAACATTAACAAGCATCTGTGACAGGGCTCGAAAAGTAGACCTGCAGGTAGATGTGCTTACGATTATTTGGCTCCGAAAGCGCTTCCTGTGAAAGCTCATATCGACCCCTAACAGACTGTGCAAGTTCATCGATGGACCAAAATTCAGTGCTGGCTTTTGGATGTAGTGTAACAGCAATTCATGGGTTCTGCTTGCGGGGGTTCCGCTGGTGATCTCAATCCCTCCGCGCGTGTAGTGTGTGCCAATCTTTGCTGAGGAGGCTGCTGTGCACCGAATTGTTCCTGCGCTTCCCCCGGAGGATCCGCCCGTCCGGCGCCGCGCTCCTATCGCGGCTGCCGGGCCCTGGATCGAGTCATGGAACGACCTACCCCGGCACTGCGCCCGTCCAAGGCGCAGTGCTTCACATTCACGGTGCCGGAACCTGTTCTGGTGGACAGCCTCATCGACACTATCGAGGAGGTTGTCGGAGTAGGGGGGCTGCAGTACTTGCAGCACCATGGAGGTCTTTGTTTCCGGGCCCCCGTGTCCTTCATGGCGCAAGCGACCAAAATGGTGGCGAGAGGTGTCCTTCGTCTCGCCTGAAAAGCTCCGGTGATTTATGTGACGGTTTACCGTCTTCCCCCGTGCGTCAGCGACGAGGCTCTCGCTGCGGCGCTTTTCCCGTACGGAAAAGTCCGATCCGTCTCAGAAGTAGCGTTCCAGTCTAGGAGCCACGTCCGGAACGGGACGCGGCTGGTCAAGTTAAAAATGACGCGGTCACCCCCCAACCTCCTGATGGTAACTGGGACCCGCGTGATGCTGGAGCATCGAGGAATGAAAAGCGTGTGTTCCAGGTGCGGCGTTGAGTGCCACATTGGCGCTGCTTGTTCGGCCATGCGCTGCGGTCGTTGCAGCGCTTACGGCCATGAAAGTGCGAGTTGCCGCTCTGCGTGCAAGCGCTGTGGCGGTGAACATCCAACGGTGGATTGTGTTCTACCGCGCTCTTATGCAGCTGCTGCCAAGTCGTCCTCGGAGCCTGGCGTACAACCCGAAAAGGCCGCGAACCTGGAGCTGTCCGGCGACATCCAAGAGCCCAGGAGGGACGCAGAGAAGGACGACGACGAGGTCTGAGGCCCTCTCTGACGGGGCAACCACGGAGCCCTCCCCAGATAGCGAGCCTGTGATGGAGGTGACAACCTCTCAGAGCAACTCCGAGACTGCCTCAGACGTACCCGGCTCTGAGTCCCGAGCATTGGAGTCGCAACGTGTGGCGGGCGAGCATACGCACGGCGACAAGCTGCAGAACAAGCCCGCTCCACATGTGAAGTCGGCAAATCTGGAGGCTCTGCTGAACGCCCAGCGCCTCCTCCAATCTGCGGCTTCCGCCCCGGTCCTCTCGAGTAAGGAAGCCACCCTGTCTGGAATTACGGTGGCAAGACGCTCTGGCTCTGCGAGGCCGCAACACCTGAGTGCGGGCCGCGGTATGAAAGCGCCTTTGGCGGACGACTGCAAGTGTCACTTTTCCGGCACAGAGAGCTGTGCATCTTCTTCGAACGCATCAGCGCCGCATAAGAAGGTGCGGAAGGCACCAGACGGCTCTAAGATGGACTTCTCGGACGCCGAGTCGTAACCACCATGGCGCTGCGTCTCAGGCTCAACGGCCTCTGCGGCCGCACCCTCCTCCTCCTCCTCTTCGCATGTCTCGCGGTGGCTTCGACGCGGCTCAGTCGGCGCCGACCAGCGGCCACCGCTTCTCGCTCCCGGCTAATAATCGCCTTGGCTGCGTTGCTGCGGCCTGCGAAGCGTGAACTGCGTGGGTTCCGTGTAGTGAGTGTGTGTGTGTGTTTGAATGTTTTTTTTTTTGCACAGACGTAAGGAATCCCAGGTGGATCAACATCCGGGGCTTGCATCAGAGGCGTCTGTCAAAGATTGAGTCAATTTGGGACGCTAATAACAACAAACCAGGCAAAGCCTAAACTGCGTTCGTTTATCTGCGTTAAAATGGATAAAAATGAAAATAAACCTCATATTAGTCATACGCATACGCAAAATGAAGAATAACTGCAAAACGCATTGAAGAGTACATTACGTGTGAGCAGTGGTGCGCCCCCTTTTTCGAATTTGATTAACTACTCAAATCTCCTGTAATTTTTTCCCACGTTCATATTCTGGTTTTGGCACAGGAGCGTCCTCCACATACATTCTATCCTTCCACAGATGGAGACGTAATTAGCGTGGCTTCGCTGGCACCTACGGCAGTGGCCCGCGAGCTAATTGCGCTCGCTTCATTCACGTGGTCAACAGCTTCTGTCACCATAAATACCATTCTGCGCGCGTCGGCGTGTCTAGGAATAATGAATGGGAGTGTCGCTACAATGGTAGAACAAGGAAACGAACGTGAAAGAAAAAAGAACCGAAATATCACGCACCCGTTGGGCACAGTTACCGCTCATATGACAGGAAAGAAGCTTGGAAGGATGGTGAATTTGATTTGCGTAAAATGTTAAAAACATAACTTTTTCTTAGGGTGTTAAGAATAAAACAGTACCACCATGTTGGCCCTAGAAAGCATTGCTGCCTAAATTGGAATGGCAGAAAAAATACGTACAATAAGGTGCGATAGCTTTTCCGGAACCATCTATCAAGAAACTGAGTGTGGGCTTTGGGGCACGCCTTAGTGAACGCTAAGGACTAATTACGTCCATCAGTGGTTCCTCAAGATGCACTGACATAAGACGAGCGTCTTTTGCATTGTGAAAACCAGTATCGAGTCAAAGCCGCGGAATTGGAGATTCAATTCAATTTATTAGGGCACACCGCCCGAAAGTCGTTGCCAACTTGATGCCGCAGAGAATATTCCAAAAATTGTCTCTTTCAGACTACCCCCGCCAACGTCTCCCCACGGGACGAAACGGTGAAAACTGTTCCCCATAGTTGAGAAACTAAAGTGCCCTACAGTACATGGCACAGAAGAGAAAGTTCTATTATGTCATGATCCTGTTCACATAGTCATTTGGGCGAGATATGTTCGATGTTGACGGCCGACAGCATTTCCACACAGCAGCGTATCCGTATAATAACACTTTTGATACTACATCGGTCTTTCCACGACAGGCTTTAGCAATGCAATACCGAAGCGGTGGCCTTGTGGTAGAGCATCCGCCTCGCATTCGGGAGGTACCGGGTTCAATCCCTGGTGCCGCCGGTTACCCACCGGTTTTTCAATGGGTACAAGCTTTCCCCCGGCCTGGTGCTCGGGTCTTCTGGGGTGAAATGCTTGGGAAAAGGTGTCACGGCCTAAATAGTTGCGCCGATGTGGCAGTGATTCGTTCCGCCATCGGACAACAATAAGTCCGCCTCTCGCGGCAAAAAGCCCATTATGTGGCACTTTTTTTTTTTCAGCACGGCCTTTGCAGACCATGGTTGTTCGAAACTAAGCCCCCGAGGGAGCACAGCAGGGTTAGCAGAGCCTCTCCCAAACGCACACCCCTGAAAGAGCCGGGCGCCGGGCCGGGGGACGCTTGTACCCAATTTTACCGGTGGGTGTCCGGCGGCGGGCAACCTTGGCATCTGCTTTTTTCCTAGTATGCATCAGTATAAATTGGCTTGATAAATGCGGCTTATACTCGTATTTTTACCAACAATTTTTTAAATATCCATTTTAATCCATGCATCAATCGATAGAAAAGCTGTGGAAACAAAACCTAGCATCTTTATAAATATTTCTTCTATGCCGATTTCCGTTCTAGCGGGATTTGAAGTGGTAACTATAAAACCATAAATGCTCACAAATCTGCATACATAGGCCGTCTTATCTAGTGGAAGGCACATCAATTGTTCATACCCAGCTGCATAAAGGCAGCATGCCGGATTAAATTAACGGTGTTTTATGACTCTCAGTCCATTTCTTGATTTTATATAAGCAATACACGCCTTTACATATTCGGGAATATTTAGCTCTGGACTATCGCTCCATGCTACACATCGCCTTGAACTATTCAATGCTAATCCTACTACGTCTGTAAGTGTTGCCAGCAAGTGCGCACCTGTCAAAATGAGTATCCATGATTGTGGGGCAGTGGACTAGCAAAAAACGTTTACCTATTAGCGTCGCTATCTTGTCACTTAGCTGCTCTTTTGTCGCTATCCTAATGACAGAGAATAATGTAAAAGCCTGCGGTGGCCAACCGTGAAGAAATGCGAAATATGAATTCCGGCATTGGCAAAAATAAACAGACTATACAAATATTTATCCAGCTGTTATTGTAGAAAGTAAAGTAAGGTTACTTTTCACTTTGAAAACACTTCCACTTATACGCGAGAGAGGCCAAAAGTTTGCTAACATGGTAAGAGCTTGAAGAGTGGCTCCATGGACATGCGAGGTTTTGATCTCTACGGTCGAAGTCGCAATCTGAGGCGAAGTTCTTCGACAATGTCCATTGTGAATTGGTGTCCACGGTCACTAATGATGATTGCAGGAAGGACATGCCGAAGAATGACGAATCGAAGGAAGAAATTAGATACTTTAGACGCCGTAGCGGATGGTATCGCGGCTGTCTCGCAATAGCGGGTGAAATAATCCACGCACACAAGGATCCATCGGTTTCCTTTAAAGGACCTTGGGAGAGGTCCAAGAAGGTCAATGCCAAGTTGCTCAAACGGAGCTGTTGGAGGTGTGACTGGCCGCAGTTTGCCATGTGGACTTGAAGTCGACAACTGAAAGCGCTGGCATTGCACACATCTGGCGACATATCGCTCGATCGTTGAACTTATCTTCGGCCGGTCTGCGTCGTCATCAGTCGTTTGAAGCGGCAAACGCAAAAGACAATCAGCATCTGAGTGTTTATGGCCGCTTTTACGCACCACAGTAAAATTAAACTCTTGCAGCCGGTAAGCCCATCGAGCAAGCCGCCCACAGGGGTCACGAAGACTCACCAGCCAACAAAGGGAATGGTGGTCGTTCACGATGGTGAAAGCATTCCAGTACAGATAGGAACGAAAGCGCTGTACAGCGAAAACAACGGCGAGACATTCTTGCTCCGTAACCGTGTAATTTCTTTCACATTTACTCAACGAACGGCTGGCATACGCTATCACGTGCTAATCGCGTCCATGGTGTTGTATAAGTACAGCGCCGATACCGATACCACTTTCGTCAGTGTGTAGTACTTCAATTGGAGCTGATGGGCAAAAGTCGCGGAGGATGGGGCCCGAGGTAAAAAAAAATTTCAGATGAGGGAAAGCTGAGTCACATTCGCTGGTCCAATTGAATGATGCATCTTTAGGCAGTAGACGCGTGATTCGATAAGCGATGTCTGCAAACCTCGGTATAAAGCGTCGAAAATACGAGCATAGCCCCAAAAAGCTGCTCAGCTCTTTTACTAATTTGGGCATGGTAAAAATTTCGACAGCTTTAATTTTCTTGAGGTCTGGTCGAACACCTTTTTTATCAACTAAGTTACCGAGGACAATTGTTTCACGATCAGCAAAATGGCATTTCATTGACATCGCACAGCGCTCGTGTGCTGTGCGATGTCAGTGCACGTTAAAGAACCCCAGGTGGTCGAAATTGCCGGAGTCCTCCACTACGGCATCTCTCATAGCCTGATTCGTTTTGGAATTTTAAACCTCACAAACTAACCAAACCATTTCTTTGCATTCAGTACAAGACCAGCTCGTTCAATGCAGTCAAACACGATATCCAGACGGCTGTTGTGCTCACTAAATGTTTTACCCAAAATTACAATGTCTTCCAAATAACAAACAAATATGCCACTTTAGTCCACGGAGGATTGTATCCATGAACCGCTCGAATGTGGCAGGCGCATTACATAATTCAAAAGGCATAACATTAAACTCCTAAACTCCGTCTGGTGTTACGAATGCCGTTTTTTCTTTATCTGCAGTGTGCATGATGATTTCCCAGCAGCCGGATCTCAAGTCAATAGAAGAAAAGTATGAAGCTGACTGCAGACAGTCAATTACGTCATCTATACGAGGAAGCGGTTAGACGGCTTTCTTCTCGTCCATCCCATCGCAACCCGGCGGCTCTACGGCATGGACGAGAGGCTGCAAACTTATAAGGAAATTTTAGAACACTACAGACTTAGCAGAAGGTCCCTGCCACCACCGGACCGAACGCTAACTAACAAGGAGGCCGTCGCTTGGCGGCGCCTGCAAGCTGGGAATTGCCCAAGTCCCGTCTGACTTTTCCACACGCAAGTGGAGGTAAAGGCGGACGATAAATGCGAAACCTGCGGAGAAAGGGGTACTCTGGATCACATAATCTGGCAATGCCTTGATTCTTCTTGCGCCAAGGAAAACATAAATAGTAGAGAAGCCTGGGACATGCTACTGCGGAGCGAGTCCCCCGCCAACCAGCGAAGAAACACTGTCGCTTCGCCTGTCTTTAGTCGCGGAGGCCCCGGCCTCCGTCCCATAGGCCTGCGTGCCGGGGGCTGAGAGTAGGGGGCCTCCTACATCGGTGGAAAAATAAAGTTCATAAAAACAACAACAACGGCTTTCTTCGTGACTGTATTTAAGCGGCGGTAGTCAACACAAAACCTCCATGCAGGTGCAGCGGTGGCGTAGCGGTAGAATATCCGCCTCGCATGCAAGAGGACCGGGGTTAAAATCCCGGTGCCGCGCAATTCTCCACCGGGTGAAAAAAAAAAAAAAATCCGCGTGTCGATGGAATTGCATAAACAGGTTTGGGGTGCGACCTGATGCCGGTGAACACCTCCGGCAACGCACTCCCTCACCAGAACAGGCGTTGGCCACCCTGGTGCAGTAATTGGCCGCAACCTTTCATGATAAGCTCCACGAAACCCCGGCCCTCAGTCACCAGCGGCTGCGGAACAACTGACCACGGCGGCGGTCAGACCTGTGACGCAGCAGGGGGTGCTAAGAAAGCCTGGCTCCGCTGGACAGGCCGCCATTGGAAACTGACCCTGGAAACGTTTAATGCTAGAACCCTAGCTAGTGAAGCTAGTTTACCAGTGCTGTTAGAGGAACTAGATGGCATGAAATCGGATGTCATAGGGCTTAGTGAGGTTAGGAGGCCGAATGAGGCATACAAGTACTGAATGATGGGCATGTACTGTGTTATCGAGGTTTACCAAAGAGGCGACAACTAGCAGTATTTTTCCTTGTCAATAAGTATATCGCGGGTAATATAGATGAATTCTATAATGTTAATGAGAGGGGTGCAAGCATCGTAATTAGGCTTAATAAGCGGTATAAGCTGAAGGTTGTACAGGCCTATGCACCTACATGTAGTTATGATGACCAGACAGTTGAAAGCTTCTATGAAGATGTAGAATCGGCAATGCGAAAAGTAAAGACGCAGTATACTGTACCAATGGGCGACTTCAATGCCAAAGTAGGGAAAAAGCAGGCAGGAGACAAGGCAGTAGGTGACTATGGCAATGGTTCTAGGAATAGCAGGGGGGAGTTTCTAGTTGAGGTTGCAGAGCGCAATAACTTTCGAATCATGAATACCTTCTTCAGCAAACGGAAGAACCGGAAATGGACATGGAAAAGTCCTAACGGAGAGACTGAAAATGAAATCGACTTCATAATGTTTTTAACCCCCGCCATTATGCAAGATGTAGAGGTAATCGGGAAAGTGCGATGCAGTGACCACAGGATGGTGAGGTCCCGAATTAGCCTAAATGTGAAGAAGGAACGCAACAGATTAGTAAGAAAGAAACCCATGGATGGATAGATGGAAAAACATTTATTTCATCTGCTTTAAGAGGTTCAGTTTGATTGCTGGCCGCGCCAGATGGCCGCCAGTTCCGTACTGTCGGCGATCTCTTCGGTCCACTCAGTGACCCGAGCCTGGATGGCTGGGTCCGAGCAGCGCAGCACGGCCTCCAACTCCTCCAGAGATGGAGCTGGCCGCAAATCGGCGGGTGGCGGATAGGCCGCGCACCCCCATGTAATGTGGTCTAAAGTAGCGTCGACGCAACACTCTCTGCATTCAGGGTCAACCTGTTCTTTGAATATATATGAATAAACTTTGGGGCAGGGGAAGGAGCGGGTTTGTAGCTGGCGCCAGAGTATCTCCTGGGCCTTGCTTAATGAATTGTGTGGTGGAGGGAAGATGCGCCTTCCCAGGCTAAAATGGCGAGTTATATCATGGAACGAGAGCAAGCCCTCCCTCGCGCCCGCGGGAAACGAGGTGCTCACCGCCCGGCCGACGAAACCTCGGGCATATTCGTGAGCCTTCTCGTTCCCGGGATTGCCCGAGTGAGCCGGAACCCATACAAGTTCTATCGTCCTACCAGGGACTGGACGATAGCTTTTAAGGATATGCCTTGCGGCAGCCGACAGACGGCCCCTCCCGAAATTCCGTACGGCTGTTTTGGAATCACTGACTATAACATCTGCTTCGGTAGAAGCGATAGCCAGCGCGATGGCTGCTTCCTCTGCAGCCTCGGAGGTTCTGGTGCGTACAGTAGCTGAAGCTAAGACTTTGGTAGGCGTGGACTCACGGGCCCCAGTCACCGCACAAATCGCGAAACCGCGGTCCGTCTCTTCATATTCGGCCGCATCTACGTAAGCAACCGAATGGTTTCCTTTGTATTTGGTGTGTAGTGCACGTGCGCGTGCTAGTCGCCTGCCTTCGTGGTGAATGGGGTGCATATTCTTAGGGAGCGGCTTGATAACAAGCTCCTTCCTGATTGCTGTGGGTATTTGCCTGGAATCGTCCGCCATGGGTTCGGCATTGATGCCTAGCCTCAACAAGAAAAGCCTCCCGGCTTTGGTGCGCGCCAGTCTGGAGTACTGCGCTAATAAATGCGCTTCCTTGAGTTCATCAAATGTGTTGTGCACTCCAAGAGCTAAGAGCCTATCGGTTGAGGTGTTTCTCGATAGTCCTAGTGCTGTATTGTAAGCTTGCCGGATAAGACATTCAACCTTTTGCTTTTCGCATTGGTAAAGGTGCAGATAGGGCAGGGTGTAGACTAGCCTGGTGATGACGAAAGCCTGAATGAGTCGACAGGTGTCGCGTTCTTTCATGCCCCTCCTCTTGTTGGCTATTCGCTTGATTAGTCTGGCTGTTTGGGTGACTTTTGTGGTCAGTTTATCTAATGTTCCTAAATTTCTGTGGTTACTCTGAATGAACATGCCTAGGATTCTGATGGTGTCTACTTGTTTGATTGGCAGTCCTTTGAGCTCTACTCTGATTGCAGGAAGCGGAGGTCTGTTCTTTCGATTGGGCCCACCTCGAACTACAAGGAGTTCGGACTTAGAGTGTGAACATTCAAGAACCGCCCTTAGAGCGTAAGTCTCAATGGTGTCGACTGCTTCCTGAAGCACACTTTCTACTTGGGCATCACTTCCCCTGTTCACCCACAGGGTAATGTCGTCCGCGTAAAACGTATGCTGTAGCCCCTCGAAGGCGGAGAGTAGGCGGTAGGATAGTTATAGAGGATACCGGTAAGCTGTCTAATGAGACGAAAGATTTGATTAAGAAACGCCAGAGTATGAAAACTTCCAATCCAACAGACCAGATCGAATTGGCCGAGATATCAAAGCTAATCAATAAGCGCAAGGTGGCCGATATAAGGATGTATAACATGGAGAAAATTGAGCATGCTGTAAAGAACGGGGGAAGCCTTAAAGCGGTAAATAAAAAATTGGGCATAGGCAAAAACCAGATGTATGCGATAAGGGACAAGGCGGGCAACGCCATCACTAATATGGACAAGATAGTCAAAGTAGCCGAGGAGTTCTATACAGATCTCTACAGTAACCAAAGTAGTCAGGACCGTAATGAGATTGGCGGTAGGGAAAAAGTCAAACGTTCCACCAGTGACGAAGGACGAGGTCATGAAAGCACTAGAATCTATGAAAAGGGGGAAATCAGCTGGAGAGGATCAGATAGCTACGGATTTGCTGAAGGACGGGGGGGATATCGTGCTAGAAAAACTGGCCACCCTGTATACGCAGTGCCTGGTGTCATCTACGGTACCGGAACCATAGAAGAATGCAAACATTATCCTCATTCACAAGAAAGGGGACTCTAAGGACCTTAAAATTACAGACCAGTCAACTTACTGTCTGTTACGTATAAGGTATTTACTAAGGTAATGGCTAATAGAATAAGGACAACCTTACACTGCAATCAAGCAAAGGATCAAGCAGTTTCGGAAACGGTACTCTAATATCGATCATATCCATATTATCAATCAGGTGATAAAAAAATGCTCGGAACATAACCAGCCCTTATACATAGCATTCATTGATTACGAAAAAGCATTTGACTCAGTTGAAACCTCAGTGGTGATGCAGGCATTGCGAAATCAGGGGGTAGACGAGCCGTACGTGAAAGTGCTGGAATATATATATAGTGGCTGCACAGCAACCATAGTTCTGCATAAAGAAAGTAACAAAATCCCATAAGGAAAGGTGTTAGGCAAGGAGACGCAATCTCCCCAGTACTATTCACAGCTTGCTTAGAGGAAGTATTCAGAGACTTGGAATGGGAGCAGTTACGGATAAGGGTAGATGGAGAATACCTCAGTAATCTGCGATTCGCTGATGACCTTTCCTTAATAAGCAACTCTGGGGATGAACTGCAAATGATGATTGATGACCTAGACAGGAAAAGTAGAAAGGTAGGCTTGAAAATCAATATGCAGAAGACTGAGGTAATGTTCGATAGCCTCGGGAAGGAACAGCAGTTTACGTTAGCTAGCGAAGCACTGGAAGTAGTAGGCGAATATGTCTACTTAGGACAGGTAGTAACCGCAGATCCGGACCATGAAAAGGAAATAACAAGAAGAATAAGATTGGATGGAGCGCATTTGGCAAGCACTCGCAGATTATGACTAGCAGCTTACCTGTATTGCTGAAGAGGAAAGTATATAAGAGTTGCATCTTACCTGTACTCACCTATGGGGCTGAAACGTGGAGGCTAACCAAGAGAGTTCTACTTAAGTTGAGGACAACCCAGAGGGCTATGGAACGAAAAATGGTAGGGGTAACATAAAGAGATAGAAAGCGTGCAGAGTTGGTCAGAGAAATAACTCAAGTTACCGACATTCTAGTGGAAATTAAGAAGAAATGGACATGGGCAGGACATGTAGTGCGAAGAGAGGATAACCGATGGTCGCTGAGGGTAACAAACTGGATTCCAAGGGAAGGAAAGCGTAGCAGGGGGCAGCAGAAAGTTAGGTGGACGGATGAGATTACGACGTTCGCTGGGGTCAAGTGGATGC
This sequence comes from Amblyomma maculatum, assembly GCF_055883805.1. Lineage (NCBI taxonomy): Eukaryota > Metazoa > Arthropoda > Arachnida > Ixodida > Ixodidae > Amblyomma > Amblyomma maculatum. The sequence continues at coordinate 59,622,908 of NC_139351.1, read as the reverse complement.
AGCTAGCACAAAACCGGGTTAAGTGGAGAAATATGGGAGAGGCCTTCGCCCTGCAGTGGGCATAATCAGGCTGATGATGATGATGAGTCAACACAAAACCTCCATGTGCCATCTTTCTAACAAGGATAACCGGAGCTGCCCAAATACTACAGGACTCTCGAATAATGCTGCGCTTTAGCACGTCTTGAACTTGCTCATCTATTACCTTACGTTCAGTTGCTGAGACTCGATAGGGCTTCTGACATATTAGAGGTGCGGCTCCGGTGTTGATCGTGGGATGAATACGACTGGTAGGTAGTGGTGTTGAGTCGTCCTTGCAAAGTCGAACTCTGTCATGTGTTTCAGTAGTTTCACTAGAATGCGGCGCTCGGTTGTAGGAAAAGACTTAATAATCGTAGCCGTAACTTCGGTCTCCATACCTTGTTGCACCTGCTGCTCAATGACAGAGCTGTTTAACGCCGCGTTGGAACCTGATACGCCTGCCTCGAAACGCGCGAGTTTTAGGCCCCGAGGCAACGCAGTTGGCTCTTCAAAGAGGTTCACTGTCCAAGCTCAGTGCGGCCTCTAGTCACGGGAACGACAAAACGTGACACAAGGATAGTCTTCTTAGAGCAGGTGAGTCTCGTAGGTTCTACTATAGCTTCAAGAGGTTCGCACTGGTTGCGAATAGAGAAATCCCACACGAATGCTGCAGATAACGCTGGCACAATTGTGTCTTCTTCCACAGCAAATGCTCCAAAAACAGGTGTCGAGTCATCCACAAAAGCCGAAAGTAGTGAAGGATTCAAAACAACCTCTCCTGTACCACAGTCTAAAGTTACGCCGCACCCTTGTAGAAAATCAATCCCGAGAATAACATCATGCGTTGACCGAGGCAGCACTGCAAATTGTACTCTAAACTCGAGGCCACCAATAACAACTTCCGAAGCACACACGCCAAGAGGAACTAAAGGTTCACCATCGAAACCACGGAATAACACTGCACGTTCACCATCGAATATTACTTTCCTACCTGAAAGGTTCCTTAAACTCAAACTAATAACATATACTGTAGCACCAGTGTCCACAAGAGCCATTGTTTCCACGCCATCAATAAACAATTCCAATTTGTTCTTTAACATAAACACGGGTAGAGGTCATGACTCGCCGGCGACCGCACCTCCATCGGCCGCGCCTCCTAGTTTCCCTCAGGCGGAGGGGAAGAACGACGTCGAGGGGAAGGTGACCTGCGCTGGCGCTGAGATGGCGGCGCCACACTACAGTCAGATGATGGAGATGAATTCCGCAAATATGTCTAATGGTATGAGTCCCAAGTGGACAAAGTCGGGGATCGCTGCTGTTCGGAGTGCGGCCGTTCGTGAATGTTCGCGGGGGGTTGGTAGTCTTGGACAGTTGGAAAAACGGCGGCGGCAGTATCTAGCGCTATGCCCCGCAATGCCACACCTGCAGCACACAGGTTGAGGGCGCCAGCGATCAGCATATGATTTCCCGCAAACAAAGTCGCGACGTTGGTTGTAGCCAGGCTCTCGCTGCTGACGAACCACGTTTCCAGAGTAGGCGAGCCTCCTTTTAGTCGGCTGGTGGGCCTAACGTTGAGTAGAGCTGCGCCCATCATCCATATGCGAAGCGCCGCTAGGTTGAACCCACGGAGTGGATAGGGCGGCAACATTTGCCTGCGCTGCACAACTCTGCCGCACATATTCTTCACCACAAATGGTGTCCCTGGATCTTGACAATTACTCGCGTACAATCTCTCGTATCATATCAGTCATTGAAACTGAAGGACAGGCTTCAACACTGGTACAGATGTGACATTGGCCAGTCTTCCGAGTTTAGGTATAATTCGTCGCAGCTTGAGAGCCTCAAATGTTCTACAATGCTTTGTAACGTCAACGGTGGTGCTCAGGCTCTCTTTGCTAAAACGAAAATTTAAATGTCTTCCGCTATTCCTTTCAGGAGGTGGCCTACATTGTCTTCTTCAAGCATAGTAGGATTGACCAGCTTGCCTAACTTTAAGATGGCTTCGATGTATGCAGTACAAGTTTCTCCTGGTTTTCCAGAGAATGTCCGCGGCTCTCAATAATGGGGCCAGTTGTTCATTGTGAATGGTCTTGGCTGCTCGGTACTGCCGTCTTCAGTCATGTCCGATGGCATTAGCGGTAAGCCAATGAGTCTACGGCGTCTTCGGTAAATGGAACGCTCCGTGGTCGCTACCCAAGCACCTCTTACCAAGATGTTACGTGCTTTGTACGCACGGGAGGTTTATTTACAGGGATCGGTCCAAACAGGATGGCAGCGAAGCGTACAAATGTCGCTCTGCCCTTCATCTTCTTCTTCTTCTTCTTCTTCTTCCTTGATATTTGGCACATACCCACGAAGGGGGATTGGCCAGGGTTCAGTGTGGACTCCCAAATGTCCTACACAAACTGAATTAGTGTAATAAAGTAATTGACAACTAAACAAAAACAAAAATCACAGTTATTGAATGAAAAAATATGAAGCAAAATTTTGGAGTTTTGTAAATTTGGAATGCAATTAGCCCTTCATCTCCTTCCTTCACCGATCTACCCGACCGTTCTTTTTCATCTTCCGTCGACGTTCTGCGAAGGCGCGTGACAATATATGACAATATATATAATTGGTTCAGAGGAAAGGAAAAGAAAACTGATTGATTTATAGGAAGGGAAAGGCGCGGTAACTGTCTCACTTGTTTTCTGTAGACTCCTCAACCGCGCCGTAAGGGAAGGGAGGAAGGTGGGAGTGAAAGTGGAAAGAGAGAAAGAGGAGCCGTAGTGGAGGGCTACGGAGTAATTTCGACCACCAGGGGCTCTTTAACGTGCGTTGACATCGCACAGCACACAGAGGAAAGGAAAGGCGCACTATCTGTTACACTTGCTCTATGGACACCTGAACCAGGCCGTAAGGGAAGGGAGGAAGATGGGAGTGAAAGTAGAAAGAGTACGGAGCAATTTCGGACCCCCTGGGGATCTTGAACGTGCGCTGACATAGCACAGCACACGCACGCCACTTCGTTTCACTTCCATCGAAACGCACCCGCCGCGGTGAGGATCGAACCCAGGAACTCCGGCACAGTAGTCGGGCGTCTTACCCCTCGCAACCCCTGCGGGGGAGGAAAGTATATAACAGTTCCATCTTACTTGTACTCAGTGTGGGGAGGAGCCCCGCCGTTGTGGTGAAGTTGTTAAGGGGCTCGACTACTGTGCCCAAAGATGCTGGATCGAATCTCGGTAGCCGCGCCCGCTTTAGATGGAGCTAAAATTACCAGAAACTTTGGCGACTATAGTGGCGAAAGGCGAAATCCTGAGTGCCACATTTTGTTATGCATTTGTTGCGAATGTGGCAGCGCATGATGCTTCCAGTAAAGAGGGTGACTACTGTTTCACATTCCTCCCTTCGTATCGCGTGATACATGTGTACGGGGAGAATTGTGACAGATACTGCGCCTTTTCTATCCTGTAAATCAGTTTCAAACGCTGCTGATATCTGCTGTACTAACCCCTCTTGGGCATCTGGGTCTGCTTCTGTTTGCTGTGTGGTGCGGAATCCGAGTAAGCTGCAAATGAAAGGGCGCACAGATGCCTGGATCGTACGCCTGGTGGTGTCAGCTTCGTATATGCATGATGATGATGATCAAAACTTTATTTTTCACCGAGATAGAAGTCCCCGTGCTCCCCGCCCCTGACAGGCAGGTCTGAGAAACGGGGGCTGGAAGCCTCGCGACTAAAGACTGGCATATATACATCGGTTATTCGCGGGAAGCGAAGTCCCGGTTGACCAGCAAAGAGCCGTCTGCCTGGCGGCGATTCATGCATGAGCGAATATGCATGAATCGCCTTGTGCCGTCATGACCTGTCGTAACGGTACATCGCGCGCCGCTTGTCGAACACAACAAGCATTTCATTGAACGCATAAAAGGAAAGGCACAGTATCTGTCACTCGCGCAATCTCGCTATCGTTCTCACTGTAGACAAAAGGAGTATGAAGAGCGTTTCACGATCCGGAGCGTGGCGCACTGGTGAAGCGCTGGGATGGGGATCCAAGGTTTGAAGGTCCGATTCCCCGGTGGCAGACAAGGCTTTATTAATTTGTTATTTAAGTATCATTCAATGGTGATTGGGCATAATGGCCACTTTGAATTTGGTGGCTGGTGACGTCATATCTTCTCGACCAATCAAAGGTGCCGCAAAAGCGAGGCACATTTTGCCCACGGCAACAATAGGCCTTTAAAGGCTTTTGCCTTAAAAGGAAGACACCTGTAGACTTTGCGATTTCAGCGCACGTTAAAGAACACCAGATTGTCGAAATTTTCGGTGTCCTTCACTGCAGTGTCTCGCAAAGCCCCTCAAATTATAAATTACTACCACTATGAGAATGCAATGTTGAGGTTAACAAAAAGAGCTTTACTACTTAAGTTGAGGATAAGGCAAATAACTGTGGAGCGGCAAATGACAGGGGTAACGTTAAGAGGGAGTGCCCCGACAGGGTGGTGCAGTGATAAGACGCCCGACTACTGTCCGGAAATTGGAATACCCGGGTTCGAACCCGACCTCGGCGTCTGCGTTTCGATGGAGGTGAAACGAAGAGGCGTCCGTGTGCTGTGCGATGTCAGCGCACTGTAAAGGTCTCCAGGTGTTCGAAATTACACCGTAGCCCTCCACTACGGCTACTCTTTCTCTCCTTCCACTTTAACGCCCACCTTCCTCCCTTCCCTTACGGCGAAGTTCAGGTGTCCACAGACACAAGTGTGACAGATACTGCGCCTTTCCCTTCCTGTGAACCAATTATTAATATTAGAGATAGGAAGTTTGCAGAGCGAGTAAGAGAAATAATTCAAGTTAATGACTCTATTACAAATCAAGAATAAGGAACGGGCATGGGCTGAAGAAGCATGTGTGCAAAGAGGAAACTAATGGTTGCTATAGGCGACAAAGTGGAGCACTGCACGAACGCTAAGGAAGGCCACACGACGAGAAAAAAATGATCGTTTCTTTGAAAACGAGGAAGCGAAATTGATGCTTCTGTGGTCTAATTTGAGAAGTATTTCGAACACAGCAAGTGTTCTACTTATCACTGTGGCATCCAGAAATTTTGCCTAAAGGTCTTGTGCTGACTGATATACGACATGAAATATCTCCAGAAAGGCCAACAGAAATTATTCCATAATCTTCACTGATGGGGCTCATAAAAACATCAACCAGCATCAGTGACATGGCTGGAAAAGAAGACCGGAAAATAGAGGTGCTTATTAATAGCTGGATCGAAAAGTTTTCAAAATTTTGGGTGATGGCATTGTGCGGCATTGGGATAGAAACACCACGTGGTGGTGGCAGTCTAAATGTCCTGAATTCACGGTCATCATGGTGGTGCTGCGGATCATCGCGCTCTGGTATCTGGCCTGATGCCAACCTTTCACACTGCCTATTTTCATGTCGGTTGCATTGCAACCGGGATTTTTTCCCCACCTCCTCCCATACTATTTGGACCTTGGTGGACTGGCTTGGTGCTGAGGGTGAAGAACAGCGCCTGCTCTTCCAGCAGGCCATCGCTGTATTAGGCGCCGAAGTGTTGCGCCTCAAAAAAGTATTTTACTACTACTGTCTGGCGTCCGGGGCTCATTGTTCTCGACGGGCGTTCCTTTGAGCTTCGGCTGCCCGGATTACGCCTGCTGTCTTTCCCGCCGGTCCTGCTGCCCCTGAGTCCGAGGCCGGGCTATCGGCCTGGCATATTAGTCCCGGGAAGATGGACCAACTGCCACCAAGTACTACGCCTTCCAAGGCCCCAGTGCTTCACTTTCGTGTGGCCGGAGCAAGCTCCGGCAGATGACCTGATAGATGCGTTCGAGAAGGTCGGCGGGATCAGGAGGCTGCAGTATTTGCTACAGCTCGACGAAACTAAGTTACTCACTGCTGTGTCGTCGATGGCGCAAGCGAAGAAAGTTGTTGCTGCGGGAGCTCTGCCCGTCGGAAATCACCATGTTGCGCCAGTTGTTTTAACGCGGTAGCTTTAAGGGCCCCGTGTCGCAGAAAAGTCGGTGTCGTCTTCAGCGGCCGCCGTCCCGCGTCGTCCGGCGTTGGCCGTGAGCGAAAAATTCCAGAAGCATTAATAAATAAAAACGAGTAGGGAAAGTCGCTGACCTGAGGAATCGAACGTGGGCCTCTGGGGTGCGAGACGAGCACGCTAACCACTCCACCACTCCAGCTTTTTTTTCTTTATTGCATAAATTGGTACAAATACATCAGTAAAAGATCGTGGTTGCCATGCCCCTTGGCTGACAACCTTGTCTAATGGGCTTTCGTTGCCCCAAGTTAGCCCACCACTCCAGCTAAATGGTTTGAAACGGACAAAGGCGCGTCAATTGATTGCGGTGTTGTCTCAAAAAGGTCCCTTAGAGAAGTGTATTGTGGCGTATAATAATAATTATGCACAAGTAAAAACAGAATTAGAGAACACGCAGTTAAGCAAGTGGCAAATTACTTTTCCGCTGTACTTCCTCTTGTAACCACAGGGACGATGACGCTTGATCGGAGCGGTATGGTCAATTCTCCGTCGAGAACGTTGAGAGCGACTTGATGCGTCAAAGTTCTCGTAGCAGGTACGGCTTTGTCGATCGAGACCTTGAGTTTGGATCGGAGATCGATGATCGCTCGATGTTCGTTTAGAAAATCCATGCCGAGAATCACATCGCGGGAACAGTGCTGTAGGACGACGAATCTGGTAGGGGAGTTCCGTCCATTTACTGTAACCCTTGCGGTGCATCGCCCCGACGGCGTAATAAGGTTACCACCAGCGGTGTGGATTAGCGGGCCGTCCGGAGTGGTCGTCACTTTCTTGAGTTGGGCGCAAAAGATCCACTGATGACAGAATAGTCGGCACCGGCGTCCACTACGGCGGTAACCATGCGTCCGTCGACAGCAACCTAAAGGTCGCGTGTTTGCGTCCCAGTATTGCACGTTGGCTTCAGTGTTCTATCTCTGCTTCGTCTTGAGCTGAAGTCGCGGCTGGGGCACACCGTCGTAACGTCGCTGGGCGGCGATGTCAGCTTGAAGTGTGGTCGTGATCTCGTCGACGTTGTCGTCTTGTTGATCGGCGATTTAATGGCTGCGAGGTCGTCACTCATTGTCGGCAATGTAGGATCTTCAAGTTTTCGCCGTGAAGCAACCTCACCTCCAAAGGGTACTCTGTTTAGGTTCTCCTGCGCGGGCTTGGCGACCTTCCGCGCACACTCTCATCGTAGTTACAGCCTGACGACGCAAAGCGGGCCCTGTACGGCGATGGAGACCTGAACCAATGGGTTGGTGGCCTAATCTCGCCGCTACTCAGGTAGTTGTCGATTTCTTGCGGCCGTTCACCTGGGCGTGGTCGTGGAGCATCGACAGCAAACCCGCGGAGACCGATTCGTCAGTACAGGCAGTGGCGCAGAATGTGGCTGCCCTCAACGCAGTGGAAGCGTAATGGCCGGTTCGCTGTCCTCCAGACGTCGTACTTCCTGGGGCTTGGGGGTCGTTGGTAGGTTTGGCGGGCGGAGCCAAGGGGCGTCTTTTAGGAATAGGACGGTAGTGGCGAGGGCTCGGAAAGCCACCAAGTCGGGGAGCATGGCGACGTAATGCAGCAGCGTAGTTCATCGCTGTTGCCTCTTATGCTGGAACTGTCGTAGCCGTCACTTTAGGAACGCCGAGCGCCAGCTGAACTTCTTCACGGACGACGTCCGCGAGCGTCGCCACCTAGGGTTGTTGCGATAATGGCAGCAATCGGCGGAGCGTCTATCGCACGATCTCCTGGATGAGGTCCCGAAGGTTCTCTCTGCTTGCAGATGCGCTGGGGTAGTGGCTTTAGCAGTCCAGTGTTAAAGTGGTCGCTCGTAGTGACGCATCCGGGTGTCCAACGTCTTCTCGATGGTCGATGCTTCACTTTCAAATTCGTGGACTTTTTTCGGCGGGTTCCGGACAAGCCCTGTAAAACGCGACTCTTCAACGCCTAGCATTAAAAATTTCACTCTCTTACCATTGGTCATGCTAGGGTCGGCGCGGCGAAACAGGCGCTTCATCTCCTCTACGTAGAGCAGGACGGGCTCGTTTAGGATTTGAAGTCTTGATTGGAGGAGGACCTGAGCTCTTTCTTTTCCAACAGAACTTGCAAAGGCCATCAAATACTCGGCTTTGAATATACCCAATCTTTTAAAAAAGTTTCGTGATTTTCGAACCAAACTCGGGCATGTCCTTGAAGAAGAACGTAGACGCGCCTGAGTTTCGCAGCGTCGTTCCAGCCGTTGAATTCAGCCACACGATCGAAAAGGTTCATCCAGTCTTCCGCATCTCCACTTGGCCGTACTTGGAAGATGGGGGGCTCCCGGGGCTGCACGAAGACGACTGGTGTTGTTGACTGGGCCATTTCTAAAGTTGATGCCTTCCGGAGTGAGGCAGCAGGCCGTGTTCGGATTTTAGGCGTTTGAGTCGGCGGCTGGCTCGGTGACCTGTAGGCTGGTTCCCGAGGGCGACAGGAACAAGGTTGGGGTCTTCGTTTGACGGATCAAATACAGCAAGGCAGTGTTGACAAGGCCGTAGACACCAAAAGAAGACACAGGCTTGATGGTACTGAAATTAACTCTTTATTGGGCTGACTAGCGCCCGCAAAATAACTAAGCAACTCGGAGGCGGCGATAGCAACAAACGTGCTCGTCGATCGTCGAACAAAGAATGCCCGTCACACTCGTCAATGCTCAATTTAGAGGCTGCTCAGAACAATCGAAATAACGTGGCAAACTGGTACTAGCACAACCTGGAACATTGTAGAAACATACGCAGGTCATCGGAATCTTCGAGACAGATCTCGGCGCATCGTTCGCGACAAAGAAAATGATAACGCATCGTATCGCAAAAACAAGCATGAACAAACACGGGATACAGAATTGATACGCGTGCCAGCATAACAGCGATAAGGCCGCATGCCGGCGGCTGCTAAAAAACAACAATTCAGTTTTGAAGGTTTCGCGGTGTTATACAAATTTGCATTTTACCTGCACTCATATGGGGCTGAAACATAAAGGGTAACCAAAAGGGTTCTACTTCCTTAATTCCTCCCTGTTAAACTTCTTTCTTCTCTACTTTCTCCTCTGTCTGCACAAGGCAACGGAGGTGGCTCAGCTACAGAGCCAGTAGCAGGTCTGTGTATTTTCTTTTTCTTCTGCCTACAGCCACAACAACACCAACCCTTTCATTTTTATTTACGATACACGATGGACACCACCAGATTCATTGCGGATCACCTGAACGCTGCACATTAATACAGTTAGCGTACCCACAATGAGGCAGGCAGTTTCTGCAGATTTGGTGATGGCGAAAGCGTGTTGGCACCACACTTATCAGCAAATGGGCCCGAAAAGTGGAAGCAAAGTGCCCCGCGTGATTGAAGTCATCCGATAGTGGAGGTAGCAGTTCTTGTCTGAATATGTATCATACGTGGTGCATAAACGGTATTCCAAACAGAGTAGAGATGGGCCTTGCTCGTACACCTTCTTCCGGCCAACATATCACGAGAGGATTCATAGTGGCAGATGTCTCGCGAGGGCCGAATCCTTGGCTAACCACTACGAGACAGAAATGGTTGGTTGGTTGGTTTGTGGGGTTTAACGTCCCAAAGCAACTCAGGCTATGAGGGACGCCGTAGCGGAGGACTCCGGAAATTTCGACCACCTGGGGTTCTTTAACGTGCACTGACATCGCACAGCACACGGACGCCTTGCTTTTCGCCTCCACCGAAAAGCTGCCGCCGAGGCCGGGATTCGATCCCGCGTCCTTGGGAACAGTAGTCGAGCGTCGTAACCACTGCGCCACCCCGGCGGGGTGAGACAGAAATGGAGTCTTCTACGTTGACGCCTCCAGCCCGCACCATAGGGGCTGGTACTCGGCTACAGTCGTCCACCAAAACACTGCAATAAACGGACTCATTTTCCGTGCGCACAACATAACACAAACGAAAGAGGTTGCTATCGCCCTAGCCGCCTCATATCAGGGCTCACGGAGAACATGACCGACTCGAGGGATGCCTGCCGCAATATCGATCAGGAATACATATCATACTTCGCCAGCGCATCGAACAATTATCTGGACTCCGGCTCACACTGACCCCGATGGGAATGAAACGGCCGATGCCGCTGCCCGCGCGCTCACTTTGAAGGCACCTCTTTCGTCCCCTACCGATTTCCGAATTTAAGTGAAATAATTCAATTATTTCTGTCCATCCAGTCAATCTATCCTAAGCTCTGCAAGGGCCTCACAAAGGCGGAGGGGCGCATTTTGTTCTTGTTTAGACCAAAACTTTACTGTGCCCGGCAATACCAATATACTTTGACCCCACTTAAACGAGGAAGTGCCCACACTGCAAGGACATGTCCTCGGACATTTTATACATGGTTCGGGCATGTAAAGAAAACCAAATTTACCACCCACCCAACCCTTCGCATGAGAACTGGGGGGGGGGGGGGCACTGCTCGGCTGCTCTGAACTGATGACGGAACGGGTCTTAGGCGGGCGGGCCAGGGCAGCAGCCTTCGCCATGGTCTTAAAGGGCCACTGTCCAGGGAAGGTCCTTTTAAGAAAAGGAGCCCAGTGTTTCGATCAGGTACCGGAGATAGTCTGTGCAAAATTCTACAGCGGCACGCGCGCCGAAAAGCATCGAAAATACAATTCAAAGCTTCCTCATGCTCTCCTTTGAGAAGCCAGCATCACCGTTTCCTGCGCTGGCCCGACGGGCCCCGATAATTACGTACGTACCGCGAACGACTTCCATTGGTGCGTCTCGCTGACTAACGGGAGAAGGGTGGGTGTCTACCGCTCGCAGCGCGCTTTTCCCTCGCTACGGCCAGACTGCATCCAGCGGCGCGCGCTCCCTCGACCGTTTTTTTTTTCGCGCTCGTGGTGAGCCACGCCCCACCTGCCGCCAAACGCGGAGGAGGAAGGGGAATTTGTATTGCGGAGGCTAGACGACCTCGGGCAGGAGAGTGAAAAACCTTTGCGAGGGAACGGAAGGAGAGAGGCATGACAGAAACGGGTGATTGCGGTGGCTGTAACTGCGTTATTAGTTACTCTTTTCAAAAACATTTTGCGGCCTTCGTTCTAGGGGCGAAGTCTCACAGTCACCGGGGGAGAAAATATTTTCGACCGGAGGGTGGACAGTGGGCCTTTAAGAGCGAATTAACCTAGTAATTGTGAGGGTCGGCCCCTTAAGGACCGCTGGCGTACCCTCCCTGTATAAAAAGATAAATGTATTTTATCATTATTAAGCAAAGTAGGTAAGAGAAATAACTCGCGTTAATTACATTCACGTATAAATCAAGAAAATGAAATCATCGTGAGCAAGGCATACATACGTGCTGGGAAAAAAACAATGCTAGTTGTTGTTGTGACTGAAGGAAGAAGTACAAGGAAACGCACGGGCCTGCTACTGATTATGTAGCTGAGCCACCTCGGCTGCCTCGTGAGGACAGCAGAGAAAATGAAGACAGAAAAAGAAGAAAGAAAAAGAAGAGGAAGACAAAGACGCGCTATGGTTGAGAAACTGGAGCTCTGCAACGAACATGCGCCAAGGAGTGCCACACGACAGAAGCGAATGTTCGTTTCTTTGAAAAACAAGGAAGCGAAATTACTGCTGCTGTGCTATCAAATGAGATGTATTTGGAACAAAGGAAATGTTTTATTTGTCACTGCGTAATTTGCAAATGTTGCCTAAATATCTCGTGCTGACTGATATGCGACTTGCAAAACCTACCAGAAAAACCAACAGAAAACATTTCACAATCTTTGGATGAGGCTCATGAAAACATTAACCAGCATCAGATACAGGGCTCGAAAAGTAGACCTGCAGGTAGATGTGCTTACGATTAGTTGGCTCCGAAAGCGCTTCCTCTGTGTGCTTACTTCGACCCCTGACACACTGTGCAAGTTCATCGATGGACCAAAATTCAGTGCTGGCTTTTGAATGTAGTGTAACAGCAATTCATGGGTTGTGCTTGCGGGGGTTCCGCTGGTATCTCAATCCCTCCGCGCGTGTAGTGTGTGCCAATCTTTGCTGAGGAGGCTGCTGCGCACCGAATTGTTCCTCCGCTTCCCCCGTAGGATCCGCCCGCCCGGCGCAGCGCTCCTATCGCGGCTGCCGGGCCCTGGATCGAGTCATGGAACGACCGAAGACACGAAGAAAACGGGCTGTTCCGACTAGCATCTACCGGCCCCAGGAGCCGAGCAGCCTAGTGATTAGCGGCGCATGCTTTTTCAATGGGCGTCACGTTGGACGCGGCACTAGCTTGAGAGAGCCTATAATACTACTACTACTACTACTACTACTACTACTACTACTACTACTACTACTACTACTACTACTACTACTACCACTACTACTACTACTACTACTACAACTACTACTACTATTACTACTATTATTATTATTATTATTATTATTATTATTATTATTATTATTATTATTATTATTATTATTATTATTATTATTATTATTATTATTATTATTATTATTATTTTTATTTTTATTATTAGTAGTAGTAGTAGTAGTATTAGTAGTAGTAGTAGTAGTATAGAGGAAGACTCGTTTCACTAAGTTGGCACTGAATTGTCTGTAGGTAACGGCCAAATTAACTGACTAAATACTATCATCCCAGTATTAATTATGAATGATAATAATATTAATTGGTTCACAGGAAGGGAAAGGCGCAGTATCTGTCACACTTGTGTCTGTGGACACTTTCATCCCTTGGTGTCCACAGACACAAGTGTGACAGATACTGCGCCGTTTCCTTCCTGTGAACCAATCATTATTATTATTATTATTAATTAAAACTGTGAATATTTAGCCAGTTAATTCGGCCGTTAACTAGATAATTCAGTGCCAACTTCGGGAAACGAGTCTTCCTCTATACTACTACTACTACTAATGATAATAATAATAATAATATTAATAATAATAATTAGCAGAAACATATTAGTGTATTATTATTATTATTATTTAGTAGTAGTAGTAGTAGTAGTAGTAGTATTAATAGTATTATAGGCTCTCTCAAGCTAGTGCCGCGTCCAACGTGACGCCCACTGAAAAAGCATGCGCCGCTAATCGCTAGGCTGCTCGGCTCCTGGGGGCGGTAGATGCTAGTCGGAACAGCCCGTTTTCTTCGTCTCTTCTGTTGCTTTGTCCCTTGCGGAGCCACCGTACCGAGCAAACCCAAATAAGCTGCCGGAACCTGTTCCGGCGGACAGCCTCATCGACACTATCGAGGAGGTTGTCGGAGTAGGAGGGCTGCAGTACTTCCAGCACATTGGAGGTCTTTGTTTCCGGGCCCCCGTGTCCTTCATGGCGCAAGCGACCAAAATGGTGGCGAGAGGTGTCCGATCGTCTCGCCTGAAAAGCTCCGGTGATTTATGTGACGGTTTACCGTCTTCCCCCGTGCGTCAGCGACGAGGCTCTCGCTGCGGCGCTTTTCCCGTACGGAAAAGTCCGATCCGTCTCAGAAGTAGCGTTCCAGTCTAGGAGCCACGTCCGGAACGGGACGAGGCTGGTCAAGTTGAAAATGACGCGGTCACCCCCAACCTCCTGATGGTAACTGGGACCCGCGTGATGCTGGAGTATCGAGGAATGAAAAGCGTTTGTTCCAGGTGCGGCTTTGAGGGCCACGTTGGCGCTGCTTTTTCGGCCGTGCGCTGCGGTCGTTGCAGCGCTTACGGCCATGAAAGTGCGAGTTGCCGCTCTGCGTGCAAGCGCTGTGGCGGTGAACATCCAACGGTGGATTGTGTTCTACCGCGCTCTTATGCAGCGGCTGCCAAGTCGTCCTCGGAGCCTGGCGTACAACCCGAAAAGGCCGCGAACCTGGAGCTGTCCGGCGACGTCCAAGAGCTCAGGAGGGACGCAGAGAAGGACGACGACGAGACCTTGACGACCACGTCTGAGGCCCTCTCTGACGGGGCAACCACGGAGCCCTCCCCAGATAGCGAGCCTGTGATGGAGGTGACAACCTCTCAGAGCAACTCAGAGACTGCCTCAGACGTACCCGGCTCTGAGTCGCGAGCATTGGAGTCGCAACCTGTGGCGGGCGAGCATACGCACGGCGACAAGCTGCAGAACAAGCCCGCTCCACATGTGAAGTCGGCAAATCTGGAGGCTCTGCTGAACGCCCCGCGCCTCCTCCACTCTGCGGCTTCCGCCCCCGTCCTCTCGAGTAAGGAAGCCACCCTGTCTGGCGTTACGGTGGCAAGACGCTCTGGCTCTGCGAGGCCGCAACACCTGAGTGCGGGCCGCGGTATGAAAGCGCCTTTGGCGGACGACTGCAAGCGTCACTTTTCCGGCACAGAGAGCTGTGCATCTTTTTCGAACGCATCAGCGCCGCATAAAGGGTGCGGAAGGCACCAGACAGCTCCGGGATGGACTTCTCGGACGCCGAGTCGTAACCACCATGGCGCTGCGTCTCAGGCTCAACGGCCTCTGCGGCCGCACCCTCCTCCTCCTCCTCTTCGCATGTCTCGCGGTGGCTTCAACGCGGCTCAGTCGGCGCCGACCAACGGCCACCGCTTCTCGCTCCCGGCTAATAATCGCCTTGGCTGCGTTGCTGCGGCCTGCGAAGCGTGAACTGCGTGGGTTCCGTGTAGTGAGTGTGTGTGTGTGTGTGTTTGAATGTTTTTTTTTTTTTTGCACAGACGTAAGGAATCCCAGGTGGATCAACATCCGGGGCTTGCATCAGAGGCGTCTGTCAAAGATTGAGTCAATTTGGGACGCTAATTACAACAAACCAGGCAAAGCCTAAACTGTGTTCGTTTATCTGCGCTAAAATGGATAAAAATGAAAATAAACCTCATATTAGTCATACGCATACGCAAAATGAAGAATAACTGCAAAACGCATTCAACAGTACATTACGTGTGAGCAGTGGTGCGCCCCCTTTTTCGAATTTGATTAACTACTCAAATCGCCTGTAATTTTTTCCCACGTTCATATTCTGGTTTTGGCACAGGAGCGTCCTCCACATACATTCTATCCTTCCACAGATGGAGACGTAATTAGCGTGGCTTCGCTGGCACCTACGGCAGTGGCCCGCGAGCTAATTGCGCTCGCTTCATTCACGTGGTCAACAGCTTCTGTCACCATAAATACCATTCTGCACGCGTCGGCCTGTCTAGGAATAATGAATGGGAGTGTCGCTACAATGGTAGAACAAGGAAACGAACGTGAAAGAAAAAAGAACCGAAATATCACACACCCGTTGGGCACAGTTATCGCTCATATGACAGGAAAGAAGCTTGGAAGGATGGTGAATTTGATTTGCGTAAAATGTTAAAAACATAACTTTTTCTTAGGGTGTTAAGAATAAAACAGTACCACCATGTTGGCCCTAGAAAGCATTGCTGCCTAAATTGGAATGGCAGAAAAAATACGTACAATAAGGTGCGATAGCTTTTCCGGAACCATCTATCAAGAAACTGAGTGTGGGCTTTGGGGCACGCCTTAGTGAACGCTAAGGACTAATTACGTCCATCAGTGGTTCCTCAAGATGCACTGACATAAGACGAGCGTCTTTTGCATTGTGAAAACCAGTATCGAGTCAAAGCCGCGGAATTGGAGATTCAATTCAATTTATTAGGGCACACCGCCCGAAAGTCGTTGCCAACTTGATGCCGCAGAGAATATTCCAAAAATTGTCTCTTTCAGACTACCCCCGCCAACGTCTCCCCACGGGACGAAACGGTGAAAACTGTTCCCCATAGTTGAGAAACTAAAGTGCCCTACAGTACATGGCACAGAATAGAAAGTTCTATTATGTCATGATCCTGTTCACATAGTCATTTGGGCGAGATATGTTCGATGTTGACGGCCGACAGCATTTCCACACAGCAGCGTATCCGTATAATAACACTTTTGATACTACATCGGTCTTTCCACGACAGGCTTTAGCAATGCACAAAGCCTCACATTAGCGCAACCTTGGCATCTGCTTTTTTCCTAGTATGCATCAGTATAAATTGGCTTGATAAATGCGGCTTATACTCGTATTTTTACCAACAATATTTTTTAAATATCCATTTTAATCCATGCATCAATCGATAGAAAAGCTGTGAAACAAAACCTAGCATCTTTATAAATATTTCTTCTATGCCGATTTCCGTTCTAGCGGGATTTGAAGTGGTAACTATAAAACCATAAATGCTCACAAATCTGCATACATAGGCCGTCTTATCTAGTGGAAGGCACTTCAATTGTTCATACCCAGCTGCATAAAGGCAGCATGCCGGATTAAATTAACGGTGTTTTATGACTCTTAGTCCATTTCTTGATTTTATATAAGCAATACACGCCTTTACATATTCGGGAATATTTAGCTCTGGACTATCGCTCCATGCTACACATCGCCTTGAACTATTCAATGCTAATCCTACTACGTCTGTAAGTGTTGCCAGCAAGTGCGCACCTGTCAAAATGAGTATCCATGATTGTGGGGCAGTGGACTAGCAAAAAACGTTTACCTATTAGCGTCGCTATCTTGTCACTTAGCTGCTCTTTTGTCGCTATCCTAATGACAGAGAATAATGTAAAAGCCTGCGGTGGCCAACCGTGAAGAAATGCGAAATATAAATTCCGGCATTGGCAAAAATAAACAGACTATACAAATATTTATCCAGCTGTTATTGTAGAAAGTAAAGTAAGGTTACTTTTCACTTTGAAAACACTTCCACTTATACGCAAGAGAGGCCAAAAGTTTGCTAACATGGTAAGAGCTTGAAGAGTGGCTCCATGGACATGCGAGGTTTTGATCTCTACGGTCGAAGTCGCAATCTGAGGCGAAGTTCTTCGACAATGTCCATTGTGAATTGGTGTCCACGGTCACTAATGATGATTGCAGGAAGGACATGCCGAAGAATGACGAATCGAAGGAAGAAATTAGATACTTTAGACGCCGTAGCGGATGGTATCGCGGCTGTCTCGCAATAGCGGGTGAAATAATCCACGCACACAAGGATCCATCGGTTTCCTTTAAAGGACCTTGGGAGAGGTCCAAGAAGGTCAATGCCAAGTTGCTCAAACGGAGCTGTTGGAGGTGTGACTGGCCGCAGTTTGCCATGTGGACTTGAAGTCGAAAGCGCTGGCATTGCACACATCTGGCGACATATCGCTCGATCGTTGAACTTATCTTCGGCCGGTCTGCGTCGTCATCAGTCGTTTGAAGCGGCAAACGCAAAAGACAATCAGCATCTGAGTGTTTATGGCCGCTTTTACGCACCACAGTAAAATTAAACTCTTGCAGCCGGTAAGCCCATCGAGCAAGCCGCCCACAGGGGTCACGAAGACTCACCAGCCAACAAAGGGAATGGTGGTCGTTCACGATGGTGAAAGCATTCCAGTACAGATAGGAACGAAAGCGCTGTACAGCGAAAACAACGGCGAGACATTCTTGCTCCGTAACCGTGTAATTTCTTTCACATTTACTCAACGAACGGCTGGCATACGCTATCACGTGCTAATCGCGTCCATGGTGTTGTATAAGTACAGCGCCGATACCGATACCACTTTCGTCAGTGTGTAGTACTTCAATTGGAGCTGATGGGCAAAAGTCGCGGAGGATGGGGCCCGAGGTAAAAAAAAATTTCAGATGAGGGAAAGCTGAGTCACATTCGCTGGTCCAATTGAATGATGCATCTTTAGGCAGTAGACGCGTGATTCGATAAGCGATGTCTGCAAACCTCGGTATAAAGCGTCGAAAATACGAGCATAGCCCCAAAAAGCTGCTCAGCTCTTTTACTAATTTGGGCATGGTAAAAATTTCGACAGCTTTAATTTTCTTGAGGTCTGGTCGAACACCTTTTTTATCAACTAAGTTACCGAGGGCAATTGTTTCACGATCAGCAAAATGGCATTTCATTGGCATCGCACAGCGCTCGTGTGCTGTGCGATGTCAGTGCACGTTAAAGAACCCCAGGTGGTCGAAATTGCCGGAGTCCTCCACTACGGCATCTCTCATAGCCTGATTCGTTTTGGAATTTTAAACCTCACAAACTAACCAAACCATTTCTTTGCATTCAGTACAAGACCAGCTCGTTCAATGCAGTCAAACACGATATCCAGACGGCTGTTGTGCTCACTAAATGTTTTACCCAAAATTACAATGTCTTCCAAATAACAAACAAATATGCCACTTTAGTCCACGGAGGATTGTATCCATGAACCGCTCGAATGTGGCAGGCGCATTACATAATTCAAAAGGCATAACATTAAACTCCTAAAGTCCGTCTGGTGTTACGAATGCCGTTTTTTCTTTATCTGCAGTGTGCATGATGATTTCCCAGCAGCCGGATCTCAAGTCAATAGAAGAAAACTATGAAGCTGACTGCAGACAGTCAATTGCGTCATCTATACGAGGAAGCGGTTAGACGGCTTTCTTCTCGTCCATCCCATCGCAACCCGGCGGCTCTACGGCATGGACAAGAGGCTGCAAACTTATAAGGAAATTTTAGAACGCTACAGACTTAGCAGAAGGTCCCTGCCACCACCGGACCGAACGCTAACTAACAAGGAGGCCGTCGCTTGGCGGCGCCTGCAAGCTGGGAATTGCCCAAGTCCCGTTTGACTTTTCCACACGCAAGTGGAGGTAAAGGCGGACGATAAATGCGAAACCTGCGGAGAAAGGGGTACTCTGGATCACATAATCTGGCAATGCCTCGATTCTTCTTGCGCCAAGGAAAACATAAATAGTAGAGAAGCCTGGGACATGCTACTGCGGAGCGAGTCCCCCGCCAACCAGCGAAGAAACACTGTCGCTTCGCCTGTCTTTAGTCGCGGAGGCCCCGGCCTCCGTCCCATAGGCCTGCGTGCCGGGGGCTGAGAGTAGGGGGCCTCCTACATCGGTGGAAAAATAAAGTTCATAAAAACAACAACAACGGCTTTCTTCGTGACTGTATTTAAGCGGCGGTAGTCAACACAAAACCTCCATGCAGGTGCAGCGGTGGCGTAGCGGTAGAATATCCGCCTCGCATGCAAGAGGACCGGGGTTAAAATCCCGGTGCCGCGCAATTCTCCACCGGATGAAAAAAAAAAAAAAATCCGCGTGTCGATGGAATTGCATAAACAGGTTTGGGGTGCGACCTGATGCCGGTGAACACCTCCGGCAACGCACTCCCTCACCAGAACAGGCGTTGGCCACCCTGGTGCAGTAATTGGCCGCAACCTTTCATGATAAGCTCCACGAAACCCCGGCCCTCAGTCACCAGCGGCTGCGGAACAACTGACCACGGCGGCGGTCAGACCTGTGACGCAGCAGGGGGTGCTAAGAAAGCCTGGCTCCGCTGGACAGGCCGCCATTGGAAACTGACCCTGGAAACGTTTAATGCTAGAACCCTAGCTAGTGAAGCTAGTTTAGCAGTGCTGTTAGAGGAACTAGATGGCATGAAATCGGATGTCATAGGGCTTAGTGAGGTTAGGAGGCCGAATGAGGCATACAAGTACTGAATGATGGGCATGTACTGTGTTATCGAGGTTTACCAAAGAGGCGACAACTAGCAGTAGGTTTCCTTGTCAATAAGTATATCGCGGGTAATATAGATGAATTCTATAATGTTAATGAGAGGGGTGCAAGCATCGTAATTAGGCTTAATAAGCGGTATAAACTGAAGGTTGTACAGGCCTATGCACCTACATGTAGTTATGATGACCAGGCAGTTGAAAGCTTCTATGAAGATGTAGAATCGGCAATGCGAAAAGTAAAGACGCAGTATACTGTACCAATGGGCGACTTCAATGCCAAAGTAGGGAAAAAGCAGGCAGGAGACAAGGCAGTAGGTGACTATGGCAATGGTTCTAGGAATAGCAGGGGG
Organism: Amblyomma maculatum; assembly: GCF_055883805.1. Classification (NCBI taxonomy): domain Eukaryota; kingdom Metazoa; phylum Arthropoda; class Arachnida; order Ixodida; family Ixodidae; genus Amblyomma; species Amblyomma maculatum. The sequence goes on along the minus strand of NC_139351.1, from coordinate 59,603,037 downwards.
GAGTTTCTAGTTGAGGTTGCAGAGCGCAATAACTTTCGAATCATGAATACCTTCTTCAGCAAACGGAAGAACCGGAAATGGACATGGAAAAGTCCTAACGGAGAGACTGAAAATGAAATCGACTTCATAATGTTTTCAACCCCCGCCATTATGCAAGATGTAGAGATAATCGGGAAAGTGCGATGCAGTGACCACAGGATGGTGAGGTCCCGAATTAGCCTAAATGTGAAGAAGGAACGCAACAGATTAGTAAGAAAGAAACCCATGGATGGATAGATGGGAAAACATTTATTTCATCTGCTTTAAGAGGTTCAGTTTGATTGCTGGCCACGCCAGATGGCCGCCAGTTCCGTACTGTCGGCGATCTCTTCGGTCCACTCAGTGACCCGAGCCTGGATGGCTGGGTCCGAGCAGCGCAGCACGGCCTCCAACTCCTCCAGAGATGGAGCTGGCCGCAAATCGGCGGGTGGCGGATAGGCCGCGCACCCCCATGTAATGTGGTCTAAAGTAGCGTCGACGCAACACTCTTTGCATTCAGGGTCAACCTGTTCTTTGAATATATATGAATAAACTTTGGGGCAGGGGAAGGAGCGGGTTTGTAGCTGGCGCCAGAGTATCTCCTGGGCCTTGCTTAATGAATTGTGTGGTGGAGGGAAGATGCGCCTTCCCAGGCTAAAATGGCGAGTTATATCATGGAACGAGAGCAAGCCCTCCCTCGCGCCCGCGGGAAACGAGGTGCTCACCGCCCGGCCGACGAAACCTCGGGCATATTCGTGAGCCTTCTCGTTCCCGGGATTGCCCGAGTGAGCCGGAACCCATACCAGTTCTATCGTCCTACCAGGGACTGGACGATAGCTTTTAAGGATATGCCTTGCGGCAGCCGACAGACGGCCCCTCCCGAAATTCCGTACGGCTGTTTTGGAATCACTGACTATAACATCTGCTTCGGTAGAAGCGATAGCCAGCGCGATGGCTGCTTCCTCTGCAGCCTCGGAGGTTCTGGTGCGTACAGTAGCTGAAGCTAAGACTTTGGTAGGCGTGGACTCACGGGCCCCAGTCACTGCACAAATCGCGAAACCGCGGTCCGTCTCTTCATACTCGGCCGCATCTATGTAAGCAACCGAATGGTTTCCTTTGTATTTGGTGTGTAGTGCACGTGCGCGTGCTAGTCGCCTGCCTTCGTGGTGAATGGGGTGCATATTCTTAGGGAGCGGCTTGATAACAAGCTCCTTCCTGATTGCTGTGGGTATTTGCCTGGAATCGTCCGCCATGGGTTCGGCATTGATGCCTAGCCTCAACAAGAAAAGCCTCCCGGCTTTGGTGCGCGCCAGTCTGGAGTACTGCGCTAATAAATGCGCTTCCTTGAGTTCATCAAATGTGTTGTGCACTCCAAGAGCTAAGAGCCTATCGGTTGAGGTGTTTCTCGATAGTCCTAGTGCTGTATTGTAAGCTTGCCGGATAAGACATTCAACCTTTTGCTTTTCGCCTTGGTAAAGGTGCAGATAGGGCAGGTTGTAGACTAGCCTGGTGATGACGAAAGCCTGAATGAGTCGACAGGTGTCGCGTTCTTTCATGCCCCTCCTCTTGTTGGCTATTCGCTTGATTAGTCTGGCTGTTTGGGTGACTTTTGTGGTCAGTTTATCTAATGTTCCTAAATTTCTGTGGTTACTCTGAATGAACATGCCTAGGATTCTGATGGTGTCTACTTGTTTGATTGGCAGTCCTTTGAGCTCTACTCTGATTGCAGGAAGCGGAGGTCCGTTCTTTCGATTGGGGCCTTCTCGAACTACAAGGAGTTCTTACTTAGAGTGTGAACTTTCAAGAACCGCCCTTAGAGCGTAAGTCTCAATGGTGTCGACTGCTTCCTGAAGCACACTTTCTACTTGGGCATCACTTCCCCTGTTCACCCACAGGGTAATGTCGTCCGCGTAAAACGTATGCTGTAGCCCCTCGATGGCGGAGAGTAGGCGGTAGGATAGTTATAGAGGATACCGGTAAGCTGTCTAAGGAGACGAAAGATTTGATTAAGAAACGCCAGAGTATGAAAGCTTCCAATCCAACAGACCAGATCGAATTGGCCGAGATATCAAAGCTAATCAATAAGCGCAAGGTGGCCGATATAATAATGTATAACATGGAGAAAATTGAGCTTGCTGTAAAGAAGGGGGGAAGCCTTAAAGCGGTAAATAAAAAATTGGGCATAGGCAAAAACCAGATGTATGCGATAAGGGACAAGGCGGGCAACGCCATCACTAATATGGACAAGATAGTCAAAGTAGCCGAGGAGTTCTATACAGATCTCTACAGTAACCAAAGTAGTCAGGACCGTAATGAGATTGGCGGTAGGGAAAAAGTCAAACGTTCCACCAGTGACGAAGGACAAGGTCATGAAAGCACTAGAATCTATGAAAAGGGGGAAATCAGCTGGAGAGGATCAGATAGCTACGGATTTGCTGAAGGACGGGGGGGATATCGTGCTAGAAAAACTGGCCACCCTGTATACGCAGTGCCTGGTGTCATCTACGGTACCGGAACCATAGAAGAATGCAAACATTATCCTCATTCACAAGAAAGGGGACTCTAAGGACCTTAAAATTACAGACCAGTCAACTTACTGTCTGTTACGTATAAGGTATTTACTAAGGTAATGGCTAATAGAATAAGGACAACCTTACACTGCAATCAAGCAAAGGATCAAGCAGTTTCGGAAACGGTACTCTAATATCGATCATATCCATATTATCAATCAGGTGATAAAAAAATGCTCGGAATATAACCAGCCCTTATACATAGCATTCATTGATTACGAAAAAGCATTTGACTCAGTTGAAACCTCAGTGGTGATGCAGGCATTGCGAAATCAGGGGGTAGACGAGCCGTACGTGAAAGTGCTGGAATATATATATAGTGGCTGCACAGCAACCATAGTTCTGCATAAAGAAAGTAACAAAATCCCATAAGGAAAGGTGTTAGGCAAGGAGACGCAATCTCCCCAGTACTATTCACAGCTTGCTTAGAGGAAGTATTCAGAGACTTGGAATGGGAGCAGTTACGGATAAGGGTAGATGGAGAATACCTCAGTAATCTGCGATTCACTGATGACCTTTCCTTAATAAGCAACTCTGGGGATGAACTGCAAATGATGATTGATGACCTAGACAGGAAAAGTAGAAAGGTAGGCTTGAAAATCAATATGCAGAAGACTGAGGTAATGTTCGATAGCCTCGGGAAGGAACAGCAGTTTACGTTAGCTAGCGAAGCACTGGAAGTAGTAGGCTAATATGTCTACTTAGGACAGGTAGTAACCGCAGATCCGGACCATGAAAAGGAAATAACAAGAAGAATAAGATTGGATGGAGCGCATTTGGCAAGCACTCGCAGATTATGACTAGCAGCTTACCTGTATTGCTGAAGAGGAAAGTATATAAGAGTTGCATCTTACCTGTACTCACCTATGGGGCTGAAACGTGGAGGCTAACCAAGAGAGTTCTACTTAAGTTGAGGACAACCCAGAGGGCTATGGAACGAAAAATGGTAGGGGTAACATAAAGAGATAGAAAGCGTGCAGAGTTGGTCAGAGAAATAACTCAAGTTACCGACATTCTAGTGGAAATTAAGAAGAAGTGGACATGGGCAGGACATGTAGTGCGAAGAGAGGATAACCGATGGTCGCTGAGGGTAACAAACTGGATTCCAAGGGAAGGAAAGCGTAGCAGGGGGCAGCAGAAAGTTAGGTGGACGGATGAGATTACGACGTTCGCAGGGGTCAAGTGGATGCAGCTAGCACAAAACCGGGTTAAGTGGAGAAATATGGGAGAGGCCTTCGCCCTGCAGTGGGCATAATCAGGCTGATGATGATGATGAGTCAACACAAAACCTCCATGTGCCATCTTTCTAACAAGGATAACCGGAGCTGCCCAAATACTACAGGACTCTCGAATAATGCTGCGCTTTAGCACGTCTTGAACTTGCTCATCTATTACCTTACGTTCAGTTGCTGAGACTCGATAGGGCTTCTGACATATTAGAGGTGCGGCTCCGGTGTTGATCGTGGGATGAATACGACTGGTAGGTAGTGGTGTTGAGTCGTCCTTGCAAAGTCGAACTCTGTCATGTGTTTCAGTAGTTTCACTAGAATGCGGCGCTCGGTTGTAGGAAAAGACTTAATAATCGTAGCCGTAACTTCGGTCTCCATACCTTGTTGCACCTGCTGCTCAATGACAGAGCTGTTTAACGCCGCGTTGGAACCTGATACGCCTGCCTCGAAACGCGCGAGTTTTAGGCCCCGAGGCAACGCAGTTGGCTCTTCAAAGAGGTTCACTGTCCAAGCTCAGTGCGGCCTCTAGTCACGGGAACGACAAAACGTGACACAAGGATAGTCTTCTTAGAGCAGGTGAGTCTCGTAGGTTCTACTATAGCTTCAAGAGGTTCGCACTGGTTGCGAATAGAGAAATCCCACACGAATGCTGCAGATAACGCTGGCACAATTGTGTCTTCTTCCACAGCAAATGCTCCAAAAACAGGTGTCGAGTCATCCACAAAAGCCGAAAGTAGTGAAGGATTCAAAACAATCTCTCCTGTACCACAGTCTAAAGTTACGCCGCACCCTTGTAGAAAATCAATCCCGAGAATAACATCATGCGTTGACCGAGGCAGCACTGCAAATTGTACTCTAAACTCGAGGCCACCAATAACAACTTCCGAAGCACACACGCCAAGAGGAACTAAAGGTTCACCACCGAAACCACGGAATAACACTGCACGTTCACCATAGAATATTACTTTCCTACCTGAAAGGTTCCTTAAACTCAAACTCATAACATATACTGTAGCACCAGTGTCCACAAGAGCCATTGTTTCCACGCCATCAATAAACAATTCCAATTTGTTCTTTAACATAAACACGGGTAGAGGTCATGACTCGCCGGCGACCGCACCTCCATCGGCCGCGCCTCCTAGTTTCCCTCAGGCGGAGGGGAAGAACGACGTCGAGGGGAAGGTGACCTGCGCTGGCGCTGAGATGGCGGCGCCACACTACAGTCAGATGATGGAGATGAATTCCGCAAATATGTCTAATGGTATGAGTCCCAAGTGGACAAAGTCGGGGATCGCTGCTGTTCGGAGTGCGGCCGTTCGTGAATGTTCGCGGGGGGTTGGTAGTCTTGGACAGTTGGAAAAACGGCGGCGGCAGTATCTAGCGCTATGCCCCGCAATGCCACACCTGCAGCACACAGGTTGAGGGCGCCAGCGATCAGCATATGATTTCCCGCAAACAAAGTCGCGACGTTGGTTGTAGCCAGGCTCTCGCTGCTGACGAACCACGTTTCCAGAGTAGGCGAGCCTCCTTTTAGTCGGCTGGTGGGCCTAACGTTGAGTAGAGCTGCGCCCATCATCCATATGCGAAGCGCCGCTAGGTTGAACCCACGGAGTGGATAGGGCGGCAACATTTGCCTGCGCTGCACAACTCTGCCGCACATATTCTTCACCACAAATGGTGTCCCTGGATCTTGACAATTACTCGCGTACAATCTCTCGTATCATATCAGTCATTGAAACTGAAGGACAGGCTTCAACACTGGTACAGATGTGACATTGGCCAGTCTTCCGAGTTTAGGTATAATTCGTCGCAGCTTGAGAGCCTCAAATGTTCTACAATGCTTTGTAACGTCAACGGTGGTGCTCAGGCTCTCTTTGCTAAAACGAAAATTTAAATGTCTTCCGCTATTCCTTTCAGGAGGTGACCTACATTGTCTTCTTCAAGCATAGTAGGATTGACCAGCTTGCCTAACTTTAAGATGGCTTCGATGTATGCAGTACAAGTTTCTCCTGGTTTTCCAGAGAATGTCCGCGGCTCTCAATAATGGGGCCAGTTGTTCATTGTGAATGGTCTTGGCTGCTCGGTACTGCCGTCTTCAGTCATGTCCGATGGCATTAGTGGTAAGCCAGTGAGTCTACGGCGTCTTCGGTAAATGGAACGCTCCGTGGTCGCTACCCAAGCACCTCTTACCAAGATGTTACGTGCTTTGTACGCACAGGAGGTTTATTTACAGGGATCGGTCCAAACAGGATGGCAGCGAAGCGTACAAATGTCGCTCTGCCCTTCATCTTCTTCTTCTTCTTCTTCCTTGATATTTGGCACATACCCACGAAGGGGGATTGGCCAGGGTTCAGTGTGGACTCCCAAATGTCCTACACAAACTGAATTAGTGTAATAAAGTAATTGACAACTAAACAAAAACAAAAATCACAGCTATTGAATGAAAAAATATGAAGCAAAAATTTGGAGTTTTGTAAATTTGGAATGCAATTAGCCCTACATCTCCTTCCTTCACCGATCTACCCGACCGTTCTTTTTCATCTTCCGTCGACGTTCTGCGAAGGCGCGTGACAATATATGACAATTGGTTCAGAGGAAAGGAAAAGAAAACTGATTGATTTATAGGAAGGGAAAGGCGCGGTAACTGTCTCACTTGTTTTCTGTAGACTCCTCAACCGCGCCGTAAGGGAAGGGAGGAAGGTGGGAGTGAAAGTGGAAAGAGAGAAAGAGATAGATAGATAGATGGATTTATTGAAAGGAAAAGGCAGAGAGGTTGGCCCGAATAATTCAAATCTGGCCTGCTACTCTGCACTGGGGAAGGTGAAGGAGAGAAGAAAGAAGGTCATGATGGGTGACGATGTGGGAGAAGGTATATGAAATATATATACTGACACAGCAGTTTGTTTTACAAACGTGAATCAAGTCCGCTGGCACTCAAATAACGGCAAAGAGCGCGCACTGCCTGGACGCCCTTCCCCTTGTCCTGCCAAGCGCCCAGCAGCAGTTCCTCCGACAGAGGCCTCTTGTCTAAACGCTTCAAGGAAGCAGCTAGCACATTTCTTTCGTTCGCATACTCTGGGCACACCAATAATACATGGTCCACAGTCTCTGGGATGCCACAAGTTGAACATTCCGGTGAGTCCATCTGTCCAATTAAATGTAGGTACTTGCGCGTGAAAGCCACGTTTAAACGAAGTCGATGTATCAAGCATGTCTGATGACGCGGAATATCACGCGGAACAATAAATTTAAATGTTCGATCGAGCCTTCTCAGACGGATGTGTCGGGCGTCTGGTTGAGCCCAGTAAGTTGCTGTAGCAATATTCATATAACTCTTTAGAAGACACGTCGTATCCGCCCTTGAAAAAGGCACAGCTGTTTGGAGGCCATTGATGTGTGCGCTTTTCGCTTCAACATCGGCCTGCTCATTCCCATGGAGGCCGCAGTGGGCAGGAATCCATTGAAACATTATCATGTGGCCTTGCAGCTGAGCAGATGTGATGAGCTCCATAATGTTTAGTGCCAGGGACTGATAGGCAGTGTGGCGTAAGAAGTTTTCCAAAATTTGTAATGCAGTCTTCGAGTCCGTGAATATACACCATTTTTGAGGTGGTTCCCCACATATATAGCGAATAGATTCTCGAATGGCTACAAGTTCGGCAGCGGTTGATGTAGAGGTATGTCCCAAAAGGAAATGCAGAGTCGTTTTCTGAGCTGGTATGACCACAGCTGCAGCGGATGCTTGTGCTGACACAGATCCATCGGTGCATACATGAATATAACTGGGATATTCTGACCAGATGTGTGCCAGAGTAAGTTGTTTGAGTCCACTAATTGGTACCATTGATTTCTTTAATATTCCGGGAACACGAAGGTGCACCAAAGGTTTATCCATCGTCCATGGTGGTTGGGTGGGACGGTATGGGAGGGCATATCCTGTCGGTACTTGCGACTGATGGCAGCGGAGTGCACTTGTAAAACTGCAGTCCGGCCTCTCATCCAGAATCTTGCTGAGTGGGTGAAAACGGTGTCTTGTAAGTGCTCGTAAATATACACGAAGTGGTTCGTGGGACAAGTATATGGACATTGGGCGAGCGTGTGCCTCTTCAATTGTGCCTTTGTTAGAGGTGCATCTGGGCAGTCCAAGGCATATTTTCAGTGCCTGCGCTTGCACGCTCTCTAAAGTCCGCAAGCAGGAAATGCTCATACTAGAGAGTACTGGGAGACTGTACCGGATGTAGCCAACAAACAGAGCCTCGTAAAGCCGTATTAAGGAGCGCTCAGTTGGACCCCATTTGATGCCAGCTATGTACCGAAGTACATGGCAAAAATTAATTAGCCTCTTCTTCACCATAGCAATATGTTTCGACCAAGATAGTCGGTGGTCGATAATTACTCCCAAGAATCTGTGCCTGGAGACGTATGGTATTACGACTCCATGAAGGGTAATCGGGTAGCGGCTGACACATTTTCCCGTAAACGCGATCACTGCACACTTTTCTGCCGCTAAAAATAAACCTTGACGCCGTAAGTACATCGATGTTGATGACACAGCTCGTTGCAGTCTCGCACGTAGTTGTGGGCGCGTCGAACCAGAGGCCCAGATGCAGATGTCATCAGCATATGCACTTATGTGGATGTTAGTTGGAAGTTCACTCACCAGGCCAATTAGCGCAACGTTAAATAAAGTTGGGCTGAGAACTCCTCCCTGTGGAACTCCACGAGTGACCTGAAAGTGGGTAGTATCTCCTTCAGGCGTAGTCATGTAAACAGAGCGGCCGCTGAGATAGCTTACAATCCACAAGTACAGCCGGCCACCAACTCCCACGTCGTCAAGTCCATCAAGAATAGCTTCATGGAGGACGTTGTCGTAAGCTCCCTTTATATCTAAAAAGACAGCAGCTACTAGTCGACGGTGACGCTTTTCGTGTTCTACTGTCGCCACAAGGTCGATGACGCTATCAATGGAAGAGCGTCCGCGGCGAAATCCAGTCATCATATTCGGATAAAGATCATTACTCTCTAGATACCACTCAAGTCTTGCCAGCACCATGCGCTCCATAACCTTTCCAACACAGCTTGCTAGGGCAACTGGCCGGTATGAGGTAAGTTCGAGAGGAGGCTTTCCAGGCTTCAAAAGAGCAACCAGGCGGCTAATTTTCCAGTGTTGAGGAACAGTACTAGAAGCCCATATATCATTGAAATAATTAAGTAGTGCAGTTCTACCATCCTTGCCTAGGTTCGATAAGGTTGAATATGTAATCCCGTCAGGACCAGGTGCAGATGAATGCCGACAAGAAGCAAGAGCGGCGTCTAATTCAGCTATTGTAAAGGGCACGTCGTATTGATCATTCGGCGAAGGTGGTGCAAAAACCTCTGAAATTGGTAACTGTGCCTGGTTTGTGCCCACAACCATTTTACAAAAATCTTCAGCTACGTCAACTTCATTGCGGCGTTGGTAAAGGGCCAGGGCACGAAAAGGGTGCCTTTCTCGCGGAGGTGTGCGCAAGCTTCTCGCAACATGCCAGATACGCGACAGGGGCTTACGGGGATCCAGTGATGAGCAGAACTGTCTCCAACGTTGTCGTCCTAACCTCTCCAGGTGACGCAAAACTTTTCGTTTAGCTCGGCGAGAAAGTGCGAGATCTTGCGCGGATTTCGTTCTCCTGTACTTCCTTTCAGCCCGCCGACGGATCGCGCGAAGCCGCTCGAATTCCACGTCGATGCTGGACACTGACACCGGCACACTAACATAGCGAGTGTTCTCATTGAGAGAGGAAGTAATGAGTCCCTCTATTTGAGATGGTGACTGGAGGTCCACGCTGGAAGTCTCCACCGCTGCCCTAAAGGCGGGCCAGTCTGTGTATTGCACACGAGGTGAAGTGGCAGGTGCAAACCACTTGATGCATATGTACGTTGGTATGTGATCACTCCCATGTGTTTCCACATCACTACACCAAGAAACGGAGGGATGGAGGCTTCTGGAAACAAACGCCACATCCAAGCAGCTGCTGTAGGTTGTTCCGCGTAGAAACGTCGGTGAGCCGTCGTTTATATTGACGAGGTCTTGTGTATGCATAAAGTCTGCCAGGTCTCTTCCTCTATTGCTCATTATTGCACTACCCCACTGAGGGTGGTGAGCATTAAAGTCCCCCACAATAATACGAGGAGCTGCACAACACTGGATTGTTGAAAATAGATATGATTTGTCCAAGCCATCCCTCGGTGGAATATAAGCGCCTATTACAGAACATACTCGTCCTTTCAGGGTTAACGTCAAACAAATGTAGTGGTTCGTGTTGTGGGGCTGCAGAGCATGGCGGACGTGCGCAATGTCTTGGCGTACACATACCAGCACTTTGCTTGTTTCGTTTGCTTCTCTAGACCATAGCAGAACATATCCAGAAAGGCGGAAAGCAGCCGGCATGTTGGGCTCACAGATCACAATCACAGGAAAGCGGTACTTCTGTACCCGCTGTCGGAAGTCACTCAGCCGACCACGCAGGCCTCGGGCATTCCATTGCATCACTACACTGCGGCGCAAGTGCATCGTCACAGATGTGGGGTTAGTTTGTTGCGCCATTGTGAATTATTGCAATGCCGCCAAGAGCGGCTCAAATGCGTCCAAAAACTGAACAGCAAACTTTGCTGTTTGCGTGTTGATGCTGGAGAGCAGCACCCGCATTGAACGAACCAGCTGTTTCAGCATTTCTTTTACCTGCTGGCTGTCGGGATTGTCGGAATTTTCAGTACGTGTGGCAACCAAACTGGGATTAGGCCTGGCGTTGGCCTTTGGTGGTAGAGCTGGCCACTCAGCATCAGAGGCGGTAGGTAATACAACAGCCTCTGTCTGATCCTTGGCCTGAGACACTGTCTGCGACATTACAGCAAGAGTACTTTTAACAGGATTAGACTCAATCTGTTGTGGCACCTGAGCTGACGTTAACTCTGAAGTTGACTTATCCAGGCTAGGCTTGCCTTCCGATTCCTTGTGTCGGCGTCGGGAACGGTGCTTGCGACGACGAATAGACGCGGCCGCTTCTTGATGAGTCGAGTTATCTCTCACCATCTTTTTTTTTTTAGTATACGTTTTTCATCCTGAGAGAAAGAGGAGCCGTAGTGGAGGGCTACGGAGTAATTTCGACCACCAGGGGCTCTTTAACGTGCGTTGACATCGCACAGCACACAGAGGAAAGGAAAGGCGCACTATCTGTCACACTTGCTCTATGGACACCTGAACCAGGCCGTAAGGGAAGGGAGGAAGATGGGAGTGAAAGTAGAAAGAGTACGGAGCAATTTCGGACCACCTGGGGATCTTGAACGTGCGCTGACATAGCACAGCACACGGACGCCACTTCGTTTCACTTCCATCGAAACGCACCCGCCGCGGTGAGGATCGAACCCAGGAACTCCGGCACAGTAGTCGGGCGTCTTACCCCTCGCAACCCCTGCGGGGGAGGAAAGTATATAACAGTTCCATCTTACTTGTACTCAGTGTGGGGAGGAGCCCCGCCGTTGTGGTGAAGTTGTTAAGGGGCTCGACTACTGTGCCCAAAGATGCTGGATCGAATCTCGGTAGCCGCGCCCGCTTTAGATGGAGCTAAAATTACCAGAAACTTTGGCGACTATAGTGGCGAAAGGCGAAATCCTGAGTGCCACATTTTGTTATGCATTTGTTGCGAATGTTGCAGCGCATGATGCTTCCAGTAAAGAGGGTGACTACTGTTTCACATTCCTCCCTTCGTATGGCGTGATACATGTGTACGGGGAGAATTGTGACAGATACTGCGCCTTTTCTATCCTGTAAATCAGTTTCAAACGCTGCTGATATCTGCTGTACTAACCCCTCCTGGGCATCTGGGTCTGCTTCTGTTTGCTGTGTGGTGCGGAATCCGAGTAAGCTGCAAATGAAAGGGCGCACAGATGCCTGGATCGTACGCCTGGTGGTGTCAGCTTCGTATATGCATAATGATGATGATCAAAACTTTATTTTTCACCGAGATAGAAGTCCCCGTGCTCCCCGCCCCTGACAGGCAGGTCTGAGAAACGGGGGCTGGAAGCCTCGCGACTAAAGACTGGCATATATACATCGGTTATTCGCGGGAAGCGAAGTCCCGGTTGACCAGCAAAGAGCCGTCTGCCTGGCGGCGATTCATGCATGAGCGAATATGCATGAATCGCCTTGTGCCGTCATGACCTGTCGTAACGGTACATCGCGCGCCGCTTGTCGAACACAACAAGCATTTCATTGAACGCATAAAAGGAAAGGCACAGTATCTGTCACTCGCGCAATCTCGCTATCGTTCTCACTGCAGGCAAGGGGAGTATGAAGAGCGTTTCACGATCCGGAGCGTGGCGCACTGGCGAAGCGCTGGGCTGGGGATCCAAGGTTTGAAGGTCCGATTCCCCGGTGGCAGACAAGGTTTTATTAATTTATTATTTAAGTATCGATTCAATGGTGATTGGGCATAATGGTCACTTTGAATTTGGTGGCTGATGACGTCATATCTTCTCAACCAATCAAAGGTGCCGCAAAAGTGGGACACATTTTGCCCACGGCAACGATGGGCCTTTAAAGGCTTTTGCCTTAAAAGGAAGACGCCTGTAGACTGTGGGATTTCGGCGCACGTTAAAGAACCCCAGATTGTCGAAATTGTTGGTGTCCTCCACTGCAGCGTCTTGCAAAGCCCCTCAAATTATAAATTGCAATCACTATGAGAATGCAACGTTGAGGTTAACAAAAAGAGATTTACTATTTAAGTTGAGGATAAGGCAAATAACTGTGGAGCGGCAAATGACAGGTGTAACGTTAAGAGGGAGTGCCCCGACAGGGTGGTGCAGTGATAAGACGCCCGACTACTGTCCGGAAATTGGAATACCCGGGTTCGAACCCGACCTCGGCGGCTGCGTTTCGATGGAGGCGAAACGAAGAGGCGTCCGTGTGCTGTGCGATGTCAGCGCACGTTAACGATCTCCAGGTGTTCGAAATTACACCGTAGCCCTCCACTACGGCTACTCTTTCTCTCCTTCCACTTTAACGCCCACCTTCCTCCCTTCCCTTACGGCGAAGTTCAGGTGTCCACAGACACAAGTGTGACAGATACTGCGCCTTTCCCTTCCTGTGAACCAATTATTAATATTAGAGATAGGAAGTTTGCAGAGCAAGTAAGAGAAATAATTCAAGTTAATGACTCTATTACAAATCAAGAATAAGGAACGGGCATGGGCTGAAGAAGCATGTGTGCAAAGAGGAAACTAATGGTTGCTATAGGTGACAAATTGGAGCACTACAGCGAACGCTAAGGAACGCCACACGACGAGAAAGAATGTTCGTTTCTTTGAAAACGATTGATTGATTGAATGTCCTTTATTGAATGGGAAGGCTCATGGCCTTGGATGGGGATAAAGGGGAGTAGACATAATCTTCATTGTTTAGGTCGTCACTCGAATCACATTGCTCTAACCAGGCCACTAAGCGAGCCATACTTGGCAAATATCATCTGTGTGTTTGCATCAGTTTCTAGAAGGGAACGGTAGTTCAGGCGGTAGGGTTCGATCTCGGGGCGTCCAGTAGAAAAAGCAGGGCATTCCCAAAGTAAATGAGATATGCCGCCGCAGGTTAGAGTCGTACAGTGTGGGCACGTAATCATTTTCTCCTTATACTGACGCCAGCGGGCCATAATACGTGGCGTGTAAGCCGCATGGGCGATGAGCTTATTCAAAAAGACTTCTTGACTTCGGGTGAGGTGGGTTCTTCTCGTAAAAGGTGGGTCTGGTGTTTGAAAACGAGGAAGCGAAATTAATGCTTCTGTGCTCTAATTTGAGAAGTATTTCTAACACAGGAAGGGTTCTACTTATCACTGTGGCATCCAGAAATTTTGCCTAAAGGTCTTGTGCTGACTGATATACGACATGAAATATCTCCAGAAAGGCCAACAGAAAATATTCCATAATCTTCACTGATGAGGCTCATAAAAACATCAACCAGCATCAGTGACATGGCTGGAAAATAAGACCTGAAAATAGAGGTGCTTATTAATAGCTGGATCGAAAAGTTTTCAAAATTTTGGGTGGTAGTATTGTGTGGCATTGGGATAGAAACACCACCTGGTGGTGGCAGTCTAAATGTCCTGAATTCACGGTTATCATCTGCCGGTGACTGCGCTGGTGGTGCTGCGGATCATCGCGCCCTGGTATTTGGCCTGATGCCAACCTTTCACACTGCCTATTTTCATGTCGGTTGCATTTCAACCGGGATTCTTTCCCCACCTCCTCCCATACTATTTGGACCTGGGTGGACTGGCTTGGTGCTGAGGGTGAAGAAGAACAGCGCCTGCTCGTCCAGCAGGTCATCGATGTATTAGGCGCCTAAGTGTTGCGCCTCAATAAAGTCCTTTACTGCTACTGTCTGGCGTCCGGGGCTGATTTTTCTTGACGGGCGCTCCTTTGAGCTTCGGCTGCCCGGATTACGTCTGCTGTCATTCCCGCAAGTCCTGCTGCCCCTGAGTCCGAGGCTGGGCTATCTGCCTGGCATATTAGTCCCGGGAAGATGGACCAACTGCCACCAAGTACTACGCCTTCCAAGGCCCAGTGCTTCACTTTCGTGTGGCCGGAGCAAGCTCCGGCAGACGACCTGGTAGATGCGTTCGAGAAGGTCGTCGGGGTCGGGCGGCTGCAGTATTTGCTACAGATCGACGAAACTAAGTTACTCACTGCTGTGTCGTCGATGGCGCAAGCGAAGAAAGTGGTTGCTGCGGGAGCTCTGCCCGTCGGAAATCACTATGTACCGTTGGTGCAGCTCGCTGCGCCAGTTGTTATAACGCGGTAGCTTTAAGGGCCCAATGTCGCAGAAAAGTCGGTGTCGTCGTCGGCGGCCGCCGTCCTGCATCGTCCGGCGTTGGCCGTGAGCGAAAAATTCCAGAAGCATTAATAAATAAAAACGAGTAGGGAAAGTTGCTGACCTGATGAATCGAACGTGGGCTTCCGGGGTGCGAGACGAGCACGCTAGCCACTCCACCACTCCAGCTTTTTTTTCTTTATGCATAAATTGGTACAAATACATCAGTAAAAGATTGTGGTTGCCATGTCCCTTGGCTGACAACCTTGTCTAATGGACTTTCATTACCACAAGTTAGCCCACCACTCCAGCTAAATGGTTTGAAACGGACAAAGGCACGTCAATCGATTGCGGTGTTGTCTCAGAAATGTCGCTTAGAGAAGTGTATTGTGGTGTATAATAATAATTATGAGCAAGTAAAAACATAATTAGAGAACACGCAGTTAAGCAAGTGGCAAATTATTTTTCCGCTGTACTTCCTCTTGTAACCACAGGGACGATGACGCTTGATCGGAGCGGTATGGTCAATTCTCCGTCGAGAACGTTGAGAGCGACTTGATGCGTCAAAGTTCTCGTAGCAGGTACGGCTTTGTCGATCGAGACCTTGAGTTTGGATCGGAGATCGATGATCGCTCGATGTTCGTTTAGAAAATCCATGCCGAGAATCACATCGCGGGAACAGTGCTGTAGGACGACGAATCTGGTAGGGGAGTTCCGTCCATTTACTGTAACCCTTGCGGTGCATCGCCCCGACGGCGTAATAAGGCTACCACCAGCGGTGTGGATTAGCGGGCCGTCCGGAGTGGTCGTCACTTTCTTGAGTTGGGCGCAAAAGCTCCACTGATGACAGAGTAGTCGGCACCGGTGTCCACTAGGGCGGTAACCATGCGTCCGTCGACAGCAACCTCAAGGTCGCTTGTTTGCGTCCCAGTATTGCACGTTGACTTCAGTGTTCAATCTCTGCTTCGTCTTGTGCTGAAGTCGCGGCTGGGGCACACCGTCGTAACGTCGCTGGGCGGCGATGTCAACTTGAAGTGTGGTCGTGATCTCGTCGACGTTGTCGTCTTGTGGATCGGCGATTTAATGGCTGCGAGGTCGTCACTCATTGTCGGCGATGGAGGATCTTCAAGTTTTCGCCGTGAAGCAACGTCACCTCAAAAGGTTACTCGGTTTAGGTTCCCCTGCGCGGGCTTGGCGACCTTCCGCGCACACTCTCATCGTAGTTACGGCCTGACGACGCAAAGCGGGCCCTGTACGGCGATGGAGACCTGAACCGATGGGTTGCTGGCGTAATCTCGCCGCTACTCAGATAGTTGTCGATTTCTTGCGACCGTTCACCTGGGCGTGGTCGTGGAGCATCGACTGCAAACCCGCGGAGACCGATTGGTCAGTACAGGCAGTGGCGCAGAATGTGGCTGCCCTCAACGCAGTGGAAGCGTAATGGCCGGTTCGCTGTCCTCCAGACGTCGTACTTCCTGGGGCTTGGGGGTCGTTGGTAGGTTTGGCGGGCGGAGCCAAGGGGCCTCTTTTAGGAACAGGACGGTAGTGGCGAGGGCTTGGAAAGCCACCAAGTCGGGGAGCATGGCGACGTAATGCAGCAGCGTAGTTCATCGCTGTTGCCTCTTATGCTGGAACTGTCGTAGCCGTCGCTTTAGGAACGCCGAGAGCCAGCTGAACTTCTTCACGGACGACGTCCGCGAGCGTCGCCACCTAGGGTTGTTGCGATAATGGCAGCAATCGGCGGAGCGTCTATCGCACGATCTCCTGGATGAGGTCCCGAAGGTTCTCTCCGCTTGCAGATGCGCTGGGGTAGTGGCTTTAGTAGTCCAGTGTTAAAGTGG
Organism: Amblyomma maculatum; assembly: GCF_055883805.1. Classification (NCBI taxonomy): domain Eukaryota; kingdom Metazoa; phylum Arthropoda; class Arachnida; order Ixodida; family Ixodidae; genus Amblyomma; species Amblyomma maculatum. The sequence goes on along the minus strand of NC_139351.1, from coordinate 59,586,542 downwards.
TCGCTCGTAGTGACGTATCCGGGTGTCCAACGTCTTCTCGATGGTCGATGCTTCACTTTCAAATTCGTGGACTGTTTTCGGCGGGTTCCGGACAAGCCCTGCAAAACGCGACTCTTCAACGCCTAGCATTAAAAATTTCACTCTCTTACCATTGGTCATCCTAGGGTCGGCGCGGCGAAACAGGCGCTTCATCTCTACCTAGAGCAGGACGGGCTCGTTTAGGAGTTGAAGTCTTGATTGGAGGAGCACCTGAGCTCTTTCTTTTCCAACAGAACTTGCAAAGGCCATCAAATACTCGGCTTTGAATATACCCAATCCTTTAAAAAAGTTTCGTGATTTTCGAACCAAACTCGGGCATGTCCTTGAAGAAGAACGTAGACGCACCTGAGTTTCGCAGCGTCGTTCCAGCCGTTGAATTCAGCCACACGATCGAAAAGGTGCATCCAGTCTTCCGCATCTCCACTTGGCCGTACTTGGAAGATGGGGGGCTCCCGGGGCTGCACGAAGACGACTGGTGTTGTTGATTGGGCCATTTCTAAAGTTGATGCTTTCCGGAGTGAGGCAGCAGGCCGTGTTTGGATTTTAGGCGTTTGAGTCGGCGGCTGGCTCGGTGACTGTAGGCTGGTTCCCGAGGGCGACAGGAACAAGGTTGGGGTCTTCGCTTGACGGATCAAATACAGCAAGGCAGTGTTGACAAGGCCGTATACACCAAAAGAAGACACAGGCTTGATGGTACTGAAATCAACTCTATTGGGCTGGCTAGCGCCCGCAAAATAACTAAGCAACTCGGCGGCGGCGATAGCAGCAAACGTGCTCGTCGATCGTCGAACAAAGAATGCCCGTCACACTCGTCAACGCTCAATTTAGAGGCTGCTCAGAACAATCTAAATAACGACGCAAAATGGCACTAGCTCAACCTGGAACATTTTAGAAACATACGCAGGTCATCGGAATCTTCGAGACAGATCTCGGCGCATCGTTCCCGACAAAAAAAAATGATAACGCGTCGTATCGCAAAAACGAGCATGAACAAACACGGGATACAGAATTGGTAGGTGTGCCAGCATCACAGTGATAAGGCCGCATGCCGGCGGCTGCTAAAAAACAACAATACAGTTTTGAAGTTTTCGCGGCAGTATACAAATCTGCATTTTACCTGTACTCATATGGGGCTGAAACGTGGAGGGTAACCAAAAGGGTTCTGCTTCCTTCATTCCTCCCTCTTCCATTTCTTTGTTCTCCATTTTTTCTTCTGTATGCAAGAGTCAATGGAGGTGGCTCAGCTACAGAGCCAGTTGCAGGTCCGTGCATTTTTTTCCTTCTTCTTACAGCCACAACAACAGCAACAACCCTTTCATTTTTATTTACGATACAAGCTGGGCACCACCGGATTTATTGCAGATCACCTGAACGCTGAACGTTAATACAGTTAGCGTAATAACAATGAGGCAGGCAGTTTTTGCAGATTTGGTGATGGCGAAAGCATGTTGGCACCTCACTATCAGAAAATGGGCCCGAAAAGTGGAAGCAAAGTGCGCCGCGTGATTAAAGTCATCCGATCGTGGAGGTAGCAGTTTCTGTCTGAATATGTATCATACGTGGTGCATAAACGGTATTCCAAACAGAGTAGAGATGGGCCTTGCTCGTACACCTTCTTCCGGACAACATATCACGAGAGGATTCATAGTGGCAGATGTCTCGCGAGGGCCGAATCCTTGGCTAACCACTACGAGACAGAAATGGAGTCTTCTACGTTGACGCCTCGAGTCCGCACCATAGGGGTTGGTACTCAGCGGCAGTCGTCCACCAAAACACTGCAATAAACGGACTCAGTTTCCGTGCGCACAACATAACACACACGAAAGAGGTTGCTATCGTCCTAGCCGCCTCATATCAGGGCTCACGGAAAACATGTCCGACTCGAAGGATGCCTGCCGCAATATCGAGCAGGAATACATATCATACTTCGCCAGCGCATCGAACAATTATCTGGACTCCGGCTCACACTGACCCCGATGGCAATGAAACGGCAGATGCCGCTGCCCGCGCGCTCACTTTCAAGGCACCTCTTTCGTCCCCTACCGATTTCCGACTTTAAAAGAAATAATTCAGTTATTTAAGTCCAGCCAGCCAATCTATTTTAAGCTCTGCAAATGCCTCACAAAAGCAGAGGGGTGCATTTTGTTCTTGTTTAGACCAAAACTTTACTGTGCCCGGCAGTAGCAATATACTTTGACCCCGCTTGGACGAGGAAGTTCCCGCACTGCGAGGACATGTCCTCAGACATTTTATACATGGTGCGGGCATGTAAAGAAAACCAAATTTACCACCCGCCCAACGCTTCGCATGAGAACTGGGGGGGGGGGGACTCTGCTCGGCTGCTCTGAACTGATGGCGGAACGGGTCTTAGGCGGGCGGGCCAGGGAAGCAGCCTTCGCCAATGGCCTTAAGAGCGAATTAACCTAGTAATTATGAGGGTCGGCCCCTTAAGGACCGCTGGCGTACTCTCCCTGTATAAAAGATAAATGTATTTTATCATTATTAAGCAAAGTAGGTAAGAGAAATAACTCGGGTTAATTACATTCACGTATAAACCAAGAAAATGAAATGATCATGAGCAAGGCATACATACGTGCTGGGAAAAAACCAATGCTAGTTGTTGTTGTGACGGTAGGAAGAAGTACAATGAAACGCACGGGCCTGCTACCGTTTATGTAGCTGAGCCACCTCGGCTGCCTCGTGCAGACAGCAGAGAAAATGACGAAAGAAAAAGAAGAGGAAGACAAAGACGCGCTATGGTTCAGAAACGAGCTCTGCAACGAACATGCGCCAAGCTGTGCCACACGACAGAAGCGAATGTTCGTTTCTTTGAAAAACAAGGAAGCGAAATTACTGCTGCTGTGCTGTCAAATGAGATGTATTTGGAACAAAGGAAATGTTTTATTTGTCACTGTGTAATTTGCAAATGTTGCCTAAATATCTCGTGCTGACTGATATGCAACTTGCAATACCTACCAGAAAAACCAACAGAAAACATTTTACAATCTTTGGATGAGGCTCATGAAAACATTAACAAGCATCAGTGACAGGGCTCGAAAAGTAGACCTGCAGGTAGATGTGCTTACGATTATTTGGCTCCGAAAGCGCTTCCTCGGAATGCTCATATCGATCCTTAACAGACTGTGCATGGCTTTTGGATGTAGTGTAACAGCAATTCATGGGTTCTACTTGCGGGGGTTCCGCTGGTGATCTCAATCCCTCCGCGCGTGTAGTGTGTGCCAATCTTTGCTGAGGAGGCTGCTACGCACCGAATTGTTCCTGCGCTTCCCCCGGAGGATCCGCCCGTCCGGCGCCGCGCTCCTATCGCGGCTGCCCGGGCCCTGGATCGAGTCATGGAACGACCAACCCCAGCACTGCGCCCGTCCAAGGCGCAGTGCTTCACATTCACGGGGCCGGAATCTGTTCCGGCGGACAGCCTCATCGACATTATCGAGGAGGTTGTCGGAGTAGGGGGACTGCAGTACTTCCAGCACCTTGGAGGTCTTTGTTTCCGGGCCGTCGTGTCCTTCATGCCGCAAGCGACCAAAATGGTGGCGAGAGGTGTCCTTCGTCTCGCCTGAATAAACGTGCCGCTGGAGCAGGTGGGAGCTCCGGTGGTTTATGTGACTGTTTACCGTCTTCCCCCGTGCGTCAGCGACGAGGCTCTGGCTGCGGCGCTTTCCCCGTACGGAAAAGTCCGATCTGTCTCAGAAGTAGCGTTCCAGTCTAGGAGCCACGTCCGGAACGGGACGGGGCTGGTCAAGTTGAAAATGACGCGGTCACCCCCGACTTCCTGATGGTAACTGGGACCCGCGTGATGCTGGAGTATCGAGGAACGAAAAGCGTGTGTTCCAGGTGCGGCGTTGAGGGCCACATTGGCGCTGCTTGTTAGGCCGTGCCTAGAATATATAGCCGTGCGCTGCGGTCGTTGCAGCGCTTACGGCCATGATAGTGCGAGTTGCCGCTCCGCGTGCAAGCGCTGTGGCGGTGAACATCCAACGGTGGATTGTGTTCTACCGCGCTTTTATGCAGCGGCTGCCAAGTCGTCCTCGGAGCCTGGCGTACAACCCGAGAAGGCCGCGAACCTGGAGCTGTCCGGCGACATCCAAGAGCCCAGGAGGGACTCAGAGATGGACGACGACGAGACCTTGACGACCACGTCTGAGGCCCTCTCTGACGGGGCAACCACGGAACCCTCCCTCTATAGCGAGCTTGTGATGGAGGTGACAACCTCTCAGAGCAACTCCGAGACTACCTCAGACGTACCCGGCTCTGAGTCCCGAGCATTGGAGTCGCAACCTGTGGCGGGCGAGCATACGCACGGCGACAAGCTGCAGAACAAGCCCGCTCCACATGTGAAGTCGGCAAATCTGGAGGCTCTGCGGAACGCCCCGCGCCTCCTCCACGCGGGGGCTGCCGGCCCCGTCCTCTCGAGTAAGGAAGCCACCCTGTCTGGCGTTACGGTGGCAAGACGCTCTGGCTCTGCGAGGCCGCAACACCTGAGTGCGGGCCGCGGTATCAAAGCGCCTTTCGCGGACGACTGCAAGCGTCACTTTTCCGGCACAGAGAGCTGTGCATCTTTTTCGAACGCATCAGCGCCGCATAAAGGGTGCGGAAGGCACCAGACGGCTCTAAGATGGACATCTCGGACGCCGAGTCGTAACCACCATGGCGCTGCCTCTCAGGCTCAATGGCCGCTGCGGCCGCACCCTCCTCCTCTTCGCCTGTCTGGCGGTGGCTTCGATGCGGCTCAGTCGGCGTCGACCAGCGGCCACCGCTTTTCGCTCCCGGCTAATAATCGCCTTGGCTGCGTTGCTGCGGTCTGCGAAGCGTGAACTGCGTGCGTTCCGTGCAGTGAGTGTGTGTGTGTTTGAATGTGGTTATGTTTGCGCAGACGCGCGCGCCACACGGACCATGTCGCGGCCCGGGGTCGCAGGAATTATCACTTCGTCGCATCCTGGCCGCCTCTGCAGAGCTATCAGCAGAGGCTTCAACGCCGAGATCAACTCCCCGAGCGCCTCCCTAGTGCTGATTAGCGGACACGTTTGCATACTTTGCCCGACGATCTTTTCCGTGAGTCTGTTATGTTCTCCGTTTTTTTTTTGTTTCTGCGATATGGATAGTCGTCTTTGTTCCTCCTGCTTTTTATGATGGCTCTTTTTTGTTTTGCTTCCTTTGCTGACAAGCAAAGGGAGGTGTTTCAGCTTGTGCGTTCGCATCGAGTAGATGTTTTGTTTTTGCAGAAGTGCAACTTCCGCACCTCCGCCGACGTCCTTTCCTTTCGTTCTCGTTTTAACGTTGAGGCCTTTTTTTCGTTAACGGACTCATGGTGTTGTGGCGTAAACGTGATCTTTCTTTCACCAGCATACAGGGCATCTGCTCATTGTACATATGGAATAGATGGGAGCGTGATTGTCGTTGACGTTTTCCTGGATGGCCACAGGGCTCATTTTGTCAACGTGTACGCACCAATTACGTGTAGTCCAACAAACGCGTTCGTTAGATCCATCATGACATACTTTCTCGACGACGTTCCCCACAATCTGCTCGGGGATTTCAAGTGTGTTTTAGACACAATGCGCGACATCAAAGGGCCTGGTCAGGGCGGCTGCAATTACCACGTGAGAGAACTTGGAAAAATAGTGCGATCATTTCGCTTAGAGGACACGTGGGTCCCTCTTCACAGAGACCATTTCGAGGCAACACGAGTCTGGGGCCAGAGCGCGAGCCGAATAGATCGAGTTTACATCCCCTCCGCCATGGCACCTGACTTGCTGCAGTACGAGGTATTGCCTTTCCCACCAGGCCTTAAACTAAGTGATCACTTCCCGGTCACGGTTTCTCTGCGAGCAGCCCCAGGCCGTGCAGACAGCCCCCTGATGTGGCGCATGGAATTTTGGTTTAGACACGATCTGCTTCGTCAGGGGGCCTGGACAGGGCGCCTCCAATTACCACGCGAAAAAACTCGAGAAGGTAGTGTCATCATTATGCTTAGATGACGCGTGGGGCACCCTTCGTGGAGTCTACTTCGAGGCAACATGAGATGGGGGACAGAGAGCGAACGGAATATATCAAGTTTACTATTGCCGGTAGAATAAACAAGGCTAAACCAACCTGTAGCATACAACTCAACTCAACTCAGCTCCCCTCCTCTTTGGCACCTGACTTGCTACACTGTGTGGTATTGCCTTTCCCATCAGGCCTTAATCTATGTGATCACTTTCTGGTTATGGTTATTCTGCGGGCAATCCCGGGCCGCGCAAGCAGCTCCATGTTGTTGTGCATGGATGCAGCGGTGCTCCACGACGAACTGTGCCTTGCTGATATGCGTGGAGGTGTGCTTGCCTGTGGCCGCGGTTAGTGGCGTAACTCCTGCTACCTGGGACGCGCTGAAAATGCGCTGTTGCTATGTTCTTGTGTGTGCGGGGAAGGCGTGGCGTGTCCGCATCACCACCGCAATGAATGATGTTTTGCGCCGTGTGCGGATCGTACGTAACGGCGGAACGCTTACGTTCGTGATGAGCGAATATTTCGAGAGACTGCGCGAGCGTTATCACAGCATCCTCGAGGACAGTTCACTCGCATCACTCTCCTCAGTGATAGTGAAGACACTTTAATGAAAATGTTTAGGAGGTTTTAGCGGCAGTTGGAGTCCTCAGACCGAAATTCTATTGGAGTAGGCTGCTGTCCGCGCTCTTTCGACAGGTTCATTTTGACTATTTGCGTCTGAGCTAGTCAGAGCTGCCTCCCACCTCTCCTGTGTTGACTGGTTATTACCAGCGATAGTCTGATTTGGTTGGCAGGCCCACACCATATGGTACAGATCCGCCTTCTCCCCGCAAAATTTGCATTCTGAGTCAAATGATTCTGAATCAATTGCATGCAGTCTTCGTGGCTGGCTAAAAGTGTTGGTCTCAAGCTGGCGGAGGTGTGCCTCCTCCCCTTTGCTTAGTGATTGAGCCGGTGGAGGGAAGACCCGGCAAATTAATACGTGCTAAAATACTTCAGTGTAAGTTAGCAATGGGGTAGCAGGTTCCACGAGATCCGTATTGGGTTCCCGGGGGAGAAATGATTCCTCGGGTTGAGGTGCGTGCGCTCTCGTTCCCTTGGATGCCCTGGTTACCTGGTACCCATACTAAGTGTTTATGTGTGGATTGGTAGCCACGGGTGCAAGTATCTTGCAGGATTGTAGTTGCTATGTGCCATTTAAGGTTGCCGCGGTCCTCGGACACCCTCGATTTGTTGGCCAGCGCACTAACAAGCGAACTCGCGCGGAGAGAGTCATGCTTGTGGACAGCACAGCGTCTTAGGAACCCACGGACATTCACAACATGTTTGACGAGCATTTCGGCCTCCTCTTTTCGTCACAACACCTCGCCCAGGAGAAGGATTTTCAGGAAGCTGTCGGCTCCTGCTGTGGGCCTCTTCCTCAACTTTCAGAAGATGCATGCTCAGACCTAAAGAAGCCATCAACTTTGAAGGTGGTGCGTTTTACCATAGGCGCCATGAATGAACTAGTACCTTGTTTTTATTCCCCTTTTTCGACATACTTGGTCCTTCTTTACTTAGGCTTGTAAACGGTTTCCTTGAGAGCGGCGCCAAGACACCCTCTTTAATTTTCGCCCATATCGTTCTAATTCCGAAGGAGGGCAAGCCGCCGTCGAGTCCCATATCGTGGTGACCGATTACCCTCCTTAAAGGCCCACTGTCCACCCTCCGGTCGAAAATATTTTCTTCCCCGGTGACTGTGAGACTTCGCCCCTAGAACGCAAGGCCGCAAAATGTTTTTGAAAGGAGTAACTAATAACGTAGTTACAGCCACCCCAATCACCCGATTTTGTCATGTTTCTCTCCTTCCGTTCCCTCGAAAAGGTTTCTCACTCTCCTACCCGGTCGTCTGGCCTCCGCAAGACAAATTCCCCTTCCTCCTCCGTGTTTGGCGGGAGGTGGGGCGTGGTACTCCGCGCGCGCGAAAAAAAAAGGGCGCTGGATTGAGTCCGGCCGTGGCGAGGGAAAAGCGCGCAGCGAGCGGTAGACACCCATCCTTCACTGTCAGAGAGCAGGACGCACCAATGGACGTCGTTTTCGACAAATACGTCATGACTGTGGCTCGACGGGCCAGCGCAGGGAACGGAGAAGCTGGCTTCCGGAAGGAGAGCATGAGAGAGCTTTGATTTGTAATTTCGTTGCTTTGCGGCGCACGTGTCACTAGCATTTTGCACAGACTATCTCCGGTACCTGATCGAAACACTGGGCTTTTTCGCTTAAAAGGTCCTTCACTGGACAGTGGCCCTTTAACGATGACAATAAGGTGGGAATCTACCCGCAGGATTTGGTTAGCATATACCAATCCTTTGAGGTACCTGGGCGATCGATGATTGCTTTGCTGACATTGCCGGAAGACAATCTTCAAATACGCCTGTTCCAAACGAATCACTGGAGCTTTCGTTGCCTTGGATCAGGCGAAGGCCTTCGACTACATTGAACATGGTTACTTGTTCGCCGTACTCTGCTCATTTGGCTTTACTGACGAGTTCGTTCGGCTTCTATGGGGCCTTTACACAGACGTTAACAACGAACTGGTACTGAATGGCCAAATTGTCGGTAGCTTTCTGGTTACGCAGGGACACCTGTGCGCGGGGAGAGCATCAGTGGTGCGCGCTCTCGCCGGTTCTATTCATACTTTCTCTCGACCCGCTGCTTCGTAGGCTTTCCGCGGTCAGGCGTATTCGAGGTTTTCCACCAGTTGGACAGGAGGCGGTCGTTGATTCTGCATACGCAGACATTTCACTCTTCGGACGGGATAATGACAGGCTCATAGGTTTTTGAACATTTTTTACAATACGCAGCTGTATCTGGAGCGAAGCTCAACAAGAGGAAAAGCAACGCATTCCGCTTCGGTCAGTACAGGTGCCCTTTAGCTGCCGCCGTACCATTTGTGGACGCCGGGCGTGTATTTAGCGTGCTGTTGGACAACCCGGGTCTCTCCCCGCATTTGACGAAGTGTTCTCGCGGTAACGAATGACTTTTTGACGCAGCGCGTTTAAACCTCACGGTCAACGCTGAGCGTGCGCTTTCACCCTTTATGTGGCGCGTATCGCGACTATCCTTCCCCGTGTGGCGAACTGACTCGCGTTTGTAGGGACTTTTGTTTGGGACAGCAGGATAGCGCTAGTCAGCCGCCATATCCTACACCTTCCGACGAGCAGGGGAGGCCTTGGCCTGCCGTACATCCCGACAGTGCGTTGAGTACTCGATGTAGGGCTGGTGGACAGACTATTACCTGACAAATCTTACCCTGGTCGCTCGCTCAACTTGTACTGGATGAGCACGGCGCGTTGTGTGGTTACACCCGCATATCACCTCGGTCCTCGGGCTGACAGACAGTTGCCTTTTTACCAGGAGGTTGCCGAGATAAAGTCGACTCTCGATGCCGACGTGTCATATTAGCCGACCTACCAGCCATACGCATCAGAGAAATGGTTGCCATTCGCAGGCTTTCAGCTGATGAGCCACGAGATACCGCTGTACCCAAATGGAGAGCGTGGGCATATTGTCGGCCGCCAAATGAAGTGCGAGATTTCGCACGGCTTTGCGCTAGGGCGTCCTCCCCACGAGGCAGCTCTTTGACAGATAGGGCATCACACCCAATGACCAGTGTGCAAAGTGCGGTGCTCCCGATATCCTCTCGCATGTTTTTTTAGAGTGTGTAGTAGCGAAAAGAATCTGGCGGCTCGAGTATAGCATCTGCAATGTCTGTATGAACCCCGGCATCAGGCGCCGGCGCAACCCTTTCAAACATCTTATGTTCACTGTGGTTCTGTTTGTGTTGTAGCATCGCAGGTGCCTCGCTGAGGCCCGCCGCACTCCCGCCCGTGCAATGAACCCATTCTTGCAGAGACTGCGCCTCCTCACCTGGAAGTATCTGTCTGACCAGTTAGAAACGAATGGCGAGGCACTGTGTCTGCGATGCTGGCACACGTGCTTCTATGTTGTACGGGGAAGCAGACTTGAGATGCCAGTCGTACTTTATTAGAACCCTCCTTCCATTTTTCCCCCTCTCCGGGGAGGCATGTATTTGTGTTTATTATGCATAAGTACTTAAAAGTGTTTTGTATGGTGCTGTTGGCCTGTGAGTAATGTGCGTTTTTTATGTATGTATGTATGTATGTATGTATGTATGTATGTATGTATGTATGTATGTATGTATGTATGTATGTATGTATGTATGTATGTATGTATGTATGTATGTATGTATGTATGTATGTATGTATGTATGTATGTATGTATGTATGTATGTATGTATGTATGTATGTATGTATGTATGTATGTATGTATGCATGCATGCATGCATGTATGTATGTATGTATGTATGTATGTATGTATGTATGTATGTATGTATGTATGTATGTATGTATGTATGTATGTATGTATGTATGTATGTATGTATGTATGTACGTACGTACGTACGTATGTATGTATGTATGTATGTATAGAATTGAACGGCGGCGCAACACGGAAACGGACACACACAAGAAGGGGACAGGGGTGGTGTTCCCTTCTTGTTTGTGTCCGTTTCCGTGTTGCGCCGCCGTTCAATTCCATCGCGCACAAACTCGGCCCCCAGGCCGTTATTCTTTATGTATGTATGTATGTATGTATGTATGTATGTATGTATGTATGTATGTATGTATGTATGTATGTATGTATGTATGTATGTATGTATGTATGTATGTATGTATGTATGTATGTATGTATGTATGTATGTATGTATGTATGTATGTATGTATGTATGTATGTATGTATGTATGTATGTATGTATGTATGTATGTATGTATGTATGTATGTATGTATGTATGTATGTATGTATGTATGTATGTATGTACAAAATAAATTCTCTTTCGGAATCATGTAGTTGAGTTTATATTGTATAAGTACCCTATAATGTTTTGTATAATACTATTGGTCTGTGATTAATGTGCGTATTTGTACATATGTGTGTTCGTTTTGCGTGCCTCTCACTTGCGCATTATCTGTCAATTACCCGGGCACCACAGCAATAATGGCAATATTGTCACGATATTGGCGACTAGGGCTAGGCTATCAGAGCCGGTGCAGGTGGAATTATAAGGTCCAAACTTTATGTACGTGCTTCTAGTCCGGAGCCGATTCACTTCGTCCTTCTTCTCCGAGCGCCACTTCAACGTCTTTCGCTGCGAGCGCCCCCTGGCATTCCTCCCTCCTTAAGCGTGACGCACACGGCACACGTGCACACAGGTGGACAAAAGCAAACGAAAAAAAAAAAGTTTGCAGATGCCGTCTTTCAGTTACCGCGTAAATACGGCTTCATGCGTAGAACATGAACTGTCTTTGGACGAGGTAGCCGACGGCCTCTCTGCTCTGGGCAATCTGGGAGGACCTCATAGTTAACGTCGCTGAGGCGCCCTAAGACTTTATAGGGTCCGAAGTAACGACAAATCAGCTTTTCTGATAGGCCATGGCGTCGAACAGGAGTCCACACCCACACCTGGTCCCCGGTGTTGTAGGAAGCTTGTTTGTGGCGGAGGTTGTACCGGCGTGAATCCTTGTCCTGTTGCTGGGCGATGTGGACGCGTGCTAGTTGGCGTGCTTGCTCAGCATCTTGGGCAAAATGTTCGGCGTCGGTAGAAAGCTCAGTATCTGTTTCGCAAGGGAGCATTGCGTCCAGCATCGTCCGAACCTCTCTGCCGTAAACTAGGCGAAACGGCGTGAAGCGTGTCGTCTCTTGGACTGCCGTATTGTACGCGAATGTCACATATGGTAGGATAGCATCCCAAGTCTTGTGCTGGGCGTCGACATACATCGCCAGCATGTCCACAATGGTCTTATTAAGCCTTTCAGTCAGCCCATTAGTCTGCGGATGGTAAGCAGTAGCTTTTCGATGCGCCGTACCGCTGAGATGAAAAACTTCGGCCATCATTTGTGAAGTAAAGGCAGTCCCTCTGTCAGTAATAATGCAGGTCGGAGCACCGTGCCGCAGCATGATCTGGTGTACAACCACACCTTTTCACACCTTTTTTTCTTTTATTTTACTTTAAGAATACCTGTGTACGCCTGCTTATATTGGCGGTTGTACATGTTCTATCTCTGAATGCTTAGGGCGAACACCTGTGTACGCCTGCTTATATTGGCGGTTGTACATGTTCTATCTCTGAATGCTTAGGGCTTGCGGAACACGGACAAGCAGAGGGAGATCATGAACTTCGCGCGAGCACACAACGTAGATATTCTATTTTTACAAGAATGTAATTTTAACTCTCCATATGATATGCGTTTGATAGGCTAACATATAGCTTCATGTCTGGAGTCGGAGTAATACTTTTACGCATGCTTAACGACGTTGTGCCCATTGGCGTTTCGGATTTTATGGACGACAATTGCGGTTGATTTTAACCTGCATGGTCGTTGTGTGAGAGCACATTTAATATAGGTTCCGATCCAGCACTCTTATACCTCTGATTTTTTTAAATCACTTGATGCTTTTGTGTTTAATAATTATCCCATCTTAATAGTTGGAGATTTCAACTTTGTCGAGAACCCTTACAGAGATGTCTGTAGACGCAGAGAGGGCGGAACGTACACGGGAGTACGAGCACTGAAACGACTTATTCATAGCTTCGGGCTGAGAGATGCATTGATTGACATGCATGGGAATGAATTTGCAGTCACATGGCAACGCGGCTCTAACATGTACCGATTGGACCGCTTTTACGTTCCTGAAATACTAGCCTCTCAGTTTACCATCTGTTATGTTTACCAGACTTCTGCCTGATGTCCCACGCGTCTCTATCACTTTACTGAATCTATTATGCTCCTTTTTTACCAGCCAGCAGCCACTCAGAAATCATTGGAAAATAGACACAACACTGGTTGCAAGCTTGCGTGCCGTACTCTAGTGCGCTTGCAGTCGTCCAGTAGAAACGCGCGGTTGGGATACCTTGAAGGCCAACTGGCGCACAAAGCTGATCAAAGCAGGTCGAGAAAGAGTTTAACTTAACAGCTGAAATAAATGACACCTTTCAAAAGGCACGTATAGTGCGGTGTGACGAGCCTCTAGCATTCACTATGCAATATTATTTAAACCGTTTAAGAACCCGTTATGAAGTCCTGCTCCGCCTTTGGTCTCGCATAGCTGCAGGATCATACGTGGAGGTGAGGGCTGTCGCTGATCGTGCTCTTCTCCGCAGTGCTCGCAGTGGCTTTTTAAAAGGAGTTATATCGATTCCCTTTAATGGATTGCCTAGCGGGGTACAGTCTGACTGCGCTAACGGCATAAGGGATGTGTTGAGCACACACTTTATGAAGTTGTTCTCAACTGAAGATATATATAGTGAAAGTTTGGATGGTGCTCTGAACCAGTTTTGCACAAGTGTACCCCGCATTCCTGAAGAGCACCAAGATAAAATATGTGATACAGTAACCTTAGAAGAGCTTCTGGTAGCAGTTCACAGAATAAATACCTCTGAAGCTGCAGACCCAGATGAGATTTTAATCATATTTTACATGAAATATTTCTCAAATAATTCGTGTGCACCTATTCTCAATGCTGAATGGACTCCTCACTGACGGAATCAGACCAGAAACATTTCGAGAAAGTAGAGTCATATCCCCTCTAAAAAGCGGCGTAGAACCATCAAATCGAAAGGCACGGAGGCCAATTTCCTTATAAACTCAGAGTATAAGACATTTGTGGTAACACTAGCGCGTCGTATGACAGCAATTCTGCTGGAATTATTCAGTTAGGGTCAAACATGCTGTGTGGCAGAGCTCACAATGATTTCTTCTCTGGCTCTAACCCGTGACCTGTTTACATTTGCTACAGGCATGCAGATTTCACGCGATTTCGTATCCCTAGACCAGGAAAAGGTATCTGGTCGTGTAGAAAGAGAATATATATTTGCAGTTACTAAATGTTTTGAATTTCAGGCGCGTCTGATAGAGGTTCTTCGGCTGCTATACACTGATTTAGAAGCGGCCTTGGAAGTCAACGGCCAGTCCGCTGATCCGATAACTGTCACTCGTAGAATACGGCAAGGATACCCACTCTCATCTATATTCTTCGTGCTTTGCAGAGAGCCTTTATTGCTGCAGAAAAAAGTCTGCAGATCTATACATGGTTTCCCTCTCCCAGGTCTGGGCAAGGTGACATTTTCAGCATATGCAGATGACACATCCCTGTTTTTAAGGAACACTGACAATTATAGACCATTTGTGCATCTTTTTCACACATATAGCTCCTTGTCAGGTGCACGCCTCAATCCAGAAAAAAAATCAATTGCGTTTCGAAGCTTTGAATGAAGATTTTCCTGGTGATGTCGTCTGGGTAGATGGTAAGAGAGTACTGGGTGTTGCATTCCTGGCGCCTGGTGAAGTAGCTCGCACCGCAAAAAAATATTACCCAACTTTGACCTTAAGGAAATGACTCCCCCAGGCATATGTGAATGCGTGGCAATTAAATGTTCGGACAACAATTAGCGCAGGAAGGCTTATAGAAGAAACCGGAAGCCGATGATTACTGCCTTTCTCCCCTCTGATGTCCACGATTTCATTAATTAAAAGAATAGCATGCTCTCCCAACAGCCGACCGCCTTGCGTCGTGAGGCGCAGAATCCTCCGCCGCGTTCCCGCAGTGCGGTCTAACAGGAATTTTGAAACGTGTTTTGCAAGACTGTTTTGTAGCACACACGTTCTGGGGCCTAGTGAAGCGCATGTTTCATGCCAGAATTCATTGGCAGGGTCGTCACTGGGGCTGTTTTATAGAGCTTATTATGTGCATAGGCATGTATGTACTTTAGAAGAGGAGGGGCTTGAGGTTTTTGCGGGGACGTTCGCAAAAAGCCTTGTTTTCAATGCTGTATTGGATAAGGAGAATGCTCTATACACATTCAAATGAAAAACTGGCAACACTAGGGAAGGAAGGTTTCCTGCGACGATTTTCTACAAGATTTATTCTTTTTGTAAACAGCAGAGTGACTGCGCTTATCCTTCTCTACTTAGAAGGGAGGCAAGTGTTTTTGACTGGCATGATGTCCGAATCCATAGAAGAAAGCTAACAATTGTTATTGTTGCAACGAAACTGTATGAGATATATATACTCAGTGTATTTAAATGACTGAGTGCTTGTCAGACCAATAAGGGCCCCAGAAAAAAATGTACTTTAGTTTTATAGAATAATATGGAAAATATTATTATTTTATAATGCAGGTTTTTCGGACTGCACATGATCTACGATATGACGGCCGGAAACATAAAAGGTGTGCCTTTTTCGAAACAATAGTCAGTCACGAGAATGCGCTTGTTTTGTTCTATTCACGTCGTTGTATCTTTGTGCACAGTACTCTCAACTTCCACTATTCTTAACCAAGTTGCCCAACGAAGCACACGCTTAAAATTCGTTTCTTCTGCAGTGGGCTCCTTTATTTTGTGTTTTACCATCAAGCTACCACGTGGGATGGATGGATGGATGAATGGAATATAGGAGCGTCCCCTTTGAAACGGGGTGGTAGCAGTAGCTATCATGCTCATTTTTCTCCATATATCTTAATTATTGATTTAGAATTGTTAACTAGGCCATCATTCTATTTATTAAATTTTGCTCCTACATTACTAACATTATGTCACTTCTCTGCTTTTAAGCCACCAATCTTCCAGCCGTTTTTTTCTAGTTTCCACCGCCGGTTTATTCACCCGGCCACTGTTATCTCTAAACCTCAGAGCTTCAGTAACAGTGATTGCGCCTGCATCAACTTCCGGATGGATACCATTGCATTCGAGTATAATATGGTCAATTGTTTCACTGGAGTTTCCACATACTGCACATGCGTCATCTCCATTGTTAAACTTCTTTTTGTAGCTGCGTGTTCTAAGGCACCCTGATCTAGCTTCAAAAAGTAGGGCACTGCCTCTTGAGTTATCAAAGAAATCTTCCTTCCTGATCTGCATTTTTCACTTTCGGTATAATTCCACACTCTGTTTTTTTTTTCCATCGAATTTATCCAATTTTTACCGTCTGTGTTTTTCACCTGTTGCTTAATGCTCTTTATTTCTCCGTCCTTGTTACTAGCATACTTACCTAGTTAGTTTCCTAGTTCTTTTCCTCCATTGTGAGTCAACGCTTTTTAGGTACAGGTATTTAAATACCTTAGCTGCCCATCTGTTACTGTCCAATTTCCTCAGGCGTTCCTCATATACTATTTTACTCTGAGCTTCCCGTACTTCGAAAGATGCCCAGCCCATATCTCCCTGGGCCGCCTCATTTGTAGTTTTGCCGTGGGCACCTAGTGCTAATCGTCCAACGGATCTCTGACTTGTTTCTAATGTCGACTGTACCTCTGATTTTAGGCACAAAACCGCATTTCCGAAAGTAAGTCCGGGCACCATAATTCCTTTCCAAATACCCCTCAATACCTCATACCTATTGTATCCCCACAATGCCTTATGCTTCATTATCCCGGCATTCCGTCGCCCTTTGGCCTTAATTGATTGCCCATGCTTTCCAATGTATGCCAATTCTTCGTTTACCCATACCCCCAAGGTTTCAACCCCAAGGTGATCACGTTTCAACTGTGATCAGCGCCGCTGTCTTTGCGACCAACCCCACAAGGTTTCTTAGCTCTTGCCTAAAGGAGTTAGTAGTGCAGAATGAATTCACCCCCGTGCCCGGTCACTTTGCGCCGCCTGCGGGCCATGTTAAACATTGCGAGTGACACAACACGAGGATCGGAAAAGGTGCCTTCTCGATGGTGTTGACAATCCTCTATGAAAGTCTAGTATCCTTTTAAGTGCTGTGTGCGTGGACCTGCGAATCGGAATACGACAGTGAAGGAAGTTTTTTCGTACTTCAAGGACAACGCGTTGGGCCACCCAAGGTCTTATAAAGATGGAGGCTTCATGATGTTTGAAGAAGAAGCCACTCTAGCAGTCGCCAAGAACGTTGTTCGAGAGAAAGTAAAACCATTCAAGGTAAACACTCAAGCCTCTGATCTGTGCGAGAATCATGCTTCAGATGCTTTCAAACGCAATTATTAACAGCGAATGCGACTGCCAAGATATGTTTTTACTGTAAAACCCCGTAAGGTTGAGAACTTTTGGTGCATAATAAAAGAAAAAGGAACCAGGTAAAGTGAAGTAAGCGGGTTCATTCAAAAGTCCATAAAGTTATTGGTGATAAAAGGCCTGATCATGAGAAGAATCTAAGGAGAAATACTTTTTATCTGTGGGTTGGTATGTCTGTAAGCTATATATTTTCGATGGGAACGTATATAAAAAACCCTGTTATTTTTTTTCTATACCATACGTTGTTTGTTTTTGCAGCGTTAGGTTTCATATTGAGTTGGGTGTTTATTATAGCTTTTCAGAACTCCTCTGATTTAAAATTAAACAATGCCATGTCTGGTTGAAATTTATTTCCTTTCGGTATCTGTTCCATTGAACGGATGTTCCTTGTTCAGTGTAAAGTTATTTGCATTGATTGAAACACTTATACTGGCTGACTGCTTATTGCAATCATTGACAACCACTACAACTTGGGGAAGATGGGACAAATCTGAAAGTTTTAGTTATGTTGACGAATAAAATATCTACACAATGAAATGCACTCTGTAAATGAAAAAGGGGCCGTATTGGTTTTCATATGACATGGGACGCTTTTACCTTTACTCACGAATGCTCGGACCATAATAAACTCGATTTTGTATATTAATCTCACTTTAACCAGACAACGTGTGCTAGATGGACTCGTCGCGGGCACAAAAAGCATGTCCCCATTCGTGTCTGTCCATTTAAAAACTCTCATACGAGCTATCAGAATTAATCGCTTATAGGGCGCCTTGTATTAGACTTGCGAGCACTTGGTACATGACAGCTTCAATGATCAGATAAGTAGAATGACAATGACGGGTTTTCTGTCTATATTTTTGTTTTGGTGGCGAAGCACCTCATGTTCGCTAGTTAGTGCACTAATGCAGAGTGCAAAAGAAGTGATTTTTCTACTGCTCGTTGTCTGAAGATTAACTTCGAGATCGCAGAAAAGCACACAAATAGTGTATTGTGAACATCATCTATACATACATACATACATACATACATACATACATACATACATACATACATACATACATACATACATACATACATACATACATACATACATACATACATACATACATACATACATACATACATACATACATACATACATACATACATACATACATACATACATACATACATACATACATACATACATACATACATACATACATACATACATACATACATACATACATACATACAAACATACATACATACATACATACATACATACATACATACATACATACATACATACATACATACATACATACATACATACATACATACAGAAACGCACATTAATCACAGACCAATAGCACTATACAAAGCACTATAGGGCATTTATGCATAATAAACTCAAATACATTATTCTCAGGAAGGGGAAAACAATAGAAGCAGTGGTTTATTAAAATACGACAGACATCTGAAGGTGCCAGCGCTACAGAAACGGCGCCTTGTCGTCAGTTTCTAACTGGCCAGACAGATATTTCCAGATGACGAGGCGCAGTCTCTGCAAGGCTGGGTACATTGCGCCGCCGGGAGTGCGGCTCGCCTCAACGTATCACCTGCAACGCCACAACACAAACACCACCACAGTGAACATAAGATGTTTGAAAGGGTTGCGTCGGTGCCTGATGTCGCGGTTAATATGGACGTAAAACATCCTATATGCGAGCTGCCACATTGTTCTCGCAAATACACTCTCGAAACAAAAACATGCAAGAAGCTCTCGGGAGCACCACAGTTGGCACACGGGTCATTGGGTAAAATACCTCATCTGGCAAGGCGCTGTCTTGTGGGGAGGACGCCCCAGTGCCTAAAAAATTCAAACTCTCGCACTTCATTAGACACCCGACAAAAGCCGATTTGGAGAAAGTGGTCTCTCGCTGCTCATCAGCTGAAAGGCTGCGAACGGGAACCAGTTCGCTGATGCGTATGACTGGTAGGTCACTACATTAACGTCTGACAGGTCAGCACCGAGAGTCGATTTTGTCTCGGCAACCGCGCGGTAAAAAGGCAGTGGTCTGTCCGCCTGCGGGCCGAGGAAATTCTTCGGGTTCGAGCTCATGGCGCGCCGTGCTCATCCAGTACAGGATGAGCGAACGACCATGATAAGGCTTGTCAGTTAATAGCCTCTCCACCAGCCTTAAGGTGTGTACTTCATCCACTGTCGGGATGCACGGCAGGCCAAGGCCTGCCTGCTTTTCGGAAGGTGTAGGATGTGGCGGGCGACTAGCGTTGTCCTGCCGTCCCAAACAAAAGTCCCTATAAGGGACTCGACTCGGTTCGCCACATGGCGCGTGATTGTCGCGATACGCGCCGCATAAAGGTTGAAAGCGCACGCTCGTGTCTTGACAATATAACTTTAACTTTGAGCGTGAGGTTGAAATTCGCTGCGGCAGAAAGGTCGTGCGTTGCTCGCGAGAGAACTACGTCTCAGGTGCGGGGAGAAACCCCGCTTGACTCAAACAGCACGCCAAGTACACGCACTGCGTCCACATACGGTACGACGTCGGCCCTGAACTGACCGAAGCGGAGTGTGTTACTTTTTTTCATATTGAGCTTCGTTCCAGGTACAGCTGCGTATTCTGAAAAGATGTTAAAAAAGATATGAAACTCTCATTGTCACGCACGAAGAGTGAAATTTAGTCCGCGTATGCAGATACAACGACCATCTCCTGTCCTACTGATGGAAAACGTCGAATACGCCTGCTCGAGGCGACCCTGCGCAGCAGCGGGTCGAGCAAAAGTATGAAGAAAACCGGGAAGAGCTGGCACCCCTGACGCACTTCCCACGTAATCGGAAAGCTGCCGGCAATTTGGCCATTCAGTACTAGTTCGCTTCTAATGCGTGTGTAAATGCCGCGTAGGAGCTGTATGAATTCGTCAGGAAAGCTGATTGAGCGGAGCACGGCAAATAAGAAACCATGTTCTCTGCAGTTGATGGCCTTCGCTTGGTCCAATGCAATGGAAGCTACAGTGATCCTTTTGGCGCAGGCGTATTCGGAGAGGCCTCTCGTCAGTGTCAGCGAAGCGAACACCGATCGTCCAGGTACCGAACAGGACTGGTATGAGGTAACCAAATCCTGCAGGTAGGTTTGCATCCTGCGGACTTGCAATGTGGCTACGAGTTCATAGTCGGTGTTAGGGAGGGTAATAGGTGGCCGCAATGAGGGACTTGATGGCGTCGTAGCCGTCCTTGGAATTATGACGATACGGCCGACATTGAACGAGGGTGGCTTGGCGCCGCTCTCAAGGAAACAGTTCACGAGCCTAAGTAAAGCAGGACCTAGGATGTCAAAGAAAGTGAAATAAAAACCGGCTACTAGTCCGTTAGGTTCATGGCGCCTAAGGCAAAACGCACCTCCTCCAAAGTTCCCCGTTCCTTCAGTGCAGGACATGCGTCTTCTGGAAGTTGAGAAAGAGTCCCACATTAGGGACCGACAGCTTTTTGAAAATCCTCCTCCTGGTCAAGGCCTTTGGACAAAAAGAGGGGCGGAAATGCTTGCTAAACAAGTTGTGGATGTCCGCGGGTTCCGAAGAAGTGGTGCCGTCCGCAAGCATGACGCACTGCACGCGAGTTCGCCTGTTAATGTGCTAGCCAACGGCTCGAGCTATCCGAGATCCGCGCCATCCTCATAGTAGCACGTTGGGTGGACCCGCGGAGAGGGATGCGCGTGAACTGTCCTCGAAGATGCGGTGATAACGCTCGAACTGCATCTCCAGACATTCGCGCATCGCGAACGTAAGTGTTTCGCCGCTACGTACGATGTGCATACGGCACAGAACGTCTTTCAGGACGGTAGTTATAAGGACATGCCGCACCTGCCCTGCACTCACAACAACATCGCGCCAGCATGTTTTCAGAGCGTCCCAGGAAGCAGGAGATATGTCATATAACCGTGGCCATAGAAAAGCACAACTGTCGGAATATGTCAGCAATGTACTGTTCCTCATGGAGTACCGCTGAACCCACGGGCCACATCAATGGGCTGTTCGCACGGCCTGGGGCTGCCCGCAGAATAACTACAACCAGGAAGGGATCAACTAGTTTAAGGCCTGATGGAAAAGGCAATACCTCACTGTAGGAAGACAGGTGCCATGGCGGAGGGGACGTAAACTCGATCTATTCGGCTCGCGCTCTGACCCCAGACGTGTTCCTTCAAAGTGGTCTCTCAAAAGTGGCCCACGCGTCATCTAAGCGTAAGGGTCGCATTAATTTCTCAAGTTCTTTCGCGTGGTAATTGGGGGTCCTCTGTCCAGGCTCATTAATGTCCCGCATTGTGTCTAAAACACAAATGAAATCACCGAGCAGAACGTGGGGCACCTCATCGAGAAAGTATGTCGTAATGCGCCGAAAGATATCGTTTGTCAGACTACGCGTGACTGGCGCGTACATTTTGACAAAATGAGTCCTGGGGCTATCTAGAAAAACGTTAACGAAAATAACGCGCCCATCTAGGCTATATGTACATTGAGCACATGCCATGTATGCTGGTGAAAGATCACGCCTACGCCACGACACCGAGAGTTGCATCGGGCCGCCGCCAAGCAAGCACGTTGCGGTGGCCCGATGCAACTCGGCTCACTCATGGGCAAACAAGGCACTTCCAGTGCGAGATCACGCAATTCGCTGTCGTCCCTGCGTCCAGCGTAACGCGGTTGGAGGAAGCCTACGGCGAGAGCGCTTCGCCTCCGCCATGGTTGTGTACGACAACGGCGGGGGTGCGGAAGTTGCACTCCTGCCAAAACAAAGCATCTACTCG
Organism: Amblyomma maculatum; assembly: GCF_055883805.1. Taxonomy (NCBI): domain Eukaryota; kingdom Metazoa; phylum Arthropoda; class Arachnida; order Ixodida; family Ixodidae; genus Amblyomma; species Amblyomma maculatum. The sequence goes on along the minus strand of NC_139351.1, from coordinate 59,564,604 downwards.
ATGCAAACGCGCAAAATGAAGCACCTCCCTTTGCTCTGTCAGAGTGGCTAAAGCCTTGCGTGTTAAGGAAGCAAAATTAAAAAGGGCCATCATAAAAGCAAGGAGGAACAAAATATATACATATGTAAAGAGAATAGATTGGGGTACATACATACATACATACATGCAGTCTTTTTTCTTGCGCACCGCACAGGACTGGAATGGCCTGCCCACCGAAGTCGCTACAGTCATCGACCCCAAAATATTCAAACGGCTCATTGAAAACATCTCATATTGATCATCGACCTCAAAATTTTCAAGCGCATCATCGAAAACATCTCATTAAGATTTTTGTTATACTTATATGCCCTGTAACGCCCACTCCCTCATGTAATGTCTCATCAGAGACCTTTGAGGAATAAATAAATAAATAAATAAATAAATACATACATACATACATACATACATACATACATACATACATACATACATACATACATACATACATACATACATACATACATACATACATACATACATACATACATACATACATACATACATACCTACATACATACATACATACATACATACATACATACATACATACATACATACATACATACATACATACATACATACATACATACATACAAAAACGCGCATTACTGAAAGACCAAAGCGCTATATAAAACACTCTATGATACATATAAATATTAAAATAAAAAATTGGCAGTGGCTTAGCTTGGTTAAGCCTGGTAATTGGGAAAGCAATATTTATGGCTACGCCTAGGTTCAACTGGTGGCGTAGCTGGTTGTAGTGCTTGTGGTTATGCTTATGCCGTACTGACCGTTCTTCCAATTCATTAGTCTCCTGATCTGCACAAACGGTATACGCGGAGACAGTAGTCGTTCGGGCACTGGGTTCAACCGCGGCAAACCTTGCGACATCAGCGGGTATTTGTAGCCGTTAGAGACACTGTACAGCGAAATCTTCTCTTCCCTGAGGCTAGCCTTACACGTGTTGCAAACGACTGCACTGGCTAAGGTCTCTTCGTTCCATTCCGGATAAGCCTTTAGCAAAGTGGGAAACATCAATAGGCCTACCGGTGTAAGTTTGTCCTTATGCCACAACCAGTCGCACGCGGAACACACATAGCCGAGCGGTGAAACGAATGAAACGGTGAAACGTTGGTGAAACGTCTATGGAATTCGCGCGTTGCTGACTCAATCTCCTTTACTCTTCGCTTGTCGTCTTGGCGTCGTTCTTCCGCAACGTCTCCGTCGGATTGAGCCAGGCCAGCCCTGGTGAGAGATTTCTCCCGTCGTTTCTTCAAACGTCTCTGCTGGTATAGTGCGCTAGAAGATTTTGCAGTGTGTCGACCGCGCCGCGAAATGCATGGGAGCGGGGGGCCGCTTTTGCGGTGACGGAGGCGCCGCAGCGCAGAGGGTGCCACCAGCAACTGGTGTGTCAGCCGTCCGGGCGCCCGCGTATATGCGCGCTGTGCAGCAGGGTGGATACCGCGCGCACTGTACGTTCTTGTTTGCTTGTGCGTCGTCTCGAGCTGTTCGCGACAAGATTTTATAAATATACCGGTTAATGGGCTCAGTACTGTTAGCAGTTACCTAATTTATTTCCCTTTTGGCCGTCGGCAACACCTCGCGGAAGCAACATGTACAGGAGCTGGGCTCCGAAGAAAACAGCTTGGAGAGGGCGTACAAATTCAGACTCGCACACCACGCTTCACTCGCCGTACAGATTGCTTTAGCATTCCTGAAGCACCTAATTGACGGCCAGAAATGCACTCGTTTTGAAAAGAGGGCAGTGTGGAGACAGGATGTATGAACAAGTCAAACATGCAACATGTGCGTTCGAGCGCTGACTAAAGCTGGCCACAGTAACCCCATTATCAAAGCAGTCAAAAATGGTATATTCCGTTGTTTCACGCGCAGACTATGCCGACTACAGTAAGTCACCTGAAGCCACAAGAAAAGTTGGCATTCAGTTCGAATGAATTAAATATGGACTACCCCGCATAGAGATAGAGACTACACTACGAACGAACGACACTACACCAAATAGACGGCTACTAAATAACTAAACACAGTGGGTCAGGAAAGGTGGAAGAAGTGGGAAGTAAAGGATGCATAGAAAAAAAGAAAAGAGACGTGTCGCCTACAAGGGAGGGGGAAAGGAGGCACGCAGCGCCGTGAAAAGAGCGATCGCGAATGTCAACAAACGTTTGGAATTGTCGTGCGGCGCAGCAAACGCACGGCGGAGAAGAAAGCAGGCAGCTAAAGACGAAGAAAAGTGGAGAAATATGACAGGCAATAAAAAAAGGGAAACAATCGAGGTTAAGAACCAAATGGAGGCCTGGGAATCAAGAAGAAAGCACACAAAAAGGCTGCAATCGAACGCGTAGATATAAGCGTCGAAATTTAATTCAACAGCTTAGTAAAACTGTACACTAATATAAGAACAAACCATTTTATTTTCTTTCCATAAATTGGAACATTGCTGTAACGCGTAGTTTTAAGTACCCAGAGATGCGCGCTATACTTAAGGCATTTAATCTCAGTGCATTATAGTTTGACAATGACCTAATTGTTTCAGAAAATGTTTTCATTCTAGGTAGTTTTTATTCTGCGTGCTCAAGCAACCGGTAATATGTAAGCCATTCACCCCAGAAGATCGCTCTAGTCCTGTTTTGGTGTACATATGAAATTAAAAAAAAAAAAAAAGAATGGCTGTGAAAAAAAAAAAAAAAAAAAAAAACGATGGAAAATAGAGGACGCAGAGGCTATAGTGTACGCCTAATTCGTTTCCGCTACATAATTCTTCAGCGAAAGAGAGGTTGTAAGGTCGGCATGGTTTTTCGCCACGAACAAAAACTGCGCCATATAGGCTCCTAGCTATAGTCGCAATTTACCCAAATATTTGGCTCGGGTGTACGATCCTTTTAGATGCCTTTGCACTTGAGATTTTGCAACCTTCATCTAAAATGTGGAGGTTCAAAAATGTTACCTATTAGAGCACCAGAAAGCTCACACTTGAAATAATGAAAGTTCATGTGTTTTTGCGGCTTCGGTCTTTGCGAAGTAAGCGAACCACGACAAGAGTTCTCAAAGGGAAAATAATTGAATTCTCTTGGAGTACTCCACGTGTAATATCAACCTTGTTAAAAATTATAGCCTGAGTTCTGCAAAGAGTTTCCGCGGCAAGTAGCCCGATTATAGTCCGGCAAGCGGTAGTTGACGAGTTTATCCAGTCGCATTACTCACATTTCATACCACACACTCGAAGAATAAACACGCATTAGTGTCCGCATCTGAATTCGGCCTTATACTAATTGCATGTGCATTTGGTGCTCGTCACCGTTTTCGCATTTTTCGTTTTCTTGCGGTGCGCGCCAAGAACTGCATCATATCTGCCAATACGACGCGCAATTATAAGTGTCTTTTTTTTTTTCTGCTCTGTACCATTTGATGCCAACAAAGCGTCCGCTCTCAAGTGCCCACTATGAACGTATTCCCTCGTATACGTATGTGACAGGTTTAATTTTTCATATTTTATCTGAAGTATTGTCCTAGCTATACTTGACATTTTTTTTAAATCCAAACAGCTGGTTCATCCTTTGGTCGGCGGCACGTAAACAAATGTCCGCGATATATGTATTTGTTAATCACGAACAGAGAATAAATGCTTGAGTCACGTATATTTTCCTTTTTTGTTTCTTTTTGCCGTTAAATAGTGCTTTACATTAGAACGGTAATAAATAAATGTGTTTTGCTCGCACACTGTATTTGTAATTTCTATAAGTGGTGATTATAAGGGCACATAAAGAACACCTAATAAAGAGATATATTACAAATTACTGACGATTTAAGATAAACGTTGTTATGTATTAATGAGCACAAGCAGCAAAATGTAAGCATGTGTTCGTAAATAAGGTTCGTAAAAAATAAGCTGTTCCTAAGAGACCTTCACAAGCTTTGATTCGCATGTATACTGTTTTTCTCCGCGTGTTAATAGCGCTCCTCGGTAGTAGCCTTTATTTCCTAACTGGACGAACGAATGCAAAACACCACGCTTCGTTGAAAACATTAAGTACAAGCTCATCTGGACGATTTATGGCTGTCCGCAGGAAAAAATGGTGAGTTTGAAATAGCGATTAAAACATCGCGCGCTGCTCCGTAGGACTGCCCAAGCGAGCACGGCGTCTCCAGATTAACGTAATGGAATGGCAAGGATGAGTTTAAGCACTTGTAATAAGTAGCCCCTTTATTAAATATCGCACCATTTGCGTAGCGTGTCAAAATAGTTCCAAAGAGAACCGCGCCCCTCCTCTGTACCATCGCTATCCCCGCGGCCGCTACGCGCCGAGCGGCGAACGTGACACCCCTGTTGCACGTCGCGCCCTCTCGCGGTAGTCGGTTCCTGTCATCGCAAAAGCGGCCCGCTCTCCAGCGCCGGTCGTCACACTGCCCAATATTCTAGAGCACTATACTGCTGGGGTGCCTCTTCGGCACGCCGTTTTCATCGGTTTTTCCTTTTCCCGGTCTCAAAACGCACGTTCCTTGTCGAGCCGCTGCTGTCGCTGTTCCGGGTTTCTTGGGCACGTCGCTGCCATTTGGTCGCGTTCCAAGGTTCTGCACTGGTAGCACTACAAAGGGATACTGCGTCGTCTTGGGTCTCGTCGTCCTTGTTGTTGAGCAGACTCATGAAATCCAACTCTTCGGTTGTTGTTTCCGTAGTAGAAGAAGAGATTGTACGTCGCCGGCGAGCTGCATAGTTGGCACGCCGCTATAGAAAGTCGCTCTTCTCGTTCTTCTTCCGTCTCGGTAGCTCGCTGTTGCTTCCTCTTTGCATCCTGACGAACCGCCTTGGCCGTAGGCGACATCGCAACATCTGGTTGATACCGCGAGTCGGGGCCCGAATTTATCCTACTGTATGACTACACTGAACTAGAATATTGGGTAGTGTGCTCACTCCGCGGCCGCTCTACGGGGAGCGGAGGCCCCGCGTACGTCGACAGACGTCTGCTTCGCGGTGCCGGCACCAGGTGGCGTCACGGTAGACTCCACGGTAGGGTTTTGCTCCGCCCGTCGCTGTCAGCTGGTTCAATTTGTCACTGCGTTGTGTGCATTTGTGGCTTCGTTGTTGCTCTGCTGTGCGCATGTTTTTTAGCGCTTATCGGAGGTCACTTAAAGCGTTTGTGCAGTAAAGGCCAGTTTAGGCTCTTGTTTAAGCTCCCGTCGAAAGTGAGTGTTGACTACACGTGGCTCCCACTCTACTCTTGTTCAGTGTCTCTTTCATATTGTGTAGCCATTTTCTTACTCTCGTGGTACCCTGGACCTTACCTTAGATAATTTTATGATTTTCTTCATGTAGGACTATGGTTGTAGCCACTGTAGATACCTTCCAATGCTTTACACCACGTGCGTCGGTGTATGGGTGTTCTACCTGGAGATCAGAACTCTTCGTGCTTTTCTTTCGCACATGATGGGGTGAGCGGACATGTTGTTTTTACTATCTGGTTGCTTCACTGGGACAGACTGCTAATAATTTTAATAATAACAATCTTTATTTAGTATAGCTAAAACAACATACACATACGGTTTAGCGCCGGAGCCACAAGTGGGCTTGTGCGGCGACAACCGGCAGCCGCTGCAATCTTCGTGTCACATCAGAACTCCATCAGAGGCAAAAAAAAAAGAAACATTTGGCACAACACACTATCAAAAATGCACTGATAACATCAGTACATATTATATGTTCTCTAACGCTTGAACAGCAACTCTCAATGGTTTGCGGGTGGTCAGAGAAAATACGTCGTCTGGTAGTTCGTTGAAGATGGCTGGAACATAATCGTCTTGTTGCTTTACCGTAATGAATGCGGACTCTCGATTTAAGATAACGAGGAACATGTCTCCACGGTACCGGATTCATGTTTATGTGTCTGTATGCACTGTTCCAAAAATATTTTAGTACTACAATTTGTTTAAAAAGATTGTCAAAACAAGGCAAACACTGCTGGGCAAATTCTCCTGTGGCATGTAAAGGACGCTTGTAGCGATGTTTTTCAAAATCCTATTAACTCCATGTGAAAGAGCAGTTAAAACAACAACACATACCGTATCTTTAAACACTCCCAGAGCATGGGCGATTAGTTTTCTGATAGAAAAAGGCATCATGGTTTTCAAATTAAACAACAAACATTCAACACATCTAAGTTCCTTACAAATGTGGGTCAACTGAGTATTCCATGTCAGATCACTGCATATGGGTACACCACGATACGTAACCGACGGGGCGCTAGCTATAGGTTGACAAGAACACAGAGAGCAATATGAGGGGTGTAAGTATATATTGTCACCTAGGGGTGACGAGGTCGACGACACAAATGAAGGTTCGATGATTGCACTAAAGAAACTCTTTATTCGGGCTTACTTGCGCCCGCAAAAGAACTAAGCAACCCGGCGGCGACGATAGAAAAAAACGTGCTCGTCGATCGTCGAACAAAGAATTCTCGTCACACTCGTCAACGCTCAATTTAAAGGCTGCACAGAACAATCTAGATAACGTCGCAAACAGCTACCAGCACGGGCTGGAACATTGTGGAAAGACACAAGAGTGGCCGGAATCTTCGAGATAGATCTCGGTGCATCTTGCGCTACAACGAAACTGATAAAGGTGTGACTCGCGATATAGAGCATTAACAAACAAAGATTACGGAACTGACACGCGATTCAGAATCAGAGCGATAAGCCTGTATGCCGGCGGCTGTTGAAAAACAACAATTACAGTTTTGAAGGTTTCGCGGCAATATAACCTACATTTGGTACATATCTTTGTGCGGGTTACGAAAACAGACAAGTCGGGATTTGGTGCTATTTATTTGTATTAAGTTTGAGACAAACCAATTACTAAATTTAGTAGCGCCTCCTGAAGGTTAGCCAGAGCACATGCAAACTCAGGATTGCCTGATACTAGTCATCGGCGTAAAGGAATATAGTGGATGCTTTCACGCGGTCACATATATCATTCACATATAACCGCACAACAAACTTACCGCGTCACTGCAGATAGGCCCAAACCAAAATATGCCGGCCCGTCGTCAAAACCATTGCTATACGCGCCTGGATGCAAGACTGGCTATGTGCATACTAAAGATCGCCCATAAATAGCCCTGTTCGGCGTTCCCAAAGATGACGCTCTAGGGAAGCAGTGGGAGGGCAACTTCCGTCACTCGGACAAGCGGCTGGATGAGAGCTGTTCTGTTTGTGAGCTTCATTTCGAACCTGGTTTCGTTCTGCAGGACTATGTTGATATTGTGAACGGGGAAGAAGTCCGCATCCCTCGTGGGAAGCCAGCATTATCCCCCGATGCCGCACCAACGCTATTGCCGAATCTGCCAGCCTATCTTTCAAAAAAAGATACCGAAAGAAAGACAACAAAGAAAGAGGAAACCCACTGGTGTTGTAACTCATGGGCCCTCGAAAACAAAAAAGTCTGCCCGATATACCTGTAACAGCAGAACAGCAGGAATCGACCCCAAACGAACAGATTCTGAAAGTATTCTTAATATTTTGGAAGTGGTTAGAAATAGACTGCATAAAGAAGTTGGTTGCCCCATTCACGCAGAAGGCCGATCTGAAGAAGCAATAAGGTTTTATTTAGTCACCAGACTGCACTTCTATGTGAAAGGGGTAAATTAAAAAACGGCAGAAACACGAGAACGGCAAAACACCTCAAACTAAGCCGTTGCTAACGCTGCTGTGAAGTGCTGGAGTAAGTGAAGGAAATAAGCGGCAAAATGCGTGAACATAAATATATGCAGCGGTGACAAATCTGGTCATATGTTTCATAAAGCAGTGACTTTATGTCTCTCCAAATAAGTATGCAGTAGCTGTTAATGCTGTTTGAAAACCTTGTGGTGTGCCTCCTGTTGTGCGAAAAACGCGAATTGTAAATAATGCATCTTCCCTTTTACTTTGTCAGAATTACATGCATATTCATTCTACCTGTCATCTCCATGTCCCTTTTGTTTTTGTGTGCTGTAGCTTGGGTGTTTGTGAATAAACAGTTGTTGCGGCCGACACTCCTTCATTCCTCGTTTATCCCTGGCATGAATCCCATGCTATTACTATTGACGTTAAGCATTAATTGAAAGAGCTGTATAACACCCGAATATGCAGTGCATTATAATTTCTTTCCAGTGAAACAATGCAGGCACGAGTGACATACACTACGTGAACGTCCCAACGAGCCAAGCGCATTGATTAACGTTGTTTGAACATGTTCACAGCGCAGATGTAAAGTTCAATTCAAGGTTCGCTTAGGCATTTCAGCAAAACCCACGCAAATGGTGCGGTAATATTTTAATTTGTCGGCGCGGCTACTGCGACGTCGGCCGAGCGCGGCACTAGCTTTTACCCGTGGAGCGCGCGCTCTTCGAGGCACCTACCGTGGAGACGCGCGCAGCGCCACCGCGCGCCGCCGCGCACCGCCGCTCCCCGTCGACACCGGCGGGGACAATGTTACTGACGGGGACACCTCGAGCGACGCCTGTGAGCACACTACCCAATATTCTAGTTCCCAGTAGTACGACGTCACCCCCGACTACGGCTCTCCCCCACGAAGAGAGAGCGAGAGTTAGGCCGCGGTTAGTAGCTACCGCCTCGCGAGCCGACGGCGCGAGTTGGGGTCCCTGATTTTGACGCAGATGGGATGACGTCACTCCGGCTGTAACGCCCCTCGTGGAAGGAGCGGGAGTTAGGCCACGGCGCGAGTTGGGGCCCCTGCTTTTGCGCAGCTGTGCTTGGCGGCGCGCCAAAAGTCACGCTAAAGGTCAGTGGTAGCTACCGCCTGGCTACGCGAAGGGCTGAAAAGTGAAAGTGGTATTGCTTTCGCAATAAAAACATGATTCCCCAGAGAGGGGAAAACAATAGAAGGGGGGGGGGGGGGTTTAATAAAGGACGACTGGCATAACAGTTATCCAAGTCTATGCACCGACCACTACTGCTGAAGAAGCTGACGTTGAGAGATTTTATACGGACCTACAATGCCTTTTAGACCGCACCACATCATCAGACGTCGTTTTTCTCACAGGAGACTGGAATGCTAAGGTCGGGAGTGAAGAAATATCAGGAATTATAGGCAAGTTCGGTATTGGTGAGCCAAATGAAGCTGGGCAGAGGCTAGTAGAGTTTTGTCAAGAAAACAACCTGACCATAGCGAATACTCATTTTCAACAGCACAAGAGGCGCCTGTACACATGGACTTCACCGGACGATCTGTACAAGAATCAGATCGATGATATTCTTTGCCGGCAGAGATGGAGAAGCGCTATACAAGCAGTAAAAACAATGCCTGGGGCCGATTGTGGCACCGATCATCAGCTTCTTGTTGCCAAAATTAAGCTTCGATTGAGGAAAATGCAGAAAACTAGACGGCCTTTCAGGTATGGTCTGGATCCAATTCTATTAGAATATGCTGTAAGTGAGGAATCAATTTAAAGAATTAGATCTAGAAGACAGAGAGCCCGAAGAGATGTGGACTACTGTTCGTGATATAATACAAGAAGTTGCTACTAAGGTAGTTCCAAAGCAAAAGAAATGCAAGAAAGCAAACTGGTTATCTGAAGAGGCTTTGCAAATAGCTGAGGAAAGGAGGATGGCATAAGTTATGGGGGAAAGAGAAAGATACAAGGTTCTCAATGCGGATTTTCATAAAATAGCAAGGAGAGATAAGAATGCCTTCCTGAACATACAGTAGTGCTAAGCAGTTGAGGACAACAGCCAATTAAGGAACACAAGAGCTCTGTATAACACAATCAAAGATATCAAAGGAAGCTTCTGTGCTAAGCTGGGCGCGATAAAGGACAAACGAGGCAAGGACCTCACTGAAGCCTCAGAGATAAAAAGGTGGCAGGAATACACAGACGAACTGTACAAGAACGACCCGAATATGCAAACCCAACATAAGACGGTTGTGATTACTGACCTCGAGCCGGGCATCCTGAAGAGTGAAGTTGAATGGGCCTTAGCCAGCCTAGCTAAGAACAAAGCTAGCGGAATTGATGGCATTCCAGCTGAGTTGCTTCAAAACCTCAACCATGACGCTGTTAACATTCTGCATACATTATGTCAGAACATTTGGACAACCCTGCAGTGGCCACAGGATTGGAGGCCAGTTTACATCCCCATTCCAAAGAAAGGCAGTGTCAAAGATTGCTCCAACTACCGCACGATCCCGCTTATTTCGCATGCTAGCAAGGTGATGTTGAAAATCCTTCAAGGTAGGCTGCAGCAGTATGTGGATCGGGAGCTTCCGGATCTGCAAACTGGGTTTCGCAAGGGCAGAGGAACTAGAGACCAAATTGCCAACCTTCGCTGGATCATGGAAAAAGCAAGAGGGTTCCAGAAACCCATATACTTCTGCTTTATTGATTATGCGAAAGCGTTTGACGGCGTAGATCACAGCAGATTGTGGCAAGCTCTCCAAGAGATGGGAGTTCCAATTCACCTCATCTGTCTCCTCAGGAACCTGTATGAAGGGCAAGAGGCCACTGTCAGAACTGGGCATGGTTTTAGTGATTGGTTTCCGATTGAGAAAGGAGTGAGGCAAGGCTGCATACTGTCGCCCTGCCTTTTTAACCTATATGCAGAGTGCATCACGAGGAAGGCCGGTCTAGACGAGTCTTCAGCTGGAGTGAAGATTGCTGGAAAACGTTTCAACAACCTTAGATATGCGGATGATACCACTTTAATTGCAGAAAGTGAAGTGGAACTCAAGATTTATTTTATTTATAGGAAGGGAAAGGCACGGTAACTGTCTCACTTGTTTTCTGTGGACACCGCAACTGCACCTAAGGGAAGGGAGGAAGGCGGGAGTGAAAGTGGAAAGAGAGAAAGAGGAGCCGTAGTGGAGGGCTAAGGATAATTTCGACCACCTGGGGATCTTTCGCGTGCACTGACATCGCACAGCACACAGACGCCTCTTCGTGTGCTGTGCGATGTCAGCGCACGTTAAACATCCCCAGGTGGACTTCTGATGCGCGTACAAGAAGAGAGTGAGAAGCGTGGGCTTAAACTGAACATTAAAAAGACAGAGATGATGGCGTCTTGCCCTATCAAGTCCTGGAGCGTCAATGGACAAGAAGTGGAAGCTGTGACAGATTTTCTCGTCTTGGGCTCCAAGATTACCTCGGAAGGAGACTGCAATCATGCAATGAGGAGACGCCTGCGTCTGGGAACGAGAGTACTGGTTAGCCTTGACCACCTAGTAAAGAGCAGAGACATTAGTCTGCCAACCAAGATCCGTATAACTCGTGCTATGGTCTTTCTAGTTGTGATATATGGATGCAAGAGTTAGACTGTGAAAATGCTGACCACCGAAGAATTGAGGCGTTTAAAATTGTGGTGCTGGCGAAGACTCTTGAGAGTTCCTTGGACTGCCAGAAGATCAAATCAGTCGATATCGTCGACCATAAACCCTGACTGCTCATTGGAGGGTCAAATTCTAAAGTTAAAGCTCAGCTTTTTTTTCTGATTTATTTATAGGAAGGGAAAGGCGAGGTAACTGTCTCACTTGCTTTCTGTGGACACCGCAACCGCGCCGTAAGGGAAGGGAGGAAGGTGGGAGGGAAAGTGGAAAGAGAGAAAGAGGAGCCGTAGTGGAGGGCTGCGGAGTAATTTCGACCACCTGGGGATCTTTAACGTGCGCTGACATCTCACAGCACACGGACGCCTCTTCGTTTCGCCTCCATCGAAACGCAGCCGCCGAGGTCGGGTTCGAACCCGGGTACTCCGGCACAGTAGTCAGGCGTCTTACCACAGCACCACCCCGGCGGGGCTTAAAGCTCAGCTACTTTGGTCATCGATTGAGAAGAGAGGAGTCGCTGGAGAAAGATTTGATGTTGGGAAAGGTTGAGGGTCGCCGGAGAAGGGGTAGGCAGCGAACGCGATGGTTAGATGGCATCCTCGAGGCACTGCAGATGAGTTATGTGATGTTAGGAAGATAGTGAGAGACCGAAAAGCGTGGCGTGACATGGCCCATAGGGTCAAGAAGAGTCGGACACGACTGAACTGAACTGGCATCTCAAGTCTGCTCCCTCGTACAACATAGAAGCGCATGTGCTAGCGCCGCAGAAACCGCGTCTCGCCATCCGTTTCTAACTGTCCCGACAGATACTTCCATACAACGAGGCGCAGCCTTTGCAAGGCTCGGTACATTGCGTGGGAGGGAGTGCGGCGCGCCTCAACGAGTCACCTCCGACGCAACAACACAAACAGAACCAGGGTAAACGCAAGGTGTTCAAAAGGGTTGCGCCGGCGCCTTTCCCAGGGGAATTCATTCGGACGTTCAAAAATCCTATATGCAAACATTAAACCGAGCCCAAGAGACTGCTATTACAATTCCCATTAAATAGAGCTCCCGTACGCCAGGAGGACATTCCTGAAAACACACTACCCTTGAAAGGTCCAGTCAGGAACGGCTGCGAAAATAAAGGACTTAATTTGAAGGCAGTTTTTTCTGTCAAATTAGTTCCTAAACTTTTCTCGATATGCGCAGATGTTTATTCTTCCCGTCCGTGTAGCCTCTAAAGTTTTCAAGTAATGGAAGAATGTTCCTTTTTTCGTATGTGATAGGTTGCTTTCGAGCAAAGTGCATCAGTTCTCTCGCGCGTGCTGTTGCCGGGCTCCGCGTTCCATGCCCGTCTCCAAGGGGGAGGATAAGGATGAACATTTATTATTTGAGGAAGTCAGGCAGGCAGGAGCTTCCGCGCTAAATGGCCAGGATCCCTTAAGCTCTGGTGACGTGGGTTGCACACTCGATGGCCCGCAGTTGGATTATCGGGTCCAAGCTGAGCATAGCAGCCTCCCACTTCTCGCAGGTGGAGAGCTGCAGATACCGTGAAGGGGGGTCTCGTGGGCATGCCCATAGTATGTGGTGTAAGTTGGCCCTCTGGTGGCATCAGTTACAGTACGGCGTCCATAATGCAGGGTATGCATGGGCGTAGGTGACTGGATTTGGGAAGGAATGCCTCTGTAATTTTCGACAGGTGACCTCCTGTGCCTTTGTAAGAGATATGTGTCCCGAAGGGTATAGGCTACGTGTTTTACGGAAGTGTAGTGTAATTTCTTGACAGAAAACCATACGGGCCATCGCCGAATTCATGAGGGGTTGTCCCGTCTTCCGGCTGACGAGTCCTCGGGCGAAATTGTGGGCAGACTCTTTACCAGGAACGGAGGAATGTGCTGGTTAATTATATGAAGCGCTGAGGTTGAGCTTATCTTATGGAGCTTATCTTGAGCTTATGGAGGCAAAACGAAGTGGCATCAGTGTGTTGTGCGGTGTCAGCGCATGTTAAAGATCCCCAGGTGACCGAAATTACTCCGCAGCCCTCCACTACAGCTCCCTTCTCTCTTTCCACTTTCACTTCCACCTTCATCCCTTCCCTTACGGCGCGAGTCAGGTGTCCGCAGAGCAAGTGTGACAGATACTGCGCTTTTCCCTTCCTGTGAACCAACCGTGCTCGCGAAGCTTCACGGTGCCGAAGAGAGTACTCCCCCGATGGGGCTGGGAAAGGTAGGTCACCGCCGCTTGCGGCGAGGGCTAGGCTACCACAGAAGTTTATCTGTTGTAGGCCGTTATTGCACCCGCCATCGTTTCGGTGGTGGACGACGGCTATTGCGGCGCGCGTCTTTCTCTCCCTCTTCCTTTTCTTTCTTCTCTATTTTCTATTCTGTATGCACGAGGCAGCGGTGGTGGCTCAGCTACAGAGGCAGTAGCAGGCCCGTGCATTTTCTTTTCCTTCTTCCTACAGTCACAACAATACGGTGCCGTAGGTTATTTGTTAGAGAATTCCATAGGCGATGAAACATTAATGAAAACCGTTGGCGTTATATTAACCAAAAAAATAGCGCGAACAAACGGGGACGATAGGAAGAAACAACAGAAACAAGCGCTGTTTAAAACAAGCGCTGTTTTTTGGATGATGTGTCGTCAACTCGCCCGCTTAACTATCCTGTTATATTACCGCGGTAGCGTTAAGGGCTCCGTGTCGCAGAAAAGTCGGTGTCATCGTCGGCGGCCTTCATCCCGCGTCGTCCGGCGTTGGCCGTGAGCGAAAAATCACAGAAGCAATAATAAATAAAAACGAGTCGGAAAAATTGCCGAGCTGAGGAATCGAACGTGAGCCTCCGGGGTGCGAGACAAGCACGCTAACCTCTCGGCCACGCCAACTTCTTTTTTTGTTTATTGCCTGACTTCGGCACAATACACAAAACCACTTACAGGGCACAATGAGCATTCATTAATACAACAATCATCCAGGTGGGTTGTGGCGTCGTCACGCTAAAATTCTCTTAGGGTCACGAATGGCTCCAATCTTCCGAGCCACTCGGGAGCTTCAGGAGCAAGTTTCTGAATTTCAATATATCTATTCATGCCTTCTCGAAAAAAGATCCGTGCTCGCCGTGCGTCAGGATCGCAATGGTATCCTGCCATTCTCGATCGCCAAATACAGTGGAGGGCCATTAGCATAATAAGGTCAAATGGTACTCTACTGGCAAGTACCTAATATCATGCGCGTCTAATGGAAATTCCTTTTTTAAAGTCCTTTGTAAAATATCCCAAAAGTATACCCCTTCTCAACAATGTAAGAAAACGTGGTCTATAGTTTCTGGCTGTTTACAAATTAAGCAATGCGAGCCCCAAGGTAAAAATAACTTCTTCCCTTCCAAGAACTTCTTTACTGGCAGTGTTTCCGTGTGTAACTTAAAGAAAAGTTTTTGCATTTGACGGCTACTGCATCGCCTTCACCCGCTTAAGTACGCCGCGTCCTGGTCCTCCACTGTATAAGGCCCTTGGTACGGGAAGAACTACGTCACAAAAATCCTTGTATACAGCGTCTTCCTGCTAACACAAGATAAATATTCATAAGAAAATCGAACTGACAGGAATCGCACACTCGCGAAAACTTCTCTAAAATAACCAAAAATGCGTCCCGATACACGTTCGGTCGAGACAACAAAGTCCGGCAGTGCATTTCCGAGCCTTAATTGGCACACAGTACGCAAAAATGGATCTCTTACATCGCGAACAAAACGAAATCTGCTGACAATCTGTCGTAGAAATAAATGCCTTAAACCCAGTCCACCGTCCTTCACCCGCCTAAACAAACTGGTCCGACTACATCGTTCCCATTCTGCTGCCCACACAAAAATGGCAAATATCCGGTGCAGTCTCTGTACATTCATCCTAGCACGATGCAACACTTGCGTCACGTACCACAGCTTCGACATAAAAAACATATTGCACACTGTGGCCCTGGCGAAAACTGACAATTGTTGCCCTTTCCACCCATCCACCTTTTCCCGCGTGGCTTGAGTCTGTGCCCTCCAGTACGATTCGCTATCGCGATAACTATCTAGTGGGATGCCGAAGTACTTTACTGGTGTTGTCACCCAGGACATATTTGCGAACTTCTCGGGCGTCGTTGGCCATTCTCCGTGCCAAAGCCCCACGGACTTTGACCAATTAACTTTACTGCCGGAAACCTTTGTGAATTATTTTACAGACGACACGGCCTCGATTACCCCTTCGCGATTCACTGCGAATACAGCCACATCGTCCGCATATGGCAGCAGCTTAACCTCTGCAGCTTGCAATTGGAAGCCACGAATTTTGTCGTTTTCCATGATATTTAAACACAGTGTCTCGATGTACATGCAGAATAGCAGAGGGCTGAGGGGACAACCCTGGCGCACCGATCGCTGCACGTTTATGGGGGCCCCCAAACTCTTATTTACAGTCAATCTTGTTGTGCAGCTTCGATACGCTATGGCCACTCCCTCGCGAATGACGGACCCTACATTCACATGGTCAAGTATGCAGAACAGGATTTCATGTGAGACACAATCAAATGCTTTCTCCAGATCCAATTGAAGGATGGCTACACAACTGTTTGTGTGATCACAGCACTCAAGCACACTCCTCACTTTATGCACATTGGAAACAATGGATCGACCCTTGATCCCACACGTCTGGTGTGGTCCAACTGTTGAATTACTGATTGTAGTCTACGGGCTAGAATTTTCATAAATACTTTGTAGTCTACATTCGTGAGTACGATAGGGCGATATGCTGTAACCTGTCGTAACTTATCTGCTTCACTGTATTTAGGAATCAACACTGTGTGGGATTTGCCATAAGACGGGGGCAATTCATTCACTTTGCAGGACTCGTTGTACACGGCTGTCAGTACCGGCACTATTTCATGTTTTTATGCTTTGTAGAACGCCGCTCTTAATCCGTCGGGGCCGGGAGATTTTCCCGGGTTCAATTTTTCTTTGGCAAGCTCGACCTCCTACGCGGTTGTTGACGGCTCCAGCCTATCTTTCTGCTCATCATCTAATCGCGGTAAAGTGCCCAGAAACGTTCCTTTGAATGCGTTTACTTCCAAGTCTTGCTTTGTAAACAGCGTTCGATAATATTAAAGAAACGCCTGCTGGATATGACCGCTTTCTCCAGATAATGTCCCGCCCCATTCGATCAGTTAAATGTGGTTTCGCTGAGCATGCTTCTCGATTCCTAGTGCTCATTTCGACGGTGTCTCCCCAGCAGCTATACCTTGTGCCTTCGCCCGTACAAGCGCACCACGATAGCGCTCTTCTTCGAACAGTTCGATCCTGTTTTTTATTTTCCTAATATCGTTCATCCATTTACCAGGCTCTTCGCTTTTTTTTTTCAAGTAGTCTAGCCAGCAAGGATCTTAAATTGTCCTCCTCACGCTTCTCTTCTTGTCGTATACAGCTTGACCGTTCGATTGCTGCTTTCTTTATTTGCTCTTTGCAAAGTTCCCACTGCTGCCATATTTTCATCTCCACCCTAGACTCTATTTTGTCAATTTCTTCGCTTACTTTCCTACTATAGATATCATCTGTAATGAGCTTATTATTTAATTTCCACGTCTCCCATGAAAACTGATTGCCTCGATTTTTTGTCCCTATCCCGCACTCCACTATAAACAATGATCAGAAAATGAAATCGGTACTACATTGTAACTACTGCATTTTGATGTGACTCCCATAGACACATAAATGCGATCCAGCCGCGCGTGGCTTGACCGCTGGAAATGCGTAAACTTCACACAACGCGATCATTTTAAACATTCCGCCCCGTCGTGAAGGTTGCTAGTGTACATAATTTCTGAGAGAGCTTCAGTACTTCTGTCCCTAAACGCTCTTGTACTGGATTTATCGCAGCCTCTCAAGACGCAAATAAAGTAGCCCGTGACAATCAGGGATTTCTCACAACTGATGTGCTTTTGTACGTTTTGAAAAAAGGCTACCCTCTCATCCACAACATTTGGAGCGTACACACTAATAATGCGCCAATACTTTTTGTTGTACAGAAAATCAACACAAACACATCTGCCCGACGGACATGCCATATGCGCCTGAACCTCGAGTCCGGGTAATTTCTTAACAAAAATGACACACCTAGCAGACGTGCCAATTGCGTGGCTCACTAGTGCGAAATACCTAGATGTGAAAAGTCGCACCATGTTACCGGCCTCATCTTCCTCATCAACTTTCGTTTCCTGCACGGCCAGGACGTCGATGTCATGCTCAGTTAAAAGGCGGTACACCTGACCCTGCTTCTTCTTGCTTGCCAGTCCCCTGACATTAAGTGTACCTACTTTAATTGGAGCCGCAGAAGCCATTTTCATACAGAGGAAAGAGGCCGGTAATATGGTGCTTACCTCTCGCGTCTAGCACGTGGCTAGAAAGACTCGGCCACGCCAACTAGATGGTTTGAAATGGACAAAGACGCGTCTATTGATTGCGGTGTTGTCTCAGAAATCTCTCTTAGAGAAGTGTATTGTTGGTTGGTTGGTCCATAGGAAGGGAAAGGCGCAGTATCTGTCACACTTGCTCTGTGGACACCTGAACCGCGCCGTAAGGGAAGGGATGAAGGTGGGAGTGAAAGTGGATAGAGAGAAAGGGGGGTCGTAGTGGAGGGCTACTATAATAATAATCATGAGCATGTAAATTACAGAATTACAGAATCCGCAGTTAAGCGAGTGGCAAATTACTTTTCCGCTGTACATCCTCTTCGCTTGGCGTGCACGTAGCGCCATCATGCGTGTGGCGCACGGAATAAGATAGACTGGGCATGGCCTCCGAGATCTTTATCGCGCCGGCTCGGATCATTGCCGACGAACTACGACTGCAACTTGAGACCCGCACGTTTAGGCAAGGTGGCTGGCAGCGCTTCTACGTCCCGGAATCACCTTTCAGAACAAGTAATTACCAAACAGTGATGCTTTGGACAAGTTAACGAGTGTTGTATTATGTGAACTACGTATTTGTGTCACTCAAAAGTGCGACAAGCAAATGAGTACACGGTGCGAGCGGAGCGCGATAAGGCTATCGCGTTTCATTCTTAAAGGCGAAGCTTAAGCGTCCTCCAAATTTTTTAGGAGCATTTTGTCCCTCTAATGTGCCTCATCAAGTTTAATGTATTGACGTTAAAGGGTTAAGAAGATTGTGGCACAGAATAATAGGTGGCGTCCGGCATCCCTCGGAAACTATGATGTGAGATTCTTAAACTGAAGCGACCAAACAATAGGGTGATCCACTTAGTTTTTTTTTTTTTTGCGATGCAAAATTTTCTTTTTTTGCAACATTTATTTTATATTGCTGTAAAGTCATTGCGCTTCTGACTGTGCAGACAGAGCAACGTTATTTTTACTTCCCTTTTAACTGCACACGCTAGCTATAGTTAGTAAAGCACGTTTGAGTAATGTCTGCACATAATTGTATAAACTAATATGGTGCAAGTTTTGGTTTTTAGGCTCCCCGCACTTAAAATTCAATTAGTATTTTAAAAGCTCTCCTAAACGATCGGGCTAAGGTGCGCTCACACTTTCCTGCGCTTCCTTATGAATGTAATCAGCCTCCAATACAGGCATATTTTTGGGTCGCGGGCGCTGGCTGGCTGCTGACCAGCCTGGCACGTAGCCGACCTTGGGCTGCCAAATTCCCGTGCAACAGTTGCCAAACAGGTTACGTTCTGATCGGGTTACTAGCTCGGACCATAGATGCTGGTCAACGTCTTATAAGTCTAGTGCATGGCCAACAGCGGGCCGCCAAATGGCCGAGCAACTGTGGCCAACTCGGTCGGCGTTAATTAGGATTCCCGAGCTTGGGCTTTGGCCGATAAGCGAATTATGTCCATACTGGTAGATGGCCACCGATAGGCCGTCATTCGGCCGAGAATTACCGGCCTGGTTGGCTGCCGACCAGCAGTCGGCCAATGCTGCCTGGATTCTAGCCACATTTAACAGGCGTCGCCGCGACGCGGTAAACACCGCATTATCGCCACTGACGTCCATTGCTGACTATGAGTTGATGCTGTTGTTGTTGTTGTGGCTGTAGGAAGAAAGAAAAGAAAATGCACGGGCCTGCTACTGGCTCCCTCGTCACGCGAGCTCAAGAGGTCGCTCCCGACTGGAGGCCACCCTAGACTC
Source organism: Amblyomma maculatum (assembly GCF_055883805.1). NCBI lineage: Eukaryota > Metazoa > Arthropoda > Arachnida > Ixodida > Ixodidae > Amblyomma > Amblyomma maculatum. The sequence goes on along the minus strand of NC_139351.1, from coordinate 59,545,081 downwards.
GCCCCAGCCCGAAATAATTCCTTTCATTTCGTGGCAATAAAAGTTGTTACCACCATCACCTGTATCTGAACCATCTCCGCTGCCTTGTGCGGACAGAAGAGATAATAGACAAGAAAGAAAAGAAGAGGGAGAGAAAGACGCGCGCCGCAACAACAGCCATCGTCCACCACTACCGAAGCGGTGGCGGGTGCAATGACGGCCTACAACTGATAAAAATCAGTCGCCGACCCACAGTCCCAGCCCCGCAGGGCCAGGAACTGCTACCGAGTTGATGCGCGGTTGTTCCCCGTTCTTATATCCATAGATTGACGTCATGGTTGTGACGCGATGCGCGACCTGACATCACCCACGTCTTTAATCATGTGCGCCCTTGCACTCTTTTGTTCTAAGTTTTAAATGTATAACGTCAACCAATGTTCAAAGGGTTTTAGGTCACGACCTTTTGGTACGTCCCCAAGTTGGTCCACAAGGTTACACTTCAGCAGACACCTGTGTTGGAGAAAGGAAGGCACGTATATTAATGGCCACACTTCAGGCTGTGGCTCGTTGAAAGTAACTGGCTACCACGCGCTCACATTTTGTAATCGTTCAAAACACAACAAACAACAAACGTTTAAACAAAGGCACAATATGTCATATTTTAAGTAGACAGCCTTCTTCTGGCTTCATGGTGAAAATCTCTCGTCGGCGAGCTTTGGCCACGAGATGCGTCAACGAGAATCCGCGAGTGGCACTGCGTTGTCTTTCCTGTAAACCATATATACAACACGGGGAACATTGATGCGTTGAACGAAACGCTGTTTTTGTTCGACGGGTGCTGCGCGATGTACCGTGCGCTGCACCGCTCAGACGTTCGGATTTCTCCACTGTGGATTCTTCAGTGCTCTGGGAACTTTCGTAGCGGGAGCTACACTACGCCAGCTGCTTTGCGGGGTCGCGTGGCTGCGCTCTGTTATAGTTGCGACTGTAGGAAGAAGGAAAAGAAAATGCACGCGCCTTGTACTGGCTCTGTAGCGAGCCACCTCCACTGCCTCGTGCGTGTGTGTGTGTGTGTAAAAACTTTATTCGGAGGAAGCTTGAGGTAGCCGGAGCAACCTCACGCAAACAATAGGTGGGATCCTCATTACAGAAGCCCATTGGCGATCGCTGCGGCTCGGGCTTGGTGGACCAGGGCCTTCTGGCTTGCCAGATCGGAGCAGCCGAGTAGGGCTGCCTCCCAGTCCTCCCGGTGGGGTTAGGTTTGGGGGTGAGGTTCGGGGTTGATTGACAGGCCCACACCATGTGGAAGTTAGAAGGCTTAGGATAAATTGCATGGACGAATTGATATAATTCAGTAATTTCTCGAGAGAGAGAGAGAGAGAGAGAGAGCAGAACTTTTTATTTATTCCAGCGGATGAAGAGGCTCCGGCCCTCCGTCGCTTGGGATGGATGGCGGGTGCCCCGCCTCAGACGCAGGCCGGCAGACGTTGTTGGCCAGCGGCGTCCCAGGCCAGCTGAATTGCGGCTATCTGGAGCCCAGGGTCCGAGCAGAGCAGCATGGTCTCCCAGAGTTGCGGCGTCAGATTTAGACCCCTACCGGGAGAAAAGGGGCAGTCCCAGAGGATGTGTTCGAGGGTCCCTCTCGAGTCACAGTTTGCACAGAATTCAGATCTTTCTCCTGGGAGCATATGGCTCACCAGGAGCGGGTGCGGAAATGTCCCAGTCTGAAGGTGACGCCAGGCGACGGCCTGCCTGAAATAGGGTAGGGGCTGGCGCAGCAGCCACCCGTCTACTGAGTCTATAATGCTGCAGAATTTCTGTGTAAGATTTGGCACACTCAATGCTCACCGCTCCAAGCCCCCCCCCCTCTCTGCCGCCGGCTCGGTGGTAGAGCCCTCGAGCCATGGCATGGGCGGATTCGTTGCCGGGAACGCCAGTGTGCGATGGAGTCCAAATCAGCTGTATAGTTCGCGATATTGGTGATTGCTGTAATATTCGAATTGCCTGGGGAGCAATAAACCCACGACTGTAATTTCGTATGGGAGTTTTGCTGTCGCAGATCACGAAACGCGCCTTTGTCTGGGCGCAGGCTAGAGCTACAGCCACGTCCTCAGCTGCCTTAGGAGATCTAGTTTTCAGGGCGACCGCGGTGATCGGTCTACCTAACCCATTCGATACCGCTGCAACCATAAAGGGGCTTGCCCCTCCGGCAGCATCTACAAAGGCTACTTGCTCCGGCGGCAAGCGGCTAAATTTCTTACTGAGCATTTGAGCTCTTTTCTCCCGACGCTCCGTATGGTGTTCGGGATGCATGTTTTTTGGCAGCGGAGGTATCCATAGCCTGTCCCGTACAGCCATGTCTATTTCAGATTTTGTCTGAGCGCCTCCCCAAGTGTCGATGCCCAGTTTTTCTAGAATGGATCTGCCTGCGGCGGTTAGGCGGAGCCGTTCTACCTGTGAAGTGCGCACCGCTTCCGCGATTTCATCCCATGTATTATGGATGCCCAGTTGCAGGAGGCTAGCGGTGGAAGTACCGCGCGGGAGTCCAAGGGCTCTTTTAATACTTGTGCGGATGAGGCTCTTTAATTTTTGTCGTTCTGCTGCCTTACGGGGTAAGTATGGAGTAGAATAGCTGATTCGACTAATGATAAATGCCTGGATTACGCGCAGATTTTTTTCCTTTAGTCCTCTGCCTTTAGTCGAAACTCGGCGGATGAGGCTAACTGTTTGAGATACATGCCGCTTAAGCTTCTTAATAGTTTCTCCGTTGTAGCCATTATCTTGGAGAAGGAGACCTAATATACGGATCTGCGATACCTGGGGAACTTGATGTCCTTGTACCGAAATCTGTATATGCACTTCACGCTCTTACTGAAATAATTCAGTAATTTCTCGAAAAGTGAGAGCCGGATTGGGTTCGAGATCCGACAGAAAAGAAAATAGAGAAGAAAAAATTGCAAGGGTTCTGCGCTGCTGAACCAAATATTGAGCGAAAACATTAGCTGCGGGTGACCGAGCGTTCTTCTTCTTCTTCCTCAGCCCACATACAAAGCCCCGCTTTAAATAAGCCGTAAAAATGTGCCTTAGTGGCCTATAGGGGTAACGTGAATGCCGGGGTCCTAGCAGGCTGACTCTGACATAACCGTCCCATGTGAAACTAGAGACCCTAGTTGAAAGCTCTTGCCGACCGCTTGAGTGGGTAGCCCAGCTCTCACCCTAAAGTCACTTGGGGTGTGACGTCACAGCGTCACGTGGTTAGGACGTTGCTACCGGCCGCGCTACGCTGAAGCCTAGAAACCTGGAGTAGTTTTGCTTTCGTAATAAAAGAAGAGGAAGACAAAAACGCGCGTCGCAACAGCCGTCGTCCAGCACCGAAGGGGTGGCGGGTGCAATGACGGCCAACAACAGATAAAAATCCGGTGCAGAATAGCTCCCGCCGCAAGCTGCGGCACCCAATCAATGGCAGCGCCACATATTTTTTAAAAATGAACCCTAAAATTATGTCATGAGTGGAGCGGACATTGACGATAAATTCCGCTTAGAAAACTGATCCACCCAGTTCGACTTGAACACTGCACACTCAAAAGGCCGTAAAGATTTACCACTCATTCCATAAAACGTCGATTTAGGGGCGCACTGAAACATCACTTTGCGCCCTAACAATCGTTTAAATTTTAAGCTCATAATTGAAACAGTTGCCCCGGTATCGTAAAAAGCCGATGTGGAAACACCATCGACGGGCACGTTAACTTTGTTCTTAAGCATTAAAATAGGGGGAGGTAGATCGGTTCTCAGCAGACATCTAGCGACCACATCTCCATCGGTCGAGGTGGCTAACGATAACGAGCGCCGGCGTGGTGACGGCGATGAAAGTGTCCGGGATAGCGGAGGAGGGGTCATGCTGCGGTATGACGCCGGAGAAGGGTTGCTCAAATTGGTGCACCAGTGGTTCGGTGCAGCGATTTGGTTGGAAGGCCGCCCGTTGGAAAGAGGCTGATGGATGGGCCGTGCAGTGTAGATCGTGGAGCCATAGAGAGACGAGTGGAGTGGCGGCGATGGCAAACCCACGAGATATGGCCAGGAATACCACGCCGGTAGCACATCAAAGGCGGACGAACAGAAGGCGCCCCCGGGAAAACATCTGCGGTTTTGGGGCCTGTAGGGAAGGCATCACGCCGTAATTCGTCCTCGTAGATGACCGGCCGTGGCTCACCAGAGCGCGCAGATGGTTCGCGCAGCGATCTACGAATGTGGTGCTGTAGGAACTATCGAGACAACTTAGGGCACCGGGTACCCCTCGTTGCCCGCTGCATTGACAGACAAGGGTTGAGGTGAAGCCATCGGAAACGCGCATGGCTGCTCGCTGGGACGGCAAGTTAGATCCTGCCAACGGGTTAACTCGTCACGTACAATCTAGCGAATAGTAGCGGCAAGATCGCTGGAAGAAGTGGTGTCAATGGCTGCCACTGTTAGGACAGGAGGGAAGCGACCAATGTTCGGCGTAATTCTCTACATCTTAAGTTTCTGAAACTTGTGGCAACGCTCAATAACGTTAGAGACCAATTCCAGGATTTCCCTGCTTATAAGGCAGGTACAGAAATCTTTGACAAAACATTTCAGAAGGTGCCCCACCTTGTCCTCGTCAGACATGCGAGGAGAGGCAATTTTGCAGAGCTTTATAGGACTGCCTCGATATACTGAGTGCAGATCTCTCCATGACTTTGTGCCCGTTAGGCCAGTGTCTGCTCGGCTCGCTTCGTGTTCGCTGCGGAGTCACCAAAGAACTTGGACTGCTCATCTAACAAGCGGGCCCAGGTTGAGAAAGAGCCTTTGTGGCTCTCATACCAAGTTAGCGCCTTGTCTGTGAGCGCTCACGTCCCATTTATTACACCGGCTGACGCGTTGGTAGCGCGTCGACCATTCGTCCACATCCGCTCCGGCGGTACTCGCAAATGAACGGGGCTCGCGGTATTGCGGCCAGGAAGAGGTCAATGCTGACCTGGGCGCGGAATCTCCGTCCAAGCACTTCTCTGCAATGGAAGTGGGTAAACTGGCTAAGGTTGACTGCGGCTAGGTCCGAGCTTTAGATTCGTGGCTGATGAGCTCGAGACTTAGCCTCTCCACCAAGATACGCTCGAAGGCCTTCACGAAGATTTGGGTGTCGGGGTGTCCGCTACTAGTTTCCAAGGCTGTGCGCGCGCGCCATAGCAACAAACCTCGTTCTCCTCCACAGCACCCAGCGCCTCATCTTCTTTGCGACCGTTACAATAGATATACATATAATGCGTCATTACGCTCATTGGCGCCGTATCCTTGTTAACTGTTTCATACTCAATAGTTTGACAAGCGATATCTGGTTTCAAAGCATAAAAATGCAAGCTCAGCCTTTTTAAAAGCTAAAGGAGATTTCGGTTCAGTTAAGTTAAGGTGGCTATATTGGAGCTAGACCTCTGTTTGAGAAATTTTAAAAAGGCTCTCACCTCTCCCGTTGACGGTATTTCATTTCCCTATATTATATTCCTTTTAAAATGCAAATAACATGTTGCCTAGATATTTTAGATAATTGTGTATCTATTGACTCGTATTTATGTCGTACTACATAATGCGCTTCTTGCTGGACAACCCCTCTGCAATAACCGCACCGAACCGTATTTGGTTTTTATGAAATACAAGTCATCAAAACGTAAAAAAAATCACCCGGTCAAACTCTATCGGGCTTAACTGGTATGCATTGTTACGTAGGGCGTAATATCCCAGATCTTGAGTTGGCTATATGAGAGATGATAGTGGGAGACTGAATTACAACTGCCTGGGGACCTTCAAAGGGCGTAACGTCGGGATAGTGGTATCCAATCGTTTTCTCGGCGCAATAGACATCTTGCTGTCCGAAGTGGTTCACTACATCGCCGTTTTGTTCAAAACGCAGTACAAAATTTCAGAGCATTTTTCGACCAGCGAAAGAGATAGTTTTAATGTGGCCCTATGCAGGAAACCTTGAGCATCGACCGCGAAGAGTGAACACCGTCGAAAAGTGACGTACCGAAAATAGCTAATAGAACTGTATCCCGCCGGAGCGTAATGAGATGTTTTCTGTGTAGAGTAGCACCCATGACAATTTACACACAGCACTATCACTTTTTTTTATTTAAATTTAAAATAAATATAAATTGACGACGCAATCGCTCAGTAAGCCTATTTCGCTATTTAGGCTTCTCCACAGCGTACGATTAAGAGAAAGCACACATATTATGACGTTATCTGTAGAGGTGATGCATTTTCAACGCTTTAATATCACGCTCTAAAGACAAATACTGCCTGAAGAATGCAAGGGCCGTGAGGTGTCCTTTTTGCGGTATAGGGCGACTCTAAGAAGGAAACGGGTGGAAGCAGGTAATATTCAAGAGGCCACCGATAATGCCGTGCTTTGGTGACAAGCTTGAAGTATGTCGCAATTTTAATAGTTGTTGGCACCATATATTTAAATGGTAATGCAAAACGACTTGCTAAGCTTAACCGGCAAGTTTCATATATTCTAATGCACGTATCTCGGCAAATGCTCAAAAATACCAGTGAGCTTTTTTATGATTATGACAGGATGCATTGATTATTTCCGTGTCGGCGTCTAGCTCCGGTTTCTCGGTCGCATACTTGTAGTTTCTGATTGTTTAATTACAAGGCGACGCTCGACAGTGATGTAAAGCGGCGCATTAATCAAGCCGCATCCATGTGTCTGCGTGAAACGTATCCATCGACATCCAAGAGCGCTTGACGATTGATTTAAGTAAATATTTGCGTGCAGATTGCGAAGCTTCATTTGTTATTTTCAACAGCCGCCGGCATGCGGCGTATCACTTAAGGTTATCACTCAGGTTATTTACTCAGGGTCGCGAACGGGACTAAATCATTTTGCATGTAGAACGAGATGCGCCGAGATAAGTCTGAAATGGATCCAGGTAAGCATAACAGTTTCTGTCTTCCAGACGTTTCCAGATTCCGACTGGCGCTTCTTCATTACAGATTTGTGGCTGGTGTTACACTGGGATCACACGGGAGCCAATGAGAAGCACTTAATTTAAATCAGCTGGTACGGAACATCGCCGAGGTAATGCAGCTTTGATTGACATGCTGCGCTGCCTCTGTTCTTTTCAGTGCGCTAAGGCAGGTTGGCACACTCACAAAAATCAAACACAATCGTCTTTTTGTACTGACAGCTACACTACGCTACTCAGCCGAGCATTTCACTTGTGTAAGACAAGGCGCTGGGGCGCATGCGTGAAAACCGGAGCGGAGCATCAGATGAGCTGCGCATAACATCAGAGCCCGCGGCAGTCGTGGCCGCGTGCCGAGTCTACTGCTAATACAGCATAGACGCCCGAACAAAGGTTTTTCACATCACAAGGCGGGTGTGAAGGTCTGCGCATGTTGGTCAAATTTCTTGGTGTTTGAGCATATCCTTCGGTATCTGTGCGGTTGGGAGTATGGGTACCTGTTTTGCAGTGTTTAGCTTGGCTGCTGTGAAAGATATCGCTGTCTGTCCATCCGCTTTTTATATAGGGTAGTCAAGTAGGTGCTACCCTCTACCAAGATATAATAATACCTTCTAAGTTAGAAATAATAAGTCTTTATGATTGATCGATGCAGAGAAATAAAGTCCGCAAAAGTTTCAACAGGCATGCTTTATCATGTTGCTGCACAAGAAAGATATCAGCAAGAAAACGCCTGTAGAAAAGTGGACTTTTTTGTTCGCCTTCACAGGAAGGGGATTTGTAGTGACTCCATGAAAATGTTTGCATATTTGAGGGCCATTTTTGTGTCAATCGCAGCGAAGTTTATCTGCAGAAAATACTGTTCTTCGAATTCTAAGGGGTTGGAACTCAGAACCTGTTCAAGGAGGATGTAGAGTGCGTAGAACTTAACGGAAAACATCGCTAGCAGACGAAGGACAAAAAAAAGGAGGACGCATAACAATGCAGTTGTGTGTCTTTTTCTCGTCCTTCGCCTGCTAGCGCTGTTTTCCTAACTCGGTCAGCAACATACATTACTAAAGTTTACTGTACTGTCTAGAACGGTCTATATGAATGGAGAATTTTGAATTTTCGATGGCGGTTAGGGTTTGTTGCTGTGCATTATTCTGCGCGCGGGATATTTGTGCATAATGAGCAAACATTCGCGGTCACAAGGAGGCGTCAAGTGGGTACAGTCCAGTTGAAAATTACGTTATGGAATTGGCTTGTATCCTTGATCTGAGAGGGGGAATTCCGTGGGATGTACTCGATGAGAAACTCGTTGAAATTATATATGTTTTCCGCCACTGGCCTGTTGCTCGAAACAATTGGACGGCCCGCATGATAAGCTCTATATATTTTAGGAAGTAGATAACTAAGATAACGACATACCCAGTGGCGCCGGCCGCTGCCCGGGCGCGCTCGACCAAGGCCGTTTGTGCCTGCAGGTCATAGCAGCCGAGCAGGGTCGCTTCCCAATCTTCCGAAAGGGTTGGAGGGAGGAGGAATAGCTGTGTTGGATGGGCAAGCCCACATCATGTGGTAGATGTCCGTAGACTTTTCCGCACAGTGCGGAAAACTGCCCGTGAAGGAAGGATTAAAATGTTTTAGTGCTGCCGGGCACAGCAGAGTGTTGATATAAAGACGGAGTAGAGGCCGCTCCTCCGTCTTAGATAGACCTTTACTCGGGCGAGGGTAAAGGCTATGACAAGATTGATAATAAAGAACAATGTCTTTAAAAGAATACGCGGGTTCTGATGCGCCAGTTATAAAGGCAAAATCTTATTTGGCGGGTAGGCACAAAACGTGGCCACAAACAATGCTTATACATTAGCTTGATAAATCTAGTGTATAAGGAAAAGCTTAACATGTAATGATTGCACGTGGTATAGCTCTCTATTTACAGAAGAAGGTGGTGAAATGAACCAAGAAGATTTTGATTTTGATTGAAAAACTATTTTCTACCACAAAAAGCTGATCACCAAACCCCTGGCACCAAGGCCCGGGAAACGGAGGCCGCCGCGTTAAAGGCTAGGGTGGCAGGCCCTGGTCTATAGCATCCTCCTCCGCCAGGTGGATGACATAGACGCCAAGAAGAAGACGACAAAAGAAGGGAAGAAGGCGGGTAAAAGATGATTCGGAAGACGATAAGAAGGCAGAAGGAAAAAAGGCGGGAAACAAGAATGGATAAATGAAAACCTTTATTTCGTCAGAGCGAACGTTCGGAATGTTTCGTGCTAGGTGGCTGTGAACCGATGGCTGATGGCGACTCAGGTGGCAAACTGCACGGTTCTGGTCTGAACCACCGGGTGTGAGCTGACCAACACAGCCTCCCACTGCTCGAGAATAGCATCACGCATAATATCCATTGGCTCTACTGTACTCCCATAAGATATGGTCATAGGTTGCCAGCTCCTGGCGCCATCCACAAATCAGGCGTTTTATCCTCCGCCAATATTTTCCTCAATTACTTAAGGTTTGGGGAAATGCTTATTTTGGACCACTTGCTTGTACTGGAGCAGATAAAGGCTCTGCTCCAGTTTATAATGATTTGTAGTGTCGTGAAATGACAGTAGCGCATCTCTTGTGGGCCTTTCTGGAAACACCGGCTCACCTGATAAACCGACGATATCCCGATCATTCATATGAGCCGCCTCACTACAGGGTACCAAGAGTGTGCTGGTATCGAGACAATTTTAAACATCCCTAAGGTCTCGTCTCGTGACGTGATTAAGCACTTTTATCGCTGTAACAGATATTCTGACTCTCGGCCGATTTCGGATGGCTGCAATAAGTATCAGAAGACCTCAAGAAGAAACAAATAACAAGACTGAGTGCATGCGCACTTGTGGCCTGCTCCCAGCATAGTTATCTCGGCTTTAGATGGGCTAGTATAGCTTTGGCTTTAATTTTGTTCAAGGCCCTTAGAAAGCTATTAATTGCGGCAAGCCAAGAGCCTTTCCTACGACTGTTTGCACTCATTTGTCGCTTTTTATTTCACTAGCTTTTTTCCCTGTTCTTTTCTTGCTTTTGTTTACGGGTCGCCTTCCCAACTCACACTCCCCAACGTTTCGCGGCGTTTTAAAAATACTTTACCTCGGTACTGAGATTTCATATCTTCACGACCTGTTCCACGGTGTTCACGGTTACTCTGTATCGAATAACGACAAGATAGGTACCCTGTGAAATGAGATAGCTGCTTTGAAATCTTTCGGCTCCACGTATTCCAGTCGGCGCTAACCCTACTTTTCACCCCTAGTCGGCTGCGGCGCCGCGAGCGCCCCCTTTGTTTGTAAACACGGTGTTGGTCTATAGCAGGGGCTAGGCATGGGTAGCAGGGTTGATGCACTATAGCCCTGTAGTGCCAGAAGTGTTTCAGGAACAGAAGACTGGGCGTTGGATGCATTATAAGGCAGAGTCCACTATGGATGGAAAAAGAAGTGGACTGTGTTGATCATGGTAGTTTGCAGTGAAAGGTCGATGGATCAAGTGGTGAGGTTGAGGCGCCGGGTGAAGCGCATGGCCGAGGCAGTAAGCTGGACACCCCGCAGGAAGCATAACCGTTCAGGAACTGTGTTGAGGAGATTGGCTCCGTGGGTCTTGCAAATGACATATGCACATAAAAGAAGCATATATCACCATAAGGTCTAAACTCAGCTTCTCAACACTTATCCAAACACATAATTAAAGCCTGAGTGCTCTATATGAGTGAGTAAAAAATATATATTGGAGTCCTGGGTACACGTTCTTCTTTGAAAGCTTTTTGCCTGCTTCGACATACAGCATCTTATGACATACCCATGATAAAACACAACCTTAAAACTAATATGCATCCAACATATAAATGAGATATTTTAGATCAAAAATCTGATTTCTTCAAACCAGGAACTTCAGGGGGATGCTTAGTGTTCATATAAAATTAGATTTCCTGAAAATATGATGGCATAGGCTCCAGAGCTTATCAGTTTTTAAAAATGCCTGCAATGACCAATATGGATTACTATGCATGCAAAACCTGATATTACAAACCACATATGGCTCGTGTTCCGAATCTTGCACGCGTATGCAGGCTTGGCGGTCTGTGAAGAATTGCCTTATGCAATTGAATATTTTGTGGCCACAGTTGAGCTGACTGAGATGGTGGAGGATTACCTCGTGCTTCACATTGTCGAATGCGTCTTTAAGGTCCAAGGCCAGGACCACCTTGTCGTTATGGGGACATTCGACAGGATCTAAGATGTCATTGTGGAGCTGAAGGAGTAAATCCTGTGCGGATTTTTGAGGGCGGAAATCGAACATTGCGTTCGTGAAAATGTGATGTGTTTCGAGAAATTCGGAGAGTCTGTCGCGCACCATTGTGTCCATTAGCTTACCGACACAAGACATGAGAGAGATGGGGCGAAGGTTCTTCACATCAATAGGTTTCCCGGCGTAATGGAACCCAATTATTATGATTTTTATCATACACACCCAGGCAGGTATTTCCTGCGCCATTTATTAAGGCGCAAACCTTAAAAGCCGTACTGACGCGAAATGTATCCGCGAACATGTTTTGGAAGCTCTTAAAATGCGGTAAGGAGAAAGCCTTCATGCGACTGTTTGCACTCAATTGTCCCCTTTTCACTCATATTCTTTTTCTTTTTTTCTGTCACAGTTGTTAACAACCCACTTCAAGCCACTACCAGAAGTGCGGAAGTGCGTCTTGTATTGAGAACATCTTCGCAAGACGTCAGGATTCAGGATCAACTGTCTTCAGTGACCACATGCCGCTACTCACTGGTCTGAACGGGAACTAAACGAGGCACATATGATGACACAGCTAAAGAGGCTCGCCACTACATACACGGGATGGAAAATCCTGGGTAAATAGGACTACAAGATAGAAACCCGGAAAGAAATGCACAAGTAAAACTGCCGACTGCAGTAAGGAACGCACTTACTATTAAACCGCTACCAAAAAAACATGCACCCTGCTTTTCATGAAGGCAGGAGAAAAGCAAGAGCAAATACCGTTGAGGCCAAGTTATAAGGCTCTAAATACACTGTTTATGTACAGGCGGCGGAATACAAAGGAGGCAACTCTTTTGCTATCGTGGGCGTGAACGACTCGGGTAAAACATTAATGACAGGTTCAATAAAAACAAACTACTCAGGGACAGCGGAGGAGGCAGCTATCGCCATGGCGGTGGTCAGCACCAAAGCGGGTACCATAATTAGCGACTCCAAATCTGCTATAAACAATTTTGCGAGGGGCATTCTCTCCAAATAGACAGAGCGAATTTTAAGATATAAAGACTGGAACCAAAAAGAGGTGGAATTAATATGGGTGCCGGCACACACGGGGAACAAAGGAAACGAGTTGGCTTACAGTATAGCTCGAGGGTATGTCAGCCGAGCAGTGAGCCAGGTTGATTCCCTCAATTTCTCGAGAGATGCACTAATCTCATTTCATGACTGCACTAATCACTTTAAACTAGAAAGGCGGATATATCCTCCACCAGACAAGAAACTAGACAAAAGGCAGGAAGTAATCTGGCGTCGGCTCCAGACGCGTGCCTTCTTCAGCCCTTTTAAATTAGCCCACATGTACCCAGCACAATACAATCCAAATTGTAAACACTGCGGCGAAATAGCTGGATATGATCACATATTATAGAGCTGCAAAAAAGCGCCGCCACCAGCGGACCTACTACCGGCCCCTTCTTTTGAGTGGTGGGAGGCTATACTGGCCAGCTCAGACCCGTTAACGCAAGTTCGGGCTACTGAGTGGGTCCGAAAGGTCGCCGAGAGCAACGGACTTGAGGCCATCTAAGTGTAGCGCCCACAAATCGCTCATTGCTAACAATAAATGTTTTCCAATTCAATACGTGTGATACTAACTGATTCCCACAATCTGTACCTTGTGTATGCCAACAGAGCATGGGCTGCATTCCTGTAGTGGAATCATCGGGGCGCAGCACAGATTAAAGCGCCTTTAGTTTTCTTTTTTGCTCCTTTTTTCTGTTGCTACGTTATATTTTTGTAGCTTTTTACTGTTTTTTTTTTAATTTTTCCTTTCACTACCTTTGCTCCTTTGCTGCAAATCGCAGATTACTGAGGTATTCACCAACTACCCTTATCCCTAACTGCTCCCATTCCAAGTCTCTGAATACTTCCTCTAAGCAAGCTGTGAATAGTACAAGGGAGATCGTGTCTCCTTGCCTAACACCTTTCTTTATGGGAATTTTGTCACTTTCTTTATGCAGAACTATGGTTGCTGTTCAGCCAGTATATTTATCTTCCAAGACTTTCACATACGGCTCGTCTACCCCCTGATTACGCAATGCCTGCATCACCGCTGAGGTTTCTACTGAGTCAAATGCTTTTTCGTAATCAATGAATGCTCTCTATAAGGGCTGGTTATATTCCGAGCATTTTTCTATCACCTGGTTGATGGTATGGATATGATCGACAGTAGAGTACCGTTTCCGAAAACCTGCTTGATCCTTTGCTTAAATGCAGTCTGAGGTTGTCCTGATTCTATTAGCGATTACCTTAGTAAATACCTTATACTAACAGACAGTAAGCTGATTGGTCTGTCATTTTTAAGGTCCTTAGCGTCCCCTTTCTTATGAATGAGGATAATGTTTGCGTTCTTGCATGGTTCCGGTACCGTCGATGACACCAGGCACTGCGTATACAGGGTGGCCAGTTTTCTAGCATGATGTCCCCCCTCCCGTCCTTCTACAAATCAATAGTTATCTGATCCTCTCCAGCTGCTTTCCCCCTTTTCATAGTTTTTATTGCTTTCTTAACCTCGTCCTTCATCATTGATGGAACGTGACAAAATTTGTGTTGGGTCATTCTAAAGAGATGAATCAGTCATGACTAGCAGCTCACAAAATATGCTGAGTCACTGGTCACAAAACAGGGTCACGGAATCGTTGAGTCATAGCTAACATTGTGCTAATAGGAGAGTATCATGTGACAAGATGACGTGACAGGAGTTGCTATGAGAGTATTATGTGATAAGAACACGTGATAGTTAAGTGACATGTAAAAGTCAGTTTCATATGAGACATAACAGAAATCGCTTAGGCTTGTTATTCATCTTCAGTTAACAGGGCAAAAACATGGTCGGGCATAAGAGCAAGAACACACAACGAGCGCTGCCTCGTCTGTTCTTGCTCTCGTGTCCCATCCATATTTTTTGCGCTGTTACCTGAAGATGAAGTTCATATGATAGTATTACGTGGAAAGGTCACGTGTCATCAAACTGCGTGATGATGTCCCGAGGCTATGAGAACTCCAGGCGACAGGAGCCACAGTGTACGCCCTATCCTAAATTTCCCCACTGTGGTAGTGCAGTGGTATGCGAAATCGAATCCGGGATACGGCGGTCACTTTTTGATGAATGTGTGTGTGAGAGAGAGAGAGATCGAAAACTTTATTTGCCAGCGATTTAGATGCTTTTTGCCTTGAGCTGCAGTAAGCTGCTCCAGGTGGCCGGAAGTCAAAGTCTGTCAACGAACTCTTGCGCTCTTGCTGAGGCCCGGGACGCACATCTGGGTCCAGGCTGGCGAGAACAGCGTCCCAGTGTTCCAGCAAAGGAGATGGTACTAGATCTGCCCGAGGCGGATTCTCCGTGCAGTCCCAGATTATATGGTCTAAGGTGGCAGGCTCGCCGCATACTTGGCTGTACGGATTTACTATGTCCGCAAATATTTTGGCATACTTCAAGGGGTTTGGCTGCGACCAAGTTTGCAGCCCGCCGCCAAGTGGTAGCCTGTTCTCGGCTGAGCGAAGCATGCGGAGGAGGCAGGCTCACCCGGGCTCTTTGTAATAAGTGGTAATGGCCTGGTACGTATCCAGTAACTCACCCCGTCGGGCACCCGCGTCCGAGATCCCCACACCAGCTCGGCTGATAAAACCTCGAGCATATTGGTGTGTGGCCTCGTTCCCCTGGATGCCCGAGTGAGCCGGGACCCATACATGATCCACAACTTTCCTATATTTTGGCAACGCGCTAAGAAATTTGAATGCAGTGGCGAAGATACGACTCCTAGCGAAGTTGCGTAGGGAAGTTTTGTAATCACTGAGAATGGTGCTGGTTCAGTTTCGAACAATTCCTAGGGCTATTGCGGCCTTTCCTGCCACTTCTACTTGGAACGTGACCACCGTAGCTGCTACCCTGCGGGAGATGCTCACAGTGCGCTCACAGCGAAAGCCTCCTTTCCTGTAATGTTGTATTTTGCCGCATCAACATACACGGCACTATCATCCCCTTGATACGTTTTGCCTATCGTCTTCGCCGTGGCTCTCTTCCGACGTTCGTGGCGATCCGCTTGCATGTTCTTGGGGAGTGGCTTTACCCGAATGCGTTCATGCATCTCTGCCGGCAAGAACACTTGGCTTGAAGGCTTCTCGCCCCTTATAACTACGTCTGTCAATATACAAAGCCCCGCCTCAGTTTGCCTGAGCCGCTGGTCTTGCGATGTGAATGAGCCCTTCGGGGCTGTTGTGGACACCTAGTGACACAAGTCTCGCGAGGGACGTGCTTCTGGGGAGACCGAGAGCCGCTTTGTTTGGCTGTAAATTCAATTTTTCACTATTGGCCTTCTTGAGGTCCAGGTAGGGGTGGCATACACGAGCCGACCGAGAACAAAAGCCTGAACGAGCCGACATGCATCGCGCTCTCCCATACCTTGTCGCCTAGTCGCCACGCGCTTAATTAGCCGTATGGTCTGTTCGATCGTGGTCAACAACCTTTCGAGCGCTACCTTGTTGCACTTGCGTGAAAAAGCAAGGCATCCGTGTGCTGTGCGATGTCAAGGCGCGTTAAAAAAACAACACGTGCTTGAAATTTTCAGAGCCCTCCACTACGGCGTCTTTGATAGCATGAGTCGCTTTGGAACGTTAAACTCCGCAAGCCAAACCAAATCTATCCTGTAATTCCAGCAGCACTGGAGAAAATAGACGCCAAAGAAATCAGAATTTCTACTGCGGAGCGCGTGCCCAAGCTTTCCTAGAAAAGGTTAATAAGGGGGGTTTGTTCCATGAGCTGTAGGAATGCCTATCCCCTCACACTTCTCTAACAAATTCTCTGCTGTACCCTCAGCGTTTTGCCTGTAAACTATAAGTAATAATCGGTTCTCAGGAAAGTATAGGCTACATTTGTTCTGTGGACACCTGGCGGCGCCGTAAGGAAAGGGAGGAAAGTGGGGATGAAAGTGTAACGATACCAATAGTTGCGTAGTGGAAGGTTACGTGTAATTTCGATCACATTTGGATCGTTGACGTACGCTGACATCGCACTACGCAAACACGCATCCATTGAAACGCAACTGGCGACAGTCGGGGCCAAACTTGCATTGTTTCGGCTGTAGGAAGAAAGAGACGAAAACGCGCGGGCCTGCTACTGGCTCTGTAGGTCGAACGAACCCGAGTACTGCGGCACAGCAGTCGGCTATCTTAGGTACTCTACCCCTGCAGCGGTGTTGCAGTGGTAGAGTACTGCCGTGCCCAGTTCAAATGCAGAGTACAGAGTACAAAGCCCGACGGAGACGACCTCCAAGTACATTCGTGACGTTCAACGGCTCGCCAAATCCTGCAAGTTTGGCAGCGCTACGGACATCATGGTACAAGACCAGATCGTTTGCGGCTTGCAGTCCCACGAAATTCGGCGTCGGTACATCCAACATGGGCGAGCAGTTTACCATAAAAAAGGGGCTCGAAATTGTAGCAGAGGAGGAACGCACCGATAAAGTTATGCAGCACCTAGGCTTTCTGCAAGTAGACGCTGTTACTCAGCGTCGGCAGCTGCAAGATGGCGGTTCCCTCACCGATTCAACATCTCTTCAAGATGGTGATTGACGGTCCAGCTTTCTTACCCGATCAAGCAGCAATGGCGGACGCCGAGAGAGAGGAGGCCAGGCTCCCCAGCAGGAAAGCAGGCAACCGGGCATTTCTGCGTCGTCGTGTCCACCGGGCGGCTGTTTTCGCTGCGGCTCGCCGAATCACTGGGTGAATTTTCCAGCTTGTTCCGCTCGCCATAAATACGGCCAGACATGCGGAAAGAAGGGGCATTTCTACCAGCTGTGCCGATCATCGCAAGGGACTGCGGGAGTAGTCAACGAGATGGAAATGCCACAAGGTACTACTAAAACAAATACATTAACAGTGCTCAACTCGAAGATAGTGGAAGTGGCCTGTCACTTATGCGCCTTCCCATGTAGGGTAACAGCGTTTGATGATCGACACCGGGGCGGTTGTCTCTCTCATGAATGTTCGAGACCACCAGACATACTTTTCACATATCCGCCTGCTTCATTCACACCTAATCATTCAGAATTATTCGGAGCAAGTGGTGGAGACCTTGTGCTTTTTCTCCGCCACCGTCAAGTATCAAGAAAAAATGGCTACGGTGAAATTATATGCCACGGAGCGCGGGTCTACACTTCTGGGACTTGACGCTAATGAGGCTTTGAAACTCATCATTTTCGGCGAAACGCTCTCCTGTGCGCAGATTGCTCCTCCGTCTACTGTTCCGCCCAACGCACCTTTGGAATTCAGTCATATCTTCTCACCAGACTTGGGTCTGGTAAAGGGATACGCCCATCAAGTGACTTGGTGGCCGGAGGTGCAACCTGTGGCCTCCAAGCTGCGTCGACTCCCGTTATTGCTCCGCCAGAAAGTGGCGGACGAGCTTCGTCGCTTGGAGACTTCAGGAGTCATCGAGAGAGTCAACGCTTCCGACTGGGTGTCACCACTGGTGGTGGTAAAGAAAAATGACGACTCCATTAGACATTAGACTATGCGTACACCTCCGTGAGCCGAATAAGGCCATTGTGATGGACGGTTTTCCCCTTCTCCACATCGAGGAACTACATCAGTTATCAGGCGCTACTTTTTTTTTCTAAACTTGACCTTGCTTCCGCATATATACCCGCATTCGAACCCGACCTCGGCGGCTGCGTTTCGATGGAGGCGAAACGAAGAGGCGTCCGTGTGCTGTGCGATGTCAGCGCACGTTAAAGATCCCCGGGTGGTCGACATTACTCCGTAGCCCTCCACTACGGCTCCTCTTTCTCTCTTTCCACTTTCACTCCCATCTCCTTCCCTTCCCTTACGGCGCGGTTGCGGTGTCCACAGAAAACAAGCGAGACAGTTACCGCGCCTTTCCTTTCCTATAATCAAAATAATAAATAAATAACCAGGTTGAATTGGCTGAAGAGAGCAGAGATTTAACTACATTCATAATTCACGAAGGGTTATTTCGTTTTCGCAGTGTGTGTTTCGGGCTAGTATCTGCCCATGCTGTTTTCCAGAAAATGGTGTCTCAGGAGTTGGAAGGGTGCCGTGGGGCAATCTGCTATTTGGATGACATTTTGGTTCGGGGTAAAGGTCGTGTGGAGCATGATGCAAACTTGAAAGCTGCCTTAAGCCGGAATGATGCTGTATGAACTTGCTGTATGAATGCTGTATGCTGTATGAATGATGCGGTATGAAATTGAACCGGAAATGTGTCTTTTCTGCGAGTGAAGTGCATTTTCTTGGTCATTGTATTAATTAATGCTCAAAGATTGTCGCCAACTTAATCAAAAGTACATGCCATTCGCGATGCTCCTCCTCCCATGGATAAAAAGACATTGCAGTCATTTCTTGAGTTAGCAGAGTATTATGCAAAATTTGTACCGCCTTATGCTGATATTTTTGAACCACTGCGCCGTATGCTCCGGAAAGGCCAGACCTTTGAATAGTCTGAGGAAGCTCATACTAGTTTCAGTCAGATAAAAAAATTATGGCAGAAAAACCGGTAATTCATATATTCGACGGAAGTCTTCCCATTGTGACTACCGATGCATCAGATGTCGGACTCGGAGCAGTATTTCAGAAGATGAACGGTAACCAGCTGGTACTGTTGCTTTTGCTTCGAGAACATTGTCTCCTGGCGAGCGCAGGTATTCTGCTTGTGAACGCGAGGCGCTTGCGTGTTTGTTTGTGAGAAGTGGCATGTGTACGTGTGGGGCCGGTAATATATCTTACGAACTGACCATCAAGCGTTAACTACATTGCTGTCAGCTGGTTCAGTGGGACGATGGCCGCTACGCATTTCGAGAAGGTGTCCTCGACTCTTGTATTACAATTTTACCGTACAGTACTGCAAAGGGTCAGACAATGTCGTAGCGGATGCCTTGTCTAGGTTACCTCTTCAGATTTCTGCAGCTGAACAGTTTGAGGAGGAAATTGTCTCCCTATAGTTACTCCATGTCTCAGTAAGGCTGACTTACAGGCAGCTACCTCGCAGGTCACTTCCTTGGAGCAGGTTGTCAAGCTCATTGCAGGTGGGTGGCCCATGAAGAAGGCTCTACCTCCTGAATTAGCGCCTTATTTTGCAGTTAAGGATGAACTCTCATACGTGGACGGTCTAGACTTTCGCGACAAACGTGTTACAATTCCAGCATCTTTAAGAAACAGGCTGGTACAACTCGCGCATAAAAATCACCCAGGAATAGTGAGGACTAAACAACAACTCAGAGAGAGGTACTGGTGGCCTTGCTCAGACAAACAAGTCGAAAATGCGGTCAGAAGTTGCTACATTTGCCAGGCCGCCGACAAGTCGGCTAAACCGGTGCTTGCGCCGCTCCAACCGGTTCCCTTTCCCGAATCTGCTTGGGAAAAGTTGGGCATGGATGTAGTTGATCCCTTGCCCCATGCTCCACCAGACTGCAAATTTGCCATTACATCGGTTGATTATTATTCTAAGTGGCCTGAAGTTTGTTTTTCTAGCGGGGTAACTTTGACGCTATGATACATTTTCTTTCTGCAGTTTTCAGCCGCGAGAGTTTACTCCAAAGTATTGTAACTGACCATGGTCCACAGTTCAAATCTCAGCAGTTCGAGACCTTCCTGGCGGAAAGGGGAATCAAGCACTTGTGTTCATCTATTATCCACAAGCTAATGGGCAGGTAGAATGATTCAAAAGAACGCTAAAGGAGCAAAATCAGCTTGCTCAGCTCGAGCAACAGCCATTGAAGAGAGCCATCACAGAGTATCTATGTACCTACAGGGTGACAGCACAAGCAACTACAGGGATATCCCCAGCAAGGCTTTTACATAACTGTCAACCTCGCTCCTCCGTTGACATAACTGATCTTCAACCAGCTCCTTCAAACCCCCCTTGTAGTCCTAATCTGAGAGATAGGGTATTCCGTAAACAGCAGTATATGAAGCAACACGTGGATGCAAAGAGGGGAGCAAAACCT
Organism: Amblyomma maculatum; assembly: GCF_055883805.1. Taxonomy (NCBI): domain Eukaryota; kingdom Metazoa; phylum Arthropoda; class Arachnida; order Ixodida; family Ixodidae; genus Amblyomma; species Amblyomma maculatum. Next base: position 59,524,854 of record NC_139351.1, on the reverse strand, counting down.
TCATGCATACCAATTGGTAGTAGGGTAAGGGTACGCTTACTAGGTAAACGTCTTAAGTACCCAGGCCCCTTCACAGTGCTCTCCAGGGTATCGCGTGAAGCATTTAGGTTGAGTGAAGGAAATATTTGGAATGCTTCCAAATTAGTCCTCGTACATGCAGAAAACAACTATGATGGTAACCCGTCCACATCATTCCGCGACAATTCACCTTTCTTACAGCAGAGAGCTCAATTTCCTTCGTATGAAATTCCTACCTTGGTCGCGATTCCCATTTCCGCAGAGCAATCATCTCCAGCTGAAGTGCCCAGTCAAAATGTTCCGCCTTGGCGGTCCGAAAGGCGGCGGCTAAAACCGCGCCACTTGGAGAATTTTGTCCTAGTACGTTATGCATTTCAATTTCCCGCATTGCCTTATATGTTGATTTCTTTTTCGTTGTGCAGTGCTTATGCTATGCCCATGTGTTAATTCTACCTACTCCTCCGGAGTTGCTTGTTGACACTCATCACTCCGTTCAGGAGTGCACCCTGTTAACTACATTTCTTAAAGTGTATATGTTTGAAGCGGTAACATTTTGTTAGTACAAAGATGTACACCTGCTCATTTTTTTTTTCAGTTGCGCATACAGTTCGCTTTTTATTTCAATGTTCTTAATGAGCTTTTGTGGTGCTTGCAGGTATATAGTTTGCTGTTTTAGGATAGCGCCTGTTACTCTCCACTACTTGGTAGGCGTTTCATGTGTTATGTGCCAATGTCTTTCTTGTGCAGGGGGGATGAGAGCGCGAGTGTGAATGAATCGCCAATAAATTTTTTTGCTATTGGTTGCCCTAACCTGTCTAGAAAAAAAAAATACTGTTGTGTTTTGTCAAGGATATGCCACTCCCGTTTTGTTGCTGTTTTTTTTTTAAAGGGGGATGATGTGTTATCGTCCTTTTGGTTTCGGCTTCGGAACCAAGGTTTGCTCAGTGGCGGCGCCACCGTAATCTTTCTCCCGTCCTGCACCCTCTCTCATGAATTACAGTCTCAGTCTGCGATTGGCTGTCATGGAGTACGGCTCTCTGTTTTTTTCCTGCACGCCGCCGTATGGCGGGCCACGTGGCGTCCATGGCAGCCATGCAGACACAACACAAACTATTTGACGTTTTCATTTCCGTAAACCTGTACGCTTCTTTAAAAAGGCCAGAAAGATAAATGACTACGTTTACTCTCGTTTTACATGTAGTATTTGAAACACAAGAAATGTTTCGGTTGGTCATCGCATATTCCCTTCAATTTAACTAAAAGTCTTGTCCTGGCTGATATGCAAGTCTTGATATGATAAAGTCTTGTCCTGGAGCATGATGCAAACTTGAAAGCTGCCTTAAGCCGGAATGATGCTGTATGAACTTGCTGTATGAATGCTGTATGCTGTATGAATGATGCGGTATGAAATTGAACCGGAAATGTGTCTTTTCTGCGAGTGAAGTGCATTTTCTTGGTCATTGTATTAATTAATGCTCAAAGATTGTCGCCAACTTAATCAAAAGTACATGCCATTCGCGATGCTCCTCCTCCCATGGATAAAAAGACATTGCAGTCATTTCTTGAGTTAGCAGAGTATTATGCAAAATTTGTACCGCCTTATGCTGATATTTTTGAACCACTGCGCCGTATGCTCCGGAAAGGCCAGACCTTTGAATAGTCTGAGGAAGCTCATACTAGTTTCAGTCAGATAAAAAAATTATGGCAGAAAAACCGGTAATTCATATATTCGACGGAAGTCTTCCCATTGTGACTACCGATGCATCAGATGTCGGACTCGGAGCAGTATTTCAGAAGATGAACGGTAACCAGCTGGTACTGTTGCTTTTGCTTCGAGAACATTGTCTCCTGGCGAGCGCAGGTATTCTGCTTGTGAACGCGAGGCGCTTGCGTGTTTGTTTGTGAGAAGTGGCATGTGTACGTGTGGGGCCGGTAATATATCTTACGAACTGACCATCAAGCGTTAACTACATTGCTGTCAGCTGGTTCAGTGGGACGATGGCCGCTACGCATTTCGAGAAGGTGTCCTCGACTCTTGTATTACAATTTTACCGTACAGTACTGCAAAGGGTCAGACAATGTCGTAGCGGATGCCTTGTCTAGGTTACCTCTTCAGATTTCTGCAGCTGAACAGTTTGAGGAGGAAATTGTCTCCCTATAGTTACTCCATGTCTCAGTAAGGCTGACTTACAGGCAGCTACCTCGCAGGTCACTTCCTTGGAGCAGGTTGTCAAGCTCATTGCAGGTGGGTGGCCCATGAAGAAGGCTCTACCTCCTGAATTAGCGCCTTATTTTGCAGTTAAGGATGAACTCTCATACGTGGACGGTCTAGACTTTCGCGACAAACGTGTTACAATTCCAGCATCTTTAAGAAACAGGCTGGTACAACTCGCGCATAAAAATCACCCAGGAATAGTGAGGACTAAACAACAACTCAGAGAGAGGTACTGGTGGCCTTGCTCAGACAAACAAGTCGAAAATGCGGTCAGAAGTTGCTACATTTGCCAGGCCGCCGACAAGTCGGCTAAACCGGTGCTTGCACCGCTCCAACCGGTTCCCTTTCCCGAATCTGCTTGGGAAAAGTTGGGCATGGATGTAGTTGATCCCTTGCCCCATGCTCCACCAGACTGCAAATTTGCCATTACATCGGTTGATTATTATTCTAAGTGGCCTGAAGTTTGTTTTTCTAGCGGGGTAACTTTGACGCTATGATACATTTTCTTTCTGCAGTTTTCAGCCGCGAGAGTTTACTCCAAAGTATTGTAACTGACCATGGTCCACAGTTCAAATCTCAGCAGTTCGAGACCTTCCTGGCGGAAAGGGGAATCAAGCACTTGTGTTCATCTATTATCCACAAGCTAATGGGCAGGTAGAATGATTCAAAAGAACGCTAAAGGAGCAAAATCAGCTTGCTCAGCTCGAGCAACAGCCATTGAAGAGAGCCATCACAGAGTATCTATGTACCTACAGGGTGACAGCACAAGCAACTACAGGGATATCCCCAGCAAGGCTTTTACATAACTGTCAACCTCGCTCCTCCGTTGACATAACTGATCTTCAACCAGCTCCTTCAAACCCCCCTTGTAGTCCTAATCTGAGAGATAGGGTATTCCGTAAACAGCAGTATATGAAGCAACACGTGGATGCAAAGAGGGGAGCAAAACCTTCATGCATACCAATTGGTAGTAGGGTAAGGGTACGCTTACTAGGTAAACGTCTTAAGTACCCAGGCCCCTTCACAGTGCTCTCCAGGGTATCGCGTGAAGCATTTAGGTTGAGTGAAGGAAATATTTGGAATGCTTCCAAATTAATCCTCGTACATGCAGAAAACAACTATGATGGTAACCCGTCCACATCATTCCGCGACAATTCACCTTTCTTACAGCAGAGAGCTCAATTTCCTTCGTATGAAATTCCTACCTTGGTCGCGATTCCCATTTCCGCAGAGCAATCATCTCCAGCTGAAGTGCCCAGTCAAAATGTTCCGCCTTGGCGGTCCGAAAGGCGGCGGCTAAAACCGCGCCACTTGGAGAATTTTGTCCTAGTACGTTATGCATTTCAATTTCCCGCATTGCCTTATATGTTGATTTCTTTTTCGTTGTGCAGTGCTTATGCCATGCCCATGTGTTAATTCTACCTACTCCTCCGGAGTTGCTTGTTGACACTCATCACTCCGTTCAGGAGTGCACCCTGTTAACTACATTTCTTAAAGTGTATATGTTTGAAGCGGTAACATTTTGTTAGTACAAAGATGTACACCTGCTCATTTTTTTTTTTTCAGTTGCGCATACAGTTCGCTTTTTATTTCAATGTTCTTAATGAGCTTTTGTGGTGCTTGCAGGTATATAGTTTGCTGTTTTAGGATAGCGCCTGTTACTCTCCACTACTTGGTAGGCGTTTCATGTGTTATGTGCCAATGTCTTTCTTGTGCAGGGGGGATGAGAGCGCGAGTGTGAATGAATCGCCAATAAATTTTTTTGCTATTGGTTGCCCTAACCTGTCTAGAAAAAAAAAATACTGTTGTGTTTTGTCAAGGATATGCCACTCCCGTTTTGTTGCTGTTTTTTTTTTAAAGGGGGATGATGTGTTATCGTCCTTTTGGTTTCGGCTTCGGAACCAAGGTTTGCTCAGTGGCGGCGCCACCGTAATCTTTCTCCCGTCCTGCACCCTCTCTCATGAATTACAGTCTCAGTCTGCGATTGGCTGTCATGGAGTACGGCTCTCTGTTTTTTTCCTGCACGCCGCCGTTTGGCGGGCCACGTGGCGTCCATGGCAGCCATGCAGACACAACACAAACTATTTGACGTTTTCATTTCCGTAAACCTGTACGCTTCTTTAAAAAGGCCAGAAAGATAAATGACTACGTTTACTCTCGTTTTACATGTAGTATTTGAAACACAAGAAATGTTTCGGTTGGTCATCGCATATTCCCTTCAATTTAACTAAAAGTCTTGTCCTGGCTGATATGCGACGTGCAATATCATGCCACACGACAAACAAGACATCAACTGATAATCTTCGGATAACGTCCTTCGAAACGTGATCAGCGTTAATGATAGGTCCCGACAGGGTGACATGGATGAGGAGGTGCTTGTGGAATGATTCCGAACGCAGTTTAAAAGTAAGTGTAGTTCGCAGTCGGTTGTGTGGTCAAGGAAGTCCAGCATGATGACGGCGCGACAGGCTGTCTTCGCGCCTGTCAAAATATAGACGTGCCGCCAAAATTCGGAACCCGAGTGTGGAGCAATGGGAGACTGCAGTCCAGCGACCACTTCGAAGACAAGCAAGGTCTAGTACAGCGAGCTCAACGGGTGGCAGTAGCCAGCGGAGTCCTCGACTGAGGACAACCGACCGTTGTGTAGAAGTGGACGAGGTCGACGGAGATGACTCTTGTCGATGCAACAAGCAGACATCTCTGAAGACATCCCGAAATACTGCCAATATAATACAGGGCTAAATAAAGGTTTTCCTTCCTTTCTTCGCGTCTAATAACAGTAATATTAATTTGCTCATAGGATGGGAAATGCGCAGTATCTGCGACACTTGTTTCTGTGGACACCTGAACCGCGCCGTAAGGGAAAACGGATTGATTTATAGGAAGGGAAAGACGAGGTAACTGTCTCATTTGCTTTCTGTGAACAGCTCAACCGCGCTGTAAGGAAATGGATGAAGGTGGCAGTGAAACTGGAAAGAGTGAAAAGAGGAGCGTAGTGGAGGGCTACGGAGTAATTTCGACCACCTGGGGATCTTTAACGTGCGCTGACATCGCACAGCACACGGACGCCTCTTCGTTTGCGCCATAAGGGAAGCCGTAAGGGAAGGGAGGAGGGTGGGAGTGAAAGTGGATAGAGAGTAACATCCGTAGTGGAGGGCAGCACACGGACGCCTCTTCATTTCTTCTCAACTGAAACGTAGCCACCGCAGTCGGGATAAACCCGGGTCCTCCGGCAGAATGAATGAATGAAAAACTTTATTTACACAAAGGGAATTCTCCCGGCGTTGGTGGGGCCCTCAGTCCAGGGCCCCAGTGGCCTTTGCCGTCTTGCGCGCTCTGTCAGTCAGCTTGAGCTGGTCGTCAGGCGTCGAGCAGGACAGCGCAGCTGCCCACTGCTCCGGTGTTGGTGTGGTGTTTATTGGTGCTACCTGTGTTTCTTGACAGGCCCATGTAACATGGTAGAGTGTAGAGGGTTCTCCGCATAGTGGGCATTTATTTTCATATGTAGTGGGGTGTATTTTACTGAGTAGACTCAGATTGGGGTATGTGTTAGTCTGTAGCTGTCTCCAGGCAACCGACTGCTCTCTATTGAGGTATTCGTGGGGAGGTGGATAGATCCTCCTTAAGGCTCTTTGATGTTCAAGGATGGCTCCATAGCGTCTAGTGACTGCGTCCGGTACCCCGTCGTTGTGCGCCCCCCGGTTGGCGTATGCTCGGGCATTGGCGTCGGCACGTTGGTTACCTTTGACAGTCTCATGGCCTGGTGTCCACGTTTTGAAGCATCTCGAAAAGCTGATTTTTCTTGCCTTGAGTATGCGGATGGCCACAGTGGATATGCGTCCGCTGCTATATCTTCTGCATGCTTCTTGCGAGTCCGTAATTACTTTTGTGGTAGCCTCCTCACCCTGGTGGGTGATAGCGAGAGCGATTGCCGCTTCCTCAGCCTCGAGAATGTTGTTGCTCTTGATCGAGGCGCAGTTGACTTCTTTAAGCTGGTGATCAACCACACTGGCTACCGCTCCGCGTGGTTCTTTGTACGTGGTCGCGTCGACGTACAATATGTTTTTTTTCCCTGTGAGGCTTCTTTCGTGTGCCTCGGATCTTGCCTCTCTTCTGGCCTTATGTATTTTCGGATGCATGTTTTTCGGAATCGGGTTGACCTTAATGATCTCTCTTATTTCTTTCGGTATGCTGCCCGTGCTGTTTATTTCTCTGCAAGCATCTCTCATGCCCAGTATATTTAGCGTGTTCCTTCCCGTTTGCGCCTGCATGAGTCTTATTTTCTGGGCGAGAACGTGGGCCTCGATGTGCTCTTGCACTGTGTTTTTTATGCCCAGTTTATTGAATTTTTCGGTTGAGGTGTTGACCGGTAGTCCAAGAGCGCATTTGTAGGCTTTCCTCAGGATTGCCTCCAGTTGTTCTTTTTCCTGTTCGAGCGGAATTTGGTAGGGGACGCCATATACATTTCGGCTTACAACGAGGGCCTGTACTAGCCTACATGTGTCCTCCTCGGACATGCCTCGTCTTCTGTTGGAGATTCTTGCTATCATTCGCGTGATCTGCGCGGTGGTACTTGCTAGCTGCCTGATTGTTTGATCTAAACAGCAGTTGCTTTGTATCCGCAAGCCTAGGATTTTTATTTGCGACACTTTCGGGATCTTCTTTTCCCCTATGTAGATGTCTATGGAGTTGTGCAGATCGTACCCTCTTCTGTGGACTCTGAGCACCTACTCCGGCAGAGTATTCGGGCGTCTTACCAGTGCTCCACTACGGCGGGCAAAGCGCTTAATGCAGGCCACTATTTGTGGCATCGGGTGACAGCCGCCTTGTCCGGGTAGGGTTCTCAACTCGACGTCAAAATGCTCCTACACACTTCAATGGGCCCTGAGAGGGCTGCCGGACGTCATGAACGGATGATAATAATTGGTTCACAGGAAGGAAGAGGCGCAGTGTCTGTCACATATTTTTCTGGGGGCGCCTGACCCGCGCATGTAGGGAACAGATGACTATTGGAGAGAAAGTGGAAAGAGACAAAGAAGAGCCGTAGCGAAAGGCTGCAAAGTGTTTTCGACCACATTGTGATATTTAAAGTGCCCCTGACGTTGCATAGTACACGAACGTCTCTCCGTTTCACCCGCATCGAAACGCATTCACCGGCGCTCGGCATTGAGCCAAGGAACTCAGGCACAGCAGTCAGGGCACTTAAAGACATACGACAGTGGTCCAGTGAATAGCGACAGTTCTGGTAGCGAGTTGGTGGCGTTTAAGGAGGCACTGTATGGCCGTTGCTGTTGCATCTTGTGAACCCTGAGTAGCGATTGCCTTGTAAGCTTCAAAGGAATGAGTAAGAATACGTATTGAACCAGTTCCGGTGCAAGGCACTCCTGACAAGGCTCCCCAAATCGCGAGGAGTTCAGCATGAAGAGGGCTACCTTGAGGTAGGTGGCAGGCATAAGCGCCTGAAAGAAAAGGGTTGTCATCGCATACCCAGCCCATAGATGCAAATTCGCTTGAAATCGATGCGTCGGTGTATATGTCAATCGTATCAAAGATTCGCTCTTGTCGGTGATGGGCAGCGAGGAGCTCTCGGGGAATAACAAAATCGAGGTTTATAGGTCGGCGATGGAGGCGTGTGACTCCTGGCATCTCCCAAGGGGGAAGAGACGCATATAGGGCTGGTGTTTTGTCGTTACGCTGTTCATCCCAGGCCAGCAGGCGACGCCCTTGGACAGTGTTCTCAAGGCGTATACACCCCTATCCAAGTAATAGGTTTTTGGGCACCCATCCCAGGGCTTTGCCATGTAGCTGGTTGGGTCTAGATGTCAATAAATTGCGGATCCAGATTTCGGCACGAGTACTAGGAAAGCGTTTGGCGAGTTCCTCCAGGACAACCTCATGGCGAACATTGTCAAATTCTTTGTGTATATCGACAGCCAGGAGATAGTCAGGTAGCGCTTTACGATGAGCTCTATTCAGAACTCTTCGCAAAAGCCAAAGGCAGTCATGCGTTCCGAGGTAAGCTCGGAAGCCGGCTTGAGCTGGATGAAATCCACTTTATTTTCCACCTATTTAGGAGGCCCCTTGCTCCCCGCTTTTGGCACGCAGGCTTTAGGAACGGGGGCTGGAGCCTCCGCGACGAAGGACTGCCGAATATGCACACGGCTGAAGAGGTCAGAATAGCGCTCGCTTGCGTCAGAAAGAAGGCTAAATAGACTGTTAGCGGCATTCAAACTGCTCTCTGGAATTTTGGAAAAGGCAGGGTCTCGCAAGAAGCCACCCGAAGTCTATCAGCTGCAGATAAAATCGATCGCGAAATCAACCTAATTTGGTTCCCAGCATACACGTCTGTCCCGGCAACGAGGCGGCCCATGCTTTTGCCAGCGGCGGGGTGAACGAATGATGACGGGCTATCATTTGGGTGTGACTCGAGGCATGACACTTGCTGGTGTCAAGTCCCCCTGCCCATCTGACAAAGGCAGCACGCAAAATTTTATTGAGGAGACTGCTATGTATCAGAAATTACTGCGCTACTGATACTTGCCATTATGGGCATCGGAGGAGTGACCAATTTATTATTACGCGAGGGATTATTATAAAACACGTTTGAGCTTTAGTAGTTCTAGACATTGTTAGCACCGCTTGTTGTAAACAATAGGAGGTGCGAAACGCCGTATCATGGTAATTTCTGGCTCTAGCGATTTACGTTGCATTGGTGTGCAATTGGCGATATCGAGATAAAAGAGTCGTTAGAATTATTTTATGAGAGAAAAAAGAAATAACGGTAAAATTGACTTTAAAGGTGTCGAATTGATAAGATTAAAATTTAAATCCTAATCGAAAATCATACGGCGTTTGTTTTACAAATTAGTTCGCATAAATGAAAAGACAGTAATGAAAAAAGGGGCTCAAATATTTCAACAAGCTCTGAATAAAAATTCAGTGCTTGATAGTGTCAAGAAAATAAAAATCGTATACTTGATCAAATATTTGAACTAACTAAAATTGAGTTGCAAAAACAAGCAACGGCGGCTGTGTTTCGATGGAGGCGAAGCGAAGAGGCGTCCATGTGTTTTGCGATGTCAGCGCACGTTAATGGTCTTCAGGGGGTCGAAATTACCATGTTATCTTTACTACTGCACCTCTCTATCTTTCCACGTTCTCTCCCACATGCCTCCATTCCCCTAATGGCCGGTTTCGGTGTCCGCAGAGACAATTGGGACAGACATCGCGCCCTTTGCTTCCTGTGAACCAAATATCTATTTCACACCTCCGCCAGCCTCCTCAGGACCAGTTTGAGTCTGTAATAGCGTTTTGAGGTCATGGTGAGAGCCCTACCCGAATGAGTTGCCGTCACCTGATGCCGCAAGAGTGGACTGCATTCAGCGCAAACATATTGACGCGCTATTGGACTCCTTGACACACTAAATTCACCTTGCAGGTTACCCTCATGCATTGTTCAAGCTGCGAACACTATAACACATTTGTCGGATTATGATGTTATCATTTCATTTTATACCATTATTCCACGATGCACCTTAAAACGTATTTAATGGCCACATTTTATCGCCCCCTTGATTTCTTTTATTTTCCTCACATTCTTTTTCAATCTTTCCCTCCGCAATTCCCCTTCATACACAGAGTAGCATGCCAGTGAAATCTAAACGCCGGTAAAATACTGTGCTTTTATTAAAGGGTCTCTCACTCTCTGTCACACCAATGAGCCAGCGCGATGCGTGACCTGTGTGACCGCACAGCAGGCGTGACTAAGGAAGCTAATAGAAGCTCACTGTAGCTCCAAAACTGAAGATACATGCTGGTATACACACTTTTAAACACTATAACAAACAATGCAATACAACTGGCATGTCCGGCCTGCACAACGACCATTGCACCAACGCCAAGCTAGGACGCACACAACATGCACGTGTTAAAACTGCAAAATCCTCCAAAATAAAATGGGGAAAAAAAGGAGCGGGATGTTCACACTTCGCAAAAGGTCAGCCCGTTATGACAACACAAAGCACACGACACTTGATAGCACTCAATACAGCAGTGCCGGCATAGCCAGACCATCTGGACGAACAACAATTAACCGTGTATGTCAGCGCTGCAGGAAGCGCGCCTTCCCATCTGTTTCCAGATGCTCGTGCAGGTACCTACAGAGCAGGAGACAGAGATTTCGCAGCGCTGGATGCATTGCGCGTGCCGGTTGCCTGTGTGCTTCCGCCAGGAAGCGGCGATGCCACTAAATAAACATGGCGTAACACAAAACCACATCGACAAACACTCCGCGCGGGCGACCTACGCCTGGCCCGTTGTGTACAGAAAACATACGCCCACATGACTCGCGTCACTGAGCAGTTGAATACTACATGGTAAATTGTTCCCATCGCACCGTAGTGAGCAGCTGCCGTTGGGCACTTGGCCATGACGAACCATGAAGCAAGGCGCTTACGTTTAGGCAGAACTCCCCAACGCCACCACTACTCAATCTCCGACCTCGGGGGATAGGCGGCGTACTGCCCAAGGCCTCCATCTATTATTTGAGATGCACCGCGGATCGTCCGGGTTGGGTCGCAAGCTGGCGACCATCTCACTAACTACCGTCGGTGTAACTGCATCAATGTCCACTTCGGGCCGGCCTGCGTTTAGGGTGGGCCTGAAACCCGCTGAGACGCAATAGAACGGGTGTGACCTTTCGGCCTGCGGGCTATTATGTCGATCCGCACTGAAAGCTCGGCTAGCTGTGCTCATCCAGTAGAGTAAGAGCGATCGCCTCGTATACCACTAACTATCTAACTGTGTCGTAAATAACTTAGGCATGGGCACTCGAGACATCATGTTGATGAAGGCAGCTGGAGCCCTCCTCTGCTAGTCGTTTGGTGCAGGAGGTGGCGCGCAATGAGCGCCGTCACACCATCCCAGATGAATGCGCCTACCATAGACGCGAGTAGGCCAGACGGCCACTTGCGCCACATAAAATGTGAATGCGCACGGCCGAGACTTTACTAATGCAAACCTGGAGTTGAGCGACAGCTAAAAGCTGCGGCGTCATCAAACATTTGGGATTTTCATGAAACTGCTTCTTGTCACGTGCGGGTCGTTATTCCGCTTGGTTCAAATTGTACTCCAAGTACGCTGACTGCGTCTACAAAGGGGACCTCGGCTGGCAGTGAAATGATCCAAATTGGAGCGCGTGACGTTTCCTTGTGTTGAGCTGAGCTCCGAACACGGCCGCGTACGCAGACAACGCTCTCAAGAAAATGCTGAAGCTATCATCATTCCGAAAGAAAAGGGAAACGTCATCTGCGTACACAGAAATCGCCACTGTCTCCTGCCTAACTAGTGGAAAACTGCGAAGGCGTCTGTCAGCTGGAACTCTACGTAGAAACGGATTGCAGGCAAGAAAGAAAAGGGCCGGCGATAGTGGACACCCCTGCCGAACTCCCCGTAAAACAGAAAATCTGCGTTCAATTCAACCATTTAGAAGAACCTCACAAGTAAGATCCGCATAGAGCGAACGGACGAGGCAGATAAATTCTTCCGATAGGCCAAAGGAGTGCAGCACAGCAAACAAATAGCTATGCACAATGCTATCGAAGGTGAAGGCTTTGACATGACCTTGTGCGACGAAGACTCCCGTTAAGCCTTTAGCCCGAACCTGAGAGAATATATCTGTCGTTAGCGTTAGTGCAAGAAACACGGATATCCAGGTACTGAGCAGGACTGGTACGGGCTTGTCAAGTCCTGCAAGTGGACCCGTAGCCTCCGAACAAGAATAACGGCCACCATCTTGTAGGCAGCGTTGAGGAGGGTAATCGGTCGCCACAATGATTGACTTGGTGCGGTCATACCCTCCTTTGTGAGCAACACTATGCGTCCCGAGCTAAACGAGGGCGGTGTAGTCTCGCTTCCCAGAAAGGAATTGACTACTTGGAGCAAGAGAGGACCGAGGATGTCGTAAAAAGGTTTGTAAAATTCGCCACCAGGCAATATGGGCTTGGCGACTCGGACCTGTTCATGGCGCTTAATGCCACTCCGAAACCTTCTTCAATGTTGCTGGCGAGCAAAGTTCCCTATTCGAGCCAGCAGGAAGCTAAGGAATGTGCACACAGAAAACCCCGACAGCTTCCTCGTAGTCTTCGCACTGGTGGTGGTGGTGGTGGTGGTGAAAACTTTTATTGTCCGGAAGAGGCGACACCGGAGCTCCGGCACCGCTCGCAGGCGTCCAGGGAGCCCGATGTCACCCCAAGAGGCAGGGGCTAGTAGACAAAGCGGTTCGCCGCTTCGGTTGCCAGTCGGACAATGTTGGCCTGTGTCGCCGGGTCTTCGCTATGAAGCGCGGTCTCCCATGCTTCTGCGTCCTTGAATAAATTGTAGCCCGGGGAGTGGCTGCACTCCCAGAGGATATGTTTTAAAGTTCCTATATCGCTACAGAATCTGCAGAATTGGTCCTCCGGATTTCCAGTTTGCGTGAGGTATCTCCATCTGGGAGACATGTGGTTCTTGGCTTGCAGGCGGCGCCAGGTGACTGCCTCTGTGGATGTGAGGGACCTATCTGGGGGTGGATATTTCCGCCGTCCTAACTTGTAGTGCTCAATGACTTCGTTGTAGGTCGCGAGCATCTCGACTTTAATGTTAGGTTGAGGCCGGCGTCCCCCCCGGATAATGAGCGCTCGGGCAAGGGCGTTGGCCGCTTCGTTTCCTGGTGTGTTGGTGTGAGCGGGGGCCCAGGTTAGGGTGATCCCTCTGTCTATGTTGTTTTTCGATAATATGTCCAACGCGTAGTGTGATATTTTGCCTTCGCACTGGTCAAGACCTTGGGATGAGTAAAGTCGAGTGAAATGCGTGCTGAAATTGCTTCACCTACGTGCGCACCTCCGAGCGACGCTCATGCGGTGACGCGCGCGACCTATTTTCTAAGATTAGTTGGTACCGAACGCGGCGAGTGTCGAGGTACTCGAGCATAGCGAAAATCAGCTGTCCTTTATCGTGCACTGTGCACATGCGCTGGAGAAATTCATTTAGCGCTGTGGTGATGCGAACGCGCCGTGCCTTCCCCGAGCATGCCAAGATCTCTCGGCACTGTACCTTAAATCCATCCCACACCACGGGTGTCATCGATGTCATATTCGCAATTGAAGAATTGTCTGCGCGGGTTTCTGTCAGACACTGTTCATCGTACGGTACTAATGCGTCCATCCGCCAAATCAGGGGTGTGTAGGAGCGGCCAAGCGCCACTTGCAGCGCTACAAGGACAGGCAAATCATCGCTAATATTGCGAGAGCCTGCAGAACATGGCAGAACATCACACTTGAGAAGGAAGGGTGTCAGGACGGAGGCGATGTGTTTAGAAAACGTTTTATTAGAGATTATCATTGACATGTGTGATGACGAATGAACAAAACTGAAAACCTACACGTTTAGGAGAAAGAGGCACTGCACACATTATACTTCTTGTCGAGGAAATGCGTCAAAATTCACTTTTTATATAGCGGAAAAAAATGGTTGCTAGTAGTGATAATATATACACACACGGTCTGACAGCTTCCAGAGAACAGCGTTGAAAACCAGTTCACAGGCCCTTCCACAACAATATCTTCCTGTCGAGCCCTGTCATAGATGCGCGCATACGTTTTGAGTGGCCTCATATGATGATTATCAGATGGCCTCTTGTTTTTTGTGCTGGCAAATATTCCACGTCTCATATCAGACAGAACACCACCTTAAAATAAAGTTGGTTGAATATGCAGTGACAAATCGCAAGATATCCTGTGTTTCAAATACTACACGTAAAACGAGAGCTCAAGTAGCCTTCGCATTCTCCTCCCTCTAAAGGGGAAGTGAAGAGATTTGCGCAAATCCAAAATTCTAAAAATGTTAGAGGGCACTTTGGATCACTAAAGTGCGATGAGGCGAAGGCCATTATAGAGCGACGGATGGTCGCCCTCCATAGGGCACCTCTATTTCCCGCTCTTCTTACTCCAATCTTCATCCCTTGCTTTACGGCATGGTACATGGGTCCGCGGAGAATTGTGACAGATACTGCGCCTTTTATATCCTGGAAATCAATTTCAAACGCCGTTGATGCCTGCTGTACTAACTGATTGATATATAGGAAGGGAAAGGCACAGTAGCTGTCTCACTTGTTCTCTGTGGACACCTAAACCGCGCCGTAAGGGAAGGAAGGTGGGAGTGAAAGTGGAAAGAGAGAAAGAGGAGCCGTAGTGGAGGGCTACGGAGTAATTTCGACCACCTGGGGATCTTTAACGTGCGCTGACATCGCAGCACACGGACGCCTCTTCGTTTCGCCTCCATCGAAACGCAGCCGCCGCGGTCGGGTTCGAACCCGGGAGCTCCGGCACAGTGGTCGGGCGTCTTAGCACTGCACCACCCCGGCGGGGCGCCTCTACATAGAGTATGTCGCTAATGTTTCTGACGACGTTGGTTTGTATGTGGCGACTTCTCGCTTTTCGTCTTTCGCTGTTGTGTAGGGGTGCATGTTTTTGGGAATTGGAAGGACCTGGTATTCAGCTCTGCTTTCGAGAGTGAGTGTTTCTCTTAGGGGGTTAGGTTTCTCGTCGATGGGTCGTCCCATGATGTTCAGTAGGTGTCTACCAGTCCGACTTTGTTCTAGCCTGCATTCTTGGCACACCAGGATTGCTTCTTTGTGTTCTGTGTAGGTGGCCGAGATGCCCATTGCCATAACAGCCTCTTTGGATGCATGACTTGGCGATCCGAGTGCTATTTTATAAGCTTTCCGAAACTGCGCATAAATTTTCTGTGATTCTGTTCTGGTGAGGTTGTGGTACGGGAGGCTAGAGGTCCAGCGGGGGACTATCATCGCCGCTACTATTCTGATCGCTTCCTTCTCCTTTAACTCTCCGTTCCTCTTTGCTATTCTTCGAGGAGGAGGAGGAAAAACTTTATTTAGTCTTATGTTATTTGGCGGTTTTTGGACGTCTTCAGAGATGTCTGCTTGCTGAATTTACAAGAGTCTTCTCCGTCGACTTCGTCCACTTTTTCACAATGGTCGGTTGCCTTCAGTCCAGGGCTCCGCTGGCTGCTGCCGCCCGCTGGGCTCGCTGTACCAGACCTTGCTGGTCTTCGCAGCGGTCGCTGGACAGCAGAGTCTCCCATTGCTCCGCACTCGGGTTTCGAATTTTGGGGACCACATCTGTGTTTTGGAATGCCCATGTGATGTGATATAGTGTTGGTTTTTCATCGCACCACGGACATCTGTCAGCGTATATGGTAGGGTGCATTTTGTTTAGTGTGCGTAGGTTTGGGTATGAACCCGTCTGTAATTGTCTCCATATGACAGCTTCCCCTCTGGTGAGAGAACTGTGCGGTGGGGGATATCGCATTCTTCCTCTATAGTTTTCTAGTATGGCCGAGTATGCCTTGGGTGCCGGCAAAAGTTCCACGGACCCGTCGGATGCTCGGAAACTAGTGTATGCTCGAGCTATCCTGTCAGCCTCTTGGTTCCCTGCCACCCCCATGTGCCCCGGTACAAACGTAATTTTTTGTCTGGTCTTGTTTTCTTCGTGGTTTTTAATTCTGTCGCTCGCTTTGAGGAGTATACGGAGCGCGTGACGACCAATCCTACCATTCATGAAATTTCGACAGGCTGTTTGAGAGTCCGTGAGTATCGTTAGCGACCGCCCAGCTCTATAGCCCTCCGCCACCGCTAGAGAAATGGCTACTTCCTCGGTCTCTGCTACTGTGCAGTGTCGGATACAGGCGCTGGTCACTTCGCGTAGAGACGAATCGACCACCGTGGCCACTGCAATTTTGTTGTGTCCTCCTCTCGAGGACGCGTCTTCATACACGGTCGTGTCTTGAGGAGCTATGTTTTTTGAGTAAAATCGGCCCTTGCTTCTCTTCTACCTTGGTGGAGGTTAGGGTCCATGTTTCTCGGGATTGAAGCTACCTTGAGGGACTTGCGAAGTTCGGCGGGGATCGTTACCGTCCTCGCTATTTCTCGCATCTGCTCACAGTATCCGAGTCTCTGTAAGAGCGCTCTTCCAGTCGTCTGCAGCAGCCTGAGTTTCTGCGACTTAAGCTGCGCCTCGCGTAGTTCTTCGAATGTGTTTTGCAATCCAAGCGCCATGAGCTTTTCTGTAGACGTGTTGCGCGGTAATCGGAGCGCCGTCTTATACGCTTTGCGTAGCAGGGCATCCGCTTGTTGTATTTCACTCTTGTGGAGGCATTGGTAAGGCAGGCTGTACATAATTCGGCTCACTACCAGGTTTTTAACTAGTTTTAGTGTGTCTTCTTCGCGCATGCCATGCCGCCTGTTGGTGATGCGGGTGATCATGCGTGTCACTTGCAGCGTTGTTTTGAGTATTGTAAAAGTGTGACTACTGCGTTGGTTCGATTGAACCCACATACCTAATATTCTTATTGTCGTCTTTTCAGGGATGGGCATTCCTTTCAGGTTGATGTTGAGTTTCAGGTTCTCACTGGTTGGGACGGTCCGGTTTTGTTTGCCTCTCCACACTCGAAGCAGTTCCGATTTCTCGGTCGAGCATGCGATTCCACTTTCTCCGAGATATTTCTGTACACAGGAGGCCGCTTCCTGTAGTTTTTCTTTCTTCTCCCCGAGGGAACCGGTGTTCGTCCAGACTGTTATGTCGTCTGCATACATGGCGTTCCTGATGCCTTCGATCTTCTCTAGTTTTCGTGCTAGACCTATCATAGCTATATTGAAGACGATAGGTGAGATGACTGATCCTTGGGGTGTTCCTTTGTTTGGCGCGTGAATTTTGTTCGATCGAAGGTCTCCCATGCCGATGGTGGCAGTTCTATCTGACAGGAAGGCTTTGACGTGCCCGTGGATTCTGCGTCCGCAGTCCAGGTCGCCTAGGCCTCTAAGGATCGCTTCGTGACAGACGTTATCAAATGCTCCCTTGATGTCAAGGGCCATTATGACATTTTCACCTGTTCGGGGTACGTTGCGGAGCACATCTTCTTGTATTTGAAGCAGTACGTCCTGCGTCGAGAGTTTTACTCTGAAGCCGAACATGGTATGGGGTACATGTTCATTATCTTCCATGAAAATTTGCAGTCTGAGCATCACCACCCGCTCGTAAAGCTTGCCGAGGCACGACGTGAGCGAGATGGGCCTGAGATTTTCAATTTGGAGCTGTTTGCCAGGTTTAGGTATCATAATTACTTCGGCGTGTTTCCAGTCTTCGGGAACCGTCTCCGCCTGCCAGTGTTTGTTTAGAAAGCTTACGAGCTCTTGTATGAGGTCGTCACTCAGTTTTCGGATCAGGGCATTGTCGATTCTTTCGGCTCCTGCTGCCGTGTTTCCGGTCGTATTCCTTATGGCCGCATAAACTTCCACAGTTATTGGGCGGTCGAGTCTCTCGTTTTCGGTTCCGCGATAGGTTCCTTGGTATCGTGAGGTGTTGTGATCACCGAAACATTTTTTTCGTGCCTTCTCTAAAAGGTCGGTGTCCGAACCCTCGAAGGAGTGGATGAATCTGTGGATGCTTTTATTGTTTTCTGATTTTGTTTTGGTTGGATCAATTAGTGCTCTTAGGAGATTTCAGGTTCTGGCGAGTCGCTGAATTGTTTCCAGTTTTGTCTCGCGAGTTGCGCTGCGTATTCTTCAGCTTTTGCCGTAACTTCTGCTATCTTTAGTTTTAATTTCCTGTTGTGTTTTTGCTTCCGCCATCTTTTGGTTAGACTGCGTCTGGCTTCCCATAGTCGCAGAAGGTGCCCGTCTGCTTCGGGCGTTGTTGTTGTTCGTCTTACACTTTTTGTGCATTTGTCTCGCGTTTCTGTCAACATGCCGCTCCAGTCTTCTAGTGATTGGATGCCGCCTTCAGATTTATTGCAAGCCCCGCGGAACGCGTTCCAGTCCATGAGTTTTGCTTGTCCGATCCGGCATCTTACCCTTTCCGATGCTATGCGCGTCCGGAGGATAAAGTGATCGCTACCCAGGTTTTCAATCATGTTTTCCCACTGTGACTCCTTGCTCCTTACGAACGTGAGGTCCGGGCAAGTGTCCGTGCTCACACTATTACCGATTCTCGTGGGGGTCGCTGGATCTGTGATTAGCCTGCAGCCAAAATATTCGGCTACGTCCGCTAATGTTCTTCCCTTGATATCTTGTTTCCGGTATCCCCAACTCGTGTCCATGGCGTTGAAATATCCCACGATAATGAGTGCATTTTCTTTGGCCAGCTTGTGCGCTCCGTGGAAGAGTTCGAATAATTTGGCTTTTCTTTGTCTTTCCGGGCTGTACACGTTCAGTACGAATGTGCTTCTTCCCTTTCGCTTTTTCGGAATGATTTCGACAAGTGCGTGCTCGATGTCTGTGTCGGCGATGGCATCGTGCCTGATTGCGGTGATGGCTTTGATGACTAGAACGGCTGCTTTACCTCCGTTTTGGCTCTCGTAAACATCGTACTCCTGTAAAGAGGGCCTGGTTCCAGTCTCTTCGAGCGCAATCACATCGGGGGGTGTAAGCTGTGTGTTTATGTATTGTTTTAGTAGGGCCTGTTTTTTGCGGTAGCCTCTGCAGTTTCATTGCCAAATTTCTAAGTTTTCTTGGTCTTGCTGACGCGTCTTGGTCATGTTTACGTGTTCCTGCTGTTGCCTTGTTCGACAGCGAACGCCGTTAACGCTCGACGGTTGTACGCTCTTTCCTTATAATGTTTTCGTTATGTCTTTGTTTTCGAAAAGCACTTTTGGTTTCTGAGATCTGCCCCTGAAATTGTGCTTGCACCTGTTGCATTTGAGATTGCATTTGCCGCATCATATCCTGCATCATCTGCTGCATCATCTGTTGCATTCGTGTTTCAAGTTCTCCATTGTTGGATGCTTGTGGCTGTTTTGGAAAGGCTCTTCGAATCATGCCGCAGACCTGACTGGTTGCCCGAGTTAGTAGCTTGATTGTGTGCGTTCTTTCTCCGTGGCTCTGTAGCCACATACTTAGTATCCTCAAGGTTTTTACTTCTCTGATTTCTTGGTTTTGAAGTCGGATTTGAATCGGCTCTGCCTTGAAGTTTTTCTTGTGGATTTTAATGAACTGTTTCTTTTCAGGGGCGCATTGCATGCCGTTTCTTCTTGCATTTTCTTCAATGCCATCCAGGGCTCTTTGCAATTTGTCTTCCTTTTCTCCCGCTGATCCTGTCGTCGTCCACACCGTAATGTCGTCGGCGGAGAGTGCCTGAAGAAGTCCAGGTATACTTTCCAATTTCCTCGCTATCGGCACAATGGCCAGATTTCGCAGGCTTCAGCAAGCCAACATTTCGCAAGCTTCAGCAAGCCCAGAGTCCCATGGGGCCCCCGGCAACACGTCATCCCACTTGCAGGGCAATGTATCTATCAGGAGGTGATTCCGGCGGCAAGACTGACGGCGCGCCGATAAGCAGTAGCCACTTCCAGGACGTCATCGATGATTTCGCAGGACCAGGGCGCTCCAGGTATTCAGGTTGAGGACTTTCGGAACTAGGAGACAGTGGGTCATCAACGTCTGCAGCTTCTAAGAATTCATCGAGCAAGGTAGGCAGCTGGGCTGCGGTCGCCTCTTCTCCCACCTCTCGCATCCCTTCCTCTCTCTCCCCCGAACTCGTAGTGATGCGCCACGAAATTGCAGCGCTTCGTGCGCATGTAGGTCAGCTAGCTGCAAAAAAAAGTTTATGCTCAGCACACACTGTTCCAGAATCCCCGCCGTCATCACTGGCGGGCATCATTGCGGTCACCAGCAACAGTAAACATTGATAAATGAAAATGGTTCGCCACTCGGCCGCAGGGAATTAAGTCGCCGAAGGAAGTTAAGTGTCCATCAAAATGTATGCTCAAAGTTGACCTGGATGAAATCGCCAAACATTCTGCGGAGCCTCTCTCTATTCAGAGACTGGAAGACGCAGCTGAGGGGTCTAGCACAGCTCAACTCCGTATTCAACATGGCAGTGGGAACTAAGCCATCCCGCAGCACCACAAAATATGAGGCTTTTTCCTTCATGCAATGCAACTGCCGCGGTTTTAAAAAACCGTAAAAAGAACTAACTTAAATTTATATTTCATGAATTTTGAGCACCCATCAGAATTAGTTGTAGTGCAAGAACCTGGGGCGGCGGCGAAGCTGACGTGCTACAAAAATATCCAACGGGATCCGTTTACCTGTCTTCTTGTCCCCGAAGGCTTTACCGCGCAGGAGGTCTATCTCGAACTTTATCTATCCTGTTCGTACATGATGGTGAAAGGCCTCCCTCTGCGTCGTACTGACTCACCCGTACACATCTTAAATATATACTGCCCCCTAAACTGAAAAACAATACGTTCTCGTGCATCTTTAGCAAGGCGCTAAGGTAGCAGGTCGCGATCCCCTTCTGATTGTGCGGGATTTCAACACCCCCAGTCGGTTGTGGGGCTATCGAAAGGAAGATTCGCGTGGCTGAAAGCTTGTGGAACTAATCTCCATGCTGGGCATTACACTTCTTACTGTCCATGTCCACCCAAAACGTGTGCGTAGCTCTGTAACCCATACACCTGTCCCGGGTTACAGAGTAACGAAGACACAGAGATTAGCTCTCGGGGTCTATTCACCAAAATCGTCGCGCTGACACAACACTAGCCAAGCTTCGCAAGGTTGGCGACCAAGTGTGTGACATGGTCCACCGCATCTGCAAGAAGTGTGGGGGACTTAGAAGGAGGGATGCCATGCGACTCGCAAATCCTTTTGCGAAGAGTCCCACCCCAGGATGGTGCACGAATACTTTATTCGACTCCATAGTGCACTTGAGCAAGCATGACGATGACATTCTATAGGTTACTTTCCACAAGATGAAAAAGAGGGCGCCCGACCTCTCGATCTCTAACACCAATGCGAGGCTCCTTGCATTGGGCTGGTGCACACCTATCGGGAGATACGCGAGGTGCACCTCCCTAACCTATACACACGTCTTGCCCAGACCGTGTACGGTCGTCGTCTTATGGACCGGCTACATATATAACACAACGATCACATTGAGGAAAGGGTACGGGTACCAGAGCTATGAAGAGGCGCCCTCCGTGTTCAACCCCTTCCTGCCAAAATGGACAGAGAAGACCACAATGGAGGCGTAAGGCGCGGGTGAATGCCTTACACCGCCATTATGGCTCCAACACAATGTTTTCTATGTGGATGTTGCGGGCCTGGATCATTCTAGGGGAGGATGGTATAGAAGAAGGGCAAACACCAAGGCCGCCTATGATTACCTTTAATTTCTGGCCGTCCGCACGATTCTCAATGTGCCAACATGGCGCTCAGTCTCCGTCGCGCGCTCCCCGTCCAAAACCTGCTCTTTCTTCTTCCCGTTCTATTTGCAGATTCCTGTGTGGATCCTCAATACACTTCGCGCCCTGAGGTGAGATGTAGGTTGGGTCTGGAACGGTGTCACCTCAGTGCTCTATGATGACATACATGATGAAGTCGGTTCTTACATTATCGCTTTTGAATATCGTCAACGTCGATATGAAATACTCCATGAAGCTTTTAACTTCCGCAGCAAGACACCAACCGGGCAGATTAAGGTGAATCCGAAGGGCGTAGCAGTAGATTCCAATAACACAATGTAACCCATGTTCTTCCCAGTGTTGTTGTCCTATATGCCTTGCAATCGACTGCGCTGAATCGCCGGCGCTGGTCGACCACAGTACATCAATCCCTTATCGCTGATCTGCTTGCTGAAGCCCTGATGACATCTGCTTGTTGAAGCCCCGCCTCTCAGCATGAAGGCCTGTAGTGGTTTCGTCCAACTTCACCATAAGAATAATCGGCATTGTTCTTATCCACCAGCATAAAATGGTGAGTTCCACGCCAGAAGGTCGCAGATGCATCTCGAAGTTCTAGATGCACTACCTTGATGTAAACACTCAGACACACCTCGCATATTCTGACACAACACACCGTCTCAAAGTTATCAGCACAATGCCACTCAAAGCACTCACATTCTTTACATAATAATGCAGTCAATGGGACTTGCATAATCAGCGTAACAAAAATAATCGGTGCGCCCACCAGAATCAAATACGCGTGTCTCCCTTGCGAGGAATTTCATCACGTGCGGCACAAGCCACCTGCGCGGAATAAGCATCATCCCGATCTCACCGTGCTATATGTAGCTTCAAGGTCTTTCAAGCTATTTCTGTAGTCCGACCGCACAGCGCTGCAGGCGGCACAAACCTCGCATCATCGCTTCGTGAGTGGCACAGCCACCTTGACCGGCTCGGCTGATGCAAACCATTGGTCGGGCTTCTTTAGATGAACATACGCACCGATTTCACGGAATGATTCGTTAGGCGCTGTCAACTTTGCCGATGACTCTTGGTTCTTTTTAGGACGGCAAACAGTCGCTACCGCACTCCCCATGGTCGGACATTATGGCGGCCAGATCACTGCAGGTCCATGAGTTATCGTCAACCTTTAACTAGCCTTAGCTGTGACTGAGGAGAATCCGACGCCGTCGGTGGAGATACAGCGACCGTCTGACCGAAGCCATTGTTACACAAACCTGCCCCCCTGTTCTCGCTTTGGTAGGCTTCGAAGTTGCGTACTAGGTTTTCGAATCATCCGTGTCTACATGAGCATGGGATTCATCGCGAGCATCTTCCAGGCCACCATGCACAGCGTTAACCTCAGTCGTACTGACCTTCAGACCTTCAGAATTTCATCTCGTTGCTGTTCGCTTTTTTGTCACTATGGCGTACACAACAATATCAGACACCTCGCCGCTAACAAAATCTGCAATATTCACCGAGACGTGCACTTTGCTCGGGCGAGGCCACCGAGATTTTAACAAGGCCTTTGCATCACCTTCTCTCCCATCAGCGAACGTCATGACAAGCGGATGAGCTATAAAGGATTAGCCACTCAATCTGCGCGTACAGGCTTGGGTAAAAGGGCGAGATGACATCATGTGACTCGATTCAGATTCGCGCTCGCACCTTCATTTGCTGGTACTTTATCGCGATCCGCCTGTCGTGACGTAGGCTGCTGGGGTGCGCAGGCTTTGCCAAGATCTCGGTGGCGACGGCTCGGGACGCTCTGAATATCAGCCGGCTTGACTCCGTCGCCCTTTTTCCGCACATCTGTCTCATTGCACAGTGCTTCGCTCGCATCTTTTCCTCCAGGAGAAAGCGAGAAACAATGTTCATGTCCTGGTACTATTCGTATCATTTCTTGCTCAACTCTTGGTGAAACGATGGCAGTCGGCGGCTCAAGTAGACGACTGAAGGTTCTGCAAGTGGTGGCGGAGGAGCGTCATCCGTGTGGCAGTGTCCTCATATTCTAGTGCAGACATAATGTCTTCTAAACAAACATTTACTTTACAAGCTTGAATTTTTTCATTCAGAACCCGTAGGGCCGTCGTTGCATGTTCTGAGTCTCGCGTGAATAAGTTCTAAATCTAGATTAGTCCATTCGTTCGATTTCAGTAGATAACTTGCCTGATGGCAGAGCCGGGACTGAAAATCTCGTTGAATCATACGTTTCCTCTTGATGCGGTCCATGGGGTCTAGCTTAAGCCCTCTTCTCTCTATCCGGTGGGGTTCGATAGCGGAGCTCTTGGGTATCTTCCTGGAGGGTCATTGTCACTCCTCTTGCAACCTCCAAGAAGGATCGATGGAGGAGCTCACATTACCCTCCCGGGTTTCAGCGCCAAAATTTAGACGAAGGGCAAACACCAAGGCCGTCTCTGACTATCTTTAATCCCTGGCTGTCCACACGATTCTCAATGTGCCAACACGGTGCTTAGAGTCCCTCGCGCACTCCCCGTCCAAAACCGCTTTTTCATCCTTCCCGTTCTCTTTGTAGATTCGTGCGTGAATCTGCAATAGATGGAACACGAATGTTAGCTATTCACGAGGAAACACTGGTGGACGGCCTCACTTTTAAAGCCCCAAGGGCAAACCACGCGGAAGAGGTTGAATTTCCCTGGCTGCCTCCCAACATCAATCTAAATTCATTCTACTCGAGTCACAAGGTGCCTGTCGGAATTATGAGCGGGGCTGAATTATGCCTACAGCACAGCAAATACTTCGGTGAACAGCTCGGGATCAGGATCCCGACACCCGATTTCTCATCTGGACTCCAGGCCACCAGGGGGAATGAGGCCGCCAACGCAGCCGCCCGCGCACTGACTAACCGTGGCCCCGATATAGACCCTACCGATATGACCAGCACACATATTCTCGTTTACCCTTTCAACAAACCTCTGCGTATTACCGGCACTCGCACCATTAGTACCCGGCTCCTGTCAAGGGGCTGGTGAAAGCGGGCGAAAGAATACTTCTTATACTTTGTACTAATACTGTACTGTGCCCGACAGTACTCAAAAATTTCGACCCTTCCTTTTCTGGCCTCTGCTTTTTCTGTGGAGAAGTGGCTGACACCTTTCACATGGTCTGGGCATGCCA
This sequence comes from Amblyomma maculatum, assembly GCF_055883805.1. Taxonomy (NCBI): domain Eukaryota; kingdom Metazoa; phylum Arthropoda; class Arachnida; order Ixodida; family Ixodidae; genus Amblyomma; species Amblyomma maculatum. The sequence goes on along the minus strand of NC_139351.1, from coordinate 59,500,205 downwards.
GCTAAATCCTTCTCTTTTACCCGTAACCCCTTCCCCTACAGGAGAGGACTAGATGGTGGCCTGGCTCGGCTGCCTGGATCTAGTGACTCAAGAAGCGTTGGTCCAGCGAGCTCGTGTGTCGGCGCAGACCAATGGAGTCCCAGAATAAGGGACTCTACCTAGTATTGTAAGGGGAGCGGTTCACTAGGAATGGCTCCCTAGGCAATCTAACCTTTTGTAATAAATGCTTTCTACTACCACAATCACGTTAATACAGCTGGCATTTCTACCTTGCTCTACGGCGCGGACAGGTGTCTACAGAACGTGTGACAGTACTACGCCTTTCCTTTCCTGTGAAGCAAATATTATTATTTACGACAGACGGCGGACAAAGTCAGATTTGGAGCGGAAAGACGACCTTAGCGCTACACGTTAATACGGTTGGCGTGTCCAGAACGATGCTGGCAGTTGCTGAGCGTTTTGTGCAGGCGAAAGCATGTTGGCACCAAATGTATCCGTAAAATGTGTTCGTAAAGTGGAAGTGTTACGCGTGATTCACGTCTTCAGATGGTGGATGTACTAGTTAATGCCTTAATGCATATGAAATGTAGTGCATAACTATATATCTTGTTATTGTTATCGTCATGTCCGTCATTATATTTGAAGTCATGATCAAATTAGGATCTAGCAGGCATGAATATACATGATTAATTCTTTCTGCTGTAATTAAAAAGTCATGATTCATAGTAATGTCTTGTGGGTCACAATTTGGGCTGAGCATCGATCCCAAATTGGGTCACAATACGTTCAGTTATGGAACACAAGATTGGGTCCGAAAAATGCCTAAGTCAAGGGTCACAAACGCGTCACTATGAGGGAATCAGGCGGTTTACAATACGTATAGCAAAGCTTTGGAGGTGGTAAGCGATATGTCTGCTTAGGACAGGTAAAATTCAAACCAGGAAAGGAAATATCAAGACGAATAATTATAGGACGGATTGCATTTTGTAAGTACTCGATTTTCGAAATTGAAGTAATATAATATAAGTTGTAAAATAGAAATTTAGAAACTAATAGATTTTTATAGCAACTAAGAGTTATTGCTCAAGAGCAAGGTATATAACAGTTGCATCTTATATCTACTAACTATGCGGATGAAACTTGTAGTTTAACGAAAAGGGTTCTACTTAAGGTGAGGACTACGCAAACAGCTGTGGGGGAGGTCAAATGTTAACTGTAACCTTAAGAGATAGGAAGCTTGCAAAGTGGGGGAGAGAAACAACCCGAGTTAATCGTATAGCAGAAATCAAGAACAAGAAATGAACATGGGCAGGACATGTATGTGCGCCAAAAGAATACCAATGAAGCTGCCTCAGTGAATGTCACGCGACAGAAGAGACGGTTATTTTTTTGATTACCGAGAAAGCAATATTATTTGTGTGCGTTCATTTTACATGTTGTATTTGTAAAACGAGAAATATTTTATTCGTCACTGCGTAATATACTAAAGTTTGCCTAAACATATCGTGCTGTCTGGTATGCGGCGTGGAATGTTTGCCTGAAAAACAAACAGAAACATTTACATAATCTAAGGATGAGGCACATAAAAATTTGAACCAGCACTAGTGACAGGGGTCGACAAGGAGACCTGAAGCTGGAAGTCCTTATGAAAATCTCGTAACGAAAGCATTCTTCAAGGGTCGTCTGCTTTATAATGCGTCCTTGCCGGAGTTCGCCTCAACACCCGAAAAAAAAAAAACCGATTTATTTATAGGAAGGGAAAGGCGCGGTAACTGTCTCATTTGTTTTAAGAGAGAAAGAGGAGCCGTATTGGTGGGCTACGGAGTAATTTCTACCACCTGGGGATCTGTCATCGCACAGCACACGGACGCCTCTTTGTTTCGGCTCCATCGAAACGCCGCCGCCGAGGTCGGGTTCGAACCCGCATACTCCGGCACAGTAGTCGGGCGTCTTACCACTGCATCACCTCGGCGGGGCCAACACCCGAAAAAGCCACGCAAAGCAAAGCAGATTGACATAGTGCGAGCTACAGGAAGTGACAGCTTCGCTTAGGCGGACGTACGTGGCATTACCTCCCGCCCCCAACCAACAGGTATGTAGGACTCAAAAAGAGAATTTATTGGGTACATACATACATACATACAAAAACGCACATTACTCACAAAACAAAGCACTGTACAAAACAGTATAGGTTACATATGCATAATAAACTAAAAATAACGCGATTTCCCAGATAGTGTAAAACAGTATAAACGAGGAGGGTTTTAATAAACGACGACAGGCATCTCTAGTCTGCTGCCTCGTACAACATTGAAACGCGTGTGCCAGCGCTGCAGTAACAGAAATTACCTGTTGCTCCTGGTGGCTTTTCAATACATCGCTTCTGCAGTGAGTTGCTCAGCTGGCCAGTTTTTGAACATTGAGTGTTAGCGCAGGCACTTATTTCCCTCGAAATGCGTCCGGCTAAAGCGGCCGGCTAAAGCCGAAGCGCATTTCGCGATTGTAGGTGCAAAGCGCCGCGAACCATTTAATTTTTTCAGTTGTGTACCGCAAAGCACGACCATGGCGTAACTCACCAAATTAGTGGTGAAACGCTTCTCGAAGACGGAGTTGGGCGGAGTACAGGACATTATCAGAGGGAAGTCTGAGAGTTTTCTCATGGCGCAAGCAGATGTCAAGAGGTTTTTGAAGACCTATCGTTGTTGTGAAAGGCACAGCGCTACACATTTGAGTACCGGGGAACGCGCTCATAATTAGTGCGCATCTTCGGGTACTCCTCGGAGCACCACAATGTGGAGTTGACGAACGCGCTAAAGCCTTATGGCAAGATCGTCAGCGTGACTAGGGAGTGTGTCGCCGGCTTCCCGTTTGTCACCACTGGGATCCAGCGCGTGAAGGTGGAAATGACAACGCCAATCCCAAACTACTTGGATATCCTGGCCCTACGGGGCTGGGATGTTAGGTTAACGCCGCTTGCGGCGGGAGCTAACCAGACACCGAATTTTTATCTGTTGTAGGCCGTCATTGCACCCGCCACCGCTTCGGTGGTGGACGAGGGCTGTTGTTGCGGCGCGCGTCTTTCTCTCCCTCTTCCTTTTCTTCTCTAATTTTTCTCCTGTCCGCACGAGGCAGCGGACGTATGGAGGCGAAACGAAGGAGCGTCCGTGTGCTGTGCGATGTCAGCGCACGTTAAAGATCCCCAGGTGGTCGAAATAATCCGTAGCCCTCCACTACGGCTCCTCTTTCTCTCTTTCCATTTTCACTCCCATCTTCCCTTCCCTTACGGCACGGTTGATGTGTCCACAGAAAACAAGTGAGAGAGAGTTACCGTGCCTTTCCCTTCTTATATATCAATCAATCAGGCAGCGGAGGTGGCTCAGCTACAGAGCCAGTAGCAGGCCCGTGCATTTTCTTTTCTTTCTTCCTACAGCCACAAGAACAACAACATGATCGACACGACCATCCAATGGTGACATAGAGTAAGGAGAGTATGAGGGGGGGGGGGGTGCGCAAGTGGGGATATGAAGGCCACGTGGGAGCTAGCTGCGACACGCCGCAGTGCGAGTGTTGTGGCGCGTACGGCAACGAGACTTGCAAGGCCGCTTGCCCCAAATGTGTAGATCACTCGATCAAAGTATGCAAGAAGAGAACGTTCGCGTCCGTGTTGGGAAGTGAAGAAGACACAGAAGCAGCCGTGGAATACTGGGTACAACCCGCTCCCACATGCCCGCCAGTGATCGCCAACGTTGAGAGCCAGAATGAGAATACAAAGCACGTCGTCCTCAAATGCCGCTACCGAAGAAGACAGCAAGGAGGCGGCAGTCACACCGGCGCCGTCTAAGAAAACCGAGCAGAAGAACGCAGAAGAATCCGACGAGATGCCCCCAGTGTCGGCTGCCAACAACCAGACAGACATTGTCGAGCCTTCTACCGAAGCCAAGAGAACTCGTCAGAAGACATTGACACTGAAGCTAGGAACGTGCCGCCAACAGCCATCACGGGCAAGCAGCAACAGTGCGCGGCCGCTACCGCCGCTGCGTCGAAAAACCACTTCGCCGTAGCGGAGGATGAAACAGACATGGAAGCAATCAGCCTGCGCCCAAAATGCAAACGCTGCCCCAAAAATGTAAAGGACGCTTAAGCTTCGCCTTCAAGAGTGGAACGCGATAGCGTTATTGCACCTCGTTCGCACCGCCCAGCGCTACCGGCACTGGTAAACGGCGCCGCTTCCATCACACGCGTCTCAAGAGCGAGCGCGCAAGGCCCTGCAATACAACACCCGTCGACCTGCCAAGGAGTGTAAAACAATCAACACCACCTAGTCTAGGCGGTGTTGAAAACAATGCGCTACGGCGCAGCAATCACTGATGAGGCGCCCCGCGTCGGACTTTGCACTCACGAATCACGCGGTGAGCGCCGAGCAACGCAGCGTTCGGCGCGGCAACGAAACGTGCGCCTGAGCAAGCGGAACGAACCAAAGAACTCGGTGTCTCGGAGGGAGGAAGCCGGGCAGCGACGCACCATGAAGGCGGACGCGATCATGGGGCTGACGCCTTGATGGGATCGTCCTCTATCTCGCTTGAGAGCACCACGCAGAAGCATGATTCCTCGGAAGCAGCTCGGCACACATCGCAGGGGACGCTTTCCCAGCAGAAGCGCTACGGTGCAGCGATCACGTCAGAGGCGTCCGGCATCAGACGCTGCACCTAGCAATCGCGCTGTGAGAGGAAAGAGGAGCCGCGTCGCCTAAACACCACTGTTCGAGTGACGCACGCTGGATGTTGAAAAGGGAGAGAGCGAGAAAACTTATTAAACGCAAGGGTATTGGCACAGTAGTCGGGCGTCTTACCACTGCACCACCCCGGCGGGGCTATATCTCCTTTCATGAATGCAGAGGAGTGGGATCAGATGAAGAAATCTCCCTTCATCAATGCAGAAGAGTGGGATCAGATGAAGAATGAGATGCGGAAATACCTCCGTAAGTGGGGGAAGAGTGTCGCAAGAGACGAGTGCAGAGACATCCGAATTATTTTGGACGCGATAACTGTGTTTTCCACCCCCATCCCATGACCCCAGTATCATGCCAGCGCTCGTGGCACTCCGCAAGGAGCTTCATCAGCTACTCAACCGACAGTGCCGATGCTTTTTAACGTCGCACTGATAGGCCTTCTGAAGCTACTGGCCGACATCCCACCCCCTGCATCAGAGGATTTATGCTGACGACCTCGTGTTTTCCATCACGCGCGGCAGTGACAGCCAGATCGAAGAGACGCTACAGACCGCCATCGAACGGATCGGAGATTATCTAAATACAGTGAGGCTTCATCTGCTCGGCGGCAAAGTCAGAGTATATCATCATCCCTTCCCCTGGACGACGCCCTCCAAAGATACTTCCTGACATCAACCTCCAGGTGCAAGGAAACCCGATTCCTAGAACAAAAAAATATCAAGATTTTGGGCTTCCATCTACAGGCCAATGGTAGCACCAATATCACGCTCCTACACATCGACCAGTAGGTGGTACAGATCAGACGCATCCTTAAGCGAATCTCCAACGAGCATCATGGCATGCGAGAGTCCGACCTCTTGCGCCTCGTTCAAGCTTTCATCTGCTCCCGCATCACCGATTCTGGACCCTACTTACGTCTCACTCGTGCCGAAAGCAAACAGCTACAGGCGTCACTTCGAAAAGCGTACAAGACGGCCTTAGATCTTCCCATGTCCACAGCTACCCATAATATCATGGCTCTGGGAATCTTCAATACCGTGAGCGAATTGATCGAAGCAACCCTCACCGCCCACTATGAGCGGCTCACTCACACACGCTGGCCCAGCGGTGCTGCAGCAAGTTGGAAGTTTCCCGCCGAGAGCGGCCCCAAGTATGCTGAACCTACACTGGAATATCGCCTAAATATCCGCATCCCTCCCATTCCCAAACGGATGCACCCGGAACACCACGCCGAGAGACGGGTCGGCCGGGCTCGTTAATTCGAGAAATGCTTCAGCGGACGTCCGGATGTCACGTATACGGACGCCTCGTATCATCCATTGAGGCCGGCAATGGTGGCGGTAGCTCTCGCCTCTCATCGCAGCTGGTACACAGCCTACAGCATTCGCAATGCAGAAACAGTCACCGCAGCTGAGGCGGTTGCCATTGCGCTAGCGCTGGCCAACCCTAATACCAAAGTCGTCATCAGTGATTCTCTACAGGCTATTCCGCAACTACGATGCTGGCCGTATCTCTTGCCAGGCGTTACACATTCTACAGCGCCCTCTTCCACATTTCGCTTAATTCTTTGCTCTTCAGCCCTCGAGTCGCTCAGCGGAAACGCCCAGGCGCACACTCTCGCTCGAGATCTTAGCTGCCGAGCCGAGAGTATGATCAGCCACCCTACCTCCGCTGACACTAATAATATCTCACGCGCTTCTCTACTCACTACTTACACGGACATATTACAGCACTACCGACTCCGAATATGCACATATCCTCCCGCATACCGCAATCTAACAAGACGCAAGGCCGTCTATTGGCGCAAACTACAAACTGGCAGTTTGTAGTTTCTTATACAGCAGGATCGTTTAAGAACATACACCCCATGTGTAAACACTGTTCAACTCAGGCCACTCTCATACACATGGCCTGGACGTGTACACACTACAACACAGACAACTCAAACACCCCAGAGATGTGAGAGTCCCTCCTGCGTACTTCCGAGCCAGCAGACAAACGCTGGCTTATCCAGCGCGCGGTGGAGGCTGCGACGTACCAAGGGATCCCCGCCGACCTCCTCTTAGCCAGCACGTTTCTGCTTTTTGCATACTGACCTCGCCCACTGCCAACCCGCCCCGCCACGTGGAGCTTATCTGGGTGCATGCGCACTCGGGGAACCCTGGCAACGAGGCCGCCAACAGCTTAGCCCGAGGTCTAATACGCCGGGCACGGGCGGTCCCCACGTCGGATTTCTCCCGGGAGCTCATGCACACGTTTAAAGAGATGACTCAGGCCTACCGGGTCGAGAGACAGATCTACCCCCCACCTCACTCCTCCCTCAGCAATCACCACCAAACACTATGGCGCCGCCTCCAGACGCGAACCCTCCCATCCCCTTACATTAGGTCCCGTTACCACTCCACTCTCACCAACCCCTCCTGCACCCTTTGCAACCACCCCACTGCCACCCTCGCCCACATTCTATTTCAATGCCCGGCGGAAATCTCCCCCGTGGGGTCTGGAGCACTTCACCACCTGGGAGGAATGGGAGACCCTGCTACGCTCTGAGGACCCGGTCCGGCAAAAGACCGCCACAGACCCAGCTGCCGACGTCATGAACCGTAGGAACATGAACGTTTGAGTGTAGTGGGGCCGTGCGGGGGCCCAGGGGCCTGCGCGCCCCGAACTCCTCTGTTAAAATAAATGTTTTTTACTACTACTACTCAACAGATCCTTAGACTGGACCCTGTTTCTGGGCGCAGTAGAGTTCACCACTACCACCAACAGTGCGATAAACTGCGCGAAACGGCACGCGCCGAACGCTGGGAATGCGAGGCATGGCATTCAAGACATCTTTTGCGCCATGGTGGTGGTGGTTAAAACATTTATAAATAACAATTAAATGGTTACAGATGTCTTTGGTTTAGAGACGTATCGGTCTCCTCCCCTCACAATACTAGGTGGAGCCCCTATTCCGGGGCCCCATTGGCAAGCAACGCCGCCCGCGTCCGTCGAACCAAGGCCTTTTGAGCCTCGAGGTCTTGACAGCCGGGCAGGGCCGCCTCCCAGCCTCTCTAGTTCGATTGGGATTGGGGGGAATGGATAGGTTTGACTGGCACTCCCAGACCAGGTGGAAGATGTCAGCCACCTTCCCACAGTACTGGCACGCACCATCAAAGGACAGGTTGAAATGTTTAAGCCCCGCCGGGCACAGTACTGTATTGGCAAGGGTGAGAGTGCCAGAACTCTGGAGACGCGCCCTCCGGGTCCAACCCCTTCCCCGCAACATGTCCAAAGAAGACCATAACGGTCGTAGCCAGGCGCGCGCGGAAGCGTTGGAGCGATACTAAGGTCACCAGCAACACGTGTATTACGTGGATGTTGCCGGCCCTTACCAGCGGGGTGGTATATGGCTGCAGTCCTACACAACACAAACACGGTTAACGGGCTAACTTTCAAAGCCTACAGCACAACTCACGCGGAGGAGATTGCTATCGCTCTGGCTCTCAGTATTCCCAATTCGAAACACATCATCACCTACTCGATGTCAGCGCACGTTACAGTGGTCGAAATTCTCCGTAGCCCTCCACTACGGCCCCTCTTTCTCTCTTTCCACTTTCATTCCCACCCTTCTCCCTTGCCTTACGGCGCGGTTCGGGTGTCCACAGAGCAAGTGTGACAGTTACTGCGCCTTTCCCTTTCTGTGAACCAATTATTATTATTATTATCACCTACTCGCGAGGGGCCTGTCGAAATTATAGGCTCGGATGGGCTCCCCCGCCTGCCCGGCGTATACTGCAATCTAGCTGCCGATACATAGACCCAACTCCGCATAACCTCATTTGGGCACCCGGTCACCAGGGACTCAAGGGAAACGCACAGGCCGATCAGGCCGCCCGCGCACTCTCTCCCTGGGCTATCTCCCTGTCCTTGGAAGCCTACTCCCAATCAGACAATCTGGCCCTTACATTCAAGGACATCACCGATTACTACAAGGAAGATCACAGGCGCTACCCGGCCCCTTGTAAGGGACTAGATCGCGCTGACGAGAACCTCCTCATCAACATTTTTTTGCGCCGTCGCGTCGCAACTAAAAGCAACACACTGATGGCAGTGCAGGGCCCGATCTCAGGCATTATCACAGCCACACCAGAAAAAGTGATAGGTGGTGGTGAGAACATTTAGCACCTATACAAGGGCCTGGAGGTATGTTCGGATCGGCCCATATGGGATCGGTCCTTACAAGCACTAGGTGGAGGTCCCTAGTTTGGGATTCCAGTGGCGGCTGCCGCCGCCCGGGCGCGCCCGACTACGGCTTGTTGGGCCTGTAAGTCGTGGCAGCCGAGCAGGATCGCCTCCCAGCCCTCCCGGGTTAGGTTGGGGATGGAGGAACAGCCGGATTAGAGGGGCAGGCCCACACCATGTGATAGATGTCAGAAAACACCGCTCCACAGTGTGGGCAGCTGCCACTAAAGGAGGGGTCAAAATGTTTTAGTGCTGCTCGGCACAGCAATATATTGGTGAAAAGGCGGAGGAGCCGCTCATCCGCCTTTTTGAGGCGTTTACATGGGCTGGGGTAAAGGCGATGACAATTCTGATAGTACATCGTGATATCTTTGAAGGTGTAGGCTGGATTAAAATCGGGTTCCTGATCGGGTGGGGAGGAGAAAACAGCCCGGTGAGAGAGCGCGCGGGCGGCTGCATCTGCTGCCTCGTTTCCTGCCAAACCCTGATGAGCACGGGCCCATATAAGGTGGCGGAGTGCGGGGTCCTATCCCGTATGCAATTTGAGTAGATTTGATAGGCTAGTAAGGGAGTCCAGCCTTGTCTGTCTTTCCGACAGACTCGTCGCGAGGCGGTAATTATGTATTTTGAATCTGACTGTAAGGCCGCGAGAGCAATCGCCACCTCTTCTGCGTGTGTTGTACTGTGGGTTCTGAAGGTGAGACCGTTATTCATTTTTCTGTTGGGAACTACAGCGGCCGTGTACCATCTTCCATGGTGAGGGCCGGAGGCGTCCACGTAGTGTACACCTGTTTTGTTGCGGTAATGTCGGGCTAGGGCTTCCGCTCGTGCCAGGCGCCGATCATTATGATCTTCATGTGACATATTGGCTGGAAGAGGTCGCACACAGAGGGCGCGTCTCCACAGTTCTGGGATGCAAAACTTGTCTTCCATGAGAGTGGTGTGTTCGATACGGAGTCGAGCAAGAAGGCGGTGACCCGACCCCGTTTGCGATAAACGCGTGTACTGATTTGTAATGTGCGCCTCCTGGAGTTCCTGGAAAGTATTCACCACCCCAAGGGCCGTAAGACGGCTGTTTGAAGTAGTGATGGGGAGGTCTAGGGCACGCTTAATAATTTTGCGATGGATGACCTCAAGGGCATCCTCCTCTTGTTTCCATAGGTGGAGATAAGGTGTCAAATAGATAATCCGACTGGTCACGAAGGCGTTTGCCAGCCGCAAGGCATCTTTACTTCGTAACCCCCCGCGTTTGTTTGAAACCCGGCGGACCATGTGGCCACCTGGTCCCCCACCTTACGGAGTTTGGCCAATGTTGTGTCTGACCGTCTTTGTTTGTGAATGTAAAGTCCGAGTACACGTATCTCGTCAGGTTCGTGTATAGGACCACTGTTTAAAGAAAGAGTGATTTGAGTTGTGCACTTTGGCAAGGGGCGGAGGTGCACAAATTCCAATTTTTGTGGGGAACACTGAAGACCACAGCGGTGGGCGTAGCGGACTACTATCGTCGCCGCTGTTTGCAGGCTGGTTTCAATGTCCCCTATGCTGCCATGCGTAGCCCACAGGGTGATGTCATCGGCATACAGGACGTGTTGCACACCAGTGACACCATCGAGCTGGGCAGGCAGGTGCATCATAGCCGAATCGAAGAGCAGCGGGGAAATTACCGCGCTTTGGGCGTTCCCCGCGTGCCGAGTAGGTAAGGACCATGTTCATTATCTTGGAGTCGAATATAGGATTGACGATCCGTGAGAAATTGCTCTATGTATTGGAATGTGTTGAGGCCACAATCGGTCTGGCTTAGGTTACTGAGTTTGATCTCGTGTGTAATGTTATCAAATGCCCCTTTGAGATCTAAGGCGAGTACTACCCGGTCATTATGAGGGCATTCGAGTGGGTCAAGGACTTCCCGATTCAGTTGCAGGAGGACATCTTGAGCGGATCTGTGTGGACGGAATCGGAACATGGTGTCCGCGAATACAAGTTTTTCTTCAAGATATTCAGATAGCCAGTCCCTCACCATCGTCTCCATTAGTTTTCCCACGCAGGAGTTGAGAGAGATGGGGCGGAGGTTATCTGTGTCAATTGGTTTGCCTGATTTAGGAATAAAGGTTACCAGAGCCGTTTTCCAGTCGCTTGGTAGGGGGTGTCGCCGCGCCAAATTGCATTGATGTAGTCGAGGAGGGACTGGTATGCCGAGTCGGGCAGGTTCGCCAATATCTTGACAGTGACCTTATTCCTTCCCGCGGCAGTGCCCCGTTTCATTTTGGCAAGAGCCGCCCGCAGATAATGGAGCTGGAAATGTTGATCCAGCTCTGTGTTCTCCCTGCCTGCATAAGAGTGATGATCCACGGGAGTCTTGGGCTGCATACAGATACTGGTCCCTGAGTTTCTGTGCCAGTTGAGTCGTGTTGCCAGAAAAAGCATGCATGGCTCTCTGCAAATTTTTCTGTGTTTCGGTTAGTGCTTGGGTTGGGTCGATGAGGGCTCGAAAGAGGCGCCATGTGTTTAGGCTGGACATTTGTCGAGCGTCCGTGTTACATCTATCCACCCATGTGGAGTCGGCGAGTTGGGCCGCGTACTCAGCCGCTTTCTGGGTGAGCTCGGCAATTCGAGCTTTAAGCTTGCGGTTGTGTTTCTGGCGTCGCCAACGGCGGACGAGACTGCGACGGGCTTCCGAGAGGTGTAGAAGGTAGTTATCCACATCCGTGACCGCCTCTGAAAGCTGGATCGATGTTTTATGCGAGCTAAAGTGTGTCAGCAGCTGTTGGAATCATGCTGAGTAGCCCTGCTCGGAAATGGGTATGTTATCAAGTGAGTCAAAATTTTGCCTAAATTTTGTCCGATCTGGGATACATGCTTGTGTAGGGGGACGTTTCAGTGGGTGTGTGTGTATTGTATTGTTAAGGATGCAGTGGTCACTACAGAAGGTTTCCTCGGTGTTGAGCCAGTCTGCGTGTTTTATGTTGCGAGTGAAGGTTAAGTCCGGACACGTATCCCGTGTCACGGAGTTTCCTAACCGTGTTGGGTGGACGGAGTCAGTCTGGTGGGTGACGCCCAACGTGGACGCACGTTCCGCCAGCTCACGTCCGCGCGACTCCTTCTTGCGACACCCCCAAAGCTGACTGGGAGCACTAAAGTCCCCCACGATCAGGAGAGGATCGCGACCCGCTACTCTTAGCGCGCGGCTGAAGAGGTCCGCGATTGTCACTCGCTTGAGTTTGGGAGAGCAGTATACGTTGAGTACATGCAGTGGCAGGTCCCTGCGGTGGAGTGGTAGAATGGTCGCCATTACATAGAAATAATCTATTTGGAGATCGAGATCCACTAAGTTGGCTGTGCATGCTTTGTGTACGACAATACAAGACGCGGAATCCTGTTGGAACATAGTGTAATTTGAAAGTGTGGCGCCCAGGTCTGGCTCCTGGAGGGCAACCACCGCTGGTACAGACTCGAAGGTTTCAAGGCAGAGGGGGAAATTTGCCCGCTTAGTGCGGTCCTTAAAGCCTCTACAGTTCCATTGTGATATTAAAGTTGAGAAGGCCGAATTGGTGTTGGGAGAACGCCTTTGATTAAGGTGTCTCGCCATGATTAAAATTTTTTTGGAGAGCCAGCTACCTGCGGTACCACGGGGATGGTGACAGGAGCGGGGCAGCTGTCCTCATTGTCTGAATCAATGATCCAACGGTTGAATTTTGCAGGACGGGATACGTCCCTAATGGGCCCCGACAGACGAGAAAGCACGCAGCTTCTTCCAAAAACTATATACCACCGAACCCAGCAACCCGAGGTCTTTCCTTATCAATAACCCAGAAGAAAAGCCCCTCGTGGACGCGACATGCATCAATGACCAGGAACTGTGCGCAGCACCTAAATCCATGAAGTTTAACAGGAGCCCAGGATCCAATGACCGCTACCCGCCTTTTATAAACTGTTTTGGCCGCTCTCGAAATCTCGTTTCAACAACTTATTGAACGCTCTACTGGGCGAAGGGAGGCTCAGCCCCAGCATGAATGAGGGGCTCTTGACCTTACTGTGCAAAGACAGCAACCGGGCCATGGACCTTATAGCATGGAGGCCTATCTCAATTTTGAGCACAGACAAGATTTTATCGAAATGTCTATCATTGCGCCGGAAACTCGCGCTCTCCAACATTGTCGGGCCGTACCAGGCTTGCTGTTGGCGGAACTACATGGCCTCGTGATGAAACACCTCATAACTTGGCTGCGATTGCACAACCTCGGAGGCATCCTACTATCCCTGGACCAAGAGAAGACATCTGAGAGGGTGTGCCATGAACACCTATTCAACCAGTTGCATCAAGCCAGGATTGACAAGGATGTCCGCATGGTGCCTGTACGCAGAGCCGCGCTCGGCAGTCAATATTCAGGGGCCAGTCTGAGCATTTCGTGGTAGCGCGGGACATCAGGCAAGGGTGCCCGCTCTCCCCACTACTCTACAAAATATCTATAGAGCCACTTTTACAACGCCTTGCCACAGAACCCTCCGTCAAAAGAACCAAGTTCCCAGTCGGCCCACCAAGTGACCAAGTGTGCCCGCTATGGCCATGCTGAAGATGTGACAATTACTGTTCCAGACACGTACTCAGCGCAGCGGGTACTGCAGATTACCAGCAGCTACTGCACTGCGAGCGGGGCGCACGTAAACAAGCGCAAAAGCTCCGTCATTGCTAGCATCTGCGGCCGGTAAGCTCATGGAACACAAGGCTTTACATCGCCTTAACCAGCGGGCTGCGCGGCGCTTTTGTTTGATGAGCGGAAGACGGCCTCTCGCGAAAGGCGGTGTACTGCGGATTCCATCTCCGTTGTTGCCAGCGCGCTCGAGCACGCGAAGGCAGTGAGGCAGGTTGCGCTACTACGTCTGCTGGACGTGTCGGGTTCGTTTGATAACGTCTGCTGCGCTCCCATGCTCGCGACGCTTGAGAAGGCTGGCGTAGGCGGACGCTTGCTACAATACGTTCGGAGCTTTTTCAGGCGCGCTCCATGCGCGTTCGCGTGGGGGTTGTGGCCTTGGCGCCTTGCCCGGTCGGGCTAGGCGTGCCGCAGGGCTCCGTCCTGTCCATAGAGTTTCTTAGTTCTGTCACCTTTTCTGTCAAATGTGGCGATGTCGGTGGTGACGGGCTGCCTGCACGTAGGCAGCCGGCATTATGTGTCAATCTCCATTTACGCAGATGACATTGCTCTGTGGTGCCTGGGACCGCTAGGCGAGACAGCGCAGGTGCGCACGTGCCTGCAGGGAGCTGTGGAGCTGTGACAGTGGTGAGCGACTATTTTCGCGCCCTAGGCTTCGCTCAGCGCGGACAAATTCGTCGCAATGGCCTGTGTTCCGAGCACGCGCAAGCGACCACCGCCGCTCACGCTGGACGGGACCCTCCTGCAAGCCTCCCTGCAGATGAAGAGAACAGCCGCAGCCGTACACAAGCTCATTGGTCGTGGCCACGGCATCTCCAAGCAAGCTGCGTTACGGCTGTGCAACTCCGGGGCTGTGGGGGCAATACTCAACGTGATATCCCTCGCCACACTGCGCAAACTATGCTGGAAGAAGCTGGAGGTCGAGCATCGCAAGGCGCTCCGCATTTGCCTCGGCCTTCATCAGAACTTTCAATGCGCAGCTACTTTGGCCGAGGCAGGCGCGTGGCCTTTACAACTTCAGGCCACGCGGTGGGCTCTCCGACACATCGATCGCCCTCAGCGCCCAGCAGACGGCGGTTTGCTATTACATCGGTTGCGACAACATTGCCACTCGCGCATGGGTGCGTCGCTGCTCGAGTACGAGCAGTTCACCAATGCAGCGCCCCCTACGACCTCTTCTCCGCCCTGGCCCGCTGCTACGGATGTTGAGCGAAAGATTACCGGCATCACGGGGAAACGCACCCCACCGCTCTGAGCAGTGCAACAGCTTACTGGAGCCATTATCTACGAGGAACTCCAACACTACCTCTTCGTTTACACCGACGGTTCCGTCACCAGAGATAATTGCGGCTACCATCCTACCATACTAGTAGCGGCGGCTACCATCCTCGCCCTGCGACTGAACAGACAGCTGCACCGGTCATTCTTGGGTTCTTCCACCAGGGCGGAGCTGCTGGGCCTACACCTAGATATACTGCTTGAACTGACTCCGCCGTCACCCAGGTGTGCCGCGCTATGTGACTCCCGCGCGGGCCTCAGCCGCCTTCGAACCACCGGCCGGGGAGCTCCGCTGCTGTGTCAGATTCGCGCGCGTCTCGAGCGCTTGGCGAAGCGCGGCTGCGCAATACGGGCACAATGGATCCCCGGGTACTGCGGCATCGAGGGCAACGACCGTGCCGACGAGGTCGCTGCCGCAGTACATGAACTCCCTCCTAGCGACGAGCAACTCGCTTTGGAGGACGTGCGTGCGGTAATCGACGACCACCTCCGGACGCAGTACCCTGACCCACGCATCGCAAGAGGTGAGCGCATTCACAGCGTCAGCGCCCGCTCGCTGACTCGACTGCAACGCGCAATGATCCTCCGTGCACGCATTGGATGTGTGTGGCCTGGGGAACGACGGATACGCCAGACTTGTCATCAGTGACGTGTGGGACGGCTGTTGGCACCGTAGAAACTCTCGAACATCTTCAACTGAACTGCACTGCGCTAGCCGAACCTCGACGTGAGTTGCTGTCGGCTTACAGAGCGCAGGGGGTAATCCCGGACAGCGTAGCTGTGCTCCTGTGGCCGCCGGGCACTGGGCACGCCCGCGAGCGAACACACGTGGTGAGCCTGTGTGAATATATCCAACAGGCAGGCTTGATGACCCGCCTATTTCACCTCGCCAGATAGTGCGTGCTGGGAGGGACCGAAGCTATGCGTGTGCTATTTTGGACGGTAACGGCCTCTCGGCCCACGACGGTCGTCAATGTTTTGTACAGTGTGCAGGTGCGTGCGTCGTGAACAGTTGCATGGACGCAGAACTATTGCGGAGGCCCGTCCGATGTGCCGAGTGCTCAGTGACCTAAGATATTTGCGGGTGGGTATCAAGCAAACTACTGTATATTGTACCATGGTGTATATATTTCTTTTTATTCTTACCTACACTTTTCTTTCTCCCTCTCGATTACCTCTTTGATTTCCTCTACCCCTTCCTCAATATCCCTTTATTTCCACCGCCCAGTTCAGGTGCTTGAGATCTCAGGAAGCAGATACCGGGTCTGACAAACATCTTTTCCTTCATTTTGTATATATACTAAATAACCACTACAACAACAACCTGAACAGCAGAACTTTCGCAGCCACAGAAATCACAGTAGTATGAGAAACTAGATGCTTGGGTTCTTTTTTGACCAAAACCGCGCTCTACATCGAACTGGGAAGAAACCGAACACAAACTCGCCAGGAAAGCCACGGACTTGTGTTACTACGCTGCCCTCTCACAGCACAGGTAACTATGATCCGTACCCTCCTTATCAGTACCATAAGCTTCACTGCCAGCATCCTGGACATGCCTGCAAGTACGAAAAAGACAATGGACAGAGCCATGTTTAGATTTCTGTGGCAGGGCGCCCCAGACAAAGTGAGGGTCCGGTCGTCCGCCACCCAAAACATAGAGGAGGCCTGGGCGTCCCAGATCTCACAGCCCTGCCTAGAGCGTTGCACGTCAGATGGGTAGCATGAACAGTGCAGTGCGACATACCACTGACAAGAATGTTCACCACCTCCTTCTTGTGAACCAGGCTCAAAGCCATCACCAAGAAGCCCCTGTCGCATAGCTCCCCTCGCGCTGGGACGCCACTCACGTTTTATCGTATGGCTGCGGAGGACTCGCTACTGGTGTGAGAGGAGTTAAAGGAAGAGCCTCAGTGAGTGCAACTTAGGACCGTACTAGACCTACTGACTCTATTGAACCATCTACACAGAGATCTAATGTCCGCCGAGCGTCCCATGTGGAAATACATCTCTTCGCACCTCCTGGATGCACGACGCGAGTCATTCATGGGGCGCTACACTCGTGGCATTTTACCGATCCTCCGCCGAGTCTTTGTGCCGGCATTGTCCGAATCCATCGATGCATGTCCTTTCTGTGTAGTGCGGAATACCGCGGAACACATTTTTCTCAAGTGTATCCTCCCTGCATAACTCCTGGATCGACTGAAAGAACTGTTTGAGCTGCCAGGAATACCATATGCCACCGTCAGGTATCTCAACCCGCTGCCCAGCGAAGCAGGAAAGAACTTCGTGCTGACTCTCGTTGAAATAAATTATCAAATCTGGATCGTTAGACCACAGCGCGAAAATACCCTGTCTCCTCGAGATCAAGAAAACTAGTAAGGAGCTGTGGTTCCACCTTGAACGCGAAAGACACCAGCTCGGTAAGAAAAAGTTCTATGAAGAATAGGGCCACCCAATGATAATTTTCAAAGAAATAGGAATACTCGAAGTGAGATATTAAAAGATTTGCTCGCGTCAGACTTTGACCTGCCGGGGTGGCACGAATGTGGTGCACTGCACTGCGACTTCGCCCGGTCGGGAATAAGCAAGATTGCATGAGCCTCTTGACTGGGAATTCCCGCTCCTCGAACACCCCCCCTCCCCCCCCACCATGGTGGCGTAGGCTTTGCCTAGGGTTGCCGTACGATGATGATGGTCGCTAGTTGAGGTGCGTACCCTCACAGGAGGACTGCACCCTGTGCATCCTCCCTCCTTTCTGACAAGGCAAGCCACGTGTTCTGGTTCAATTTATTCAGAGGCGTACTACTTGCGGCGTTTCCTTTTGAGGGCGCATTGCACGTGATAGGCGTAATTTCTGAACCAACCAAGGCATCGTTTCCAGCCAGATGAGCAAAGTTGGATGGATGGTTGCACAACTTTTATTTTCATCGGAAATGGGCGTCCTCTTCCCCGCCCCCGGCATGCGTGGCGGGTAATACGGGGAGTCGTGCGCCCGCGGATTAGAGGCTGGCAGGTAGTCCTTGGCTTGTTGCGGCCTCTTCCGCCAGATGGGTGGTGCGGTGCTGGATCGTAGAGCCCGCGCTTCGTAGCAGGGTATCCCAGGCTTCTCTACTTGTAATAATTTGTTCTGTCCCTGGAGATTGTCGGTACTCCCAAATTATGGGGTCGAGGGTCCCTCTCGCTCCAAAGTGTTTGCACAGATCATTGTCCCTTAGGTCTGGTAGCGCGTGAAACGAACAGACTGGTTTTACGAACGTATTAGTTTGTAGCCGCCTCCACGCGACAGCTTCTCTGTTCTTTAGGCTAAAATCTAGGGGGGGGGGGGTACCAGTCTATGTCCCAATTTATTATGGTCGATGATTTTTCCGAACACTGGGCATGCGCTCGTCGTATGCCCAGTGTTCGGAGGACTCGACAGCTACCCGGAAGTAGAAAGCTCTGGCTGGCTCTTGAGCCGCCTCGTTACCATAGACGGCAGCGTAAGCGGTGTCCAAATTAACTGAAATTTTCTATTCGGCGTTCTTTGGGTGAGGGTTTTGGGTACCTCCGGCGATAGCCTCCCCCCTTCCAAGATGTTGGATGGCAGTTTTGCTGTCGGTAATTATAAACTTGGCTTGCGTTGCTACGCAAGCTAGCGCTATCACAACTTCTTTCGTAGTCTCTATGTTGCGGCCTCTCATGGCTGCCGCAGATACAGGCGCCCCTCGGCCATCGACTACCGAGGCTACCGCCGCACCTGTTCAACCACTTGCCGCATCAATATAGACTACTTCCTTCGCTCCCATGTTCTTGAACCGTCGCTCTAGAGCTTCGGCTCGTTTGGCCCTTCTTTCGACATTAAATTCTGGATGCATGTTTTTAGAGCAGGGGGGACTACCAAGGCTTTCCTGCTTTCCCTACTAATTGTGACTGTTTTTTTAACTCCTTAGTCGGGGTGAGGCCTACGTTTGCAAGCATCACCGTGATCACAGGGACGCCTTTTCATTTCTTCTCATTTGAAACGCAGCCACCGCGGTCGGGATAAACCCGGGTACTCCAGCAGAGTATTTGGGTGTCTTACCAGTGCACCCACATGGCGGGGCTAGTTCGCTGGTGCGCACTTTATTTATTTATTTTTTTATTTATTTACGAATGCTGCATGCCCTTTTCGGGCCCATGCAGGACTGGATAAAAAGGAGACAAAGAATTCATCATCATAGCGGCATTGTGGCGGTAATGATGGCAGTTCAGCGAAAAGAAAATAACGGGTTCAGCAAGGAAACAACAATAGTTGCAAAAAATACAAAATGAAAGTCAGCATCATAGTTTTATCGCAGTGGCTTACTACCAGCGCCTGGCTGGTAGTAGGTCGCGGATACATTAATATCTGACAAGTCTGCATCGAGAGTCCACATTGTCTCGGCAACCTCGCGGTAAAAAGAGAGAGGTCTGTTCACCTGTGGACCGAGGTAATGTTCGGGTGTAAGCACACGACGTGTGTGCTCATCCGGTACAGGATGATCGAGCGACCAGGGTAAGACTTTTCCGACAATAGCCTCTCCAACATCCTTAACGCGAGTGCTCGAGCCACTGTTGGGATGCACGGCAGGCCAAGGCCACATTGAGCTGAGCAAACTAACAAAATTCTGATTAAACCGGTTCCGCAAGGAATGACACAAAACCTTTCTGGAAAACCTGCACAGCTATGCTGGGTACAAAAGAACTGTTGCAGATGAGGCGAATCTGTTTCGCAAATGAAATCAATATTCTTTGGTGGTGTCGTGCCGACTTTTATTGTGATCTACCTTATATTAAAAAGTTCTGCTGGATAATGGTCAGTACGCGTATCACGCGTATATTGCCAGAATTATCACAAGTTCGCTCTAATGTCCATTTTCGCTGCTGCTATTTGCACGCAGAAAGCAGGTAGGACTTTAAGCAGGAAGGAATTTCACAGCTATTTTTCTATTTTTTATTTTTCTGCATTTGCTTGGTTCAGTCAAGTACCACCTGAACGAGCTCCGAGTTTGGTGAGCCCCACAGCCGTGACCGAGTGGTTAAGATGCCAGACCTATCCAGAATACCCTGGCTCGAGACAACCGCCGACAAATGTGTTTCAGTGGAGGCGAAATGGTAAGGCTTCCGTGCAATGTGAGTGCACGAATGTCCTCAGGTGACCGACTTTACTGCGTATCCCTCCACTACGACTCCTCTCACTTTTTTCCACAACACTCCCACCTTCATCCCGGGTTTTCATGAATTTCAGATCTCACCTAGAGCCATTTCATTGGTAGAAAAGTAGAGGCGGATGTCACTACCATTTCCGGTTTTGGCGTTCCTACGAATCACATGACTCGAAGTGGGGGAGATAGCGGCAATTCTCAAAACGACACCCAACTCGGCATACGGACTAAGGTTCCTACAGAAAAGATGAAAGCCTGGATATACTAGTGTTTTAGAAGGGGGCAGTGTTCTCACTGCCGTATCCGCACCTCTCTGCCGTGACGCGCTCCATGCCGAATTTCCCGGCGCCCGACAGGGGCGCTGACGCCAGCTTCACCGAAAAAACAACTTTCGCATCGTGGCTGCGGGGTCGCTGTGCACTGTGGCGGCGGTGTGCACAACACAGCTTGTTTGGATCGACTTTGTCAGCTATCGACTCCAAATGCTGCCGCCGTTGTATGCGTAGCAGTATCCCTGTCTACTTATTCAAAGCCCGTTATACTTTGTTGCACGGGCAGATACTTTATTTTTCTTTCCTTTTGCATGCCTCAGCATAATATATGTCCACTTATTCAGTACTTTATGATGTTTTCAATATATGCACTGTTAGAATCTATCGTCGACGTTAATTTTACTGCTTAACACTCGGGTGACGACGCGTGTGTTTGGGGCCGCCGCTGTAGATGACTCGTAAAACTGCAGTGTACACGTGCGCCGTGCTTTCATTGCTTTCACTTGCTTCGAAAAGTGGCGCAATTTTAATTCCGTTCTTGGGTTCAGCATTCAAGCGCCGTAATCATTTAGCAACCGCGAAGGGGTCCAGTCACCGCCGCTTGCGGCGGGGGCTGACCTGGAACCGAATTTTTATCTGTTCTTGGCCGTCATTGCACACGCCACCGCTGGTGGCGGACGACGGCTGTTGTTGCGGCGCGCGTCTTTCCTTCTTCCTTTTCTTTCTTATGTATATTCTCTTCTATCTACACGAGGCAGCGGAGGTGGCTCAGCTACAGAGCCAGTAGCAGGCCCGTGCATTTTATTTTCCTTCTTCCTACAGCCACAACAACAACAGTAGACGATCTCACTGCTTCGAAGAACCAGTCTAGCGCTGATGTGTGTTGTTGTTATGGCTGTAGGAAGAAGGAAAAGAAAATGTACGGGCCTGTTACTGGCTCTGTAGCTGAGCCACCTCCACTGGCTCGTGCAGACAGAAGAGAGAGAAAGTAGAGAAAGAAGAAAAAGAAGAGGGAGAGAAAGACGCATGCCGCAACAGCCGACTTCCACTAAGCAAGCAGTGGAGGTTGCAATGAAGGCCTACAACAGATAAAAAATTATTGGCTGGTTAGCCCCCACCTCAAGTGGCGTCGGCCTACGGTCCCAGCCCCGTAGGGCCCAGAACTGCCACCCTTCACCACCGGCCACCGACATATGATGTGTGATA
The DNA here is from genome assembly GCF_055883805.1 of Amblyomma maculatum. Classification (NCBI taxonomy): domain Eukaryota; kingdom Metazoa; phylum Arthropoda; class Arachnida; order Ixodida; family Ixodidae; genus Amblyomma; species Amblyomma maculatum. The sequence continues at coordinate 59,478,679 of NC_139351.1, read as the reverse complement.
TGCATGAAATAGCATTGTGAAAATTAACTGCCGGTAATGCATGAATGCTCTGACCATGTCGTTTGAGCTAGATGAGAATATTGGTTCAATATAACATGATGCAGGGACATAGACGGGCTGCTCTATCCGAGCAGCGGGTTTATTTAGGCAAAAATGTTTGAAGACATTTATTTACACAATGCTTCAGCAAGAAACAACATTCATGTTGATTGCATATCTTATATTTGCTGAGCTTTGTGAAGGCAAAGTGCATGCGCCAAAGTGAGAGCATTTAGCTGAGCTACTATAAATAGAAATTCATTATTAATGGGGTCATTTTTTATAACACGTGCCTTTTGTCTACAAAATGAGTTGTGAACAACATGAGGAAGAGAGGAGTCATGCATCAGAAGATCGTGAAAGCTTAATGAGGTGTGTAATATTTGAGCATAAAACATTTTCTAAGGAAATGCTTCAGAAGGCCACAGGGGCCTTTGCGATGCAAGGTCAATGCTGCAGACGGCCGGCTCTCGATCCGTCCCCGTTGTTTTTTACGTTTACGAGGTATACAGTATATCATGGCTTTCTTGGCCAGCCGATACCGTGTGGGAAAGGTCTGCATTTATGCTTTAAAACTTGCATTAAGCTGGAAAGCAGTGTCTGCATGTCAATAGCGTGGAGTCTAGCTGTGCTCTTTTTGAATATTTGGGTTAGGCTCAGTCATATGTATGATTTATCTATACATCCTCTCACCCACAACTTTTATACCCACCTACCCCTCTCCCCCAGTGCAGGGTAGCAAATCAGTTCCTTTACCGGTTAACCTCCCTGCCTTTCCTCCTCATCTTCCTCCTCCTTTAGCGGGTCCCGGAAACGTTTGTCTCACTAAGCGGTCGTGTTAAACTCCTGCTCAGTGATATTCTAACCGCGGAAACACAGTTAATATGATCGAGATATTATCGAAACCATTGTGCACATTCTCGCAGCACCGTTCGCTCCGTGTAGATGAGCTCTCCACAAGCTCATCTGCGTCTGCGTTGGAAAACAGCTCCCGCGCCCTGTAGGTCTCTCATAATGGTGGTAATTTGTTTTACTGCATACACTCAGAGAGAGTAAAACGACTATATAGCTCATCACACCTCACAAATACTGCATTTTGTGGGCCAAGGGGCAATTTCGCAATACCCACTCCACTTCGCCGCGCTGTCCAGCTTCAGGTGACGCTGTGAACAGCGCCACCTGTTGCGGTCGACATGAAGTGCAGCAAGCGCAGCCGCCATGTTAGCGCATACATAGCGAAAAGCAGTGACGAAAGGCAGAAGACTGGAGAAATGTCAATGTCTCCAGTCTTCTGCGCCATTCGCCAGCAGCTAAACTCTCCTTGGCTTCCATGTCGACCGCGTTTAAGTTCACTGGCGCTCTATGATTCCGCGCTATATGATCGCGGAAGGCAAGAAGCGCCACCCGGCGGCGTTGGAGCGCACTCGTACCCGCTTAGGCCTCGTAGCTGATGGCAGATGGGTAATGTCACATCCTTGACGTCACCCTGTGGCGCATGGATGCAGTGGTACTACGCGATGAACAGTGCTTCACTGATGTATACGCCGAGAGGTGTGCTTGTCTGTGGCCGCAGTTAGTGACATAACACCTGCTACCTGGGACGCACTAAAAACACGCTTGCGCGATGTTCTTGTGTGTGCAGAGAAGGCGCGGCGTGTCCGCATTACGACCATGCTGAATGACGTTCTGCGCCGTATGCGCATCGTGCGTGGCTTACATTCACGATGCGCGAATATTTCGAGACGCTGCGCGAACGTTATCACCGCATCCTCGAAGACAGTTCACGCGCATCACTCTCAGCGGGACCATCAAACGTGTCGCTTGAGGATGCCGCGGACCTCGGACACACTCGCGGTGAGCTCGTGTGGAGAGCGTCACGTTTGCGGACGGTACGACGTCTTCAGAACCCGCGGACAACCGCAACTCGTTTACCGAGCATTTCGTGGCCCTCTTTTTGTCGCAAGGCCTCGACCAGGAGGAGCATTTTAAAGATGCTGTCGTCTTCTTTTGTGGGCCTCTTCCTCAACTTCCAGAATACGCATGTTCGGAACTTAAGCAGCCAGAAACTGTGGAGGAGGTGCGTTGTTCCTTAGGCGTCATGAACCAGTCGACCGCTCTCGGTCCTGTCGGACTTGTGACCGGTTTTTATTCCACTTTCTTTGATCCTTTGTCCTTCTTTACTTAGGCTCGTAAATTGTTTCCTCGAGAGCGGCACCAAGTCACCCTCGTTAAGTGTCGGCCGTATCACTCTAATACCGAAGCAGGGCGTGACGCCGTCGAGTCCTTCATCGTGGTGACCGATTACCCTCCTTAACACCGACTATAAACTTGAAGCCACATTGCTGGTCCGTAGGGTGCGAATCTACCTTCAGGACTTGGTTAGTCCATACCAGTCCTGTTCGGTACCTGGACGATCGGTGTTCACTTCGCTGACACTGACAAGAACGTCTTCGAATACGCCTGTGCCTAACGGATCACTGGAGCTTTTGTTTCCTTGGACCAGGTAAAGGCCTTCGACTGCGTAAAACATGGTAACTTGTTCGCCGTGCTCCTCTCATTTGGTTTTTGCTCCGATTTCAGCCCTGATGGGGCTGGGACAAGTAGGGTACCGCCGCTTGCGGCGGGGGCTAGCCTGCCACTGATTTTTAACGCGATAGCGTTAAGGAGCTTGTGTCGCAGAAAAGCCGGTGTCGTCGGCGTCGGCGGCGTTGGCCTTGAGCGATAAATCCCGGCATGCACTTCATAAATAAAAATCAACTTCCAAGATTGGCTGGGTGGGAAACGAACCAGGGTCTCCGGAGTGTGAGACGGAGGCGCTACCACTCAGCCACGAGTTTTTTTTTTTCTTTATTTCCTGGCTTTGGTTCATACCATTTCACAAGAACACAACACGAATAACACAACACAAAGTACATATTGGAAGGTCATCATCAGTCAATGTAAGGCTGGCTTCGTCTCAGTACATTAAAACTCCAGCAACGACAGCAAAGGCTCTACCCTTGAGAGCCATTCGGGAGGTTCAGCAGCCACTGTTTTGCAACGTACGATAAAGAAAGAATTTCCACTAGACTCCCACGGCATCCGGTATTTAAGCATTGATAATGAAGATGGCGTTCCGTATGATTTAATCATGCTCATGGGCCTCCACTCTATATGGCGCTCCAGAATGGCGGGCTATCACTGCGACAGAGATGCTCGACCCGCTAGAATATACTTTCGAGAAAGTGTGAATTGGTTTATTGCCATACCACTCAGCCACGAGTTCGATGCTTGAAAGCGGTACAAAAGCGCTTCTAGTGAATGCGGTGTTGCCTTAGAAACGTGCCGTAGAACTTTATACTGCGGTGTATATCGGTAATTATGAGCATGTTACTTACAGAAGTCGCAGTTACACGAGTAGCGAAGTACGTTTCCGCTACATTTCTTCTGCGCTCTGCGCACATGCAGAGCCATCTTGCGGCAAACACAGAAGAACCCCTCCTTGCAATGTGCGGCGCTGGCCCGACACGCGGCGCACCACTCGCCCCTGGCGTAAAGTCCCTCGATAAAGAGAAAGTACCGCCACGCTTTGTACTTTGCCGCCGCCGCATCACCTCCTCTCCTCACCTCCTCGCCACCTACTCGGATTCAGATCTCCGCGCGACGGGCACCTCTGCGCGACGCCGCGCGCAGACGCGCGGCGCGTTCCGCTTCGCGCTAATTGGTCACTCTGGCTGTCCCCGGGGTCGCCATGGTTACACGCGCGCTTTTTGCATTCTTTGTGAAGCTTTTCGTTCTTCGCGCGCCATTTTTCACCCACTCAAGCAAAGGAGACCTTGCGCACGTTGTTTTTCTTTGCGATGTACCTCACTTGTTAAAAAATCCTAGAAATCATTTGTCTAAAGGGCACCTCATCTACCTTCCCGAAGAAGTTGTGCAAAAACATAACTTGCCAACTAATGTCGTGAATTTTGAGTTCATTAAAGCACTTGTAAGGCACAATGAAACGGATGATATAAAACTTGCCCCGCACCTAAATGCTTCCTGTCTTGATCCAAGCCACTACGATAAAATGAAGGTAGGCCCAGCTTTTTCCATTTTCCATAATGACACAGCTTCAGGCTTGCGCTTGCTTCAAGACAGAGGAAAAATTCCGAGAAACGCTCTTACTACTGCATGGTTTATCGAAACCGTGTTCAGGTGGTTTCGCCTGATCACGTCACGGACAACAAAGCTAGCTTTTAGCCACGCAGTTCAAGAGGAGTATGACTCCAGTGTAGCATTTTTGGAAATGATAATCGAGCTCTTCTCTAAAATTCAAATTGGACGTGAAAAAAATGCTGTCTGGAAGCCTGTACAATCGGGAATTATACTAGCGACAATAACAGCACTAGAAGTACAAGACGTCCTTCTCACAACGTACAACTTTCATTATGTGTTCCTGAGCAGGTTAGGCCAGGATGGGCTTGAAAACTTTTTCTCTACATTACGCGCCAAAAACCCCATCCCGAGACTATATGAGTTTAAATGTAGCTTAAGGAACGCAACACTAGGTCAATTTTTGAAGCCTAGCAAATCAGGAAGCTACTCCGAGGAGGAAGATTATTTACTATTACATTTACGCGACACAAGTGAAGCAAGAAGCGACACAGATGCTATTCAAGCGCCCGATGATATTCTTGACCTGAGCTCTGAAATAGAGCAGTCATTAACGTACCTAGCAGGCTACGTTGCTTCAAAACTTGTGAAGCGAGTACAGTGTGAGAATTGCTATAATTCTCTGATTGAACGAGACAGCTCTACGACGCTGATAGAGCTCAAAAACTTTTCAAAGCACCAGCAGTCTTTGACCACTCCATCGCAAGGGGTGATTGAAGTGAAAAAAATAGCAGAGAACTACTTCCGCACTAATAAGGAAGAGCTAATCCGTAATTCTGTACATGATCGAGTCGGAGGTGAAGCCATTACCCAAAGCGTAACTTCGCAGACATGATTTCCTTCTTGCCATAACTTACTTGAAGAAACTGCGCATGGAAATTTTAGTGAAAAGTGAAGCGGCTAAAAGATCTTCTTTTGAGAGTTCCAAATGTGCCAGTAAAATCATTGGCATGCGCGTTGCTGTTTCAAGCATTAAATGATGTGTAAACGCTTCATTGCTTGCGAAGCAAAGGACCTTTATGTGATACTTTTAAAACAAATATCTTTCATAAGCAGCAAGCCACTGCCTGGGATAAATTTTAAAATTTTACAGCCACTGTGTAGTTAATATCTAATGTGAGGATTTCGCTTTTCATGTCGAAATAAATTTTGTTCACAACAGAAAAGGCTTTTTTTATTTCAATCCGCTTTCAATTTACTGTAACATAAAACTGAAGGGGCTCAACGGTAAAGTGCACCAAGAAAAAAAAACTTCAGAACGTCCACAAAGGGTGAAGGAGAGACAATAAACGTTAAAGAAAACTGCGTTCCGTGCGTTGAACTTCCTTTTACTGGAGAGTTTCGGCTCCAAATAATGTGCTGGCCCTTGCACCACGTAGCATCGGCTTAATTACATGTCTGGAAATCGTAAGCAGTTCATGCTTGGTACCGTGTTGGTGATTTTTCAGCCGCACTAAAACCGATTCATACATAGCGTGATATTGCTTTTGTACAATTGTGCTTGCTTTTTGTGTTGTGTTTTGAACTGTCAGTTTTGTAAGTTTTTTCAAGTCCATCACTTCTGCGCCGCACATCTCACTGCATGCACCTGCGTTCACATCAGGAAACTAAACACATCGTCTTGCACAGCACTTACAACTAATTTATTGTACGCCGCCATAAACACTAGCAAACCGTTAGATGTCTTGCACTGATAAGCTTAATACGCATTAGCTTATGCCTGGAGCACTACTTGGTTGATTACACGCCGCAAAACATCACATCTCCTTTCAGAGACGGTTTTCGTAAATGACACCCGCAGAAGAATGTTTTTTTCTGGGAAATATTTAGAAATTAAGTGCCTTAAAAAAAGAAAAAAAATCCACAGAATTTTTTCTCAGCATTCTAATCGCTTGGGTAACCGTTTATGAGAATTACTTTCACTACCGAAGCTGTAAACGGTGCTTAAAAAGCACGCCAGAGTTCAAAGGCGCGGCTGGCCGGCGGGCGCTTGGGTGAAAAAGAGTGCCGTGTGCAGCGCGGGCGGCTGGCGGGCGAGGAGAAACGAGGAGGAATGCGCCGCGAAGGAGGAGAGTGTCGCTACTTTCAAAACATCAAGGGGCTTTACCCTGGCGTTTCGCCGTGCACCCTCACGGGTTGGAGAATCAAGCGTATTTCCTTTCTTTAGATCAGTATCTTCGCTCACCCGCTTCTCCCCTTCGGGCCGCGCGGGTACCGGTGCGAGGATACCCCAATACCCTTGCGTTTAATAAGTTTTCTCGCTCTCTCCCCTTCCAACATCCCGCGTGCGTCACTCGAACAGTGGTGTTTAGGCGACGCGGCTTCTCTTTCCGCTCACAGCGCGATTGCTAGGTGCAACGTCTGATGCCGGACGCCTCTGACGTGATCGCTGCGCCGTAGCGCTTCTGCTGGGAAAGCGTCCCCTGCGATGTGTGCCGAGCTGCTTCCGAGGAATCATGCTTCTGCGTGGTGCTCCCAAGCGATTTGAAGGAGTCCAAAATGACTTACACTACGATGAGTGAAAATGCCAGTTTGGTGTGTGTGTGTGTGTGTGTGTGTGTGTGTGCTGACTAACCGACATACTCAGTGCGTGTGAACGCTAAAGGAACACGGGAGCAAGAAACGTTGTAGTGTGCACAATACAGTGCGATAATGTAGAATGTCAGAAGCACTTGTTTGAACAAATAATTAGAAAAAAGTTGTACTGTGCACTTAGAAATGTTGAGTATGAAAACTATGTCTGTGTGACTCAAGAGCATACCGAGCGAATGAGTTGGCGGTGCGAACGAGGTGCAATAACGTTATCGCGTTCCACTCTTCAAGGCGAAGCTTAAGCGTCCTCCAAATTTTTATCTCTTGTAGGCCGTTAATGCACCCGCCACTGCTTCGGTGCTGGTGGACGACGGCTGTTGTTGCGGCGCGCGTCTTTCTCTCCCTCTTCGTTTTCTTTCTTTCGTCGCTATTTTCTCTTCTGTCCGCACGAGGAAGTGAAGGAGGCTCAGCTAGAGAGCCAGTAGCAGGCCCGTGCATTTTCTTTTCCTTCTTCCTACAGCCACAACAACATTACAAGAAAATGGCTCCGAACTTCTTTTTCACCTTCGATGTATATAAGTAAATACCTTTTAATTGGCAGGCCAGAGGCGCGCCTTATGGTGCCCTACCAATTCCGCATAGCGACACCATCCGCATACTTGGCATTGATTATGATGTATGTGGGTGTGGACTTTCGTCTTAAATGAAGTGCGCAGCAAAGTGACTAAAGCTAGTGCCCTTGAACCACCCATTATGGAGAAAAGCTTCCTTATCCACACTGTTCTGTGCGGGCGAATATGGTACCTCGCACATATAACGCATCCACGTACCTCTCAGAATTTTGCGTTGCCTTCAGTTTCCTGTAAGTTAATTTTAACGCGGTAGCGTTAAGGGCCCCGTGTCACAGAAAAGTCGGTGTCGTAGTCGACGGCCGCCGTCCCGCGTCGTCCGGCGTTGGTCGTGAGCGAAAAATCCCAGAAGCATTAATAAAGAAAAACGAGTAGGAAAAATCGCTGACCTGAGGAATCGAACGTGGGCCTCCGGGTTGCGAGACGAGCACGCTAACCACTCGGCCACGCCAGCGTTTTTTTTTCAGCATGGTATTTATTACATGCTTTTAAATTATAATTAAAATACATTATTTACAGAGCAATGAGCCTGTAGGTGAAAAGTCTAATTGACACATACAACACAACACCACACAACTAGAACACGACTTAGCACAACTTCACTAAAATGGTGGCAAGGAAAGACAACACATCAACAATGGCAGCCAGTCCGGTCGATAGTCGCTATCTTCGTAAGTGTGGTTACCATTTGGCCGGAATGAGTAGCAGGGGAGGCTAGAGGCTCAGCATTCCGATCCAATCCGCGTTTTCCACAGGCTGTGCAGTCCAAGGAGGAAAATCATGTCAAAGGGTTCATGGTCATATTCGGTGGTTATCAAGTAACGCACACTGTTTGAATTCAAAGTAAAGTCTTTCTTCAATGTTCTTTGCAAAACGTCCCAAAACAATATTGCATCTATGCAGGCAATAAAACATGGTTCGATGGTTTCAGGTGTATCACATAACCGAAAATTGACAGAAGAAACGAAAATATTTTTTCTGAAGCCACACTTTAACAGGCAAAACCTCGGCATGAAGTTTAAGGAAAAACGTTTTAGTAGAAGGCGAGATCGGCATTTTGCGCACCCTTTTTAACACATCATGCCCCATACAATTAGAATAGAGTGAACGATATAAGGGAGGCGGGAACAACATAGCTATCAATTCTTGGTATACATTTTTCCGTGAAACAGAACGTAAGTACTCATAAGAGAAGCGAACTGCTAGAAAACGCACTGAATCGTCAACTTCTTTCATAAAACCAAATAATAAGAGCCCATTGGTAAAATTGGAAGAGACCACTAAGTTTGGAAAAAGGTTCACAAGGTTAATTTGCAGGGATGCTCTGGTAATTATATGGGAGCTATTACTTAAAAAGAAGAAACCAGCAACTAACTGTCTGACATGGAGATGTGTCAAACCAGGTCCGCCTGCAGCAACAGGCCTAAATAAGTTATCGCGCCGCATAGGCTCCAAACTGGACGACCATATGAACGTCGCAAACATTCGGTGAAAACTGTGCATGTAATTCCTCGCGCAATGAATTACCTGTAAAACATACTATGCCAGAAATATGTTACATGCCTCTGCTCGGCCAAAAATTGATAGGCGGTACGGAACAAAAGTCTCAGCACAGCTTTGGAGTGCCGTGACCCGCTCTTTCTAGTAACGCCCACTAACCTTGAATGCATGAAGGGGAACTCCAAGGTATTTAGGAGGAACACGAGACCATTCAATTCCAGCATAATGAGTCGGCATTGCTTCCCATGAACCGAACCGCAGACCAGAAATTTTAGACTTATTTATTTGAGCGCCAGATACAGTGCCAAACTGCTCAGTGGTGGTTTCGGTAGCCACGCCAGCGCGGTAGCCACAGTTACCACGCCTTTCCCTTCTATAAATCAATCAGTTTTTTTTAATTATGCTTTTGCGGGCAGGGCGTACGGAAATGGTATGCCGTGCGCCACTTGGCAGACTGCGTTCCAATGGTGGGTTCGACTTACCTTCTTTGTCTGTTTGCTGCCGGCTCCTGGCTTCGCAAAGGTTTCTTCGTCTCCTGCAAAGAGATGAGTGCCCAGTGAGGGTGCTCGCCTACTATTTTTGTGCACAAGTGTTAAGGAGCGTCCTCTGATATACTGCTCAAAAATAATCCACAAGCTTTCTGGATGGCGGATTTTATTCGTGTATGGTGACATTTCAGTGCCACGCCCACAATGTCTCCCGCATTTAAACATCTCGTCGAACAGAGTAGTAGAGTTAACGGGAACTTTACTTCTCCCGCTAGTGCCTGCAGATCGCAGGCAAGGGCGGATTCTATACTTTGGTTACCACTCACAGCACCGTTTTGCCACGGCATCTACGTGACTTTACGTGGCTCAAAGAAAGGGTTCACCTACACGTGATCGTCTCCATCGATGAAGCATTGTGCGGAAAGCGCAGTGCCACAACTGCCCACTTCAAGACTCTAGTTGTCACTTGGCCCAGCAATGAGTCGTTGCTCGTATCTTTTGGCGGGCAGTCCACACCAGTTTCAGAAGTCTTCAATCAATGCATTACAGATAAATGGTGGATGTCCTCGCGGTCCCATCGCACGATTGCTGATTGTAGCTGGCGCTTTCGCGTTATGGCGCAATTGTTGTGAGCTTGTCGACTCAAGCCGGCGCCGACGTGTGCTTTTTCCTGTCCTCTCGCGTCTTCGAAATGAGATAGGAAGCTTTATGGCTCAGGAAATTTTATGCCTTGGGGAGCGAGAGTTCCTTCGCCAATTTGTCTTGCCATTTTGTTCCGGTTTCGGATGGACGTGTGCGGGTGGTTTTCAGTCCACCTTAGTACCTGTAATGTAATGTAGATATGTCTATTCACAGCTGTATCCACCCCAAAACGCATGTGTAATAGACATTGTGCTTGCGATTGCTGTACATCTTTGTGGCTATACTTTGCCGGGCCTTCGGTCCTCGGCCGCGGCAATACTGTCATGCACTTAAAGCTCGCGTCAAATGCAGGCGCGGCAGCACATGCGCGTGAGAGCGAATCCGCGCGTTGGAAGCCGGGATAGTGGTTTCCCGAAAAGAAGGCCGCGCGACAGGGGGGGAGGGTACGGTATTTGCGTCAAAAAAAGCTCTCGACAACGTAAGCTACGCAAATTTTCCTGTCCATCAGGCCTCGCCATACCCATCCAGTGTTTGATTGCCGGCAATATTTTGCGGGTGTTTGTTTGCCAATTTTCTATGCCAGACATGCATTACCGCTAATTCGACGCACTTGCGTTCCGGAAAGGTTACGCGAACCACTACTGCGATGTCTGACGACGACAAAGCTACCTCCACACCGGATATGTCCGGCATCGTCACCAAGTTAGCCGCAATACTAGAACGTAAATTGCAGGTGACACCGGCAGATAGCTACCGCTTGCAGCTCGCAGTGCCAACTTATGACGGCCACACTGATAAAAAATCGGTGGCAGACTTTCTTCAAGAGATGGCTGATTACCGCAACGCGCAAGCCTTATCTGATGACATACTCCTTCAGCGCGTTCTGCCAGTGGCCCTAACGGGCTCGGCCGCCCGTTGGCGGCGTCGTCAGTCATTTCAAAGTTGGTCTTACTTCCAGCTCCTCCGAGCAGAGTTCCTCCCCCCAGACTATGCGGTCCGTATGAAAGACGAACTTCGCGCTCGCACTCAAGCACAGGACGAAAGCCTCCAGGAATACATACGGCCATTTCAGGAGCGTTATGAGCGCGCAGACCCCCTGGCACCCGAATCGGAAAGAGTGACTCGGGCGATTCGCCAGTCCCACCCGCGCTTCCAGGCCTACCTAAGGGGCCGCACCTTCCTTTCTTTTGACGACCTGGCAAAAGCTGCATCGGATATTCAGGCGGCAATGTTGGCAGAAATTTATCAACCCCCACCCCCTCCTAGCGCATCCCTTGAGCCGTCATGTGCGTGGCATGGTTCCTCTGTTTCAAGCAGGGTGATTCCGGCACCGCCCCCCCCCGGGCAGTGGACCCGTTCTACCACCACTCCATGGCAGCCCGGGCTCCCTTTCAACCTACCTCCCTGGAATCGGATCCGGCAGTACGTGCCCGGCGAGCTCAGTCGGTAGAGCATGAGAATCTCAGGGTCGTGGATTCGGGCCCCACGTTGGGCGCCAGATGAAGGCAACTGCCTTCGCCCCGGAAAGGGGGAGGGTCCGCGAGGCGCAATAATCGGTACAACGGACAAACCCGGGCCAAATTTGGCGACCCGCTTTTACTTTGGGCAAACACAAGGAGAATAACGAAGTCGCTACTTTTGCGATAAACAGAAACAAGGAAAACCGCGACAGTGTGAAGGTAACAATCTTCACGGAACAGAAAAATTGAAAAGAACAACAGCACAATCAGGCACTCACGCCGAACGTCCGGAACCCCGTCCAAACACGACACGATGAAAGAACACTCCGTCCAGGTACGCCCCGCCAAACGTTGTCCACGCCGGACGAAGCAAAAAAAAGCCCTCCCCCCTGTCGCGCGGCCTTCTTATCGGGAAACCAGTATCCCGGCTTTCAACGCGCGGATTCGCTCTCACGCGCATGTGCTGCCGCGCCTGCATTTGGCGCGGGTTTTAAGTGCATGACTGTATTGCCGCGGCCGAGGACCGAAGGCCCGACAACTTATTTCAGAAATAATTGTACACTCTGTATTAAAATTTAAATTTTCATTCAAAATTGCATGCATAATTATCAAGAGCAGCCAATGTTTTTAATCTTAAGTACATCAAGTTAATTTTGATGTACTTCCTCGACGTGAGGTATGTATGGGCGGTGTATCCTGCTCTTAACCGTGTTCATTTTCAGTTTTGGTCATTTATCGTGACACATATCAATGTATAATGACTAATAATTCTTATTAAACAAATCGTAATGAAAGCACTTGCGTTTCGCGATAAGCTTATAGACACCATGTAAAACTTCTCTGCCTGGTTTTTCTGTGAAGCAGTTACCCTATCTTTATTGCTTGCATTTTCGTGCATTACCATGTCTTTATCTTAGTGTGTACCCGTTAAGGATTTGTCGCACGCTGCATCGATTGTCTTCAGTTCGCATAAAATAAAAATTATGTTTTTGCTAGGAACGTGTGCCGCGGGACTGAAGCTTCTCTTTGATAACAGTGCATATTTTTCCGCAATCTGCTTTTTAATGAAAATTTCCGCAGAACTACTTGCATGCCACATGGGCGTGGGAAGTGCATTATTAAACGAGAGTTTTTACTGCTCTTTCGTTGTTTTGTAGCCGGAAATATAGGCACCACTTGCTGGAAATGTTGAGGGGCTGGCTAAAAGATCATGTAAGGTATGGTTTTGGTGAATTATTATTGATATGTCTTTCATAAGCAATACGGAGGTATTGAGATAACTCGTATTGATGGATGAATGAAAGAACTATAAAACAAGAGAAAATTAGTTCAAGGAGGTTACAAAAAGTCATATTGCTCACAACGAAAAGCAAGTGCTTGCTGATGCAAATTAAGAAACTTTTGTGTACTTAATTGGTCACAAATGAAATCAAGCAACTGAAAAAGTGTAAAATGAGACAAAAGGTTAAAACTTTCGATGCTTCACGTTACTAATAAAAACTTTAAGGAGTTAACTGATCATTTATCGAAAAAGAAATCGCAGAATGGGGGATAAAAAGTGTCGACCTTGCGTTGCAAAGCTCATTATATCCCCTAATCATTTTCCTAAGTAATTGCTTTATGCTATAACTAACATCAATTTCTCTCAAAACTACCAGTATGCAGTGGGAATACGCTGTTTAAACGCTTTCCCAATTACACCTGGCTTTCAGAAGTTGACTGAATGAGCATCGCTACAAATTAATCGCATGGAGCCAAGAGGACAGCAGAGAATCTCGCTAAGAACTGCAGGAGTAGTAGGCGTGAGCGCACCTATGACGTGGTGTAGAATTATCACCTGCGAAGTGACATGGTGGTGGCGCAACCAAACTTCAGTTGTGAGGAAAGACCTGGGGAGCTTAAATGCGGAGCCCGCGGACTCGCGAGGTGGCGGCGTGAGAGATGACGGAGACGATTCATGAGTGGAGGCATCAATGGTCATGGCTAACACGATGGAAGGTAGGCGGGGTCTCGAGCTCCCGGAGGTGGCAGTTCGAGCAAAGCTGCTGATTGAAGGGCACCGCAAGAGCAGAGAGCAAAGACTGGAAGATCGGAGTCACATATTTGTGGAGATCAATCACAGACACAAGTCAATGCCGAGTCGCCAAAATATATTTGGCAGGACCCGCACAGCCAGGGGAGAACGGAACAGCGCGCCACTGGCATTCAGTTGAGCAGCCACGAAATCTAATCTGCGCGTGCCTCGCAGGTGTGCTGGGACCGTCGGAGTCTTCAGCGGCCGGATCGCGATGCCACGCTACAAAACTATACCACCGTAGATATGAGCCATGATTAGGTTGATGATCTAGGATTCATAACTTACGCCATGATGAAGGGTTTGTGTGGAGTCATACAAAAGTCAAGAGCCATTCATGACTGGTGGGTAGCAAAACGTGCTGAGACATGGGGCACAAATTGGATGATAAAAATATCTGAGCAACGGGTAAAATACATTACTATGAGAGTGCCAGGTGACATGGTCACTTGATAGGAGTTGCATGACAGTCACGTCAAGTTCCTATGAGACCTACGCTACAAGATGACATGACAGTCAATTAGGATAAGAACATCACGAGGCTACGAGAAGTTACGCGACAAGAGCGATTATCTACGCCCAATTGCAGACTTGCAGAGCACTGGAACGAATCCGCGCCAAGCAAAGGAAATATTCACTTTCAGGCACAATCTCTAGAATTTCTCAAAAAGGCTGCACAAAGGGCTGGCGATATACCGCGTTCTGCAGCAGCGCTCATGCTCACGAATTTCTCCTGTGCAGTCTCTGCAGTGCTGTTAGTTCTTGGCCCGCAAAATATTCTAATTGTTAATTTTCGGAACCTGTATTGGGTGGTGCAGTGGGAAGACGCTCGACTACTGTGCCGGAGTACCCGGGTGAAGGGCGGCAGTTCCTGGCCTTACGGGGCTTGGACGGTAGGTCAACGCCGCTGGTAGAGGGGGCTAGCCAGCCACCCAATTTTATCGGTTGTAGGCAGTCATTGCACCCGCCACTGCTTCAGTGGTAGACGACGGCTGTTGTTGCGGGGCGCGTCTTTCTCTTCTTCTTCTTTTTCTTCCTTTTCTACTTTCTCTCTTCTGTCCGCAGGAGGCAACGGAGGAATTACTCCGTAGCCCTCCACTACGGCTCCTCTTTCTCTTTTTCCACTTTCACTTCCACCTTCCTTCCTTCCCTTAAGGCGCGGTTGTGGTGTCCACAGAAAACAAGTGAGACAGTTACCGCGCCTTTCCCTTCCTATAAATAAATCAATAAATCAGGTGGCTCAGCATTAGAGCCAGTAGCAGGCCCATGCATTTTCTTTTCCTTCTTGCTACAGCCACAACAACCACTCTCACTCGCACTTTCCTCCCTTCCCTTAAGGCGCGGTTGAGGTGTCCTTTCCTCCCTTCCTTTTACCCCCCTCCCCCTTAATTGGGCGCAACGGCGGTGATCCCTCATACCAAGGAGACAGTTGAACGCGCCGATTCCCTTTTCATCCCCCCCCCCCCCAAAAAAAAAAAAGACCCACTTCTCTCTCTCTCTCAGGTGTCCCTTACGACGGGGCTCAGGTGGCCGCTTCGGACCCGGCCTCGGCGGCTGCGTTTCGATGGAGGCGAAACGGAGTTATAGTGCTCTAGAATATTGGGTAGTGTGACGACCGGCGCCGGAGAGCGGGCCGCTTTTGCGATGACAAGAACCGACTCCCGCGAGAGGGCGCGACGTGCAACAGGGGTGCCACGTTTGCCGCTCGGCGCGTAGCGGCCGCGGGATAGCGGGGGTACAGAGGAGGGGTGCGGTTCTTTTTGAAGCGATTTTCAGAGGCTACGCAATTAGTGTGATAATTAATAAAGATGCGACTTATTCCAGGTGCTTAAACTGATCCCTGCCGTTCTTTTACGTCTATCTGGAGACATTGTGCACGCTTGGGTAGTCCTTCGGAGCAGCGCGCTATGTTTGAATCGCTATCTGAAACTCTCAACATTTCTTCCTGCGGACAGTTACAAATCGCCGATGAGCAATTTGTACTTAATGTTTGCAACGAAGCGTGGTGTTTTGCATTCGTTTTTCCCGTAAGGGAATAAAGGCTACTGCCCAGGAGCGATAATATTAACACGCGGAGAAAAACAGTGTACATGCGAATCAAAGCTTGTGCTTCGTAAGGCCTCCTTAGGAACACTTATTTTTTACAAACCTTATTTACGAACACCTGCTTACATTTTGCAGCTTGCGCTTATTAATACATAACAACGTTTATCTTAAATCGTCAGTAATTTGTAATATACATCTTTAATTAGTGTTCTTTATGTGCCCTAATCACCGCTTATATAAATTACAAACACAGTGTTCGAGCAAAACACATTTATTCCCTACCTTACTAATTTAAAGCACTGTGGTATTTACCGCCGAAAAAATATAAACAAGATATACGCGACTCAAGCATTTATTCTTTGTTCGTGATTAACATATACGTATATCACGGACATTTGTTTGCGTGCCACTAACCAAAGGGTGAACCAGCTGTTTAGATGAAAAAAAAAAAAGTCAAGTACAGCTACGGCATTACTTCAAATAAAATGTCAAAAATCCTGTCACATACGTAATACGTTCATAGTGGGCACTTGAGTGCGGACGCTTTACTGGCATCAAATGGTACAGAGCAAACAAACAAAAATAAAAGCACTGATAATTACGCGTCGAATTGGCAGGTATGATGCAGTTCTTGGTGCGCACCGAGAGAAAGCGGAAAAATGCGAAAAAGATGACGAACACCTAATACGCAAGCAATTAAAATAATGCCGAAATCAAATGCGGACACAATTACGTGTTTATTCTTTGAGTGTGTGGTATGAAATGTGAGTATATCGACTGGATATACTTGCAACTACTGCTTACCGGACTATATATAATCGGGCTACTTACCGCGGGTGCTCTTTGCAATACTAACCAGACTATAATTGTTAACAAGGTTGATATTTCACGTGAAATAATTCCAAGGGAATTTAATTATTTTCCCTTTGGGAACTCTTGTCGTGATTTGCTTGCTTCGCAAAGAGCGAAGCCGCAAAAACACTATAAATTTCATTGCTTCAAGTGGGAGCTTTTCCGGTGCTCCAAGTAGGTAAACTTTTTGATCTTTCACATTTTACAGGAAGTTTGCAAAATCTGAAGTGCGAAGCAGTCGAAAAGGACCGTGCATCGAGCCAAATTTTTGAGTAAATTGCGACCTAGCTTCAAACCTATAGCGCTATTTTTGTTCGTGGTGAGAAACCGTGCCAGCCTCACAACCTCTCTTTCGCAGAAGGATGATCTAGCGGAAGCGAATAAGCGTATACCCTATAGCCTCTGCGTCCTCTATTTTCCGTCGTTATTTCTTTTTCAAAGCTATTCATTTTTTAAATTTTGTATGTACATAAAACAGGACTAGAGCGATCTTCTGGAGGCAATGACTTGCATATTACCGGTGGCTTGCGTACCCTAGAATGGAAACATTTTCTTGAGCAATATTAGACCATCTCTACCTCCATGCGGGGTAGTCCACATTTAATTCATTCCAACTGACTGCCGACTTCTTTTGTGGCTTCAGTGACGTAATGTAGTCGGCATAGTTGGCGTGGGAAACAACGGAATATACCATTTAGGACTGTTTTGATAATGGGGTTACTGTGACCAGTTTTAGTCAGCGCTCGAACGCACGTGTTGTATGTTTCACTTCTTCATACATCCTGCCTTCACACTGCCCTCTTTTCAAAACGACTACATTTCTGGACGTGAATTAGGTGCTTTATGAATGCTAAAGCAAGCTGTACGGCGAGTGAAGCGTGCTGTGCGAGTCGTACGCCGGCCCTCTCCAAGCTGTTTTCTTCGGAGCCAACTCCTGTCACGTTACTTCCCCGAGGTGTTGCCGACGGCCAAAATGGAGAATAAATTAACAGCACTGAGCCCCGTTAACCGGCATATTTGTAAAATCTTGTCGCGAACAGCTCGAGACGACGCACAAGCAAACAAGAACGTACAGTGCGCGCGGTATCCGCCCCACCGCTCAGCGCGCATACGCGGGTGCTCGGACGGCTGACACACCAGTTGCTGGTGGCGCCCTCTGCGCTGCGGCGCCTCCGTCATCGCAAAAGCGGCCCCTCGCTCCCATGCATTTCGCGGCGCGGTCGACACACTGCCCAATCTTCTAGAGCACTATAACGGAGTGGCGTCCGTGTGCTGTACGATGTCAGTGCACGTTAAAGAACCCCAGGTGGTCGAAATTTCCGGCGTCCTCCACTACGGCGTCTCTCATAGCCTTAGTCGCTTTGGGACGTTAAACCCCACAAAACCAAACTAAATCCAAGCTTCTTCAGAAATATGAGAAATTATTTTACGTGCGCTCTTGTTTCAGATGCGGTATTTAAACCAGAAAAATGTTAAATTTGGTACTTCGTACTCTACAATATTTGCCTAAAGGTCTTGTGCTGACTGATATGCGGCATTTAAATCTGCCAGAAAGACAAACCTAATGCCATTTCATAATCTTCATGTGATGCCCTTCAACACATAAACCAGCCTCATTGATGGGGCTTAACAAGGAGACATGTTAGGTAAATGAGGATACGAGCAACTTGCTCCGAGCGCTCTGATTTGGCCCAATTTGTCTCCTGTCGTCGATTTTTCCCTCCCTGGGGAATCATGTTCTTTTCTGTTTGTTTATTATATATATGCAACCTATAGTGGTTTGGTTTGTGAGTAATCTGCGTTTTTGTATGTATGTACCCAACAAATTTTCTTTGTGTGTTTTCAGGTTGGGACTACTGTCGCCAAAAATGCGTAATTTCTTATAAAGCTTTCTACACAGACCTCTTTCTTTCTTTAAATGCCCATGCGTTTCGGAGCAAATAAAAGCAGGCAGAAATAGTATATTTGGCTTTGAGAATACAACGTGACATGTTTTTACTACCTTTTACAGTGTATTGGCCTACAGCGCGAGTTTCACTTGGAGTGCTCCTTTTCCTTCATCACTTTGCCAGCTAGTAGCATAAGAATCGTGGTGCTAAACACATTCGCTTGAGTGAATGAGTGAGAAGACTATTTACACCGACATGGACCTCGAGACAAGGTCTTGGAGTAAGCCTTTTCCGCCAGGCGTAGGACGATTTTTTGTTCATCCGCACTTGGGCTGCGAATGTAGGACTCCAAGGTAATTTGATCAAGGGGATCAGTTTCTTTAACTCCCGGAGAATCGGGGCATTGCCGGATTTGTACGAGTGCTAGCGCTGGATTGTTCATTTTCGGCGGAAAGATTACATATTGTCACGGTATTGTTACATATTGTCGCTCCGAGCGCCCCCTGGCAATATCCTGTGCATTTATGCACCACTGGATGCATACGTTACAAATACCCTCTTGAAAGGGTGGGATGTTTACTTTCTGGATGGCCGGCACGTTATAACAGCAGATGAATTTAATTTTGTGTGATAGACTCACGCGTAGATGTTCGAGGTCCAGCAGGCTCGACCACGTGTCTGTGCCGCTGTGCTTTTCTACATGTGTGATGGCTTTAACAAGTTGGCTGTGCCTCAGACTTCGATTCACATTTCTGACCACCAGCCAGTCCTGCTTGCTCTTTCCATTCTTAGAGCTGGCTCATTTCGTTCGAGGTGTTTTGATGTGCGCGTAATACATGATTCGCGTTCGCCTTGAAGCTTGCCGCGATCTTTGAGCGCGTCGTTATAGTTAAAGTGCTGAAAGAGAGTGGGAGCGCCTAAATCGATTTGGCGCATGCGCAGTTAGGTAGACTTTCGCGTACTACGGCATCGCGGTAGCAGGAAAATGCGGCTGCGAAGCTCCGCATTGCGCACCGGACGGGTTGGAATTTACCCCGTGATGCATGCCTGATGTGAGGAGTTACATAGCCGCTATCAGTGCCTTATTAGCATCGTCCATTGCGGCGGCTGGCTGGCGTGGGAGGCGTAGTCCATCTGCATAGCCCAAGGTGCTTCGATTTGCGCGGAGAACTTACATCCATAGCTCAACATTGAGCGGAGCGCTACCCTCTGCGTCCCATAAGACTCTTGGGAAGAGAGCCCTGAGATGCATGATTTGCTTTGTGCACTTCCCAATATAGAAGAGGTCAAGACAGCCTTAGAGCCAGTGAATTGCGGGTGAGCGCCTGGCCCTGCTGGGCTGCCTTTCGAATTTTAATTAGATTTCTGGGATGTTGTAAGTCCAATACGGACCAGTCTTTTGAACGTTTAAATTTCCCGGGCAGTTTTCGTAGAGGGCGAATAATTTTGATCCCAAGACATCATCCTGGCTCATTTCGTCCAGAAAACTGGAGGCCGATTACGCTTCCAAAGGTTTACTACAAAGCTCTTGCAGCAATCGTGGTTCGACGATGTGCGATGGGCTTCCTCATTGGTTGTCATTAGGTATGCTCTGTTCACAGCAGAGAAATACATAGGTTGTCGGATACTGCTCATGACTTTATTGATTACAGACAGCGGCGCTTAGCTTGTGTTATCCTTGTTTTGGGCGTTCTCGATGGTTTTCAGTTTCTGCAAAATTTCATGTTTATTTAAAAGCAAGTATGATGGCATTGAAAGCACACTGGCAATGGATGGATGGGAAAATGTCTCCCTGTGACCCGCGGTGTCCGATCAGTTGTCCCCTCTCGCCTCTTTTTTTTTGCTCTCACCTTGGGGCTTTATTTGATGGCGATCATTACAGACCACAGTATGCGTGGCCGCCCCCTCCCTGGTTGTCAGATGCTGCAAGTAACTGATTACGCGGATCACTTTACGCTGTACCTGTGTGATGATTCGAGTCTGTAGAGCTGCTTTCATCTTTTTGACCGATACGGTAAGGTGTCTGAGGCTGCTCTAAATTTTGGTTAAAGTATATATCTTTTAATTGCCAGTTCAGAAGTACGCCTCAATGGTGCCCTATATATTACGCATAACGACACCATCCATTTACGCGCGGGATAGCGTCTTCGATATAGATTTCAGCCTTAAACGAGGTGCGCTGCAAGGTAGCTACGCCTAGTTCTTTAGAACTATCCGGGCTCCAAAAACTCTACCTTGTCCACACTGTTTATTGCGGCCGTATATGGTACCTTCGCACAAGTAACGTGTCCTCCTCTCAGGGTTTTGAATTCACTTCAGTCTCTTTTCAGTTAATGTTTTTTGGGCAGGATGTACGGAACTGGTATGCCGTACGGCACTCGGCCAGCTGCGTTCGAAGGGTGGGTTCGACTTCCCTTCTTTGTCCGTCAGCTACCAGCTGCTGGCTCCGCACTCGTTTCTTCGTTTGCTGCAAAGAGATAAGTCCCCAGCGATGGTGCTAGCCTACTATTTTAAGCACAAGTGTTAGGGAGCTTGCCCCTGATATATAGCGCAAAAATAATCCACAGACTTTCCGAATGGCGGATTTTATTTATGTATGGTGGAATTTCAGTGCCACGCCCGCCAAGTTTCCCGTATTTAGACATCGTGGCGAACAGGGCAGTAGAGCCAATGGGAACTTCATTTATTCCGCTAGTCCCTGCAGATTGCAGGCAAGGAAAGATTCTATTTCTTGATTACCCCTCACAGCATCGTTTTGCCAGGGCATTTACATGACTTTATGTGGCTCTAGGAGTGTAGGTTAGCCTACACGAGAGCGGCTGCATCGATGGGGCATTGTGCGGAAAGCACATTGCCCCAATTGGCCACTTCAAGATTCTAGTCGTCACTTAGCCTAGCAATGAGTCGTTGCTCGTATATTTTGGAGGGTAGTCCATATCAGTTTCAGAAGTCTTCCATCAATGCATTTTAGATGTCCTCATGGCCCCTTCCTACGACTGCTGATTGTATCTGGCGCTTTCGTATTATGACGCAATCGTTGTGAGAAAATCGACTCAAGCCGGCAACGACGTGCTCTTTTCCCCGTCCTAGCACGTCTAGGAATTCAGATAGGTAGCTTTCTTGTTGAGGAGCTTTTCTACCTTCGAGAGTGAGAGTTCCTTCGTGAATGGTCTCCGTGTCGAATGTACGTGTCCGGGGGGGGGGGGGGGGGGGGTTTAGTCCACCTTGGTACCTGCAATGTAATGTAAATATTTATGTCTATTCACAGTTGTATGCATCCCGAAACATATGTGTAATACACACTGCGCTTGTAATTGCTGTATATCTTTGTAGCTATATTTATTTGTCAAATAATTGTACACTGTATATAATTACATTTACATGTTCATTGTCATTCAAAGTTTCATATGTCATTATCATGAGCAGCCAATGTATTTTCGAAATCGGGGGGGGCATGTTGTGTGCAATGTGTCCTGTTTTTAACAATGTACATTTTCAGTTTTAGAGATTTGTCATTACATCTGTCAATGTATAAGAAAAGGTTTTTAAACAAATCTTTAATGTAAGCACTTCGGTTTCGTGATAACTTTGTAGACATCATGTAAAGCTTCTCTGCCTGGTACTTTTGTGGAGCAGTTGCTCGTTCTTTATTTTTTACTTTTTCCGTGCTTTACCTTGCCTTTATCTTAGTGTGTATCCGTTAATGATTTGTCGCAGTCTGTATCCATTGTCTTTTCTTCGCATAAAATAAATTTTCTCTTTTTGATAGGAATTCCAGCCTTGGGACTGAAGCTTGTGTTTGATCACGCTTTGAATTGAAAATTTCAGCGCAACTGCTCGTACACCACTATGTGCTCCTGAGGCGTGGCAAGTGTATTACTAAGATATAGTTTGTACTGATCTTTCGTCGTTTTGTAGTCAGAAATATAGGCCCCGATTGCTGGAAATTTTGGGTTCCTGGACAAAAATATTATGTAAGCTGCGGTTTTAGTGAATGATGATTGATTTGTGTTTCATAGCTAGAGAGCATGACTTTTTGACGGGTTAGTTGGTAGACGATCTTGATTTTTATAGCGCTGAAGAAACACCACAGGAAGAGAGACACTGTTTCTGTCCTTTTGTTTCTTTCTTCCTGTGGTGTTTCTTCAGCTCTATAGAAATCAAGATAGCAAGACAATACCACATTTTTGATTGAACTGTTATTGAAGCATGAATTATAGAAATAAAAAAAAGGAAAATTGCATTAGGATATAGGAGTCATGACTATGGATAGGGTGAAGGGTTTATGTCGAGTCACGCAGAAGTCTCGAGTCAGTAATGACTTGCAGGTCAGAAAAGTGCTACGTCATGGGTCCTAAACGGAGTCAAATTGAAATACTAATGAGTTGCAAATGAATTACTATGTCCTGTCACGTGACAGGATTTAAAGTGATTATGAGAATGTCACGCCATAGGGGATGGTGTAACTCTAATCCCAGACTTGGAAGAGCACTGGAACGATTGCGCGCTAAGGAAAGGATATTTCCCCTCTGCATCATTATATCACCCGTTTTTCTAGAAAACTTCGTGCCAGAGGCAAGCAATGTGCATGTGCTGGAGCAGCACTGCTTCTTTCGCATTTCCCGAACGTAGTGTCTCCAGTTCTCATTTTTTGTCTGCAAAATATTTACATTTTTCATTTCTGGAAATCTGTTTGTTGCTTCTAAATTATGAGAAATTATCGTAAAATTGCTCTAAATATTAGTTGCAACACACGAGCTGCGGCTAGAGGTCCCTTTCAGGGTTGCTACTTAGCAATAGCGCCGAAGACGTCTGGGAGAAGGGGCCGTTCCGTAAACGACTGCACCCCCTTAAAAGAGAAAGCTTCAATCGATGATGACATTTCAGATACTCAGATGACTAAGTGAATTTCACTCCGTTTTGCTGAAAATCGCGGCAATCACTTATTTTAACATTACAATCAAGTCACCAATTCTATTTGTTCAAAAGTTTTACGACATGAAAAAGAATAATCTAATCGACATCTGGTACAGAGAAGCTCAATCGAAATGGCTTTGATAATGCTTCTCACCTATCGATATGATGAGACCACATGACCTAGTGAGCTTTGTCCCGTGACCGGGTTCAGGGTGGTGCACGCTTTGCCCATCTATGTATGACGCATAATAATTGCTCATCTGCTATCACTGTAACGAATTGCTATCAAGTAATCATATGTGATTATTCTCCCGGGACCCTTTTTAACAATACCACTTCCTTCTACCCTTGTATGATGCATACCGAAACGAAATCGCTTGCAAAGCGCCGTTCGGTATTCACCAAAATGGGTTCATATTAGATAATCACTAGTGACTATTATCACGTCACCCCTTTATAACACTACCCACTCGTCTTTACATGATGCACGATGCTTTGCAAATGAAATGATTTTCAATGCGCAGTTCGGCTGTCATCACAATGGGCTCATATGAGGTAGTCACTAGTGACTATTGTCACCTGACCCCTTTGCAACACTGAACACTTATCTTCTACCCTGGCATTATGCATATCAAATGAAATGCCTTTCGAAGCACTGTTCACTGTTATTAAAAGAGTTCATATGGCGCAATAATAGGGATGTTTTCCACGTGGCAGCAATGCAACACAGCACTTCGGTCCTTACAAGTGTAAGGTGCCAAATAGATGAACAAATGAACATGTGAGCTCGGCACCATTACAAATCTAACAGAATTCAAGTGCTTTGCGCTTTACAAATCATTACTGCTTCGCCATGACCCTACATTTGAATGATTAATAAATCTAGCTATATCACGTCATTGCGCCTACATGTTACCAGGAGCATTATGCATATATTTAAGTCCTATTCCAACATACACTATCACGCATTGTGATAACAGAACAGCAGACATGTGTTTGGATAACAGAAACAGAGCTTTCGTGTGGTATGTGGGGTAGAAAGTGCCAATTCAACATCGCTCTAAGGGACGTAGTGACGACGGTTGCTAGGATTGGCAGGTTTTCTGTTTGCAGTGGATGAACACGGCCATGCACAAGTGGATGTCAGTGTGGCTTTGCGTAGTAATGGGAGGAAAAGTTCGACTAGCATTATAGACTGGATAGCACAATTCCCTTTCGTTACACCGCACAAAGTCGAGAAGGTATGCCACAGCAATTACGCCTGGAAGCGAGGGTCGGCTTGATGTATAGCTCGTGTCACTTTCTCGGTTTTAGCGCAAAAGGATCTCTGAGCTCATAACGTTCATGAAAGGGGCTACTGCATTCCAAGAGACTCTCATTAGAGGAAGTGAGCACTTCGTATATTGCTCGGTCGGCATAGTCAGAATGTAGGTGCTCCACCATTAACAGCTGGTCGAAACGTACGTCCAGTTATTAAATGTCTGTCAGCACCGCCAGGTGTTGCGAGGGCGTGATGGTCACCGGAATAACGCGTTGCAACATTATGTCGCAGTGTGGGGCTTCCGCGTTGCGGTATTGTTTCATTATGTCTAAGATAGTATCTGGTGCCTTGTCATTGTGACCAATATATTCGGAATAAACAGCGTGAAGGACGAGGACGAAGATGAGGACACACACACGGCGCTGACTGTCAGCTGATTTTATTTACACAAGTGTGCAAGTATATATACATGGCTTGAAGCGTGACAGAAAAAACAGATGCAATGCGCATGCCGAAACCAATGCCAATTATCTTCTTTTACGCCTTGCCAAGAACGCCAGCTCTTTGCCCAATAACGCAAGGGAAGGAGTGCTAACGCAACGGTCCCCAAGCTTCAAAATGCTTTCGGCTTCAATTATCTCCCTTGTGATGCGGTCTTTACTTTTCCTCTAATTATTCCATTCATCGAAAAGGGGTTTGCAGTTTATTTTGCGTTCCTTAGTGCACGTGAGACCGTAAAGAGGGAGGTGGAAAATTCCAAAGAGCGTAACCTGAGTAACAGTAACAGTAACGTAAATATTGGCAAATTGTTACTGCTGTGAAGAGAAAAAGATAAACGAAATTTCTGTGAATTTTTTTTTTACTTTTGTACAATTTAAAACCTCTATTCTATACTTTACAAAGTCAAATCTTTCATCTACGCCCACGGGAAATATTTGCTCCAAAAGCGGCATTTTCCAAAACTTAGGCTGCAACCAGCAACATCACCTTTTTACACCTGTTTGAGATCTGTGGGAATTTTGTTACTTTCTTTATGCAGAACTATGGTTGCTGTGCAGCCACTATATATATCTTCCAGCACTTTTACGTACGGCTCGTCTACCCCCTGATTTCGCAATGCCTGCATCACCGCCGAGGTTTCAACTGAGTCAAATGCTTTTTCGTAATCAATGAATGCTATGTATAAGGGCTGGTTATATTCCGAGCATTTTTCTATCACCTGATTGATGGTATGGATATGATCGATAGTAGAGTACCGTTTCCGAAACCTTGCTTGATCCTTTGCTTGATTGCAGTCTAAGGTTGTCCTGATTCTATTAGTGATTACCTTAGTAAATACCTTATACGTAACAGACAGTAAGCTGATTGGTCTGTAATTTTTAAGGTCCTTAGAGTCCCCTTTCTTGTGAATGAGGATAATGTTTGCGTTCTTCCATGGTTCCGGTACCGTCGATGACACCAGGCACTGCGTATACAGGGTGGCCAGTTTTTCTAGCACAATATCCCCCCCGTCCTTCAGCAAATCTGTAGTTATCTGATCCTCTCCAGCTGATTTCCCCCCTTTTCAAAGCTTCTAGTGCTTTCTTGACCTCGTCCTTCGTCACTGGTGGAACGTCTGACTGTTTTTCCCTACCGCCAATCTGATTACGGTCCTGACTACTTTGGCTACTGTAGAGATCTGTATAGAACTCCTCGGCTACTTTGACTATCTTGTCCATATTAGTGATGACGTTGCCCGCCTTGTCCCTTATCGCATACATCTGGTTTTTGCCCATGCCCAATTTCTTTTTTACCGCTTTAAGGCTTCCCCAGTTTTTTACAGCATGCTCAATTTTGTCCATGTTATACTTCCTTATATCGGCCACCTTGCGCTTATTGATTAGCTTTGATATCTCGGGCAATTCGATCTGGTCTGTTGGATTGGAAGCTTTCATACTCTGGCGTTTCTTAATCAAATCTTTCGTCTCCTTAGATAGCTTACCGGTATCCTCTCTAACTATCCTACCGCCTACCTCTACCGCGCACTCAGTAATGATATTTCTGAAATTATTGTTTCTTGCCTCTAGGGTAATGTCGCCATCCTCAGTTAGAGCTGAATACCTATTCTGTAGCGAGATCCTAGGCAAGGAAACACAATCTCCCCAGTACTATTCACAGCTTGTTTAGAGGAAGTATTCAGAGACTTGGAATGGGAGCAGGTAAGGATAAGGGTAGATAGAGAATACCTCAGTAATCTGCGATTTGCTGATGACATTGCCTTGCTAAGCAACTCGGGGGATGAACTGCAAATAATGATTGATGACCTAGACAGAAAAAGTAGAAAGGTAGGCTTGAAAATCAATATGCAGAAGACTAAGGTAATGTTCAACAGCCTCGGGAAGGAACAGCAGTTTACATTAGGTAGCGAAATACTGGAAGTAGTAGGAGAATATGTCTACTTAGGACAGGTAGTAACCGCAGATCCGGACCATGAAAAGGAAATAACAAGAAGAATAAGATTGGGATGGAGCGCATATGGCAAGCACTCGCAGATTATGACTAGCAGCTTACCGGTATCGCTCAAGAGGAAAGTATACAACAGTTGCATCTTGCCTGTACTCACCTATGGGGCTGAAACGTGGAGGCTAACCAAGAGAGTTCTACTTAAGTTGAGGACAACCCAGAGGGCTATGGAACGAAAAATGGTAGGGTTAACATTAAGAGATAGAAAGCGTGCAGAGTGGGTCAGAGAAATAACTCAAGTTACCGACATTCTAGTGGAAATTAAGAAGAAGAAATGGACATGGGCAGGACATGTAGTGCGAAGAGAGGATAACCGATGGTCGCTGAGGGTAACAAACTGGATTCCATGGGAAGGAAAGCGTAGCAGGGGGCGGCAGAAAGTTAGGTGGGCGGATGAGATTAAGAAGTTCGCAGGGGTCAAGTGGATGCAGCTAGCACAGAACCGGGTTAAGTGGAGAAATATGGGAGAGGCCTTCGCCCTGCAGTGGGTATAATCAGGCTGATGATGATGAGATCTGTGCCTAGAGTTTCTTCTGGCCTCTCCTAAGGTGAAAAACAAACTTGCTTTTTACAGCGTATTTTGTTCAGTTTTAGCGGATGGCTGTCACTCATCTAACAATAGTCAAAAGCTACCTAGGATATTTCACTTTGCTGAACACATATTCAGACTCAGCCGGATTACTAGCAGCTCGTGTAAGTCGTGTCAAAATAAAAAGTCAAAAAAAGAAAACGTTTGCTGCCCGCTAAAGCGGTCAACCAATATCTTTGTTATTTTGAATATGGATATTTAACGCTCATCCAATGACCAGGCAAAAGAAGCGGCTTATAATACAACGCTTCCTACAGACACAGCTGATGGAAAGGCCATGGCAACGGCTCGGCCTCAATTTAAGTAGCCCGATATTGTTATCTTGGAGTCATCATCCTTGGGCACAGTCACAGGCCTGTTTTTACAACCATGAACTTTTTTTTACTGGAATCAAATGGTTTTTCTTGCTTAATGTTTCAACATCCCTTGTTCTACAGATCCTAGTATCAATATTCTGAGTGGGTTATGACTTTTCATTTGTTGCGTAATTTATTTATCTTTAATTTTCATTTGTTTTTCTCTACCCCTCCAATCATTCTTCATTTTAAATGTAAGCATACTTCCAAAACATTCTTTGCTGCCCAATTCTTGCCCCATCTACCTCGGTGGGTATGTGTTATATCTTATTTGGACAACGACAACAAGCAGCACAAGTGGATTAGCAATGATACCAATCGCCGGCGGACGCCTCGGTCACTGGGCGCGTCTGCATTGCAATTTTCACGCTCTCCGGTATGCAGGAAGACCATAACCACAAATGTTTGTGACCGTGGCTATGACCTCATTGACATTCATCTTAAGTTGTGTGCAGTCGATGAAAGCTGTTCGTGTAAAAATGAAGGTGAGGTATTGCATCTGGTTGAATACGCCATACGAAAAGGAGGTGCTTGCAAGTTCTCCCGGCAATGTGTAAAGCGATTCTCAGCGTACCGGTTCGAAATATTGAAACGGAAAACATCGAGGGGATATTTTAGCTCATTCAGAATTTCTGCAGGACGGTTCACAGTCCACTAGTGATGCGAAGATGACTGACGTCGATCATATTTCATGCAGAGGGCTACAAGACTGGTGACTATGAAGGTCCGGAACACAAGGCAGCTAGCACATAAGAAAAGCGTTGACAATGGAGGTGACTAGAAGGCTGGTGGCTAATTAAAAATTCGTCAGCATGTATTTATATAGTGCTATACTGTAATAAAGCTCTTTCTTTAATTTCAAAGAAAATTATCTACAAAAACAAAGTTTTACTGCATTCTGCACCCCTTTATGCAGAAACTGGTGGAGCTAGAAGGATACAAACTTAGAGCTATTGAGTAAACTCTACAGAGAGTCTTCTGAACTCTAAATACAGACAATAATAGAGGAAATTTTGATTGAAAGGGAATTTACTGAAGATTTTGGTTTTAAAATATGTTAACCCTAGTAAAAAAAGCAATCAAAAGTCTAAGATTCAGAAAACAATAATCCTGGTTCGCTATGACCACCTCAGATTGCTGATTACTATGATATCAATACGAATGCTCAACCCCAGTAGATCACAAGGAAAAGGGTCACAGACGTAGGCAAACTCCTTAAAAGAGTTTATTGCGATGTTTTTCTTTCCTGAGGTATCGCTATGGGATGTGAAATGTGGAATCCATAATCTGAATTTTGTACAGTGGCTGCGAAAAGCGACATGATGGATGGCTGCAGCCCCATTCGACATTGGATTACTTTTGCCGTGGAGTGGCATGTGACGCCACAGGGTAATATTGCAGTTCATCAACATCATCGAAAATAGGGTCCGATGTGTCCTTGGGTTCAGTAGCTGAAGGTGATCGGCACTGACACCGCAATAAAGTAGGGAAAGCCAACACAAGCAGAAGCTCTTTGTTTTGAAATAAATTGGCTTATTTTCGTCGGTGTTAAATTGGCTGTCGAAGCTTGCACTGATGCAAATATTTCGATTTCTTTCGTGGGGGCATCATTATTGTGGGTCCTTCGCAATAGCACAAAAGTGCTGCAACCGCAGCACACCCCTAATAACAACACGTGCTATTGTTGCTGAGGTTTCCAGATGCGCAGAAAGGTCAAACTTCATGGCGCTTGCTTCAAGTGCACTGTTGAAATGATACTTCGGGAAAATATATCGCGTTAAGTTTATAAATCATTAACCGGCCGTCAGTTTTCTATTGCCTAATAAAATGATCCTCGTATTGACATTATAGTTACACATTATAGTGTAAAAGATGTGTTAACAAGCAAGATTTCATCCAGTACTGCATCGCGAGTAGCAAGACAGGATGCCTAATTTGCAATCCTTTTAAGATCTGCGGGACATTCTAATCGAGTTTGCACCGTAAGCTAACTCGCTTGCCATGTTCTCTCGTGACGTCACTCTACTCGCCGATCAATCAATGCGCAGTCATATCACCTGCAAACTCCCGCCTGCTAGATTCATGGTCGGGATTTTTCGCTCACAGCGCTGAAGCCTACAAAGCAAACGCTGAAGGCGGCTTTTGTGGCCAAAGGTAGCTTTTTACGCCAGCGCGTTAAAAGACTCAAGTAATACACGTTAATCATGTATTCTCATGCGCATATAGGAGCCGCCGCAATGCAGCAGATGAGCGTTATGAAGCAAACAAGACGACAAATAGCGACACACACCGCGATATATTCCCATGCTTGCATACCGAAGCAGGAGAATTTGAGGGAGAGGTAGCAATCCCTTCATGGACCTCGGGACCGCCTAGGCAGTCTCGCATGTGTTACAACGGCGGTACTGCCGAGTTCTGCGGTTTTAAAATTTTGATATTATCAATCAGGCGCCCGAGCACGCTTTCGCCTATGTGGGTTCTTGCTTACCCGCTGAGTCGGTGGTGCACTTTGTTACTCAGTTGTTCCTCTCAAAACTTCTATTAATGCCGTGAAGCTTGTACATGAAATGGAGCCGGTGCGCTGTTTGATTCTGTAAAGGGTTGCTCATAAACAGAAGGGCAAGTCGAGCAGAACAAGTGAGAGCGCTAACTCACAACTAAAGTTAATTCAAGACATATTTATTTACACATGTACCTACAGCTCCTGTTGAGGACATTTTTGTAGGGGGAATACTGTACAAAAACATACATCGTCATGAAGATGACAACATACAAAAAAAATATAAAAGTGATAAAAATACAACGCCGTCCCTTACTGAGCAAACTCATAACAAAAGAATTATCAAATCAAGAAAGACGCAAAAAAAAATGACATATTGTAATAAACAATCGTATACAAAAAAAATTTTTCAAAGCGTACAGCAGCACAGCACATAAAAAAAAGGTTATTTCAACAAAAGGTGCGACAGAACATTTTCAAACGAAGAGTGCGGAGCTAAGACAACTTCTTCTGGCAAAGTATAAGGAAAAAAATGAGTTTTTGAATACATTTTTACGGCACTGATATTCATGAACCTCTAAAGGATGATCTAAATGGGAGGATTGATATCTGGGAGTTTTCATGTATAAATCTTAAGACAAACCTGTTGCGCTATAAAAATACTTTGAAATAGCTTAAGTCTAAAGTATTTGTGTCTGGCTTGCAATAGAGACCACCTTAACTTTTGCCCATCTCAGAGGAGCTTTTAGTGAAATCATAGTTTGCGGATACAAACCTTGCTGCTCGTTTTTGAATTCGTTCAAGTTCGCTAATAAGTATCTTTGTTTCAGGATCCCATGTAGCACAACTATATTCTAAGATGGGGGGGGGGGGGACGCATGTTTGTCGAGTAGAGTGTCTCCTTCAAATCAGCAGGCGCCCGCTTGACATTGCGTTTTAAAAACGTTTAACACTCGGCTAGTTTTGGCAGCAATATGGTTTACGTGGTCGTCCCAAGAAAGGTTGTGTGCGAAGATAACATCTAAGTACATGTAAATCTTAACTAATGATAAGTTTCTGTCGCCTGGAGAGTACCGGGTAGTTAAAGGTTGCTTTTTATTTGTAAACTGCAGAACTTTACATTTTGAAAAATTTAATGTCATGCGCTATCTTTTGCACCATACTAAGACAGAGTCAAGGTCAGTTTGCAATTCATACGAGTCGTTTATACAATTGACGTCACGGTAAATGCAGCATTCGTTGGTATATAATCTGACCCGACTGGAAACCCGGTCAACTATATCATTGATTGGAATAAATAGAAAAGCACAACCAAAACAAAGCAAGGCTGACATAATGAAGAACATGTCATCTTACTCTGCGTAGCCCAGTGAGTTGGCCTAGAACCGGTCTTTATCACTATTTTTGATACAACCCGCAACAAGAATAATCACGACTGATTGTACCCATGCGGGCCCTGCTTGTACACTGTTATGGGTACATCTACCCCCCCCCCCCCCCCCCGCCCAGGCTTGGTGGTTATTTGAACTACTATTTTCTTGCCAGCTTGAAATACTGCAAGGCCGAGAACGGCAGGCATTCTATAGGTCGGCGACCGCCGAGAAGTTGTATTGCTATGAGCGCCGCTGAATATTACATTTTTTTAGGCGCAATCGAGTGCAATAAAATATACTAGAAACATCCTCGTGCATATTTTACTGCCGATCATCCATGTCAACTATTTAGTAAGCTTTTGCGACGTAGTCGCAAAGCGTGATATAGCTTTAACGTGGTTAATCCGAATACGAGCACGACATCATTGCCACAGTTGGAGACTGATGGAGATTGACGATGTATAATGTACAAAGGGAGTGAGTGTTGCACTTTGGACAAGTAGCTATCGGCTTCAGCGATAGCTCCCACGTTCTGTCCTCGCTTTCGACAAAAAATCCCTGGGCTCAAATCTGCTTCACTGCCATGATTTTTTCACCTAAGATTGGTATATTCTAACCACAAATTTTCTAGCTGCTTTTGACCGTGTCAGGTAGTGCATCCGCCCTAAACGTTTAACCTGATTAGTTCGATGATACCAGGATAAAAGACTGTGTAATCACACTTGCCAGGATACGCTGCGATATGGCGGGCAGATAATATTGCGAAACAATCACATATGCTAAAAACGTTTTTCAATTATGAGGAGGACAACGCAGAGGGCTATAGAACGAAAATGCTAGGTTTAATGTTAAGAAATAGGCAGCGTGCCCAGTGTGTCAGAGAAATAACCCCAGTTAATGATGTTTTGGTGAAAATCAAGAAGGAGAAATGGGCATGCGCAATGCATGTAGTCTGCAGAAAGGATAACCGAGGTTCAGGGTAACAAATTTGATTTCAATGGAAGGAGAGCCTATAGCAGTGGGCGGCAGAAAGTTAGGTGGGCGGATGAGGTTAAGAAGTTCGCAGTAGTCAGGCGGATGCAGCAGGCGCAGGACCAGGTTAATTGGATGAATATGGAACAGGCATTCTTCCTGCAGTGATTATGGTCCTATTGATGATGATGATTATGATGATGATGATTATTATTATTTGCAAGGCTGGACCGGCGGCGGAGTCCGTGTATGTCTGTTGGCATTAACGTGTTTACTTATTGATGAGGCAGCCTTTTCTTGCGTCACTAGCACTGAAACATTTAGTCGTAGTTTAGGGCGAATATGTACTCCCATGGAATGAATATATGAACCTGATATTAATCTCTACAACCTCAAAGAAAAAAATCTGGCAGTGACACAAAAAGGCTATTTTGCAGGGAACGGAGCTCTTATATGCCCAGTAGTACTTGTGAACGGGCTAGTTGGCTATACGACTCCGACTACCTCTGGCGCTGCATGGTTATGCACAAATATAACACATACACAGGAGAAGTAAACCAAGACGTTCACATCATCATCGCATCATCGGCGTGAACATTTTTGTTTAATTCTCTTGTGTGCATGTTGTGTTTGTGTATAACCATGCAGCGCAAGAGGTCGTCGGAGTCTTATATCCCGCAAAGATGAAAGATATAGTCTGAAATAGCCATCACCCGATGTTTTGCAAAGCAGACTTGGGTGAAACCAAAACAATATTCTTAAGCGCGGTCATCCGAAGACAAGCTGCAAAGATATCC
Organism: Amblyomma maculatum; assembly: GCF_055883805.1. Taxonomy (NCBI): domain Eukaryota; kingdom Metazoa; phylum Arthropoda; class Arachnida; order Ixodida; family Ixodidae; genus Amblyomma; species Amblyomma maculatum. The sequence continues at coordinate 59,445,124 of NC_139351.1, read as the reverse complement.
ACTTATCGGCTTTTATATGGAAAGTGTTTGCTATTTCAATTGCACAAAATGATTGTCCGTGGCTAAAGCATGCATTTAAAGCTGATTTTTTAGATTCGTTCTAGGGGAGCACAATATTTAACGATTTACGGCAGTATTTAGTTACTGCTTACACTGTTACAAAATTTTTCGTATCTGTAGGCGGGAGTTCACTGCATAACCCCTGCAGGCTACAATAATACAACCGGTTGTGACAATAACATTTCGAGCGCCAATTTAGCATTTTATTTGCCATCCATACCGGCATCAGTGATTTTACCAGTCAGATGAGAGGGATGAGAGGGGCAAGGTTGGTTTGGTGCAGGCCGTTTTATTTACGGGGCACACAGTGAATGATATTATCCGGAGCTTTCGTAATTATCCATACTCTAGTGAACTATGAGAGGATATCACGAAGACGGGGATGAGAACGACGAAGTGCCGCTGCGCTATTCGAGCTCGCTTGTGTGTGCCTAGACTGGCTGTGTTCTTGTGTTTTTTCTTAATGACGTAGTTTATTGCCTCAGGGCGTGTCGTTCACCATGCAGCTTACAGGGGGCTATATTCCCTGTTAAAACACAGTAAAATCCCTTTTCACTTGGTGGAGGTGACCCAAGTAGCACAAAGCGGGCTATGACGTGGGGGCCCGCGTTGGGCCCGTGAGGGCAGCCCATACGGGCCCCATGCGGGATTTGCAACACGTACCCAGAGGGTCCCCGCGTGGGCTGCCCAATTCTGCCGCTATCGGTCCCAATCTGTATCCGTGTGGGCAGCCCAAATAGGGCTGCCCGCATTCAGCCCAGGTAGACGAATGTGGGCAGCACACCAGAATCATTAATGGTCCCACATTTGTGCAGGCAATGCCATCTCATTGATCAAGGTTTTAATTTTTAAGTCGATTAATCCCTCCAATACCTGAATTATACAGGCGCGGGATTTGCGAAAGCCAGTCCGTTTCGGGCTGACCCACGTGCTACCCTGATGGGTTGAATCTGGCATTTTCGGGGCTGCCCAAATTCCAATAATCATCAATTGCGAAACATTAAGCGCTATTTTTTGCTTGTATGCGACACTCAGTAACATGAGAGAAATTTATTCCCAACACTACAATAATGTGGGCTGGCCCACATCAAGCCCAACATGTTGGTCCGAATATTTATTTCGGTGGTGTGTAGAATAGTAATGCCGCAGGAAACAGTTGGAGGTCGTTCAGTGCATACTAGTAAAGCGGAACAGTTACTGTTGCATATTTTCTGTCGACACTGCATAATTAACGTAGTTGTTAGAGTAAAAATAAATAGTCTGTATTCATAGCGGAGATATGCTTAGGACAGTTATGTGAAAACTCCAGAAGAGGCAATTAGTAGCCAGTGTAACATGATTTACACAAATAAAATGGTGCCTTAAAGATAGGGTGGAGACGTTTCAAAGCGGTAAGCCCGCCCTACGGACAATTTGGGGCCCACTGCGGCATTTCATGGGCCTCCCTAATTGGGCTGATTTTGATTTTACCGCATGGACTACGAATATATGTTGCATTTTCCCGCAAGTACCGCAAGAAATACCGGTGTAGGCAGCGTGGCGGTGTGGTCGCTTTTCAGCCCGGCCGCAAACCATGCGGGACCTATTCGGTTTTTGCGTGGGCAGCCCCAATCGGACTAGCCCGTCTTCTATTTGCTTTAGGCCCACATTTGCATCGTATCTGCCCTACATTGCCCCGCAAGAGGCCGATGCGGGCAGAAATGGGAAGGAGCAATTGCCTGCCCCGATACAGGCCATGCGGAAATTATCTAGGTTTTTTGTGGGCAGCCCAATTTGGGGCGCCCAGGAATTTTCTGCATGAATTCCAGATTTTCGTCTGACCTTCCCTCAAGTACCCCGCATGGGCCCCATGTAGACAATGTGCGGGCATACCCGTATTTAGCCCCACCGTGGCCCATGCAGGACATATTCGGCTTTTGAGTGGGCAGCCCTAATTAGATCAGCCCACGCGTTTCCTACACAAAGCCCTTTGCATCGGCCCTAAAATTTCCCAAGCGGGACCCTTGAGGGCCAGATGTGGGAATATGTACTCAGTTAGCCCTTTTCCACGCCTATATAATGCCCAAATGGAAACAGCAGGGGCAAGCCCAATTTGGGCTTGCCCGCTTGATTCCTAAAGCGGGCCCTCGTGGGTGTTATTATGGTTGCCCAAGCCCAACTTGCCCATACGGACCCCCGGTGGGCCATGTACTGTGTGCTACTTGGGGAGGATTTCCTGCCGCCCTGGAGCTGCGCAGCCGCACATTCCCGACAACAGCCATGACCGACGCTAGCACCCCTAGTCCAACCGGCCCCTCGTCCACAGTCTTCTGCGCTAGAGCTCTGCGCCAGCGGGAAGCTCCTATCTTTAGCGGAACCGGTGACCACGTCGCTGGCCACATATGAGCGGGTCAGTACTCACAGCCAATGGGACGACGGCCTAAAATTCAATAATGTCATATTCTACCTAACGGACGTTGCAAACTTGTAGTTCCCTAACCACGAGGCAGATATCACATCGTTGTCTGCTTTCAAGAATGCCGATATCTTCGACCGGCCTGCAGTGCGCTACCTGCGCGCTGAGCAAAGCCTGCGCGGCCGCGCGCAGCTTCCTGGCGAGAATTTACCAAGTTATATTGAACATGCTGTAGACCTGTCTAAGGTCGTGGACGCTTCAATGCCAGAACGCATCACGATTGATCACGTTTTGCAAAGAAATGACGATGACGTGTTCCAGATGCGTCTGGCCAGAAATTCAACAACCGTCGTCGACGTTGCCAACGCACGCAAAAACTTTGATGAATTACGCAAGCGGCGTAACATCACTCATTCTTCGCTCTCACACTCGGAGCCTCTTGCAACTTAAACATCTGACTCAGAACAGGCACCCTTGTGGCCACAAATAAAGCAGTTTTTCGAGAAAATGCTCGCAAACTGTTCCTCGTTCACGAACGTCCTGACGTTCCCTCTCATTTGGTGCCAAAGTTGCAGCAAGTCATTCGCGAACACGTCGCAGAAGCACTACCCACGCTTCATGAAGCTCCTTCTGCCGCTCCTTTGACGTACTTTGGAGCATCAGTACAGTATAGCCAACATTACGTTCCAGCCTCTTTGACCTACGTGGCAGTGGCTGGGCGGTCTCCGCCTAAGCCTTTACCACCCATGCAATCTGTACTTCACCACGCACCGCTTTCTCAAACGGCTCCACTTCATCCTCCCACTTCGCTCAAATTTAACCCTTGGCGTACTTCGGAGAATAGCCCAATTCGTACTACTGCGGTTTCACTGGACATGTGGCCAGTAGATGTAATTTATGGTGCTTCACGTCGCTTTTTTATTTATGGTGCGCTACTGCTAAGACCCTTGCTTCAGAATTTCCTGAACGTTGCCTTGTGTTTCGGTCTTCACCACCGGAGCTCCTCTGGCACGCAGTAGTTTTAGGGCTATATACGTCCCTTGAAAAAACTTTAAAGGGCTTTCAAGAGAAGTTTTTTCAAGTAGAAGTTCGCCTAACGAAAATAAGCACGTGGAAGCCTGTTGCCGTTAGATTTAGGAATATCAGATGACGAAACGATATCTCAAACCATTTACGTGTCATTGCGCTTATTCGTAGGCTAAGGAAGCAGTAACACTTTGAATCACCTTTGAATTTAGGACTCCAGTAAACTTGAAAACAGGAACTGTGTGCAAGCTCTCGTGAATTTTGCCTGGCCCAACTGTCTGCTGGGAAGCAAATGACTTCACTTGCTCCAAGCAGATCATTGCTTCAGCAGATCATGGTTAACCAGGATCCGTATATATGTATGCCTTTCTTGGAGATGAAAGGCCTAGCAGGGATGAAGCTCTGCTATGGATGGCTACGACTGTGGAGCGAATTAATAATAATACCTTGTAAAGAAGACAAAGAACAGAAAAACGCTGCGGCATCGCCATCACCATCGCTTGTCTCCGGCGCCCATCTCGCTCGCGCTGAGGCTGTGCCCTGCGGCTGGTAATTCGACCCTGCTGTGCCCGAAGTACTGCCAGTGCTAGACGTTCCAGCCAACCATTAAATCCACATTTCACTTGGTGGAGGTCAATCTGAGGTTCCCTGTACCAATCTCGCCCTGGAACTTCGCAGCAGAACATTGACTACCCCAATGACGGAGCCGACTTCATTGCACCTACCTCCGCCAGTCACCTGCACAGGCGCCGTTCGTCAACGGGACCCGGCTACCTTCAGTGGAAGCAGCGATGACGTCGACGATTGGCTGACCACTTACGAACGGGTCAGCCGTCACAATAACTGGGACGACAACCGTAAGCTCAACAATGTCATCTTTTACTTGAGCGACGTCGCTAATCTGTGGTTTCGAAACCACGAGTCGGACTTTGGCACCTGGGCGAATTTCAAGACGAAATTTTCTGATGTCTTTGGCCGCCCCGCCGTCCGAAAACTCCGCGCGGAACAGCGTCTTCGGTCGCGACTGCAGCTGCCCGGTGAAACGTTCACCAGTTACATTGAGGACATTGTTGATATGTGTCGTCGCGTTGACCCAACCATGACCGAGGCCGCTAAAATACGTCATGTCCTCACAGGAATTGATGACGGCGCTTTTCACATGCTCATCGCGAAAGGCCCCACTACAGTCAAGGAAATCTATGACCTCTGTCAAAGCTACGACGAGCTCCGGAGGGAGCGTGCTTTGATTCGCCAGCCTCATACATCACTTGCTGGACTAGCCGCGGAGAGGGAGTCCTCTAGCCTCTCTGAAGACATCAAGGCTTTTGTACGCCAGGAAGTCGCGCGACAACTGTCCCTGCAGCCCTATGTTAAGGAGTCGTCAACAACTGGCCTTGTTCCGGAGCTTCGCCATGCAATCCAACAGCATGTATCTGAAGTCCTCCCTAATCCTGTTCCTCAACCAGCTCCGGTCGCACCTTCAATGCCGTTACTCACGCCCACAGTTTCATCGTCCGGCGTTGCGCCACTGAGCTACGCTCCAGCATTCGCGCCGGCTCCTCCTCAAGTATTGCGCCGCACGTATGCCGAAGTCACTTCAAGTCCACCGCCTGAGCCAGCATATGCCTATGCTTCGCCCCCCATGCGGTCGGCACCAACAGCTTTTGCTCCCCCCTTGCTTCCGACACGATCTCCATGGCGCACATCAGACAACAGGCCTATTTGCTACCACTGCGGCATCCCTGGGCACACTACACGCTACTGCAGGCGCCGAATAAATATGGCCTTTGCTGCACGGCCTGCGCCACCTCATTTGGCCCCCCAGTTCCCAGTCCCATCGGGTCCTCCAACAGCACCCCCTGAACCTCCGGACTTCCGCCCTCGTCGTTCGCCATCACCACGTCGCCGCTCCATTTCGCCAATGCGCCGACGACCCGCTACCCAGCCGGAAAACTAACCGCCGCAGTTCGCGAGGCACGAACTGCGTATCCGACCGAATTTCAAAGTCTCGTCTTAATCCCGCGAATGTTATTCCTGTCATCGTTGAAGGTGTTCATACTCTTGCGCTCGTCGACACCGGTGCCGCTGTATCAGTTATCAGCCAAAAACTCTGCCGCTCCATCCGAAAAGTGACTACGCCCCTCGAGGGACTATCGCTTCGTACCGCATCCGCTCACAGTATACAGCCGACAGCTGTCTGCACTGCTCGCGTCGTCATTGCTGCAGCCTTGTACATCATCGAATTCGTCGTCCTCCCCACATGTTCTCATGACGTCATTCTCGGCTGGGATTTCCTGTCCCAGCATCATGCTATCATTGACTGCGCCAGTCCTCAAGTAGAGCTCATTGAATCGAGTGATGCACCGTCTGATGCCCTGCTCCACGAGCCGTGTCCTCGTTTTGCGACCAAACTCCTCGTAGCACATGACACAACCATCCCACCCGTTAGCGCTGTTCTGGTTCCCCTCACTGCCTCTTTTACCACCGCCGCGACAGTCCTCTTTGTGCCCTCTAACGTTGTCTGCCGCCGCCGCCACTTACCGCTGCCGTTTGCCGTCCTTGACATGAAAAACGGCGCTAGCACACTTCTGGTAGCCAATCCTCTTCCGTCTCCCGCTATGTTGATCGAAGGGGAGTGCCTCGGCCGCATCAAGCCCGTGGACCTTCTGTTCACCTTTGATGATGTGTCATTCCCTCTTTGCCAAGTTGACGCCTTGACTCCAACTCGTGTGGCTTCAGATCCGATACAGCGGGACCTTTTTGACCATTCCGTGGACAGCGCTCTAGAACCGCGCCACCGCGAGCAACTTCTTGACCTTCTACACCAATTCCGCGCCTCCTTCGACATTCCGCAATCTTCCTTGGGCCGCACGACGACCGTTTCCCACCTCATCGACACTGGCGCTCACCCACCTCTCCATCAGCGGCCGTATCTGGTGTCCCCGACTGAGCGCCGTGTTATTGCCCAACAAGTCGATGACATGCTGCAACGCGGAGTAATTAGAGAATCCTGTAGCCCATGGTCGTCTCCTGTGGTCCTAGTTAAAAAGAAGGATGGCTCCATACGATTTTGTGTTGATTATCGCCGCCTCAACAAAATCACTCGTCGTGATGTGTACCCCCTCCCACGAATCGACGATGCCCTAGACTGTTTGCAAGGCGCAGAATTCTTTTCCTCACTCGATTTACGCTCCGGGTATTGGCAGGTGCCCCTGGCAGAGGCGGATCGTCCTAAGACCGCCTTTATTACTCCAGACGGACTATACGAATTTAATGTTATGCCATTCGGACTCTGTAACGCCCCAGCCACATTTGAAAGAATGATGGACACTGTACTGCGCGGCCTGAAATGGAACATCTGTTTATGCTACCTCGATGATATCGTCGTCTTTTCAACCGACTTCCCGACCCACCTGACTCGACTTCGCCAGGTCTTCACCTGCCTAACCCGCGCCGGTCTTCAACTGAACCTCAAAAAGTGCCGCTTTGGTGCCCGCCAGCTCACAATACTCGGACATGTTGTGTGTAAAGATGGCGTTCTGCCTGATCCTGAGAAGCTGCGCGCCGTCGCTGACTTTCCGAAACCGACCACTTTGAAACAACTGCGAAGCTTCGTGGGCCTCTGCTCGTACTTTCGTCGTTTTGTTCGGAATTTCGCAACCATCATAGCCCCCCTTACACAGCTCTTGAAAGGCACCCCTAACCTCTCCTCTTGGTCGCCAGCCTGCGATGATGCATTCGCGACACTGCGCAATGTTCTGACGTCACCACCAATCCTTCGCCATTACGACCCTACTGCACCTACAGAACTTCACACCGATGCCAGTGGTGTCGGCCTCGGCGCCGTCCTCGCCCAGCGCAAGCCTGGCTTCTCCGAATACGTTGTCGCCTACGCAAGCCGTGCTCTCACCAAAGCCGAGTCCAACTACTCCGTTACCGAAAAGGAGTGCTTAGCAATCGTGTGGGCTGTAACGAAGTTCCGCCCTTACTTATACGGCCACTCCTTCGAGGTAGTTACAGATCATCACGCTCTCTGCTGGCTCGCGTCTCTCAAGGATCCGTCTGGCCGTCTCGGGCGCTGGGCTCTCAGGCTTCAGGAATACGACATCCGTGTAGTGTACCGCTCTGGCCGCAAGCACTCTGACGCCGACGCTCTTTCTCGGTCACCGGTGCGCTCGCCTAACTCATCGTCCCCTCCTCAAGCATTCTTGTCAGCACTCACCATTGAGGATATGCCTTTCGAGCAACGACAAGATCCTTGGGTTTCTAACCTGCTGGATATCCTTGGCACTACTTCCGCGGCTACGCATCCTCGGGCACTCCGCCGACAGGCCTCCCATTTCGCCATTCGGGACGGCCTTCTCTACCGCAGGAACTACAACTCAGACGGCAGAACGTGGCTTCTTGTCATTCCGCGCCACCTCCGCTCCGAGGTTTGTGCCCACCATCACATTGACCCTCAAAGCGCTCATGCCGGCGTCCTCAAAACCTATGATCGAATTCGTCAGAGGTACTACTGGCGGGGAATGTACAATTTCGTACGGCGCTACATTCGCTCTTGTACCGCCTGTCAACAACGCAAGATTCCTCGCCACCCCGCTGGCCCTCTCCAGCCTTTACCTTGTCCAGCTCGCCCGTTTGATCGCGTGGGAATCGACCTTTATGGTCCGCTACCATGCACTGCCGCTGGTAATCGATGGGTCATCGTCGCAGTCGATCACCTGACCCGTTACGCCGAGACTGCTGCACTTTCCGCGGCGACAGCCCGAGAGGTAGCCCATTTTCTTCTACACCACTTCATTCTTCGACACGGCGCCCCTCGCGAGCTACTGAGTAACAGAGGTCGTGTCTTTCTTTCCGAAGTAGTTCAAGAGCTCCTGTCGTCTTGCAAATCGATACATCGGGCTACAACCGCGTATCACCCGCAGACAAACGTCCTCACGGAGCGCTTCAACCGTACGCTTGGGGACATGCTCGCAATGTATGTTACATCTGAATCGGGAAGCTCCAACTGGGACCAGGTACTGCCATTCGTAACGTTCGCGTACAACACTGCCACCCAAGCAACAACTGGGTTTTCGCCCTTCTTTCTCTTATATGGCCGTGAACCATCTTGTACTATGGACACAATTTTGCCATACCATCCAGATGCCTCTGAGTACAGTGCTTTGTCAGATATTGCACAGAAGGCCGAGGAATGCCGTCAGCTTGCTCGCACGTTTACCTCCGACACTCAAGGCTATCGCAAAGATCAGCATGATACCGATACCCCTGCTCCCACGTTCCTGGCCGACAGCTTCGTTTGGCTATGCGTTCCTGCCAACAACAAACTAGACACCAAATACCACGGACCTTATCGCGTCTTGGAACGCACATCCCCTGTGAACTACGTCATCGAGCCAGTCACCCCTTCTTCCGACCACCGCCGTCGCGGCCGCGAGGTTGTCCACGTTAGCCGCCTCAAGCCATATTACAACCCTCTGGTCGTCTCTTCTCCATGAGTCGCCAGGATGGCGACTTCTTCACGCGGGGGAAATGTAAAGAAGACAAAGAACAGAAAAACGCTGCGGCATCGCCATCACCATCGCTTGTCTCCGGCGCCCATCTCGCTCGCGCTGAGGCTGTGCCCTGCGGCTGGTAATTCGACCCTGCTGTGCCCGAAGTACTGCCAGTGCTAGACGTTCCAGCCAACCATTAAATCCACATTTCACCTTTATTTTCCATCAAGGTGCTGGGGGAGGCAGGCAGAAAAGGCCGAGCAATCGGCTTGACAAGCTCCCCCCCCCCCCCCCCCCGAAGAAAATACAAAGTAAAAATACATAGGCAGAGCAGTGTAGCGTCCACAAAAACAGTAAAATAAAATAAAGAGAAGTACATTCGACGAGACATCGCGTTCAATGATAACGCATAAAAAATTGACAAGAACCAGCACCTTATTGCACATCAACAACAAAGAAAAGAAAAGCGAGATCGCAGTATGATCAGGCAAAGTAAAACAACAAAAAAGGACCAATTTCTTTCCATATAGCAGTAGTAATAATAGCAGTGTCAGCAATGCAGCAGTGACAGTAATAATAACAGCAGTGTCAAACTGTCGCACACAGAACAGAAGAAGAAAAGACAGCAAAACATTTGAAAATTGGGTTTTTACACAAAAGAAAACCAATCGCCATCAATTCCCGTCACAAAGGTAGTACATCAAGATAACAACTTTGAAGGCCTCAAATAGCATATCAAAGACAAACAGGTTCAGTCGCTGATAAAACTACTCTGACGTCATCTTTTGAGTTGAAAATCATGCTTATGCAGTAAGTTTAACAATTTTGGAAGGCGACATTGAATCATCTGCTCACCATAATTTGTGCGGCATTGAAATTCGTTCCATATGTCTGAGTTACGAGTAGAATAAGGTTGAAATCACTTCAACGTCAATCACAGGACTCAAGAAAATGGATTCATCATTCGCTGACTCAATATAGCTCAGCGAGTGGTTATCACTATTAGGTGAGCCTACTTCAACAAAATAATCATTAAACGTGTTAGCTAAACAGGACCCACTTAGCTGCACATCCTTCCATTTAATTTTCATTGGTTCACTTTTGCCAGGACTAGGATTTATTAAATAAGTGAGCTTTTCCCATGTCATGTCAGTTCTGGTTCCGCAAGAAGAGAATTGATTATAGAAGTATTGTTCTCTTGCACGTCTAATTTCTTTTGTTAATTAATTTCGAAGCGACTTGTACGACTTCAGAGTTTCAAGATCACGCGTCTTCAGGAATTGTTTGTACAGGTTATCTTTAGCATTTATTCTGCAAAATATTTCAAGTGAAATCCAAGGTTTCCTAATTTTTTTCTGTTTCGAAGAACTTTACACGGAAAACACTCCCTGTAGGCTTTCAAGATAACCAGTTTAGTTTAATGCTAAATGATGATTACGTTTCGTCACTCGGTATTGAAACATGATTCTCAAAGTAAAAATATGCCACAAAAGGGGGGTTGTGCTGGCTGAAGTGCTCAGTACAAGGTAGGCGACACAGGACGACGCCACCGAAAATGTTCGTAGAATTGAAATAAGAAATAACTGAATTTCGTTAAAATGAAGGGTGTCTGCAAAGCATTCTGTGGAGCTTCTTTAGCTTCTTGGGAGGATTTAATAAAGTTCGTGCAAATGAATACTTCGTCTAAATGAAGCTGGGTCAAGTAGCATTATACCGCAGCCGGCCACTCAGTGGCCGGCGGCTGGTAGGACGTCTAGAGATTACATCGCATCGACTTGGCAGGAACTCCCAAATCCGTTTGTCTCAGTGTGTTTGGAATCTGAATATTTCAGACCCTTGAATCCCGCATCAGGCTCGCTAAACCCATGGAACGGAGGCACTGTTGTACGGTTTAGCAGTTTACCAATATATGCTAAATAATATGTATAATAAATAATGCAAGTATGCGTTAAGAACTAATGATTAAACAAGTAGCTATGTTCATGTTCGCAAAATATGGTGCGTAAATGTAGTGCGCAAAATATGTTTCTCAAAGGTTAACGCATTTGCTTTAAAAGCTCGCTCTGCCAAAATTGTGCGTTGTCAGCGTTAGAACTGTTAGCTGACATAACGAGCATGCTTCTGTCATGCGATAATTTCAGTTGACGTGGCCTGAGAATGACTGGTTATCTAGTTTTGCAACGTCACGAAATCACAATACACGGCCGAGTCGGCAAAAGCGGCAACACGGGTGACCGAATGGAATATGATGAGTTTCGAATCGAGCCTCCTACGGTAGCTTGAATTTCGCGTAGGTATTCTACCCTATATATATAGGTATATATATATATATATATATATATATATATATATATATATATATATATATATATATATATATATATATATATATATATATATATATATATATATATATAATGTTGCTCCATCATACATTCATGTGTGAGGCTTAAGCATCCGCCCAATTTATTTCAATACACAAGTTGATATTTGAGATAACATTAGTGCTTTCCCATGTCTGCACCACCCATGACTGCCTCCCCTTTGTAAGCCGGCTGGGTCTGCCGTTTACTGATGGGATGGTTTGAAGAAACTTCATATCCCTGCCATCAGCTGCATTGCAGAAACGCGAAAGCTTGCGTCGTTGCGATAACGAAGTGCCGCCTTGATGTATTGTCATCTTCGTCATCTACTGACGTAAATTTAAAACTTTTTGCAAGCCATCTTTTCATGTATTCCGACATCTGTAATTGACATGCTCACAATTACTCGTGGACGCTTTAGTACATATCTCAAAAATACATTTTGTAGAGATTTGTGCATTCACTAAACGCTGTATTATTCAATTTGAAATGTCGAAGGGTGAAGGAAGCTTTCCAGTGTCACAAAATCGTGATCCGCGGTCGATTCCAGCCTTGACTCCAGTTTTCTTTTCTCATTTTGATTGCATAGTTGTTTCATCAATTTCATTTCGGGACGTCAGGATTGGTACGATTGCCGGAGGACAATTTTGCGGACGAGCTCCTGCTCATAGCTTAAGCATCCTACGTGCCCTATACTGTTTTAACTTTAATAAAGGGATCGTCTGGGTCACCAAAAGTCGCTGCTCCGTCTTTGTCAATGACATTTTATGTGGGATTATCTAAACGGAACTGCAGGTGTGAGAAAAGATTTCAGACAACAGGAGTTTATAAAACCAAGTATTCGCTTTAAAAGCCTGAAATCTGGTTGGAAGTTCATTTCACTTGGTGGGTGAAATACGTCTATATTCCGAAAAATAAATGAAGAACAAGCGTACATTTAGCAATGTGTAAATAGCTACTCAATTTAAATTTTGCTCACCAACTGTTTGCTTATGGAACTGACCAGTACGGAGATGATCTGAATTTCAATGGGTTTCTTTCGAGCTTACAAGCATTCTTCGCTTCTCAGATGCGGTATCATTTCTGTAATGTAGTCTTATTTTCCTCAGTAATCTTCACATACTTAACATGCCTGTATTCTCCATGGGTGAATACAGTTCTATTTTTTTAGTCCTATTCAGCTCTACGATCAGGATACCGGTGCAAATTGGAAAACTATTGTGAGAAAAGTTACAAATATTTGCTTCTACGTATTCACTGTAACTCCCACTTTCTACCATACTGAAAAGCGAAACCCCGACAGATTACTTTCCTTGCAATTTCTTTGTTATCGATGGTGCAGTATTAATAGAGTGCGTTAATTTCTTTTTTGTAGCCAAGTATTGCGCTCTGTAAATCCTATATTTATAGTATTCAGCTTGCTTCACTAAGGCTGGAGCACTCCATTCTTTTCGAAATCCATGAGAAATTTGCGTATTAAGCAGAGCAAATGTTTACTTCTATTTCGTCTGTGGCGTACGGTACATGAAGACGCTTTCCGAACGTCTCCTTTTTCCTTGCACTTCCATTAAGCTCAATGCGACTTCAATTACAAATGGAAAACTGCCAGATTTCAACTGATGAGACTGCACGGAATTAAGGTTTATTGAGTCTTAGACAGCAGTGTCAGGCACTGTTCAGCAGGTTTCTCAGAAATGGCCGTCAATTCACTTGTCCAGAAACAGGTCGCTTGAAAGAAAATTTATTGAAACATGTGCCCCTATTTGAACATCCTCAAAAGGCTGTTCTGCAGAATGAAAGCGTTCAATAGGTTGAATAGTATTTGATGCCACCAAGGAAGAAAAAAAAGGTATATGATACATGAACAAAGGACATTTGAGAGGTTTTGAAGAAATAATTTTATATGTAACGCAACGCCCAATATGCATAGAAGGATGAAATACTGCAATCAGATGTCATCTTCTTTTGAACAATCACACTGGTCATACCTTGATATGCTCATGTTAAATGAAAATTTTCTGAGAGAAACATTTTGTAGACAACAAAATTTTGAAACCCTATCCATCATTTAAAATCACGTGGCAACTGCGCAGCGCTACATAAGGGCTCTAGCGAACTTCAAGGAGCGAAGCGTTTCTGAGTTCGTGACCATGAAGAGCGTTATGATATCAACAGTAGTCACCTTTATTGCACTGTTTATTATGTTGAGAGCGGACGGTGAAGCTGTAAGCAATCTCGACACAAGCTTTGGTGGTGCTGCAAGCTCCGTAGAGGCATTGCGGTTGTTCTGTAGTAAGTTGACATATCATTGAGAACCATAAACACTACATATAAGAAGCAGTTGCCTTTTTATTATATGTAGCTTATTGCAGTGGAAGGTGAGTGTGGGTTGTGCAGTAGCTGTGACATCCCCAGTTCATCATCAATCGGACTATACTCAACGGAGAGCAAATGCCTCTCCCATATTGCTCCATTTAGCCCAGTAGTGTGATAGGCGCATCCACTTGATTCCTGCGAATTTCTTAAACCTCATCATCCAACTAATTATCTACCGTAATCTGCTACGCTTTCCTTCCCTTCGAATCCGTTTCGTTATATTTAGTGACCATCAATTATCGTGTCGGGGCATTACTTCTCCGGCCCATGGTAATTCCGTCTTCTTGACTTCCCCTACAACGTCATTAACTCGGCTTATTTATCAAACCCAATGGTCGCGCTTCCTATCTATTTGCGTTACTCCTACCATGTTTCGTTCCATAGATTCTTGCATTGCCTCAGCTTAAGTAGAACCATTTTCGTGAGCGTCCGCGTTTGGGTCACATAGGCGAGCACCTGTATAGGTGCAACTGTTATATGATTTCCTCGAGCGAGGCCGGTAAGCTGGTAGTCAGGATCTCCGTGTACATGCCAAATGCCTTACGTCCCTAATAGCCTTCTACTAATTATTTCCCTTTTCTTGTCCGGATCCGCGGTTGCTACCTGTCCTAACTGCAAATATTCGCCTACCACTTCCAGTGCTGCGTTACCTATTCTAAACCTGCGTCCCTTTTGGTGATGTTGAAAATTACCTTCGTGTTCGTATATTAATGTTCAAGCCTACCTTATGCGTTTACTGTCCGGGGTCAATATACATTGTTTTTAATTCAATTCGGGCCCTGATCTAGCTAGGCAATCAATTCAGAGAATCTGAAATTTCTAAGGTGTTTTATATCAAGAGTTATACATAACTGCTCGCATTCCAATTCTCTGAATAATTCTGAACAAGCAGTAATACTGAGGTAGTTGTGTTTGCTTGCCTAATGGATTTATTTATCGGCATTGTATTGCACTAGTTTAGGGAACTATGGTTACTATGAAGATTGCGTACAATATTTTAAAATACGGACATCCTGATTTCGCAATGTCTGCCTGTCTGCCGAGGTTTCGACTGAGTCGAATGGTTTCTCGTAATCATTGAATGATGTCTGTAGGGCTGAATATATTATGACCATTTCTATATCACCTGGTTGATAGCATAGATATGTTCGATTGTAGAGTACTCGTTCCGAAAACCTGCGCGATTATTTCGTTGACTGAAGTGTAAAGGTGCGAGACTATATTAGCGATTTCCTTGGTGACTACCTTGTGCTTCGCGCATAATGGGCTGAATGCTCTGTATTTTTTATGTGTTTAGCTTCCCCTTTCTTATGAACAAATGTAATTTGTGTGATCTAAGATATTGGTAGAGTCGATGCGATGAGGCAGTGCGCCTACACTATAGCAATTTTTTCCTACCACGATATCCGCAACATTCTTCAATAAATCTTCAGCTGAGAGATCCTTCCCAGCTGCTTTCCTCTTTTTCATAACTTCCAAAACTTTCTTAACATCGTTCTTCGTTCGCTTGTGGAAGCGTCTGTCTGCTCTTACCTGCTGTCAATCTCATTATTGTCTTAACTACGTAGGCTACGTTTTAGGTCAGTATAGAATTTCTCATCTCATTTGGCTGTCTTCTCCATATTGACATTGACACTGCCCATTTTGTCCATTACAGCATAGATTTGATTTTTGCCTATGTCTAATTTCCTCTTCACCGCTATATGGCCAACACCGCTTCTCTAGACTATCTTAGATTTTATCCACTTCCACTTATTTATACCGGACAATTTATGCTTATTGTTTAGATATTGATGGCTGGGTCAGTTATATTCTGTCAGCCTATTTGATATGAGCTAAGGTAATGCATCGCCACATCGTGGACTAGGATTAAAGCAGTGTTAATTTTTGAGGTTGAGGAAGGGAGAGAGAGGATCAAGTGTTTATTTATTGGGGAGGGCGCTATAACGGCGCGTAGAAAAATCCTTCCTTTTAATGCGCATATAATATACACCGCACCGACGCTGAGATCCGTCATCGTGCAGAAACGCGGGGACGTCACGGGCACATTACCAGCGGGAAGAATTTCAAAATAGCTCATGACTAACGGTAATTGTGAGGTCATGCGTGCAGTTTGTGAGGGAAAACTCACACCTAACTTGAAATAAAGGCCACCGCAAGTCTCCAATCACCTGATATATGAAGAACTGTTTACGCTTAAGTCTACGCTCTCAAGTTTCGGGGAGTTTCGACTGCACAAGTTTTGTGAGGCAGACAATCCACCAACAAAGTCACGCAATACAAAATTGTACGGTCGGAGAACAAGCAGGAAATCATAGGTGGGTTAAGTGGAGAATGCAGTTCGAAACAAAACTCATCAGGTGAGATATATGCCTTCATTCACATCCGCAGGTACCCTTCAGGGCCGTAGTTAAAGAAACTGCACACTGATCAGCACTGACATGGGCAAACGAGGTGCGGTTGTGACAAAAGGAGGGTAGCCACAAGCCACTTGGCTGTTTTATTAACTCCAAGGAATTATATTGCCAGGAACGAATCAGAACATTGTGTACATAGTGTCAAAAAATTGTCATATTGAGGAATAGTCTAAATGCGACCCTGCCAACTGGACACTGATTATGTTCCTGTGCGTATAGTATCTAATGGAATATTGCAGCGAGCGAAATACTCCGCTACACCAACACTCGTATCTGCATTTGACGAAATTGAAGTACGCGCAAAGCACTGCTTAGTGCGGTGTAAATCTCGCTGGTGTACATCTCTGTGTCTAAATATCTTACTGCTTTCATTTAAAACAGGCCTTTACAACGAGCAACAGAACGCTCTTCTAACGTGCGTGAATGACAAATCACCAGAGGTAAGCACTGTGTCGGCAGCGTCGTCATACTAGGTGGTTTCAGTTGTTTCAAGAAATTCGTTATGTACTTGTTTTATTTGAGTTATTGTTTTACGAAGGCGGTAATACGTCTGAAAGAGATAAATGCGCACCTATTAAAATCAGAATGCAAAAAGTATTTCCGAAAAATGTTCGGACAGTGTACAAAGTAAAAGACGATTACTACGTTTATATGTCGCAGCGAATCGTAACTCGTTCTGTGCATCTCGCATGAATACGTGTTATGATAATTCGTGCCTAGTATGAGAAACAAAGCGCTATAAAGTTTTCGGTACTGTTTTACTCTGCCTTAAAAGGTATGAGGCGCAAGTGCTAATATCTCCTGCTTGTATGATTTCTTAGCAAAACAGCATTCCCATATATGTACAGTCGTGAGCACAAGTGGCATTCAACACTGAGCCGGTGGCGGAGTTCGGGAAAACTGTATTACGACTTCATCTAGCAAAAGCGATCTGGGATCTAGATAATCGCGGCGGTGAGTGACTTTATCCACATGCACGTGTCACTGTCGCTGTCCTTGTCGCTACCAATATATAGAATTTCTATGCAGTTTTCCCGAGCTCGCTCACCGGCAGAGTGTTGTATACAACATGTGCTCACGACTGTAAGTTTAGACTAGCCTGACCACGGACCTTCTATTCCAACCCCTATTATTATGTTCATATTCATTAGCATGCAGCTGTAAGGTACCGCGATAGCGTCGGCGTGGCCTATTAGAAGCATGCCTAACAAGAAATCGAGGTTCTCAGAAGACCCGATTCCGACATCAACATTCTATTGAAATGGCGAAGCCAGATTTTGCAGCGCCTTCCCCTGCTACCACGTAAGGTTTTCTTGTGGTATCGCAAAACTGGACGACCAGTCAGTGCAAATACCGATGCATGGCCGTGAAGTTTTGCTGATTATACCGACGAACACAATGCCCACAACAGATTTCCGGGCGAAACGGACCTTTAACGTAATTTCTATACTATAAACTTCCTGATAACTTTTTACAGCGCTGGATGCAGTGCGAATTGTTCTCGAATTTATCATAGCAGACGAAGGCTTCTTTATTGCGATAGCGTTTGTCTGTAAGGGTATTTAGAGGCCGCGACAAGGGTATGCCGGTAGGAAAAAGTATTTTCCACATAAAAAAAGCGCCTGTCATACTCCTAATGTTTTTGTTTTCATCAGAATGTCATGCAAAAAATATAAC
Source organism: Amblyomma maculatum (assembly GCF_055883805.1). NCBI lineage: Eukaryota > Metazoa > Arthropoda > Arachnida > Ixodida > Ixodidae > Amblyomma > Amblyomma maculatum. Next base: position 59,427,312 of record NC_139351.1, on the reverse strand, counting down.
TTTTAAAATATTTAAAAATGTCTTGGTTTGTTTTACAGGGTGTTATGTGCAAAAAGCAGTTCAGTGTCTGAGAGACATCATCAAGCCAGCGGAATATTTCGGCTATCTAGAATTCGATTACGTCCACTAATATCAGATTGTGGACGAGCGCAGAGCTTCTTGCATCCATTTAAAAACGGGCGCCGCGTTCCTGGTAGAATGCGCATCCTCAGATTCTGCAGTAGAGCGCCCTAATCATCATCCTAACTGTGGAAAGAGAACTTCGCAGCAGCCAGCTGTAAAGCTAAACTGGTAGCAAAAAAAATGTTTATTATGCTTATGAATATTGCGCTGAGCACAGAAAGTAGCACATTGGAGAGCTTTCAGCGGATGTGGCTGTCGCTAGAAGCGACCACAGATAAAGAGGGAGGGTGTCTAGGAAGATACGAGATGGACAGCATTCCAGCAGGGAACTTCGCAGGAAATAGAGAACACCACAAAAAAGAGAAATACTGTGGACAGAACGCCATTTATAAAACAATACTCGAACGTGTTCAGAAGGAGATCAACGCTATAGCGCACGATAAAACCATGTTGGCATCCGAAGATATAACTTAAGAAAGTTAGTGTTCTGTCCAGTGAGTATACTTGTTCAATAGCGCTCCAAGAAGACGTGGGATGAAGGAAGCAATCCAGTCTTTTGCTTCGTGTTATCTTGGGGCTCTGGAATATAATTCAAAAATATTTTCAGTATCTGATGACTTTAACCGAACTGATAACTAGAAATGAAAAAATATCGCTGCCCCGCAAAGACATCGCGCAAATTTAGTATGCGTTTTTATGCGCCCGAGGAGACAAAAGTTGTCAGGGTCAATGAAACCAAAACGGGTACTCGTTTTTCATGTAATTATTTATGGTTCACACGTTCCTTTATGTTCCGACATAATCCCTCCCACCAACCTGCATTCCATCACAAAAGATTCCTTTGGCAGTACACACAGCCACTCAGGCACCGCGTGGCGTACCCCGTCATCAAAATGAAACTTCTTTCCACCCAGTAGTATGTTGAGCAGGCGAAACGTAAAAGTCGCTCACGCAAGGCATCGAGAGTTGTGAAGGATTATCAAACTTCAAGTCTGCAATCGTCGCATCAGTTGCGTGGCTCATAAAGGCCGTACCTCGTCATGTTGCAAGAGAACACCTTCAAACAGCAATCGACGTTTTTTGATTTTGTACCAGTTTGATAAAATATTTTTGAGATAGCAAACTATGATACAATTGTGATAGTGGTCCATTGAGAAATATAGTCCTTCATAATATCTTTGTGGTGCAAAAGAGCGTCACATGAACTTGCATGCTGATAGTTGCATTCGGAACATCTCTGGTTTTGGTAGTGAGAAATGGCGCATTTCCTTCCTTGCTCTCTTCGTTTCTGGGTGATGGTAGCGAACACAGCATTCGTCCACGCTGATGATTCTTTCAAGGAAAACGTTACCGTATGCTTCAATGCCCTGCAGACGTTGTTTGATGTATCCAAAGGTCGCCTTTAATTTTGGACGCTATCCGATGAAACTAGCTTGCGGACACTGTAAATTCAAGCATGTCATGCAGTCTGGCTTGCTAAACTGTGCCTAATATTTACATTTCGTGCAACGTCGTTCAGGATCACTCGTCACTTTTCGATCATGTCGGGTTCAGTGGCTGCAATGGTTACTGTATTCAACGCAATGTGCCAGAACTGGTTGAAGAGCTAAATATTGATGTCAAACCGTTTGCAAAATTTTCTGCTAAATTTTACATTGGAGTTCCTGGCAGTCATGAGTCTCTCTGATGGCTCTTAGTCTGCGTTAAAGTTTTATAGGTGTGCTTTCAGTGTACATAAATATAGTATATAAAATGCTGATCCTTCCTGGTGGCCAATATTACATTGCCTACGGGCCAGTGCTTCTCTATCTACATCATTCCGCCACCCGTAGTGAGCATCTGAGACACTTTAGGAAACAGGTCTACTAAAGTCCAGACTGCCTCTCTTCAGCTTTTATATAAATGTTTATGGTTTCCTTATGATTGACCGTAGTACATATTCTGCAATGCTTGTGTGTAATAGTGTGCACCCTTATCATAATGTATTCTTTATACACAAATTTCTCGATACATCATGGTGAGTGCGTACACTGAGCCTCCGCTTCTACTTTTATAACAGGTACAGGAGACTCTCCGAGCTCAAGGCAAAGATATTGATCAGCTACGCTCCGATATTTGCAGCGAAGACGTGAGTGATACTCTTGCTCACATTTTGTAAAAGTCACCAATAATGGTAGTTCTTCCATTCAGTTTCACTGATGCTCATTGATTTCGGGTCAATACAATACTCAGGTGGACGCAAGTACACTAAGGATGAAATGCTACTGCGGACCTGCTCTGGATGTTTTTAAAAGTAGCTTCGGAAATTTAAAATATACAAATATTCTACAACGTACACCAGATGTGGACATACGTGAGACCTACACAGCTAACCGTAACTTCCTTGAGCCAAACTTAACCACCAAAACATGCATCCAATATTAATATATCCCACTCGTGGGCCGCGTAACAGCGCAGTGCATCCTAGCTGCTGCATTTAGCTGTTACAGATATAATACATTTTCTCCAGCCTAGAGAAAGATTTGTTGCATATCGTGATTGAAATATGCACATTAGCGTCGCTTTCAGAAGCTTTATCAAGAGGTAACATATCACCAGCTAAGCTATATTTCTGTTGCTCTAAACACTTTTGAGTTTTAGGATGAATGACTACAATGTTATGCCAACATCAGAATAAATCCGTAAAGGAACCTTATAGTTCAACCCTGCACTAAATACACTTATAATGATACGCAAAAAAAGGTTTAAAATCAGTAATTATCTCTTAACAAACGTAACATTCTACTGTAGCTCTACGCAGGGTCACAGATGCAAAATGCCAAACACAGTAATTAAAACTGAAACGCTTGCAGATTGCCGTCAAGGAAGAAAAGAACTAGCGAAATTGCCAGGCACTTAACTATGTCATGCTGTCTCTGCAGTATCAAATGAGTAAGCAGTTCTCATTAAACTGAGCATGCCGTTTTTAACGTGAGAGCGTTACTTCGCTATGTTCACAGATTTCTGTCCGCAGGCCGCATCCGAAAAATAGTGTCCGTAGTAGTTACAAGTAAATGAGAAGCGGTAGAGGTAAATGAGTGGTGTCAATTGATAGAGGCTGACGTAATGTTGCTGCGAAAAGAATAATTAGGCCAATGGGTTAAAAATAATTATTTACAGGCAAAAATTTAAAAGTTGTCTACAGCCGTTGTGAGTAAATAGGAAGGGGTAGAGGTTAAGGAAGGGTGACAATCGATAGAGGGGGACGGCGTCATGTTGTGTCCGAAATAACATTTAAGTCATAAACTAACTATGTAATTAATTAGAGGCAAAACACGCGAAATTGTGTCCGCAGCAATTGTGGGTAATTGAAACGTCGTAGAGGTTAATGAGTTGTGTCAATCGATAGAGGGTGATGCAATGTTGTGTGTGAAAAAATAATTAGACCGATAGAGTTCCGATAGCGTATTTAGGTATTTATTTAGAAGCAAAGATGAAAAAGGCGAAAATGGTCTCATTAGCGAATGGTTTGGCGCCACATTTGAATATATCAAATACTAAAATAGTTGATTAAATTAGTCAGTTAATGTGCCTTTAAGGTTGTGAGGTCACGCAACCCAAGTAGAGTCGAAAAAGGGCATGAAAAGTGATTGGCGTGCAATTTTAAAATACCGCAGACTAAAATGGGTAAACAAGAAGTGAAATAAGGAACTAGAAGCAACCAGAACACACTAGAAGCAATCAACAGCAGCATCCTTGCTTTCGCGTTACTCCAATGCTGATGCTACAGTGCTCTTTAATTTTATTTTGCGGCAGTAGACGGGGGAAGGTTATTCGAGTACAATATTTTGCGAGGACTCAAGTGTTTTTATTCATCTAAACGCTAACGGTTGAAGTATGTCGGTTCCTGACGTTAGAAAGGGAGCTGGGCTCACAACGCTGCTCACAACGCTAGAAATGCGCCATAAACTAAACCGCTTACAAATAACGTACTATAGCATTGCCAACAGTCAGTCAGACTTTATACAAACATTCAATCCACAGCATACCGGAAAACGATGGGCAGGCACAGTAACTAAAACTGCTAGCCGATCACTGCAAGCATATCACTTTTCGTATTTTTTTCTAAAATATAGACGAGTGGAACACCTCGTCGTATGAAGTGGTAACAATGAAAGAACATTGTTAATGGAGTTTTCTATGGCTGATTGTAATTCAGATATTTTATTTCCATGACGCGGTTACAATGCCATGCGGTATTAATTGATCGCAATGGAGCGTTTGGGGAAGGCCGGCCGGAAGAAAAGAATGAACACCGCTCAAATCTGATCTTACCTTTCGCAAACCTTCCGAACAATAACAAAATACTAAAAAACACTTTAACAGCATCGAACAAAGTGATAGCCTCGCCAAAAGTTTTCCTGTAGTTCCGCGGGTTACATACAGACGACCAAAAAAATTACAAAATTATGTAGTCCGCTCTACTGTCGATAAAGCAGATCCTGTTGGTTGCTTGCAGTCCGAAAAAATAAGTGCCAAATTTACAAACACATGCAAACAACGACCACGGCAAAGAGCACACACTCTGGTTTAAACACACCATTCGCGCAAACTTGAATTTTGACTCCAGGAACGTGGTATACATGCTCGAGTGTGGCGAGGGTGAAATGCAATACATAGGACAGACCGAGAACCCCTTTCGAATTCATTTCAACAATCATCGAGCGCACACTAAATCTCTTCGCCACTTTTCGTTGTGCAAACACCTTCAACAGAAAAGTCACGAATTCGACAAACTAAAATTACCCTGCTCCAGAGCGGCTTCCATAGCAACCGCGAACGGGAACAGCAAGAATCGTACTTAATTTTTAAATTGAATGCCCTGCAGGCCGGTATGAATGAGAGCCCTGGTATTCTGTCTCCGCTTCAAAGTCAAGGTCCCCCTGAATTCCTCATTCAAACTCACCCAAAACTGCCAAGTCAAGCTTACAGCCAGTAGATCGAAAGAATGCCAGCCTCCCCCCCCCCCCCCTACACACAATGAAGGCCACACAATTCCTGCCTTCGTCGCCTGTGGTCATACCTATTACCGTGCTTCCACCCATGTGTCGTCATTCCTTTTTTTACTTTCCACCTGCACTTTACCTGCACTGTTTGGCACTCCCCACCTGCACCTGCTTTTTTACCCCAACCACCACTAGAACACCATTGTACTTCCCTCCCGCTAAGCCCTCGTTCCCTCTTTGCATCTACGCCACCTGATTCTTTTCCGCTGTTCGCCTTTATTACCTACACGCGTCGTTTACATTCCTATACTCCTGATGAAGGCCAGCTTCTGGTCAATACGTCGAGTAACATAAAATGTTTTTTTTAAACGAAGCGTACACTTCGCTCTATAACTTTTTAAGCGACCAAGTGCGTTAAATGTACTCGCAATGTACATATATATATATATATATATATATATATATATATATATATATATATAATCTATTGGTATATAAATATATAGACGCAGGGACGTATACACGCAGATTACTTTTGGTCAAATATGTATGCGTCCAGCCAGTTCAGAATTTGATCATTTTGTAGTATAGATTTAAAATTACATATTAGCCTTCTGTAACAAACACGAACAGAGGCCTTTTCGAAGTCGGGAAAATATATATCAGTTTGTATACCTCCATCCAAAGCTGCCATGACATTATTGGTAACGTGTAGCAGTTGTGTAACCATAAATAGGCCTTACCGAAACAGGAGCTGTCACTTGAAAAATATTTCATATTTTCAACAAAACTGTTTATGTGCTTCCAATTGAAGTGTTTCTCCACATTTCTCGCGGTAAAAAGGAATGTACCAGGCTTGCATTTTATAACATAACCTTATCTGCGAAATTGTGAATAAGAATCGCCTTACGGGTGTTCCAGTGGTTAAGAACGGCAGCTTGTATACGAGTCGTGTTGAATGTTATAAACACTTTTCCAGTACCATTCTACATATATGCGAGGAAAGTTGTTAGTATGTCGTCAGGACCACCATATAGGTTGCCTACATTGACGAAGAAATGCATTGTTCTATAATAAAGGTGCTCGGCCGCTCGTATTTGAGGAAAAAATTTCTGGACTGAAGTTATCAAGGTGGAAAAACATAAAAAGCCAAAAACGAGATGAAAACATAGGCAATATCGCTGGTATTGCTAGTCTCGATATTGCTCAGCCAAACTTGAGTTGCCGGAACTTTTTTCTGTTAAATGCATCCAAGGCAGTCTTTTTGCGTTGTTATGAAAACTGTGTATGTCAATCTTAAGCAAAGTAGTATTTAGGACATCTGGCTTCATATTTGAGCTAGTTGGTTTTCATCATCATGTAGGCGCGCTAAACTTTAACTAAGTTAGAGTTAAGGAGTTAAAGTTTAGCGTGCGTACATGATTCATACTTGAGTTGCGTACGCATTTAGTGTAACATTGAAATGGGCATCTAAGAACTGTGTTTTGAAATTGCACTCAGTACAACGCTTTAGGTGTAATATTGTCACGTGATGGTACAGGGTCGATCACACAAATGAAGATTCTTGTAGTGCAGGGAAGAAACTCGTTATTGGGCTGACTTGCGCCCGCTAGAGAACTAAGCAACTGGGCGGCGGCGATAGCAACAAACGTGCTCGTCGATCGTCGAACAAAGAATGCCTGCCGCACACATCAACGCTCAATTTAAAGGTGAATCAGAAACACCTGGACAACGTCGCAAACTGTCACTAGTACAAGCTGGAACATTGCAGAAAGATACGCAAGTGGCCGGAATCTTCGAAAGAGATCTCAGTGCATCTTGCGCGACAAAGGAACTGATAAAGGTGCGTCTCGCGACATCGAGTATTAACAAACAAAGAATACAGGATTGATACGCATGTCAGAAGCACAGGGATAAGGCTGCATGCCGGCCGCTGCTAAAGCAACAAATACAATAAACAAATCTGGAGGACGCTTAAGCTTCGCCTTCAAGAGTGGAACGCGATAGCGTTATTGCACCTCGTCGAGAAAACTTATTAAACGCAAGGGTATTGGGGCATCCTCGCACCGGTACCCGCGCGGCCCGAAGGGGAGAAGCGGGTGAGCGAAGATAGTGATCTAAAGAAAGGAAAGACGCTTGATTCTACAACCCGTGAGGGTGCACGGCGAAACGTCAGGGGCGAGTGGCGCGCCACGTGTCGGGGCAGCGCCGCACATTGCGAGGAGGGGTTCTTCTGTGTTTGCCGCAAGATGGCTCTGCATGTGCGCAGAGCGCAGAAGAAATGTATCGGAAACATACTTCGCTACTCGTGTAACTGCGACTTCTGTAAGTGACATGCTCATAATTACCGATATACACCGCAGTATAACGTTCTACGGCACGTTTGTAAGAAAACACCGCATTCACTAGAAGCGCTTTTGTACCGCTTTCAAGCATCGAACTCGTACCCTGGGGTGTCCACTGCATAATATGCAGGAAAGAGGAGACGATTGAACACGTGTTTCTCGAATGCTGGGATGCCGTATTTTTATGGGACGTGCTCCAGAAGACGCTTAAAAAAGAACTACCCACAAGCCCACACGGTATCCGATTCTTGCCAGTAGAAGCGAACAATGATACACCGTTTGATCTTTTGATGCTACTGGCTCTCCACAGCATATGGAAAAGCAGAATGGCTGTAGAGCATGGTGACGTCGATGCACGTTCAGCGAGACAGCTCTTTAGAGAGAGCATACGGGCATATGTGGACGAATAGAAAGCTTTAAATCTAGAGCCAGAATGGTTAGTTAGTTTTGAAGGGTTGTCCCATATGAGGGATTTTTAATCCGACAACTTCAGCTAAGGAAGGCTGATGCTTTAAGTCAATGCTTGATCTTTTATTTTGTCATGTTATTGATGTCACATGTGTCTTTTTCTGTACGTCCTCGGTCAGGAAATAAAGAAAAAAAAAACTCGTGGCTGAGTGGTAGTGTCTCCGTCTCACACTCCGGAGACCCTGGTTCGATTCCCACCCAGCCCATCTTGGAAGTTGCTTTTTATTTATGAAGTGCATGCCGGGATTTATCGCTCACGGCCTACGCCGCCGACGACACCGGCTTTTCTGCAACACGAGCTCCTTAACGCTACCGCGTTAAAACAGCAAATACACGGTAGGAGCTTTGACGTATACGGTCGAGCGTGTTCGTCCGTGATGATTCGATGCTTTGCTAACGGAGTTTGCCACACATTCGACGCTGAAGAAAAGCACTCGATGTAGCTTTCAAGTGTGCTAATCCGGAGCGGCGCCGACTGTGGCGCCGTCTGGCGGAGCTCGGCTGAAACGGTTTCTAGGCAACGGCAGTTCAACGCCATTCGTCCTCAGGGGCCCCTGGCCAATCAACGAGGCGAAACCTGGCCTAATGTTGTTTTCGCAACATTAAGCATATGTTGAAAGCAGAAATGCGTCTTATACAAACTGTGTTATGGCTTGACATTCGGTGCAGCAGCGGGGAGCGACTAGGTGTGTCTAAGAAAAAGTTTCTGTCAAATAAATAGTATTGTAGATCTATCCTAAAAGGCTTTCACCGTATTGATCTTAAGGAGTAAGCTTAAGGGGAAAGCTTAACTGATTCCTGCAATGTTTTCCGTTTAGATTAAGAATTCTCAGTCTGAAAGCATTCAAAACGCCTTACTTTAAATGATTTGCAATTTATTCTCAGATGACACTCTCTTTAAGAAGTTTTAATTTTGTATTGCTACGGTAACATACCTGGTTTCCTAAGAGTTCTCTAATCCTATCTTTAGGAGGCTCCGCTAGCGTATTGTGCTCGTCAACCTAGGAGACAGTGGAAAATGTGGAGACGCTGGATTCAGTGCAGCTTAGTCAACACCAAGATCAAAAAACAGCGCGGCTACTTGGGACAAACAGAGAAGGGAGAATAACGGACAAGCGCTGACTAACAACTGAAGTTTATTCGAAAAAAAGCACAGGTAATATACACTTTTTTTCTTCACCGTCTGCTAGTCAACACCGTCTGCTAGCCATCAACTTGTGCCACCTTCAGTGCGCTGAGATAGTCTGCACCTAGGCAGAAAATGGTCTTATATGTTGCATTAAGCTGTCGAATACCACATAAGGAAAATGACTCAAAGTGAACTATAAGCAAGCTCATAATTTTTTATGTCGTTATTAGTCTCGCTATTTTACTCAATTTCATATTGATCACATTCTTCGGTCCAAGACTGGACGTGAATGACGGTGCAAATAGGAAATATTTTATGAATATTTTTTTATTATTTCAATTATCAAGTGACAATTGGGCACCGAACATTTCCCTAATTAGCAATATCAAGTATCCGCTTGTAATTTTGACATTTTTGGAACTGTTCTTGTCATTTTTAAATTTTCAGAGAATTTATATTATTAATTGATTTGCCGTTTTTTATCAGGCGCCAAACAATAGTCAATGACTACAATCGAAATTATTATGATAGAATTGTTATTACGCAGCGTTCGATTATCTCCTCTTGCGGTGCCGAAAGTACGACTCCAACGGCTTCTCAGCTACGAGCTGCACAAGTTATCGCCTAATAAGGACACATAACAGCCATATTGAAAGAAACGCATACCCTTCTATGTGATAACCTTTGCTGTCTCCTAGTTCATTTCTTTTGTTTTATTTTTTTACTCTTTAATACTTAGCTTACATATGTGTCGGTATGTGCCTACCTTCGTTACACATTACGATGTGTTAGGAAGGGAAGGATGTGAGAGCTCTTGAAATTCTTAAAATCTTTTTTGCCTAGGTTTCTCGCAACATTTTTGTTACGGAATAAATTTCTAATTTAGCCTGAAGATATTATGAACCATAATAGTATCTGAGTCAGTCTGATAGCTGAAATACAGGTGACCCAGGGATGAGCAAGCGTCTTAGTTAAGGCCGCATTTTCTCTCTGATACCACAACAATTAACAATCATGAAATTTATAGGCTGTATTCTACGTTTCGTTTCATTTCAGGCCCAAGATTTTCCTGCATACATTTTGGGTCTAAAGGTAAGAGCACTTCGATTTTCTTATACTGCCAGTATGTGCCCGAAACAGGTGTCCCTCAAGCCGCTTTCTTAACTTTATGCCACGTTGAAAAAAACACCAAGAGAACACCGAAGGGCACTCAACTTGCGCCGCCTATATTGCATGACGTGTCGCGTCCAAAAGCGATGATTGCTGTGAATGGTACTGTGGTGGGACTAGTTGGGATTTTAAACACGCACTAAGATCATACTACACACAATGATTTTTGGCCGATACCTTTCTTATTCTTCAATAAGCGCCTCCCTTCAGCAGATTATGTTAACCTGACAGCAAGTTAACCAATGATTCTTTAGCCGCTAGAATGCCATGTAACAATTTGTAGTGCGAAATGCTATCTACCGCATGCGGTGCGCTTTGATTTATTTGATATGATACATATTGCCTATAATAAGGGCAATGCGCTCACTAATTACGAAATTTATACTGTTTTAAAAGCCTTCTGATTAACGCCGGCAACTACATAAAATTAGCCCTGGTTTAGCTCTGCTTAAACCCGGATGGAAGCGGAAGCTGCCTGCTACATTATTCCCCTATCACGGCCTATCAGTGTAATGTGTTACATTATTGGGGACACTTAAGCTCATCCTTTAAGAGTATGGTGCTAGATTGTAAGCTACCAGCCCTAATATAATTCAAGAAGGGGGCTATGTCGGGCTCGTTGCTTCGTGTTATTTGAAATGAAGAAACAGCGCTAACAGGCATGAGAAGTGGAAAGGCGCTCAAAGGCATGTCTGTCTCGCTTTTTCATTCGTCCTGTCTGTTAGCGCTGTTTATTCATTACGTGCAAATATAAAATCCCGCTTTAACAAAGCCATATGGACTTGTCTGCGTGGCCTATGGGTAACGTGAATACAAAGGGTTCTAGCAAGCTGATTCTGATATCACCCTCTATTATGAAAGGAGCAACCGGAGTTGGCAGCTCCTGCCCGTGACATAGAAGTAACGTGAATTGAAATGTAAATGCAGGCTGACTTTAATGTCACTCTTCCACATGAAAGGAGAGGCCCGAGCTGGCGCTCTTTCAGGCACCCACCTATATTGACGCTGAAGGTTCGAGCTGGCTGGCGTAGCGAAGATTCCCCTTCAAAAGCGCTCACAATACGGCCAGAGTGATTTGCAGGAAAAAAGAAAGCCTTCATATGAGGTTCGCGACCATAAAGCTAACTTTGAAATGTCGAGCAGTGCTATCACCTTTTAAATTACAAATGTGGAATCATTCTTGTCCCCGAGCCAGGTTTAAATAGTTGCCCTTCCCGCTGGCTTCACATGAAAATAGAGACCGTCTAAAGTATCTTGCCCTTGAATACTTCAAAACCTATTGCTAAATTATTATCGAGGGGGCCGCAATCGGCTCAGCTTTGTATGAAAAGAAATTGTCTTTCCTATTCTGGAATATTGCCACGGGAATTACTTCTCGCAAGTCTTTTGTGTATTACTGTATTTGAAGAATTTTTTGTTGGTTTTTAAATTAGATAAGAGATATTTTCTCCCGAGCGGTGCGTGAATTAGCGACTAGCGTAGAGTTTTCGGCCGTACTATATTCTCTGTACTTTACCCTTTGAAAAGCTAATAAAAACAGTTTGGGCCGCTAACTATTTTCCTACGCACAGCTACCTTAAGACAACCAGATAAGTCTAGCGTGAAAGCAAAAGCAAGAACAAAATATCTACCTCGAATGCGCCTGAAGCACTTTGCCGCTTTCGACCTAATTCTGAAATTAGTGTTGATGTGTAAGCAACCTTAATATTGAAACGATTGCTTGGATATCAGTGTTAGTGCGAATGTGGCAGGATTGCTGTACTTTTATTTGTGAGCTCATTTGCAAACGCTCGATGAAAATGACGTGAGTGACGCAGTTATTGAAGAGTGGTCTATAATGTTGAAAAAAGCACGAATAACCGTACTGGCAACATTCAAGCAATTTGTTGTCGAGCGCGAGCAAACAATGAAGTCAAACCGATCCGCACTGAGTTTATCTAGGCATCAATAAAAACTATGCACTCGATGATGGCTGCTTCTCTGAAACCTGCGAATGAGTTAAAAAAATTTGCTCGCCACAAGGAAATCGGACAAAGCACACAAGTTTTACCTGACATTTACGTACTACAGTGATTGTGATTTGGAAATGATAAACCCAGGCTACCTCGGTATGGCATTACTGACGCACAAAATAAGATTTTTGGCTCATATTTTGGTCTCAAACGATTAATGTCATATAAATAAAAACAGCTTTCTAAAATGCGCCTAGTTTGAAAACAGAATCGTTTACATCATTGTATGATCCATGTGGTGTGTAATCCGTCCATCTCAAAGCCCCTGGCCTTCACCAGTGGTGCTAGTAAAGAAGAAAGATGGTTCGTTTCGCTTTTGTATCGATTACCGGCGCCTCAACAAAATTACCCACAAGGACAATTACCCCCTTCCGCGTATAGACGACGCTCTTAATTGCCTCCAAGGTGCCGAGTACTTTTCGGCTCTTGATTTACGTTCAGGGGAATTGGCAAGTGCCAATGGCCGCCTGTACAAGAGAGAAGACCGCATTTGTGACGCCGGATGGCCTCTATGAATTTAATGTGATGCCCTTCGGTCTGTACAATGCGCCTGCCACATTCAAGAGGATGACGGATAACATCTTGGGGAAGTTCAAGTGGCACATCTGCCTCTGCTACTTGGACGACATTGTTGTCTTTTCCACCGACTTCGCTACGCACCTAGAGCGCTTGCGGCAAGTTTTGGTTTGTCTTACTGACGCTGGCCTACAACTGAATCTTAACAAGTGTCACTTCGGTGCCCGGCAGTTGACAATTTTGGGTCACATAGTCTCTAAGGAAGATGTTCGCCCTGATCCGGTCAAGCTGCGAGCAGTGGCCGGACCCCCACGCGTTATGCTGGCTGTCCTCTCTTAAAGAACCGTCCGGCCGCCTCGCACCGTGGGCTCTCCGCCTTCAGGAATTTGACATCCGCGTTATATATTGCTCTGGCCGTAAACGCATGGACGCTGACGCTCTGTCTCATTCTCCCTTCTCCAACGAACATGCTTGCTCCATGGCGGCTGATCCCGCCCTCTCGTCTCTAACCATCGCTGAAATGCCTGCGGAGCAGCGCAAAGACCCGTGGCTCGCATCTCTTATCGACATCGTGTCCACTTCTGACGCTGCTAAGCCTTCTCGGAATTTACGCCACCAAGCACCACACTTTGCCCTACGAAACGGTCTTCTCTACCGCCGCAGTTATATGCCTGATGGTCGACGGTGGCTTCTCGTCATTCCCCGCTATTTACGACATGGAATGTGCGCCTCTTTCCATGCCGATCCTCAGTGCGTCCATCCTGGTGTAGTCAAGACGTTTCAAAGATAGATAGATAGATGGATTTATTGAAAGGAAAAATTTCTCAACGCCACTATTGGCGCGGCATGTACGGTTATATTCGCAAATACGTCCGCTCCAGCATCGTCTGTCAGCGCCGCAAGTCATCCACACCTCGTGCTTCTGGCCCCTTACAACCCCTTCCTACCCGGCCCATCCTTTTGATCGTGTTGGCGTTGATCTTTACAGGCTACTTCACTGCACGGTCTCTGGGAACCGCTGGATTATCGTCGGCATCGACCACCTCACCCGATATGCGGACACCGCCGCCATACCTGCCACTACTGCCCGTGAAGTTGCCCTGTTTTTGCTTCATCATTTTGTTCTTCGCCATGGCGCGCCACGTGAGCTGCTGAGTGACAGAGGCCGAGACGTCTTTTCCAACGTCGTTGAAGCTCTATTGGCCGAATGTCAAATCATACATCGGACCACCACAGCCTATCACGTTCAAACTAACGGGCTGACTGAGCGCTTCAATCGTACTCTCGGAAATATGCTCTCGATGTACGTTGCCGCAGATCAGACTAACTGGGACGCTGTTCTTCCATTCGTGGCGTACGCTTGCAACACCGCCACGCAGCCAACTACCGGATTTAGCCCTTTCTTCCTCCTTTATGGCCGCGAAGCATCGTCTATGATGGACACTATATTACCATATCGTCCCGACTCCTCCGAGTGGACTCCCCTTTCCCACGCTGCAAAGCATGCGGAGGAATGTCGCCAGCTGACCCGCAGTTTAACATTGGACTCTCAAGGGCGCCAAAAGCATCGTCACGACAAAGAGCAGACGTCACATGTTTTCCCTACAGGATCCCTCGTTTGGATCTGGGTTCCTGGCACCCCACCTGTGGTCACCCGTTAATAATTATGAGGGATTATTAACGATGCGCCCTTAACGGTGCGCACACTCCCAGACACCCTTAGAGTGAGTGGGAGTAGCTGTTGCGGTCGCAAAGGAGATGCCCTCGACCTGCGTGGCAAGCTCAGCCGGAATTAAACTACCTTGTAGTGACAGAAGGAGGTCGTTTAGTGCCCAGCGGTCGCCGGTTCAAGCCAGAGTAAGGTTCGGAGCTAGAAGTAACAAACAAAACACAGTTTATGCACAGCAAAAGACGATACAAAGGAATACACAAGAACACTTGAAATGCACAGACGAGAGGTTCACAGAATACAAACACTAAGCCTGCAACTACAGAGGTATTCAATATAACACAGAGGCTTTACAACACAAAACAAACACGAGAGTCACAAAACAAACACCAAATTGTTCGCCGGGCACTGTTGCAGTCCGACGCCTCGAGCCACGATGTGGACGCCATACAAGACGAGCGCCTCTCCCTCGCAGGTCCGTGGGCTTGCCAGCAGCGAGTAATCCCCGGGAGTCCAGCCGAAGTACTAGCGAACACGTCGCAAATGCTGGCTGAATGACTGACTCCACAAGCGGCGCGGCCTCAATAAACAGGGCGCGCCGCGTCTGTCTGGTAAGGCGCGCTAAGGCTAGCGCGCACACACACTTAGCTTAGCTGGTTAGAGCGCTCCCTTTTCCTCCCGTCGAGCCGCGCGTCGTCATTGGCTAGGTTCCATAGAATGTTCTGGAGAGATCTGGCATATCCCAGACTGATGAACCACCGTCCTCCCCGGGCAATGGGAAAGAGGGTGACGGCGACGCGTACAAAGCTCCGCGCTCTCTCGCGCGGGGAAGGAGGTTTTTCTCGAACATTGTGGATGCTTCCGTGTGGCGCCGCACGGGCCTCGCGCTGCGCCGGCTTGACAAAAATGTGCGCCGATTTCGTGACACCTGGGTTGTCATCGAAATTTTGAACTGAGTACGACGGCCCCTACCGCATAGTTCACCAACCCTCCCCTGTAAATTATATCGTGGAGCCACTCACTCCATCTTCGGACATGCGTCATTGCGGCCGCAAAACTGTGCATGTGAGCCGCCTCAAAACGGACTACGACCCGCTCGTCTTGTCCTCGCCATAGGTCGCCAGGGTGGCACCTCTTCGCTCCCGGGGAAAATTGTAGGGAACGGAGAGCAGATTCCCGAAGACGAGGAAGAGGATGACGTAGTGCCGCTGCGCTGCTCGAGCTCGCTGGTTTTGTGCCTTGACGGACTGTGTTCTTGTGCTGTTCGCCGTGCAGCTTATAGAGGGCTATACTCCCTGCTGAACCCTCAGTAAAACCCCTTTCAGGTGCATCATAGCGACCGTAAAGCTGGCGCTAACATAGTGACGCCGATTGCACGGCTTCCTGTGGACTCGATATTTTTCAGTTGAAATTCGCTCCTGCAGATTATTTTCTGAATGCGAACAATCTCAACAAAACTTTTTTGTCTAAAATCCCAAATTGCCGCCGCATATCATAGACATGAAAATGTTATTACCTGAATTATGTGGCGCCTATTTGCGGTCAAATACCTTTAACATCGTTACTTTGATGTTCTGACTTCCAATAGCTGAAAATTAATCAAACGACTCCACAGCTTTATTAAATCATTCTTGGGCCAAAAGCCGAACATAACAACGAAATACATTATTTCGTCATAAAGTATGGAAATGCCCCAAAACCTATTAAAACTCCCAGAAGGGCCCGGATGGTTTGTTGTGCAGAGACAGACCTCTTCATGCCATTATTCTCCAGGTGGTATGTTAAACATCGGACGCTGTTTTTTGTCCACGCGTGCTCACTATCCACTGAAAGCTTTTTAGCATTTTATGTATCCTTCTGAGGTGCCATAACGCGGTTTCATGAGTACCACATGTGCACTTTTCACAGCAGTTGGAGAAACAAGCGAAATGCTCAATTTGAGCCTCTACCCCCCACGTCTAAACATCAGCATGACACACATAAAACGTTCTCGTAATCGCCAGCACTATTGCATTATCGATCGCAATATATTAAAATAAAAATAAAGAACTGATTCAAAAGTTTCGGAGATTTCCACCCTTTTGGATGCATCTCTGGCCAACTGAGACTTGTTGGACAGGTGGACAGATGTCTTGGAACAAAGATCGAGGGAGAAACTCTACTTTCTGGTACAATTTGATTTCTTTACACCTACAAAGGTAGACACTTCCTTAAAGGTTTTCGGAGGCACTGTAGCTAATCTGCCAGTATATCACCGGCAGTCATCGCAATAGTATGCCACAGGCCTCCGTTATTCATTTATTGTCATCTCTGTTAGGTTATGTGTGCGGATGTACCGCTTTCTCGACCTACTCTGTACACTCCTGGCATGCTCACACAAGCATCTTTCAGAATACTCAACTGCACTAATTTGAAGTTTGCTGCCGTGGATTAAAATGCCCTCTCGGCCAAAACACCTGACACCGTAATACAACGGGCGAAGAAAGTTTACCAAGGCATGCCCTGTTTGTTCTACTTTGAATTGTATTCTGCTTTTGAAATGGGTCCGTAATCCTGCAATAGCTTCGATTAGATGCAGAGATGTGAGGTGTCCGCGAGAAACGTTGTGCGATGTTATAGATGTTGTAATGATTTCGCTTCTAAGCTGATGAAATTTGAACTCAATCTTTCATCAGATGAAGCAGTTTTTCTGCTTGTATATTTATTTAGGCACCCGCATTGTGTGGTAAATCTCAATGCAAATTATCCTAACATTTACTGTCAGTGCAAAGGTCGTGCATGAAATACAAAACACAACATGCTACCACATATATTATGGTGAGGCTACCCAAAAAAACATAAAATAATGTGCATCTGCCCGTCCCACAATCACAGGTGGTGCTCCCAGTGTTATCGCATATTATAATTAATATGCATCAAACATTTTCGCAGGAGGCCCTTCAGCCTATTATCGACGAATGCAAAGAACACGGGGAAGAGAGTGCAGAGAGTGAAGAGAGTGAAGAGATTGAAGAGATTGAAGAGTGATAGCCCGTAAACAGCATTGTCCTCATTTCTGAAATAAACAGCTCTAAGCACACTTCTGTATTTCTCTCTGAATAGCACATTCACGCGGACACACTTCACAATAGGCCAATGTCCTGCAAGATATATCTGCAATTGCTCTTCATTAATTTAATGAACTCGCTGGTTCGTCTTTGTATGAAGGTATTTCTTCATTGAGGCACCGTACATGACTTTCTAGAAATTAAGTACAATACAAAGTCAAATACAAGAAAATTAGACGAAAATAATAAAATTTAAATGCAGAGCAGTATTTACGTAATTAAAGAGCTGTACTTAATATTTACTATCTGCCTACGGTGTCTACACGCACTCCAGGGGAAGGACCTCTAGAATATTCCTCAAAGTAACACGGCCCTGTGGCAGATGCATCCACATATTCCACTGCATATTTCCAAATCTCATCTGGGCGCCTAAATTTCTGCTTTCCTCTTTACACTTGCAAGCTCTTGGAATTGAATTGATTACACTTAGCGACAGTTGGTTGTCATCCCTTCGCAGTTCATGTCCTCGTCATGCCAATGTTAAAATATAAAAGAAATATTTTAAAATATAAAATACTAAAATATATTTATTTCTTGTTATCTGACCCGTTCTGCGAGCTTTCTGTCTCTTTATAGTAAACCTACATTTTGGCGTTTCATACAACTGTGCTCTCCCCTCACTCATTTTACTCTTTTGGTTAGCCCCACGTTCCTGACCGACAACTCAGTATCTATGAGATAAAACTCTTATATACTCTCTCTTTTACAGATACTATTAAGATGGAAGTCCTGATTAGAGAGAACTTACAATGACGCTTCACTTTTACAAGTTACGAATCTTCAGCCACTTCCAGTCTCAAGTCAAGATATTCCGATCAATTTGAAGCGCCTAGTGACCTATTCTTATAAATTGTTCATTTACGAGGCTGTGTAAATTTAGTTGAATCTTCTGTCCTTGCTTTTAGGCATACCTTTCCACTTTGACTATCTTACACATTCACAACCCTTTGCAATTCGTCGCCTGAGTTGCTGGGCAAGGCAAATTATGAAGGAATCACAAACTGTTTGGGTCTTCTCCGTCAACGTTTTCCACCTGTTTTATCTACAGGTCTACAGCAAGCGGTGAATAGTGCCGAACAGGCTCTGTAGATCTCTTTGCCTAGCACTCTTCTCGAAAGACTATATCTGCTGTTGAACCACAGCTGGTATCTTCCACTTGTTCCCTTATAGCTCATCAAACGACTAATTATGCAGTCTGCATGATGTGTGAGGCTTTGGTTTAAATATTTGGCCATCACTTGTGAATGCTGACCTAGGGGTGGTGTATATAACGGTTATTTTTGTCACAAGCTTGATAATAATGTAAGACATTGGGGGATATGAGAAACCGTTATAGGGCGTTAAATTTGGGGTGCACGGAAAGAGGGGAAAATTTTCGTATGAAGGAAGCATGAACAGTACTTTGCCACGCTTCACTCAACCGTAAAAGTTAGTAGATAGATAAACGGATTTATTGTTTTTTTTTTTTTTGTAGAAGGGCATAGAACCGAAAGATGCGGAAGTACACTTATCATATCTTTAAATGCGACAAGATTTGTGAATTTCGTAACTTCATCAGGATAGCAATTCGAATGACATATGACACGTATATGTTAGACACACTAGAATGGTCAAGCAAATTTCACAGCCCAGCGTATCTCCTGAGTCAACTTGAACTAATTAGCATTTGATAAGAAAAAGACTTCAGATATCAGCCAGAAGCCTGACGGGCTGCTTCGCTCCGTATCCCTGCTCTTTCCCACATGAATGACGTGGATTAATCTGATAAGTTATCGGCGTATACTACACTGGAGGGCCACCCACGTGCATGCAACCAGGCGTTAAAGCTGCATGGTACATATTAGGAAAGTATCTCAAATACTATCGAGTAACCGTCGAAGCGGCGAGTGGAACGACTCTTAGAAGCCTGTAACAGGGCCCATACTCGGTCCCACAGTTCTTTCTAGCGTACCATTTGCTAGCGCAGCAACAGACATAATATGACGAACGATTTTCCATTGTCGGTGTTGAAAATTGTAACGCAAAAATTTTTCCCGCTTAACTCCGATGGTATCATACTCTTTCGCTTTCCAGTTAACACGCATCTGTCAGTCAAGTTTAAAGGTGTTTTACGTCAGTATTCGAAATGAACACATATATACTTCAAACGTTTTTGCCTTATTCGACTCATCACACCGCGTGACTTAGCTTAGCGGGCGCCATCACAGGAAAATGAGAAGCGGAGGGGCGCCGTCAAAGTAGCAGTAAGAGTACCGAAGGCATCACAACGCTCGTCTTAGGGTGTCTCGCGCCTCAAGAAGAAACATGGAGGGTGCAAGTTGCAGCAGGGCATAGCCAGCGAGCTTGAGCACTCGTACATCTAGGTGGTCCATTGTCTATTCGCTGAAATGTTTCTTATATTTATTCTATCAGATACATACCCAAAATGAAGCACATTGCATCCATGATGTATTTAAAAGTTTTCAATATCCTGTTCCGTTTGTCAGTATAAAGTTCGAAGAAATCGCAGACCACGCGTGCGCAGGGACCGAAATCGGCACACGGAAATTTTTCTGCCCACTCAATCAGCTGAGGACATCGATTCCAATCCGGCCTACACATTCAAAGATATTGTAATTTTTTATCAAAATGCGCATCGCAAATACCCTAACCCCTGCAAAGGGTTAGGAAAAGTGAACGAGAGGCTGCTCCTGCGCCTCTTCACTAACACAATGCTGTGCCCGGCAGTACTTAAACATTTTGACTCACAATTCACTGGACAGTGCCAGTACTGTGGGGAGGTGGCTGACACCTACCACAAGGTATGGGCCTGCCAACAAAACCCATCCCTTCCCCCCATCCCTAACCCTTCCCGGGAGGACTGGGAGGCGACCCTGCTCGGCTGCTGCGACCTACAGGCCCAAAGGGCCTTAACGCGGCGTGCGCGGGCGGCGGCAACCGCCAATGGGGTCCCTGACTAGGGTCTCCACCCAGTATTATAAAGCCGAAGCCCTTAAGGCTCCGCGTCAAACCTCCCATTATGAAATAAACGTTTTCACCACCACCACCACCCCAGGCACTTTTTGTGCAGTGGGGCAGAGGCCACTACTGGGAATGCGCCGTTACTATGGCAACTAATCGCGCCCGAACCACCGGCATGCGCCGCGCGCCGCCGCTCCCCGTGACGCCCTCATTCGCTATGCGCATCACTACATGTGCGCCGAGTCCCGCTGAGCAGCTGCGATATTGGCATTGTGATGGGTTCGCACACCATTGAAAAAGGAGAGCGGTCGGGCTGATCACGGCCGCAGTACAGGATGAGGGAAATTGAGCCTTGCGAGCCAGAAGTCGTCGCATGTTACAAGGATGGCCGCAGCGTGTAAACAAGGCGAGAAATGGCAAGCGGGTGGCCGAGACGCCAGAAGAACGAGAGGAACGGCTAGCTAGGAACACCGTCAAGCCGTTGAACCCCGACTACAGCGTGTTGCTACCGCAATATAAGTAGCGGAAACGGCACGCACAAGGTAAGAAGAAACGGCTACCTGGCGGTTAACCTGCCACACCTTCCGACTGTCTGGCAGTGCCTCTGCTATGTGTGCGTTTGAACTGTCGCACACTACGTTAGGGACAGGTCGGTCCCCGCCGCTTGCGGCGGGGGCTAGCCTGCCACCGCATTTTTATCTGTTGTAGGCCGTCATTGCACCCGCTACCTCTTAGGTGGTGGACGACGGCCGTAGTTGCGGCGCGCGTCTTTCTTCCCCTCTTCCTTTTTTCTTCTCTATTTTCTCTTCTGTCTGCACGATGCAGCCGAGGTGGCTGAGCTACAGAGCCAGTAGCAGGTCGGTGCATTTTCTTTTCCTTCATCCTACAGCCACAACGACAACAACACTGCACACATATACACAAGCAAAAGCAGGCTTAACCGTAGTTTTCGTTATGTGCATCCTGGCCTACCTAACAATTTTAGGTAGGCATAAAATTGATAGACCTAAGCCACCAACAATTTTTCGATTGAATGTGCAGTTGAGACTAATATGCATTCTTTTAAATAAAAGGAAATCGTTAGCAATAAGCGAAGCGGCTCTAGACATTTTCAGTCATTCATGTTTTGTTGCGTGTAAATAAGATACTAACAGCATATATGTACAGTCGCGGACAAAAGTGGTATACTCCACGTGAATCGCAACAATTGCATTTTTTTCAGTATAAACAAATATGCCACATAAAATTGCTTGACTAGATGGAAAGTATATGATTCAGGGTATGTTATGCATATCTCAGAAATACCTTCTGTCGGAGAAATCTGGCGGGCAGCTTTCTCGCAGCGCGTGGAATATACCACTTTCGTCTCTTGGAAGAAGGCAACAGAAGGCTATAATATTGTACCACTTTTGTCCGCGGGGGTACATGTCACGCTTGCTGACTGTGAAGGCAGTCATGAATGCGGTAGAAAATTAGGTTCCTTGAGGCGCGACGCAACAATAATTTTTATGAGAGGAAAAAACAAAAGGGGAATTTTCCGGAGTACCCGGGTTCGATCTGGATCTCGGCGGCTGCGTTTCGATGGAGGCGAAACGAAGAGGCGTCCGTGTGCTGTGCAATGCCAGTGCACGTTAAGGGTGCCCAAGTGGTCCAAATTACGCCCGAGCCCTACACTACGGCACCCTTTTTAGAGCGCAGCTCTTTGGCGCTCGTTCCTGGGTTTCGCGTCGGCGTCGGCGTCGGCCTCGTAACCAGCGCCTCCCCACTTTCATCCCCCCAGTTCGAGCCGGTGCTTGGCAGCCGAAGCCTCGCAGGAAGCGCGGAGCAGCCGGAGAACACAAGGAAAGGAAGGGGGTTTGGGGGGGGGGGGGGGGGGGGATGGATCGCCGGAGGAAGCGCTAGCAGAGACTCTGATGCCGCTGCCGCCGCTAGCGAGTCAAGACAACGTGACCGCGTAGATAATAATAATAATTGGTTCACAGGAAGGGAAAGGCGCAGTATCTGTCACACGAGTTTGTGAACACCTGAACCACGCCGTAAGGGAAGGGAGGAAGGTGGTAAAGAGAGAAAGAGGAGCCGTAGTGGAGGGCTACGGAGTAATTTCGACCACTTGGGGATCTTTAACGTGCGCTGACATCGCACAGCACACGGACGCCTCTTCGTTTCGCCTCCATCGAAACGCAGCCGCCGAGGTCGGGTTCGAACCCGGGTATTCCGGACAGTAGTCGGGCGTCTTACCACTGTACCACCCCGGCGGGGCATGATCGCGTAGAAAAACTGATTTATCTTTTATAGGAAGGGAAAGGCGCGGTAACTCTCTCAGTTGTTTTCTGTGGACACCGCAACCAAGCCGTAAGGGAAGGGAGGAAGGCGAGAGGGAAAGAGAGAAAGAGGAGTCGTAGTGGAGGGCTACGGAGTAATTTCGACCACCTGGGGATCTTTAACGTGCGCTAACATCGCACAGCACACGGACGCCTCTTCGTATCCCGTTCCTCTCGCTCGTAACGCGTCCCACGGCTGTGACAACCTCGCGAGGCACTTGTATAGATCTCGTCTTTGAGAATCAAGCATTGGTGTACCAAGTCGAACATATATCTATTTCTCCGACCACAAAGCTTCCTTCATGACTGTCAAGAACTGTTAGTGGAGTCTTTGTTAAAGGAATACGTATGAAAAATAAAAAAATTCTGTGATAGCGCATACATGTGTTGCTCGATCTCTTTGCCTCAATCTATCGAAAAGGTGAAACAGCTTATTTGCTGCGCTCAAATTTCGCATTAGGAAGTAACGTAATCGTCGGTAAGTTTTTCTCTTTCCGCTTTGAGTCTGACCTTCCTCTCTTCCATTACGACGCGGTCCAGGTGTCAACAGAAACAAATGGAGGCGAAACGAAGAGGCGTCCGTGTGCTGTGCAATGCCAGTGCACGTTAAGGGTGCCCAGGTGGTCCAAATTACGCCCGAGCCCTACACTACGGCACCCTTTTTCTCTTTCCGCTTTGACTCTCACCTTCCTCTCTTCCATTACGACGCGGTCCAGGTGTGATGGGCGAAACGAAGAGGCGTCGTGTGCTGTGCGATGGCAGCGCACGTTAAAGATCCCCAGGGGGTCGAAATTACTCCGTAGCCCTCCACTACGGCTCCTCTTTCTCTCTTTCCACTTTCACTCCCATCTTCCTCCCTTCCCCTACAGCGCGGTTGCGGTGTCCACGAAAAAAACAAGTGAGACAGTTACCGCGCCTTTCCTTTCTATAAATAAATCAGTCAACAGAAACAAATGGAGGCGAAACGAAGAGGCGTCCGCGTGCTGTGCGATGTCAGCGCACGTTAAAGATCCCCGGGTGGTCGAAATTACTCCGTAGCCCTCCACTACGGCTCCTCTTTCTCTCTTTCCACTTTCCCTCCCATCTTCCTCCCTTCCCCTACAGCGCGGTTGCGGTGTCCACGAAAAAAAAAAAAACAAGTGAGACAGTTACCGCGCCTTTCTCTTTCTATGAATAAATCAGTCAACAGAAACAAATGGAGGCGAAACGAAGAGGCGTCCGTGTGCTGTGCGATGTCAGCGCACGTTAAAGATCCCCGGGTGGTCGAAATTACTCCGAAGCCCTCCACTACGGCTCCTCTTTCTCTCTTTCCACTTTCACTCCCATCTTCCTCCCTTCCCCTACAGCGCGGTTGCGGTGTCCACAAAAAAAACAAGTGAGACAGCTACCGCGCCTTTCCCTTTCTATAAATAAATCAGTCAACAGAAACAAATGGAGGCGAAACGAAGAGGCGTCCGTGTGCTGTGCGATGTCAGCGCACGTTAAAGATCCCCGGGTGGTCGAAACTACTCCGTAGCCCTCCACTACGACTCCTCTTTCTTTCCACTTTCCTCCCTTCCCTTACGGCGCGGTTGCGGTGTCCACCGAAAACAAGCGAGACAGTTAGCGCGCCTTTCCCTTCCTATAAATAAATCAGTTTTTTTTTTCAGTCAACAGAAACAAGTGTGACTGATACTGCGCCTTTCCCTTCCTGTGAAACAAATATTATTATCATTGTTATTGCTTTTACCAAACCCTACTAGTTAGGAAAATGCGCTTTTGGCGATTTCTAATGGCTTTATATGGTTACCTTATAGTGAAACTGTTCTGACCAAAAAAAACTGACCAAAGATTCGGAAGATCATGTTCTTATTGGATCTATTATGAACAAATTAACTTAGTGAATCGAAGCGAAATGTTATTTATCGCTTAGCGAAAAATATTTATGAAAATTAAACTGGCTTAATTTTTCTTGTGATAAACATTATTCTTATGGGGGCAGTCCTGGCTAAAATTCCTATGAGACGTGGAGACTTGTGCAGTAGAGCACAACTAGCTTTTTGCGGCAAAATTAAGGAAAGACAAATCACCCGTTTTGCCATATTCCAGCAGAACTGCATGCTTGAGCGCTTAAAAATAGAAAAATATTTGATGGGAAAATTGAAAGAAGCATCACGAATAAATCTCCTAATCCCATTTAAGGTTATCCAGTATGCTTACGATAAGTTTATTTTTATTTTTGTTTGCAAATCAAACATAATCTTTAACAAAGACCAGAATGGGACTGACATCAGAAGTTTTTGGTTGCTATTGCGTTTAGCACCCTTTAGCGGCTTATAACACCCCCCCCCCCCTCCCCTTCTATTGTTTTCCCCTTTCTGGGGAATTACGTTTCTGAGTTTATACCCTACAGTGTTTTGTATATTGTTTTGGTCTGTGAGTATTGTGCATTTTGTATGTATGCAAATACCCAATAAATTCTCTTTACACACATGGGAACATTTTATTCAATGGCTTTGAATAATGGGATTGTTTTCCGGACCACAGCTCAATAGTTGTACACCTATGTTACGACCTGTTGTCACACAGTGTATCAGGCGTTCTTGTTGACAGGTACTATGCTTAAGTCAGGTCACATGAACGCACGAAGCTGGGAGCAATATGTCAGAATTAATGCTTTACCTCAGGACTGTTCAGGTGGACAAAGTGGCTGAAAGACCCGCAATGCCTTTTACAAGGCACACAATTACAATATGCTTGGCCATATAAGTTGCTTTCTACGAATGCAACTTTGTTGCTGGTCACGTTAGCTTTTGTATTGATTTGTTCCGAAAAACTATACTACAGGTTTATGCTACATATATTCGCGATGCCATCAGAGGAATATTAGGGGAAGCAGATAGACACCTCTACCTCTAAGGTTTCGTCGTATTGGCAAATGTAGTTTCGAATAGAAAACTAACAATACAGAGTACTCATAACGCATGGTTGTTTAATGTCATGATATATTATTTGAAATATTTCCATGAACTAGGGTATTTTTGATTTGAAGCTGCCTCCAGCTGCAGGCATGCGGCCTTATCAGATAGCTTGTAATGTGCAGGATAACCTAGGCTATGAAACAAAAATGTTGCACTGTCGGTTTCCGCATGCTTTATGGGATGCCTCGAGAATATATTTCTACCGCTCGCTACGTTTCAATCACCCTACAGACGAATCGTCCTCTGAACTTTTGGCGTTGACACTCCACCACAATGCATTTTTCGTTGATGAGCATCGAATGACGTCAGCCTTCGAATAAAGCTCGTAAAGGTCTCTACGGATCTTTACGCGTCATACCTTAACAGTACCTGGGGGCTTTGAAAACTAACGAACAAAACAGAAAAAAAGCTTTCGGGCATCATTATGCACATTACAAGCGAACTGATAAAGCCACATTCCGGCGGGTGTTAACAGCAACACATAAATAAAGCAATAATGCGTGGCACTATGGTGAAAACTTTACCCAATGTTCAAGGTCTGAAAGTACATTCTCTACGTGAAATAGATACTGCAGGGACAGACAAGCAGTATGCAAGCACTATAACTTTGAGCAAACTTTTCCTGTTGTGATGTTTTTGGCACGGCATCAGGTGTATAAAAAAGTTGGCTGACATTCAAGACGTTTACGATAGTGAATCAAAATCTATGCGCCAAGAATGTTTATCAGTAAAGTCGCTGAGTCAGTTAAGTAGGGTGCCTTTAGAGTCAAAGAACTGCAAGGAAGAGCGAGAGAAAGAGAGAAATAACTTTTAATGCCGAAAGAGTGTAATCATTAGGGCACGTCGGCCTGGCGTGGCCCCCAGGTGGGGTCGACGCTCTGGATCCACGAGACAAGCGCCAGCTGCGTCTTCTCGGCACACGTAAGAAGTGGGTCGCAGCTCTCCTCGGAGGAAGCTGGCAGTAAAGTACGAGGGGTGGTCTTCCCCTACATCAACAAAGGGTGTGTGCCAATGTGACCTTTACTGCACAGTCGCAATCGGGGCCAATAGGGCTGTAGATCCGTCCGCAATTAGTTCCAATCTCGAATAGATGAGAATTGATTGGGTTTGAAGTTTACGCATCATGGTGGCCTGCGCTCTGTCAAAGTCAGAATGGGGAGGCGGGAAGCACCGTCTCGTCTCTCTGTGTAGGTTATAGATTTCGGCAAAAGTAAAGGGGGCCTCGGCAAAGCCTCTGGATCCGCGGAGCCGGCCGTTCGGTTTGTTAGACCTCGAGCTAGTCGTTAGACCCCTTCGTTCTTAGAGCTCCCCGCGCGGGCGTGTACCCAGACTAAGTGGATTTTGTGATCGGGAGTGCGGCCGAGCAGTATGCGTGCAGTGGTTGGCAGATAAGGCATTTCGAGTAATTTTGAATTGCACGTTTAGAGGCACTAAGGACTGTGTGCGTACGCGGGGCGGCGATGGCCAACGCGATCGCAGTTTCCTCCGCCGCAGGGGGAGAGGGAGCGCTATTGAACTGTACTGTCTCTTTTTAAACGCCGCTCCTGAGCTTCCTGAGCTGAACCTTTTAACATGTTCTGAGTGGAGCCTTGGTCTATTATATGTAAACGCAAGACAAACGTCATGCGGAGACATTCATAAAAGCTTCGTGTTTGATGATTTCTACAGAAGGCTAGTGTAATATGCGCTGGGTGGCCGGGACTCTTGAATAGATCAGGGCTGCGCCAAATGTATTCTACTTTTCAGTCCAAACGCAAAGAAGTTTTCACTCTGCGACATATGTTGTGAGTGAGCTGTCCAAAGTGACTGAAATGCCCCGGAGCGGTACGATTGTGCATACCTCGTCCAATGTATATGCGACGTTCGAATGACGAATGATGGGCATAATGAAGGTAATGTTTTGATTCTTGCTTAAACATTTTCATATAGAATTCTAGTCTTTATTAAAATTAACAAAAACGTTTTTACGACACCTGATATTGCAGAAATATTTTAATATATATGTGGGGCTGAGCCAGAAGGAGACTATGGAAGGCGGGCGAACAAGCGGTCGCACAGCCTGGCATTGTTGTCTAGTATTATGACCTCGGGCAGTATCAATCTGATGACCGCTATGTGGTTTCCTGCTAAATCATTGTCAGTAGTAAAAACCAGAGTGCGAGCATTTACTCCTTTTCTTAGGTCTAGCTTGCTGCATTTCTTTAGCTCATCGGATGACTGACAGCGGATATGCCATGTTTTGAAACCAATAGGATAGACTTCTTAGACTTCAGAACAAACATTCATAATGTTCTGATAACATCCCACCTGTCTAATTCACAGTGCTATGGTTTAAATGCCGAACGTGATGCAAGAGTGACTCCACCAATAAAGCAAATTTGATTACCCCAGGGACCTAAATTTCCTCGCAGTATACCTCATTCTCAGATCAACTGTCTAAGATCATGGCAGAGAATTTTCTGTTTGCTGACCATCGCACATTAGACAGACCTAGCTGTTAAGAACATCAGCATACTCACACGTAACGAGGCTAATCGAACCAAATGGCGCTTTCGCGCACACCCTTCTGGCCGATGCCGAGGACGAAGGTGCTCATGCAAGTACAACAACCCGCTAATTATGACGAGGCGGCAAAGAAATGCTATCGCCTTTACAAGAAGAAACACGAGGCATTACTCCAGACTTCAAGACTTTAGATGAAACTGTGTATCCTTCGTTTGAGTGTGGGAACACCATGGATACGCGGGTATGACGATTATGACGTATATGAAGAAGTGATTCGCAGTGAATTGTCTAGGCCTACACTGTTGCTCAAGAGGGGTTTAGAGCAGAATAAAGTGAATCCATTCAATCCGTGGATAGCTTCGGTTGTAAATTCCAACATGGACCTACAGGTCATACTTGACGTCTATGCCTGTAGTTCTTACGCTGTAGAGTATGTCAACAATGCTAATCGTGGAGTATCCAACTTGGGAAGAGCGATCAAGACCTTGATTGACGAAAATCCGGAGGCTCCACTTGCGTTCGAAACTGCAATGCGTCAGCTCCGAGTAAAGAGGCTTAATGTGATTGAAATATCCGCCTAGGAAGCGTCTTGGTTACTACTGCGTTTTGAAATGTGCCACACAAGCCGTGATGTCATTTACGTAAACACTCATTGGGCGGAATGACGCCATCGGAGTCGTACGGCGACGACTGAGTTGGAAAAAAAGGGATCGCACCACACTAGTTCTGACAGTTGGCATAAATCTTTCATTGAGCTGTGCGAAGAGCTGCCGCTTGAGATGAAGTAACATATATTCTGAACTGATATCTGAGTATAACCCAATAAAATTGAAGAAGTGTCAGAAACGAGCTATCCTCAAATGCTGAAACTACCACATACATGACACTGTAGACTATAAGCGCGCACCTGCTATTATACACGCCCTTTCGCAAAGAGCTTGTTCGATGACAATACTACACAAGTGATCACCTAAGTCAAGCAGCAGTATTCTGCTGACGTCGCCGTTGCCGAGTTTATGGCCGCTTGCACGTCGCTTGGTCGTGATTGCCGACGAGATGATCCGAAAGGAGGAGAACAAGGACTGCCTGAACAATCGAGCGCTGACACTGTGACTAGTTTGGTGTATAATAAGACGAAATGACGACGTCATACCTATAGCAGATTTCTACGAGAAATAATAATGCTGATTGAGAAACAGGCAGCGCTGATACGAAAAGTCATACACCATGTGACAGAAAAGTCTGCTAAACCAGCGCAGATCTTTACTGGACCAACTGGCTGTGGGAAAACGTTTAGACTAGGTCATGATGTATACAACTGGTACTGCCGTAAGCAAATCATCTCATATGGCGACGGCCATGAATGTAACGCGATGAACGCATACGTGGCCTCTGCAACACCTGTAAAGGCTGCCGTTGTTCTTAACAATGTGACCGTTCATTCTCCCTTAAAATAGTAATGACCAACAGACGAGAAGAAAAGAGATTGTTGTTTAATGACTTAAACACTTTTCGGATGCTGTTTCGCGACGTGAGATTCATCATAGCGGATAAAGTCAGTGTGCTATCATCTGAAGTGATGAGACAAGTGGACATGCGGCTGCGAAAAATGAGGCCTTCAAGGATGACCGAACCATTCGGAGGGTTTAATGTAATCTTCTCCTGGAACCTCAGGCTGTTTCCACCCATGCGAGCCAGTGAGATATAGAACAGACCGCGAAGCTGCAGTAGCATATACAATACGTCCGTTCTCCCGTGGCACCAGCTCTCTTACCACCCCTAACCGAGGTGGTCAGACAGAGCGATGCTGTCTCCTCGTCTCTACGCACAAAGATTGGGGATGGCAATGACTTGAAGGGGGATAAGATTCGTATGAACACAGAACGGTTCGTCACGCGAGAGGTGGCTGCTATAACATGCGCCACTGCCGTCCGCAACTTCTATAGCAACAGACGTGGATGCCTATATTAGATTGGTTGCCGAGTCTTGTGAACATAAACAAGAATGCATAGCCAACCACGTCGTGACCTTTCATCGTAGCAGACAGGAAGAATGTGAAGCACTTGTTCGGATTGAAGAGCTTAGCCGCGTTGAGAGTGATAACGTGTCGGGGCGAAGTGAATATCAAAAGGCCATTTGTATGTATTTATTTATGTATGTATTACACACTTGTTCTGTGGACACCTGCACCGCACCGTAGTAGTAGTAGTAGTAGTAAAAAACATTTATTTTAACAGAGGAGTTCGGGGCGCGCAGGCCTCTGGGCCTCCGCACGGCCCCACTACACTCAAACGTTCATGTTCCTACGGTTCATGACGTCGGCAGCTCGGTCTGTGGCGGTCTTTTGCCGGACCGGGTCTATGAAGGTGAGAGTTAAAGCGGAAATAGAGAAAGGGTGCCGTATTGGAGGGCTCCGGACTAATTTCGACCACGTGGGGATCTTTAACGCGCACTGACATCGCACAGCAGACGGACGCCACTTTGTTTCGCCTCCATCGAAACGCAACCGCCAGCGGCCGGTATCCGTAGCACTCCACTACGGCTCCTCCTTCTCTCCTTCCACTTTCACTCCCGCCTCCCTCCCTTCCCTTACGGCATGGTTGAGGTGTTCACAGAAAACAAGTGAGACAGTTACCGCGCCTTTCCCTTCCTATAAATCAATCATTCAGATTGAACCGAGGTATTCCGTTCGATCCCGGCCGGTACTCCGACCACTGCCCCGCCGGGGCGGCGCAGTGGTTGGCGATGCTCTACAACTGTGCCCAAGGATGTAGGAATGAATCCTCGGCGGTCGTTGTGCAGTGCAGGCAATATGATAGACAAGATGTGTACGGCCATTACATGTCAAAGAACACCAGTTGGTCGAAATTTGCTGATCCCTTTAATACGGCGTCTCTCATAGCCTGAGGCACTTTAGGATGTCAGACCCTAAAACGAAACCAAATATCTGTACAGCCCTAAGCAGTCCGCCCCGCCGGGGTGGTGCAGTGGTAAGACGCCCGACTACTGTGCCGGAGTTCCCGGGTTCGAACCCGACCGCGGCGGCTGCGTTTCGATGGAGGTGAAACGAAGTGGCGTCCGTGTGCTGTGCGATGTCAGCGCACGTTAAAGATCCCCAGATGGTCGAAATTGCTCCGTAGCCCTCCACTACGGCTGTTCTTTCTCTCTTTACACTTTCATTCCCACCTTCCTCCCTTCCCTTACGGCGCGGTTCGGGTGTCCACAGAGCAAGTGTGACAGTTACTGCGCCTTTCCCTTCCCGTGAACCAATTTAACTTTTTAAGCAGTCCTCTTTGACGTAGTCGGACTGAGTTCTGCAGTGCACATTGTTCACTACAACTGCAGTTTCAACAACCACTTCGAAAGGATGGTGGAAGCGATAAATTTGTGGAAGCACTGATAAAGTTGTGGTTGCGACTGTAGGAAGTAGGAAAAGAAAATTCACGGGCCTGCTAATGGCTGTGTAGCTGGGCCACCTCCGCTACCTGTGCGGATAGAAGAGAAAATAGAGAAGAAAGAAAAAGAAGAGGGAGAGAAAGACGCGCGTCGAAACAGCCGTCCTCCATCATCGAAGTGGTGGCGGGTGCAATAACGGCCTACAACAGGTAAAGATTCAGTGGCAGGCTAGCTAGCCCCCGCCGCAAGCGGCGTTGACCTACCGTCCCATTCCCGTAGGGCCAGGAACAGCCACCCTTCACCACCTCATTCGATTAAGTTGGCGAGACGGGTGGTGCTCGTTAGAAGCACACCTAGCAGCAAGACTGTTTCTTATGCTAGTTGGTGGGCTTTGCTCATTTTGACAAAGGCCTGAATCGCAGGAAAGACTAGGACTTGAGAGCCAGGGTAAGAAGCGTGAACTTAAAAGTAAATATTAGGAGAACAGAATAAATAATACATTCTGAAGAAAGCGCTCGAAAAATGAGAAATAAGATGAGACTCATCTCATGCTCATGTCATGACTATCGAGAAACGCGATTTCCTTTACCGAAAAATTTATTCGGTGAAGCTCCGACAAACACAGTGGCGTCCTTGCAAATCAAATGTGTTTCGATTATTTCACGTATGCATCGATTCTTGTACTTTACCTGAACAGGGAACTTCCCGAACACTGGTTTGGGGGCTCTGCAGGGCAATCATAGCTATTTTCAGTGTGGTGCAACCAAGGCAGGGCAACTTGTCTGTACAATGCTATCAATGGCCTAATAAAACGTGCAAGGCATTGCTCGGGGAGTGCATTGGTGACGCAAGGAGCAAGAATAGGTGTGTGCGTAAAATGATCGAGGCATGTTTAATTATTAAGAATAGATATGTGTGCGTCAGGACTTCGTCGGCGAACCTGTCTGAAAAGAAAATAGCTTGCTTCGATAACCACGGCATGAGTGTACGATGAGTGTCATCTTAGTTTTCCTTTTCGAGCGCTTTCTTCTGTATATATACTTCCGTGCTCGAAATAAATATTGTTTTAAATTCAGCGCTTTGTCCGTACTGCTGTTTGGATCTGTCCTTTTTCTGGCGCGATGGCCGCAGCTTCGGCGCCTTTCTTGCTGTGTTTGACACATATTCCAATTTGTCTGGAGCGCAGTTGAACGCCAGTAAAAGCCGCGCGCTGCGATTTGGCTCTTTCGCGGACCCTCTCCCAGTTTGTGTTCCATTTGTCGACGCGGTCCGTGTGCTGGCCGTATTTTTCGAAGCAAGCGGCGTATCAACGCGGACGTGGCAGGATGTGGTAGCGCGTGCCACAAGAGCGATGTCAGGGGCCGCCTACTTTGCACTTTCCGTACAAGCAAAAGTCGGGGTCGTAAAGGCTAAGGCGTACGCCGACGCGCTCTACGTTTCGCGCGTTGCGCTGATCCTGCGTCGAACCGCAGGTCGCCTCGCCTCCCTAGCTGGGCTGTTTGTCTGGGTGGCGGGGCAGCTCATGTCGCGCGCCGTTTCCTTCACCTACCGCAAGAAAGGGGCAGCATCGGGCTGCCATGCGTCAACACGATGGGCCGAGTGCTCGCGTTGAAACTGGTCGCCACGCTGCTCAATGATCCGCTTTACCCGGGGCCTCCCTGTTAGAGTACTGGCTGAGCACAGCTCGCCGGGCCTTTACTGTAGACCGGCACCTGGGCCCACAGGGCGTAAGGCCTCACATGTTCTACCAAACGGTAGCAGGCTTTAGGACAGCTGCGGTCGACAGCGACCTGCCTGACCTCAATATTGTCACGTCTCGGTAGAACACCAAGGAGAACCTAGCGATAGATGGTTTGAATGGTCGACCAGAACAAGTCTTGCGTTCAAGCTTCTTTCACTTCCAGGCTCGCGCTTGTCGTCTCAGATGTCATCTTTTGCGTCGTCTTCTATATGCGTCATTTGCCCCCCTCCTCGGGAAGCATCGTCTCGATGAGGTCAGTCCGAGTTGTACGGCTTCATACGCACAACGTGGACGACGTCTGCTTGTTGCTGGCGTCGCTTTGATGTCGACACCTTGTCTGGCACCACCTCATAAGTGACGTCGGTTAAACGTCGCTGGACAACATAGGGCCCGAAGTATCGCTGCAATAATTTTTCGGAGAGTCCACGGCGGCGAATAGGAGTCCAGACCCACACTTTGTCGCCAGGTTCGTACATGACATGTCGGTGTCTCTGATTGTAGCGTCGTGCATCATGCTCTTGCTGATTTTTGATTCGCACACGCGCTAGTTGTCGAGCTTCCTCTGCACGTTGAGCGAATTCCTCGGCGTCCTGATCGAGATCATCGGTGTCAGCTGCATTTGGGAGCAACATTGCATCCAGCATAGTTGTTACTGGTCGCCCGTGAAGGAGGCTGAATGGTGTCATACGAGTGGTGTCTTGGCGTGCCGTATTGTAGGCGAACGTGACGTAGGGAAGAATTTCGTCCCAATTCTTGTGGTTCACGTCGACGTACATGCAAAGCATGTCTGCGATGGTCTTATTGAGACGTTCCGTCAACCCATTGGTTTGGGGGTGATAGGCTGTAGTTTTACGATGACTGGTGCCACTGAGGCGGAGAACGGTCTCCAAAAGTTCGGCCGTAAATGCAGTTCCTCGGTCTGTTATAATGAGTGCCGGGGCGCCATGCCTCAGGACAATGTTCTCAATGAAGAACCGAGCTGCTTCAGCGGCGGTACCCCTTGGCAGAGCCTTGGTCTCCGCGTAGCGGGTTAGATAATCTGTGGCGACAATTATCCATTTATTCCCGGCTGTGGACGTCGGAAATGGTCCCAGGAGGTCCATGCCGATTTGTTTAAACGGTGTCTTTGGCACTTGAAGAGGGTGGAGTAGGCCAGCTGGTTTTACAGGAGGTGATTTACGGCGCTGGCAGTCTATGCACGTACGTACATAGTGTTTCACTGTCGCCGGCAGTTTTGGCCAGTAGTATCCATGCTGCACTCTAGCCAAAGTGCGGGTGTAGCCTAGGTGACCGGCGGTTGGCTCGTCGTGACACGCTTGCAAAACTTCACTGCGGAGAGCTGATGGGACGACGAGTAAATGACTGTTTCCCCCTGGGCGGAAGTTCTTCTTGTAAAGTACGTTGTTGCGAATAAAGAACGAAGGCATTACTCGGGCGAAAGCCTTGGGCACAACCGTAGTTCGCTTTTCCAAGAAATCAATAAGAGGGAGCAATTGCTGGTCCTCTCGCTGCTGTTGGGAAAGCGTTGCGTCATCTATGACACCTAAAAACGCAGTGCCTTCATCGGTCATAGTGGAAGGTTCGACCGGCGCTCGGGAAAGGCAATCAGCATCCGTGTGCTTCCTTCCAGATTTGTAAATAATGGCCATGTCAAATTCTTGTAATCGAAGGCTCCAACGCGCGAGTCTCCCTGAAGGGTCCTTTAGGTTCGTCAGCCAACAGAGAGAGTGATGGTCGCTAACGACTTCAAAGGGGCGAGCGTACAAATAAGGGCGGAACTTCATAACCGCCCATACCACTGCAAGGCATTCTTTTTCGGTTGTCGAGTAGTTCGCTTCCGCTTTAGATAGGGTCCTGCTGGCGTAAGCAATTACTTTTTCCACACCATCCTGGCGCTGCACCAGCACAGCACCTAAGCCCACGTTGCTGGCATCCGTATGAAGCAGTGTAGGGGCGTCGTCATCAAAGTGTGCCAGAACAGGTGGTGTCTGTAAACGCCTCCGCAGCTCATTAAAAGCTTGTTGCTGTTCTTCACCCCAGCTAAAGACAGCGTTGTCACGCGTCAACGAAGTTAATGGCCAGGCAATTCGTGAGAAGCCAGCAATAAACCGACGGTAATAGGCGCAAAGACCCAGGAAGCGCCGTAATGTCTTTTTGTCCGTAGGTGTTGGGAACTTGGCGACTGCGGATAGCTTTTCAGGATCAGGCCGCACACCTTCTTGGCTAACGACGTGGCCTAAGAACTGCAGCTCCTCGTAACCGAAGTGGCACTTCTCGGGCTTTAGGGTGAGGCCTGCAGATCGTATGGCCTGAAACACAGCTAGCAAACGGCGTAGATGCTCTTCAAATGTGGCCGAAAACACAATCACGTCGTCAAGATACACCAGGCATGTTTGCCACTTAAGTCCCGAGAGCACAGTGTCCATCAGCCTCTGAAATGTTGCTGGTGCAGAGCACAAACCGAACGGAAGCACCTTGAACTCATACAATCCGTCGGGAGTGACGAATGCTGTCTTCTCCCGATCCCTCTCATCTACTTCTATCTGCCAATATCCACTTTTCAAGTCCATTGATGAGAAGTAACGTGCATTTCGTAGGCGATCAAGGGAATCGTCGATGCGAGGAAGAGGGTACACGTCTTTTTTAGTCACTTGGTTGAGCTTGCGGTAGTCTATGCAAAATCGTAAGCTGCCGTCCTTCTTTTTAACAAGCACCACGGGGGAAGCCCAGGGGCTCTGTGGAGGAGCGGCGGCGGAAGCCCCGGGACTTGTTTTCCCTGCTGACCGGAGGATCGTCCTCGATTTGGGCAGTGTCGGCATTGAAGTGTTGGCGAGCAGAAGCAGGCGGAAAGGCTTGCCCCTCTTCGCGGTAGCGGCAGTACCGATACACGTGGCCAGGTTGTCCGCAGTAGAAACAGAGTGGCCGGTTATCATAACTGCGCCACCTGTCAGTTCGGCGTGGTTGAAAGCGCCTGGAAGGCGCCCACTGAGGTCCATGGAAGAGTCGCGTCTCCTGACGGCTCGATGAGCTCGGTGGGGCGTAGTCTGGAGGCGGGCGACGAAGGACTGCGGCATAGCTCTCATGTTGCTGCTCCTGGTAAGGTGCAGGGACGTCGGCCGTGAAGCTGACTGGTTGTGGAGCGTGGTATGGCTCCGAAATAGCTGCCGCGTTGTCGACGAGGTGAGATTGATTACATGGTGCAGACGGTGATAAGGCATACCGAATTTCATTCCTGACGGTTTCCACAAGGGCCTGTGATGACTGAGCCTTCGTAGCCGTAATTCGCTGGAGCTCCTCAAGGACAATTTCTCTAATGAGGTCTCGAAGAGCGGTCCTATCGGTTGCATTCAGCGCCGCCGCAGTCGTCGAAGCACAGTTAACGGGTCGGTTGTACTGGCGGCACCGGTCTTGTAGGGCTCGCTCTATAGCAGTAGCGTCCTTAACGAACTCTCTCACCGTTTTAGGTGGGTTGCGTACCAAGCCGGCAAACACCTGTTCTTTTACACCATGCATGAGATGCCGTAGCTTCCTTGGCTCACTCATATCAGGGTCGGCACGGCGAAAAAGGCGAGCCATGTCTTCCGCAAACATAGCCACGCTCTCATTTGGCTTCTGGATGCGCACTTCAAGCAGGCGCAGCGCATTGTCCCGTCGGTCAGTTCTCGCGAAAGTGTCGACCAGCTGGCAGCGGAAGTCATCCCATGTGGATAAGCTGGCCTCGTGGTTTTCAAACCACGTTCTAGCATTATCCTGAAGGGCAAAATAAACATTACAAAGCTTCTGGTCTGCGCTCCACTGGTTTATCTTGGCCACTCGCTCAAACTGGTCGAGCCAGTCCTCCACATCTTCAAACGCTTCCCCGCGAAAGCACTCTGGCACCTTGGTGTTCTGTAGAGTCACCGGCGTAGGGTTGGTATGTGCCATGGCTTGGGAGGTCTGAGGAACTTGGGCTTTTGAGGAGTCGTTCGGTAGATGACTGTACTCCGGCGCTAGGCCTATAAGGCGGCGGCTAGCACGATGGACAGGCGTGTCGACGTTTGGGATCCGCTGTGGACTGCCGGAAGGAGTCCTATGCATACCCAGCACCTCCACCAGTGTCACGTCTCGGTAGAACACCAAGGAGAACCTAGCGATAGATGGTTTGAATGGTC
Organism: Amblyomma maculatum; assembly: GCF_055883805.1. Lineage (NCBI taxonomy): Eukaryota > Metazoa > Arthropoda > Arachnida > Ixodida > Ixodidae > Amblyomma > Amblyomma maculatum. The sequence continues at coordinate 59,389,753 of NC_139351.1, read as the reverse complement.
GACCAGAACAAGTCTTGCGTTCAAGCTTCTTTCACTTCCAGGCTCGCGCTTGTCGTCTCAGATGTCATCTTTTGCGTCGTCTTCTATATGCGTCAATATTTTTGAAGGGCCCGCAATGCAAGTCAGCGAGATGGTTGCCTCTTCGCGTCTAAACCGCGATGACCAGCTCCGCACGGCCGTCAACAAGTGGCGTCGGTGGGCAGTGAGCCGGGTGCCTTCCGAGGACCGCGATTTCGAGTGGCGCCAGCGATGGGGCGTGTTACCCACGCGAGAACGCCTCGCCATGTGGCATGTCGTGCCGAATGACCAATGCCCAAACTGCGGCCGCACGGAAACCATAAGGCACGCGTTCTTTGAATGCCCAGTCGCGTTCGTCATGTGGCGCTTAGTAAGATGTTCTTCGTGCACGGTGGCCCTGGCGCCAGGCCACCACGCGGATGTTTTGCGCGGCTAGTAATCGCCTGTGTATATTTTGTGCTGTGGAAGAGGCGTTGCCTTGCTGAAGTCCGTAGACAACCAGCCAGGGCCATGTACCCAGCGCTGCAGCGACTGCGTCTTCTATTGTGAAAATATCTTTGATCAACTGGACAGAGATGGAGAGGCGCGGTTTCTTCAGCGCTGGAACACTCGTTTCTTCGTCGTTCGGGATGGCAGGCTTGTTATGCCAGCTTTGCCATACTAACCCCTCCCCCTTTGTTACGTACCTCGAATCATGAGGAAGTGTATTGCCATATAAGATTTAATCATCTGTCATTAAGTTTCTCATTGTAATTCCTTTTGAGCTTGTGTTCTGTAGGTATTGATGAACATGGAATAACTATTAACATGTGATTGTTGCTAGTATCGCACCTTTCGTTGTCCTCCAATGTTTTTACTACAATGCGTGTGTGTGTGTATATACAAGTACCTATGTGTGTGGACGACAATAAATTCCCTCTACTCATTTTTGCGCTTTGGGCTCCACCAAAATGAACATCTAGAACGTTTTCTTTTCGGATTTAGAAGACAATTCTTTCATGCGAGCTTCGAAAAAGATCCTAATTCTCGAAGGTTCGCTTTTTGCCGCAGTTCAGCAGTTTTAGAAACGCAGATCTCGGTGGAGAAGTTTAACCCAAGCTACTAAAATCGCCTTTGATGTGTACGGTGTATTCAATGAAATGAATACGACCTGTTAATGGGTTAACGGCGTCTTGGAGCATAAGTACAGGCGATCTGGTGACAAGGAAATAGTTCCCGAGCAGAACATGTTTGGCGCTGTGTGTAGAATTTCGATCGCTTTGCACCCAGCGTCACACTATCAATATTTATCGCAACAGACTTTAAGATCTTACGTACGGCTCTATAGGCTCGAGCCATAAAGCTGGCCGCAACAACTGTAGTAGTCTGTGTCGTTGCGGTCGACATGAAGTTTGCCCCGAAATATTCTTCGCCACCCTGTATACGCAGTGCCTGGTGTCATCGATGGTACCGGCACCATGGAAGAATGCAAACATTATCCTCATTCATAAGAAAGGGGACTCTAATGACCTTAAAAATTACAGACCAATCCGCTTACTGTCTCTTACGTATAAGGTATTTACTAAGGTAATGGCTAATAGAATCAGGACAACCTTAGACTGCAATCAAGCAAGGGATCAAGCAGGTTTTCGGAAACGGTACTCTACTATCGATCATATCCATACCATCAATCATGTGATAGAAATATGCTCGGAATATAACCAGCCCTTATACATATCATTCCTTGATTACGAAAAAGCATTTGACTCAGACTCAGTTGAAACATCGGCGGTGATGCAGGCATTGCGAAATCAGGGGGCAGACGAGCCCTACGTGAAAATGCTGGAAGATATATATAGCGGCTGCAAAGCAACCATAGTTCTGCATAAAGAAAATAACAAAATTCCCATAAAGAAAGGTGTTAAGCAAAGAGACACAACCTCCCCAGTACTATTCACAGCTTGCTTAGAGGAAGTATTCAGAGACTTGGAATGGGAGCAGTTAGGTTTGGGGGGAGATGGAGAATACCTCAGTAATCTGCGATTTGCTGATGACATTGCCTTTATAAGCAACTTGGGAGATGAACTGTAAATAATGATTGATGCCCTAGACAGTAAAAAGTAGAAATGTAGGCTTGAAAATCAATATGCAGAAGACTAAGGTAATGTTCAACAGCCTCGGGAAGGAACAGCAGTTTACATTAGGTAGCGAAGTACTGGAAGTAGTAGGAGAATATGTCTACTTAGGACAGGTAGTAACCACAGATCCGGACCATGAAAAGGAAATAACAAGAATAAGATTGGGATGGAGCGCATTTGACAAGCACTTGCAGATTATGTCTAGCAGCTTACCGGTATCGCCAAAGAGGAAAGTATATAACAGTTGCATCTTACCTGTACTCACCTATAGCGCTGAAACGTGGAGGCTAACCAAGAGAGTTCTACTTAAGTTGAGGACAACCCAGAGGGCTATGTCACGAACATTGATAGGGGTAACATTAAGAGATAGGAAGCGTGCAGAGTGGGTCAGAGAAATAACTCAAGTTACCGACATTCTAGTGGAAATTAAGAAGAAGAAATGGACATGGGCAGGACATGTAGTGCGAAGAGAGGATAACCGATGGTCGCTGAGGGTAACAAAGTGGATTCCAAGGGAAGGAAAGCGTAGCAGGGGGCGGCAAAAAGTTAGGTGGGCGGATGAGATTAAGAAGTTCGCAGGGGTCAAGTGGATGCAGCTAGCACAGAATCGGGTTAAGTGGAGAAATATGGGAGAGGCCTTCGCCCTGCAGTGGGTATAGTCAGGCTGATGATGATGATAATGATTTGATGCAATTTTAGTAATTAACAAGTTATAGCAGATGTGAAGAAATGCTTCGTGGAGCACTGCATAGCGAGAAAAAAATAAATCGTTAGTTTAAGCTATCTGCAGCGCTTTCCGCTTATTTTAAATCGTTTTGGCATTTCTTTATTTTTATTCATTTCACTTTTTTCATGCTTTTCTTTATATCCAAACTATCCTGTCTACTCATTGAAGCATAGTCTGCGAAAGCTTGCAGGAAATGATATTTTGTCACGTGTAGCTGCGAAAACATCACTTGTGACGAACCGAACTGAACACAAGGGTGTTACCATTGCGGCACGATTTCCGACAAAACCACCTGTGGCCTTCTTGCTCACGTTTACGAAGCGGAGAAATGCTGAAATTACATCTAGTTGCTGGAGATGTTTCGTTTTATTCTACCGGTTACTACAAACAAAATGTGCGGTTGTTCTGAACCTAAAAGGCCTGCCTGTCTACTACGAGTTGGATGCCGCAATTCTCTAATAAAGAAACATATATTCAACTCTTTAATATCAAGCTTTAAAGAAATAAGCATATTCGTTGCGGTCACCATCCGCAGTTAGATACAGTGCTTAATAGGTCGTTTTTCAACTCCTTATGCGACATTATAAAACGAGCTTTTCATATGTGGCAAGATTTTTTTATTTTATTCAGTGATTATGTGGGCAGGATAAAAGGAGGTAATTAGTCTCCTGACGAGGTCCTGGCCCCACTGGGCGCAACAGCAGCGGGTACAAAGTACAGGCAATGCACATGCAACTACATACAACAATTATCACCATATTTAACTACACATGAGTAAAAAAAAAGACAAGAAACAAGAACATCGTGTTAAAAACTGTCACCACAGTACAAAATACACTTTCAGACACGTGCCAATAAGAAAACATAAGGAAATGTAACAACTGTTATGAAACTCTGGAACAATGTAAAGGAATAGCACAATACATTGCGATTTCACATCTACTTTAGTCATGTATTTGGTTTTCTATTGAAGTGAAAAGAGGTTTTTATTCTCCGTTGGCAGGGTTATACTTGTTCTTGCGATATCAAGTATGCCTAGGTAATTATTACATAGTTTCATGATTTGATTATCAATTGTCTGTTTATAATAATTAGTCCGAGGTTTATCTACAACAATAAAAGTCCTCCGCAGATTGTGGCCAGTATTCCTATTTAGATAATGACCAGAAAATCTATTATAATTGCTCGACGCTTCAGAAAATACGTACACAGATAATTCCTGCATGTATATATTGTGGAAAGGTAGGATATTATGTGTTGCCATGAACGTTACGGTGTCTAAGCTTTCCTTATATAATACTCTAATGGCCCTCCGCTGCAGTGCAAATATAGTCTGTTATTATCAGTCTTAATTCCGGTACCCCATACTAAACAACAGTAATTAAAGAGAGAGTGTATTAGTGAGAAATAGAGCTGTTTTTTGAGCCTGACAGGGATAAGGTTTCGAAGGCGGCTTAACATTCCAAAAAGCATGAACATAAGATGCGGCTGGAGAATGATCTGCATCTGAAAACGGCGCTTAGAGAGGGCGTTATGCTGCTTTCATCGAGCAAAGTTAAATCACCAATTGAAGCATTCGCGGAACAGTATGCTAAGCTCAACATGCAAGATGTTTCTGTAGGCAGCATGGTGCGCTTGCACATTCCGTGCAGGAACCCTTGCTGATGCCTGTTTACCGCAAACATTTCTTCAGAAGATGACTGAAATGGCTGGTTGGTTGGTTGGCTGGTTGGTTTGTGGGGTTTAAGGTCCCAAAGCGACTTAGGCTATGAGAGACGCCGTATTGGGAGGACTCCGGAAATTTCGACCACCTGGGATTCTTTACCATGCACTGACATCGCACAGCACACGGGCGCTTTGCTTTTCGCCTCCAGCGAAAAGCTGCCGCCGAGGCCGGGATTCGATCCCGCGTCCTTGGGAAGAGTAGTCGAGCGCCGTAACCATTGCGCCACCCCGCGGCAGCGTTTTTAAAAGCTAAAATAGAACATAACTGAACGTATACAGTCACAAATCATTCAAGTCTCATTCTGATATTTTCAGTGTTTCTCGCTTTGTTCGCTGAAAAAAATAATTGAATAATAATAATAATAGTTTTTCGCAGGAAAGTGAATGCGCATTATCTGTCACTCTTGCTCTGTGGACACCTGAACCGGGCCGTAGGGGAAGCGAGGAAGGCAGGAGTGAAAGAGGAAAGAGAGAAAGGGGTGCCGCAATGGAGGGCTCCCGAGCAATTGCGACTACGTGGTGATCTTCATTTTGAACAGTTTAGCTTTTATCCCAAAATGCCAAGGCTTCTCAGGCCTTCACATCTCTAGTCCAAAGACAATATTCTGTATCATATAGATAAACAACTACATACTCTTAGAGGTGGACATGCCTCTTTGTCACTGTCCGAAGCAACGGCTCCCCGCCGTGGCGGCTCAGAAGTTAGAATGCTCGCTGGTGACCCCAAAGACGCGGTTTCATTTCGGCCGCTTCGGCTGGTTTTAACGTAGGCGAGGAGAAATGCGCTTCCCTTCTGTGCAATGTCAGTGCACGTTAAAGATCTCTCATGGTCGATATTGCCCAAGCATTCCATTACGTCTTTCTTGATAGCCTGTGCCGCTTTGGGACGTTTAAGCAAATAAACAAGCAGAAACAGGTGAAAGCCTTTCAAAAACGCATTTCCAATGCCACGGATGTGCACTTTGTCAATGAAGCAGAAACATGCCCATCCCCCGCCCCCCTTCTTGTGCCTTTTCATGCGTTTATTCGAACGCCTTCCCTACAACGCCTACCATTACCAGAGCTTTTCCTGAACAAGGCGGCCTGTGACGTTCCTCTGTTCAATCGCAATATGATCACCATTGCAAGTCGCTCTAAGTCACCAATCCGCAATTTACCCGAAGGTCATAAATCCCATCCTTCCGAGCCCATCCTCTTGAAATACCTTCAAACATAGCCTATCTAAACACAACTTGCAATTCACTGATTACATTGTCTTTCTGAGGAACTCAGGGAAGAATTGCAAATTACGGTTAATCTCGACAGAGAAGCCAGGAAAGAAGGAGCAAAAATTAATATGGAGAAGACTAAAGTAATGTTACACAGCCTCTGAAAAGAACAGTTTACAATAAGTAGGGAAGCACTGGAAGTTTTAAACGAATAAGGTTGTCGACGTATATCTGGACCACGAAAAAAAATTAATTGGCGGATCAATCTAAGAAGGTGGGCATTTGGAAAGAACTCGCATTTCATGTCTAGTAGCCGACCGGTTTTCATTAATATGAAAGTGTGTAAGAGCTATACCTCGCTGGTACTCACATGCAGGTAAGTAATGTCGAGGCTATGGAACATGATTCTACATAAATTGAGGAACACGCAGAGTGTCGAATGAAAGATTGTAGGGGTAATATTACGATACAGAAAGCGAATGGAGTGGACCAGGGAATAAACTGCCATAAATGACGCTCAAGGTCAAGGAGAACAAATGGATATAGAAAGAACAAAAAATAAGAGGAAAACTGTAAGTCGCTAATGGTAACAAATTATACTCCAAGGGAAGGCAAGCTGGCAGGGTGTGAATAACCTTAGGTAGGCGGATGAGGCTAAGACGTGTCAGGGGTCAGGTGGATGCTGGTAGTATCGCACCTGGTTGACCGGAGTAATGAAGCAGAAGCCTGTTACTCTGCATTAAGTGTAGTGTTGCTGATGATGATAATGTTGAGGAACGCGAGCGTGTTTTTTCGAGCACGCAGCGCCCAATGTTTTACTGACTAGGGGCCCCGGGCGACGTAGCCCCGCTGACTGCCCGGAACTGCCTCCTCTCCTGTCATGAGATAAGCATAATTACCGTTCTGATGGGTCTTGTATACCTCCTTGCACGCTGAAAAACCTATAGGCATCGCTTTTTTTGTGCAGCGTTGTCTTCAGACTTGCACTTTACCCACTCATACGTTTTGCCCCCTCGCGCTTCCAGCTATCTACACAATATATCTTGCTCTTAATATTCTTGGTTAAAAATCAATTCTTAATACAAAATCAGTTTTCAAATGTTCCTAAGCTCGCCTGCCCGCTACTGTCTCAACACGCTTTAATATCCGCATGACACGAAACTCATGTTTTCGAAATACCATACTCTATTTTTCCATACAGCTTGTTTAGAGGAAGTATTCAGAGACTTGGAATGGGAGCAGTTAGGGATACGGGTAGATAGAGGATACCTCGCTAATCTGCGATTTGCTGATGACATTGCCTTGCTAAGCAACTCGGGGGATGGACTGCAAATAATGATTGATGCCCTGGACAGGAAAAGTAGAAAAGTAGGCTTGAAAATCAATATGCAGAAGACTAAGGTAATGTTCAACAGCCTCGGAAGGAACAGCAGTTTACATTAGGTAGCGAAGTACTGGAAGTAGTAGGCGATTATGTCTACTTAGGGCAGGTAGTAACCGCAGATCCGGACCATGAAAAGGAAATAACAAGAAGGATAAGATTGAGATGGAGCGCATTTGGCAAGCACTCGCAGATTATGACTAGCAGCTTACCGGTATCGCTCAAGAGGAAAGAATACAACATTTGCATCTTGCCCGTACTCACCTATGGGGCTGAAACGTGGAGGCTAACCGAGAGAGTTCTATTGAAGTTGAGGACAACCCAGAGGGCTATGGAACGAAAAATGGTAGGGGTAACATTAAGAGATAGAAAGCGGGCAGAGTGGGTCAGGGATATAACTCAAGTTACCGACATTCTAGTGGAAATTAAGAAGAAGAAATGGACATGGGCAGGACGTGTAGTGCGGAGAGAGGATAACCGATGGTCTCTTAGGGTAACAAACTGGATTCCAAGGGAAGGAAAGCGTAGCAGGGGGCGGCAGAAAGTTAGGTGGGCGGATGATGCTAAGAAGTTCGCAGGGTCAAGTGGATGCAGCTAGCACAGAACCGGATTAAGTGGAGAAATATGGGAGAGGTCTTCGCCCTGCAGTGGGTATAATCAGGCTGATGATGATGATGATGATGACTGAAAACAGAGCTGTTATAAGGTTCTAAAGAGAGAGAACAGAAATAAAGGCATCGCCGCCATAGCCGAAACAGCCGAGACTCGCAACTGCAAATCACGTAACGCGCAAAGGATTCCGGAGGCTGACAAATGCTAATTACGTTGCCCGTTTGAATACAGTAATAGGTTTTGCCTGGAATGTGATACAATGCTTTTATCACACGTAAACGACGGCGAAAAGACAACGTAAATGTTGCAAGGCAAATATAAAAATATACTTGGCGGCGCCACAGGCGTCTACTATAGTTTCGGTTATGTTCCGGCTCAGGCACTTCGTGCGCGCTCGGATAGTTTCGTTTTGGACGAGCCGCGCCTAACGTACGACCTCGGAGCAGCAGATGAGCCTTGTATCGAACGAGGCTCAAGACTCGGCACGCACATGCGAAGTATTCTCCGCTCCCCGCGCGCCATTAATCACGGAGTCTCCTCTTGCGTGATAGTGGGCGTAATGATACCATACTACGTAGCAGAAGAAAATACTTTGAATTCGACTGGCGGGAACGAAAAAAACCTCAACTTCTTGTCACAATATCTCAGCAGTAATTCGGATTCTTGCTGCCGGATATGCGGTGACAGTGTCACCAAATGCCGTTTATTAGATTTTGATGGCATATTTGGGTGTCTATAATGTGGTTTTACAGATTCTGACTGCGGTAGTAATTAACAGGTTTTTCGAAAGCACGCGTGCTCTTGTCAGTTATCAATAAATTTTATCCAGCTAAGACGTCCAGAACAGTTAAGTTAAATTGGTTCCCAGGAAGGGAAAGGCGCAGTAACTGTCACACTTGCTCTGTGGACACCCGAACCGCGCCGTAAGGGAAGGGAGGAAGGTGGGAATGAAAGTGGAAAGAGAGAAAGAGGAGCCGTAGTGGAGGGCTACGGAGTAATTTCGACCACCTGGGGATCTTTAACGTGTCCAGAACAGTCGCGTTTTCTAAATTCTCCCAAAATGCGTCGCTATTAGCAGTGACCCGCTACATATCGATGAGCCCTCCTATGCTTACATAGCTTTGCCTATAAGTTGTGTACATATTTATAATACTTATAGCCTATGTTAAGGAGCTTATGAGCCTATATGAAACGCCTGGTGTATGACCTTCAGCAGGAGTGGCAAGTACTGCGACATCTGGACTAATGCTTCAAAAATGTAATCATTAACGAGGTGCTGCAAGCAATCTCTATTAGCGTCTGGTTGAATGTACGACATTGAAATTATTTTCTTCTGCTCACGCTGAGATACATTTTAACTTGAATATAATATTAGGTCGTCAAGCAGAGCTTGTTTATTTTCAATAAACTATTCTATTACATTCCAAGAAGAATGTTGAGTTTTAAAGCAAGATACTTTATCCTATCACTTCAAAAACACGATGGCATTGATCTAATTTCAGTTTTGGTCTTTGTCTTTTACATCGCAATGGAAACGAATTCTTTGCACATCATTTTGTTGTCAACAATGACAAGTTGTTTTACCTATGTGTCTGAACACACAGGTTTGTGATCTTTTCTGAAAAAAATCGGGGCTCTACAATTTCCACGTTACACCCCCTCCCTCCCGTAACCCTTTCTTCATGAAGCGCTTAGCTCGCCTTGGACCAGTTGTAAGACAAGCTGGCCTTCGTGAAGTAAGCCCACATCCAACATAGTAAGCAAAAACTATTAAGTGTGCTCTCTCTCTCTCTCTCTTGAGAAAGGGAAATCACAGTAACAAATACTAAGGCAAAAAGACTGGAAGAGGAAAACATCGCACCGTAATTCAAATGGAGCAGAGAAAAAATGTAAAGGCTAAGTTCCTTTATGATCGGCCAGATATGTGTCAAAGCTTTACCATGCCATGCATGGTTTGTATAACACGTTCTTCTAAATATGCCCTTTCGGCAGTGCCGACAAGAAAAAGCGAGACGAATACGTTATCATGCCGGCGCCGCCAATCGCTGAAAGTGCTTCCTAAAGAGGACACCGGCTGGCTAAAGACCTCTGTAAAGACCGCAGCTGGTGCTACAACAGTTCATGAAATCACTTTCAAGAGTCGTCAACGTTCTTTCCATACACGTCTTAAAATTGTTTTTCCTACTTCTGCGCATATAGCTGTGTAGGATGAGCAGGCACAATTGATTAGATGTTAATTTGCAGCCGCAGTTTCAGATGTGCTCAAACATTGCTGAAGGCATGCATTGAAGGAGGACTTGTTGATTTTACCACCATGAAGGCCACGACGTTACCAGCAGTTGCTCTTCGTCTGGCTATAATGAATGTTTTCCTGACTGACGAATTGCCATTATCACCATTTCAAGAATTCTGCTGTAAGTTGGTATTGTCATCGCCTAAATAACCCCCCGATTTTATCGCATTTTTCTGGAAGTTATCCTCGAAGCTTGTTGGAAATAGTCCAGCTGCTTTGCTATACTGTTTGCCTAAATGTTTCTTCTGGACGCGGAGAAGCAGTCCTTTTAAATATCGTTTGCGCAAGTGGCTGTGTTAGCGTGAGGGCTACTATGCGAGAACTTCTGAGGGAAATGGTTACCTTCTATGCTTGTGACGAAGCAGCTAATGATATTTGCGGATATATGATGCCAATAACAGGAACAAAATAGCACAATAAGTAAGTTGGCGCATTGTATACAACGTTACTTGAGAGATATAAAGCCCATTTCTACCTCCTCGCCTCACTGCGGTTGCTGTTTGGTTAGCACGTTATAGTGCTGAACACAAGGATGCGGGACTATATACCCAGGAGGCCGTCATGACCTCTTTTTGATGGAGGCAAAAAGTAAAGCATATATGTGCTGTGCGATCTGAGTGCATGTAAAGAACCTCAGGTGATTTAACTTTCCGAAGCTCTCCCCTACTATTTTACCCATAGCCTGACCCGCTTTGCGGTGCTAAACACTTTATACTAAGCCAAACGGTTTCTACCTTCTTGATGATACCACTTTTTTTTCATGATCTCTACTTTCGGTGGATTCTTGTTCAATTACTCATGTTCTGGTTTCTCCCCTTCTGCTCTATTTCGTCTTTACGCTCTGCCTTCTTCTTGTTTGTTTCCTACCCTTTTATAGTGAGCCTACCTTTTTTTTCACTTGATGCTCCACAACACATAACACAACAACATGTGCAGCATGTTACATTACCACTAAAAAGGTCAATTTGCCGGCACTATAACAAATTAGGTCGGAAACAAAAGCCATATTTAAGAATGAAGAAAGCGAAAAAATGAATGATTCGACAAGACAGAGTTAGGAGCACTGAAGTGCGTACGCTTATTGCTAGGAAAGAGTTCGAAAATTGCAGAAGTGCCGTTTTTAAAAGAAGGATGCACGAAAAGCGGTAGAACGGGCGAACGTACGTAAGAGCGAATGTAGTTCGCGGGCGCACGGTTGAAAGAAGCGAGGAACAGAAGAACGAATGCAAGAACCAACCAACCAACCAACCAACCCAACCCAACCCAACCCAACCCAACCCAACCCAACCCAACCCAACCCAACCCAACCCAACCAACCCAACCAACCAACCAACCCAACTAACCCAACCAACCCAACCAACCAACCAACCAACCCAACCCAACCCAACCAACCCAACCCAACCCAACCCAACCCAACCCAACCTAACCAACCAACCAACCGGAGAATATGAATTGTCTGCCTTTATCAAAATCGCATTCTCCTATTTGCCAGCCTTGGCGCCGTGCACAAACGCCGCATCCGGAGCAAGCATGCATCTTAGCATAATTATCGCCACCCTTAAACGTCCGGTTATGTCAGCTGTCATGCCGAGTAGCCGCCTTATACGGCTGCATAACGACCGCAGTTTCATATCATGCGTTACGTGCGTACGTGTGCCATGTAGCCCTGCAGTTTCTCCTTGCTGCTCATGACAGGTTACGGTACACAGGTTCCAGTTTCTATCAGCAAAACGTGTTTCCAATAAATTCCACGCTGGTGCAGCAATGTAAATAAAATTGCTTTAGGAAGCCTTTATGCACTCCGACTGGAAACTACACCACGTAGCACTGTAGCAGAAGCTGTAATTTCTAATCGCAAGAAATTAAGGACGTAGCGAGATTTTATTCCAGATCGAGAGGAGGAACTCTAAAGGTATCAAAACCGCCAGGGTATCCAGGTGCCACGAACAGAATAAGGGTCGATTAAGCTTGATTAGGCATTTTTTCACTGCATCTTTCAGTTCTAGCCTCGTCTTTGCAAGTGAAACAAGCTAATTGAGACCACTATATGTGAAATACAATTTTCGAAACCTGGACGGTATCATAATAGACAATATTCGGGTCGGTTGCTCAAACTAAGAGCACGTAGCGATTGCTGTGTGTTCTCGATTAATAGATAACGAGAAGAATTTCATGAAAGCGGTCACAGACAAAGCGTAGAACCAGAGAATGTCAGTTAAAAAAGCGCGATGTTCGGTTGTCGCTATGGCGTAGTGATATAACTGTTATCATCGACAGTGACGATGACAATTATTGGCCGCTGCGAGATGGAACCCATTCACAGCGGAAACGTGTTTCATTTCATTTCAGGATAGAGGACACTAGGACAAATAAATGACGGAGCACAATCTGTGCCTTTTAATCTCCATCTATAGTCCGCCAGCAGCCACTTCCATGCATTAATTTCCATCAGAGACGACACGTCAAAACTGATAGAGAAGTGTGTTCAACGTGCTAGTGAAATTGACCATGAATCGTAGTCTGAGAGTCAAGACATTACCTGCAATCTTGAAGTGCCTCTATGAACTGAGAGAATGTGTTCTGCGCTATATTAATGGCGAACATAGAAAGCATTTAAACAAACCTTTAGATCCCCACTTTTTACAAAACTGGCTGTAAATAGAAGCGCACTCTCCTTCAAAAAATTGATTTCTTTGTATATACATATATATATATATGTTTGGCCCCAGACTGATATTTCGACTAGTACATATTGGTGTGACCAATATTTACGCTCTGGTGAGCATTTTGTTACCACTAAAGTTAAGCTTTTGTGCACTTTTATTCCTAACAGCCCTTTCAAAGAGCACGCGGGTAATGCTCGTAGAATGTTTGGCTGAGGTACACACCGAGGTAAGCTCAGTTTCCCCGTCTTTCTTTGTTCAATATAACCATTAGCATTTTCGGTGCTTTCTTACAGGAGTGGCTCAACGCTACCCGACTAGCGGGTGAAAAGAAATACATTATGGATACAAAATGCAGAGAACTGTTTACAAACGATAATAGATCAGCCGATCCGCGGCACTGTCGAACCAACTTCCTAACCTGTAGGATGCTCTCCAGATACAGAGGCATTTCTCCGAGCTCTAAAGATAGAAATCAGCCGGCATGAGCGTACCACAGAGTACACCGTGATCCGTCACTTTGCTGAAGACCCTGCAATGTCACCGATTGATGCGGCCTAGTTAGAAAGATAACAACCATGGTGATAAGGAAAGGCTTTGGTGCCTCGTATCCGAGTGGTTGCCAGAGGGCGATAATAAATCTAAGGCAACGCTTTGATACCCTTCCATAAAAAAACACGCTAAATCTTTCTACTTTAGCCTCCGGTTCAAAATTTTCACGCTTTTCCCTATTTTATAAACGTTTCTAGAATTGCCCCATTCTACGAGACGAACTCATTTCTGTCCCGTATTTCACCTCATCCCGGCTTGATCATGCACATAAAGTCAGCATCACATCATACAAAACCAAGGCTTGTTCGCAGTCGTTTATTCCCCACACGTCAGCAGATTGGAATCACCTTCCCGGATCGACAGCCAGCATTCAAGACAGCCTGCGATTCCGTGCTACCTTAGCTCACATTGTATACTCAGGCCCTTAACAATTGTAGTCATTGCTGTTACAATTACCAATGTTATTTTACCTTGCACTTACAACTATATTCTTACTATAGAAGCTAAAAATATATAACCAGGAACACGACGCTTGTATTTTTAACTTTGTTCTATACCCTTTGTTCTTATATTTTTGTAACCACTCCCCTCTGAAATGCCCCTGGCCTTAAGAGTAATCATAAATAAATAAATAAAATGTGGGAAGAAGGAAACCCAGAAAAAAAATAAAAGAAAACATAAATAAAGTACGCTTAGGTGGGATGCGCCTAAACGACCGGCAGAAAAAGGCGCTAAACTAACAGTATAGAAGCACGCTTTGCACCTATTTTAAAGCGGCGATGACATAACCTAGAGAGAAAGATAAGAAGACGGAGCAGCTCATAAACACTTCTGCATCCACATTGAACTTCCTTAACTAAACTCGCCTTCGTTAAGGTTTCAGTGAGGGTGCTACTGCGGCTTGTTAATATTTGCTTAATCTTGGCCATCCACACTTCCTTACAGAGCGCTCAATCCACAAAGCAACTGTGTCCAATGTCAATCATAACGATTGTTTATTTAGACCGTTTCCCCGCTTAGAATCCCTGTGACGTTGACCTCTACAGACGCTTGCTACAAGACGACGCCACTATAAAGAAGAAAAAATAAACATCGTTGCCCTTTTAGGAATGACCCTGTCTTTAAACTCGTTTAACAAAGAGTTAATTTTAGATCGCCACTGTCGCCACGTGGTAGCATTTTCCCCACTTCAAGAGAATAACGTGGTCTCAGAAACAAGCTATTGTGGGTCGCAAACTCGGGTTACAGTGCAAATTGAAATTTAAAGCTGCTGTTAATAGGGTAGGCCTTCCAAAATTATATGGTCAGAGAGAAAGCTCTCGTGATTGTCAATCGCCAACTGTCAATTAGGGTTAGATCCCGTAAAAGCTCCTTCATAATTATTCGGAGGGCATCCTTACAGCGACGCCTGTTGTTAAGAATGTACAAATTCTAGATCATATGGTTCTCGATGACTCTAAGTATAATCTTTTTGATATGTAGCCTGCAGAAGACCACGTCCGATCAAAATGCACGGTATTGACACGCTTCAGCATTTTACCGGAAACATTTTGCCCAAACGATGTTAAGGAAGAACCAGACTAAAAGCGTAGAAAAAAAAAAGCAATTATATCTGGCAAAGTAGTCATGCCCAACACATACTGGAACACACCGTTTTTCGTTACTGGAACCCTGTACGGGAAAATAGATTAGTGACAACCAAGAAGACCTATGAAGGCTCCTCGCATTCACGTTTGCTGTAAATGCATGAATTTCGTCCCTGTGTATCAGCCTGTCGATTGGGACCAACTTCGTCACAATCACTGCCACTGCAGAAAAGATAAAATACCGAACTTTCAAATGGGTGAAATGATTACAGTTGTTCAACACATTAACCGGATTTGCCAAGCCGAGCACCTGTTGCAGCCTACAAGCCGCCGCTTGACTTTTTTTAGATTTTTTTTTGTCATCCACCGTCCTACACTAGTCTGAAATTATCGAAAATACGGATTGTGCTGCCGCACCAGCATTCACTTTTGCGCTTTAAAGTGACCGCCTTTCGGTCGCCCAAAATTAACGAACAAAAGCGCGAACAAACCCAACCACAGGACAAACATCATGCGGTTGCCAGAGGATATTGTCACGTGGTGGTGACAAGGTCGATAACACAAAGGAAGAGTCGATGTCTGCACTGAAGAAACTCTTTATTGGGCTGACTTGCGCCGGCAAAAGAACTAAGTAACTCGGCGGCGGCGATAGCAACAAACGTGCACATCCATCGTCGAACAGAGAACGCTCGTCACACTCGTCAACGCTCAATTGAAAGGCTGCTCAGAACAATCTAGATAACGTCGCAAACTGCTACCAGCACAAGCTGGAACATAGTAGAAAGTGGCTGGAATCTTCGAGGCAGATCTCGGTGCGTCTTGCGCTACAACGGAACTGATATAGGTGCGACTCGCGACATCGAGCATTAACAAACAAAGAATACAGAACTGATACGAGATCCAGAATAAGAGTGATAAGGCCGTATGTCGGCGGCTGTTAAAAAACAACAAATACAATTTTGAAGGTTTCGCGGCGATATCACATCCGCCTTTACTGCTGATACACGTGGCGCGAAGTACAAGGTTTCATCAGAGCCGTTTAAAGCATTTTGGAGAGTAAGACGTGGCAGTAAGCTTTGACCCATTGGCTGCGCACTCCAACCCGCGGCTTCGGTTCTGCGGACAGAGCACATAGGAGACTTTTCAATTATAAGCTTAGGCTTATGGCTGAATGCTCACAAGATGACCCAAGGAACCGATGGCTACTAGCGCAGGGAACAATGTCGTCAAGACATCAGTCACGCTCCCTATCACAGTTAAGCAGTAGCTTTGCGTCGTCTATTCGCACTGACGCTGCGGCCTAGCGCTCAAAGAATACTGCTTAGAATACAGAAGGCAGCAAGCTTCGGAGGTAAAGTTACTTCACACGGAAATAAATAAAATCGTATTCCGGCGATGGGGAGTGACGACGCTGCTACCATTGCACCGACACTCCATACCAAACCACTACTGGCCACAAAACCACACATGGCCAGACCTAATACAGGCAGTTCAACATATAGAAATGAAACCAAGCGGTGCCATTGCGATCTGAACGTAAGAAGCCAAACGCTAAAACTGAGGCCAACGTGAAGCAAGGAAACTTGGCTACCAAATTGACTGCCTTTGGGATTGTTTTATTGGTCACTCAGCTGATATTCGCTTAACAATGGGCTGTTCGCTGGACAAATAAGGATTCAAACGGTACGTACGCTGGCCCGCTAACTTACACCCTAAGGCCTTAGACCACATATGGTGATAAGCCACAAGATTAACGGTCAGTTTGTGGGGAATATACGCACATATCAATCCAGTTCGTCGTGCTGCAGTATTGCTCGAACTATGTGATTTAGGGAATAGAATTATTGATGAACATCAGGTGCTCATGGACCTTCAATTTATTTATGTTCATCAATCTTTGTAGGAAGAAATGCGTATCTGCTACGGAACGTTTCGTGCATACCGTCTCTCTTAGCATAACCGGCAAAGAATTGAGTATACCGCCACTGTCAAGCGCAATCATCTGTGTAGCTATCAGGTAGAACTAAATGCCCAAGGCATCCTCGAGTACGATGTCTAGTTCCACTTACATCCACAATATGACATTGCATGATGCACACCAAATTTGAAACGCACACGCTCGAGTGTTGGTGACGAACTTCCTGAAAGGATACTGACGCCTCAAATAAGACCCATTGATTTCTTTTCCTCGACGATCACGCAAAAGAACCGAGACATCGTGGCCTTCTCGACCAATTTCTGAAGATTAACCTAATCAAGGTTATCAGCTCACATTCAACAGCAACTCAGACTGCCCCGTAGCAGGTAGCACCAGATGAGCACTCTTCTTCATAGTTTCAGCGAGTTAGTTTCGTCAGGGCTGAAGCCATGAAAAACGTCGTTTGTCAAGCACCGCATTATCACTGATGAACACTCATCACCTCTGTGTTGAAGCCTTTGCCATTTATAGTTGCGACAATGCCAGGCCTTCTGCTATTATTAGTAAATCAACACTTCTGGACAAACTCATCCAACAATTGACATGGTCATGGGTAGCCCAAATCGATCTAGAGAAAAGGAAGAAAAAATAGTAGGCACACTTTTATGTTTCGGCAATTTCAAATGCTTAATGAACATGAGATGCCTATCCTTGCCGCGCATCGGCGATACAACATACCGGCTCTGCAATGCTTAGTATGTCTTATCGATGATCCTGAAGAGGGGCTACTAGCATAGTGAAGTCGCCACCAGATCGCGAGGGGACTGCGTTCATTACACCGGAACGGCTTTTCGACTTCATTTAGGTTCAGTCCAGCAGCAGCTCAGTAATAGCAAGTAATGTATCCTGCACAACCGTACTGAAGTGAGACATTAGTCTGGTATACTAGAAAACGCCATTGCGTTTCCTTCTAACCATGAAGACCACGTCAAAAGGTTTCGGATAAATCTCGACTTACGCTAAAACCAGAGAAGGTGCCACGTAAACTATGAGCAGCTCTTGTTTATTTTTCATATTGTAAGCAAGAATGGAGTCCTAACCCTCAGAAACCAAGTGTTATCAGACTGGTTTCACAATCGTATGAGAAGGAAACGTTGTCTAGATTTCTTAAAATGTGCGCGTTTTGGCGACAAACTTTCCCATTTCCTGCATTGAAGACCATTAACCCGGCTTGCCAGAGGAGAGATGAAAATCGCGCTTCAAGTGCCCCATTCGTAAACCTTCCAGGACGTTAAGCACCGCTTAGAGGTCCCTCGTGTTCTCACGCACTTTGGTGCAGACAGCGAGACTGAAGTTCATATCGACGCCACCAGCGGTGGTGCAGGCGCCGTGTTGTTCAAACAAATGACGGAGCGCTGAAAGCTATTGTGTAACAAACAAACCACAATTCTTGGGACCAAATTGTGCGAGGAAATTCAGGCCTTTGTGTATAGGGTGACAAGGGCATCTCAGATTTGCCCACACTTTGCACCGAATATAAGGGCAGTATAATTTGCCGCGGTAAGCCGCCTCCGCTGCACCTTACGTGGAAACCTGCCGTGAGTGTTAGCCACGTGAGACGACCCCAAATAGACAAGCTAGGCTACTCAGCCTCAAGGCGCATCTGCCCAAGCCCCTTGAACAAATTTGGATACATCTCTTCGGTCTCTTCCCACCTTCATCAAAGGGCAAAAACTGGAGCATTGTAGCTGCAGAATGCCATCAACGCTATGATGACGCACCAGCCTGGCAACTGAAGTATCATTCGAAGCAGGAAGTTTTTTTTTTGTTTTATTTTTTATTTACAAATACTGCAAGCCATTACGGCCCATGCAGGAGTGGTGCAAAAACTAGCTGCCAGCTTGATTCATCATACACATTGCTCAAGACCATAAAACATGCAGAGAAACACAAAAATCTTGGAGAAAACAATGGTGAATGATACAATTACAGACTACAAATTTTAAAAAATTACATGAGATAATCTTCGAGTTCCTTAGCGAAATTATTTGATTCCGTTATTTTTACCGACAAGGAATTCCAATCTGCAATGGTTCTTGGAAAAAAACTTTGTTTGAATGCTTCCGTGCGCGCAAAAATTGGGACTAAGGAATTATTGTGGCTATGTCTGGTTTTTCGTGCTGTTGATCGCTTTATGCAATTACTTGAAACTAAGCTTACCTTACCTGTAAGAATTTTGTACAAAAATATTAACCTGCTAACTTTTCTACGAGTCTGTAATAGAGGGATACCGCGTTTCTTCATCATAAGTGATGGGGAATCTAGCCTTTTATATTTGCTGAATACAAAGCGAATAGCTTTTCTCTGTACCCGCTCCAACTGATTTATAGCTTTTTTGTTATGAGGTTCCCAAATTATCGCCGCATATTCGAGCTTTGTCCTAATAAGTGCTCGCCCGCTTAACTATCCTAATAAGTGCATTATAGGCAAGCAACCTTGTTTCAATCGGAGCCGTTTAAAGTTTCCTTTTAAGAAACCACAATTTTCTTAATGAAGAACGGCAGATATCTGATATGTGACGGGACCATGAAAGATTGTTCGCGAGTGTAACACCGAGATACATATAAAACTCTACTTCCTTAACTAAACTGTCCTGAAGCTTATAAGAAAAAATGCTGGGCGTCTTTTTTCTAGTGATCCGTAATAGCACCGTTTTCTCCACGTTAAGTTCCATGCCCCATACCTTGCACCATTTGTCAATCTCAACAAGTGCATTTTGCAATAGAGCATGATCATCCGTGGATAAAATTTCTTTAAAAACAACACAATCATCAGCAAATAATCTGATAGACATATCGCTATTGAATACATCAACCAAGTCATTAATATAAATTAAAAATAAAAGCGGGACTAACACACTGCCCGGTGGGACACCAGAAGAAACGCGCAGTACAGCCGATAAACCCCCAATGTCAACAAACTGTGTTCTATTGTTAATATATGCCCTTATCCACTGAATTATATCGTGCGGCAGTCCAATTTTCTCTAATTTATACAGCAATTTTGTATGTGGCACCTTATCGAGGGCTTTGCAAAAATCCAAAAACAACACATCAATTTGTCCGGATACATCAAGCACTAGCGAGAATTCATGAACAGTAGACACCAGCTGGGTGACAGTCGACATGTTCCTTCTAAATCCGTGCTGGTGTTTCGTCAAGATATTATTTCTATCAAGAAATTCATGCACATAATTGGCTACAGCATGCTCCAGCAACTTGCAGCAGGCACTGGTTATTGACACTGGGCGGTAATTAGTTACTGAAAGGCGATCACCTTTCTTAAAGATAGGAACAACGCGTGCCTTGCTCCAATCTTGTGGTATCTCTGCCTTTTGAATAGACAAGTTAAAAATATGCGTCAGAAAGCCGGACACTTGTTCCGCGTAGCGTTTTAAAAACATGTTTGGTATCTCGTCAGGTCCGGCAGCCTTTTTAGGATTCAACTTTATTAACATAGCCAAAACCCCTTCTCGTGTTACTACTAACTCGCTAGGGTCGCTAAGAGCTGATACCGGAATCTGGTACTCATCATTCGGGGAATAAACGCTTTGGAAATAACTATTTAGGTGGTTAGCTATCTCTGTTGAATTTGTTATCTCTTCATTTTCTACTTTTATTTTCAAAACTTCTTCTTTACTCTGACCTAGGTAACGCCAGAACTTTTCTGGATCCGACGTAATGAAATCTGCAAGGTTTTCATTAAAAATTTGTGCCGAGCTTGATTAACGTCTGTTAAGAGCTTTTGTTTACGCTCCAAAAATTCGCTCGTACCCGTTTTACCCTGCTTTCTTAGCCTCTTTATTTTACGTTTGGCGTGTATAATATCCCATGTATAATATCCCGCATGTATAATATCCCGCGCGTATATATACAAAATGCAGTACTTTATGCCGCACAAGGTATTCTTTTCGGACAGAAGCACAGCACTTGCGGCTGAGTTCAGCCAGACTGTAAGAAAAGTCATACAAGCTATTCAATAACAAGAGCATACTATTCGCAGGTGAAAAACCTAATGTGCTGGTCAGAAAACGGTTGTGGGCAAGATTGCCATCTATCAAGACATTAGATCCATCCTTGTGTACAGGGTCTTCGTCTATAACACTATACTCCAGAATGCTTACGGCGGAGAAACCATGATGGCCTTCGGTATCCTTATATCCATTATGAAGAAACTCAGCCGTCTCCACAAGGATGAAGCTCACACAGGAAGCCCCAGTAGCCCAGCTGTACCCCAGCTACGCACCGATTCTCGACAACAATGAAAGAAGGCAAGCGAGTAATTATGAATTAACTACCATCCTAGCGCAGCCATTGCAAAGAAAACTGCATAACTTGCTTTGAAACGTCGTAGTTTAATGGAAACTGTAACAATAATTGCGATAACATTCTAATGCAAGAAATGATTAGTTCTTTTTGTGAGAAATTCTAGTTTCATTTAATACCACTTACTCGAATCTATGATTTACAGTTGTCAAAAGCGCTGCGCACAACCGCGCCGCAACCAATCAAATCGGGAAACACTTCTTGGCGCTCCCTACACCGTTGTCGTCACATGTGCATTCTGGTGTCGCACACTTATTGGATGCTCTCATGTGAAGCAGGCTGCACGGGGCTCTTCCGACTGCTTTCTTAAATTGTGTTTATTCTTTACTCACTCAGCAGCCTGCGTTGAGATGAATGGGGTATGAGAAGCGTTCTCTTCAAACGGCGATGTTTTCTGTTAGCGCAGCGAGCAAAAAAAATTATTCATTTGAGTCGAAGAGTGATGAAAAACGCACTGATCGAGCGCGGTTTCTAAGCTTAGTTAATAGCATTTCAATGTCTCTTTAGAGAAACATTTCATCAAATGGGAGGTGCGAATAATTGAAGACAACATTCCCGGGTACGGCCACTCTACATGCTGATGATAGGCTGAGAGTGAATGAACTAACTCGAAGTGGCAACTGCGTGGGTACAACGATTAGGTAAAAGGTCCCCAAGGTAGATTACATTTTTATTACAAAATTGTTGATTCGGTACCACCCGAGGGAAACTACCGAGAAATGACTAAACTTATGAGCTCCACGTCCTTGTTCTAGCTTCGAAACCCGTCCAAGGAAGAATGTTTAGCTTCGATGTTTTGGAAAAAGTTGCATTGAATTTCTTTGTAGCCGTCAGATTGCAGTTGGGCGAACTCTGAGTATTTACCACTTTATTACAAATCTACTTCACCTACGAATATTTCTCTAAACTTTGGATCAACTAATATTCAAGAGATGCATACTACGCGCTGTTAGATTGACTCTGGTTTGGGACGCCGATTCACTGTCACTAAGTGGAAAGCTTGCACGCGGACATATTCGTCCAAGCAATGCGCTTGGTCGCATCGACAAAACTAGAATACAAAGACATTATCAAAGTACGCTGCCATGCACACTCAGAAATCGCAATAATTTGCACCTGGAGAGCTATAATCTCGTGCTATTTGACCTCTCGATGTTTATCTGATGTTTGTTTCCCTTGGAAGCATCGAGATGATGCTCATTAAAGGGCAGCGCTCTTGCTCAGGGCAATGCGATGATCAGAAATGTCAATGACATTCGTATATGTATCACAAGTGCTTCGCAACGTCAAACCTCTGTTTGTCCAACACAGCAGTCGAAGGCGCCTTAATGTTTTTCAGGAAGCAGCTGGGCACTTCGCAAATGAAAATACGCTCCGACGGAAAAATGAATTTCAGTACCCAGGGGCAACTACCCCGCCGGACAATAACTTGCGGCCATTAGTGATGTCCAGTTTTGTCAGAGCTAATACAAACTTAGGCTTCCTCAACAGAACAGTAAAGGTTGTCAAGTCAAACAAAATTATCTGCATATGAATGAGTGGTGCACCTTTGGTGGAGTACACATGCCAGGCGTAGGATTCGAAAAACAAAGTGGTACTACTGGAATTGGAGCATATTCATTCCGTTTCATAATTTCCTGCTTCAGGTGGCCAGAGTCAGTAGCTCCATTGTAAAGCAGATACAATTTACCGCTCATTTCGCTTAGACGGAATCAAACATCTGTATTGTAATAACAATATTATGATAACTGTAGAGATTAATAAGCCATGTTCGTCAGGGAACTTGCACCTCGCAATAACAACCACACTCAACATGTCAAAAAGTTCAACGCTTTCAAAGCTTGCTTTCAATAATATTACCTTGCGCTTACAGTGCACTACTGTAATCAGCTGCTTTCTGACGTGGTGTCAGTAGTATATTCTCATGATGAGCTTTCCTCTCTCTGTTTTATGGTTGTGTGTGTAGCATCAAGCAAATATTTTGGATATGTGTGTATTTGCTTCTAATGCTATTTTGTCAAAATGCATGAATTTACTCCACTCCTGCCCGAGTCCTGAAAAGGAATGGTATTACGCAAAAAAAAAATAAATACAAGGAAAACTTGATTTTTTTTTATGTCCAGCACTGCTCGATCACGTGAAAGGTAGGCAAGTAGCGCGCAGCAAATGATGACGACAACGTAGCGCCCCTACTGTGGGCGGCTTCTTCAGAGGGTTAGCTTTGGGGTTATCTCTATAGCGTTTTAGTGTCGGCTTATGATATTTCCTCATGTTTGGTATCAGCAGAAAGGTAGCCCGCTCCAGACACTGAGCTGGCGATCTGTTCGTAAAACACTGTTCGTAAAAGGCCGAAAACTAGGCAGATGTACGGCGGCCTGTTTACCAGCAGCATCGTTCGTCAATTCCCAGCCTAGTATTGCTGGAATTGCTCCAAGCGATTCCCAGAGAATTGCTTGGAGCATTGATTGATAGCTGATAATATGTTTCGTCTTGCGTGAATCATTTCATGGAAAGCAACAAATGATTTACCAAGTACTCCCTCATTACAAGGAGGCTCCCAATCTTTTTAATTAGTTCAAAGTCGGAGAGGGCAAATACGTTAGGCAAAATGTATCGAAGGGATGCTAGTGCCGTGTATCTTGAGGCGGCAAAATACATTATAGGAAAGGAGGCTTTCGCTATGAGCGCGATGAACATCTCCCGCAGGGTAGCAGCTACGGTGGTCACGGGCCGCTTAAAAGAAGCCGCAACAGCCTAGGAATTGTTCAAAATGGAACTAGCACCATTCTTAGTGATTCCAAAACGGCCCTTCGCAACTTCACTAGGGGTCGTATCTCCGCCACTGCATTCAAAATGCTTAGCGTGTTGCCAAAATATAGGAACGTAGTGGATCTCGTATGGATCCCGTCTCACTCGGACATCCCGGGGAACGAGGCCGCTCACCAATATGCTGGAGGTTTTATCAGCCGAGCTGGTGAGGGGATCTCGGTCGCGGGTATCCGACGGGGCGAGTAACTAGATACATATCAGGCCATTACCACCTATTACAAGGATCTCAGGGCAAGCCTGCCTCCTCTGCACGCTTCCTTCAGCCGCGGCTGCAAACGAGGTCGCCGCGAAACCCCTGAAAGTATATCAAAATCTTTCTCGACATTGTAAATCCGTACTGCCAATTGGGCGGCAAGCCTGCTACCTTAGACTATATAATCTGGAACTGCACAGATGATCCGAATTCGGCAGATCTAGCTCCATCTCCCTCGCTGGAACACTGGGAAGCTGTTCTCGCCAGCCAAGATCCAGACGTCCAGTCCTGGGAATCGGCAAGAGCGCAATAGGTCGCTGACAGACTTGGACTGCCGGCCACCTGGAGCAGCTGAATGCCACGGAAGAGGAAAACTATCGCTGACAAATAAAGTTTTCTTACTCTGGCAGGGAAAAAAAAGCACCGTTTCTGTCACATTTGCTATGGAGGGGCCTGAACCCAGCAGTGTAGGAAGGGAATAATTTTATTTATATAATTCCGTGCATCAACTATTCCCAAGTCTGCGAAAGCGTGGGTGCTCGGAGAGTTCCACACGGGAATTCTACCAGAAAAATCTGCTTCTGGTGGAGATGTCTGGTCTTCCGAAAAGGATGCGGTGGTGTAAGTCCGATGCATTGCTGATGACCTTCCTGCATGCGACACCTGCCCCATAGCGACAGTATGCTGCTTGGCAGGACTGAAAAGAAAAAGAACGCCGATAAGAACACTGGTATGTTTTCCTAAATATACAGTAGGAAGCAGCCGCAAACAAATCTAGGTTGTTGAACATCAATCTCACTCGTAGCGTTGTGGCTGTCTCTGTCCATATAGAAGGAAGAACAGGAGCCTGGAGCAGCAGTAACGTTCAGTCAGATTCGTAATCTCAGCAAACCTTCACGTCATGTATACCAGTCGTATCAATGCATGAGAGCCTAAATTGATTCAATATTAAGGCGAACATTTCCACCAGCGAGATCTGCTGCTCGTTCAAATTAGGGCTTTTTCTTGCTTTCAATTCCGCTTTTCTACACAAAGGCCTGCCGTGGTTGTGCAGTGGTTACTACGATGACTGAGTACCCCGATTGGAAGCCGACCACTTGCGGCTGCGTTTCGATGGAGGCGCAACCAGAGTCGTCTGTGTGCTGTGCGATGTCACTGTGTGTGTGTGTGTGTGTGTGTGTTTGGCTGTAGGAAGAAGGAAAAGAAAATGCGCGGGCCTGCTACTGGTTCTATAGCTGAGCCACCTCCGTTTCCTCGTGCAGAAAAAAGAGGAAAGAGAGAGGCAAGAAAAGGAAGAGGGAAAGAAAGACGCGCGCCGTCCACCACCGAAGTGGTGGCGTGTGCAATGACGGCCTACAACAGATAAAAATTCAGTGGCAGGCTAGCCCCCGCCGCAAGCGGCGGTGACCTACCTGCCCTGTCACTGCGCCTTAAAGATCACCAGGTCGTGAAAATCAATCCGAAGCCCTCAATGGTGGCTTCTCTTTCCCTCTTTCAACATTTCCTCCCCTTTCCTGTCTTCCCTTACGCCATTGTTTGATAGATAAGGCTCCTTTTCTTTCCTGTAAGCCACCTATTAAAGCGAAAGACTACGCCATGTAGAGCCAAAGTCCCTTTGTGAAGCCGGAGCCGCTACTGCGCATGCGCCGAGCAAGAGGTGCGCCGTACATGACTTCAGGGTTGCGCACCCGCCGCTGCCACCGCCGACACCGCAGCCTCACAGCGCCGAACAGTGCACCGCTCGGCCGCCACCGATTCCACAGCCTTGCTGCCCGCGTTGCGCACCCGCAGTAGCTACAGATGCGACATTCATTACGTCAGAATTGCGCTGCCGCACATACTCAGTAGCTACAGATGACATTTTACTCAGCCACTAATAAAAACAGGATGAGAAGCGTTCGTTCATTAAATGAACGATAGATGAAGTTGAAAGCCCACGCGTCTACTGCGACTGACATCAACGGCGACTATGAAAAGCCGCCCCGACGGATCCCGAAGTTTCGGCCTAGTATAAGGCGAGTCGGCCACGAGACCGAGAACCACAGAAAGGCGAAAGGTGCCGAAATCAACAAAAAGTGTGAAGAACGACTTGGGAAAAGACGACGCCGAGAAATGGAAAATCACCGACAACTAGCCGCGAGCGGAGTCACCTCGACCTCGAAGTCGCCTCGACGTCTGCACAGGAACAACAGCTAATGGAAATCGCATTGCGAGAGATGCAACTGCCTATTCAACGAACCATTCCAAGGACTATGACGATTGCCGCGGTCGGATATGTTGCGGCAATCGGAGCTGCAACACCCGGTGTAGCCCTCAATGGAGCACCAGTTGTTACGAGGGGTAACGACGGTTGACAGCAGTGCCGCTTGGTCAATGGATAAAGCGCCACCTAAAACCATTGCAGTTTTAGCTATCGCAGCACTAGCTGGGGTAATCGCAGTGTATGTCTTTGCTAAATGGGGGACAAACAGAAGGTAAACAAGCTGCGAATATAAAGAGCATTAGTACGTGGAATCGTTCGTGCAACCTTCCTCGACACACTACGTCTGACCGGAGCTAAACAGAGTAATTTTACTACGAAAATAGCGTCAGATTTTCTCAAATTTCCGGGCTTCAGAAAATATGCTTTTCTTCAAAAGTGATAGTGGAAGCTTCTTGTTTGCGGCGCCGAACTCTCCATTGGCATAGGCACCAATAGCCATATTTATAACTTTAATTAGTTGGCTTTATCTAACTACGTCGGTAATTAGATTATCTTTGCAGTATATTTTGTCCATCGCTGTTACAAGTTGTTGCTGCAAATACTTCACTTCTGTTTTGAACTTACTATATTAAGGAATTATTTACCTGTTTGCTTAGACACACGATGTGTCAAAACCTTGCCCTGTATCGTCGGAAATTCCCCGGAATATTGCTTTAAATCGAGAGGTGTGGAGAAGTATTCTAATTTTTATTTCTTTGTTCCAACTACTGTTCATTAGTTTTATTTAGCGCGCAGATTCTAAACGAACTTTCGAAGACCATGTGTTTTACGTTTATTGAGGCTCAGCGACATAGAAAATTGACTGTATAACTTTCGTTCGAGCACAAGAGGTGCCAAGCATTGTCTCCAGCGATTGCTGCCAAAGCAACTGGTCCCACATTATTTTAAATCGCTCTCCTTTCATTTGGCCGATTTATATAAATTTTACCTTGCCGACTTTAATCTGAGCGCTGCCAAGCCCAGCAGATATACGTAGTGCGATGGCCGACGAGCAAGCTTATTGCCATCGCCACCACCTTGTTTCTAATTTGTTTTGCAGCAAAACTCAGCCAACTAAGTGTTCATATAGGTTGCACATCAGCACCCAGTATTAGCTGAGAGCCGAGATGTAAGCAGCATAACAGGCCCCACGTGTCAATCTGTCCGCATGAATCTCGGTCAGCTGCAGCACTACGTGTTTACAACGCCTGCAGCTTATGTATATATTTGTAATTAAATCTCACTTTCTGCCCAGAATCATAGAAAAAACTACATAATATTGTAAGAGTGCATAACTTGCAGGTGAAGGAAGAAAACAAAACTAAATAATACTTAGCATGAAATGTGGACGATGGATTTGTGTTTTGGAGATTATTAAAGTAAAGATACTTATGCGCACGCTAAAGCAATATGAAACTACATAACATGATCATTTATGTTTTGAAAGATGCCCAAAAACACCAAAACACAAAAGCGTCTAATTCTCAAGAATCTGTTGAATTCTTTAAGGTAAATGTTTTCTGGAAGCAGCTTATGAACAATAACAGCAGATCATAAATATAAACCCACTCGAGCACACTTCCAAAACGATATTATCGGGTTCTGGACGTATAAAAACGTAAAGATACCCGTGCGAAATACGTGGACCCGAGTAGCGTATGGTACTTTTCTGTGCTTATTATTCCTGACAATTATTCTGCTTATGCTCGAAAAAGATAAACAATGTGGATTTGGCTGAGAATCCTACCCGAGAATCATGCGCCATCCGCTACATAATTCTCCCCGATTTATATGGTGCGCTCGCAAAAAGCCTCGCGGCTCACCACAAACGGGCCAAAATGAGGTAATGCAGAGTAGGGCACAACCCCGGGTCGACGCTTGGCCAGCGTCACGACGCATTAAACCGTCGTGCGCCGGAATCTCAATAAAGTTTTAGATAGATACATACAACATGAACCTTTTTTGAGACCATCTAGGAATAATATTGGTTCGCACTTTAAGAACTTTTCTTAGGGAGTTTGAAGCAACGTCCTCGCACTTCAGCTTACTGAATGCACATTTTGCCTCGTTTATTTGCTTTATTTTGTGCACAGCACTATACTGCCTATGCATCCTTAAAATTTCAACAACATACTTTTCACGTTAAGAATTTTCTCGTACCGGCAAAAACCAACCTGTTTTCATCAGTAAAAAATCTGTCTGTCGCGCGCGCATTTTCAGCTGGAATTTCATGTTTTCTGCTGTCGCTACCTCAGGGCATTTGTTTTGGAGCATAATTAAGCTGACTGCTCACTAGTCGTTCCGCAGTAGTGACATTTAGACCTTGTGCCAAAATCACGTGATCCGCTCGCTTGGTAGGTTAGCCTAAAAGGTGAAGCAGCGTAAAGATAGCCCTAGCCAAGGGAAACCAAGAGCTGTTAAGGGCCGCTTAGCTCAGTAAACACCAATTTTTCATTAGCGAAAGTAGTCATTCAATACCGCTTGATGGTTGGGAAACTAACCCGCCTAGTGCAGCCGCACAGTGGCACTGCTATAAATCGAGAAACGTCGTTTTGCGATCGGTGGAATAGGAGGGGAAAATGATGCTTTGCTGGGTGGAGTTGCGTTTTCATTTTGGGGTAGATTAAGTGATGCTGTGTAAAAGTATGTGAATAGGTTTGTTTTTGCAAGACCAGTGGGTTCGGCGAACGGCGCCATCAGCTTGTTCTGCGATGAACTGCCTTTATGGCTCTTTCATGTTATGCTTAAATACTACAGTAGTGGAGATGCGCCATCCACCGAAGAGACATTGGTGGTCTCTGAGTAGGCTCCCCAAATGTGTGTGTATGTTAATATCTCGTCATCATGGGGATGGTCCAAGATGATGAGTTCGTAGATAATAGGAACGTTATGTGTCAGATGCTGGTCTAGCTGAACTCTCTAACTGTTACAAAAATGTTCGAATCCGCCATCGGTATTCAGAGATTAAAAACTCACGTCCCCGACCATCTCCAAAGTTACAGAAGAGTTCGTTCTTTTTAATATGCCACTATATTTTTCACCAAGGCTTGGAGAGCTACTGCGGGGAGGCAAATTATAGATAGCTTATATGTTGTTACTTAACTTTGTGCCTTACATTAGCGCGGATCATTGCGCTGTTCGCTCTCGTTCAAACTCTACCTGCACACATCAGCTTCATAGCCTTACGACGCGATATGCGGCTTAATTCAATTATCCTGATCGCTCGAAGACACTTTCAACTGTTTCCACATTGTTGCACATTCGTATAGCCGCTTTGGGAAACTTTGTAGATGTTACCTTGGCAATTGCGCACTGAACACAGCCGAGAATCTCAGACATTGAATTTATTGTTGACCGCCAATCATTTTGCTACAGCCGGTGTCACGTAATGCGCATTCCGTTTCTGCGCTCGTAATGCAGATAATATATTTCTCTTGTTAAGTATTCGCTTCTTCCCTGGCTTCTGAACATCCGTCACCACTACGTGACAGTAAGTGAATCTATTTTTTTTGTTTTGTATGAGCCGATTGTTTTTTTTTTAATTTGCGCATGTATAGCGTAGCTCATTGCGGTGGCTAAACTGGAATAATACTTTACGTTTCTAAGTTAAAGACCCCTGTACAGTTACTTCAATGTGTATATTAGCATATTGAAATTCATAACGTTCTTATTCTATTCCGATCTGAGTAATTGGCGACATGTATTTTCACTTTACAAATAGTGGAACCGTGCTGAAGAATTGGTAAAATTATGTACGCCAAAATGCACAATAACAGACTCTAGAGATGGGGACAAGAAAATGTTCTCTGCGGTGCAAGCATCTCGAGCGAGATCGAATTTTGGCGCATGATAGTTACTGTTGCTTATGCGCAATATAACGTCACATATACCTACCGAGATAGAATGCACTGTGCTATCTCAAGGTGAGCGCTTGAATGCCGCGCAAAGCGGAAACTAGGGCGACATTTTGCCCGCTTGTCGGTACATGCAGAGTCAGACGGTTAGACCTTAACTAAAATATTCAGTAAAATCCCAAGCTACCTAACGCTCGGCGTGCTGATTCATGAAGCGGGGTACTGCTAAACATCTGTTAAGGTCAGGCGACCACCCGAGCACCTAAACGTGCGAGAAATTCAAGGGCAGTACATGAACTCAGTGAGTGCTTTCTGCTAACGAGGCCTTTGCATTTCCGCTCACAGCTCTACAGATAATTGTGTGTTTTAAGTAATCATGAACCACACATTTCTGCAAGGTTGAAACATCCCAATGTAAGCAGGAAAAATATCCACTCAGCAGCCAGGGAATCAGATCCAGCTATATGGCTCTACTGGAAGCGCTTTCTGCAAATCACCGTCGCCCCGCCGGGGTGGTGCAGTGGTAAGACGCCCGACTTCTGTGCCGGAGTTCCCGGGTTCGAACCCGACCGCGGCGGCTGCGTTTCGATGGAGGCGAAACGAAGTGGCGTCCGTGTGCTGTGCGATGTCAGCGCACGTTAAAGATCCCCAGGTGGTCGAAATTACTCCGTAGCCCTCCACTACGGCTCCTCTTTCTCTCTTTCCACTTTCATTCCCACCTTCCTCCCTTCCCTTACGGCGCGGTTCGGGTGTCCACAGAGCAAGTGTGACAGTTACTGCGCCTTTCCCTTCCTGTGAACCAATTTACCTTTAAATCACCGTCAACGGCCCTACGGCGAGGGATTTGCAGCGGATGCAAGACCTCGGCTTCAATTTCCCGTAAACTAATATGGAACTAAATTAGAGCGCAGGCCACAAAGCAAGATTTTGTTTGCAACCGCGCGATTCGCCGCTAGATTAACCGACTTATCGCTGCCCTTCTATAGCCGGTGGAGCCCCGTCGCGACCGATTTTGTCCCAGAGCCAACCTCCGACGTGCGTTTCATAACAATTAGTAGTATTGAAGGACTCCGGCGAATGTAAATAATTAGTTTTGAACCATTTATCTTTATTTTTAATATTATTGTTTGCTTCCAAAAAACTGCGTACCATCTACACCTCAAATTAAAGCTAGCTATGTCGTATGTAAGAAGTATTTTTTCCAACCAAAAAGATACCTCCTGCCTCAAAACTACCGTTGTGAAAGCAGTGGTACTTCATTGTCTTTAGTTATGAGCCAGATAACAAATTCAGCGCTTGTCTACAGCGCTCTATCCAATGAAGCGTTGTGTGTGCCCTGAATGAGTGATTTAAGCAGCGAGTTACGATACAAATCTAAATAGCAGCTTGATGCAAAGAAAGTAGCATATTTTGAGACAATCTGCAACTTTAGCATTCTCTGTTTGTTCTTTTCAAATCAATAAATTAAACTCGATAAAATAGCCTTTAATACTACACCGGCAAAATGAATGTATTGTACATATTAGGACAGTTTCGCTGAGGTAATCCTCAATGTGTGTGTGGGGGGAAGGGGGGGTGGGGGGGGGGTTAAAAACGCTAGTCATATTCAGCTCGGACAACCTATATATATCA
This sequence comes from Amblyomma maculatum, assembly GCF_055883805.1. Classification (NCBI taxonomy): domain Eukaryota; kingdom Metazoa; phylum Arthropoda; class Arachnida; order Ixodida; family Ixodidae; genus Amblyomma; species Amblyomma maculatum. The sequence continues at coordinate 59,357,818 of NC_139351.1, read as the reverse complement.
CATTGGTTCTGCAGCGACGTCCGGCTTGCATGATATCGCCCAGCGGCAGCAACGGTCGAGGTGACATTGGCTAGTGTCTGACATTATATTTGTGGCTAATGCAGACCATTGTAAAACAGCAGAGCTTGTGCCGAACACAATCAGATATGCCGGTTTTCTTCAAGTATTGACGTCTAGTTTCATCCGCTACAGCCGTTCTTGTTGAAGAACATCGCCAGTACTGAAGAAAGGTTAGGCATCCTAGCCCGCTATTGCCATCTTTCAATAGTGGCACGAAGAATAGGTGGAAGCATCAGGAATAGTGGATTGGTGCTGGCAGGAAATCCAGTACTGATGAGGCAAGGGACTGATCACGGGATGCTCATAAGTTTATCTCAGCCTTATTGCCACCGGTTCATTAGAGGTACCTAGCACAGGGAAGTGTCTCATGTCGACAGGGAGAACTGAGTAAGCTTTTATTCTCTCACGAAAACACATTATTTTAATGAAAGTATTCGCCGATTTCAATTTGTAACGCAGTACGCAAACTCGATTCTTCTAACACTTGTCTTACAGGTAAAAATTATTCTTGATGCAGAAGGCAAAGATATTGATGTTCTTGCCGCCGAGATTTGTGATCATGAAGTAAGTATTTACCTCTCACAACCTATTTTCTTTACACTCATGCACACATCGAAAACTTCGAATTGCTTCAAGTGAATACTCGGCAATGCTTTTACTGATTTAAAGCAGTGGCTTGTGTTGTAACGTTTGTAAACAGAAATGTTTAGAAGAGACGACTGTGTGCTGCGGGTGCGATGGATGTACTGTTGAAGTGTGGTTCAGTTTGTGGGGTTTAGCGTCCCAAAGCGACTGCGGCTATGAGTAACGCCGCAGCCGAGGGCTACGGAAATTTCGTCCACCTGGGGTTATCTAGAGTGGACTGACATAGCACACCATATGGGTGCCTCGCTTTTCGCCTTCATAGAAAACTGGCCGCCGCCGCGATTCCATCCCAGCCCCTTCAGTACGCAGTCGAGTGCCCTAATGACTCCACCTCAACAGCAAGGAATCACCGCAATGTACTGAGTTAATTTTCTTTCGCCTTGTGGTTGGTGCTATACTGCCTACAACCGTAGCTAGCTCTTCAAATTAGAATTACAGCTTCATTTGTGCCAAAAGAGAGGGCTTGCAAAGACTGTACAAGTTGTACATTCTGTGGTCACTTGCTGTCTATTGTCAATGGAGGTGAAGTTTTGAAGGAGCATTTTTTTTTAACGAAAAAAACAATATTCTCACAGTATGCAGCATATCACTCGTAGAAATAAGCAAAAACAAGGCTCATTGCCCAAAAGCCCTTTTTAACGTTTATAATGCGGTAGAACGAATCTTAATTATTTCAAAGAAAACTGAATTTGGAGCTCCTACGCGAGTCCTTATTGCCGATATGTTCCATGCAATACATCAATATAAAAGATAAAAAAATGTTAGTCCATTTTTTAAAATGACAAGGCTGATAGTTTCTAGACAAATGATAAGCAACAGATATTAGCACCCAATGTAATGGGGCTGTATAGTGTTTAGTTAGGACATATTATTGGAGTTAGCATTATTCTCAGGACAAAAATTAAGTGTACTGAAAATCATAGCAAAGAAAACATTCCCCTAGTGAGTCTGAGAAAATCTCAGTGCAGCTTTTGGATATAAAACAAAATTTTCAATAGTTTTCTAGGCATTTAGAAAAGAAATAGGGAGATAATGAGATTTGCAAACAACACGACTTTGTATTTTGACTTTTATCTGTTAGCCGGTCTGGCATTCAAAGTTACGTAGGTACGAATCATCGCGCATGTTTACTAAAATGATGTACCACATTGTTAAATACCTACTACTTCTGGAAAATATTAGAAATAATTTTATTAGGGCAATTTTTCACAAATCGTAAAGGTGCACCCTAACAAACACATTACTTAGTGCATGGTACGTGGAGAACTCATGACCGATCAGGGGTTCAGGGTTTCAAACTTATCAAGAAATATGTACCAAGGGCAGCAGAATAAAATAGTAAAAGAGACATTTTTATTTATCAAAAAGAAGCGGCGAAGGAGAGTGTTTTACTGCGAATTGGAAGCAGAACTCCTTGTTTTTGATGTTGTGCCCTGAGATAATGACGCATAAGAATCCGTTGCATCATATGAACGTGTTTTAAGTGAAAAGGACAACTGTCTCAATACAAGTCATCAAGGAAGCACTTCGCCGCAATATTGACCAAATTAACTGTCAAATTTTAAGCTCTTCGGCACTCTGTTGGAAATTTTAGCAGGAAATGATGTTCTCATTTTTCTGAACGTTATAACGGCAAACTTAATGTTGTTTTTTCCTCTCCTCTGTATTCGAACTCAAATCCACATCTCTGGAGCGTGGAAAACTCCAATGTGAATATTTATTTGTGAATGGAAGCGTAAACTAACCTAAAACATTTCCGACAAAAACTTGCAAACGCGGCCAAATTACCTTAGTTGAGTAAACATTTGGTGCTGCAGTGCTTGTATTTCATTCTGGACCGTTTTTTAGCTTACAACACATTAGATGAAGGCCACCGTTTCATATTTACAAATCCCCGTTCTGCCAAGTTAGAGAAATTTCCTTTTCTTTAGAGGTGAAGTTTTTTTCCCATCATTTTACACAATACCCTCCTGCGCTAAGATGTAAAAGAATAGCCTAATTCTCATGTTTTAAATTTTAGTAATAAAGATATCTGGTTTTGGTGTTTTCAAATTGTTCTTCTCCGCATAGAGCAGTAAAGATATCAGCAGAAAATGTATCTTCGTTGCGAGATATATAAGAACGAAACGAGCAGCCACTGGCAAAAACAAAAAACTGAGGTGATGTTCTTCTTGCGCTGATAATGGGGAATTACTAATCAATACTGGAGTTGATTGATTACAAAGCAGAGAAAAAACAACCACATGTTACGAGTGGCATCTCAACCGATGACCTCCGAGTTTCGTGTTCGGTGCTCTGCTGCTGAGTATAGGCGAGAGTTGTTAATTCTTCTACTCTGTTATGTATATGCGTTATGTGTAAACTATCCTTGTGAGCGTTCTCCAGCGCCACTCTTCATCATTGCGGCGTTCGTGAAATGCCTCTGTGATGCCATGAACATAACGTACATATTAATCTACCGGGGAGGGGCAGACGCTGTGTTGCAGACGTGGTAAGCGTGTGAAAACATAAAAGGGTTATCATACAGCTAGCTCCCAGCCTCCCTGTCAGATCACGTATGTCACTGGCGATATCACAGGGCAAACCAAGTCCGCCGATATGAAGGACGGTGGGGCAGATGCACACACTCAAGGATAGTTTCGCGGAACAGAAATACCTGGGGTACACAGAGAAGCTAGAAGAGTGTACCTGGCACCTCACAAAACCACTCATGAAAGCTGAGAAACATGCGCTTGAGTGCATGCAAACGAACGCCCTCTACCGACAAAATTACATCAGTGGTACCCCACGATAATATAGCCCTCAGTGTAGGAACTAGGACCGAATCGCAGACTTATACCACATGTTATGTGAACGCCAGGGCACACCCCAAATCCTCTAGCGAACAATGGGAGGCCCTTCTGTGTGCGAGGAGCCACACGACCAGCCACGACTGATGCAGAAGGCTGAAGCTGCGCTGAAGGTTGATGGACTGTCGAACTAGGAGGTCCACCCATCATGGCTCTAAAATAGCCTACTGGTACATTAATTCTTCAAAAAAGGAAAATGTTTGGGCGTGTTGGTTCATCATCACAAAAAAAGCAACTCCTCTCCTCCTTTTTCCTCGTTTTTGCTGTTTGCTTTCGGTGTGGTACACAAAAGAGTTTTATTCATCCATCCATAAATGTCTAAGAATGTGGCAGATTCAACGGCAGATGCAATCACTCAGTACTAGAGCACCGCAATCGAAATAACGAAATCATAGGTTCTCAATCCCACTTGGGCATCTTAGTTGTGTATGAAGCAGAGGTTAGACCCATCTTGTGCTCTATTCGGTGAAACTTTCTGCTTGGATACACAGTTTTATACACGGTGGCTAATACCATTCATCGCTACAGGTCCCTTGAAGATGTTTTTAATAGGCGCTCTATAACATAGGTCGCTCTTCGGTTGGAACAACATTTGTCATGGGCGCCATAGCAACCATAACTGCGATGTGCGAGGCGCGTACCGTGTTTGGCTTCAGGCGATTAGCAAGACAGCAGGATGTAAGCTGCCGACTGTCCCCAGAAATACTCAAAGACGAGAAACACAGCTCTACGGTGACGCTGTTTATATCGGGCTTTATATTATTAGAAGCGGAGAATAGAAACCAACCAACTATAATTAAATTAAACTACCTTGGCGGCAGAAAGTTGGGTTGGTAGATAAGGTTAGGAATTTCGCAGGGGTCGAATGGGTGCAGCTAGCACAGAACCGGGTTATTTGAAGGAGTATGAAAGGGGCCTTTTTCCTGCAGTGAATACAGTCCGGCTGATGATGATGATTACCTGCTGTGGGATGACAATCCGTATCACTAAGGAACATCAAAGAAATATAAAGTAGGGCTCAAGTGAGGCTGCGCTAGCTCAAGCACTCTGCTCCATACAACCGCCCGCCTCAGCGTCATCTCCTGTGACGCTATATGAGCATTGAGATATCGAAGTGAATGTATTTTGCGTACTCATCAATGCTTAGTGCGAGGGAGGGAAGCAAGGAGTGTTTATAAATGGTAGACTGCAAGCTGGGAGTAGCTACGAGGTTTCTTTCTCAAAGTTATGGCCCAAGTTCTCAAACAAAAGAGGTCGGCAAAACTCCTGCTGCCGAATAATGATAACACCGTTGGCTTCACATAATGTCCAGTGAAGGGTGGTTTATGGAACCTCTGGAAGGTCAAGGGGTAGGAATTTACGTACACGCCGAACAAAGATTAGCAGAATTACTCAGCTGCAAGAAGCAGTTCGAGCTAAAATGCGCACACTTCCCCAGCAAGCTTTCTTCTCCTCGCGTGAAAAAATTGTCATATTCATTCCTAAACGAACTGCCGTCCTTTACTTCGTGGCCAAACCTTCAACCCTAGTCAAGGTGCGTCCCCGATCAGTCCAGTAAGAAGCTACATCCTAAATATCATCTTCAGGATGTACGTTAGATAGTCATTTGTATTTATTTTGGTTCTGAACGTGTTGACCCCTGGCTGATTTGATGACGTTCATTTGAACGAGTTTGTTTTGGTAAGTACTGGCTTACTTCATACGGACTGAACTTGCATAATCCTTCGCTTCAGCGGCATTGAATAACTGACCTCATGTGAAACGAATAAAGAAACATGGTAATTACAGGAGACAACTATGTTTTCTAAATGCCAAATATAAAAATTAACCTAATTTATTATAAAAGCCGAAATATTTGTCCGCAAGACCAATATTAGGTTGTTGGGCACTATGTACTGTTTTTCGACTCTACGTTGATACGAAAGCCCGTGTATCACTGTGATATTGATGCGCGACTGACACGCATTTTCTTTCGTCAAAGTATATTGAGTGTAATAGGGCGTTTATTGACGCTCGGATGGAGAGCTGTGAGGAGAGGACCTTGCAACGGCGAGCCCAGCGTACTTCTTCTTTGTCTTCGTCGCACAACGCACTGCTGCATGTCGATGGCCGAAGTGCTGACTATCACAGTACATTTTCCCCCCGGGTAAAAAAAATGAGCCATCCTGGCGACTTATGGCGCGGAAAGCACAGCGGGGTCATAGAATGGCTTCAATCGGTTCCCGTGAACTGTTTCACGACCACGGCGACGCAAGTCCGCAGAGGGCGTGACGGGCTCAACTACGTAATTGACTGCAGATGTTTGCTGGAGGACCCTTATGGCCCGTGGTAGCGAGCAAGAAATTTCTTTGAAAGGCCAGGGATTGTGGAGGGCACCCAGAGCCACACCAGAGAGTTCGGGAGATATGACGAAGCTTCGCCGGTATCACGGAGGTATTTTTGTTGCCACTGATTTTCTGTTGTGAGAGAGCAGGCGAGCTGACGGCATTCTTCTGCGTATGTGACGGCATCGGATAGCGGGGAAGATTCGGAAACGTCAGGGCGGTAGGGAAAAAGTGTGTTCATGGTACAGGGTGGCTCGCGCCCGTAAAGGAGAAAGAATGGAGAGAATCCAGTAGTGGTCTGTGCCGCGGTGTTATATGCGTAAGTAACAAACGGTAGAACTTGGTCCCAATTGGAATGGTCGGTGTTCACGTACATAGCCAGCATGTCACCGAGAGTGCGGTTGAAACGTTCTGTCAGTCCATTCGTCTGAGGGTGGTACGAGGTAGCGGTGCGGTGTATGATGCGGCATTCTTTCAGGAGAGCCTCAAGAGCGTCTGATAAGAAAACGCGTCCGCGGTCACTGAGCAGTTCGCGAGGGGCACCATGGCGAAGAACCAGGTATTTCAGAATAAAGGCAGCCACGTCGCGTGCGGAAGCAGAGGACAGTGATGATGTCTGTGTAGCGGGTCAGATTATCCACTGCCACGATAATCCAGCGGTTGCCAGCTGAAGTTGTAGGAAGGGGACCGTATAGATCTATGCCGACACGATCAAACGGACGGGCAGGACAGGGCAACGGCTGCAATGAAGCAGAAGACTTGAGAGGAGTTTTTCGGCGTTGGGAAGACTGGCAAGAGCGGACAAAATGGCGGACAAAGCGGTAAATTCCACGCCAGAAGAAGCGTAGACGCAAGCGCGTGTAGGGCGACGAGAAGTTTTGCAGTGCGGGGAGGGGTATCACAGAAGGGGGCATCACAGAGTGGGGCGAAGGCAATTTGCGCACGAGCACAGTCAATAACGGCTTGATGAGTCGATAGAAAATCGTATCCGAGGATGATATCATGCGAGCAGTTCGGCAGAACAATAAACTCGATGGGGTACAAGACGTCTTGAATGAGCACACGGGCTGTGCAAGATGCGGAGGGGTGAATGTGCTGTGATGAGGCGGTGCGTAGCGAAAAGTCGGAAATCGGAGTGGTCACTTTGCGAATTCGACGGCAGAGCGCTTCACTGATGACGGAGACGGCTGCACCGGTATCGACGAGAGCGAGAACTGTGGCGCCTTCTACAGAAACTTTGATAACATTAGCGGGACGACACGGAGGACTTGAGGAATTCGAAACAAGCGCAGTTCTTGCCCCCCGAACTGCGACTGTTAGTTTCCCTCAACGGTGCTAGTAGAACGTCGCAGCATTGGAGAAAGCGATCGGCGCCGAGGAGAATGTGATCAACGAGTGGCATAGGCTTGGCGATCTTGTGAGACAAATTGAGAACCGGGCGGAATCATTTGCGAGCGTGAGTAGGTATCGTACGGGTAAAGTCGAATGTCAGGCTGTGAAGGTTGGAGGCGCTGGCGACAAAGGCGTGCAACATGGCCCGGCCGACAGCAGGCATAGCAAATTGGAAGGTTGTCCGTAGTACGCCAAGGTTTCATAGGATGTGGGCGGAACCTTGAGGGTGGGGCTTGGAACGAAGGCTCAGCATGCGGCGGTGAACGGTAGGCAGGGACCTGCACATAGGAGCCAGACGTGGGCGAAGGTGGTGGCCTAGCAGTTACCTGGGCATACGTGAGAGGTGCCGTCACAGGCGGCAGCACGGGGTTGGACGGCAAGACATCAGCGATGTGTTCTTGCACGACACGGCGTATAGTAGGGGCCAAAGATGGAGCCAGTTCAGGAACGAGGCGGCCAGAGTCTTGAAAATGGGGAAGGAGTGAGATTTGACGTGCGACCTCTTCACGAATAAAATCTTTGATCTGTTGATTCAGCGGGCCCCCTTCAGAAGTTGGCGAACCACCCAGGGCTAATGCGGATACGCCTTCGTCGCACACACTGGAGCGGCGCCTAGAAGCGCGCCGCTTGCGGAGCTCGTCGTAGCTCTGGCAAAGCTTCACGAGTTCACTAACGCTGGTGGGATCTTTCGCTACCAGCATCTGGAAGGCGTCCTCAGAAATACCCTCGAGGATGTAGCGGATTTTGTTCGCTTCCGGCATGGTCGGGTCGACTCGTTTGCAGAGATCAACGACGTCTTCTATGTAGCTGGTAAAGGCCTCATCAGCGCGCTGAACACGATCGTGCAAACGTTGTTCGGCACGAAGCTTACCCACTGCCGGGCGGCCGAACACTTCTGCGAAATTCTTTTTAAATGTCGGCCCAGATGACAGGTTAGCCTCATGGTTGCGAAACCAGAGGTTCGCCACGTCCGTCAGATAGAATATGACGTTACTGAGCTTGTATGAGTCATCCCACTTGTTGTAGCTGCTTACTCTTTCATACGATGACAGCCAGTCATCGACATCTTGGCCGGCCGTGCCACTGAAGAGGCAAGGGTCACGCTGGCGCACGACGCCAGAACACATGATCGTGGGTGGAACGGCCGGCAGCGTAGAAGTGGACTCGTCTTGCATGGCGGTTGTAGAGGGTAGTGTACGGCTTCGCAGTTCCAGTTTGGATGGGATCGTACCCCACACCTCCGCCAATTGTAATAGGGCGTTTATTGACGCTCGGATGGAGAGCTGTGAGGAGAGGACCTTGCAACGGCGAGCCCAGCGTACTTCTTCTTTGTCTTCGTCGCACAACGCACTGGTGCATGTCGATGGCTGAAGCGCTGACTATCACAGTACATGAGGTTTATTGAGGTTTTGGAATTTCAAACATATGTCCGGAATGGTTACGGATGTTAGAGCCCTTGGTTGTGTTTAGAGAGGTTTAGTGCAGCAAAGCCATACCGGTACGAATTCCCGGGTTTTTTTTTTTTTCTGAGATGTATTTTGATATACGTACTTCGTGGTCTGGTAAAGCTTGGCAACACACAAAAATAGACAGAAATCAATCATGAATTGTGCGTCGCACTGAGTAACTATTTGTTATTTCTTTTGCAGGAAGATTTTCCGGATTACGTTAAAAAACTACTGCTAGGGGTGAGAATAGTTTGCTGCTTTCCGCAATCCGCGTTACACTTTGAATGCTTTAGAGGCCGATTTCTTTATTTCCTTGCTAGCTTCGTTGTATAGAGGGGAGTGAATGCGACTATTCAGAGAAACGCATTAAAAAAAAGCTGGAGTACCACTCTAAATACCACTAGCCAACAGCCGTCATGGTAGAGCCATACAACTAGCGTTAATGCGACAATGTTCCATTAGGGGGAATACCCTGCACTTTACTTCAGCTGGAATTACTGCCCAACCGGACATGTAAAGCAGTGTAAACGAGTAATTAGTGTTCCAAGTGACTGCATCATTTCTTTATTTTAATACAGCCGTTTGGTAGAATCATAACTCTCGAAGGACTAAATGTAACCCTGAGATATTACCGGTGTTTATTTAGCATTTGTATTAAATATATATATATATATATATATATATATATATATATATATATCTGTCTCACACAATAGAGTATTTTGATTATGATATTGCAGAAAGCTGTAAAATTAGCTTTGAGCTTCTCCTTGCACAGACACTATAACAGACGTGTAGCTTTCTGGTTAAAATGCAGTTTTCGTTTAAATAGACGAGACCAAAGTTTGATGTAACAAATTAGAGTGCGTTTTTCTTGGATTTTGACCCAACATAGAGTCGCCCTTATTTAAAGGCATCCAAATGTCTTTGTTTCACTAGCGCGAGCGCCGACTGCCCGGCACAGGGCATCCAGGCGAACTGGAGCGGATGTCTGAACCGGAAGCGACCATGTGCTAGCGTTGCCTGCTCATGGCTTATCTTCCTGCGAAGCAACCCTCGCGAAGCAAATTTTATGCACCAAACCTGGGCGCAATTGTTTGCCATGTTCTCTTCGTTCCGTCCTCTGGTTTTCGCTTTGATTGGAAAAAATTCAGAGCGTTGTAAGCCGGATCGCCCCAGATATGCACACGGGCACCGTCTTGAAGGCGATTAACTCACTCACTTTATGCTATGGTCGGCACTCTACAATTCGCAAGTAACGATAAAGGTGGTTTCTTGAGCGAGCTACGTTACTCATCGAAAATGTATGCTCTCTTTTAAGATGTCAACCGCACTGCATTTAGCGGACAAAAAAGTGGTAGTAGCTTCTCAGGGCTTGATAGATAAAGCCATTTATTGGCAGGCACGGCGTCGCACTAATGAGAACAGCCTGTAGAAGACGACACTCATGGCAGCAGAAAACAATGTGGACGCGTAGTTGCCCTCGCGGCTTTTATCCTCTTCTTTGTCGTTCTCTGAGCAGTACCCTGAGCTCTGAGCAGTACCCTCAAACTCAAAACTTTCGAAAATATAGCTGGCTCTTGTTTTAGGGAGGTTGTCACCATTTGCTTGGCTGCTCTCAATATTTGTTGGTTAATAGTTAGCGAGAAACAATTAAAGCGCCAAAAATTCAAAAAATGAGTTAAAAACCATCGTACACTGCTGCGCGCTATGCTGTGTAAAATATTACCTTTCAGAAGTGAAATAATGTTATTCACGCTGAAACAATTGCTTGTTCGATAAAGAGAATTGCATGTATTTTCATGTGATATGCACCGCTGAATATGTCTCATTTAAAATGCGAGTGCAACTAAGCGTGGAAATTTAAAACGTACTCAGATGGTAACTTAAGCAAATTCTGCCTTCGTCAATGACTGAGTCTTGGCTGACGTTTCGCACATTGCTTGCGGAGGATGCCATAGTAGACAATAATAATTAGCTGTCAGCAATGTGTGCGTATCACCTTCATAGACTAGTCCGTTATGAAGAATCAAAATGCGGGCGGATACCTACGAAATTGCCCCACAGAGGCAACCTAACGTTTTGAAAAAAAAATAATACATTGCTTATGTTTGACACAAAAGCCTTGTCATCGATAATTTTTCCACCGCTTTTAAATTACTCAATTTCTTTAAAGGCATACTGCACAGATATTTTGGCCCCTTGTCATATGGTTGAAATTTCATTCAAGAGCTGCGATACCAAGTTATCAGTAGTAAAATGAAAACCTTTCCCCATCAATTAAAGGCCTAGGCAGCGCTAGTCAACTCTCTTAAGAAGTAGCCAGCTATACGTTTACAAGGCATTTTTCTTCTCAGAAGTCTTACGTCCTGGTTTTCACCTGCGAATTCATATCAGGAAATTATTGAGGTTTATTTTAGGCTTAGAAAATTACCTACAGCTAAAATAGTGCAGTGAGGAGTGATTGGGACGCTAAAATGTGGCTCTAAGCAGGTCTTATGGTTGTAAATTCTTTTGTTGTAAATAGCGTGTTCATGAAAGCTACGACCAATCGACTTGTCGTTAAATTCATGCTCCCGAAACCTTCAAAAAAATTTTTATTGCTTCTGATGTGACCATTAGGAAACTCTGAAATCCTCCTCATTGAATACTTGAGAAAATATGCACAGCTTACAGGTTAAGTCATCGCGAGGCTCAAATATGTTACCAGACATTACACTTATTTATGGAACATTTTCTTTTCCAGGGAACAATTTGGCTAACAGTCCAAGAGTGCATGGGAGAGGTAGGAAGGGAAGGCTTATAAGCAAAGATATCTTGACTACCGAAATAAAGGATTCTGAGTACGACTCTGACGGCACCATTTACTACGTCACAAAGCTAGACTCTAACGAGTCGCATATATTCTCTACACCGCCTTTCAACTTAAGTCGCTCACCTCTTAATTGCAGACTTCATTCAAAACTTGCAAACTAGCGCACGCTAAGACAGGAACCGTACACAAAAGAAGAGTGAATGATCTTATTGCCAGATTATTCCCTCTCCACCAACAGTGCGTTTGGATAGAGCGATACTGTTTTATTGATGCTGGCTCGGAGGAACAAGATTATTAGGAAGACCTATGCTTTCCACAGCCACTACCAATGATTATCATCCAGAGGTGGTAGTGAAGATGCAAGACGCTAGCCAGAAGAGATCGTAAAGTGTCATTAACAGCCAGCAATGCTAAGCTTGCAGGTGGTACCAATTGCTGTGTGTTTTAAAATGGGAACTTCAGGCGGTGTTTAACCAAGCAAAGAGTTTAGTCATACCTTGTTATGCGCAGACGAAGCGTTACACTCAGCGCGCTCCAAATTTAAAATTGATGAAAAGATGCGTTGTTTAGTAGATTACTACTTTGATGCAGCTTTAAAATACGGCGTCCATATCACCTTCGAAAGTATTTCGGTTAAATGCCGGGACCTCAGTTTTCTCCGCCTGAAAAATCTCCTCTTGGTAAAAACGCAATGTCTTAAATGCAGTCTAGTTTTAGAGACCAGTGCCTAGAAGGGTTTTCCCCAGCGGAACAGGATTTCTCCAGCCTGTTGTATACTTGACAACAACTTAAACGATAATTCCAATTATTTAGTCCCTCATTAGTCAGCAGCTGCGCGTATCTCAGCAACTCCACGCGCTTAGATCTCCGCTCTTCATACTTACGCAAACAGGCAGCCTCACGCCAGGCAATGACTTTGGGTTCGGTAGAAGCAGCTTCCTGTAACATTTGAAGATGCATCTTGCTATACACGCAGCCAGCAGCCGCGTCTTCTTCCATTGCGCCTTCTCCTAAGTCGAGCAGCCGCACATGCGCAGAAAAGCGCACAGCTAAGTGATGATGTCCTGCGCGGAGACTGCGAGGCGAACATCTGCGACTCGGCGCAGATGGTTGTCATGGTTACTGAGCATGCACAGAGGTGACTAGCGCAGACCACTTGAAATGCACAGGTGACTAGCCTAGTGTAGCTTTCGTTACAAAATTGTTGAAAATTAGGCATTGCTGTATCGTAGTGATACGACTGAAAAATGTCAGTGCTGAAGCTATAGGCCTTGTAAAACTGAGTTTTCGATCCACGTTTATTTTAGTGCTGTACCCCTAATACCCGCAACGAAAACCCGATGACTGAAGCTGATTTGACCTTTGACCTGAGCGACTGCGCGGTTCACAGACACAAGTGTCACAGATATTGCCCCTTTAATTTCCTGTAAACCAATTACAGAGCACCGGTGAACTTCATGCGTTGAACGGAAAACTGATTGTGTTCAACAAGGGGCACACGATCGACCGGGTGCAGCTACAGCGCCGAAGCAATTGCATTTTACCAATTCAAATTCTTCAGTGCTCTCGGAACATTTAGTGCTGCAGCACACATGCAATGTGTCTTCTGGAAGCATGGTCGCCTGATTAACTCAGCAAAATATCGTTTAATATTTGAGACAAAGCAAACAATCTGGCCAAACACCCTGCTGCTGCGCGATATTCTCTGATTAATATTGATTACTGTCTGTATTTTAAATCAGGTTTTGGGAAAAGAATGGCGTAGACATCAGCAGTTGTGGAGGAGGAGGAGGAGGAGGAGGAGGAGAAGGAGGAGGAGGAATAAGAGTATTTATTGTGCGGCAGGGCTTACCGCAACCGCGGCTAGTTATCTCTCGCGGGAACGTCGAGATCGTGTCTCTTTGGCGGCAAGAGGGCCAGCTACACGGCTCAAAGTTGGTCATTGAAGCTGGATCTGCGCTGAGTGGCGGAGCCCCTCGACGAGAGGGTTTCCAGATTAACGCCTGTCAATTGTGCCTTGGACTCCGACAATATGTTCTAAAGTGTTGCTATATTTGTCATGCAGACCTTGCATGAGTTGGTATCGTATATGTCGGAGCCCATTCTGTTTTATTGCAGTGGGCTGAGCATGTATTACAAATCTTTGTAATTGCCTCCAAGCGACTGCCTCAGCTCTGCATAGTTTGCTGCTTGCGGAGGAAAGGATCGGCGAACCAGGTAGAAGCCTTTAGTTAAGTCATTAAAGTTCGTCATCTGCTCTCTCGATCCCCCCTTCTTTGTCATGTCTCTCACCGGCATGGTACGCGAGACCTCGTGGAACGGAGTGAGCGACTTTGTTGAGGTTGGTGAGATGCAGAGAGACGCTTCTCATGTGTGCCGGGAGCTAAACTAGCTCGACCTTATGGTCTGGTGAGAGTTTCAAGTCTTTCATTATGTGGCAGGCTTCCACGATGATTCTCCCTTTGGCGTAATTGTTTATGGGCGTGCGTGAGTCGCTGACAACGACTCCGAAATCGGGATCAGATATGGCACCTGCAATGGCTAATTCTTCTGCCACTTCAGCGTGCCGGGACATTACGCTGGCGGAGTGGACAGCGTTCAGGCAGTGTCGACGACGGCGACAGCGTACCTTCCATCGTCGTCATACTTGGCAGCGTCCACGAAGCGCGCTTCCCTCGATTTGCAGTAGTTCCGCCGCAGGTCCGCGACTCTGGCCTGTCTTTTGCCTTGATAATACGTCGGGTGTATATTTTTCGGGCCTTCTGCGACTCGGATGCTATCCGTTACGTTCCGCGGGATTATTCCTTTCTCTCCGTGTTGACGGTAGTAGCCATTTCTAAGCCGCTCGAGTGTGCGTCGTCCAGCTACGGCGGTCGTCAGTCTTTCTAGCTGCGATATGTGCTGCGCTTCTGCGGGTTCGTCCAGCGTGTTGTGGATTTCTAATTGTAACAGGAGCTCTGTGCTAGCCCAATCTGGCTCTCACCTTGTACCAATTGCGAAATACAGCCACGTAGGTTATGTGGCATATGACAAAGGAGTGCACGAGTCCTATCAGGCTCTCCTCTCTCATGCCGCTTCTCCTATTGATGGCTCTCTTTCGTAATCACATTGCATTGGTAGTCTTGCTTATATGCTTACTCACCGTCTCCCCGTTTATGCCGTTTGATTTTATAATCATGCAGAGAACATTGATTATTTCACGATTGCAATGGTTCCGCCGTCACACGTTTTTAACCTGATTTCAACATATTGTTTTTTTCCGCTGGGTGGTCATTCCTTCTGCGTGGGGTGCTACAGCAGGAGCTCCGACTTCTTGGTCGAGCAGCGGAGCCCCGTACTACAAAGGTATTCTTCCACATCTATATCTTCCTGCAGCGAAGATTCGAGCTGGCCGTCGCTGCCACGGTTGACCGAGATCGTGATATCGTCGGCGTAGAATGTGTAGTAGACGTTTTCTACTTTTTAAGCTTTTGCTCGAGGACCTGGTTGAAGAGCATAGGCGATTACCAGGGTGAAGAGCATAGGCGAAACGTGGTGCCGGTCCTTCCCAGCATTTACTTCTCAATCTTATCTCTACCGCTACGAGGAGCGCTTTTCTGTCGGTGCGAAAGTCTTTTACATAATTATAGGCTCTTTCGACGAGATTTATTAAAGAGATTTCGGCCAGGACTGCCAAATGAGCGACCGTGTCGAATACGCTTTTGTAATCGAGTCCGAGGATGGCTTTGGTGGGACTGCTCTTATTGACCAGGGTCTTAAGTTTCAGCTGGAGCATAGCGTCCCGCGTCAAAAGGTGAGGCCGAAACGCTTTCACGATGTGCGGGAATGCACACCCCATTTCGAGATGGGTGTATACTCGATTGAAGAATGCATGTTTCATTAGTCTGCCCACTTATGAAGTAAGCGAGACTGGTCTTAGATTCTCCAAGCTAGGAGCCTTGCGGGTTTGGGGATGAGCACCGTCTTCGTAGACTTCCACTGCTTCGGTACGGAGCCCTCCCTTCTCCATTCGTTTATATATTCCACGAGTTTGTCCACAGAGCTGACGTCCAAGTTTCTCAGAGTGTTATTTGAGACCCCATCCTGTCCGGAAGGTGACCTACCATGAAGGTCGTGCACGGCCACACAAATTTCGTTGCTGAAATCTTCAGCTAACGAAGCATTGGGCATACTTGCTTAAAAGACTTGCGTGAGAGGGTGGTGGTAGTGGTGAAGACGTTTAATAAAATATAGAGTTACATGAAGGTTGCTCTGGGGTCAGGCTTAGGGCCCTTCCCCTCACAAACACTAGGTGGAGTCCCTAGTACGGGACCCCAGGGGCTTCCGCTGCCGCCATTGCTCGTTTGACCAAGGCCTTTTGGACTTTCAGGTCAGAGCAGTCAAGTAGGGTCGCCTCCCAGTCCTCCCGGGTGGTGTTTTGGTTAGGTGCAAAGGCAGGATTGGAGGGGCACGCCCACGCCATGTGCAAAAGGTCCGAGGACATTTCCCCGCAGTGCGGCCACTCCCCGGAGATGGCACTGCCAAAGTGTGTAAGTGACGCCGGGCACATCGTGGTATTCGTAAGGAGGCGAAGAAACACGCGTTCCTCCGCTCTTCTTAACCCTTTACACGGGGGTAAATATTGTGTCTGTTTCGGTAAAGCTGCGTACTTTCTCTGAAAGTGTAGGCTGGTGTGAATTCTTCTGAGGAGGAAGGAGACGAGGTTGCCCGGTTAGAAAGCGCGCGGGCGGCGGCATCGGCTGCCTCGCTTCCTCCTAGCCCAGAACGGGCCGGAGCCCAGACTATGAAGCGGCGGGATGGACTTTCCACGTACGAGCTGTTTTGCAGCAGTCGGTAGGCCAGGTCCGAGCTGTTTTTTAGTAGCCGGTAGGCCAGGTACGGGACCCAGCCTTGTTGAAAGTTCCTACACGCCCCTCGCTAGTCCGTTATGATTGTTTTGGAATCAGAGTGTTGCTGCTAACGCGATGGCGACCTCCTCTGCCTGCGTTACGCTTCGGGCTTTAAATGTGAGCCCGTTTACCGTTTTGGACTCGTGGATCACTGCCGCCGTGTACCACCCGCCTTGGTGCGGGCCGGACGCGTCCACATAGTACACTCCGGATTTCCCTTCATAGTGATGAGCTAAGGCCTCTGCCCTGGCCATGCGCCTACCCTCGTGGTCGTCCTTGGGCATATTAGTGGGGAGTGGTTTTACGTGCAGGGCGTATCGCCACTCCTGTGGAAGCCTTACTCTTTCCTTGGTTACAGTCGTGTGTTGTATGTGTAGACGGGTCAATAGGCGACGCCCCGACGGTGTCTGCGATAGTCGCGTGTATTGACTCGTGAGGTGGGCTTCTCTCAGCTCCTCGAACGAGTTCGTCATACCCAGACCTTGGAGTCTCAGGTTCAACGTGGTTATAGGGAGGTCGAGGGCCTTCTTCGCTATTTTGCGCGTGATCACCTCGAGAATGTTCTCGTCGTTTTTTTGAGGTGGAGATAGGGGGTCGAGTACAGGATTCTGCTTGTTACAAATGCATTGGCCAGCCGTAGAGAATCTCTGCTTTTGAGTCCCCCTTTGTTGCTTGAGACTTTGCGGAGCATTCGGCCCACCTGGTCTCCCACCTTTTTAGCTTGTCGAGCGTGGTCGTCGCTAGCTTACGCTGGTGAATGAAAAGGCCCAGTACTCTAATTTCCTCTCTCTCCGGTATTGGTTCTGATCCAAGTCGCAATTCTACCTTGTCTGTGCATTTTTTGGAAGGACGAATATGGACGAATTCGGATTTTTTTAGTGAGCACTGAAGGTCGCATGTTTTTGCGTACTCATTCACAGCGTGGCTGCCTCATGCAAGCTGGCCTCCATTTCTCCGAGAAAGCCCCGCGTGGCCCATATGGAGATGTCGTCCGCGTGCAGCGCGTACTGCGCACCCGAGACTTTCTCCAGGTGGACCGGGAGATTTTTCATTGCCATGTTGAAAAGAAGCGGGAATAGCACCGCTCCCTGTGGTGTACCTCTCGTGCCTAATAGAAAGGGATCGTGGTCTGCGTTCTGGATCCTCGCGTAGGCCTGTCTGTCTGAGAGGAAGCGTTTTATATACTCGAACGCGTTCTTTCCACACCCCGTCTCCGAAAGGTGTGCCAGGATGGCCTCGTGCGTCACATTATCGAAGGCTCCCTTCAGATTTAGGGCCAGCACTCCCTTATCCCTGTTCGGATGTTCTGTCGGATTTAATATTTCTCTGCTAAGCTGTAGCAGGACGTCCTGAGCCGATTTATTTGGCCTGAAGCATACATCGAGTCGGCGAAGACTCGCTTATTTTTAAGATACTCGGAAAGTCTGTCTCCGACCATTGTATCCATCAATTTGCCTACGCACGACGTGAGAGAAATGGGCCTGAGGTTGTCCGTATCTATGGCTTTGCCTGCCTTTGGGATGAAAGTTATGAGTGCCGTTTTCCATTCGGTGGAAAGAGGAACTTCGCCTGTCCAGATCGAATTGAAATGTTCTATAAGGGATTGGTACGCGTGCTCTGTTAGGTTTGCTAGGAGTTTTACCGTGATCCCATCTCTTCCTGGCGCGGTCCCGCTTTTCATTCTCGCTAGGGCTGCCTTGAGCGCGTATAGTTTGAAAGGTTCGTCTAGCTCAACATTTTCGTCTCCACTGTACCTGTAAGCTTCTCCCCTTGGGTCTTGGGTTATGCTCAAGTACTGGTCTCGGAGCTTCAGCGCTAACTGGGCCGTATTTCCTTGAAACGCGTGTATTGCTCCCTGCAGGCGTTTCTGCGACTTTGTGCGCGTTTGGTTTGGATCCATGAGAGCTCGGAAGAGACGCCATGTGCTTTTTCCAGATATCTGCCTAGCTGCCGCTTTGCACCTCTCTACCCATTTAGCGTCCACGAGTTGCGCCGCGTATTCTGCCGCCTCTTTTGTTATCGCCGCGATCCGGGTTTTTAGCTTGCGGTTATGTTTCTGCCTGCGCCATCTTTTAACCCTGCTGCGTCTGGCTTCCCAGAGGTGGAGGAGGTGGGTGTCCACATCCGTCACCGCCTCAGAGAGCTTTACCCGCGTTTCCGTCGAACGGAGACTGGTCAGCAGCTGTTTGGTCCAGGCTTGGTATCCCTGCTCCTGGATAGAACTAACATTATATTCTTTTCTAAATTTCGCCCATTCCGTCATCCTAGTCTGCCCCGTCGGTCTGGTAAGGGGTTTAGTTTTTGTATACATGTCCAGATATTTTTCCCTACCAGGTTTGGGCGTCCACGGTTTCTGAGGTCGGGGGAAGTGCGGATTACTCGAGTTTGGTCTATCGAAAAAATATTCAAGTTGTCTAAGATTTCGAGAAAAGTTATCCAGATCTTTGAATAATTGAAATTCATTATACTTCCCATAACTTGGACAGAATTTTAGGCCGCGTGACAAAAGGGACTTTTCATCGGAGGTGAGTTGAGAGTTTGAGAGGTTAATTATAATTTCTGGAAGGTGTGCCTTCTCGGGTGTTTGGTCTAATGGGGTTAGGTGTTCGGTTACGGTTTTGAGGTTCTCGTTGGATGGGTGTATGTGGCTCCCTGGTTGTAATTCTTTTGTAGGGTCTATGTTTGCATCAACAATTATGTTATCCCGGGAGAACTTTTCAAGTTTCTTTGTCCAAATTTGCTCAGTTTTGCAAGACTGGAAGACCTCAAGCTCAGTTGCCTGTGATGTTGAAAGCAACATGTTGTGACGCGCCCGCCTCTCCTCGAAGTTTAATGATGCCAACGTTTGTTCGAAGTGCTAAATTGTTATTTTCAAAAGATAAAAGATGCCCCGAGTAGTTCTTTGGTCCATGCTAGTCGGTGGGATTCCGAAAGGTTATTCATCGATGGGGTTAGGGATAGAGTAAGTCCTCTCGGTACAATTTTCGATTTCAGATATATTCGAAGGGATTTTGCGTGGAGCTCGTGCCTGATTCTTTTGTCTGTTATTTTTCTTAATTTTAAAAAATTCCGAGAGTGTATGTCATCGCCAGAAGGAGAACTGGTGGGCGCGTGAGCCTGGTCGGTCTGTCAGTATTGCTTCAGCCGTTGGGCTGAGCCACAGCGTCGTCTGAGGTCATACCTTCGTTTTGGCGTGATGGCTTCCTCCCCGAAGCACTGCACGGTGATTGATGTTTGCTGGGATCCAAGTGCCGGCTCCATTGGTGCCGACATTGGAGCCATCCGTGGTCTCAGGGTTGTCGGCGTAGAACCGGCGACGTGTCGCCCTTCCCCGTGGGCGTCGGCAGTAGGGACGGGCAGTTTGACGTAGAGCTCTGGTTCCGGAGTGTGGTGTCTCGTGCTGCAACACTGGGTGATTTTGCGGCGTCTTGAGACACAGTGCGATGCGATGGTCTGCTTCCTGGAGTTGGCAGCAGGGCTTGCCGAGGTGTCGTAGTTGCCTTATTGAGCCTGGTGTCACGATGAAAACCTTGGGGGTGAATTCTGGGAGGCTCTACTCGGGAGACACATCCGACGGCGGTCTTGCAATCCAGGAGATCGGCTTTGGTGGATCAGGTCCTCTGATTCCGCAATGGTCGGGAAATCAGGGGATGCAGGTGCCCTGGCGTCTTCATTGTTTTTCTTGGTCTCCTCAAAATAGCTGTCGGCTATTCGGGTGCTGTGCTGCATCGTGCGCCGGTGGATCCTCTCTGGTGTTAGGAGATGATCTTGCCATGGGGAAAGGGAGTGTCGTCGAGCACTGAGGATAAGGTCGAAGATGTTCCAGGCGAGCACCGAAACGCCTCAAAAGCTTGGGTGCACTTCATCAGCAGCCAGAATCCTGGTCGCGGGGAAGGCTCCCAGGTCGTGATAGAGGTAGAACAAGTTTTCACTTTGAGCGCACAAAAATTCGCTTCCTTCCGACTTTGTTTTAAGCTAACACCCTTCCTTATCCACCTCCACCCCCCCCCCCCCCCGCCTATTTTTTTTTTTTTTTTGCAGCGGAAACGATTGTGGCGATCTCTTTCTCCCTACCCCCTTTCTTCGGCCGTCGTGGCCAGGAAGAGTGACAATAGCCCGCATTCTTTTGCAGCAGAGGCTATGCATCCAGGCACCTGTGTCAGCGCAATTCGACAGGCCTGTCGAGCTCAGAGCTGCGCCTGGGATGGCAAACCTGGACATCATCCTTCCCTACTGCATCTGTCTGTTTCGTCTGTCTCTCACGTTTTCTTTTCCTACCCAGATGTGGTTTGTGTCCAAAGGCTTAAAAGCGGCAACATGATCCAAGAAGATTCACTCTTGAGAAAGATCGGTCTCCGATCGAAATGTCGAGTGAAATGAAAAATAAAAAATGTTTCCTTTAATGAAGCGTATACTTCGCTATATACTCTTTTAGCAGCCTAGTACGTTATGTTCTCGCAACATATACATATATATATATATATATATATATATATATATATATATATATATATATATATATATATATATATATATATATATATATATATATATATATATATATATATATGTATATATATATATAAAAGTGAAAAATTGCTTCATACTGTTTCCAAGTTTATTTGTAGTCAACGTTTCGGCAGGAGCCCTGCCTTTCTCAAGACTGATCAGTCTTGAGAAAGGCAGGGCTCCTGCCGAAACGTTGACTACAAATAAACTTGGAAACAGTATGAAGCAATTTTTCACTTTTATGTAACCTCTAGCAACCAAGTACGTCTATTTACTTATGCTATATATATATATATATATATATATATATATATATATATATATCGTAGTGCCGCACCAACGCTCGGTGACTGTCGCAAAGACGAGTGTATGTCGAAAGGCGCGTGCTAACAAAGAAGACGACGCAAGAGACTGGCTTGCTAGTTGAACGTTTGACGGCAACACCGACCTGAGGTAGAACGTACTCTTACAATTGGTGGAGGCTGCTCTTCGTTCTCTCCTCTCACTCTAGAACGTCGCGCGCACATGCATGCGCTCACGAACGTCACCAAATGTCGACATTACGCATATACATTGATGTTCAACATAAGTGTCAAGAACTCAACTCAATTTCCACCACACAATACAGTGACATGCCACCATAAACATGACACTTTAACTCCAGATACATTCAACATATGCCGCTACTCGGCCACACTGCGATGCACTCTTACAAGAGTCCCACGAACTCAAGCATGAAGAGTTTCAAGTACAGATCACTGCAGATCACTGCACTTTGGTTTATATCACACGCGCCGTAAGGCATTGTACAATATACATAACATACCACAACCAGTTCCTCATTCGTGGATTCCAGTCCGAACCTAGATCAGGTTTCCGAGCGTTATTCAAACTTGCTATCAGTACGTGAAACGCTTCTGTCCATCAGGGATTCTGTCTTCGCTCTAGGCTGTAGCAATTGTACCCCGCCGGGGTGGCGCAGTGGTTAGGGCGCTCGACTTCTGTGCCCAAGGATGCGGGATCGAATCCCGGCCTCGGCGGCCGCTTTTCGAAACAGGCGAAAAGCTAGGCACCCGTGTGCTGTACGATGTCAGCGCACGTTAAAGAACCCCAGGTGGTCGAAATTTCCGGAGTCCTCCACTACGGCGTCTCTCATAGCCTGAGTCGCTTTGGGACGTTAAACCCCAAAACCAAACCAAACCAAAGCTCTAGCAATTGGGGGTGCTTCCATGGTTCTAGATTGAACTAATGCATATTCCTTAAGGCATGACGGATAGTTGCCTTGCAAATGACACAACGAATGTTTATCCACAGCAGCACGATCATCATGTTCGTACTGCCCAAAGAAATCCACTAATAATAATAATCATAATAAGAATAATAATAATTGGTTCACAGGAAAAGAAAGGCGCAGTATCTCTTAAGCATGTTCTGCGGACACCTGACCGCGCCTTAATAATCGAAGAGAGGAAGGTGGAAGTGAAAGCTAAGTCCCAATGTCAAAATGTTCACTCTTCAGGCGAACTGAGGCTCCCCCTCAGTCTTTGCTCAGTGCTCTTCATACTGTAGCCATCTCCTTTCTTTCCCTCTACCTTTGTATTATAGGACACGGTGGTTAAAGTTAAGTTAAATTGGTTCACAGGAAGGGAAAGGCGCAGTAACTGTCACACTTGCTCTGTGGACACCCGAACCGCGCCGTAAGGGAAGGGAGGAAGGTGGGAATGAAAGTGGAAAGAGAGGAAGAGGAGCCGTAGTGGAGGGCTACGGAGTAATTTTGACCACCTGGGGGTCTTTAACGTGCGCTGACATCGCACAGCACACGACGCCTCTTCGTTTCGCAGTGGTCTGTGTGCTGTGCGATGTCAGCGCACGCTAAAGATCCCCAGGTGGTCGAAATTACTCGGAAGCCCTCCACTGCGGCTCCTCCTTCTCTCCTTCCACTTTCACTCCCAACTTCCTCCCTTCCCTTACGGCGCGGTTGCGGTGTCCACAGAAATCAAGTGAGATAGTTACCACGCCTTTCCCTTCCTATAAATAAATCAGTTTTGGTGCAGTGGTAAGACGCCCGACTACTAGGCCGGAGTACCCGGGTTCGAACCCGACCTCAGCTGCTGCGTTTCGATGGAGGCGAAACGAAGAGGCGTCGTGTGCTGTGCGATGTCAGCGCACGTTAAAGATCACCAGGTGGTCGAAATTACTCCGTAGCCCTCCACTACGGCTCCTCTTTCTCTCTTTCCACTTTCACTTCCATCTTCCTCCCTTCTCTTACGGCGCGGTTGCGGTGTCCACAGAAATCAAGTGAGACAGTTACCGTGCCTTTCCCTTCGTATAAATAAATAAATCAGTTTTTAGAGCGCAGCTCTTTGGCGTCCGTTCCTGGGTTTCGCGTCGGCGTCGGCGTCGGCCTCGTAACCAGCTCCGCCCCCCTTTCATCCCACCAGCGCTAGCACCGACCGACTGATACCGCTGGATGCCGCTGACGCCGCTAGAGAGTCAAGATAACGTGACTGCATAGAACACCGTCGCCGCCATGCAGAAAGAGGAGGGGAGGGCCCCCTGTTCCTGTGTGGCGGATAGGGTGCTCTTCAGTTGCCAGCGCGCCGGTTATTTCACGTAGGCCCCGGCACGTCGACGAATACGTGACCACCTTCCCACTGCTAGAGCTGGTTCTTGGCGCTGCGGAAGCGAAGGTATCATTGTTCGCGTCGGCATCGGCGGCATTGTCCCTGAAACCAACTCCGCAGCTGGGGTTGACTCACTATCGGCGTCAGCAGCATCAGTCAGTCGCTGCTATCTCTTCTCTCCTCCCTTTATCGCGTTGTCCGCTTGCTGCGCGCGCTTCTTCCCCCATCGTTTGCCGCTGGGTGTACACGCCGCCCCCCTCGCCTCTCTTCCTGCGAGTCTCCGGTTGTCAAAGCACCTACTCGAACTTAATTCCTTTCTTCGCTCCTCCTCCAATGCAACCCCTGTGCGGTGGCAATCAGAGAGCCAGATCGGTGGCGGCGGATCTGTATATGTGCACCGCCCGAGCCGAAATTGCAGCTGCCATTCGCCAGTGCGAAATTATCTGCCAGTTCTTTCTGAGCCATGAGCGAGACGACCGGTGGAAATCCTCCGTCTGCTGCTGCTGCTGCTGCTGCTGCTGCTGCTGCTGCTGCTGCTGCTGCTGCTGCTGCTGCTGCTGCTGCTGCTGCTGCTGCTGCTGCTGCTGCTGCTGCTGCTGCTGCTGCTGCTGCTGCTGCTGCTGCTGCTGCTGCTGCTGCGGCTGCTGCCGCTGCCGCTGCCGCTGCCGCTGCTGCCGCTGCCACTGCCGCTGCTGCTGCTGCTTGCTGCTGCTGCTGCTGCTGCTGCTGCTTGTTGCTGCTGCTGCTGCTTGCTGCTTGTTGCTTGTTGCTGCTGCTGCTGCTTGTTGCTGCTTGTTGCTGCTTGCTGCTTGCTGCTGCTGCTTGCTGCTGCTGCTTGCTGCTGCTGCTTGCTGCTGCTGCTTGCTGCTGCTGCTGCTGCTGCTGCTGCCGCTGCCGCTGCCGCCGCCGCCGCCGCCGCCGCCGCCGCCGCCGCCGCCGCTGCCGCTGCCGCTGCTGCTGCTGCTGCTGCTGCTGCTGCTGCTGCTGCTGCTGCTGCTGCTGCTGCTGCTGCTGCTGCTGCTGCTGCTTGCTGCTGCTGCTGCTGCTGCTGCTGCTGCTGCTGCTGCTGCTGCTGCTGCTGCTGCTGCTGCTGCTGCTGCTGCTGCTGCTGCTGCTGCTGCTGCTGCTGCTGCTGCTGCTGCTGCTGCTGCTGCTGCTGCTGCTGCTGCTGCTGCTGCTGCTGCTGCTGCTGCTGCTGCTGCTGCTGCTGCTGCTGCTGCTGCTGCTGCTGCTGCTGCTGCTGCTGCTGCTGCTGCTGCTGCTGCTGCTGCTGCTGCTGCTGCTGCTGCTGCTGCTGCTGCTGCTGCTGCTGCTGCTGCTGCTGCTGCTGCTGCTGCTGCTGCTGCTGCTGCTGCTGCTGCTGCTGCTGCTGCTGCTGCTGCTGCTGCTGCTGCTGCTGCTGCTGCTGCTGCTGCTGCTGCTGCTGCTGCTGCTGCTGCTGCTGCTGCTGCTGCTGCTGCTGCTGCTGCTGCTGCTGCTGCTGCTGCTGCTGCTGCTGCTGCTGCTGCTGCTGCTGCTGCTGCTGCTGCTGCTGCTGCTGCTGCTGCTGCTGCTGCTGCTGCTGCTGCTGCTGCTGCTAAACGAGCTGCCAGAGCAGAGGGACCAAGTCGAACATATATCAGTCTATTTCTCCGACCACAAAGCTTCCTTCATGACTGTCAAGAACTGTTAGTGGAGTCTTTGTTAAAGGAATACGTGTGAAAAATAAAAAAAAATTATGTTATAGCGCATACATGTGTTGCTCGATTTCTTTGCCTCAATCTATCGAAAAGGTGAAACAGCTTATTTGCTGCGCTCAAATTTCTCATTAGGAAGTAGCGTAATTGTCGGTAATTTTTTTTAACCATGCTTTTTCCCTAGACAGAATAATATAGTGCAGTAGTGATATGTGAAAGACTGCAAACACAAGCCCTTACTAACGACGCCTGAGCGGGCTTATAGAGCCATGGGATCCAAGACAATAAAAAGAAAAGGAAAAGAACTTGTGGCACAGCTGTGACATCGTTATTTTGTTTCTCCAGACCTTCCCTCCATTCTTTAACATATTCGTGGGCACACAAAAGCAGCTATTTTTCAGTCAAGTACATGGATGGCATGCTGACACAATTCAAAATTTAGAAATAGCAAGAGCTTCTGTCAGTCTTCTTTGGTGCCACTGCATTTCCGCAGAACAGCTGTTCTTTCATGCAGGTCTTCAAATGCTGTCTGCATAGCTTACCTTAGTTTCTATGTGTTTTCGAGTTTTTTTAGTGATATATATATTTGCCGTCTGAGACCTCATTGCTGAAAAGGGGAGTTCATGCATGTTGAAAGCAACTCCAAGAAACATGAACTCCCACTTTTTACATTCAACATCATCGTCATCATCATCATCACAAGCCCGAATGTACCTACCACTAGTTGAAGGTTTCTCTCATATTCATCCAAATTACCGGCTCCTGTGCTAGCTGCATCCACATGACCCCTGCGAACTTCTTGACTTCATCCGCCCACCTAACTTTCTGCTGCCCCCTGCTACGCTTTGCTTCCCTTGGTATCTAGTTTGTTACCCTAAGCTACCATCGGTTATCCTCTCTTCGCACTAAATGTCCAGTCCATGCCCATTTCTTCTTGATTTCCAATAAAATGTCAGTAACTTGAGTAACTTGAGTTTCAGCCCCATAGGTAAGTTGCAACTGTTGCAACTGTTGTATACTTTTCTGTTGAGTGATACCGGTAAGCTACCCCAGGTAGCACAAAGTGGGCTATGAAGGGTGGGCCCCGGTGGGCCCGATGTAGGCAATGCAGGACAGTCCCGGTGGGCTCATTGTCGGTGCTGCAAGTGGGGCCGACATAGGCCCGAAGGGGGCTGTCGACAAAGCCACAATGGGCCCCACTAGGGGCCGATGCAGGCAGCCCTTGCGGGGCTGCCCACATTTTTCCGGCATTGTTAAGGGCACATCCCGCCAACTCCCCGCGATGGTCCTACTTTGGACCGATTTGGGTAGCCGCTTTGGAGGAACAATTTTTTTTTATTTCAGTTAGCCAATCAGATAATGACATAGAACCAATGCGGATTCTATAGCGTTAGCCCCACTTGGGCTTGCCCACATTATTCTCCCAGGGGTCCGACGCAGGAAATTGATGGAAAGCCCTAGTCCAAGTTTTCCCAATCAATATTTATGCACATGATTAAGTAAATATTTTATACATGTCTGCACTTTCTAAAACCCCACAATATTAAATTTAACAATAATTCATAACATTCATCTAGCCGAAATGACTTCATGTACATCTTGTTGTGTTCTGAACAGTAATATTGTTCTGGGAGTTGCAGGCTGTCCAAAGCAACCACATAAGAGGCAACAGTTAGCAATCAGTTTGTTTTAGTATTTGTAGCGTAATTTGCATGAGCGCGAGAACTAAAGCCATGTAAATTTCTAGTCGACTAAACATGACAACTGTTATACAAATCATCTATAATAGCAATTTAGGGCAACATCTAATGCAAATAAAGGTTGGAAACAATGATTACGCAGTTACACGCACGCCTTCTAGCCCCATTACGGCCCATATGGGATATAAAGCAGTTTTATGTGGGCAGCCCCAATTGGGCTGGGTGTTGGTTTTGAACCTAAAGCCCACTTGCTGTTGCACGGGCCTTCAAAGTCCCCACAAAAAAACGATTTTGGTACCATGCGAGCACGCCCGCCTTCCAGCCCCATTACAGCCTATGTGGGACCTAAAGCGGTTTAGCCAAGGCTGCCTCATTTGGGCTTCACGAGGGCTTGCCCAAATTGAGCCCTTATTCATATTTCACCTGCCCTCAAATAAACGACAAGGGGCCGATTGGGGCAGCATGTGGGTATGTCCGTTTTCTTGCCCCACTACGGCCGATGTTGGTCCCACAAAGATTTAATGGGGGCGGCCTCATTTCGGATCTATGAGGGCTTTCCCATAAAAAGCCCACATTTAGGTTGGATTGCCCTCAAATACCCGGCAAGGGACCCTTGTGGTCTGGATGCAGGAATGTGCTCTGCATTATCCCCAGAAACGCCGCTATGGGACCCATGCAGGAGGAGCAGGGGCAAGCCCAAGTGGGGCTTGCCCACTTTTGCCCCATCGGGGACCGATACAGGTTTTATGATGGTTGCCCCAGCCCCACTTGCCTACATCGGACCTACTGGGGCCCCACATTCTGTGCTACCTGGGACTAGTCATAATCTGTGAGTGCCTGCCAAATGTGCTCCATCCCAATCTTATTCTCCTTGTTATTTTCCTTTCAAGGTCCGGATCTGCGGTTACTACCTGTTCTAATTAGAGATATTCGCCTACTTCATCCAGCGTTTCGCGTAAACTGCTGTTCTTTTCCGAAGCTGTTGAACATTACCTTAGTCTTCTGCAAATTTATTTTCAAACCTACCTTTCAACTTTTCGTGTCTAGGCCGTCAACCGCTCTTTGTAGTTCATTCCTGATTTACTTAGCAAGGTAATGTCATCAACAAATCGCAGACTGCTGAGGTATTCTCCGCCTACCATTATCCCTAACTGCTCTGAATACTTCCTCTAAACAAGCGGCGATTAGTACAAGAGAGATCGTGCATATATCTTCCTTGCATATATCTTCCATACTTTCACCCTGATTTCGCAATGTCTGCATAACCGCCGAGGTTTCTACTGAGTGAAATACGTTTTCGTAATCAATGAATGCTATGTATAGGACTAGTATATTTGGAGCCTTTTTCTATCGCCTGGATGATGGTATGGCTATGATCAATAGTACAGTACCCTTTCCGAAAACCTGCTTGATCTTTTGCTTGATTACCGTTTAAGATTGTCCTGATTCTATTTGAGATTATCTTAGTTGTGTAACATACAGTAAACAGATTAGTGTGTATTTTTCAGGTCCTCAACGTCCACGTTTTTAGGAATTAAAAATTATTATTTGCT
Source organism: Amblyomma maculatum (assembly GCF_055883805.1). Classification (NCBI taxonomy): domain Eukaryota; kingdom Metazoa; phylum Arthropoda; class Arachnida; order Ixodida; family Ixodidae; genus Amblyomma; species Amblyomma maculatum. Next base: position 59,329,334 of record NC_139351.1, on the reverse strand, counting down.
TTCTTCTATGTTTCCGGCTCCGTCGATGACACCAGGCACGGCATATAGAGGGTGGCCAGGTTTTCTTGCGCGATATCTCCCAGTCCTCCAATAAATGTACCATTACCTGATCCTCTCCAGCTGTTTTAAAGAAAGTCTTGTAAATGATCAGTGCCAGCCCTCAACACCTGGTGCAGCAGAGACATTCATACCATGAAGTGCAAGGCAGACCTCTTCTAAAGGTACTAGACCGCAAAGGCTATCTCGGCAGGCAATACCTAAGCACATCTCGCGGACAGCTATACACAAGTAATCAGTGTCTCCGCTTTTTTCGGTAAACAGGTTGGTGTAGTGTCGCTGAAAACAGCCGCGATGCTCTCAGCGCGATCAGACTCGCCCCTCTGGGCAGCTAAACGAATGGAATTGTTGCGCGTTCTTCCAGCCCAAAACTGCACCGGACGCTGCAGAGTACAGCGGGGTCAACAGCTGACCTGGCATTAACGAAACACTGTGCTGCTGTGCTGGCACTAAGACGATGCAAACTTTCCTGACGTGCCATCTGGTTCAGGTAGTTCTGCATGGTGCATGAATGACGTTCTCCGCGCCGCACAATTCGTCCCCCTCGAAAGATGTCGCGTATTCGTTCAGACGCACGTTTATCTAACGACAATCCTGCTCACTTAGCTCGCTTGCAGAGTAAACCAGCTACATGGCTCTGCCGGACGACAACGGAAACCTCGAAGTACTTCGCGCAGCGCAGCTACCCTCTCTAGATCGTGCATCAGAGTGGTGTTCATTGTCCATTGTTCCTGGCACAGGGCAGGCTGGCGATAAAACCACTGACACCTGATCGTGATTACTCAGACATTAAATGTCAGGCAGAAGCGTATACATGTCACAACTAGCGATGCCAGTAGCGAGGACCTCAAGAAAATAAAACATGTCCAATCGGCTCATGTTCGAGCCGCGTAGCCACGTGGCTACGAACTCTTCACCATGCATACCTGAGCTTCAATTTGCCTATAGGCAGCTTTGGTGCGTGAGTTTTCGACCGCAGACATCTCTGTACGTAGCTTCGTAAGAGACTTATTTACAATAGTAGTGTATAAAACTGAACTACATTTTTTCAGGCAAATTTATTCATCTAGCAAGCACTCAATCATGCGCATATACACAATATACGTCATGCATGCTCTTTGCTTGAAATAATATTTATGTGTATCGCTGCTTTTGAGAACTGTGCATCATGTGATTGAGAAGTTAAAGCACTTGTCTACCTGCCTGGTACGTAAGGCAAGGCGCGGTTAGTCTACCATTATGAACATTGAACCTTGTTGAAAAAACGTCGCAGGAATTCTTCCTCCTCCAGTATGGTTAATTCCTCACTTAATTGTCTGTATTCGCCGAGTCACTGCACATTAAGGCAGACACGTTTGGGCGTGCATAATATACAGCGCCTAAAAACGAGCGTAGTTGCACCAGTTAGTATTCAATTTCCTTTCTTTGCTGAATGCTAAGGCGCGTAAAATATCCAGTCCGTTAAATTGACGGCATTTCATTTGGGCTATTGCATACAGCTATTTTTGGGTTAGCACGAGTGAGCAGTAGTTGTGTGAATCAGTACTGAGTTTTTGTTTCCTCTATGAAAAGCTGCCTGCAACATCGGCCGCTGCGCGTTATATTCTTTTATTTCGCCAAGTGTGCGCTGCACATATGGGGCTAGCAAGCATGAGAGAAATTGAAAAATTTGGAGGACGCTTAAGCTTCGCCTTCAAGAGTGGAACGCGATAGCGTTATTGCACCTCGTCGAGAAAACTGATTAAACGCAAGGGTATTGGGGCATCCTCGCACCGGTACACGTGCGGCCCGAAGGGGAGAAGCGGATGAGCGAAGACAGTGATCTAAAGAAAGGAAATACGCTTGATTCTACAACCCGTGAGGGGGCACGGCGAAACGTCAGGGGCGAGTGGCGCGCCACGTGTCGGGGCAGCGCCGCACATTGATAGGAGGGGTTCTTCTGTGTTTGCCGCAAGATGGCTCTGCATGTGCGCAGAGCGCAGAAGAAATGTAACGGAAACGTAGTTCGCTACTCGTGTAACTGCGACTTCTGTAAGTAACATGCTCATAATTACCGATATACACCGCAGTACTTCTGCGAATCCGTTGCGGCGTTCGTGGCAACCCACAAGAATGTGTACCCGGTGCCCGAATGGGTATCGAGAATGAGCCCCTTATGCACATGAAGAGTTGTTAGCCCCTTACACATCAGTCAAGGTTTGGCTGGAAGTTTTAGCCCATACCGACGCTATGTACATTCTTCTCAAGTGTTCTTTCACTTTTGTTGTGTAGCGATGTATGTCTAAGCAGGCAATAAAAAAAAAACTCGTGGCGTAGTGGTAGCGCCTCCGTCCCACACTCCGGAGACCCTGGTTCGATTCCCAGCCAGCCCATCTTGGAAGTTGCTTTTTATTTATGAAGTGCATGCCGGGATTTATCGCTCACGGCCAACGCCGCCGACGCCGACGACACCGGCTTTTCTGCGACACGAGCTCCTTAACGCTATTGCGTTAAAAAGTTGCTGGGTTCGTTTGTTGGATTTAATGCCCTAGAGGAACTAGGCTATGAGAGATGAATTAGTTGAAGACTCCAAAAATTTCGACCACTTCGGGTTCTTCAAGGTGCACTGACATCGCACAGCACACGGACGCCACAGCGTTTAGAATTTATTGAAACGCAGCAGCCGGCAATCGAGATCGATCCGGGGCACTCCGAAACAGTGGTCGGGCATCTTCCCACTGCACCAAGCTCCCGTGTGATACGTATGACGCGATAATGTTTCAACACACGCACACAAACAAATCCCCCCACATAGATGTCTTAAAACCGGGAGGTTGCTCTGTGTATAGGGGGTAGGTCACCTTGACCAGACGTGATGGCATGACAGGATGGGACGTCATCATTACGTCACATTCGATCATATATATATATATATATATATATATATATATACTTCAATAAAGTAAACATTTTTTATTTTTCATTTCACTCGACGTTTCGATCGGAGACCGATCTTTCTCAAGAGTGAATCTTCTTGGATCATGTTGCCGACACAGACCCCACCTGGGTAGGAAAACAAAACGACTGTCTAGTACGTTATGTTCTCACAACCTATATATATATATATATATATATATATATATATATATATATATATATATATATATATATATATATATATATATATATATAAATTAGAACTGACGTCATTATGGTCATTATGACATCATGTCCGGTCGTGACCAATGGCACCACCACCGAGCGTCCGATCCAGGTGTCTTTGCTGTTCCTTTTATTTACCGCTTCCTCAAACACCGCACTACGCAGCATAAGCTGACGCCGTATAGGAGGAATGAAAGGTGTTTAAGATTGGTTGCCAAGAAAGAAAAGGCGCGGTATCTGATTCACAAAAAAAAAACTGATTCGTTTATAGGAAGGGAAAGGCGCGGTAACTGGCTTGTTTTCTGTAGACACCTCAACCGCGCCGTTGGGGAAGGAAGGAAGGAAGGTGGGAGTGAAAGTGGATAGAGAAAAAGAGGAGCCGTAGTGGAGGGCTACGGAGTAATTTCGACCACCTGGGGATCTTTAACGTGCGCTGGCATTGCTCAACACACGACGCCTCTCCCCTCCATCGAAACGCAACCGCCGAGGTCGGGTTCGAACCCGGATACTCCGGCACAGGCCCATTTCTTCTTCTTGGTGACACCCGCGTAAGCCGGAACCTATACGAGATTGATGTTGTGATTGAGAGGTCGGTTGCACCGAATTCGCGTCGCGAGCGCGCTTGCGCAATTTTTGGCGAAACTTTGAACGGCGCTCCTTGAATCGCTAGACTAGTTTTGGTGGGGGGTCCGCGGTTGCCAGTGCGATAGCTACTTCCTCTGCCTAGCATATAGAGCTAGCATGAAATGCTATGGCGTTACTGAAGGCTCACTTAACAGTGCCCATACATATGCCACGTACGCTCCGTTTTTGATGTGTTGAGCTGCATCCACGTACACTGCTTTTGGATCGTTCTCGTACTGTTTTTCAAGGGTCTGCGGCCTTGTCTTCTTGCGGGCATCATATCTGCATGGTAGCATGTTTTTGGCTATTGGCTTAACAATTAGTCTATTAGTAATGTCAGCCGATAAATAGAATGTTGCGCACACCTCCTCACTGGGGTGTACGCGGAGCGTGTCGAGTCAGACACTGTTCATGTGACAACGCCTCGCTGCATCCGTTCTTTCACTTTATTCCATGCGACAAAGCGGAGTCACTCTGCGACCACTGGTCTGTTGTTGTTGCGACTAAAGGAAGAAGGAAAAGAAAATGCACGGGTCTGCTAATGGCACTGTGGCTGAGCCACCTCAGTCCGCAGCCTCGTGCGAACACAAGAGAAAAAAGGAAAAGAAGAGGGAGAGAAAGACGCGCGTCGCAGCAGCGGTCGTCCAACACCCAAACGGTAGCGGGTGCAGTGACGGCCTACAAAAGATAAAAATTCGGTGGAAGGCTATCCCCCGCCGAGAACGGCGGCGACCTACAAATCCAAGCCCCTTAGCACCAGAGCAAACACCCTCTCCTGTTAGTCCGACACTTGTTTGGCCGCCACAGCCCTCCAAGGGGGCTGACAAAGTGACGTTCCTTTACGACAACTGGTAGTAGCCACGGCGCCCGAAGGTGTTTGCAAAGTGGTGGCGTCCCTCTGCGACGAAGCGATGTCCCTCTGCGACGAAGGGGCGTTAATCTCGACCACTGATTCGGCACCCATGGCCCTCCGAAGGTTGCCATCTCTACGATTTCGGGAATTGTAAGTCGTCGGTGAAAATCTCTCACATACTCTAGGCAATAACTTGACCAAAAATTCTGTTCTCCATATTGAACCAAATCGCCTTCCACCAGTATGAATTCTCTGTGCCATAACGGTATGCCATAATTTTGGCTGCAATGGTAGCGATAAGTAGCCCAGCCTTGCCACCTTTTTGGCTGCAACGTATGTAGCGGAACGACAGCGTAGAGGTAACTGCTGGCCGATCGGCCACGTGTGCTAGAGGTGAATCTGTATTGACGTCAAAACATGGCACCAAGTCGTGTGTTATACTATGGCTATTTGCTAACCTGCACCACCTACACTAGTGTAGCAATACAGCATTGGAGCTAGTGGAGATTTGCTACACCGATGTAGCTGGTGTATGGAAAAAATGGCCCTACTATATACATAACCTTGACGGGTGTTCACGCCATATGTTCAGCAGATGCGACGAAATGGAAAGAGGTATGAGTCTCTCCAAGACGTCGGGCCTGCTTCGGTGTCTGCTGCTCCGAAGAAATTCAAAAACTCAATTGGGATTAAAACTGGCAAACGTCAGACACGCCTTCGAAGGAGACGACGCGGCGTTTAAGAATACGTTAGTAAAAATGTGCGTTGAAGACAACCAGCGTTCCCACCTCCCGAGATACGGGGGTGCGCCCAACGAGGTGCAAAATCACGGAGGCTGAGATGGGGGCTGAAATTGTAAGACTGAAAGCTAAATCAGGCCCGGGCCCTGATGGAATCACCAATAAAATGCTAAGAAACCTGGACGATCCCTCCATTAGTCTTCTAACGGAATTTATTGGAAAGGTTTGGGAAGCGAGCCAGTTGCTAGATAATTGGAAAACGGCAAACATATTACTAATACCCAAACGGGGCAAACCGCCGCAATTGGAAAATATGACACCAATTTCCCTAAACTCATGCATAGGAAAGTTGCTGGAGCACGTAGTTCACACGAGATTAACGAGCTTCATGGAACAAAACGGACCTGTGGCCGCACGAGATGGTCGGTTTCCGACCGCAATTGTGCATGCAGGCCGTATTGCTGCGATTAAAACGATTTCATAGACTCGCGATTTAAAAACGTCAAAGTGATCCTGGGCCTAGGCCTCACCAAAGCCTTCGACAATATCAGGCACGAGGCTATCCTCGAAGGGCTCGAAGTGCTCGGAAGAGGGGAGCGAACGTGCAACTACATAAAAGACTTCTTATTGGGCAGAAAAGCTTGCATGATATTTTGCCTTGCTAAGCAACTCGGGGGAAGAACTGCAAATAATGATTCATGGCCTAGACAGGAAAAGTAGAAAGGTAGGCTTGAAAATCAATATGCAGAAGACTAAGCTAATGTTCAACAGCCTTCGGAAGGAACAGCAGTTTACATTAGCTAGCGATGTACTGGAAGTAGTAGGCGAATATGTATGCTTAGGACAGGTAGTAACCGCAGATCCGGATCATGAAAAGGAAATAACAAGGAGAATAAGATTGGGATGGAGCGCATTTGGCAAGCACTCGCAGATTTTGACTAGCAGCTTACCGGTATCGCTCAAGAGGAAAGTATACAATAGTTGCATCTTACCTGTACTCACCTATGGGGCTGAAACGTGGAGGCTAACCAAGAGGTGTCTATTTAAGTTGAGGACAACCCAGAGGGCTATGGAACAAAAAATGGTAGGGGTAACATTAAGAAATAGGAAGCGTGCAGAGTGGGTCAGAGAAATAACTCAAGTTACCGACCTTTTAGTGGAAATTAAGAAGAAGAAATGGGCATGGGCAGGACATGTGGTGCGAAGAGAGGATAACCGATTTGTCGCTTAGGGTAACAAACTGGCTTCCAAGGGATGGAAAGCGTAGCAGGGGGAGGCAGAACGTTAGGCCGGTGGATGAGGCTGAGAAGTTCGCAGGGGTCAAGTGGATGCAGCTAGCACAGAGCCGGGTTAATTGAAGAAATATGGGAGAGGCCTTCGCCCTGCAGTGGGTATAGTGAGGCTGATGATGATGATAATGATATTTTAAAATTTAGAATCTCCCACGATAGAGTTAGGAAGCAAAGGCACGCTGCAGGGCTCAGTGCTATCACCCTTCGTATCCAACGTGACGATAAGGGGCCTCCTGAGTAAACTAAACCAAATCAAGGTGATAAAGTTTAGCATGTATGCGGACGATATCAACCTTTGGATAAACCAGGTAAGCAATGTGAGTACGGAGGAACGCCTGCATGCAGCAACCGACATCATTGTCGAATTGTCGAGGATGAAAGGGGACTTTCGTGCTGCCCGCAAAAATGAGAGTTCTTCGTATGTAACCAAAAGTACCCCCGCTTCAAAATAGCGGGGAGTTTCATACTCAGGTAGAGGGCTACCGGTTGCCAAAAGTAGATCAGATCAGGATTTTGGGAATGGTCATCCAGTCTCACGGTCATAACTGTGAGGTACTGAAGAATTTAGAAACTTACTAGAGGCAAACCATCGGCTTCTTAAAGGGACACTAAAGAGAGAAAGGAAGTGGGTTTGCATCGATAGAATGCCAGTTCCTGATTACAAAAAGACCACTCTTACTGAAAACAGAGCTGTTATAAGGTAGTAAAGAAGAATAACAGAAATACAGGTATCGCCATTACAGCCAAACGGCCGAGGCTCGCAACTACAAATCACGTGACGCGCTAGGGATCCCGGAGGCTGACAAATGCGAATTACATTGCATGTTTGAATGCGGTAGTACGTTTTTTTCTCAAACATGATAACACGCTTTTATCATACGTAAACGACGGTGAAAAGACAACGTAAACGTTGCAAGGCAAATACAAAAATATACTTGGAGGCGCCACAGGCGCCCACTTCAGTTTTGGTTATGTTTCGGCTCAGGCATTTCGTGCGCACTCGGATAGTTTGTTTGAACCTGCAGCGCCTGAATTACGAGCTTGGAGCAGCAGATGTGCCTTGATGGTTCCCATTTGAGCATTCGGAGGCACGAGCGAGCGAAATCCGCTACCGCCGACACGCTCCTTCGTTCACACTTCTGCGCCAACATATCGCCGCCGTTGCCGCTTCGACTGCGACCTGACCGCTTGACTGCAGCTACGTACGCCACGAAAAGCATACATATGCTAAGTACCGAAGGAAAAACGCATTATCATTCAATTTTTCAGCCCCGCCGGGGTGGCGCAGTGGTAAGACGCCCGACTACTGTGCCGGAGTTCCCGGGTTCGAACCCGACCTCGGCGGCTGCGTTTCGATGGAGGCGAAACGAAGTGGCGTCCGTGTGCTGTGCGATGTCAGCGCACGTTAAAGATCCCCAGGTGGTCGAAATTACTCCGTAGCCCTCCACTACGGCTCCCCTTTCTCTCTTTCCACTTTCACTCCCACCTTCCTCCCTTCCCTTACGGCGCGGTTCGGGTGTCCACAGAGCAAGTGTGACAGTTACCGCGCCTTTCCCTTCCTGTGAACCAATTTAACTTAACTTATTCATTTTTTCACTAAATCATGGCTCATCTGACCAACATATACTGCGTCAACAAGACCTTCAACGTTCTATTTGCAGGCGTCGTAAACAAAAGGGGCATACTTGCCGCTCATACCAAGGAGAGCGTCGATATATTGCGCTCGTCGCCCGGCGAAAAAATGGCCTCGGGTAAAAAGTAAAAACTAAAAATAACGAAGCACCAGAAATACATTACAAAAGATTAAAAAAAATCGATTTGCAAAAAAAAAAGAAAAACTGCCGGTAGGGTTGAGACTCGAACTCGCTACTGCTTGCTCCGTAAGGTTCGGCGCTAACCGCTCGGCTACGCCGCGCCATGGCAACCTTGGAAATGTTTCTAGTTTTTATGTCATGGCCCCACGGAAGAGGCGTCCGTGTGCTGTGCGATGTCAGCGCACGTTAAAGATCCCCAGGTGGTCGAAATTACTCCGCAGCCCTCCACTGCGGCTCCTCTTTCTCTCTATCCACTTTCACTCCCACCTTCCTCCCTTCCCTTACAGCGCGGTTCAGGTGTCCACAGCTGCAAGTGTGACAGATACTTCGCCTTTCCCTTCCTATGAACCCCCCCCCCCCCCCCATTTACAATAAAGGGTTTTTGCTGCCAGTCTAAAAATTACAACTTCTTGATCATCGCCGCATGCTGCCTGCTCTCACGTCTTGCAACCAATGTTCTGGATGCCTATGCGCACTATATTGTGCACTGGATCCATTTTAACATGTGGAATTTCACAGCGCTGGCAAATGTAGTGGCGCCGGCACTTCGGTCATGTTCTGCTACCGTGGACGTAATTTTCGCTGAACACGGAGCTGTAGCACAAACCTTGAAGGAAAAAAGTGCGACGAAGCTTCAAAACTGACAAGCCCAGCAGCGAGGACACTATTTTGCTGGTAACTAAATCTTATTTGTATGTAAATATGTCAGGAAGCGTTGTGATGACCGAGGGCTCGGTTTAGTGCAAGAAGGAGCGCAAAAGCTTGAGAAACATATAAAGTATTGTGCATTACAAGCGCTCTATGTTTTTTTTCTTCCTTTCTGGATCCATCGCTCGGTAAATTACTCTCTTCATCGTTTTATTTATTTCGGCTGAGGCCGTCATTGCGAGTACGCTGTTGCCATGTTGGCCCTTGAGGGATGCGACGCCGCAGGCCGCGCCGGCTCGCTAGCTATCACGGAGTCTCCGCTTACGACATAGTGTGCGTCACTGAACTCCAACTACGTAGTTGGAGGGCACAGTTTGAATTCGACCGGCGGGAACAAGAAAAAACCTGAACTTCTTATCGCAATATCTCAGCAATTATTCGAATTTTGCTGCCGGATATGCGGCGACAGTGTCACAAAATGTACTTTATTAGATTTTCATACCATCTTTGGCTGTCTTTAGTGTCCCTTTAAGGAGGGTCGCCACTAAAGGAAGAGGCCTCAAGGCGAAAAATTTGCTAAAATAATCCAGGCGTACGTAATAAACAGAACCAGTTACTCCACGCCCTATTTGGACATCGAGGACGGAGATAAAGATAAATTACACTGCCTGATCCGAAGATGCGATACGAAGACGCTAGGACTGCCCATGGGTACCTCGAGCGAACGACCGCTCGAGCTCGGGATGCATAACACGTGGGCAGAATGGGCGGAGGCAGAGCGTCTACCAGTTAAACAGACTAAGCACGACCGAGACGGGCAGAGTGATCCGTGCGAAAGTAGGTCTCAACCTAGACAGGTGTTCAAAAAAGGCCCAATTAGTAGGGAAAGCAGGAACGCCTTGATAGTCTCCCCCAATTTCCCCTAGAAACGTTGTGGGAATTCAAGATTTCCTTCGCCCGCACGACGCGGCGAACACCCTCTCTTTATCTCGAGGATCCCTCATCTTTCCCCTCTTGGCCTCCTTCCCCTGGTGCTGTGGCGGAGAGGGCGGCGGTCAGAGAACGGCCCCTCATTCCTCCTACCCTCTCATCTCGGTGGACAGCAGCTTCACCCAGGGAGACGACGCCCCGCCGGGGTGGTGCAGTGATAAGACGCCCGACTACTGTGCCGGAGTTCCCGGGTTCCAACCCCACCTCGGCGGCTGCGTTTCGATGGAGGCGAAACGAAGAGGCGTCGTGTGCTGTGCGATGTCAGCGCACGTTAAAGATCCCCAGGTGGTCGAAATTACTCCGTAGTTCTCCACTACGGCTCCTCTTTCTCTCTTTCCACTTTCACTCCCACCTTCCTCCCTTTCCTTGCAGCGCAGTTGCGGTGTCCACAGAAAACAAGTGAGACAGTTACTGCGCCTTTCCCTTCCTACAAATAAATCAGAAACAACACCCAGGGAGACGACGGCGCGACGCCGTAGCGCGCGGATGCTGCTATGACACCGAGGAAGAACATTGGGCGTTCCCAATAAACAACTTGGCCCGCTGGCTATGTTTGCCTCGGTGTGTCGTTCTTCACGGCCACGGCTGTGGTCAGAGGTAGCGGTGTGGCCTCGGTTCTCAGAGCGGAGCCGCAGCCCCGTAGAGAATCCCCACAAATGGCGCCCAACGGGGGGCCCCACTGGCGGTCCAGTTGGGGAGGCTAGCTCACGAAGAATGGTGGAATTCCACGCACTAAGTCGTCTGAAGTCGGCTGGGCGATCCTGGCTGGTATGCGAAGCCTAGCCCGATGGCAGGGGCTTCCAACCGCTATTGCGATACGCCTCCAGTGAAATCGCAGGTGTGGTCCACCGAACGAGTCATTCTTACCTGAGCTACTCGTCAAGCTACTGCCAGTTGCCTACGCTACCCCCTTACACCCGCTCGGGAAAGCCGGCCCGTTGGTCCAGCTCACGATATGTGTCCGTTTGCCTACCTCCGCCCAGAACCGCCGATGCGGTAAGTCCGTTTTGTCCGTTGGCTTAAAACCGCGCTCTCTGTACGGCGGAGAATGCGGGTTAGAGCACTGCCGAAGCGCGCCGAGCACAGGTTCAAAGTTTACCTGCTCAGGAGAGTCGACAGCCAAGTTTACTGGAGCGGCGTCGCATGGATATGCAGTGAGGTCACTCGCATTCGGCAGGTCAGTTCACGAGCAGCCAAATGCCGTTCGGAAAGGAAGCGTGAGCTATAGTCGCCTGTGCGATGTCACTAGGAGCCGTAGTACACCAAATTTGCGGAAGGAGGTCGCAGCGGGGAGCGCCCTATTGCAGAAACCTCCAAAGCACGTGCATCTCGCAAGAGTGGGGACACCCACTTCAGCTTGCGTTCAGCAGTTAAGAGCTGTCAGGGGTTAGTAGGAAGGCTCATATTTTTTATTTTGTCGTAAGAGGGTCGCTAGTCTTATTGAAGAGACAGAACCCCGCGACGATGCAGGCCAAATTGCGCTGTGAAGCCACTTGTACTGTGGTTGGCGTTAGTGAACTCTAGATTAGCTGGTATTACTACGAGTGAGTTGGAGACTTCCTGCTGGTCTATGATTAAGCTTTGCTACATACGTGCTAGGCAATAACGCCTCAAATGAGGGCAGAAAAGCCGTTATTCGCAAAGGAGCGAGCGCCGATATCGGAATATAGAGCCGCTCTAGGGTGAATATGCGCAATCGCATAACTACCGGAATGTGCACTGGCACGCCATTTCCTTAGCTCTGCGCATGAACGCAAAGGTCGAGACCAGTGTCGACGACTACGCAAAGTAATTGCGCGACATTACGGCCAACGCTAATGGAAAGGCGAACCGCAGCCGCGGTAAGAACATTGCAAGTCCTATGGCTAGCTATGCTTACGCACTCAGCGACGTGACCGCGAGATCACGACGAGTCGAGCGCCCAGATGGGTGGGACCGTTAGAGGTTGCTGAGATTGTTTCGCGGCTGCAAAGCAGAAAGGCCCGCGGTCGGGCGGAATCGGCAGACCCATGCCAACAGTACTTCCTTTGAAAGTAACTGTAGAAGCGGACCCTGCATGCGCATAACAGCGCATAGGCAAGCGATCCCCAGAGCGGTCTCTACGGGCACCGCTGCAAAACCCGAATCCAGCGCAGTCGCTGCGACAACGGGAAAAATGCCGCGCAAGTGCAATCACTCAAGCAGCGGCTCTGTAGCACCCACAGCCAGCGAAATCGCTGAAGGACTGTCAAATGCTGCGCATATGAGATCACGCGCACAGCTACTCCGTGGGTATCGCTACACCCTCCGTCAGCCTGATCGATGAAAGAAGTGGGAGTGCTCCGAGCGTGGAGGTCACGCACGCAGAGCAGCGCCGGCGGCGTCGGCTGCCTGTGCAGCTTGAGCTGACGATGGACAAACGCCAGAAGCGCGAGTTCGCGCGAGCGGATATAAGGGAAGGCAGTCCTTTCCGCGATGATACAGTGCGGAAGGTAGGCGCAATCGCCTAATGTCAACCGCAAGGGCACGAGCGGTCTCGTGTGAAACTATCCGGCACGTGTCGATACACAAGCCGGCATTGTTCCTGTACGAGAAGCCTGTGCTGAGCACATTCAGAGGGACCTAGCCCGCCGACAGGCCGTATTTATGACACCGGCACTCCGGGCGAAATGGCCACGCTGTCTGCATTCAGGCGGCGAGAGCGGCGAAGGTGATGTTTAGTCTACCAGCTCAATGGCTGCGCAGGCATACAGCAGTCCCCGAAAAAAGCTCGCATTCGAGCTCGAATTGGAGAAGAACCCGGCCCGTGTAGGTATGCAGGCCGGAGTGGTTCCTGTACGCGGAGGGACGGATCCTGCTGCCCTGATTGACGACGTGCGGGGAGTCGGCGCGGTCGTAGGCGATCAGCGCACTGCGGGCGTGCCGGCGGCCCGCAACCGGATGGCGGGCTAGCGGACTTCGCCCCCTCTTCATCCCCGCGAGGGCAGCGGCGGGGATTTGTGCGGCCTGCACGCGGAGCCAGCCCGACGCGGGGGCGGCCGTTCCTGCTTTGGCTGCCTGTTCGGCGGCATGGACCTGCTGAGGGATCAGCCGTACAGCTTCAAAGGGGAAAACGGCGCCCAGGTGGAGGTCATGATTAAGGGAAGAAGGGTGTGGGAATTCAAGATTTCCTTCGCCTGCACGACGCGGCGAACACCCTCTCTTTCTCTCTGGGAGCCCTCATCTTTCCCCTCTTGGCCTCCTTCCCCTTGCGCTGTGGCGGAGAGGGCGGGGGTGAGAGAACGGCCCCTGCTTCCTCCTCCCCTCTCATCTCGGTGGACAGCAGCTTCACCCAGGGAGACGACGCCGCCACGCCGTAGCGCGCAGAGGCTGCTACGACACCGAGGAAGAACATTGGGCGTTCCCAATAAACAACTTGGCCCGCTGGCTATGTTTGCCTCGGTGTGTCGTTTTTCACGGCCACGGCTGTGGTCAGAGCTAGCGGTGTGGCCTCGGTTCTCAGAGCGGAGCCGCAGTCCCGTGAGAATCCCCACAACGTGCATCCAGAATTTAATGTCGAAAAAGGGCCAGATGAGCCGAAACTCTAGAGCGATGGTTCAAGAACATGGGAGCGAAGGAAGTAGACTACGTTGATGCGGCAAGTGGCAGAACAGGTGCGGCGGCGGCCTCGGTAGTCGATGGCGGAGGGGCGCCGGTATCCGCGGCAACCATCAGAGGCCGCAATGTAGAGACGGCGGAGAAAGTTGCGATAGCGATAGCTTGCGTAAGAATGGAATCAAAGTTCATAATTAGCGACAGCAAAACTGCCATTCAAAATTTGGAAAGGGAAGGATATCGCCGAAGGCAGCAAAACTATTCACCCAAAGAACGCTGAATAGGAAAAATCCGTTAATTTGGACACCCACTCACGCTGCCGTCCCTGGTAACGATGCGGCTCACGAGCTAGCTCGAGCTCTCTACTTCCGGGTAGCCGTGGAGCCCCCAAACACTGAGCATACGACGAGTGTCTGCAAAATTACGGGGAAATCATCAACCAATATAAATTGGAACGTAGACTGGTACCTCCGCCAGATGTTAGCCTAAATAATAGAGAAGCTATCGCTTGGAGATGACTTCAAACTAATACCTTCATGAACCCGGTTTGGGTGTTTCACGCGCTACCAGACCTTAGGGCCAATGATCAGTGCAAACAGTGTGGGGCGAGAGGGACCCTCGACACATAGTTTGGTAGTGCCCACAATCTCCAGGGATATGACCAAATATAACATGTAGAGAAGACTCGGATACCGTGCTGCGAAGCTCGGACCCTGCGATCCAACACCGCAAAGTCCGTCTAGCGTAAGAGGCCGCAACAAGCCAAGGGCTACCTTCCAGCCTCTAATCCGCGGGCGCACGACTCCTCATCTTCCCCGGCACGCGTGCTGGCAACGAGGAAGAGGACGTCCGGTTCCGATGAAAGTTATAGTTGTTCAACCAACCAACCAACCAACCAACCAACCAACCAACCAACCAACCGACCGACCGACCGACCGACCGACCGACCGACCGACCGACCGACCGACCGACCGACCGACCGACCGACCGACCGACCGACCGACCGACCTACAATTTAGCAATAGAGAGAGCTTTTGGCAGCTGCGACGCGAAGTCCCTGATGCAGTTCTTTCACCTGTGATGTTCGCGAAATTTCAGGGGCTAGGTTTAGTAGTTTTGCTCGATATTTCTGCTGCCAAAGTGTGGCTGAAATCGTACATACCGTACTGCAGTATGCATTCTTACGCTCAGTAACTGTCCTGTAAGGTGCCTGCATGCCCCGAACTTGCGAAAAAATTGTTGTAATTGAGGCAAAGTTCCTGAATAAATTTGATTTACTTGCTGACAAGATAGCAGCAGATATCATGCTTAAGATTCAGACATATGGTGTGACGTCCTGGAGCCTAAGAAGCCAATACACCGCCTTAAATTTAGCACGAAATTTCTAAACGGTTGGGTTGTGAATCGCCGCAATGAAAAAGCCACTCTTGATTTGGGTCGTGACGTGAGGCTATCAAGCGATCGAGGCGACTAGGTAGTGGCAGAAACAAGACTAACGAGAATGAGTTATTCCCAGGTCTTTTTATACAAGCCGTGGCAGGCGCTGATAGTAAGGTACTACTGCTCCTTTCTGATATATCCCCTGAAGGGTACTAAAAATGAGAGTTCAGGCTACATGATTAAAACTAGCGTCGTAATGAAAGCGTTGCGTTGGCTTGACTGCACGTGCTGATCTTCTTGGGACAGACGTCGGCTTAGCATCAGAAGATTGGGAATCGCCCTCTGTACTTGCGGGTGCTTTGTTTCCGGCGGAAGACTTGTTTGGGTGAGCAAGCTGATTGTATCACTGATTGAGCAACAATACTGTTTGAAGGAGGCGTGCTGGGGCCCACTAGCTCGCGATCGAGCGAAGTCACAATTTTCATCCCTGGTGTCCGATGCATATTCCTCCAGAGTTTGAAGAAGGTGCCTTCTTTTGCATGTAAACAACCTACGATCTTCTGTTTGTACCTCGTAGGACCTAGGAGCCGGAGGGGCGACGACATTTGCTTTGTTAGACCATGTTTTGTCCCCTACCGTCACAAGATCCTTTATTCAAAGATCGTAGGGCTTACCGTTGCTTTTCTGATGGCGCTGTCTTCGGCTTTCGGTGCCGTACCAAAATCTGGAAGATTAGCTCTTAGATGTCGGCCATCCTCCAAGGGTGTGCAGTGGTAGGCAAGGAGCCTTTGCCACCAGTCCTTCCCTGCGTCTCCACATTTTATCATGACACATTTCTCAACCTGCATGCCCTTCTCTGCCAATCCGTTGGATTACGTATAATGGGAACTAAATGTTACGTGAGTGAAATTGTATTTTCCGTCGAATACAGCGAACTCGTGGCTTGAACATTGTGGTTCGTTTTCTGCGCACAACTGAAGCGATCCCTTATACTATGCGAACTTGGCGCTGAGTTCTGAAGTTGCGCTCTTTGCAAGTGCATCATACGTCACGATGTATGAAGTTGCACCAAAAGAAAAAAGATATCCACACTACTCGATACCATTCACACTCAGGGAAAGGGCGCATGAGCAACAGTTCTTGTGGTTGCTTGCAAGAAAATGTTGGACAGGTGGGGTAACTCTGGATCAGTACAGTGATGTCACTGCTCAGACCAGGCCAAGAAACCAGGCGGCGTGCCTTTCTTTGCATTTCTGCAGTCCCAGATGCTCCGTATGAATTCTTGCTTGAATGTTACGGCGGTTAGTTCTTGATATGACCACTTTTATGCCTTTCTGTAGTACACCATTTATCCTGAAAGCACATATTAAAAGGGCTTCACTTCCTCTTGTAGCCTCTCACTGGTTGATAACCTGTTAATGATTTCCCCAAGGTACTCGTCTCGTGTAGTTTCATCGGCCAGTTTTTGGAGCATTATGTCCGTTGCTGAGTAGCCCAAGACCGCTACTGCGTGTCCTCTACGTCATCCGGGGCACCAGAACGGACGCTGGCTTAAGTGGAGATAATCGTGACAGCATGTCTGGCAAGATTCGATGCTTGCCAAGAACGTACTGCACTACGAAGTCGTACATGAGCTGTTTATAAAAAAGCTTGGAGCCACGGCGACATGTCACAAATTGATTTCGCATCTATGGACAGTAGAGGTTTATGATCCGCCTCGATGAAAATTATCGGTCGATATACAATTTGTAGAAATTTATCACAGCCAAGTAAAATGCTGAGCTCCTCCTTTTCAATCTGCGCATACCATTGTTCAACTTGAGTCAGGGCATGGGATGCATATGCCACCGGTCCCTACATGCCATTGAAAGCTGCAAAACTGCTACACCCACACCGCCTTTTGACGCATCGCAGGTTATCTTAGATTGCTTCTGGGGATCAGAAATTGCTAGAACTGGTGCCGTGCTTAGAATATGTGATAACGTTTTCCACGCTCGCGGGTTGCTTTCAGTCTGCTCGAATTCTGAGCGAGATTTGATAAGCGCTCTCAGTTTTGCGGTTCTTTCAGACACGCGCGGCACGTATTTGCCGAAATAGTTCAGCATATCGAGCATGGATGGGGATTTCATGTTTGCTTTTCGGCACAGGCATTTCAAGCAAGCGTTTGACGAGTTTTGGGTTAGGCGAGGTGCCTCTGTTTAAAATGATGTCATCTAGAAACTGCAATTCAGTGCCACCAAACGTGCTTTTTTTCTGTTGAATGTTATACCTGCTTTTCCAGCCGCTTTCACCATTTACACTAGTATTTCATCATGTTCTTTCCTGGTCATCCCTTTCACCAAACTATCATCGATGTACAAGTGTGTAACAAGAAAGACTTCGAAGACTTCGCTCCTTTGTTTATGAAAAACTTCGGGCGCTGATGAGATGCCGAATGGCTGCGGAGATAACGGTACCTTGCGAACGAGGTAGAAAAGGTGAAAATTTTAGATGTCTTCTCATCTAGGGGTATCTGGTCAAAACCACACTTAGCATCTAAACAAATGAAGTAGGTAGCCCCGGCCTGTGCACCTTCATGATCTCGAGATTTGGCAGCTGGTAAAGCAGTTTTTTTATGTGCTGGTTTATCTTCCTTGGGTCCATGCCAACCCTATGTTTGTCATCTTTCTTACCCAAAACCAAGAGGCCTACCCAACCTGTGGGGCCGTCCTCCTTCATGGTGATGCCCACCCGCTCCTTTCTTCGATTTCCCTCCCGCAGAGACTCTCGCTGGCACAGGACGACCCACCGTGCTGGTTGGAGGGCTGGCCTCGCATCTCAATGCATGACCATGATGTAATGTTGCTATAGGCAGCCTAATTTCTGGAAGACATGCCTGAAGGTCTTAATTGCCTCTTACTGCGAAGTGTTTACAATGGACATGTAATGCGCGCGGAGAGGTCCTAGGGCTTCGCTTGTATCTTGTCCTACCATGGCTTGGAGGCCAAAAAACGTAATGGTAGTGGAAGCGGTACAAAAATTCAGCTCCTGTGGTGTCGTTCCGAAATGCTATATGGCACCTCTGTTGTACGCTCGCAGTACAGCACTAGTACGCGTGAACTGGTGTGCCACTAGCCCCCTGCGGTAAACCGAGAATAGAAGTAGGCTGGACTGAGACCTGATGGTACCTTGAACAAAATATTTTTTCAGCAGCTTTAGATTCCACTGCCCAGTTATTGCTGCTTCCTGCTTCAGTTCCAACCTCCAGATCGTCAAAGTGATCATCGCTGCTTTTTTAGCTGATTGACCTATTTGGGAAATTCCTGGACAGCAAACCGCAAAGTGTTAAGTTTGAGGAATTTATTATACTTTTTCCCGTAACCTGGACACTCTCTAGGATTGTTCCGTCGATTGCACGTCTTGCAATCGTGCGGCTTCCTGCCCTCTTAACCCCTTTTGCTTCCACCGTGAGGCTCAGAACTTGAAAGAGCATCGACGCTTCCGGGTTCCGCAACCGTGGTCCGCGTTGCAGACCTCTTTGCGCTATGCTAAAGATTCTGCGATCTTGCACAACTTTTCAGCTTAGGACAAAATTAAAGATTTTTCTTGTAGCATTTTCTTGTGCAATTTTGTGTTATTTGTGCCAAACGCTATCTAATATCTGATTAAAGAATCGCGTTAGGCTCCGAAATTGCACGGCACGGCCTGTTCCTTGAGAACCCGAGCGAACGTTTTGAACGGCCCTCTCTCTGCAACGGCAATAAACTTAAGGCTAAAAACATAACGCATCATGCCCGTATTTGGTTAAAAATTGACGTTTTTGTAAAGAACTGCTTCTGGAGCAATGTTCGCGATTTTTTACTAAATGAACTGCAACAATAAAACATGTTTTTAATATCTACTATAACAGTACAAGTTACATAAATTTAGTGTACATGCTTTCCTAACTTTCAACTCCTTGAAAAAGCAAGGACAGCGTTTTCCAACTGCAATGATATGCGATTTTTTCCGAGAAAACAACGCCGTATCTTCCAAAATTAATTCCAGTTTCTTTTTGTCGAGACATTTTCCCTCTACATATAAATATTTCATTGAAAAACAAAACGTGGTCATAGAACCTCGATGACCGTTCTTATCTGAACACACCCTTAAGAAAAAAATGCATAACGAACAAATATTTGCATATTCGACAGGCACAAAGTTTCTTGGAGAACTTTCTTACAAATAATCACCTGGAACTGCTGCAGTGTAAGGCTGTGTTAAAGTCACAAGGATGTTCTGCCAGGAGATCGAGAGACGCTACAAAAATGTACAATCTCCGCGAATGATTCGCGGACACACGATGCGAAGTTCGGATAGCGACAGGAAAAACCCGTGTCATGTTCACTAGCGCTTTCTAGTCAAGGAGGGAATTGAGCGAGTGAACGCGTTAGTGCGGTAGTTGCCGAATGTTTAAGACTGAAATTTGTAAATGTAAGCAACGTGGCTTACAGCATTACCCTTGGTGAGCTATTTGGGATTAACGGCAAGAGGCGTAGAGTCGTAGAATAAGTCGGATATGCATCTGAGCCAGGAACAAGAGCGGCAATTTTTTTTACTTCCGGCAAATCATGCCCGGAGAAAAGCAGTCACAAAGCGACACAGCGCACTCGCCATAGAGATTAGTGTCCGCTGCCAGGTGCGCTTCCCATGCGCCTCTAGTTACGGCCATGGTCGGCTATTCGAAGCCCCAAGCAACTAATGCCATCCATTTTCGATACACAATACTCCGTGTAAAACATTCACGCTATCAATTAAGTGCTAATTTCACTTCCTTGACAGCTTCACGCGGATGAGCAGTGCATTTCTGGGTGCACGGCGGCATGAGGTCACCGTCGTTTCTTGGATAACCGACCCTGTTGAGTTTTACGTTACCGCTCGCTGCTGGACACCTGAAGCACCGTAAAAAGCGCAGAATAAACAAAAAATAAAGGCAGCACTAAAATGAAGAACTACGAGCACCACACGTCTTTCGTTTCTGGCGCCGGCGCACGTGTTACGGCGGCTGCTAAAAAACAACAAATACAGTTTTGAAGGTTTTGCCGCAATATAAATAAAACTTTAAGTGGTGCGTAGGTAACATGAGTCATACAGGCGGAAAAATTAAACAAACTTCTTACATCATACAGTCTAAATAATAGTTCAGATATCATCTGCATCCAAGCACCAGACCGGTTTGTAGCATCAACATGCTAAATCTATTCCATACATGGCTGAATCTGAGAATGTGTCCAGTAGAAGTAACATTTCTTCGAACAGCCAGCCAGAATTATAATGTACTTTCACGCTTTGAACCCAAACGAAAGTTTACAGACATTGCACAGCATGCGTTTCAGGCTGTGGCAGCACCATCTTGAGCCAGAGTCTATTTGTAAAAGACAGTAGCAAAACGGCGTGTGCAGAACAGTCAGAAATTTTATTTGTTGACACTTAGCACATGTATCGGCTTTTGCTGCCCACACGCCATGAGGAAAACTAGTATACCTAGCTTGCATTATCTCAAATGTGGGTTCTCAGAACTAAGTAGTGCTCAGTACCTAAATATAGACTGGACTGTATAAATATGCCACAAAACATTTGCACTTATAAAAGTTGAAATCAACATTTTATGCATTTTTGACAATCTTGTTCATAAATGTTTTCACAACTGCTCCTAGTGTATAAAGTACATCTCCAAGAAGAGCTGCTCTGGTACAATTAGCTCAGTGAATGTTTCGTGTTAATAACAGATAATGAAGAGCCAGTTTTCTCCTAGCAAACAATGTCCTTCTGCATTTCCCGTAGACAATAGGCGCTGGTGCTCAATGAAGATGTTGAAAACGTGTGCTTCTTCAGTGCACTCACCACAGTGCACATTGCAAAGCGTGGCGAGAGCTGGAGAGTCTTGATCATGCAGTACAAAAGCTAAATTTGTATTATATAGGTGTTAATTGCACCTGTTTGTACTGAGCTGCTTCCACATCGTTAAATCCTGATAAAACCCCTTTCTACACAATATTTAGCTCTGGTTTGATAAAAAAATAATAAAATCAGCTACTGAAAGCACTTATTCAATACGATGCAAACTGGATGTAGAATGACATCATGCTGATAAATTCATATTCTTCTGGAACTTTCTTACTGACTAAAGTGTAGTCATCGGTTTTCTATGTGTGAATAACTGCCAGCTGTGGGACGCGAAGTATTTAAAACGTAACTGGTGCCATTTTCTCTCAACATATGTGAAGTTAAAGGTATAAATTAAATTCCTCCGATACAAATATATCCTTACAATTTCCACGTTCTGCAGCAAATATATCTTGCGAATTCAACTGGTAAGACTTAAGCCCCCTTACATGAAAATGGCTTGGACAGCTGTGGATTATCTGACGATCAGTGGGGTGATCCTCATGACTGCAACATCCAGGAGGTCTGAAAAAAAAGGTGCAAATATGCTAGATTATGAGTGAATTCAAATTTTGCGATTAAAGAAAAGACAAGCAAGTCTAACCACTGCAGGTGGCCGTTTCTTCGACTGCTCGATGATCGCTTGTTCGATCGCCTTGAACTTTTAACACCACAGCTTCAAGCACAGCTTACTTTAGAGCTTTGTCATGTTGAGCGACTTGAGGTTTACTTTGTTTATTTCGTCTTTGCTTGAACATTTCACAACGCTGTTCTCTCGTTTCTGTAATGGAAAATAAAGGAACAAATAAATAAAGAAAGAATGACTCAAATAAAGAAAGAAATAAATAAAGAGAGAAAGGAAGAAAGAAACCCCTCGACTCAGCTTTCTTCTTAGTCTTAGCAGATGTACTGTTGCCCTTTGCGGTCCCGGCTGCCATGCAATATGCTGTTAGGGCTGCAGGTAATCTGTTAATCCCCGACTTAAAGCTAACCAGGCGTCGTTTTCAAACTTGATTCAGGTCGCTTCGTTTGCACTCTGCTCGATACCAGCGTTGGCCTAGTAAGCGCTAGCACTGCACCGAAAATATATCGTACTGCAGTTCGCTGTTTTGTTCCAGAGCTATTAGTTGCAGTGTACGAAGAGGTTGACCGTCTTCGAATTGCGAAAATGCTAGCAGTGAGGCCGGATAATGTTTACATTGATGTTTTATTTTCTCTTGCACATATCCTAAAGTATTTTTATATCTGCTGTAGCGTGATCCCTGGAATGTCGGTATAAAAGCTGTACTGTAAATATGGTCCTTTGCTTTTTTTTGCAGATGCAAGGCTTGCACTTTTTTCGCTGTCCTAGGTGTGGCTGTCAACGATTTTACACCGGGTGTCTCTGCAGGCATCTCTCCTTTTTCCATCGTTTATGCTTTGGTTTAGATGTGAATAAAATAGAGATTTTTGAAGATATACTTTTGCGGCTGTTCGTTTAACAGAATCGAAACAAAATATAAATTTAATCAGCAAATACGAGAAACTCTTTAATTCGAAGGTCTCAGTTAAAAAGATTATGTGCCTTGTTATATGATATTCGCGGCTCCCCTTTCGCGGGGGGGGGGGGGGGGGGGGAATAATGCCACACACCCAGCACCTCCACCAATGTCACGACCCAAGCCACGACTCAAGACAGGGAGCCGTGAAGGTACACGGTACCGTGAAGGTAAGACCCGAGAGTCAGGTTTGCTTCCAGCTGCGATGACAGTGTCCAGCACCAGCGCGCCTCTCGAGCCAACAAACGCTTCGTCGTCGTCGGCACCAAGCACGGCGGCCGCGCGGCGCTAGGCATATGGCAATATAATTACTTCTACGTACTTGAATATAAGGGAAATATCACGCTAGAAGGGAGACTGTTAATAAAGCGGGAGATTACTGACGTGGTATGTTCACTTTAGATAAGGCTGGCGCGTTTGGGGTGCTCAATATGCCGAGTAATCTTGGAAAGTGTATGCTACGAAAATCCTATTCAGGTGAGCAATTTAAACAAATCTTCCTTCTACAGTTGGGCTTCGAAAGAACTGAGGGTCACTGGAGGTGCCTTTCTGCGGCTCCGGCTTCGTTTATTTTGTATAATGTATACGTATGTATTTAAATGCAATGTGTATTTATTTCTGAGTAAACGTTTTTCAAACGTTTTCTGCAAACCCAACATAGGACGGTTGTGATTACTGATCTCGAGCCGGGCATCCTGAAGAGTGAAGTTGAATGGGCCTTAGCCAGCCTTGCTAAGAACAAAGCTAGCGGAATTGATGGTATTCCAGCTGAGTTGCTTCAAAACCTCAACCAT
The DNA here is from genome assembly GCF_055883805.1 of Amblyomma maculatum. Classification (NCBI taxonomy): domain Eukaryota; kingdom Metazoa; phylum Arthropoda; class Arachnida; order Ixodida; family Ixodidae; genus Amblyomma; species Amblyomma maculatum. The sequence goes on along the minus strand of NC_139351.1, from coordinate 59,305,986 downwards.
GACGCTGTTAACACACTGCATACATTATGTCAAAAGATTTGGACAACCCTGCAGTGGCCACAGGATTGGAGGAGGTCAGTTTACATCCCCATTCCAAAGAAAGGCAGTGCCAAAGATTGTTCCAACTACCGCACGATCGCGCTTATTTCGCATGCTAGCAAGGTGATGTTAAAAATCCTGCAAGGTAGGCTGCAGCAGTATGTGGATCGGGAGCTTCCGGACGTGCAAGCTGGGTTTCGCAAGGGCAGAGGAACTAGAGACCAAATTGCCAACCTTCGCTGGATCATGGAAAAAGCAAGAGAGTTCCAGAAACCCATTTACTTCTGCTTTATTGATTATGCAAAAGCGTTTGACTGCGTAGATCACAGCAGATTGTGGCAAGCTCTCCAAGAGATGGGAGTTCCAATTCACCTCATCTGTCTCCTCAGGAACCTTTATGAAGGGCAAGAGGCCACAGTCAGAACTGGGCATGGTCTTACTGATTGGTTTCCGATTGAGAAAGGGGTGAGGCAAGGCTGCATACTGTCGCCCTGCCTATTTAACCTATATGCAGAGTGCATCATGAGGAAGGCTGGTCTGGACGAGTCGTCAGCTGGAGTGAAGATTGCTGGAAAACGTATCAACAACCTTAGATATGCGGATGATACCACTTTAATGGCAGAAAGTGAAGTGGAACTCAAGAGACTTCTGATGCGCGTACAAGAAGAGAGTGAGAAGTTTGGGCTTAAACTGAACATTAAAAAGACGAAGATCATGGCGTCTTGCCCTATCAAGTCCTGGAGCATCAATGGACAAGAAGTGGAAGCTGTGACAGATTTTCTGTTCTTGGGAGCCAAGATTACCTCGGAAGGAGACTGCAGCCATGAAATTAGGAGACGCCTGCTTCTGGGAAAGAGAGCAATGGTTAGCCTTGACCGCCTAGTAAAGAGCAGAGACATTAGTCTGCCAACCAAGATCCGTATAACCCGTGCTATGGTCTTTCCAGTTGTGATGTATGGATGCGAGAGTTGGACTGTGAAAAAGGCTGACCGCCGAAGAATTGACGCGTTTGAATTGTGGTGCTGGCGAAGACTCTTAAGAGTTCCTTGGACTGCCAGAAGATCAAATCAGTCGATATTGTCGACCATAAACCCTGACTGCTCATTGGAGGGTCAAATTCTAAAGTTAAAGCTCAGCTACTTTGGTCATCTGATGAGAAGAGAGGAGTCGCTGGAGAAAGATTTGATGTTGGGAAAGGTTGAGGGTCGCCGGAGAAGGGGTAGGCAGCGAACGCGATGGTTAGATGGCATTCTCGAGGCATTGCAGATGAAGCTATGTGATGTTAAGAAGATAGTGAGAGACCGGAAAGCGTGGCGTGACATGGTCCATAGGGTCACGAAGAGTCGGACACGACTGAACGCCTGAACTGAACTGAAACGTTTTTCATCCTTCCACACTATTTCCACACGCTGCACACAATCAAGCGTGTTTTGACAACATTTAGTCATAAATTAAGGCTCTATATATCAAATATCAGGGTGCTCGAAGGGTTCTTTAGTGGGCGTATTTTGCAGGAGCACTCTTTTAGCATCCTAAAGATGTAAAATGGTTACTATGCAGGTTGATTCAAAACGCGCTTGGCAGTGCTACAATGCGGCAGCGCAAGAGCGCAGTTGCGGGACATTTTTTTTTTCTGATATTTCAAATTTCATGCTTTTTTATCAATCCAAGAGATTCAGGTCGCCAGAAAAGAGGGAATAATGGGGAATTAGTCTTACATTACGCCCTGCCAAATTCCTTGACACGTGTTATTAATGTTATTTCTTGCCCTTTCTCGCTTTCTTTAAATGCTGAAAAAAATCCCGTAGAAGGTACGTGAGTAGAAAAAACTGTGCTTGTTTTATTGTAGCAAGAGCTCCAAATTAATGAGAAGCGCATGGCTCAAAACTGAATATTTTCACGTGGCAGTGGCAATGCCGTAGGTGAGAAAAGAAGCGACTAGCGCTAAAGTGTAAGGAAATCCTTATTGGGCTGACCAGCACCCGCAAAAGGATTGGACAACTATGCGGCGTCAAATTAAAGCCGCAATCGTGCTCGCCGGTCGTTCAACTAACAAGGCTTGCCCTGCTGTTCAGCGCTCGATTTCAAATCAGTGAAGAAACATGTAGAGAAAGTCGCAAAGATGACCAGAACGATCTGCAACATTATAAAAACAGATACCAGTACCTGGAACCATTAGAGATACATCCGGGCGCGTTTTTAGCGACAAAGGAAAATCACAAAGCCGCGTCTCGCGACAACGACCATTCACAAACAAATCGTTCCGTGCGCCACAATCACAGCAATAAGGGCGATATGCTGGCGATTGTTCAAAAACAACGAATCAAAATCTCAGTGGTCAGCGGCAATAGTGAAAAATTTGAAAAATTCATCTTAGTGACCTCTTCATGTTAAATATAAAAAAATACTCAGAGGAGCGCACAACACGACAAACAATATATCGTTGCTTTCAGCCAGCCGCAGCGCCTCTCTTTTTTTTATCCTTGCTGCAATTATTTGTCGGCTTTCAACTAATTTATTTAGTGCGTCTTTCGTACCCTGAGTCGATGTGGGACGTTAAACCATACAAACCAACTCAAGTCCTATATTTCAAGTAAATGTTCTTGGCTTTCCGTTTACATGGTGTGCGAAAGCTCGCTGCAAAGGTTTGCTTGCGAAAAAATTGCTTTCGACGAACTCAAAGTGCTCACAAAGGCGCTGGCATATATCAGCCCGCTTGAAAATCAACACACTTCTGACGCAATCGCTTAACATCTTCAATGCGCAAAAATGACAAATATGTATTTTCACTGCAATTCTCTGTTTTTTTTTTTTTTTTTCAGCGTCGACATTAGGCGAGATCATTACGTGTGGTCGAAACTGAAACCACGGTGCCTGTCGAAAACGTGCTGTAAGCATCATTGATCTATGGCAAAGAAATCTTGAACTCTTTAATATCAAGCTTAAATTGAAAGAGAAAAGCACGTTTGTTGCCGTCCACATCAGAACGGCAAAAGCGCCAAGTTTGCCATTCCCCAAATATATGTATGCGGCCTTCAAGAACAAGTGCTCAGTGTGTGGCTTCAAGATGAATGTAAACCCAGCTAGTGCGTGGTCTGTAGCAGAAAACTGCGTATACAGAGCACATTATACATTGCTTCCGTCAGATCTAGTTCATTCGTCAATTGAAGTATTCGCAACCGATAATGGAAAGATTACTATGAAACCTGTCTCTTTAGATCGTACGGAACGCCTGAAAATTTACGGCAGAAACTGCTATGGTAGCCATTTACTGCAGACATTTCTTCACGCGAAGATTGAAATGGTAACATTTTTAAAAGCAAAAATGGAGTTGAATTGGAAGTAAGCACTTATAAAACCTCAAAAATTGCATTCGGATATTAGAAAACATCTAGCTTTTATTTTAAGCTGGCCTTGTTTATTTTTTCGTTTTTTTCTCGGCTTTACATTTCTAGTCCGGGCATGCCCTAAATTATTAATCATAAACTACACATCTCCCCGTTACAAGGCAAAAATGTACCGTGATTTGCGTTCGTAGCGGCGGCTCCCCTCCACAGTGGCTGCTGACCCCAGAGACGCGTGTTCGATCCCTGCTGTTGCGGCTGGTTTTTAATGGACACGAGAAGCAAAGCGCTTGCGTCCTATGCGATGTCAATGCAGGTTAAAGGCTCCCTCATGACCGAATCTTCACAATCCCTCCATTACGGTGCCCCTCACAGCTTGAGGAGCCGCTTTGCATCGTTAAACCCTACATTGTAAAAACAAAAACACCTTTTTGGGCATTTGTCTAATTTAAAAAACCCTTACTCTCCCTGAGTCTAGGGTGTTCGTGCCATTGGAAATCACCTCTTGCATACCAAAGGGGTGCTTTGGTTGGAGATTATGCCTTAGGGTGTTACGGGCAAGCAATGTCACCTAACATGCTGGGGGTATATGGCTGCGTAACTTCGTAGCCTTTTATACATAAGCGGCGCTGCTAATACAACCCAACACCTAAATAAAGGACCAAAAATAACGCTAAAATTAAAATTACACACAAGTGCTTTTTAACAATGCAACTGAAACTGAAACAAAATTTCACCGCCATGAGGCTGCCGGTAGCTACGCACGCTCTTTTCAAATTTCACAATATGTCCGTTAGCATTGTGGGGAGCGTTTCGACCACGTTTCGGCGAATGCTGAATGTGCTTCTTCGATTGTTTACCCTCGTGAAATGTGTTGCGTTTCGCATGCATATGTGTTACAGAAGTGTGTACGCTTGTGAAGTGCCTTCTACATGTGGTCTTTAACGGAAACGGGCATTTATCGTGTCGGCAAATGTCCGGGCTTCTTCTTGCTTTGCTCAGGCGGAAGGACTGCTGCACCGGGTCATGTTTGAGATGTTCGAAAGAAGGCATGGATGATCTTTTTTTTTTTTCTGCGTGACTAAGAGTATATGCGCCTTCTACATTGCATTTGCGCTGAAATCGCACTCGTTGGTTCGGTGCCGGTGATACGAAGGAGGACAGCGTACTTCACTGCTGACGCAATCACCTGCAAAGGTAAGCATATTCTTACTCATATTGCGCTTTGTGGGAGCAGTGTCCTACCGCATTGCTCCATTCTGTGTCTTTTTGTGCCGGAACGCTCCCGAATGTGCTGAAAAGAAAACGTGGGAAACGCGCTTGTTTTCACCTAGCTGCCAAAATGACATCGCACATGTGGTATATCGTATGCAAATAAATAACGATGTCAAAAAGTTGTACAAGCGCTTAAAAACGCAATTTCAATGCCGTGAACGTTCGCAATGTCGATTCATTAAGACATTCCCCTAGCTCGTCTCATATCCAATCATCCATTGATTCAAATTCTCACCTTAGAACGGCCGCCGCTAACACGCCTCCGCTTGCAGGAGCCGGCTTATGCATTTGTCCTGTCCAATCCCGATACTACCGTCTTTGCCAGTGGTTCCAAATCAGCCGTCCGCAATTTATATACGGTTCGGATATCGCACCCTGCCCTGTCCCGCCACCTAGAATACCCTTAAACATAATATAGGCGAACACCCGCTAGTTACATTGCACTGGTAAGTAACGCAGAAGCCTAACTGCAAATAATGTTTCATTATCTAGGTAGATGAACCAGAGGTATAGGACTCAAAAGTAACATGCAAAACAATGGTGTAGTTACACAGCCTCAAAAAAAGACACGCTGATTAGAGCGGGTAGCGAGGCGTCGGAAGTTGTAAAGAAATACATGCCATAACCGAAAATCTGGACCACGACAAGGAAACAAGCGGGAGAATGAAATCGAGAAGGCGCGCGCATATGAAGCCTACCTGCATATCATGACTAGCAGCTTACCTGTATCCATTAATAGCAACTTCCGGCCACACACATATAGGGCATTAACGTAGAACCTAAGAAGCTAAGGATGAGGGTTCTGCTTAAACACAGACCAGTGCAGAGAGCAGTGAAGTGGAATATTTGTTAAGGTTATGGGCTTTAATGTCTCAAATCGACGTACTCTGAGAGGAGCCAAAAGGCCTCTGGAATTTCGACCACCTACGTTTCTTTAACGTGCACCGACATCGCACAGCACGAGGCCGCCTTTGCTTTTCACCTCCATCGAAAAGCGGCCGACACGGCCGGATTCTATCCCGCATCCTTGGGCAGAGTAGTCAAGGTGGAACGGAGCGGAAAATGGTAGGTGTAACATTAAGATAAAGAATGCGAACAAAGTGGGCCAGGGAACGAACTGAAATTATTGACATTCAAGCCAAAATCTAGAAGAATATATAGACATGGGAAGGACATAAAATGCATTCGGAGGATACTTGAAGGTAGCATAGTTACAATTTAGATTTCAGGTGAAAGCTAGCGTAGCAGGTGACAGCAGAATGTCGGCGGTAACCGATGGTTATGGATTCCAGAAGAATTGAAGCATGTCAAGGTGCGAAGAAACTTATGCAGATGGATAAGAGTAAGAATTTTGCAGGGGAGGGGGTAAGGTGGACGTAACTACCACAGCACCACGTTGACTGGCAGGACATGGTATCCTTTACTCTGCTTTGGGTACATTCGGGCTACTCATGATGTCGATACTCACAGGCCTAATATCTATGAGACTCAAGCGGTGCTCAAGGCTTGATTGTCCGTGCGTCAGCCATGGAGTCCGCTTCCGGCCAAGCAGCCCCATTTACCGCCCAAAACTGCCTCCTCTCCTATCATGATATATGCATTGTTATCGTTTCGGTCGGCCCTCTATAACTCCCTACACGCCACGAAACATCTCGACATCGCGTGATTCCTTTGTGTCATCTTCGCAACGCACACTCTACCCCAGTCATAGGTGCCGCCTCCTCATCCACCCAGCTATATATCCCTCTTGGGCTTGCACTTTCTGCTGAGCCAAAGCCAACCGCGGCAGCGTCATGTATGACTGTGCTCGTCACCCGCTCAATAATCCTGAATATACATTCAGAAGAGCAATTACAAGCTTCATTCGCAGCGCAGAAAACGTCTCCGGCATAAGATCCTGAAGCCAATCGCATCAAAGTCATGTACGGCTGTGCTCGTCGCCCCCTCCATATCTTCAATGTCTATTCAGAGGAGCATTTGGAGGCTTCCTTCGCAGCGCAGCAAATACTCTCTGGCAGAGCATACTGAAGTGAACCGAGGCACCGTAACGTATGCCTGTGCTTGTCATGCCCTCCACAATTCTCAAACTTAATTCAGAGGAGCAGTGCAGGTTACCCTTCACAGCGCGGCAAATGGTTTTCATGAGAAGATCCTTGAAGGGCTTCAGAGAGTAGCAGAGGCCTGCCCAGTATAGGACCTCTCTCTTTGCATGGTGTCCCTTTTATTTTAGGATGAATAATATTGTCACTCAGTCACTCCTATTCGGTGCGCTCCTAATATCGCGGCTTCATGTGCAACCTAAAAACCGCAAATTTACACTTTTTCGTTTTACTTTCAATTGCCTTTTTTTTTTGCAATTCAACCAATTGTTTCGAGGAAGCGTACGCTAAGATTATTGTGCTTTAAATGTGGCATTAGAGGCAGACCATCACCAGCATTGGATCACATCAGAAGACAGGCTAATAATGTTATATATTGAGCTGGTAGACTAAAATCAGATAAATATCTCCTGAACTATCACTTAAGAGCCATGTTGCAGCTACAGATTAGTGGTCCGCCATTCTTAATAATTGTATCACTTTTTAAACGTCGAAAAGCGCGCCTACCCGGCAATGTGGCTCAACAAGTTAAACATTTTCGTAATCTGAGAAATATGTGTTCGCAACAGCGTATTGTCACTTCTAAGCATTTTCGACAGAGCAATCACTGAATCTTGAAAGTGCTGCGCGAAATTTCATGACCCGCATAGTCAACCGCATCACCAATTAAAGCTTCCGGAACAGTACATGGCGGGGTTTTCGAAAGTGTGCGTTTTTTCGTCCCGATTGCCTAATTTTCATGAGCCACACCGTCGATAATAGTCGCGTGTTCTAAGTTTTCAGAAAGACTACCCTATCAACCATGGCCCATTAGGAATTAATGGCAGCAACAAGGCACCTAAATAAATTATGTATAAGCTAATAATCATAAATTGGCTCCGTACTTATAGTTCTTCTGTGACGTCAATGAAGTTCATATTGCTTTGTCTAGAACTTAGGCGAGATCAAACATGGTATACAACCTGTAGTCGGTAGCGGAGCTCAGAAAAACTGCGGAACAGCGGCATCTAGCAACAACTGTCTGGGATCGAAACAACTGTTGTCGTGCTCCATTTCCTCTACATGCATGCGTCGCAAGACGGCATTTATGTGCAGTTTCGGCGAGCTTCGCCAGCTGTTTCGTGTTGTATACTACTTTATCTCGCGACTGTAGTACATATCACAGAGACTATTCTTATAAGCGGACGAACTTCCTCAAAACACCTGTTGTGTGACATTTAGCAGGAGCAGCAAATATTACGGCTTCTCAACTATTGGCCGCCGTCTGCAATACTAAACGAGGTGCTAACGGCAATATAAATTCATCTCTGGTAGAATACTTGAATATTTTTATGCTTTCTTCTCATGCTTATAAAAGCACAATTTTCAATAAACGATAAATTTCAACCATTGTTCCAGGTCGTTACACAGTGCGTTTTAGTTTTCACAAAACCTGAAGGTTAAACCCTAATAACCTCGGCTAATCCTACTACATACTACCAAGAATTTTGCGTTCTAAATGAAGATAACATTTATATTTTCTAGAAAATCATAACGCTTATCTGTCAAAGCTTTCATCGTGGTTTTCTCTATCTCCTGATGAATGATGTACTTCTATTCGTACTTGGCCCCCAATGATGACCTGCCCTTTTGCGTACGCAGCCACACATTAACATATTACATGCGCGCAGCGTGGGGTCATGCATACGATGCATGGTTATAAGACACCGGTGTTATTTTTATTTACGTCAGTAAATTCCTATGCATGTTTCTCAACACGCAAGTGGAAAAACATTTGCGCGCAAGTCGAGGCTGCATAAATGACATGTTACCCCGTCCTCTTTCACCCTTTATATAGTGCTTATCTCAACAGGGAACAGATGTAAAACCAACTGATTATATCAGGTAACCGAACTCTAATTTAGAGGACAAAGAAACAATAAAGTGTTCTCTAACTTCCTCTTTCTCTCACTCTCTCTCTCTTTAAAAGAGAGAGAACACAATAAAGACTACACTGTATAGACGGGAAAACGAAAACACGGCACCATATTTCAATTCAATCACTGAAAAAAAAAAAATAGACGGGAAAAGGAAAACACGGCACCATATTTCAATTGAATCACTGAAAAAAAAAAGACGTTCCTTTAACCAGTGAGCCAGGACACGTCAAAGATATTTCGTGCGACGCTTTGTATAATGGATTCCTAACATGCCCTTTCGGCAGCGTCGAAAAGTAAATCCGAGACAACTTAAATACCACGCCATCGCTGCAAATCGCTTAGAGTGCTTGTGAGAGTGCACACCGGCTGCCATGAAAAACTTAGTAACAAACACAGCTGTGCTACCATTGTTTGTGGAATCAGTTTCAAGAGACGTTCTTGCCAGATACTCCAAAAAATGTTTTTTTTTACTTGTCTACACTTTGCCTACAGCCTTTCGAAGGCACATTGCATTAGACATGAATTCGCAGACAGAGTTCGAAACGTGCTAAAAGACTGCTGAAAGCGCACAATGAAGGAGACCTTCATTTTACCACCATGAAGACCACCACGTTACAAGCAGTCATCCTGCAAGTAGCAATGATGAATGATTTGCTGGTGGTCGGTTTTCCAATGAACCCATTTCAAGAATTCTGTGGTAAGCTGGCATTTTATCGACTATCGAAACAAAGTGCAATTTCATCGAATTTCTCAGGAAGAAATCTTCGGAGCTTGTTGAAGAGAGTTGAGTAACATGAGTTGAGTAGAGTTAAGTTGAGGCGGCGTCGCACACTTTGTTTACACTATTGTTTTTTTCTAACGTTTACTTGCCTAAAGGTTCCGTCTAACATGTAGGAAAGTTTGGTGAGCGCAAAGTATTCCCTGGTAGGTTAACCGGAAGATGGTACGGGGGACCTTCAAGTGGCTTATTATTTTACTGTTGATTTCTCTACTTGCTTCGTCCATTCCAACACCAAGGAAATGAAAAATTGAAATCCACCCAAAAGATTTGTAAGTCCAACTTGGATTCCTGCCTACGTCCTTCGGGCGCTGACTGAAATGAGATATGTCGCTCCAAGCAAATCGTATATTGCGCAGAATTATAACATTGCCAGGCACTTAGCCAGGCTAGAGAAAGTTAAGTGCGCGTGCATATTATGGCGGTTGTAGCAGCAGAACGCGCTTGCGAGTAAGGCTGCGAGGTACTTCAACTTGCACATAGAAATTTCAGTACAATCTAAAATACCACTCTGAAATATTATGTAATTGTTCTTCATTGTGGCATCGGAAACACTGCAGCTACACCTTTATGACGTTAAACTCCACATACCACATCTGGTAATATTTTTCAAAGAACCGCTCAATATGCAATTCAAATGCAAGACCCCGAATGTCGTCTGGAACATCAGCTTCTGAAATTATGATGGCTTGTTGGTTGATTTGTGGGGTTTAACGTCCCAAAGCGACTCAGGCTATGATAGACGCCGTAGTGGAGGACTCTGGAAATTTCGACCTCCTGGGGTTCTTTAACGTGCACTGACATCGCACAGCACACGGGCGCCTTGCTTTTCGCCTCCATCGAAAAGCGGCCGCCGAGGCCGGGATTCGATCCCGCATTCATGAGAACAATCGTCGAGCGCCGTAACCACTGCGGCACCCCGGCGTGGCTCTGAAATTATGAGGAGAGGCAGCTAATCTCTCTAAGCAACAATATCAGAAAGTATTTATTAAACCTTTATCGACCGCAGGGCACTGGCAGTTTACAATGAGGAAGGAGTTATCTACTATATTTGACCAAGGAGCCACTATTGGCTGATTTCTTGCGAAAATAACAGAATCAAAATAATGAAGTTAGCAAGTCGACGGATTATTTAGAAAGTTTTTTGAGAGACATGACGCTCATTTCTACCTCCTTGCCCTAATGCGGCGATTCACCGCCGAAGGCGCTCACTGCTGAACCCTAAGGACGTGGGATTGAATCCCAGCCCTAGCAGTCGCTTTTCGATGGAGGCAAAAACCAAGACGCCCTGTGCTGTGCGATGACAATCGAACCTTCCCGGAGCCCTCCGCACCGGCGCGTCTCCAAGCATGACTCGATTCGGGTCGTTAACCCGGTAAAACAAACGAACTTATTTCTGCCACCTTGATGTTGCACTGCGATATCTTGCGTTCACTTCTTTTCTCGACTTGTTCTCCTACTGTTTTATACACTTTTCCCTTGCATTTCGAATCTGCATTTTATGCTAATCTTCTGCTTCCCAGGTAGCACAAAGTGGGCTATGAAGGGTGGGCCCCGGTGGGCCCGATGTAGGCAATGCAGCACAACCCCGGTGGGCTCAATGTGGGTGCTGCAAGAGGGGTCGACGTAGGCCCGAAGGGGGCTGTCCATAAAGCCCCGATGGGCCCCACTAGGGACCGATGCAGGCAGCTCTTGCGGGGCTGCCCACATTTTTCCGGCATTGTTAAAAGGGCATATCCCGCCAACTCCCCGCGATGGACCTACTTTGGACCGATTTGGGCAGCCGCTTTGGAGGAACATTTTTTTTTAATTTCAGTTAGCCCCTCAGATAATGACATAGGACCAATGCGGGTTCTAGAGCGCTAGCCGCACTTGGGCTTGCCCACATTATTCTCATAGGGGTCCGACGCAGGAAATTGATGGAAAGCCCCAGTCCAAGTTTTCCCAATCAATATTTATGCACATAATTAAGTAATTTTTTTATACATGTCTGCACTTTCTAAACAGCCACAATATTAAATTTTCAATAATTCATAACATTCATCTAGCCGAAATGACTTCATGTACATCTTGTTCAGGCTATGGAGATGTGTGTTCTGAACAGTAATATTGTGCTGAGAGTTGCAGGCTGTCCAAAGCAACCACATAAGAGGCAACAGTTAGCAATCAGTTCGTCTTAGTATTTGTAGCGCAATTTGCACGAGCGCGAGAACTAAAGCCATGTAAATTTCTAATCGACTGTTATACAAATCATCTATAATAGTAATTTATGGCAACATCTAATGCAAATAAAGGTTGGAAACAATGATTACGCAATTGCTCGCACGCCTTCTAGCTCCATTACGGCCGATGTGGGACCTACAACGGTTTTGTGTGGGCAGCCCCAATTGGGCTGGGTGTTGGTTTTGAACCTAAAGCCCACTTGCTGTTGCACGTGCCTTCAAATTCCCCGCAAGGGACCCATTTTGGTATCATGCGGGCACGCCCGTCTTCCAGCCCCATTACGGCCCATGTGGGACCTAAAACGGTTTAACTAAGGCTGCCACATTTGGGCTTCAGGAGGGCTTGCCCAAATTGAGCCCTTATTCATATTTAACCTGCCCTCAAGTAACCTACAAGGGGCCGATTAGGGCAGCATGTGGGTATGTCCGTTTTCTTGCCCCACTACGGCCGATGTTGGTCCCGCAAAGATTTAATGGGGGCGGCCTCATTTCGGATCTATGAGGGCTTTCACATAAAAAGCCCACATTTAGGTTGGATTGCCCTCAAATATCCGGCAAGGGACCCTTGTGGTCTGGATGCAGGAATGTGCTCTGCATTAGCCAAAGAAACGCCGCTATGGGACCCATGCAGGAGGAGCAGGGGCAAGCCCAAATGGGGCTTGCCCACTTTTGCCCCATCGGGGACCGATGCAGGTTTTATGATGGTTGCCCCAGCCCTACTTGCCTACATCGGACCTACTGGGGCCCCACATTCTGGGCTACCTGGGTTATTCATAGCGCAACTGGGTTGTCACCTAATGCTATGCAATAACTACAGCGACTGTACATATCGGATATTACTCGTACATTACCACTAAAGCATATAGGGTCCTTTTATCGGCTCTCTTTATGAAAGAAGAAGCAAAACCAGTAGAAAGACACACTTCTAGAGGCAAACATCAAAACGATTATGAAGGAAGACATGCAGAAAAAGGCATCGACAAGGCAGAATAGGAGGCAGTGAAATGGATACGTTTATTGATATCAAAATTCCAAAATTGAAGTGATTTCATTGAATGGATAATGAATGAAAGGCGGACAAACAGGCGAACGATAGAGCCAATGAGACGAGGCATGGACCGTTGAACTGAAGATTTAACCCAACTGAGCAAGAAGAAATCAAAGAAAATGAATTATGCTAGACGCTCCTCAAAATCACATTGTCCTCTTCGCAGCCTCACTGTCGTACCGCACCTCTCACGAGCGTGAAATGTCCTGTCGTAATAGTCGTCATAGCATATTCCCGCCTTATTGGACGCATAACGACGACCATCCTTTGGCCATGCATTACTTACCCTGGGGCTAAAAAGGTATACCCGCCTAATCACTCTTCGCCGTTCTAAGCCGCCAAACTCATTCCGTGATCACGCCCGCTTCCTAGCCAACGAGGACCATGGCTGGCCTTGCTCTAAAAACAACACGTGCTGGAAGGAAACAGGAATTAATTGATGCAATAACATAAAAGCCAGTTGGGTATAAAAGGCGCTACTCAATCCATGTCGTCCGACTCCCGTGCAAGGTTACAGGAGAACACTCCCCTCCCTAGGGCAGAGGACAAACTCCGAGGACGGACAGGACAAGAATGCGGTGTCGCTGGCGAACAAGGCGCCCGGGGAGGTACGTACGCTCGCCAGGATTTATCAACGCCCGGGACCCAGTCTTTCCCCGCGTGTGCTGTGACACAGCCATTGGTTACGCTCGTCCTCTGCGACATTAGAGCCATTTCTTGATAACTAATGTAAATACTGACGCCATCTAGTGATACGGTAACTACCACGGCGACATCAGGATGAAAGGCGGAATTAACAGGAATGACGGCAGACCGTCTCCCATATGTCCCAAAATATAAATTGAACTACACGCCTGTAAGCACATTCTCTATAGAGAAGTCTCCAGGTTGAGCTGACGGCTTCCACGCAAACATTTGCGCTGCGCTGAAAGTAGCGTGAAGGCATTCTCAGGGGTGAATGGCATGGGCAGCGAACTACCATGTCTCAGCAGCCAGGTACGAAGTGGGGCCAGGTCGAAAACTGCGGTCGGAAGTCCGTAGATGAGCAACTTCTGTAAGGCAGATGCAGGCTGACGCCGTCTATGCCAGGAAGGGTGCGGAATGATGCTAGTGACTGCGCTGCACCCGTGACCGAAGGGATTGGCCCACGTGTCTACAGAGCACGGGAGGCCGGCTGAAAACTAGAGGCTAGGGTTTTGCAGTTGTTCAGCTCAAGGCAGCTGTTCAGCTTACGTCTTTTCGCCAGGTTAACACTAGCTAAACGTGACTGCTGACTGGACTCTCCCGGGCTGCCCATTATAGATGCGCCGAATTGCATAGAGGTACCTCCGTCGCAGCAGATGGCAGCGAGATGATATGCAGAGACCAGAAATCTTTGGTTGTTTCAATGAACCTGCATAGAACACAGACCGCTTTCTGCATACATTTAACATAACAAGAGGGAGCACTGGCGTCCACATGGGCCTAGTTGCTAAAACGTCGCCAAAATCTCTCTAGCAACTAGTGTCGTATGGCTGCAAAGCCAAAACGCTCACTTCAACATAGCCATTTCTTGAATTGGACCAGACTGCCCCGCTCGTGCGTTCATAGAATCAGACTGCTCGGCAGCAATGTGCTCTCTCTTTTAAAACTCCACGTTTCTTTGGCCGTATCTCTGCTGGGTGCAGGCTACCACAAAAGCCGTATGCCTAACAGCACCATTACAAGCATCGCCCTCAAAATATTGACCCGTAAAAGGGGGACGTGCACACAGCCGTACACAGCCGCAAAAATTTTGGTGATCCGACCCTGTTCAGCACACGAATCAGATTAGCGGTCGGAACCCACCGTAGCGTACGATGTCAGAACGCCCTGAATCCAGCAGCAATATCGGCAAGCTTTCAGTGTCACCCGTGTCCCCAGGCTCCCACCACTGCGAGTCGAAGAGTAATAAGCGACAGAAAAGGAAAGTTGTACAGGAAAACTCGCACCACCCAAGCGCCTTCCATACTCACTCGCTTTAGGTAGGGCACTCGGCGGGTGATTAACCTCCGCTCAGCCATCATTCTCAAATTGAAAGGAATTTTCCTCCAAAGCCAAACGAGAAAATGCCCTGTAGATATCGTAAAGTTCCAATATGTATTACTGCCACTAACCTCGCAATGAAGAAAGCATGCTACAGGGCCTCGCAGTCAAAACTCCATCTAGGCCTCGAACTTTTATTTCTCGACCAACAATGTCCTCAAACCAAGCAAGTCCAGTGGTCCAGGAGCAGGCCCAATGTTGTGCTGCCATATGTGGGGTTACAAAAGTGAGATAGATGATTTTTCTCCGTTTATTCGCGGCTGACTTCCCAAACCGCAGACCTCGCTCGGTGGACGCGCCCACGAGCGAGTGCCACACCGACCACGGCGGGCCGTGCTCTTGGGAATAAAAGAACAACGCCAGATGACAACAAATATATTTACTGCTTCAATAACAACTACGTCAGCTAGCAGCAAAACGCACCAATGAATATGTCGTCCGACTCACCTATCAAGGTTACGGGCTTAAGTTCACAAACGCTAAGGCCGCGGATAAACTCAAGACCGGATCAGACGAGCAGTGGAATAAACCGCGAGAACTTGCTTTGTCGGCCAGGGAGCCCGCGGGGATGAGTCCGGACGCGAACTGTACTCGTTGAAGAATGCGCGTCTTCTCGACCATGTACCGTGAAGATGTCGGCGGTGTTCTTGCCAGCCTGACGTTGGTGCCATCTCGTTATATATAGTAACTGACGCTGCGACCGCGTGGGGAGAGCCGAGCTTAAGGGAATGATGAGAGATCATTCCCCACAGTCATGTGGCTCTTAATAATACAGCAGCTCACCTCTCAGCTCATGACAGCCTACGGCACACGTTTGCCAATACCTAACCACAAAACATATTTGTGAAACGTTCCAAAGCCACTGTACCAGGTGTAACCGCATCCGCTTCCCAGAGTTAACAGGCAACGACTTTGTGAATCACCGCAGTATAAGTTCAATTTTTAATCTCAGAAAATGAAGGCTCGGGCCAGTTTTCATTCTGGCTCGAGATATGGAAAGAAAATGAACTCCAAAGGCTTCAAGCTTGCAATGTTTTTTTGGTGCCACGAACAAAGTTAAGAACGTATCAGCTTGTTTAGGACACTTTTTCAATATTATTTTTGGGGGGTGCTCTAGCATCGCTTTTTAAGTTACAGCAGGCTTCAGACAACGATCGGTCAATTAGTGTTTTGGGCATATTTCTAGCACCACTCTAAATGTAATTTGGGCCGTATTCCACAACGTAAGAGAACATTGCGGTGGCGGTGTGTCCTGAATTCAATTAGTCATAAAGACAGTTAAGGATGGCCACGACCGCCCAAGCCCAGCGTCCGAGAATGGCAGTATAGGAAACACTAGGTTCGGCTGTCGCTATGATGTAGTGGTCTACTGAAGGGTACTGCGATCCTTATACTTTTCGCGACCCTCCGGAATCAAAGCCCAACCCCTACGTGGAACTAGTTTATTCTACTTCAAATTCAAGGAAAAATTGAAAACTATAACGCGAACCACAAACTGTCTTTTTAAAAAAGTCTTGGTTTATACTCCTCGAGTACTTTTTCGCCCTATTTAGTTTCCGCAAGGGTTGACACGGGGAACCGACGCAGTACAGTGTGGTCAAGCTGCAAATGAAGCTGGACATACATCGAAGTGTCAGAGGCCAGACGAGTTACCTAGAACCTTGCTGACAGAAAAACGTGTAACAATAAACAAGAAAAGACGCTTCCTAGGCCGTCTATGCGGCGAACACAGAATATATTGAAACAAGTTATTAGATACTCAATATTCGCGCAAAAGCATTGCGGACCTCTCTGTCATTCAATATATTTGTTGTACATTTTAGAATTGTAGAATATTGGTATAGCTTTTAATACACTGAAAAATAGAAAATGCAAACGCGATCAAATCCCGGCTGCAGCGGCCGCTTTTTGGCGGAGGTGGAACCCAAAACACCAATGTGCTGCGTGATGTCAGCGTATGTTAAACCGTACCAAGCCAGACATTTCCGGGCGGAGTATCTGGTACCGGTTAGCAGTTTGGTGGTAGTAACAGGCAGAGCTTTCGTTTTTTTTTTTTTTTTTTTATTCGAAACAGCCCTGCCAAGTTACACGCGGAATGCTCTGGTAGAATGTTTGGCTGAAAGAACCACCGAGGTAAGCTCAGTTTCGCATTTTTTCATTGTTCAGTAAAAGCAATGTTTTACCAGTTTTTTTCGTACTTAGATGGCTAGATGCTGGTCGCCATGTGCAAAAGTGGAAGTCTTCAAACATGCAAGATGTACCAAACACAAAATTAGGAGGGCGTTCATGCTTAATCTTAAGCGTAAGCTCAAAGAGTATTCAGCACCGCCTTTTTCCTGGGAGAATATTTTTTCAACCTGCTTGTTTATATCATTTCAATTTTGAAATTGTTAATATTATTGTAACATCAGTATATATCCAAGGTACAGGTGAATCAGCCATAAGCCCCACAACGTGCTCGCTAGGTGTACCTCTAACATGATCGATATCAACAAGCCTTCCCGTCTTATTCGTTGCGTGCTCTGCTAGCGTGGAGAGGCCCTGAGTTTGAACCCGAAGAGCGATATAATTATTTCAGTGAATTACTTCTAATTTCTGAAACAGCTCAGAGGAACCTCCTCACCAATTTGAGCGTCATTTGATCACATCTCTAATTTTATATACAGCTTTATTTGGAATGTAGGGTTTTCAAATTCTCGTAGAATATCCTTGGTTCTGACGTCATAACCCTGTCAACCAATCAAGATTTTTCCTTTCAAATATTTTCGATACGTGCTCCCGAATACTACTACTACTACTACTACGATTACTACTGCTAATACTAGGCTGGCGGTTTTTCGACAGAACAAGCTGTATGCACTTCGCCTGAAAGATAACTGACGAGCACATCCGCGTCAGGTCGAGGCAACTTAACAACGGTGAGACGAGCCTCCAAATCCAGAAACACACAGCCCTCTCTGCCGAATCTGTAACTCAAAATAGTACTCCCTGCGCTCTGCTTCTACGACATGACACGCAATGCAGACTGAGCCGTGACATGTCTGAACTTATTCTAAGGTGACATACTGATGCGGCTCAGTAAGAAAGAGGAAAAAATGGGGAACTAAGGAAATGCTTTGACGCCTTGCGTCGAAACGGTTGCTCGTAGAGTGGTAATAAAACTAAGGTAAGAACGCGCTTTAGCAACCCTCATTGAATGCCCAGGATAATACTAAAGGTGAAAGATAAGGAGACGCAGATCGCTGTGTCCTGTCTTGTTTTCAGCGTTCCTGTTGTCCTGTCTTCCTACGCTTAGCATCCAGCAAAATCCATGCACCAACTAGCCTGCAAGAATGTCCTGGCGGAGATCAACACACATCGGCGCACTGCGTCAAAGACACCGGCATAAAAAGACACTAAACCGACGGTACAGGAGCAAATTTCGTGCCTCTTCTCGAAGCGAGAGTACGCGGACAGATAAGGAAACAGAGAGATTGGATATGCCGTCTGCATCCAGCATTAAAATAATTCCATAACTATGCTCTGCCTTTGTTAAAGAATTCAGTTAGATTGTCTGTTGCTCCTGCTTAATCGTTGCATAATCGAGCTCTTCCACACTTCCATAGTCAGAAAATAAAGCATAAAACATCTTTATTCATTTGCGGTTTAAAGCGATTTCCTAATGAGAACGTTGTCTTGTCTAGAAATTGTTTAACACATGATCTCTACACACGCTTGAGATACCGCTAAAAGCAAGAAACGATTAAAAGCGTTGCTATTAAGAAACCTGCAGTGTAGATTTAAATCTTTTAAGACTTTTAAGGTTTCGGTTGTAGAGAGCCATGTAATCATCTTACCAATGTTTCCAAGTTGCAGACAGAACAGGTTGTACACGGATATAAACTCTCGCCGGCCTGGAGCTCGGATTGCTGTAAAAACTGCTATGCATCCAAAGCCACCAAACACAGGGCAGGCCTGTCCGAATTTCACGCTAAAATTTAATGTCATCACCTTTATTTATCGCCAAGTGCCAAATTCTATCTATTCATTGAAAACTCCTTTATATCTTTTCGGAGAGCGTGCTTAAAGTGACTGGATTTCTTTGGAAAGAAAATAATCTTTATTTTATAGTTGTGGTTTCCCCTAGATAAGAGCATTCCAAATCGTAGCCTGACGCATCAGGACTTCAAGTAACAAGGGACCTGGAAAAAGCTGGAAGTTGTCTGGCTGCAGGACGTGCAGCCCGCCCCTGTCCCCCCTCCTCAGCCCAAAGCCCATTAAAACACTCCATAGTTCGTTATCACATACGTTTTTCTTTATATTTTACCGACAAAGATGTTGAACAACCAGACAAAAAGCTTAAGATAGTAACTTTATTCAAAAAAACAAAATCATCGCTGGGAGAATATTTTCCCCTATACCTATTAAGGGAACACACCGCTTTTGGTTACTAGAAACTGTATGGGAATTAAGGGATTGCTCACAACTAGAAGGACCAGCGGAGAACGTGAAAAGCGCGCTCGACTTCGTGTTTGCTGTGCCTGCATGACTAAGAGGGTTGCAGATGCACCTGTCGATTGACACCAACTGTTCTGGTGCCAGTTTCCCGAACACTGCTCTCAGCGGCGTGCAGAATTTTTCCAGAAGTGAGTCGAGAAGCTGCTTTGATATATTGCGCCGTCGGTCGAGCGGCTAGGCTAGCGCGCCTACGTTCATTCATTCATAAACTTTTATTCATGAGGATGACCTGAGGTCTAGAGGGAAGGGGGTGGGTTAGATGAGGTTGAGGGCGCCAGACTCCGATATGAAGTCTAGCAGGACACTAAGCTTGCGCTTGGCGTTGGTATTGGGTGCTGTCCAGTCTTCGTAAGTCTGGATGTGGTTAGCAGATGTGTAGCGGAAGCGGAGACCAGCTGTGCCAAGACATGCCCAGTTCAAATAAAAGAAAGCGGTCTGTTGCGACCTCTGCCAAACATGGATATTTTGCATTCGCCATTAATCAAACTCGTGTAATTTGATCGCGGTGTCACTTTTAACGTGCATACGCTTCTTATGACGTTTCTTGCACATAGTCAAAGTGTAGTGACTTAAAATGAGGTCTCCCCCGCCCCACCTATGTATAGATGCACATATATATTTACAGTTGACTGAGGCTGCAAGACGACATAAAAAGAACAGTTCCCTATTACTCGGTGTCACACCAAAATTTTGCTATCAAAATATATTTATTTCAACCGGATTAATGTATCATTCCTTAACTCGTCGCCGGCCGTAGCCACCGAAACAAATTTACACAAAACTGCACTTGTAACATGCGCTACTTTTTTATGAGGACCCTAGTAGGTTTAAACGCTCCGGAACAATATTTTCTAAAATACCAGCTAAGAAAGTAGAACCGGTTTTCAGCGATGCTCCTCTTATGAGTTAAGAATCTTGAGTTAGCGAATGCAAGGCTACCGTAATGTACATTGTCTGCGTTCTGACGAAGAACCTTTCCTACAAGCTGATTTCGACATGGCACAACTGGCTGTTGCTAATATTTTGAAGGAAGCAGCTGTACTACAGAGAGCACCGATCTCGGCAAGCATGCGCGCTGAAGTGTTAGTTCCAACTGATTTTGGCTAGTAGCAGGTGCGACAAACAGTGCGTCTCTGGTCGCTGTTACCAGCACAGATAGGACATTTCTAACTCATAGTTTATACAGCAACTTTACCTTGGGCACAGTTGTTTTGAAGACTGATTAAGACAGGTACGCCACCAAATCGCTGAAAATGTTACCATGCGGCTGGCGCAGCGCTGTACTTTACGAGCTGGATTGACACTTTTTATATTTGCGCGTTTTTAACCGCTCCGCCGAGTGATGTCGGCCGCTCGGTAAAGACATCAGTAGTGCTAAGATTTTTTCGATGCGACTGCATCTGCAGGTCGCGGTGGCGCAATGGTTGCGATAATTGATATCTTGTCTTAGTTTCCACCACCAACATACGAAAAACTCAGAAAACCAAGGCAATGCTGCAGTGAGTCGAGGTGGTTGCTTTTCCACTATCGATAGCGCAATCAAAATTACTACTGATAGTACTATCGAGCTATCGATAGTATTATCGGTAGTTTTTTTTATCAGAGATTATTCGACAGTGACCCAGCTATTGATCTTATTATCGATCTTTCTACTTCACTACTGCCAAAGCAAAAAACGCGTTATAGGGGCATATACAAAATGCACAGGGCGTTTCGGATAAATGTAACAAAGGTTTTAAAGAACCCAGCGAGCCTAAAAACACCAGCCAAGAGCTGTTCAGAGGCGCTTAGCCCAGTGCGAGTAATTTGTTGTTCACAAAAGTAAATAATTATTAAAAACTAATGACCTACCTAGCTCTGATTTTGTTTACGTAAGTTTTCTTCACAAACATTGTCAAAGTTCTAGACATTCTAGGAAAACGGCAAGCTACGCTCTCTCTATGAAGTTAGTGTTTGCATATTGTATTTTTACTTGTGAAACCGATACCTTGCAAAATGAAAAATCTTCCTCCTAACCTGGCGCCGCTTCAGTCTCGAAACCCACCCTATACAAAACTTAAGTTTCTCTACAGTGCTCTCTCTGACCAAGCTAGGTGTACCTATTGTGTGAGTGGCATAAGATAGCAACCAGTCCCATGACATCTTATTTCAATGTCAATTATTAAAACTGTGTAAATAGTAGGTGTATGAAAACTTCACAGCTAGCAGTCTTCAGGACCAATTTACTAATTAATTGGCACCTTCTTGAAGCCAATAAGTGAAGTGTTAGGCAAAAGGCTTTACATTGCCGACCGTAATATGCAGAATAGAACAGACACTATAAACAGCTCTTCGATTCATTGTGGTAGGGCTGACTATTATTTTCTAAATAGTGTTTACATTCAGCTGGGACATCCTGTATTCGTCACAATGGCTGTGCAGCGCCCTCCCCGTGTACAGCATATATAACAAGCCGCCGGCTCAGAGGATACGATAATGCCTTATGTATGCAAACATGCATACAGTACAGATAGACCATTGTAAGAGAGCAGCAAATATTCTGTAACATATGCCAGTATTCGTCCAACATCCACGGAGTGACGGCTTGCCCAGTCCTTAATAGCTACGCTTGTCTAATGGCGTCGCAAACACCGAAAAAAGGTCGAATGCCCTAGCCTGCAATTGCCACCCTTGTCTGGTGGCTCAAACATATTGCGAAAGCTTTGGATACAATGGACTAGTGTTAGTAGTGTTAATGTAATGGACGTCGAATTGGTGAATTAAATGCGTCATATATAGACTAAGATATTTTTTACGTTATAGACAGGCATGGCAGCTTAGCCCGGCCACCTAAAACAGTGGTCGTAGGCTCACTGGTTGCCTTGTTTGCTGATATGTTTGCTTCAGGCTTATTTCCGTTTTTGCAATGAAGGTACCGAACTGATTGACCTATTTCTTGCTAACAAGTAGAAGGTAGTAAGCTTACACTTTCACAAGCATATTCTCTCCTCGAGAACACCTTCATTTTACTAGAAGTATCCGCCAAATATATTGGAAGCCAAACAGCAATGTCTAATTGCTTTAATACTTCCCTTACAGGTAAAAAATATTCTTGACGTCCAAGGCAAGACTATCGATGTTCTAAGCACCGAGATTTGCGGTTCAGGAGTGAGTAAATAATTATCCTCTTTACAGGCATGCAGATAACGCAAACAGATCGAATTGAGGATCATGCTTGACCGCGCCTTGCCTGGCACTCTGTTTTGTGCTGCCGCTTCTGCTGATGTAAATGTTGCGAACACAAACCTAAAACTGAAACGTTTGTGGGCTGTGGACGCAAAGATTCATTCAAGAATTCAAAGATTTTCGGTAGTTTCGCCTACGTGCTCCAAATGGCTGCCGGCCCCCCTTTCATTGTTTTTTAGTCTGCTGCGTAACAAGCGCTTGTTGGCTTACACCTCAGTGCACGGCCATATTTTATTTGCGTGTGGGTTTTATCTATGGTGCCGTAAAACTCCATGTAACTAATAACTAACTGTGGTTTTTGCCATAAAATCTGGAAATGTTCTTAGCTCATGCCCCATTTAGAGCAGCCTTTGCACCCAGCAACAAATTTCCAAAGCATATATCAAATTGATACATTCTGAGGTCACTGTTTCTTAATAGTGGCCTCAGAAGCTTTGAAGCAGCTTTTTCTTGATATGAAAAGAAGCCCCGTAGTATAAGGTAAATTATGACAAGAAAAGAACGAAATCAAATATTATCGCCCAATGACGCATTAAAGCTTAAGGACGAATTCAAAGATAACTGAAATTCTAACTCCTACATATGTCCTCATTTAAGTTATATTGCAAGCAGGAAACACTATTAAACAACATTCTAACTTATTAGTGAAGTATTAGAGAACGGCAGTATTGACAGTTATCAGAGAAAATACTTTGGCATGCCATCGTGTTTTCGACGCAAAAGAAGACGACTGCCTCAGCACGCCTACCAAGCACGTGCAGTTCGTTCTTCGTGGCAGCAGGACTAAATGCCGTTAGTTCGCTGTCCCGTTCCTGTCTGGCCCAGCGGGTCCTGCCAAATATATTTGTGGAGACCCGACAACGAGCGTGTCTGTGGTTTATCTCCACCATACTGTCCAGATGTACCACTGTTCTGCATAATGTGACTATAAGCTTAGAATTCCAGATTAATCAAGGAATCCACGTGACCCTCAGGAAAAGGATTGAAGTACTTTAAAATCACGGCAAAAAACGTTGCGTTAGTGGATCCGAGAAAAGCCAGCTATTTCATTTCACTGGTGTTCTTCAGTACAAAAACATTTGTTCACTTACTGTCTGAAAAATATAAAACAAAAATGTAAGGAGCTCACGCAACGGTATCGACTACGTATTTTGTTCTTTGTTATAGTTTGCCAGTTCGGCATACAACAGTCAAGGAAAGCAAATGCCATAGTTGTTTACATCATCATCATCATCATCATCAGCCCGACTATATCCACTGCAGGGCGAAAACCTCTCCCATATTTCTCCACTTAACCCGGTTCTGTCAGGTCTGACAGCCGCCGTGGTCAGTTGTTCCGCAGCCGCTGGTGACTCAGGGCCGGGGTTTTATGGAACTTATCATAGGAGGTTGCGGCCAATTACTGCACCAGGGTGGCCAACTCCTGTTCTGGTGAGGGAGTGCGTTGCCGGAGGTGTTCACCGGCATCAGGTCGCACTCCAAACCTGTTTATGCAATTCCATCAACACGCGGATTTTTTTTTTTCATCCGGTGGAGAATTGCGCGGCACCGGGATTTGAGCCCCGGTCCTCTTGCATGCGAGGCGGATGTTCTACCGCTACGCCACCGCTGCACGGCCTATTTCCGCTCCTTACATAATATGATATATTGTTTCGTTACTTGAGCAATCTGTCTGGAAACATTTTAACAACTTGTTTATTAACTTAATCACGCGCCACAGGACTTCCTCATAACAAACGACACAAGAAATCGACGTGAACTCATGATATTTATGTTGGGCTACAAAAATTAAAATTTAGCAACTTGTTTATCAACCTAATCACACGCCGCAGGACTCCCCATAACAAACAACACGAGAAATCGACCTGATCTCATGATATTTATGTTGGGCTATAATTATTAAATTTGAGCGAATAAAAAAACGGTCTATGTTAAATAAAACTAATAGCTGTTCCGGTAAGAAAAGGCTAAAAACCAAAACATGACAGAGGCTCCATGGCCTAGCGCGAGCACTCTGAACCGTGCGCACGCCCACCTCAATGTCATCTGCGATATCATGGGTCTGCAGTATGTATAAATAAATAAATAAATAAATAAATAAATAAATAAATAAATAAATAAATAAATAAATAAATAAATAAATAAATAAATAAATAAATAAATAAATAAATAAATAAATAAATAAATAAATAACAATTTAAAAAATTTAACATTGAGAGACCGAGGTAAATTCAGCGCATGTAGCGATCGATGCGGATGACATTGTAGGAAACAGCGCAGTGTTTATATGTGAACACTCCGAATGGGTTTGGCCCTATGAGTGCATACCAGGAAACTATCGCTAGAGCCCCCTACATGTAAAAAGAATGGCGAATTCATATGCCAGAATGATCATGGCGTTAATCGACTTCACGTCACGTCCAAATTAAGGGTGGTTTATTAGTTCACTTGTTTGGCGAGTAATAGGTTATTACGCGCAACCAAACCAAGTTGTAGAACGTAGGACAGCGCTGCAACAAGTTCGATTTTGATGGGATCATTTCTTCAACGAGCTTCCTCATCCTTACGTGAGCGAATTTTGCTCTTCAATCTCAAAGTAATTGCAGTTCTTTACACTACAGTCAATTCAACTCTACTCAAAGTGCGTTACCAATCAGTCATGTAAAAATTAAAATCATGATCTTGTTATTTTTTTCATAACGCACTTTGGACCTGCTATTTCCTCTTCGTGTTGTTTCGTGTGTGCTACCTTAGACTGCATTAGGGACTCTGTCCTTTGAAAGCAAAATATTTTATTTTAAATGTCTTGCCCGCATCATACTGAAAACAAAATAGCTATGGTTTAGCTTGTGGTCAAACCTGGAGTTACGCGAGAGCTATCTGCATGGCTACATTTTGGTTCTGCTTGAAGGTAAAAATATGGCTTTTGCACGTAGTATTATAGTCTATCATTTTAGCTTTGTTTATGCCAAAGGGGGCACTTTGACCACTAAACTGCGATGAGGCGAAAGCCTCTATCGCGCGGTGGTCCGAAGCCCTCCACTACGGCACCTCTTTCTGTCTGTTTTCACTCCCACCTTTGTGATGACGCGATAGCGTAAGCTACCAGTCAAGATATACAGCGCCGCTTTAACAGAGCCGTATGAACGCAACTGCGTGGCCTAGGGATAACGAAAATGCAAAGGTTTTGGCAGGCTGATTGTGACATCACCCTTCCATGTGAAATTAAAGACCTAGTTGGCAGCTCTTGCCAAACGTAATGTAAGAAACCCCTACGTCCGGTTAGTGCTCGGCCATGTCAGCTGCCACCTTCCGCGTCCCATGATTTCTTCGTCGCTCTTCAGACAGGTACCCGAAAGGCACCAAATGTCACGACGAAATTGCGAGGCTCTAGCCAGTGTAGCTCTCACTACATAAACCTTACATATATTGGATTTCAGGGTCAGTATAGTAAATAATTCCGTATGCAAAGAGCAAAAAAGGGTGTTAATCACCAGGTTGAAAACAGCATTTTTTGGCAAAGAGAACAATTTTCAACATAAATAAGCTTTATTAGCGAAATCTTCATTTTCTAGATTCTAGACCAGCGTTAGGTCCTAGAGGATGATGTGAGCTACTGGTCGCTATTCATCGATCTACTTCGCTAAACACATTCGTTAGCTATTTTCGTGTGTTCCAGTCGATGAACCATCATTGAGATGTTGCGCGGGACCTCTGCCTCATTCTCCACTGACTGGCCTACACGCAGGTGCAAATAGATGCTGTTTTTCCTACACTGAGCTACTACACTTTTCAACAAACCGCACAAGCTGCAACTGTTTTGCGGGTAAACTTTCTTGCCATAAAACCTACTGCGCTTGTTATCTTTACCTTGTCTCCTGTCATTCTATTTTCATTTGTGCTGCACATCTCTAAACATTTCATACCGGCCTCTCTGTGCATTCTTTCTTCTTTTTGCAGATGGATTTTCCATGGTACATACTTAGTTTACTGGCACAGGTGAGAACACTTTGCTCTTTTGCGAAATTTGCACGTTTTTACGGAGGCATCAGCACGTACGTTTAATTATTTTTGAAGGGTCACTATGTAGAGAAAATTCAAAGCTACTGCTCAGAGAAACATTTTCAAGAAAAGCTTACGTGTACAAAAGAATACCCGTCACCAGCAATGTACATAGTGGAACGATACATCTAGCGTGTCAAGCAGCAGTGCTTGATTTAGAGAAAATAAACCTTGAATTTTATTCCATGCGAAGCTACCACAGAATAAAACATAATGAAAAAACAGCGCTACAGACGTGGACGGAGGTCAAGAACAAAATCGGTGAAAAATGTGTTAGTGAACCATCAATCGCTTTAAGAGATAATGAGGTTGGGTTTATAAAACATGGTGTGTGTGTGGGGTCATCATGATGTGGCTTTTACTTAATGTGTGATTTGGTGCTGCTTGACTGGGTTATTTATATTGAGTTTTTTCAATAAACTTCAGTTGCGAGTCAGCGCCCGTCCTGTTTATTCTTGACCTCCGTCCACTTCTGTAGCGCTGTTTTTTCATCATGTCACCGTACCAACTCGCCCAGATGTCTCTTCTATTACAGAATAGGACATAGGGATGTGTAAATGAGCGAAGAGTATTCGTTCTGTTTCATTTGTTTAGGCTTTTAGAACTGCTTAGCAGTACCACAACGCTCGTGGAACGTAATGTAGCCCAGAGGTACTACTCACTATTTTTGAACATTAATTTCAAGTACAGAAATCGCGTGGTTTATAGAACAAGGCTCAGCGATTTATAATCTTTCAGAAAGTTCTAACAGCCGAGCTTAGCTTATCCTGGCAGAAGTACTACCCTGCCCCCGTAGCATTCGCGGCAAATTCACCTTGCCTCTCAAAAGACTCGCAAAAATGGGGGGGTGGCAAAATATACATTTTGGATCGATCTGTTTTGACCGTACGTTGACTAAAACCTTTGTGAATGTGTCTCTGCGAACTTGTCCGTGTTAGCTGTTCTGTTATTTGTTTGCTATTTGCACACTAGAAGCGATAAAATCACCAAATGAGTACACGTTGCTTGAAGAACCACCGTGCAATTCAGCACATTATAATGTACAGCGTAGTTATTGTGCTAAGTGTATTAATGCTGGTCACAATGAAAATATTGCATGCGTAATCATGAGAATGTGATGTACATTGCTGTTGTTTGTAGCTACGAATACTGTGTCATTTGAAGCACTAAGTCTTTTGGAGGCTAATAGCTTACAACGTACTCAGCTCATAGCATATAGGCATTCTCCTTACATCGAGGAATGTGTCTTTGCTGAAGCTATGTACTCTGCTCCTTAAGGACGCCTTGTTTGACTTTATTATGTAGCTTTATATGAGAGAGCTGCACAATAAGGTTATGAGTGTTAGGTTTTAAAATGTAAAGGAATAATTGCCTAGGCCTAAAAAAGCGAGGTCGAAAACAAAAATCAGAATTAGGCAAGAAAGCTCGCAAAAATAATAAAGTAGTAGACTAACGTTTAAAAAAAGGGAATAAATTCAATATATTTGCTTAGAAGGAGCTGTCATGGCTAACTTTTCTCACCACCGTTTAAAGACCCCGCATTTCGTTAAAGTTCCGTAACTCCTGTAAATCACAAAACTCTAGTAGCAAGGTAAGCGACTGGTTAATCATAACCAGTAGGCTGCAGTCTTCACTATGTTCTTCTTGCCCTGCGCAAGTAAATAACTTTTTCATATTGTTTATACCTCGCAAGTTCTCTACGTCATGCAATACCATAGCCTCCTTTATACTCTGTGCCTGTCAACGCGCCGCGCGAACAATAGAGCGGCGCCGTCGGGTAAAATTGCGCGGCGCTGCTCTTCCCTCGCTGGGGGCGCTACTGACGTAGGGGTCGAGGCGCGCGGGTACGTCGACGCGGGGCGGGAGCGCTGTTATTCGCTAACGTGATAACTGTTCCTAAGCATGAGTCGTGCATATACAGCATATTTACTTCTAAGGCCGACATCCACTGAGCATAACAAGTGATCATGATACTTGTGTAGGCAATAACACCAACGCTATATGACATTTTATGTTAGGCAGTTTCAAGAAATAGCGCATGGCTCGAAAAACTGCATGACTGCTTCGCTAGCGCCAATGGTAATAGAAAACGTACAATGCTAGTCTACGCTGCAATAAAACAAAATTTAGAAAGAAAGGCCCCAGCAATTGTTTAAACATTTCACAACAGCAATTGTGCTACAAGAGTACCATGTAGAAGTGGTGTGATGAATAGTTGCCACAAGTAGGAAAAAATGTTCACGGTGACTGCTGTCCCTGATAGCACTTCAGAAGCCAGCTTGATTTACAGATGATTGGAACAACTGCATCGCAGTATGCCATTGAGATCTGTAAGAAGAACAATTTTGGTATCAGCTGTTACATTCAATGATTCAGCGCGTCGTACAAATATTTTTGTTTTAACTTGAAAAACAAGGAAAGACAAATATACCCGTTGCATCTTTCTGTTTCGATCACTCCAAAATAATCGTCACAATAGGCAAAGCTTGTGTTTTTATTTTTTCACAGATTTGCGCAGTTAGCGAAACAAAAATATACTGCGCTGGAGCACATGTAACATACCACACAGACGAGCTAACCAGGGAAGACGTTAGCATCGCCGTCCAGAAAATACACGTGCACATTTAATAATATTATTACCTTACTGACGCGTAATAAACACACTAATGGTGCACTGTCGTTATTTTTCACAGGTCTTAATGCAGTTGAGTACGAGTTTTGCGGTTTCCGATGCTAGAGAGGGACAGCGATTTAGTTGACAAGGAAAACTAATATAGGCTTCACACGAGTCGGGTTAACTCACTTTAAAATAGTCATCTTCACAATAGGTAAATCTTGTGTTTCTATTTTAGCACAAAAATTTGTAATTAGTGTATACTGCAAGAAAACAAAAACTTTCGCAGGAGCACAGCTAACACACTACGCAGACGAGCTAGGCAGGGAAGCAATTATCATTGCAGTCCAGAAAGCACAGGTGCACATCTAACTTTACTATTGCAGTATTGACGCTTAATAAACACAATGTTTGGTGCTGTCAGTACCTTTTACAAGCCTCAAAGCAGCTGAACACTTCGCAGCGATCGCCGGAAGGACAAAGCAAAGCTAGCACTTACCAGTTGGTACAATGCTGTATTCCTGCAGCACCCGAAGACAGAGAAAAGTAGAAGCATGACCTTGCACAATGCAAAATAGTCCACGAAACAGCGAGAAAGCGGCAGCGCGTGGCTATCCGGACCGCTTTGCAACACGGCGCACCCGACTCTTCCTGGCGAGGGTGACCTTACGTCGCGGTCGCCATCTCTCGGCAGCCAGCAGCGTAACTTGTCAACGGAGGAGGAGCGGCGGCGACGGCCGCGGAGCGCGGAGTTGCCAGGCGCAGTGTGTTAAAAGAGGCTATGGCAACACTCGCATATAGTCGCTTTACTACCACCATATCCGCTCACAACTGCTCGTTAAATTTCCAAGGGCAGGGAGGGATTTTCGATATTAGCGCAAATAGTTTCTGAACAGAAGCAATAATCTGGCTTTAATGCAGATGACCAAGGCAGGGATTTTCAATATTGTGGCAAATAATTTCTAAGCCCAAGCAGCGGAACGAAAGCTTCCCTCATATTTTTGGTAGGTTTTAATATAATAGATATTAAGGAACAAAACTTGGAAGCAATGACGAGCATTTAAAAGCGGCCCCTTTACCCGCTTAAGATTTGGGCGCTAAGGGCATGGAAGGCATCTTTTGTCCCCTCATAAATTCTTATTGTTCTAGTCGGCTACAAAACCACCCTCACCGTAGAGTTTATTTATTACCTACGATAGTTACGTTGGGCTATGGGCACATTCGTGATCAGAACCTGACAATTTCTTACAGTCCCGTTAACTTGTGGTAAACTTTTGTCATACTATTATTGTTTTCTGTGCATTTCCCAACAGAAGCACATAATCATCATTATAAAAATTTATTTCCACCACACTAAATTACCAAGAGTTAGATACGAGCGAGTTGCGTCCATTAGGCGCAGTTAGCTATACGTTTTACAAGACATTTATCGTCTAATGACCCTCGCTTTGGGTTTATATCTTGCAAATTGTACAGTGCAATTCTTCTGGCTTAATTTGGTGTCTGCAATGAATTAGCGTTTTAAAACGATTAGGCAGCTGCGTTTGAATTGATAATACCCGCTAGTTAAGAATTTTGAAAGTTTTAAGTAGATTCGGTGTAGCACAGCACGTTAATTGAAAGCTTTGACAACTGTGCGGTCTTTTATTTTGTATCAGTTATCCTTCGAGCAATTATTTCATAATTTTGATGCCATTATTTAGAAACCGCAAAGTAGTCTTGAAAGGATAGGGCTGCTACCTATTAATTACCTTTTACAAGGAAAGCTATTGCGACGTTCAGTTATGCTACCAGATATAATGGCTACTTTTTGAAATTTTATTTTTCAGGGAACACTTTGGAACAGTATCCAAGAATGCATGATAGAGGTACAAAGAGAAGGCTTATAAACACAGATCTCTGCAGTGTCGAAATAAAATCTTTTGATTATGATTAAATCGACATTTTCCAAACCCGTCAAATGACGGGGCTCTAACGCACCCCATGTATTCACTATGTAGCTATAAAATTTGTCCGTTCACTACTTCATTACAGACTTCATTAAAACACAGCTTTCTATCGACACATAGAATAAACGATTTTTAGACCCCTATACAAAATGTTTGGTGGAGTTATATCGACGACACGAAAATTCGCTGCATGTTTCAGTTACCGCACCAGCTCAATTGTGAACAATGAGGTCACGATCTGGTAAGCCAATCGGAAGACAGGTACAACATCGCTGAATAGACCGATGTTCTACTCCGGCATAGCTACGACTGTTTCTGCAATAATTTAAATAAAGTCGGTAGTTTACTCTCCGCCCATAATGCGCTATAGTGCAGAACGATACTCTTTTATATTTCCAATTGGAACGAACACAGTTATCGTGATGACTCTGCGCTGTAGCCAATGCCAATGCTTCTCTTTCCTACCTTGAAGCTAAGACGTGCCCAATGAGGGCAGGACGATCGATCAAGCATCGTTGCGAACGTTAGAAAATTGTGGAGCAGCCAGCCATGCTAGCCCTGCACGGTGCAACATTTTCCGCTTGCTTTGTTTTTCTAGCCGGAATTCTGACGGAATTTCATTGTACCAGGCCAAGATTTAAGCGGTACCTTGTTATGCCCTAGCGAGCATGTAGATAAGAATTAAAAACGAGGTAAACATTTCTTATTTCGTGGATGACAATGTAGATGCAGCTATATAGCATGGCTTCCTCCTTGCGAGCAACGTAAATTAGGTTTATTCTCATGGCCTCCAAATTTCCAACACGTTAAAGAAATCAACGGGCCAGTGATACAGCACAATAATAATACCAACAAGAGATGCTGCCTGATTCCGGACGCCCGTGTAGGTGTAGTACTTTCACCACATCTTACATAATCGTATGGATGAAACCTCAAGAGTTATGTAAACACTACAAAACCAGGGAGTAGAAAACAGGGATTAAGACTGCCATATGAAAATACCTGTATAGATTATCCACCTTCTGCAGAGCCAATCAACTCCTCCATAAGGGGAGGCGCAGAATCCTCTTAAAGAAGGTCATCAGGCACGGAGACGCAATCTTTGTAGTGCTAATTACCGCGCCTTTTGCGGAGGCATTCAGAGAGCTGGATATGGAATAGTTAAGAGTGATAGTCCATTCAGAATGCCTCGGTGAACTGTAATTCGCAGATGACCTTGCATTGCTAGAGAACTCAGGAACGCATTGCATGAATAAATAAGGCCATATCCACAAACTTGACATGAATATCAGACCAATGGATGAAAAATTGAGTATATAAGTATGAAGAAGTCTAAAGGGGGAGAGGATATTGTTGAAAAGAGAAAAGCCTCAGCAGTTTTGATATAGATGCTGAGCCTCAGGAAGCCGTATGGGGATACTTTAACTTAATGGGATATTCCGGGGAATTTTTCCTTATTTCCTATTGCCAATTGCATACAAATTGCAAAAAGGGGTGGAGTGCATTTCATAGGCCTCACAGATACATTAGTACAGTCTATCAACATGCATCTGCACACATTTATATGACAGCGAGCCTGATATTCTCCTTTGAGGCTGGAGCATGGTGTTTATCGAGATTGGTAAAATTCGGATAGCCAAACAATTCAATCGAGGGGAACGCAGGGAGCTGTGGACTGAAAGATTAAAGGTTTACCGTTGTCATAAACGAAGCGATGATACAAAAAAAACCAAGCTATTAATTTTCCACGCAAACTAAAACCACAATTGACATAATAAATTGTCATTTATTTCCAAAGCAAGAGAACCGGCTTTCTATAACAGCAAAAAACTAAACTATAAGAGAAAAACGCAGAAAAAGAAAGTTGTGATTTCTATTCCTGGATGAAACAGGAACACTATAAAGATATGGTCACGAGCTGGCAATGGAATGCCCAGGCAGGCAGGCAGAGGTAAGCAGAGGCAGGCAGGCAGGCACAAGCAGGCACAGGCAGGCAGGCAGGCATAACTTTAATGAAATGCTGGCAACCAACGGTTCAATGTGTCGTGATGATTTAGGGGACTTTTAAAATGTCTTTTCTGTAGTCGGGAATATATTGAATGGCTAACTATCCAACCCTTATTCTCCATCACGGTTCCGTCCACTAGCTCTAAAGAACATCCGTAGGTGCCGAAGGGAGGCTCACAGAAATTTCAGCCATTCGCCTATGTTTTATCTGGATTATTTCGAATATAATCAAGTAAGCTTTACACTCACTGCGAACCGTTTCTTAATTGCAACCTGTAATAACGACATTGCGAAGGCATGAGATTATCGCTTTCGGAGGGTTTCTACCCATGCGCCCTGGTGCCAAGGATTGCCACCGGCGCGCGTTGCGCAGTTTTTAATCAAGAATTGTTGTGGTGACGCCAGAGGGCACGACTTTTCCGTGAGGTGTAGGTAGCCTACATGTTGCACCGCTGCGCCCGACAGAGAATGGTGCTGACTTTTGAAGGGTTGAAGGGGCACTAGCCGCCGCCAGTTAAAAACCAGCATTCACTGTTGAGCTAATGGTTCCAATTTGGTTCACAGCTTAACCCGCACGGCCGGGCGCTTTGCATGCAGGAGAGAGTTGGTGTTCGCACATAAGGGAGACAAATTGAGCTAGGGGGCGCTGCGCCGCTCTATAGGCGAGCACCCGCCGTGGACACCTTGGCAAAACCTCTGCGCAGCGCGACCGCGTCGTCTGCTCCGGGCTGCATTGAAACGTGTGTTGTGTGCTCCGCGCTGCATTCGAGCGCATGTTTACGTGCTTCTCGGGTGCCGCCTCGGGTCCCTCAAAATACTTATCGCTTGCCTCTCACCTTCGAGTAGCAAATCCGCGTTTATGTTTTTTTTCTATGTCCCAAAGCATGCCAACAAACTCTGTTTGAAAACAATGTTTGCGGCGATCGTTTTTCAGGACCTGAAGCAACCCGCATCGACGACATTCTATCAGTTATTCATACATTCTCGCTTTCGAAAGCACCGATAAAAACGTTTCTAACCAAAGAAGCCTGTTTGTAAGCCGGGAAACCGATAAGAGCTAAAATGAGGAACCCACTGGCGAAGAGCGCTGGCTTTGCGCGCGTCTCTACGTGCCTTCCCCCTCCTCCTCATTCTCATCTTGCTCCGTGTGCCTGCGGCCGCACCTGGCACGCGCTACCACACAGGGGGGCTGCGATGGCTCCATAGTAGGCAGTGCACTACGCGGCCGGGGACGCGCGTAGGTTTCTCCGTTTCTCTCCGCTCCGTCTGGAACCGAGCGTTCGCGTCGCTGAGCAAACCCAAGCTTGGGCTCCAGTGCGGTGGTCCAGCTTTTTCTTCCCCGCTCACTGCATGAATGTTTATGAGCACTGCAGTGAATATTAAGGTTTGCGGTCTGTGGGGTTAACTAGAAGTCTAGCTTTCTCTTGGCAAGTGGTTTGTGAAAATACATTACTCGTTTTACTTCACTCCCTCTCAACTTTATACAAATTCTCTGACCTATCTTGTCTCCCCTCCTAGATGTCAACACCTAGCCCTTAACCACTTTTAAGCTCCACCTTTTGTTTATGTCATCTTCCTCTTAATTATCTTTATCTTCAGGCTCTACTACTAAAAATCCTGCCGCAATCTTCACCATGATATAAGTTACATGTTGACCGCTGTAGTCCAGCTGCAAGCAGAACCATATTCGAAACATAAAAAATGGCTGGTTCGTAACCTCTCTCAAATTGCTACATGCTGCCATTTTTTTTCTCGAGAGCAAAGTCGGTGGTAATCAATTGTATGTTGGTTTAACATGAGCACGCCACTTCTTAGCAGCGCCTGTGATCCAGGAATACAAGTTGACCATTTCCGTCCAGACGTTTTTGCATTCCACATGTTGCCATTAGGCATGGTGAAAAAGGGCGACAAGGAAATTCGGAGGAATTTCAAACTACTGTAGAGTGTTGACGACAATTTCTGAAAGGTTCCTGACGAAGCGATTATTCAGTGTCCACTTTCAATAGCCGCGTTAGAGGTTCCACTGCAGGCTCACTTTCATAAGGCAGGCTTGCCTAATAGGCGCCGAACTTGGGCACGTCTATAATCAGTGTCCCACCTCAAACATATCTGTAGAAACGCCACGACGAGAGACCTTTTCAGTCACTGGTGCTTGTGTGTCACTCCACCGATGACGCACAAATAATAATGGTGGCTCTCCTGCTCGAATGTCGTGCACGCACAGCTCTTCCTTCTGTGTGAGACGAGGGAGAGAGGGCAGTTTTCAGTCATTTCAATATATTGACGTGCAGCTTGGATTAAACATCGAAAGGTGCCTCCAGATTAGCGGGCCGTGCAACGTGAGGGCTCTATACAATACGTGAACCCATTGGCGGGTCACTGGTTGATTATGATGATGATGATGATGTTGCCAGTTGTATTGACGCCTACTCACAACTGTGGATTGACCACCCATTCGGAAAATACTGCCAAATTATCTGTAGTCAGGACAGAATTCCTGCGTTTTTATTGCGAAAGCAATACTAAGATCACTTTTCAGCCGTTCGCATAGAGCGGCTGTGCACATGAAATGACCTTTTGCGTAACCTTCTGTGACGTCACATCGAAGAGCTGGGCGACCAACTTGAGCCGTTCGCGAGGGGCGGTGGTGCACATGAAGTGGCGGCCTAACTCCCGGTCTTTCCACGAGGAGCGCCACAGGTGTTATGACGTCACGCCGAAGAGCTGGGCCAGCGCCCTCTAGAATATTTTTCTAGGTGGCACTGGCTGGGCGGCCAACTTGAGCCGTTCGCGAGGGGCGGCAGCGCACATGAAGCGGCACGGCCGGTCTCGAGAGGGAGAGCGCTTCTTTTCTCTTACGGCCTCTCCAATGGGGTCTGTTTCTACCGCCCGCCGCGCCTCGGTGGGGTCGCCACCGCCCACTGCTGCTCCTCTGCTACAGCCGTTCACGCGCAAGGGAAACGCGCGCTCGCTTTTAGCTTCGCCCGCGTCAGTTGCAACCGGCAGGTCCTGACATTTCGCCCCTTATGGTTTATACAAAATCCGTAATCAACATCGAATATTTATCGTGTACGAGGAATAAAATACAGTCAACAATCCGCTCACGCGCTTGCTCCTTCGTCAGTGCGGCCTTGCACGGTCGAATGAAGCTTCGGGAACACTTCAAAATTTTTTACCCCCAAGTTTTGTACAAAACTAAATTTACCAGGCTATGCAATCTGCCCTTGAATGTTTTAACCAGGTGTAGCGCAACCTGACGTGAGTGCGTGGTGAACTGTTGGGTGGAGATTCTGTCAACCGCTACCGCTTTCGTTTAGATCAGAAGAGGCACCGGCAAAAATTCATGGCGCGTCTCAGATTCAGAGTAAAGAACAAAAATTTACTCATATAGTTAAAATTTCACTTGTCCAGTAGAGTGGGCTGTTTTAGCTTCGTTCAAAACATATCAGTCGGTTGAAAGACCGAACATGTATATGTAGTCTCGCGATTACGTTTAATCAAGGAAATCGGCATAAATAGTTAAGCAGAATCGAAAAGAGCGGCAAACAATAAAAAAATTGTCCTTCGAAGTTACACATTGCCCTATATGTTCATCAATTCATAAAAACGCGATCTGCGTCTAGAAAATTCAGTCTCAAAATCTTCCTGCATGGCTTGTACACATAAGGAGTTGGCCTCTCGGTCTTCTCTGTGACTTTCCTGGTATAATAATTGAGAAGAAGAATTCTGAGAAATG
Source organism: Amblyomma maculatum (assembly GCF_055883805.1). Classification (NCBI taxonomy): domain Eukaryota; kingdom Metazoa; phylum Arthropoda; class Arachnida; order Ixodida; family Ixodidae; genus Amblyomma; species Amblyomma maculatum. The sequence goes on along the minus strand of NC_139351.1, from coordinate 59,269,108 downwards.
TTTCAAATATCAAAGAAGTGGACCTAATAACATAGCTGTTGTCAATTCCTTTCGGGCAACTCAGTGTTGAATTCTGAAATGCTGACTGAATCAGGATCTTAAGTAGTTCGAGAACATTTGTGTGTATAGTACGTGCACGGCAGCTTTTTCTAAAAAAAAATAAAAAGCTTGTCCAATAGGGCAACAAGCTCTCCGATAACGCAGTCCACTAGAATGTTGTCCTCGTACAAGAGCGTACTACATGGGGCTGCTTCTTTCGCTAGTTTCAAGAAGAATAGAGCAAGCGTCACATCCGAGGTTGATTAACTAAACGATATATCCAACGGCGTAAGGTAAACCGGAATATGTGACAGTGGGAAATGGGATGGTAGGAGATGCCATCACTTCTTCAGTGCCTTGATTTTGCTCTCAGATGAAACGTCTGTCTTGACAATGTAGTCATGTGCCGCTAGCTGTTACGGCCCTCGCATCTAGCATATGTCATTGCCTTCCGCACATTAACCTTACTTTCCCAAAGAGAGCCTCAATAGGTCGCTATATAGGGCTTGAAATGAGTCTTCAGTGAGAGTGTCCTTCTTTAACGTTTTAAAGTTTCTTGCATACTTTCGATATAGCAGGTGAACTCATTTGTAAGTCATTGCATCGAGTTTCACCTTCATCACTTATTGGCCTCTTTTTACCACTTCGAGCACAAGTTGTGTCATGAATATCAAACCATTTTTAGTGCTTTCATAACAAGCTTAATATCATGTAAAATTTTCATTAAAACAATGTTTATTTGAAAAATTAAAATAATGTGTATAATACCACACATTGGCTAATATATGAATTGTAATAACATTTAAAACTCAACCCTACAACGTTTACTTTGACTGTTATACTAATCTTTTATATCATGCAAGCATTTTGCAATTTACATTACATTTTTATGAAATTATTTTCATCTTCGGTGTTACATGAATGGTTTCGCATCTAGCGCTAAAGACGATTTTGCTGTAGCAGACGAATTGCTGTCATGTTAGCCTTGAAGAAGCTTCGATGTGATCACTTCTCATTCAGTTTTTTTTTGGTCCTATTCTTGTACAGGCTTGGGAAAAATTCGGACTAAAATGGACAAAAGTAGCTACCATGCCGCAATGTATGCCATGCTTGTCGAACGTTTGCTGAACGACAGTGTTTTTTATATCCGTTCACGTGTGTAGTACGTTGACGTCATGCCGCTGCATCATCTACGTTCTGTGTTCTTTAATTTTGGGGCTGCACTAACCACGAAACTCGCGAGCGACAGCGCGAAACCAGGCAAAAGCCACCCGCCGCCGCTGAAGCAGACGCGGAGCGAACAGTGAGCAGGTCGCGCCCCTTGCGGTGGCGGAGAACGCAACTCAAGGAGAAACATTCCCATTGTTCTCGCGGCGATTGAGAAGGCCGTAAGAAAGAGCGCGCGCTCTCCCCCGAGACCGGCCGTGGAAGCGGCGGCCTAACTCCCGGTCTCTCCACGAGGAGCGCCACAGGTGTTGTGACTTCACGCCGAAGAGCTGGGCGGCCAACTTGAGCCGTTCGCGAGGAGCGGCGGCGCACATGAAGCGGCGGCCTAACTCCCGGTCTCTCCACGAGGAGCGCCACAGGTGTTGTGACGTCATATAGTTGTATAAGTAGGCGACCGACTCGTGTCGTCTGTGAGAAGAGGCGATGCAGACGACTATGATGGCGCCTATTGCTAAGGCGGCTCGTCGTAACGAGAGGTTGAAACAACGGCGTGCTGCGGAGACAACCGAGGAGCGAGAAGCGAGATGTGCGAAACAACGTGCTCAGTATGCAGCTCGGCGTGAACGTACAGCCTCTTTGGCACAAACTGTGGGCTGGTGTAAAGAATGCCGTTACGGCCGGTGCTGGAGCGGCAGTGGTACCGCCTTTGCCAAAAGTAACCAGGGGCCCGATCCTCGATATTCGCCTTTTCGGCCATGTTGTGACGTACCCGTGACGTGAATATTGGGGCGGCGCTAAAACACGTGTAAACAGAAATTGATGACGAAATTTAAAAAACGAGGAAAAAAAGTTACAAAAAATTAACGCCGTCGTCTGCTACTTGGCGCCGATTACAAAAATGCCAACGCTGCGATGCCGAGAAGCTGAAGGGTCGGTGCGAACCGTGTTTACGCTGCAGGGTAAGGCTGAGGAGATAGTGAGATACTTACGTATACATTGCGGCTGTACTGTACTATTAGTTACGGTCGTTGCGACCACAGTGAATCACAGTACACACGCTGTCGGACGTCCAGCAGCAGCTAGGCTGAGCGAACGGCGGTACTCGACGCAAACCCCACAAACAGCCGGTCGTCAAGTGTGAGCGATGCCTTACTTGAGATGCGTGCATGTGGTTAGCTGTGCGTAAGTTTCATTTATGGACTTAGTCGCGCAAAGAAATCGGCGAGTATCAGGATCGAGCTTTGCACATTCACTTCTCAGCTAGTGGGTATAAAGAAGTTGTTTACGAATACTGAGAATTGGAAGCGCCCAGCGGATTTTCGGGCTGCAGTTGCCACTAGAGAAGAGACACACCTGTTCGACAACAACGCTGGCCTTCTCAAGGTATCACTGCCGTTGGAAACTGCCTGCGGCAGCCCACCGTTTCCATCATGTTAAGTCTGTTACGGCTACGTGTCGGCTTCAGTGGCGTAGCGTGCGGATATCGGCCCGGTGAAGCGGCGTAGTGAAAACACGCATAGTGGAGAGCTCGATTAGGCCATATATCTGGCGATCTTAGCCTGCGCTGACATCGGACCACCTTTAGGATGGAATTAACACGCTGGCGTGTTAATTCCATCGAAATGCGATCGTCGTGACTGGGATACGCACATACTGCGGGTCAGAGAGCCGGCGTCTTCATGGTTACACTTTTTATTGAGCCATCGCGGCGGGGACGTTTTCACGCAGCCGCAAAAATAAGCAGATAAGATTTTCTGGCAGCAATGAAAATGCAATAAAAAGTGTAACCATGCAGATGCCCACTGGCAGCAACAGGTTAGCTTTCACTCTGATGGCATTTAATGTGCCCTGAATTAGACGTACATAGCACGTTGTATGCACATTTCACCGCATGCAGAGTGTCACTGTGTTGTGGCAGATGTATTAATTATCTCGTTAAAATAAAATAAAAAATCTGTCGGTATTATTCTCCTCGGTTTCTGAGCATGTTGCATAAAAACATTTTATAAAAGTAGCAACACTGCTCGTCTGATGCAGGTACACATCACACCACAATGTCACAAGTGAAACAAAATTTGTCAGGTACAGCCTAGTTCCTTTGCTACTGTTTACCAGTTTTGCACTTGCAATAGCATCTGGCACTTTCAGTGCAGCAAGGTTCTTCAGAGGAGAGAAGGGTGAAGAGGTCAGCTAGAGAAATGCCTTCACTTTTTTTATTTGACGCTCAGGAAGTGAAGGAACAGACATGAAGAGTGAATATGATATATGATGCCTAATTACAATGAGCTAGATGCAGTATGGAAACCATTTTCTTGAAGCAATTGTCATTGAATGTAGCATTCATGCACACATTAACCAGTGCACATGCTACACAAAGCCCGAACCTGTCTCTGAGTGAAGCAAGGGAGCCAAAGGGGAAAACAAGCGTGACTTTAAGGACACCGTAAGTAAAAAGTAACAGCAACAAAAAAGGAAAACAGAAGTATGCACAGGGACAATATTAGACAAAAAGAAACATGAATTGCAAGGCTGATGTGGCCTGCAGTACATTATTTTTAGGACAGCAACGCAATCGGGTGGTGTTCTGGATTTTTTATTGCCAGGTGATAATACTGTATGATTTGTATTGGCTTTGCCATCCCCTGTGTGCTCTTCCAGCAATGCATAATGTCCAACGTGCAACTGTCTAACATCCACTCTCTACACTCTGACTCAAAAACATGCTCAAATGAACCTCACCTGAATACGGGCATAAATATGGGAATAAAGCATGGAATTTACTTTTTCGATATTCTGATTGCATATCATTGGAAACCTAAACGTGATGGCTTGTTTAAATGAGCGTATGATTTGCAGCTAGTGTGTCTTGTATGCATGGTTTTTCCAACAGGTTGCAGTATAGCTTCTGTCCTTTATTTTGGCAAAACATGCACACTTTAAGAGACCTGCTACTCACGCAATACATTCCCTGTAGCTTTAAACAGCTCGTCGTTGACTAACAATTGGTGTATTATTTGCTTTCAGTACTTTTTGGCATTTTTTTTACATACACCTGACATCAAGCCTTGCTTATAAGAAAACTGAAAATTACAATATACAAAACAATACAAAATTTATTTACAGCACTCCACACTCTACAATACACAGCCTAAAAAATGAAAGGCTGTCACACATTCAAGTAATTACAGTATTGTACTTGTACAGCTCATCGCCATATCTGAAAGGTGGCACGGCCTTGGAGACCAAAGAAGAGAAATCAGTTATACAAAGCAAGGGAGCACAAGATAGGGTCAAAAACCCATTCTCCAAGTGTTTGGCCCAAGATAACCCCAGCACCAGCAAAGCAAGCACCCACTGTTTTACCAAAGAGTACCCAACACCACTGAGGATTGGTCCCCAAATGCTCAAACCACTAGGCTGCAACTACAGTCAAGGGATGCTATGCGTTCCGCAGTATTACCAGTATCAAAGTGATGTCTATGTGCCAAGAGTTGATGTATTTAAATTTTCGTTTCTGCCTAAAACAATCATTGAATGGAACAACCTTGACTGAAGCGTATTTGAAAAAACTTGTTCTTTAGAAACTTTTGAGAAAGAGTTGGAAATTTGTTGTGCTGCTTGAATGTACATTGCCCACCTTGTAACAGCCCGGAAGGGCTAACAGTACTTGCAAATAAATAAATAAACATGGAATTCGTCATTTAAATGGTAGTCGGCACCTGCGACAGAGCAAGTATTCCCTGATTCTGTTATGGACAGGGCAAAGGTAGTTATAGTGTGTGTAAGAATGATTTTACCTGTGCATAAATGCCTGCCACACCTAGAATGCTCCCTTTATGCAGTCTACCGAAAAGCAGAAATGTTTGTCTCAGGAAGACAAGCCTTAAAGGGAAGGTGCACCGGTTTTAGATTTCGATGAGTTTCGAGCGGTTGAATCATTACAGCTTGTACTTAAAGCATGCGAAATATCTTGGCGTTAGCGCTTGAAACAATGGCGCAATTAGCGATTAAAATCGCCACGGCTATCAGGCTTCACCGCACTGCACAGCGACGCATGATGACGTCATTGACGGTACGGGTATGTTTTCTGCGTAGACACACTAGGTTTGAAGAAACGAAAACAAGGCTGCCGAAAATAAAGCCCTAGAAATGTTGGTTAGCACCGTCAGAAAATGTACAGCAGGACGTGGGCGAAGGCAAAGAACATCAGAAATAGTACCGTCCGTGACGTCATCACTAAACTTCTCCGCAGAACTTTAGTGCTGTGAGGAGAAGCGCGAGGTTTAATCGTCGATTACGTCATCAGTTCGATTGCTATCGCAAAAATATTTTGCATGCATTACCTACAGCCCATGTAGATTTAAATCCCTGAATATCGTGAAATTCTCAAAAAGTGATGCAGCTGCTCTTTAAGCATTATTTCAGCAAGTCAGTCAAGTGACGGCTATCAGGCAAACCAGCACAGCACTTGAAAACTTCATGCTCTAAAAACAATTGTGGGGACACGCAAGCTCAGCATTTACCGCTATGACACAACAGCTTTTATGGCTCCTGTCTGCAGACTCTCATTCGTGTGAATCGACTTTGCTACTGCTAACACCTAGTATTTATTCTATGATACATATCAGTAGCGTATACCTGTAAGTTATCCAATTATGTGGAAGACCACTTGTCTAGATACCTATAAAGCCCACTGTAACCAAGCTGTACGGATGCGTTTCCATGGCCTAAGGGTTGCCTGTCTTATTATCCAAAGATCCTGCAAGGTTTATCACCTCACACATTCATCTCAAAGGTGAAGCCAGAGACATCACATTGAGTACTCGGTCATGTCACCTGTCTGAAATGTGCCCAAGATTTTTCCCTCACAACGTCACATTTTGTGCAAAAAAGAAGCTTTAACGTTGCTGCATCAAAAAAAAAAAAAGCAAGAAGCCAATAGCTGAACATCTACGCTACATTAGGCTCTGCTGGCTCGCAAGACATTTGACCACGGTGCCAACAGCCAAGTTATAGATGTAGCTGTGGCAGAGGCTGTACCACAGAAACAACAGACGAATGTAGTCAAGATAAAATGAAATCGCTTTGTTCACAAATTCTTCAATACATCATGAAAAAGAATGGCTCACTTATGGATAGTATGACGTCTACTGTGTTCAATAGGATTGTACCTTCAGGAAGTTATCTTTTGAATGCAATCTTAAGAATATATTGTGGTGTTCAATTTAGGCTGTACACATAGCAGACGTGCAAAATATGGAACACATTCTGAGGGTTAAATGCAGAGAGGATTGCTGAAGCTGATATAATAGGAAAGCATAGGGATACTAGATAACATAGAAAACAAATGTGACAATAGGATAGGTGTAAGTGAAACTAGTGCAGCTGTCACTTATGAGAGCAAAAAGTTATACAACTCAGTACTAGCACAATGGTACAAAATGTTGAAAAGTGATGATGAAACAAAAGTGTCCTTGAAAGTGCTTCCACATAAATGAGATGAAAGTGATTGGCATAAAATGTCTGCCCCTTCCTTAAAATTCTCAATTTAAAGCTCACAAAGAACAATGAAGATAAGGCTACAAAAGCAACTAACAGAAAAAAAATAATGAAGCATTTATACACAGCTGCAATCATTCGATAAACATCTCGAGTGATGAAGCCATGCTTCAGTGGCTTAGAGCATGAATATGTGAGCTTTACCAACCCTCTTTTAACATATGTGAGTGCCGGAGGGCATGTGGCAGCAGCAAGAATGTGTCAAGAAGCAACTGGCCCAGATAGCAGCCTCATAATAGGGGTATGGAAGGTCTACACACAACGCTATCATGGAGGGAGATATTTTATGGAACAAGATATGTAGCAATGTACAAAAGGAGCAAAGCATTTTGTAGAGCTGCAGTCAAAAATTTATGAAGGACAATCTTATCAAAAAGTTTTTATTTCATTCCTGCGCTTGTGCATCATTATTGTGACTATGGGTTATATAGTGTAACATGAAATGTCAAGCAATTTATCTCGTACACAAATGAATGCATCCTTTCCCCTGCGAAGCCACCTTCAAGAACTTTTGCCAGTGGGTGCACATGCACATCAATATCACCTAGTTACAAAACAGAGAAGTCAATAGTTGCCTTTGTAAAAAAAAATGCATACAAAAATGTTCATTTATAGCCGAGCCACACAAATGATGCAGAGGTTAAACAGGTTATCTGGGATCTTGATTAACATGACTAAAAAGCATCGGTAATTGCAGTGCAAAGTAAAAATGGCAAATTTTGCAAAAGTGGAATCTAAAATTGCCAAAATGGGTTGACAAGTTGGCGGGGCCCTCATTTTTCGTGCATACAACAATGAAAGACAATGACCACCAAATAGATGCACAAATTATCCTTGGGAAAACTAGTTGATTGCTGTTCATCTACATCCAGCATATGAAGGAAGCAATAGAAAACAAGCATAAAGGCAACCAAATACAAAGAAGCACAGCTCACTTCACTCTGCAGTTTGTGGAAAAACACAGTGGGCACCTCACATTTCACCCTAGTAGCACACAAGATAGGTGTAACGAAATGGACTCTGCTATGGTAAACGACTGCAGACACATCCACCAGGGTACACGTATGTCAAATATTCTCACTGAAGTAGTATGTCGCAGACTGCTTGCTTGCCACAAACACCAAAGTGAATTGTGAACTATATGTGCACGCACGTCCTACTCAGAATGGCACTTCTGGAGGTAGAAGGAGAACGTTTTTGTACCTTCCTGCGTTTCATTGACATGAAGCACTTAATAAAATGCACACTGAGTTTAAGCAGAACACAAAAAAGCAAAGTATACAACAAAGAATGACAGCTCTCAGCGAGGGCCACAGCACTTGTAGAATACACTTAGTATGTCTACAGATGGTAGACAAAAAATTATAGCACCAAAGAAAGGTTTGGTTTGGTTTGTGGGGTTTAACGTCCCAAAGTGACTCAGACTATGAGAGACGCCGTAGTGGAGGGCTCCGGAAATTTCAACCACCTGGGGTTCTTTAACGTACACTAATATCGCACAGCACACGGGCGCCTTGCTTTTCGCCTCCATCGAAAAGCAGCCGCCGCCCGCGTTTTTGGGAACGGTAGTCGAGCGCCGTAACCACTGCGCCACCCCAGAGCTGAACTTGGTTCTTGCACATGCTATCAACAAAATGTACACCAAAGAGATGGTTATATCCCAAAACCACAGAAAAAATTAAGACTTGGACGGCTTTTCAGCAGTATGCTATCGAACATGAAGCAGTAAGAATGTGCACATTGATCACTTGTGGCATATATCAAAATCATGACAGCGAGTGAAAATCTCAAGTGCAGGTGATCAAGTTGTTCTTGTCCAAATTAATATAAATGTTGCATGTCCTCTTCCTTGTACTTGTCGATGTTCCTGCTGCGATTACCATTTGCAGGTGGCGTCAATGTCATGTGATCTGCACACACTACAAGCTGTAACGATCTTCAAAAAGAGCTGTCCATCTGCATAGCACTTCACATCTGATGTGGCCGTCCAGGGACAAGGCGTGGCCTCCCAGATTATACAAGCCTAGCAGAGAGGTTAATGATGTTGAATATGGCCCCAGGACTTCTCACCACATGATGACTCAGATCGGAAGTGCTGCAATGGCTGCACAAGGTCCACACGATCACCTGCAAATGTTTAGTGCCTAAATTATATGCAAATAAAATATCAAACACGCATGGCACAGGAACATTCAAAATCATCAATGCTGCAAGCTAAGCTGCGGTAAAGTGTAATCTATGAATGCAAGAAATGGTCAGTGCAATACCTAAGTGAACCATTTCCGTAACAGGTAAAGACGGGTTGGTGGCGGAAATTGTAGTGCGAAGGTTAACATTTTCTATTTTGAAACTAAAGGAACGACTTATATCAGGCGATTTCACATGTCTTTCCTTTCTCGGTCGTCGAAACCATTAGCCAAGAAATCTTGACAACTACGAGCACACTCAGTTTTTTTTTTTTTTTCGCCGCATGCGTCCTGTAAGTATTCCTTTAATCTTCAGTCATTTCCCGCCTGTGTACAACTTGAATGCGAATGACGCTGTACGAACAGTCACCTTTGCAGGTTTTCCTATTGCGCTTACCTCTGTGATGCTCGACGTGCTGCAGCATTTCCAGCAGATTGACTGTGTTGCCTTGCTGGTCGACACCCATCGAGAAGCCCGACACATCCCAGGAGCTCGTTGTTCGGCCGAACGAATACATTTCGTGCCATCCTACATCAGAAGTTCACCACTGCCGATTCCACCCGAAACACCAGTAGCTCAACAGTTCAACACTCCGAGCGCAGGGCAATTCTCGCCTCGGAGCTTGCAAAGCCGCCACACTACACTCCTCAGATCTGACTGTACTGACGAGCTATCTTTCAAGACAATTTGACAGCATTGCTGTGCTGCAGCAAATCCTCGATCACTACTTGCAGACGACGAACGGCACGAAGACCACTCGTAAGCGTACCTCCCTCCATGGCCGCCGCCATTGCTGGGTTATTATAACCGCGCAGACCAATAATTTCTTACCATGGGAAGAAAGGGTTTGAAATAAGAAAGCAGTTAGCGCCGTCACGCGGCCGCACGCTTCTGCCCCGGCCGCGGCGGGGGCTGCCGCTGAATGATCGCCGCGGTGGCGCTGCGGTGAACCGGAGTGCGCCACTGCTGACGGAGCAGACGACGCGCGCGCCCGTGCGCTTCGAAATGCATTCGCTGCATGCTCATTGTCAGGTGCCTTGTACATGCGATGCCGCTCTTTAGTCTTTGATTTCAGTTTAGTCGTAATATTGAATTCGCAGCCGAGTTGTTGGCATAACCACGGATGCGACTTTTTTTTTTTTCGTGAGCGAAGTTTTGCGCGCATGCCCCTGAGCCGATGTAGAAACGAAGCTGCTTTTTATACCCTGTTATCCTGCTGAAGCTACCGCCATGCCGTATTGTAATGAAGACTTCTGAGGATTTTGTGCAAACAATTGCGCTTGCATGGAGAACTATACTAGACGCACATTCTAGGCTCTACTAGACGCACATTCTAGGCTCCAAGGACCATGTGTGCGAGCAACAGAGCGCTGTCGCCGGCGTATTCATTCACGCTATAGTTTCATCTTAACTTCTTCGGACGTTTAGCTAAGTTATAACACGTATGTAGAACTAGAAACTTTCGGATGCATGCACAATTAAAGCACGAAAGATGGGAACCCGAGCCCTTCAAATCGCACCGCGCTTCAGGCAAACTGCTGATAGGCATTCTTTGGTACTTAGGAAGCCTTAGCCACTCATCAGAATATGCCATCACTTTTGTTGACTTCCGTTTTGCAACCTCTAAAACATATTTTAACAGCCAGCTGTTAGTTGAGAGGAAGGGCACTAACACTTCTTTCAAATTCTGTCCTTGAAGGTGTTCATTTTCATTTCACCGAGAGCTTTTACCAGCTTTGCCACCTTGTCCTTCGTACGACAAACTGCTCGAGACATAGAAGTCTGTTTCTTAATTTTTTCTTCTTCTTGACAGGGTGTTCTGAGTTAACTTTCGCAAGTATTTGCAGGCTATATGCATGTTGCATCAGAAATAATGGTACAGTTCGTCGCAAATTAAGCAACGCCCATTGTAGGTGGGAAAGGTCGTGGTAATAGGCTTCAATCCGCTGCCAGGACACAAGCTGAGTTTCGCAATGTCCTGAATAAGATTAATTACCTCTTCTGTCGACTTTACAGCTATCTCCTTGACTTTGTTTCCTCGAATGCACACAGCAGCATTCATGGCAGCTTCACCACTGCGATGGAACAGAACTCGCCGATGGCAATTGCCTCCGGAGATTCGTCCTCGCTTGAGTGGCACTATGCGAATGTTCATTGTTCAACATCAGAAAGATCGACATTTGTCCCCAGTGGCGGTGGCATGCAGCTTTCTGCATTCCTGGAGCAGGCTCACGTCACACAATCCACCACTGCTGTATTCTTCAACTGGCTCCACTGATGCTTCAGGATCAGTGCACTTTTTTTCGTTCTCTGCAGGTCTCCCTGCTGGCAGTTTTTGCTCGTACAAGTTGCGCTCCTTTCTCTTGAGAGGCAGGGGTTTCAACAAGTATTTTGAAGTGTCAGGAAACAGCGTTGAGATGGCATCCTTCGTGAGTTGCGTAACATCCCGTGGAATCTCAATTACCTTTACCTGTCTTAAAACTTCGCTCAATAAAAGCAGGGTTTGAAGTGTCGCTCACAAACGTCGACACTAGCTTATTCGTGTTACAGTAATGTGAGAACAACCCCGATCCGGATCATTCGATATTTATATATACCGATATTTATATCAACGTCCAGGGTTTCCTGTCTGCAACTCACAAAATAATGAGGAAGATATTCACCACTTGTGGGTTTGCCCGCCACTGAAGCCGACAATATCGGCACCTGACGGCAGTGGGCCTTTCACCGAGCAACCCATCTTCGTACATTGCTTGCACGCAATAAGGGCCTTATCATCGTTCTCTCTTGAATTTTATTAGAACACAGCCAGTCTACTTTCTTTCATTTATTACGCCTTTTAATTTTCGTTTTGCATATTCCTTTATGCCCTAGCTGAGACAATAAACAATGTTATTGCCTTTGCCGCCGAGCTTGATGTTGCGCTCCCACTCTTGCCTCTTCCCTGCGTCTTTCAGTGTCCTGAAGAGAGAGTATTTCACCTTGCACGAGCGCTACCCGGTCTTGCACCCGGGCAAGAAACACGTGCTATCACGCTTACCCCGTTTTCTGGACATGACGCGATCACATATCCATAAAAAAGGCACACTTGCACACGTGCTAGCTAATTTGCGCGCATTCCGGCTCGCGAGCGAAAAGAAGTGCACGTGGTGCACGAGCCTTGCCACGGCAACCAACGGATCAGCGCGGCGCAGACTCGCAGTACGGCACAACCGCCACAGCACCACGTTGCGACCACGCTCCGAATGCGTGCAGCGCCCCCTGCGCTTTCATCCGGGAAGTGGCCAACCGGTTCCATAGGGAACCCCGCTCGGACGGCAGACTAGCAAATACTTCTAGGGACTCTAGCCATAGTCTCATTAGCATAATTCGGGCACCTCGCCACTCGGCGAAATTATGGCGGCCAAACGTCATCATTTTCGGTAATGGCGGCACGTCAGTTACGTCATGACGCGTCAATTTGACGTAATCTAAATATGCTTGCGTATCACGTGTTTCACGTGACATAGCTCCAGCCAATCAAATTTGAGCATCCGCTCCTTCCCAGTATGCCATTATTTTCATCACATTGGTTAATCGAGCATAAGTGTTCTCCAAACCATCATCAGTAACTTTGCTTCCACTCCAAAATCATTCGTATTTGTCATCCAGGCAACAAGGATAGCTCCGGTTGAAATCAATTTTCACGGATACGTCATTTTGACGTAACCGCTAAATGTGCTTGCCTCAACTGATGGTTTCGCGCCACAAGTTTGAAGCACGTGACTCTTTTCTGAGCCAATCAGAAAGACAATATGGCGCCGCCAGGGGAAGGCGAATGTCGAGGATCGGGCCCCTGACGTAAGTGCATGGCTGGAGATTCTGTCAACCGCTTCTGTTTTCGTTTAGAGCAAAAGAGGTATCGGCGAAAATTCATGGCGCGTCTCAGATTCAGAGTAAGGGACAAAATTTACGCATATAGTTAAAATTGCAGTTGTCTAGTGGAGTGAGCTGTTCTAGCTTCGTTCAAAACAAATCAGTCAGTTGAAAGACAGAATATGTAATGTAGTCTCGCGACTGACGCAAGTACGTGTCTAACAGACGTAGTCGGATTAATACATAGATAAACAACAACTTTTAATCAAGGAAATGGGCATGAACAGTTATGCCTAATTGAAAAGAGCGGCAAACAATATAAACAAAAATTGTCATTGTACTTTATTGTATACATATTCATCAATTCATCAAAACGTGACCAGTGGCTAGAAAATTCAGTGTCAATCTTCCTGGCCGGTTTGTTCATATAGGGAGCTGGCCTGTAATTCCTGTCTGTCAGTTTCTTGGCCTAATTGACAAGAAGGATTCTGATAAATTTTTCAGATATCAAAGAAGCGGACCTTATAGGCTGTTGGATTCCTTCAGGGCAACTCAGCAATGGCGAATTCGCAATTGCGCTGCTTGAATCAGGATTTAAAGTACTTCGAGAGCATTTGTGTGTGGTATGCACGCGTTGTTTTTTTTTTTTTAAGAAAACCTTGTCCAATAGGGCAATAAATTCTAATTTCGGATAATGCAGTCCACTAGAATTCTTGTCCTCGTAGAAGAGTGTACATGGGGCTGCTTCTTTCGCTAGTTTCAAGAAAGATAGCGCAGCGTCACACCCGAGGTCACTGATTAACTTATCAATGTATCCATCGACGTTAGCTAAACCGGAATATGTGACAGTAATGGGATGACAGGAGATGCCACCACAATTCCTTCATTTCCTCGCTTACTGATTGTGGCCGAGCAGAAATGATTTCCTCGGCATCGACGAAAACTGCCTTGATTTTGCTCCAAGATGAAATGTCCGTCTTGACAATGTGGTCAAGTGCCGCTGTTACGGCCCTCGCATCTAGCATGTTGTTCTCTCCGCACATTAGCCTTGCTTTCCCTAAGAGAGCCTCAATGAGGCCCCTATTGAGTTTCCTGGTGAGGACGCAGCCGACACTTTTCCCCAAGAGGTATATTCTACCACTTGTACAGTAGACTCGTGATGAACAGCATTTCTTCTTCTTTAACGCTTTAGAAGTTTCTTGGATGCTTTCGATATAGCAAGTGAACTCGTTTGTCAGCCACTGCAATATCACCAGCTGCGTCATTTATCCGCCTCTTTTTGCCGCTTCCAGCACAAGTGGAGTCATGAATATCAGACCATTTTTTATTGTTTTAATATTAAGCATAATATCACGTAAAATTTTATTAAAACAGCTTTTATTTGCAAAATAATGTTTAAGTACAACACATTTGCTAATATATAAATTAAAATAACATTGAAAACTCAACCTTACAGTCTACTCTGATTGTTATACTTAATATTTTATATCATGCAAGCACTATGCAGCTTACATTACATTTTTATGAAATTATTCTCATTGTTGGTGTTATATATGGATGGTTGCGCATCTAGCGCTGAAAGACGGTTTTGCTGTTGCAGACGAGTGGCTGTAATGTTCGCCTTAAAGAAGCTTCGATGTGATCACTGCTCATTCAGTTTTTTTTTTTGCTATTCTTGTGCAGGCTTGGGAAAAATTCGAATTAAAATGGACAAAAGTAGCTACCATTCCACAATGCATGTCATATGATTGTCGAACGTTTGCTGAGCGACGGTGTTTTTATATAAAGACTCGATTAGACATATATTTATATAACATTTATAACATTATTTATAGACATTTATATAAAGACTCGATTATAAAGACGTTAGACAATAAATGTGAGTTGCAGGGTTGGAGAGCGTTTTCTAAAACCCCCATTTCATCTATTTCCGACAGCCTCATGTGTATAGCTTTTCCAAGCCCTAAAGAGAGCCCGTGAGATACAAAAAATATCACGTCACTGGCGCATTCGTGTGCCGTGATTGTGCTGCTCTCAAACCGGCTTTCAGTGAATGAAATCGGCTGCAGCCTTGGCTCCATGATCCGGTTGAGCGGCAGGCAGAGATGTCTACGGTGCTTCTTCGTCCACTCACGCAGTCGGCGCACTTGACGACGCAAGTCGCAACGAGCTCACAGCGCTGTCTGCAACCATCGCCAACATATCAGCCTACTGCTGGGACTGGGAGGTCGAGTTGTGGCAGCAGCTAAATTTATTCACTCAGGCCACGATTTATGCTTTATGCAAAAACATGTTCCTGTTTTACTCTTCATTTGCACAAAAGCCTCGGTAATGCCAGCATTTGCGCTACAGTAAAAGCAAACATTTAACTGAACACGCGTGCTTCTGACACAAAAAGCCAAACTTAGTATTAGCCTTATATAATGATTTCAGGCTGAAACATCATTCCTATTGACCATTAATTGTAAGGAATGCAGATGGCACCAAATGAGAATACATCTTTATTTTACAGACAGAAATAGTCACAGGAACAAAAAAATGAAAATCAAACAGCAGCTGATCTTTCATTAAATGTACTGCTCGTTCCATGCTCTTTGGCTTAGCCATATTTGTACGCATACAATAGATATGTTAAGATCATTCATAATGGCAGCATAACTTTCATTCCTTGCTTTTGGTTTATTGGAAACAACTTCCAAAATATTGTTACATATATGGCCTGCGGCGCTGGACGTTAAAGAAGACTACGATCGACAGTAGTGACACGGAAAGACGACGAAGCCGTAGCAACGGTAGCTGGTACTACGAGAAGGTTGGCGTCTACCCGAACATTCACTGAAATTGTCAGCTGTTGCGTTGTCGGACTAACCTTCTTGCCACACATCATCTTGGTGGAGGTGACCAAAGATCCCCGTGCGCACAGATTACCCTTTGGGCTGCCAAAAGCTGGATTTGTGCAGTGGCCGCCATCTACCTGGGCTCTCAACGACGTCGAAAAACTACAACTATGACCTCCGACGCAACCCCTACTACCGCGGCAACATTGGCTCAGCCAATCGTGCTTACGAAAATCCGCCACTCTCCCATCTTTAATGGCGAAGACAAGACATACGTGGAAGATTGGCTGGATGAGTACGAGCGCTGCGGGAAGAACAATCACTGGGATGCGACCCTTATGCTGGCCAACATAATTTTCTATTTGGCGGGCACAGCTTGCACGTGGTTCCAAAATCACAAACAAGACAAAATCACAAATGCTTCAAAGTCTGCTCAAGTGTCCTGTGCAGCACATGGACCGCACTTTTCACTTTCAAAAACACTGAACAGACACTTACAAGTATATTTACAGCTGAATGCCATGGAATCCTACTAGCTGTGAAACCCATATTATAGAAAATAAAATACAGACATCGATCATCTATACAGACTCCCTCAGTGTTTTAACGTCCCTATCCTTTTGGAAGTGGCATAATACGAACCCAATCCTGAATTCTCTCTATAACACCCTTATGTCTGCCCATAAACTAGAACTTAAAGTTACACTGTGTTGGGTGCCAGGCCACCGCTGTATATCAGGTAACGAGGCAGCTGATAGGCTTGCTGCATCAGCTGCCCTTCAATACACTATAGACTTAGATAACATATCATATCAGGACCTCAAGCAACACATCAAAAACATGATTCGACAACAATGGCAAGAGGAATGGGATGCAGCAACAGAAAATAAACTACACACAATAAAGCCAAGGATAGGCAGGTACACCACAGAAAAACAAGACAGATTTAAAGAAGTAGCCCTGTGCAGGCTGAGAATTGGTCACACATACATAACACATACATATCTTTTAACCAACTCTCCTGCACCACAGTGCTCGAGATGTGGTGATCGGCTTATTGCCATTCATGTTTTAATCATATGTGCACAACTGAAACAAGAAAGGAGACGTCATTTTCCCTCCTTGTTCACTCATCAAATACCTGCACACCCATCCATTTTTATTGGCGACAACCCGATGTTTCCTTTCAAACAGGTGCTTAAAGTTTTATCGCAAG
Organism: Amblyomma maculatum; assembly: GCF_055883805.1. Taxonomy (NCBI): domain Eukaryota; kingdom Metazoa; phylum Arthropoda; class Arachnida; order Ixodida; family Ixodidae; genus Amblyomma; species Amblyomma maculatum. The sequence continues at coordinate 59,252,248 of NC_139351.1, read as the reverse complement.
TAGGCTTTTTACATGGAATTACTTATCGAAGTGGGTCTCAGCCCGCTCCTCGTTGAGAGGACGGATGAGATCTTTTAAAGCATCTACATATACATCGCACATCCCATTATATATCGCAAATAAATTTTAGGCCCTATACACCATTGTTTTTAGCGATATTACAGAGCGAATACATTTTTAGGCCCTATACACAACTGTTCTTTATCCCTTCATGAAACATCACAACTATCCCATTACATAAACTTGAGTACACCGTTAACCTTGAATTTAGCGCTCTTTGGCCTGAGTCGCCCTTGCGCCACTTAAATCCATCATCATCATCATCATCACGACCCTTCTGACATTATAAAGTGATATTTTTGATTTTGGTGACCGACCCTCGGGTCAAACGTCCCTCGTAACACATCGCATCAATACTGGAGACGCCAGCCCAATTCACAGACGACCTTACTGAGTCGCCATTTCTGAACGTCGCCTCATCTAAGATGAAGTCAAGATGTTGGCAAGGAACATTATAGAGCCTTCTACCAGTTCCTGGGCATCACCTGTCATGTTTGTTAAAAAGAAAGATAATACCTGGAGGTTCTGCATTGATTACCGACACCTCAACAAAATTACAAAGGACGTTTACCCGCTCCCCAGGATAGTTGATGCCCTTGACTGCTTGCACGGTGCCAATTATTTTTGTTCGAGTGATCTTCGTTCCGGTTATTGGCAGATGGCTGTCGACAAACGGGACCGAGAGAAGACCGCCTTCGTCCCGCCCGATGGCCTGTACCAATTCAAGGTGATGCCTTTTAGTCTGTGCAGTGCACCCGCAACATTCGAGTGCATGATGGACTCTCTTTTGCGCGGTTTCAAATGGATGACGTGTTTATGTTATCTCGATGACGTCACTGTCTTTTCTTCGACCTTCGAGAGCCATCTTCCCCGCCTTGATGCCATTCTTAGAGTCTTTCGAAGATCTGGCCTTCAGCTGAATTCAAGGAAGTGTAGATTCGGCCGACGTGAACTCAAAGTGCTCGGACACCTGGTCGATGCCCACGGCATACCCGACCCCTACAAAATTCGTGCTGTAAGTGAATTTTCTACACCCCACTGTACTAGTGACGTTCGTAGTTTTCTTGGCCTTTGCTCGTATTTTCGGCGGTTTGCTCCCAAATTTGCGGACACGGCTCGTCCACTCACACTTCTGAAGAACGACGTTCCATTCTGCTGGGGCAAAGAATAATCTCAAGCCTTTTCTGCACTCATCGCGGCCCTCACCAACCCACCCATCCTGGCACATTTCAATCCCTCGGCACCAACGGAGGTACGCACCGACGCCAGTGGTCACGGTATTGGTGCCATTCTTGCCTAACAGCAGATGGGTCGCACTCGCGTCATTGCTTATGCCAGTCGCCTTCTTTCTGTGGTTGAGCGGAATTACTCCATCACAGAACGTGAGTGCTTAGCCCTCGTGTGGGCCATTACAAAGTCTCGCCCCTACTTGTTTGGCCGCCCATTCTCCGTCATCACTGTCCACCACGCCTTATGTTGTCTTTCTACGCTGAAGGACCCCACTGGTCGCCTGGGGTGTTGGGCCCTCCACCTTCAGGAATACACGTTTTCTGTCGTCCACAAGTCCGGCCGACTGCACGGTGACGCCGACTGCCTGTCCCGCAACCCGGTAGATCCACCACCTTCGAGCGAGTGTGTCGATGACACGTGTGTTGGCCATCGCTGACCTTTTAAACATTCGCCATGAACAGCGCTTAGATCCCAAGCTTTGCAGCATTATCAATCGCCTCAGCACTAATCACCTTGATGCTACCCTCGCTTTGTTTGTGCTCAATAACGGCACCCTATACCGGCGGAATATGAGACCAGATGGCGCCGAGCTTCTGCTCGTAGTCCCCGAACACCTGCATGCCAACGTTCTACAGCAACTGCACGACGCGCCCACTGCAGGTCATCTTGGTCTATCTCATACGTACGACAGAGTCTGCCGCCGCTTCTTTTGGCCAGGCCTCTACCGCTTTGTTCGTCGTTACGTGGCTTCTTGTGACCGGTGTCAGCGACGGAAGAAGCCCTCGGTGGTGCCTGCTGGATACCTGCAGCCGATTTAAATTCTAGTAGACCCGTTTTCCCGAGTTGGCCTTGATCTCCTCGGGCCTTTTCCACTCTCTGCGTCGGGGAAGAAATGGATTGCGGAGGCCACAGATTATACTAAACGCTACGCTGTCACCCGAGCGATACCCACCAGCTGTGCAACTGACGTGGCTGCGTTTCTTCTCCATGACGTGATCCTGCTCCATGGTGCTCCACGCCAGCTGCTCACTGACCGTGGCCGCTGTTTTCTTGTCGACGAAATTCTCTGGTACTGCTCCATTAAGCACTATTTCACCGCCGCTTCATCCGCAAACGAACGGCCTCACCGCACGCTCACGGACATGTTGTCAATGTATGTATCGGATGATCACTGTGACTGGAATGTTACTTTGCCATTTGTAACGTTCACATATAATTCCTCCCGTCACGACACAATGGGCTACTCACCCTTCTATCGTCTATACGGCCGCGACCTTCCCCTTCCATTTGACAGCGTACTGCCTCCCACCTTTAATGACAGTGTCTATGTTTGTGACGCCATATCTAGAGCTGACACCGCTCGTGTTATTGCCCACCACCGACTATCTTCCTCCAAAAATTCAAGAAACGCCGCCATGATTCTTGTCACTGGGACGTCCACTACTCTCCGGGCTCTCTCGTCTTGCTCTCGACTCCCGCTTGTAGAGTTGGGCTGTGTGAGAAGCCCTTGTCACACTACGCAGGACCCTACCATGTTTTACGGCCAGTCACTTCAGTGATATACGAGGTCACCCCTGTGCATCCACCGCAACTGTCCGCTATGCCACGTACCGAGATCGTTCATGTCGACCGAATGAAGCTGTACTACACCTGCAGTAGTTCGACATATACAACTTCCACAATATTGTTACATATATGGCCTGCGGCGCTGGACGTTGAAGAAGACTATGATTGACAGTAATGACACAGAAAGAGGACGAAACTGTAGCAACGGTAGCTGGTACTACTAGAAGGTTGGCGCCTACCCGAACATTCACTCAAGTCGTCAGCCGTTGCGTTCTCGGACTAACCTTCTTGGCACGTATCAATATCACGTGAATTACGAGTCCCTTCCTGGCACACAGTTCTTGATAAAAAAAGTTCTGCACCATGTCCTTGCCAGCAATACACCTTAAACTTTAATACATACAGACCACAATGAATTTGACGCACACTTCTTGCACTTTGTTAAGCTTTAAAACAAATATTTGCTACTGCTAGCTTTGTTTTCTTTACTTCATTGAAAACTGCATCACATATGTAGCAAAACATAGAAATGATTGGTATCTAGTGAAAGCACACATCTGTGCTGCATGACCACAACTTGTCACAAGGTGACGCTGAAATAAGAAATGTACAGAAAAAGAAAGCCTTGTTTCATGTGGCCCATATTCTCTAACAATGCTTCTGTAAACAATATATGGTCTTGCACACTGCAAAACATGTATCTACAGCCTGTTCTAGTTCCCCAAAAAAGGGAGACTGAAAAAAATAAGTTCCTGCCTGCATATCAGCTCAAACTGAGCATAGCTTCTGCATAGGGAATTAGCCTCAGATTGTTCGGCAGAAAGCACAAAGCAGATGCACACATAAAAAATTTCAAGCACTGCTATACAAAAGCTTTGGCACTTGTAAAACTTATCACGCTCACCAAAGCGCAACTTTAATATGTCTAAGCTTAGCTTCATGTCTTCATTTATGAACATATTTCAGTGCAGGCAAATGGTCCACCTAGATTAATTTCAAAAATCAGTCACGTCTCGAAATAATTCCCATTCACACCTTGAAACTGCTTCAATGAAGACAGGCTATACATAGGATTTTGTGCAGCTAACTGCACTGACTGTCAAAAAAAAAACTGCCCTCTTCTTGGTGCAGATGACTGTCCCCAGTATTTCTTAACGCGTAATGATAGCATGCCTGTCTGCAGAAATAGTAGCTCGGAAGCCCTGTCCACATTTTAGGTGAGCACTTTCAGTTTTATAAAGGCAAAAAATTAAGGAAGCAACTCTGTCACGTGAACCGACCTGCTACACTAGCACAAAACTGCATCAAGCATATTTTCTTTCATCACGTCCATGAACAAGGCACCAATGATATTTCTACTTGTATCTCGCCCACTACTCACAATCATATTGGCACACCAGTAGAAACTGTCAGCAAAACTTGTAATTCTCCATCCACTATGAAATTACACGAGCCGTATAAAAATCTATACAGCTAACCACACAACATTATCAATAAAGTAAACATCTGGTAATTTATCCTCAATGGCGAAAGAATGTACAAAAAAGTTATTTGTAATGTGCGAAACACTAGCATTTGTCTCTCTGTGGCTTTTTTATAGATTAAGAACATCTGCATTAACCTTTAATAAAGGTCGGGAAAGCTTTAGCCATGCTTAGGCCCATAACATTGTTTTTGCAAGAAGAATATGTAGCTTGATGGGTAGCTTGACGGTATGTAGCTTGACTGCTCCCCAACTCCTCCACTTTCAGTGTTTAGCCTAGCCTTCATCATTATTAAAGAGGCTGCTTCAATTTTCTGGCATGCACCAATTCTTTGGATAAACATAACATCATAATGACCTCGCACATCATTTCTAGCTTCATGCTATTCTTGGACTCATTACTTCATGTGGCAGATTAAATCACTGCAGATACAAGTCCCTACATTACGGCCCCATGATTTTCAGACAAAACTACAGGGCTAGATCATACATCACTGTGCCTCAAACTACCACCAGCACAAGAAAATAAAGATAAGTGAACTCTGGTCTTGCAACCAAATGCCTGACGGCTGTATGCACGTTAGGAGGGTATTCCATAAAATTTAAAATATATATGTATTTACAAACATGTTTACAAAAGTCAGTGATACTTTTTCTATGTATGCACAAAACAATGCAGAAACAAGGAGCTGTAATATAATGCCGACAGTATAACTGCTTAATACAGAAGCAACACTGGGTGAACTATGACAAAAAAAACAAAGGGCACCATGAAGTAGCTAAACTGCATGACACAAAACATCACTGAAGAGATAAAGCCCCGCTAGTATTGACATCCTAAACTCTAAGTTGGCACACATAGGTTTGAAATCATGCTCATCCTTGAATCAGGTTGCCAAAAACATAAAACTCTTTGTTGCATACATTGCAAAAATAGTTTCTGTTGTAGTAATCCCGATCGTCATCAGCTCGCGCGCCAACCCGAAGAGGTAGACGAAGTAGAGCCGGAGCCTTGTTGGCACTGCACTGTTGATTCGAACGCTACCCCCGTCGCTTTGGTTTGCGGACGTTGCTTACGGTCTTGGTGCTCCAATAAACACCTTACACTTGGTGGAGGTGCGGGGTAGAGACCAGTAGACGCCCAAGCAAAAAAAAGTGTGTGGCAAAAGATAGGGCCGACCTTTCTCGCCGACCAAAAAGTGGCTGGCCGACCTTCGGCACCCGAATGAGGGCCGGCGTCGGGGATTGACACTGACCTAACGTTGGCCGATTTTAGGCAATCGACTACGGCCCAACCTTTTGGCCCGACGTGACCGACCACCTGCCGCACGTGGGCCTGCCGTCTGCCAGCGTTACTGAATGGTCGGCCGCTCGTCTGCCCTAGCATTTTGCTGACGAAAGACCATACGTCGGCCGGTTGCTTCCCGACGCCGGTTAGTGGCCGGCATCGCCCCTCGTGCAGGTATCATGCCATGCATTTAATATATCGTGGGCCATGCATATATAACGGGGTAGCACATACAAATGCATCAAGGAAAGCAGTAGCTTTTCTGATGCCATGAAGAAACAAAAGCTGCAGTATTTGGTGAAAAATTTATTTGTCAACAGCGTTCAGAAAAAGCTCGCGATTTGCTTTTTAATAAGCGTGGATATATGACTGCGCGTGTGCCACATATGGAAGATGGGCTTGAGGCTTGGTCTCCTTCTTTTGGCAGCCTGTCGATCACTTGATGTCTGCGACTGGTCGGATCTGCGGCAGGTTCCATCTTGGTCAGCTGTACGAAGACAAGTGTTTTAATGAAATATTTCCTTTTCGCCTAGACTTTTACATTGCAGGCAAATATAGGGTGAAAGGTAGAAAAAATAATGTCTGCTCACTGCCACCAACTGCACTATCACATCAATATATTTTATGCGCTTGACTTCATGCGACCCTACTGAAAACGCATTAGCGCAAAGCCGCAATAGGTAATCAGGATCCGTGAATCCGCGAGAAAGGCGCGATCACTTCGTTTTGCTGGAGTCATGATGTTGCAATTTGAAACCGTAGCGCAGTCAAACCTTATCCTCCCGAAGCGCGTTCTTGAATGCTAATGCTGCAATTTAATAATTCTAGCAAAACCAAGTGTCCGCGCTTGTCATAGAGCGCGTATGAGGGATTCCAACGCGGCTGAACAAACAGTTTCCGCGATATTTACATGAAACCTACAATAAGTTTATTCCGTAGAATACAGCTTAATTTTCTCAAACTAGATGGAACTTTTACAGCAAAAGCGACCGGATATTTAACGATAAGTCATCTGATTTATTTTCGTTATTTAACAACCGAGCATTATTTTAAAAATTCGGCTATTTAGACAGCCCAACTCTTAGAAGCTTATAGAACCCGTTGTAAATTTTTAAAGTTTGAAACAGGTTAGCTGAACACCTCATGAGCATGTAAGCACCAGGAAATAATCCGCACGATGAAAATACAACTGCTTGCCCAGAAAGCAAGCGCACAGAGCAAAATCAATGCGAAACGGCTCAGATCTGTGTGCATCACATATATAATTCCAAAATCCACAAAATGAACGCACTGGCTCACTTACCTTGCCAGCATACCGCATCACTCAATCATCAATTTTCACGTATATACATCATTACAGCAGCAAAAAAAAAAAATAATAATAATAATAATAATAATAAACACGGCATAAACATTGTACTCAGTCCTGGCACGAGCTTGCTTGGCAGCAGCGATGATGCTTGTACAGCTTCTGATCGCTCCTATGGCGAGGGGTGCTGCAATATTTATATCAGTGATAGCATTTGACATTTAACTGGGTTGCATGCGTCCCATCGATGTGAGTCGGATAATCGAATTTTTCAAACAAAATCAGCGCTAATACCTGTCCGGCAAGTGCACCGCCATAAAGAAGTGAAAGGCCAGCGTTTTAGTGTAGAGGAGACCAAGGACTTCGGGCTTCGGCGAAACGAGCTTCCACTGTCGCAGCCAGTTTCCAGATCAGCTGATATCGCCTCCCTGCACGATCAGCGCAAGGTGCGCATACCAATTACAAAATATGCATTTACAGTAACAAGATGCGCATAAGTCTCAAAACAATACATAATTAGTTGCAGTTCATTATCGTATAGAAGAAAATCAGCGCTAATTTGACTTACCTGATGGGTATACATGTCAGTGCATGCACTTCGATATGAAGTGAAAGACGGGCGTTTTGGGGCAGAGGAGATCGGACCTCGGACTGCAGCGAAAAGAGCTAATTCCACCGCCACAGCATCGTTTCCAAGTCAGCTCAGCACGTCTTCCTGCGCAATCAGAGCGAAATGCGCACACATCGATTATAAAAAAAAAAAGAAATGCACGTAGTAACAAGATGCGCATATATATACGCGCTCCAGAAACAGTTGCAGTATATTGTCGTATCGAACAAAATATGTGCTAATTGGACTTACCTGATCGGTATAGTGAGTGTCCCTCCATGTTAAAAGGCGAGCATTTTGGGGCAGGAGATACCGAAGGACCCAGACTGCAAAATGAGCCAATTCTGCCACCGCAGCCAGCCGCAGCCTTGTTTCCAAACGGCTCAGCAAGTCTTCCTGCGCGATCAGCGCCCACGCCAATTATATATATATATATGAAGAAAGATGCAAGGGGTATATAACAAGACGAACATATGCCCCAAAACAATACATTATTATGTTCAGTATAATATCGAATCTAGCAAAAAGCTCCTCTGATCAAGACCGAAAGATCATGTACTTACGCATGTTTTGGTGAACTTCGGCACGAAGAATCTGTACAAGCGGCTGCAATCATCAGCTGCATATATGGGCTGTTCTTTTCAAACGCTGACTGCACCAGGAGGTTGAGACAGATTGAATTTGCGCGAAATAAAAGCGGACGATAAGATTAGGCAGTACGCATCGCGCCCACACGGAGGCTGGCCGTCGACTGAGTGACGCCGCGGCCGCGCATCTTAGCTCGCGCGGGATGTGTTTTCCCGCCATTTGGACATGTGACCTCAAGAAGGGAGGAGGGGGGGAGAGAAGCTGCAAAAAGCAGCGAGAATCTCCCTGTGTGCGGTGCATGCAATTCTTTTTTTTTTTCGCGCTATCTCTCTCTGCTTCGGCATTCCTGTCGCCCCCGCGGTAGGGTGCCTCGATGCCTTTCGCCTCCCCGTGGTTCTTTCCGCTTTGCCGCAAGGAAAAGAGATGGGCCGATGGGGGGCAGCGGGTCCCGCGCAGCGAGAAGCAGTTTTCTTTCTTTTTCACGTACTCCCCCTCCCCCCCCCCCCCCTCCCTCGTCGTTCAAGAAGCGTCGAGGTAGTTTCTTTTCTTTTCTTTTCTTTTTTCTACGGCTTCTGTAGAACCCCCGTCTTGATACCAGCGGCTGTAGTTCTTTGCATGAAAAAAATATGGCTTGGAGTGAATGTATGTAATGTTCTTTTAACCGAATATCTTCCACATAAACCAAGTGTGGGGCAGTAGAACACCTGCAGCTTCATTTAGCCAAAATAGCAAGACCTGGCTACGTATATAGTGTTCAGTAACTTTATCGGAACCGTCTTGGAAACTTTTCCAAGACGGTTAAGTTGCAGAACACTGTATATTATGAGTGCTTTTGCAGAGATTACATAGTCCATGCGGATTTATACTTCCCAAAGCAGTACGTGGGTTATTTAGAGTCCCTCGGGCTGTCATATTAATCGCAAATCACATTTCCGTTTTCGCGTTTGGTTTCCATCATAATGCGGCTTCTGCAGCTCGACTAAAGCCCGTGACTTCGAGCTCAAGCTGGTAAATAACGATTGAATCACATAGTAACTGCTGCAAGTTTCTGACAAAAATATATTTTGTCCATTTGTTCTAGGGATGCATGAAAATCAGTAGAAGATCGCAGGGCGAAGTGCACCGGATCCGGATGAAAGCTCATAAAAGCTCACCGCCTCTTTTCTTGACCCCGTACGAAATGTAAACTCACGGAGGCTGCGAAACGAATTTAAGGGCGTTTAGGATTGATAGGTTTCGAGGGCACTGGCAAAAGTAATTGACGGTTAACATATAAACCTTAAAGGCACGTGATCTCTTCGGTTTACCGTGGGTTTGCTTAGAGTTATGTTATAGGTTAACTTTATGATGAGGTTGTTTAAATTCAGAGGTTACCATTTAACCATAAAAAAAAATGGACAATTACATTCGTAGGTTCATAGCAGTTACCGCGCAAATCTTAGGCACTTAATACTAAGTATGCTTCAAACAGACAATCAGCGCCTACCAGTTCACAAATTCAAGCATAAGTTCATGACAACTCGCGATCAACCACAGAGTGTACCATACCCGCCGCGGCTCAATTAGCGCGCGGTTAAAGCGTTATTTCAAAATATGTATAAATAACAGTTAATTTCACCTCCTGTTGCGCAATGTATATTTCTATCAGCAGGCTCAAATGATATAGTGTCAATATATATCATGCACGCGGTATAACTCAATGTTGCATAAAAATAGCTGTTTCAATGATACGAATTTTCCACTTTTCTCCTGCTAAGCCGACTGCCTCATGGAATGTAGAGGGGAAACCTGCGGTATTGCAGGAGACTTTACTTTGATATGGACAATGTTATTTAATGATATATTATAGCAGCAGTGAATACGCGGCTGGGGAAAAGGGGATTCGAGGAACTTTATATATATTCTGGCATTTCATACCATATTTCTGCGTGTGAGGCTGACGTTGAAGAATTTAACAATGTAGACCGCCACTGGTGCAGGAACCGATCGATCCTCGTCATGTTGCGCGGGATTCTCAAAACGCAATCCCTTTGAATTTTCTCAAAAGAACCAAATGTTACTTTTTGCACAATGCTTGTGTTCGCAGGAAGTTACGTTCGACAGGCGAATCGTCCGGGCGATCGGCTCTTTGCGTGCCTTTCATTTTTATTTGAAAACTATCAGGACCACATTTGTGTTCTGGATAAAGACAGTCGGCCTCGGCATATTGATATATAAGGAATAAAGCTTTCCTAATCCCCGTGTTTTAACTGAGGCGGGCAAATATTTGTCCCAAGCTGTTCCATTTATCCTCATGTCGGCAATATACTCGAGTTTCGTCTATCGAGAGTGCAGCATATATGTATATATGCGAAGCGCTACAGCTCATTTGGTCCAAAAGCCACCTCGCTAACCCGGTTTTCGCTTGAGTATCGTCGAGTTTTGTCTGAAATATTCGGAATGTGGTAGTAAATATGCAGATGCGGTCCAGGTTCCCACCGGGATCTGTGACAGATGCTGCGCCTTTACTTTCCTATAACCAATTTGCAATTAACTGCGGTTGTCCACCGAAATAGAGAGATAGAGAGAAGAATGAGAAGGCGTTGTATCCCGTCAAACGTTAAGGGGAAGCTTGAGCGTCCCCCTAATTTTTATTTCCTTCTTTCAATTATTATTAACTATTCCATCGTACCACTGTGTAAGGTCGTGGAACAATTTACTCTGTGCGACTGCAGACGTGCGTAAGTGCGTGCGTGCGTACGTGCATGAGTCACAATAGTCACACTAGGGATAGATATTAACTCAATAATCTCGGACATCTTGTTCATCCTAAAGTTATAGCTAATTAACGTATGCGCGATACTTCTGATAAAGCCTAGTGCACACAGGTGCCAACTTTCCCACATCTGTGTTCCTTGATTGTTTATTGATCCAGCCTCCCAATGATACGACCCTGCATGGCTTAGCACGTGTTTTCTTGTGTATTCCTCTTGCAAAGTCAATCTACTTTGATTATATTTTCACTATAGCTAGGTGGTGGCGCCTATTTGGGTTCCGCCTTGTCTTCATTATGCCCTTTGTTGTGCGCTATTGGGTATCCGAGTTAGTGGATCACATAGGTTACGTTGGGCGGCCTTAACTTTTATACTGGCTTGGAAGTAGAAGGCAGATGTTTGTAGTGCATGGTCAGGGGAAGCAGGCGCACGTGTTCGCATAGTTAGAGGAGATGTTCGTAGACGGAGCATGGATAGCGCAGTATCTAATCTCTGCGAAGCGCTCTGCTATTCTGCGCCCCTACACATATGTGCCAAAGGTATGCGAAGTGGGAGACGCCTGTTGCACCCAATCTCCCGCATGCTGTAAGAGACTTTCGGTGGCGCACTAAGTGTGGCGTATTCGATCCCCACCAAATTAAACAGGCTTTACAGCTGGCATATTGATCTGCACTGTATCAACTTTGGTCAGGTCGAGTCTCACACACGTGTCCTTAAGGACTGTGTCGCAGCTTGGACATTCCGCTGCCTAGCGCCGTGAGCTTTTTCGTCGCACAGTGGAAGGCCGCGCGAAGCGTTCGAACAACGTGTAGTGAAGTCCGTGGGATTGATCATTTGGCAGAATAGGAACGCGGTCGATCGTATTCTTTCGGTGACCCCGTTGTCTACTGTTCCCCATGCTAGTGCGTCTCACCTAGATATAGCCATCTGTTAGCTCTTGGAGAGCAAAGCTTTATCCGGAGGTTGTTGACGCGGCACATCAAACTCAGGAAGGTCACTTGTACATCGAAGTGATTTGAACTCGGTTCTTGTCTTGAAAGACGCAAGCCTGCGGCTCACGCGTATATGTGTGAGCACAAAGGATCGAGCAATCGACTGTCTGGAAATTTGTTAGGTGGTCAGAGCTCCCGAGGGAGTCCTGTTGCAGCTGCGCATTATTGATATACAACGTGTGACCAGAAACTCACTGCATTATATATTTCTTGCCGCTACCTTATGTGTTCGGTACTGTTTGCTGTTTTACTGAAACATTATTTATTGTCCCAGTGTGCTTTGCTATTTCCATGTTTATCAATAAGATTTCTTTGGTTCCCTGCTAAGTAAATGGTTGAAGTTCACGCCTATGACGTCATGATCGTTTCTACTCTCTTATCCCGGTACTTTTCAAGCAGAAGTCTTAAGTTTCTGGACCTATGCAGCATTCCTTCCACATGCAGGGCTATTCTACAAGCGATCTCTCGGCTTAGTACGTACGACAGATAATTCGCTTTAATCCCTTCCGATACATGTTCACGCCTTAAAACTAAAAGTTCTCCATATTATTAGTCTGAAGCCACAACAAAAACCCGAAATTGCGGCAGCTGCTTCAGGAAAGAATTCTTTTCAATTAGCTTCTTTTATTGCGCGTACCTCGTGTAGCTCTCAATAAATATTATTAATTTTCAATCACTCTGTATAACATAGGGGTCTCAAACTCATATTGATATGCAGGATGCGTTGAGAAAATATGTCTCTCGCGGACCAGGAGTGGACAGTAACAAGCAAGAAAATATAGAAGCCATAATTCAAAACAATCTGTAAAACAAAAGCGAAATACTAATAAAATAAATAAAAATCAACTGTATCGTTCCTATGAAACCACACTCCCATTATTGAGCAAAAAGAAAAAAGGAAAAAACAAACAAACAGAAAAACAGAAAAAGCGGAGCATCTTCGATTTTTTTTTTTTGTCCAAACGCGCCGGAGGAGCGCGTTACTTCAGGATGGCTTGGCGGAGTTACTGAAAGGATACAGCGGTTGAAAACTATTACAGTCACTTGTCCTGACAATATATAAATGCGAATGAAAAAGAGGTCTGGTTGTCCAGCGCCTAGTTATTGAAGGTAACAAAGTTGACTGTCTTGTAATTTTAACTAATAACGCGCAACTTTGGAAAACGCGCTTGCATTTCCAACATTTCGTTCGCACGTACAGCGTCCTCGCGCGCTCGAGATCGTCTCTTGGTCGCGCTCTACACTTCTGCAACGAACTTGAAAGCACGCACGCACCCACGAGCACAAGCTGCCGAGTCTTCCAAGAACTGTTGACAAGAAGCGGGGGAGGAGAGGGGGTTAGTTTCCGGTGTAGAATCGGACCGCTCGCTGCGAAAATGCGCCCCTCCGACTTCCGAAAAAAAAAAAAAATGAAAAGAGCCGCCCGTCCCACCCCGGCAGGTCGTAAAAGAGGATGAATGGGCCACACGCAAAGAAACAAAACCAAATGACAAGGACGCTGGCCTGTTTTCTCGCGGCTCTTAGCTTTACCAGACTGTTTTGAGAAAAACAGTATGCGATTAATAACCTGGACAATAATCATTTTCCTTCGTTTTTTTTTTCTTCATGTATTTGATCGTAAGACAACTTTGTTCGAAAAGAGCTCCTTCAAAAATAGTATACAAATACCACAAAACTGCATGCTCTCTTCAAAGTCGGCGTGTATACATTTCTTCTCTCGCCCAGTCAGGAACGCTCGCCACCAACTTTCGAGCTGCGGGGGTGACACAGTTGCCCCGCCCTTCCCATTTTCCCCCTCTTTTCCGCCCTTCCTTCGAAACGTCCGAGCGTGAGGTCGGTTTTGTTTCGTCCGAGTCTCCCTCCGTGTACGCATTTCTCTTCTCCTGCTGCGAAGTAGTGTTTTTAGAATTTGTCTCTGCTTGCCTGCTGGAGCGTTCGCCGCGGCCAAGGCTTGCCAGTGCCCTACGCATAATTTCTGCCCCCCGTGTGCTTTTTCTCTTCTGTCCGCTTCTTTTATTTTACACAATAGCCTTCTCCTCCCTTACAATGCGAAGTTGCGTCTACTCAAGTGCCCAGCTGCCATATAGCGAATTTCAGTGAGTGATACGGGCTAAATGGGGTGTACGGGAGCTTGTGCGCCAAAAATATAACTGATGTTACATCACCTACAGCTGCGCTTCGTAATAAGCAAACAGTATAATGTATAATGACATGATCTACACATGAAATCGCGGTCACCTTGTGGCGTGCTGTTTATCAGAACTCGGTAAATAATTTTACTAACAGCTATAAGGTTCACTAAAAATGTGAGCGACAAGTTAAACAAACAATAGCATTAATTAATGTAACAAAACATTTACAATAAATAGCATGTATCATTTTGTTCCATACTAAGCGCAAATTACATAACATCGCGAAAAACCAAAGCCGAGTAACAGGCAAATTTAAAAAAAAAAGTAGCAGTCATGCTCTTCATAACCTTTTTTCAATGTACCGCCTCAACAGTCGGGCCGACGCATTGCCGCACTCTTGCCATTAACCTGGCGCCGTGCCCGGCATTTAGTCCGGCCAAAAAGTCGGGCCAAAGCCCGCTGCGAACTACTTGCCGAAATGGCTAGCGGCTACCTCCGGGCCGACCGCTTGCCGTGGTTTACTAGCCGACTAAGTAGGCTCCCGACCATTTTCCGAACGTCGGCCACACGTAAATGGTCGGCCAAGGATGCTTGGGGTGTACTGAACGCAACATCACAGGCTGGTGACCAAGAGGAGAGGTTCGGGCCTCTGGCGAGAAGTTGCGTTAAAGGGGCGATGATATTGGCGAAGTTGCGGATAAAACGGTGGAAATACGAACATAGACCAATAAAACTGCAAAGTTCTTTCAAGGTTGTGGGCTTGGGGAAGTCTGCGACGGCACGAAGTTTGGTAGGATCCAGTAGAACGCCATCCTTGAATATGACATGACCAAGTATTGTGAGCTTGGTAGCGGCAAAGTGACATTTCTTCAAGTTGAGCTGTAGGCCGGCTTCAGTAAGGCACGTAAGGACACGCTGAAGGCGCAGAAGGTGGGAAGGGAAATCTTTCGAGAAAACGACAATGTCATCTAGATAACAAAGACACGTTTCCCATTTGAGCCCACTGAGAATGTTATCCATCATTCTCTCGAAGGTGGCGGGGGTGTTCCACAGTCCGAACGGCATCACATTGAATTCATACAAGTCATCGGGAGTGATGAAGGCTGTTTCCGGGCGGTCAGCAGAAGCCATCGGTACTTGCGTCCAGATCGATAGATCACGTGGATATCGTACTGCATTTAAATAGAGTATTTTATCTGTTACTAGCCTCTTTCTTTTTTGTCACACTGTTTTCACAGCTCGTTCTCAAGTGATACATATAATCTTAAGGCCACAGAAACTGAGTGCTTTCACTTGCAAGTATCAAAGTGCCACCCTGTGTTATGCCGAAATGACGTTTATAAAACCGAGGCTGCCCCATTTCCTTGGTTGCTTCTTCAGTAGCTCTGATCAGGAAGGCCAGCTGGAAGACATCCACAATGGCAATGCTGGCACTTCCATCATTTCTGGGCCTTACATAGAGTGGTACTGGGAGAAGCAGTTTCGCTCCTTGTTTATGCACATACCTGCCTTGCACTGGTGACACTAATAAGTTGACTGCCGCAGAAGCTTCATAATGCTGCATATGACACAGCGCCTCTTGGTACAAGGCTCAGGACAGTGCTCCAAACCCCAGGCCAACCACTCACTGCTGCTGCTGCTCCTCTGGTCACAAGTGTCTGAACTGGGACAGTGAGAGCTCCATCAGAGCCACAGCCACAAAATAGCATAGAATAAGGCAACCAGGCAAAGGGGGGGGGGGGGGGAGCAAGCCTTTGCAAATTATGGAAGAGCCACAAATACATTTCACATGCATATGGATTAAAAATTGTGATCAGGAGGTCTGACAATGTAGATCAACAGCAACTTTTCGATTAGAAGAAGGGCAGCGAATGATTTGAAAGCTACCTCAAGAAATGCATGTCAAAGTTTGTCAATTACTTTACGCAAATATATTGTTACGGGGGGTAGTTCAGCTTGAGGTTGCAGAGAGCAGAGGCGGGAGACAATGCTTTCACACAACTGGACTTTCCTGCAGGCACCAGCCGACACTTCTTGAACGTCGTCGTCGTCTTCGCCAAAAACTACCGAGATTCTTCTTTTTCCTTCTTATGCGCATATCAGCGCATGCATCGCCTAACGTAACAATATTTTCTTTTGTGTTCTATTTCTAGACTGACCATCATCTAGAAATATGAGGTTTTATACTCTGAAAATCTCAAATCAACTGCATTTTACATGTGCTTTCCTTATTTTGCATACTGCCTACTTTTTACACATAAATGTATGCTCCATCTAGCTACAGAAGCCTCAAATGTTAACCATTTGCAGCATGGCATCTATGATTGTGCACATAAGCTTTGTTCAAGGCATCTAGAGCCATTTTCACGAAGTCAGTAACGTCGTCTACATTAAATATTCCCGCTAAACAGAATGGCAAGGCAATTTCCTGCCTAAAAAAGTGCGTTGCTTGTCAAAGAAAAGAAATAAAAACTGTCATCGTGAAGTAATAAAGTACGCCTAGGAAGTCGCTATAACATTTTCTCCTCTCACATGGTGGGATGAGCATAGATTTAAAAAAAATAGGGCTAAAATTCTGTGAGTGCATGCAGAAGGCCACGCGCTATGCGCAACTATAAGTTCTTTAGCTATTCATATTAATTTTGCGAAATAAGAGGTTAAAAGTACATATCCATAAATAACCACCACAGCGCCGCTATGCGGCCGCCGGCGGCTTTCATTGCTCTCCGAGCCATCCCAGCCGGCGCGCTCGACACACTAACCAGTAAAGTGAACTAGAATACTTTCTAGTGGGGTGATGCTATATTCACACCAAATCGGTCTAGGGGCGGGGCCTCCGCTTTTCACGTGACCACTGACGTCATGACTATGAAAAAAAAAACAAAATAAAAAAGCACTAAGGGCGGGGCTTTTGCTTTTCACGTGACCACTGACGTCATGCCTTCGGCAAGAAAAAAACATAAAATAAAAAAAGCGCGCTCCGCGCGCTCTTTTCGGCTGTTCATCCGCGCGCGCTCTTCTCGATCTTCTCTATCCGTTCCACTGTTTCCTCGCGACCATGAGTGATGCTCCTGAACGTCAGGAGCTCATTCTGCGACGCTATCTTAGCGACATACATGAGGAAGGAGGCTACTGGCATGGATACCTGAAATGCGAAGATGATTTAAAGAAGTTGGAGAGATCTCTAGCGGCTGGCAACGTAAAGTATGCTGTGCGGACTTCACGAGAGTTTGATGCGTCATCCAAAGGTAAGTTCCTTTCACAGTAACGGACTTCTAGCCAGTAATATATGTATGTGTACGCATGCAAGCATCACTCTATTTTTCTTTAGCCATTTAGCTGCAGCACGACAGCAGAAGGCTAGAATTAAGGCGAGCTGTGTAATGCTGTAATGTGAACTTTATACAGTACATATAAGAACAATAATTTCGCTTTTCGTTTGTAGCAAGGATTGAGCAAAATTTATTTGCGTGTGTGTGCGCGCGCGCGAGACAGAGAGAGAGAGTGTTTGTGTGTGCGTGCGCGCGTCGGGAGTCATTTATACGAACCTGATAAATGCATGCCTATTTTCAGCACGATATATGTTCTCCATGATTCATCATGGCCGAAAAATTCTTATGGATGTGCCTTTCCGGGTAGAGAGAGAAGTTGTAAAAGTCTGCATCCTCGGCGAAGAATACTGGAAGAGTGACAAAGCGGTACGTGCAAGATTTTGAAATTGGTGATGGTTATACCTAGGTGATTTTCTTTTTTTTTTTAATTCAACTAGCATTCGAAATTTGGCCTTTCACCTGTGTGCCTCTAACTGCCTG
Source organism: Amblyomma maculatum (assembly GCF_055883805.1). NCBI lineage: Eukaryota > Metazoa > Arthropoda > Arachnida > Ixodida > Ixodidae > Amblyomma > Amblyomma maculatum. The sequence goes on along the minus strand of NC_139351.1, from coordinate 59,234,425 downwards.
TAAATATGCACAAATCTGCGTGCATATATATATATATATATATATATATATATATATATATATATATATATATATATATATATATATATATATATATATATATATATATATATATATATATATATATATATTTCTTAGGTAAAGCGCGCGGGGAGAAAAAATAAAAAATGTGTGGCAGCAGCTCAATGATGTTAATTGCATTTATTATTACATATATATGTAGTAAAAGCGGTATTATGCATATAAATTAGTCGGCTGCAGAAATGCAGGTCACGAGAAAATAATTTTTTTCTGTTAAGTTCCGCATGTATGTCACAGCATATATGCGGGTCTACTTGTATCTGTTTGACACCAGTAATATGCATTGGTCTTCGATTCCATGACGCGTCCTGAAAAGTTTCGCCCCCGATAGTGCAACGAGAATTCGAGTTTGATGCCAGGGCATCGACCGCGCCAACATTCCATGACCATAGATAGTTAAGACCCCCAACCCTCTGCTTTTCTTTTTTCTTTTTTTTTTTTAAAGTGAGTTCTCGCCGTCGGCCGCGGGGTGCCGGATGCATTGTGTACACCGCTTCAGTTTGCTGACAGGAGCCAGGCGCCCATCAGCTTGATGGCGTAGGTGATTTCCTGTGCTCAGTGCAGGCCGTTGGCTGGCTTTCGTGGTAACTGGAAACGCGATCGAGGGGCCGCCGGTCCTAGCTGTAACTGGGCTAGCAATCAGTGTGCTGCCTTCAGCACGAGGTCAACGATCGTTCACTGCTCGGAATTCCTCGGGGGCTCCGCGCACACCTTTCCTTCCTTCACAAGCAGCCGGAATAGACGAATTCGTCGGCTGCTTGTTGATGGCCTCCGGCGTTGTTAGAGTTCGACGCGCGCGGGCTTAGTGATATATGAAACTGTCCGGCCATCATCGCGATATCGATCTTTCACACACACACACACACACACACACACACACACACACACACACATATATATATATATATATATATATATATATATATATACACACATATATATATTCAGTAAAGATCTTTGCTGCATGGTTCGAGTGGCCTTATGGTATGAAATAATCATGCAGTCAAATTGCACGCACAGGGTTTACATATCTAATACATGATGGCATATCTCAATAAGCTCGCGCTGCGTGGTAATTAATTGTCTATATACTTATTGAACTGTGTCGTTTTCTCAGAGCACTAGAATTAAACAACTTAATTCTCGATCCCCTAAATATGTATACCTTATTTTTCAGTTACCACCATTAATGTTGTCACATCCATTGAGGTCAGTTACTTGCATATATACAAAACGGCTAGAAATATCAGTTTTATTCTATGTGAAATATATATATATATATATATATATATATATATATATATATATATATATATATATTTGCGCGATCATGCACATTGGCGAGCCCGTAACACTGCGGCCCGCACACTGTGTCATCGCTGCCTTAATACTATGTTTCATACTTGTAAACGTGGCGCGGTTCAGGTGCCCGCAGAAACAATGTGTGACAGATACTGCGTCTTAACCTTCCTCTGAACCAATTATTATTATTGTTCCCCCACTTCGTTTCATTCCCAAATGTTTACTCCATTTTTATTGTCATTTACATCCTCAACGGCCCGTGGCGCCTTCCTTTAGCGTTATTCCCACGACCGCTTTGCCGATTCCCACCCGCACTGATTTTCAAAAGTTGGCTTCTCCTCGCTACTCACAAGCTCTGTGGTTAGGCCATTCTGCTGGGTGCTATTGAATCGTTTCTGGCCGGTATACATATTTTTGCCTCCGAATTACTTATTTGCCTCATGTAATTCATGTATTTGCCTCATGTAATTACATATTTGCCTCCGAGTGCCTGGTCATGGCCAGGCGCTCTTTCCTGTAACAAAATTGAGGTATGTTCACTGCAAACAAAAATAAGTCGTTTTCTGGAAGGAAAAATGAGACTGCAGATTCACTTTACTATATCTGAGCTTACTATATATATGTATGTATGTATATATATATATATATATACATATATATATGTTTGTGTGTGTGTGTGCAGTGAAAAGGTCTATTGAAAGCCACTGTAACAGTTTGTATTCTCACTGCTGACTTAGTGGTATATTTGCTTTGCATTATCTCAATAATTTAATGCAGATGCTGATTTTGTGATTTTCATGTGCATGAACAAAATTCCCTAAACCATCATCAGCTAGAGCACTTCTTTTCAATTCACCACAAGATAGTAACCATCGAATTACCCTAATTTTGTCAGTCACAACATTCTTACTGCACATTTCTTTCATAAATTAATGACTTCAACTGTTGATAATCAGTTATCAAATGATAGTTCGTAATAGTGTGTCAAAGCGCTAGGCCATGTAATACTTTGCTTTCTTTTTCATTATAAGTGCACCGACAGGATTTGTCACCGGTCTTCATGTATTCGTACAGTTTTACAAGAGGATGCAGTACTGATTTCCACAAATTGTATATACATTTCAGAGCCCGGCTCCAGAAGACTGGACAAAGGAAACCTTTGAAAAGAAACGGCTCAACATCCAAGGAACAAAAAAGAAAGGATGCCCAGCAACCTTGAGTCAGAAGTGGATTCAAGTTTTTCCTGACTTCAAGGTATATTTACAGCAATATGTACTAGACAGGCTAAAGAGCAAGATCTCTAGAACTTATCTGTATTCTTATGCTGTCCATTTGCATTCACACACTATAGTATGTGGGCCAAGTTCTGTGTCCATTATCCATTAGCATATTTACTGCGCAGAAGCCATTGCCCACTTCCACAAAGCATTTCAAGAGACAAGAGCTTTGGCCACTGAGAAGAGAATCTATGTCGCGATTGCTTGCTACTCTTCTCATTGTAACAGTTTTTTTTTGGCAGCAATCAAACAGTAAAAACTAACCATTATTCTTGTGCTCTAATTAAAGCTCGAAACATAGAATGAAATGAAAGCAAATTTTACATTTAGCTAGCAGCTCTTACAAGATGTGCATTTCTTTTGCATCAAGTAACAGTTGCAAATGGCCATGTGGCATATGCTCTACTCCCTGCACATTCCCATGTGTCCGGATGTCTGTCCATTTAAAGCCAGTTAATTGTGTGCAGCCAGCAATAGTCATTCGACCTTTAACCTTTTATTTTTAATGTATGTGAGTTCAAGCATACCACAGAGCATGCCTCTTCACTTAAGCTGCTCAGTAATTTTCTGTAGCCAAGTCGTATCCTGAAGACGTTAACTACTTGCTTGATTCACTTCTTCCCTCGCATAGCAAAACCTGGGAGATGTGCACTGGTCGCATTATCCTATGTTGTCTCCTACAATTTTTACTCATGGCTTAATTCGTAAATTGATTCCTGATAATATTTTTCTAGGTGGACATACCCCAACCGTGTGGTCGCATTAAGGCAAACGGACTAAAACCAGAAAAGATTAACAACCTCCAAGAAGCACTTCAAGAAGCAAGAGCTGTGGCCACTGAGGAGAGAGTATATGTTGCTATTGCTGACTGCTCTTCTCATTGTAATCATGGCTTCAATGAAATGGAGGGTTTCAGCCAGACTGTAGATAAGAGTTTAGTTGAGCGAATAGGTGTGCTGGTGAGGGAAGGCATCACATCTGTTTCTGACATGAAAAAGTGCCTTCATTACCATGTGCATGATGTGCTTTTTCCAGGCAAAGAGAAACCTGACAGCAGTAGCAGAGCATTTTTCCCTACTGCTAAGGGCATTAGCAACCACATCCAAAACACTCTTCGGAAAGACCGCTCAGCACTGTTGACCAAACAAATGCACTGAATCTGGTCACAAGAATTCAAAATGAGCAACCTGAAAGTTCAGTACTTTTCCGGCCATATGCTGTAAACAAGAGTGAAAGTAGTTGCATGTCTGATAATATGGAAGAGAGTGTTGCAAGTGAGTGTGAGCAGACACTGCTTTTTTGTTATCAATCAAAATTTATGAAAAATATGCTTTCAAAATATGGAAGTGCAGTTATCTGCTTAGATTCTACACACAAAACAGGTGATTATGCCCTCCCCCTTTTTCTTCTCGTTGTGAAAACACCATCAGGCTACACAACTGCTGGTGCATTTATTGTGCACTTTGAAACTGCTGCTTTCATTGCTGAAGCTTTGAATGTTTTCAGAAAATGGGCTGGTCATCTTTCACCACAATATTGGATGGTGGACTACTGTCAAGCCGAGATGAACGCCATACGGCAAACATTTCCTGAAAGTAAAATATCAATCTGTGATTTTCACAGGTGTCAGGCATGGCATAGGTGGCTCCGCAGAACAGAAAATGGTGTTTCACATCCTGGCGAAGCTCTGAACCTTATGAAACGTGTAGGCAATGCTTGTAATGCAGGTGAATTTCAAACAGCATTGGAAGAACTTATGTGTTCGGAGTATTGGAAGAACGAAAAGTTTCAACATTATTTTGAAACAGTTTGGCTTGATGTGAAGGAGCTTTGGGTTCTTTTCTACCGCCTTGAATATGATGTTGTTCTCACAACAAACAATGGCATTGAGGCGCAAAATAGAGTACTAAAGGCACACTACGTGAAAAGTGCAAGTGGGAAGCGATCTCTCACTTCCCTTGTTACTATGCTGATACATTCATACCTTCCAGACTGTGAAAAAAAATTTGTGGAAGCAGAAATGAGGCAGTCTGCACTTTACAGACAATACAGCGAGAACGTCCCCGCATACCTTCATGGACGACCTCACAACTTTATCAAGCATATGTTGAGGAGGATTGTAAATGCAGAAGAATACACACAAGCTGATATAGTTGCGTTGCCTACTGAAAGAACATTTTGTGTCCGTTCTGAGAGAAGTGGGAACATTTCTCACACTGTTGACTTTAGCAAGCCCACTTGCACTTGCCTTGACTTCCGTAAACATAAGTACCCCTGTAAACATTTCTGTGCCATTTTTAAATTTGCTGATGGGTATTCTTTTTTGTCATTGCCTCATGCCTACCTGAATGGGCCACATATTACTTTGGACCATTCTACACCAACACTTTCATCGTCCTGCAGTGATGCTGAGGCAGATGAAAACTTAACAGAAACCTCTGGGACTACAGTGTCTGAGCCAGCAGTTCGTACAGGGCCTTCAGAAATGCATAAAAAAATTGTGGAAGGTTGGGAAAAGTGCAGTTCGATCCTCTATCATTGTCATGATGAGGAAGTTCTCTCCGAAATGAATGATTTTTTTTACTATGCTTTCAGAAGGCTAGCCAGTTCTGTGCCAGAGAGTTCTGGCTTGCATGTCCGAAGTTCACCGGTAAAAGGATGTTCATCTCTGAAGCCTCTCCCTAAACGAAGGCGGCTACACGACAAATAACACCATTACAGTTATTGGCTCAGAAAGGCACAGTCGTGCCCTGTCTCTCATTTCACCAAATAATTGAGCAATTTTTTTTTTTTTTTTTTTACTGAAGAACATAGGACGATGCCTTAGTAACCTGTGATTCTGATAATGGTGCCTTGCAAAGTAACTCAGGGGACGAATTTAGACAGGCAAGATAGAATAATAGGACTAAAATTTTATATGGAGAAAATGAAAGTAACACTTAAAAGGCTAGGGTATCAAACAGGAGTTTATGATAGGTAGCAAGGACCTGGAAGTAGTTAGGAAATATGGCTTCTTACTACAGGTATAGCAACCGCCTGTCGCTTCGATGGCAGTCAAATAACTTGAAAAATAAAATTGACTTGAAGAACAATTGGCAGGTACTAGCTCTCAGATCATGAATGGCAGCTGACTAGTAGTATCCCTCAAAAAAATTAAATAGCATATATGATAGCTGTATCTTTTCGGTACTCACCAATTGGGCAGCAATAAGGAGGCTAATAAAAAGGGTTCAGCGTAACTTTTAGACAGTGCAGACAGCTTGGCATAGAAAATGATAGGTTTAGCACTAAGAGACAGGAAGTGAGCAGAGAGAGTGGCCAGGAATAAACGCGAGTTATCAATATTCTAGTCGAAACCAAGAAGAAATAAACATGATAGGGCATTTAATATTCAGGCAAGCTAGCCGATGATCGCTATAGGGTAACTGACTGGATTTCAAGAGAAGGTAAATGTCACAGAGGGAGGCAGAAAGGTGAGCAGATGAGATCAAGAAGTTTGTGAGGACTAAAGTGGGTGCAGCTGGCACAAGACATGGTTAATTTATTGAAAGTACATATATAGCATAGGCCTTTGCCCTGCTGTGGGTGCGGTCAAGGTGATGACAATGGTGTGCAAATTGAAAAACACGCATATAATACTTCCAAAAAGAAGAGTGTTTACCATGCATACTTAGTCACAAGTACTGTATACCATGTGCGGATTATCCTTTCTTTAGGCTGGTTTTTACAGACAGTGCAGGCTATATATCTGGAAATTACAGCAAGTTTCTCATGTATTTTTTATTGCATGCATAGTGCATATCTGTTTGTCTTTTAATTTCTGTGCATGGCTTCATGTTTTGTACTCTTTGTAATGAAATTGCATATTCCAATGTAAATATAATTCACATAGTAAATAAATTTGAATTTTCAATGACTTCGAAGTCTTCTCTGCATATATCATGCCGTCTTGAAGAAGAGTGAATCGATTGTTTTTACTTGCATAGAAAAGTTGATGCATGGTGTGAAAGCTACAGGTACTGTATTATCTGCTAAACTTATGAAGGCTATGGTGTTATGCTTTCAGTTCTGAGATTTTTTTTAACTATATATATCAGGCAGAAATCTCCACCAGTTAGGGTATAGTTTATGAAAAAATCCTCAGTTGGTTCCAGCTTGAGCCAGTTAGGTCTAGAATATCCCCACGAGCTTCACTAGCTGGTCAAGAGTTTTGTCCGGTTTAAAAAAAAAATTAATTGTTTAAATTACATTCAGAATGATCTAATTAGAGCAGGCATCTTTGATGAATGCTGCTGTGAGAGACATGGTAAACATTTCTTTTATAATTAGCTTATCAGCTCAGTTTAATTTTATTTATTTCTTTTTCTTAACGGTTTAATTAATATTGTTAAGTGGAAGCAAAAGCCCCGCCATATGATATTGAAGAATACATGAAACGTACCTGAGTTGTAACTAGAAGAAAATATATGATGGACAGGATCAACAGCATAAGAACGGACAAGGGGTACAAAATGAATAAATTAATTTCCCGAGAGTAAAATGGATATATATGTACGTGCCAGCTGGTGATTTCAATGACGACCGTTTTGTGCATGATCTAGGTAAGTGCCGACGAAACGCCACTTAAAGGTATCGTGCAACAACACTCACATGAAGTGCACATAATAAGTTTGTATCATCATCACTCACATTTCTATTGCCCCAGCTGTGAAGCTGAACGAGATTCGCGCGCTCTTTCGGTCAAGACATAGAAAATAAGGTAAATAAATAGCTGGACAGACTGATTATGTTCGTAAGGAATTTTAAGTACCCGCTGCTGGCTTGCCACAACAAGTGCAGGGTACACAAGCGGCCGTTATAGCTCTAAAGTAGAAGCAGCTGACGTATACCTTGGCGACGCCAGCATTGAAGGACTCTGGCGACGCTTTCCACGCGGCCGCCGCGCCGGAGTTTCTTCCCCCCCCCCCCCCCCCCGACGCTATGACGTCAGTGGTCACGTGAAAAGCGGAGGCCCCGCCCCTAGACCGATTTGCTGGACAGACTGATTATGTTCGTAAGGAATTTTAAGTACCCGCTGCTGGCTTGCCACAACAAGTGCAGGGTACACAAGCGGCCGTTATAGCTCTAAAGTAGAAGCAGCTGACGTATACCTTGGCGACGCCAGCATTGAAGGACTCTGGCGACGCTTTCCACGCGACCGCCGCGCCGGAGTTTCTTCCCCCCCCCCCCCCCCCGACGCTATGACGTCAGTGGTCACGTGAAAAGCGGAGGCCCCGCCCCTAGACCGATTTGGTGTGAATATAGCATCACCCCTTTCTAGTGGCGCGAACGGAAGGAAAATGGGCGCCTCTTGCACGCCGGACGCCACTGACCGCCGCTGGTGGCGAACACTATCATCATCATCATCTAGGACCCTAGGACCGTGTTCTCGTCCGCAAAAGGAAGGCAAGGCTTGGCGCGCCGTGCTGTCTGCACATTCTTGCGATTTTGCCCTCGAACTTTCAGTTCTGCCTTCCATCACAGCAACTAAGACATCTCAGCCCTTCAAAAGCACCATGCGATGTTCGAAATGGCCAGGAAAAAGACCAACTCGCACTGTTTTGCTCCGAGATGCCGAAGCGCGGCTATCCGAATGCTTCAGTCACCTTTGTTTGCTGCTCCGAGGGACAATAAACATCGCACAAAGTGGAAACGAAGTTTGTGAAGGCAGGAAAAGCCTCTCACAGAAACATTGGCAGTGTGTGAGCATCATTTCAAGCCGCATCTCATCCTGCTGCGTGACGCATATATATGATCAACGGCAGAAGTGAGGATATACCGCGTGAAAAGCCATCACTGGCACCTGATGCGGTGCCTATAGGAGGTATTCACTGAGGTCGTACTACCAGATGGCGCGAGCATCGTCCCGCCTCGTCCGCCATGTCGGAGGTCGCCGGTGGCATCGGCGCGCGCAGTTTCAGGTTCGTTGTCAGGTGCCCGCCGTATATTGGAATTGATCCGTAAAGTTTTATCAAGCTGGTAAATACGTCCACATCCACTTTTCTTTGTTGAGCCCTTTATGCGCATGGAGTCTGCAGCGATATTTTGATGCTCCGGGACATAACACGCTGTTCAGTGTTGCACCTAGGCTATGGTGGCTAGAAGGGGGAGGTGACGCCAACGGCGGACGGAAGCCGCTCCTCCATTTCAAGCCGGGCGTAGGTGGCGCTGTTGGCCGTAGTGCGATGCATGGTACGCGCCGCTCGCCTTGAGCCACGGTACTTGAACATACGCATGCCTGCCGTGCGTGCAACGCGTCGGCCTTTCAATGATGTTGTTGCAGGTAATGGTTTAGCTCATTAAACTCTAGTCGAACCTTATTACGGCTGACAGAATTCAATTTTAAGTCGTGGTGGTGCGGTGGTTAGGGCGTTCGACTGTTGTGGCCAAGGATGAGTGATCGCATCCCGGCCGCGGCGACCGCTTTTCACTGGAGGCGAAAAGCAAGGCGCTCGTGTGCTGTGCGATGTTAGTACAAGTTAAAGAACTCCAGGTGGTCGAAATTCCGGAGTCCTCCACTACGGTGTCTCTCATAGCCCGAGTAATTTTGGCACATGAAACCCAACAAACAAAACAATTAAAAACGATCGGTTGGTACTAAAATACTTCTGGTACGTAGAATATACGGGCGTATCTATCCTTTCAGTTTCAGTAATTAAAGGGTCTTGAATGAGTCCCGTCTGGTCGAGGTAGTGCATGTCAATAGTAGAAGACAGACCAAGAGAATGAGGGTGGAAGGATGTGTCGGCTCCGTGCGGTCGCATTTTTTTCTACAACGTTGTTTGCCCCAGGGGATAAAATAATATGTAAGAAGAAAATTAAAAGTGGTAATAAATGAAAGAAAAAAGGTTGGCTGTTCTTTGGTCGATGTTTTCCACCTCCTTCAGTTTCAAGAATACGAAGTATCAGCATTACTCCTAAAAAATGTGATTGGGGATCCAAACAAGCAAAACAAAGCATATCAAAAATTTATTGCACATCTTAGTAATAGCAATGTCAGTTCAGTTCAGTCGTTCAGTCGTGTCCGACTCTTCGTGACCCTATGGACCATGTCACGCCATGCTTTCCGGTCTCCCACTATCTTCCTAACATATCACATATAACTTCACCTGCAGCGCCTCGAGGATGCCATCTAACCATCGCGTTCGCTGCCTACCCCTTCTCCGGCGACCCTCAACCTTTCCCAACATCAAATCTTTCTAACCATCGCGTTCGCTGCCTACCCCTTCTCCGGCGACCCTCAACCTTTCCCAACATCAAATCTTTCTCCAGCGACTCCTCTCTTCTCATCAGATGACCAAAGTAGCTGAGCTTTAACTTTAGAATTTGACCCTCCAATGAGCAGTCAGGGTTTATGGTCGACAATATCGACTGAATTGATCTTCTGGCAGTCCAAGCAACTCTCAAAAGTCTCCGCCAGCACCACAATTCAAACGCGTCAAGTCTTCGGCAGTCATAATAGCAATGCACATCATAACATTCAGGGTAATTCAAAATAACAGATACATTTACACATGCTCAGTGTAATTAGAAAGAAAAAACATTAAACATTGATTACCAACACTGCATTCATCTCTTGGCACTAAGAAATGGGGAGGCAAGGATATCACTTCCCGCTAAATAAAAAAAAAAAATATTACATTCGACCTTGAATAAATATGCAACTTAGAGCACCCTCCTAAGTTTCAGCACGTTCATTCTTCCCTGCTTAGCGTTGCGCTTACAGTTCTGGGCCTTAACATAGAAGTGCTGCCTGGTAAGAACATAAAACTTGATGATTTTGCTTGGGAGGGGCATACTGTGATTTTTTTTTTTTTTTTTGCGCTGAAGTTCATTTGTTCGACGAAGTTAGGTACCCACATTAACATGTAAGCAGCGCAGCACATCTTGCCATAAACGAGAGATCACGCTGGCAGCCGCGAACAAACAGGAACGCTGTCGCACCGCACCGTCCATACACCGCGCGCGAACCTGCACACGCGCGCGATCGCGTGGCTGCATCGCCAAGCTGACCGCAGCGCCACCGCGGCCTTTAAGGCAGCACATGAACCAGAGGATCGCGCTTTCTCAGCGGATACGCCGGCGCTGGTGCCACCTCCCCTTTCTAGCCACCATACCTAGGCATCACCCGTGCAACAGCTCGACAGCAAAAGTGGCCGGTTACCCATTTCGCGAAAAACGACTTGCAGCTCGTTAAATTCGTTGTTAGCTGCCACTGAGGAAGAACACATCTTGAAAAGACAGCGAGCGCATTAAATTCCCCAATTCCAAAGCTGGCATGGCGGCGAAACGTACACTTCTAGTGGCGCTAGTTGGCAAACTGCCGAAACTTCCACAGGCGCTGTTCCAGCAGTAAAGCGAATCAATGCAGTTGCTTAATTTGAGTGACAGAAGGTCGAGAAAAAAAGCACTGTCACACACTCGCAGGATAAACGGCACACACCCAGAGAGCATGTTTTACAAATTTAGTATCGGCTACGTAGCTCTGCTTGAGATGCACATAACCCATGGAACCTAGGTTCGCAACAACACAATGTGCAGCGATAACGCTTGATAAAGTTGTAACATGTCACTTGCAAGTCGGAGGAGGTGACAGCGTTAGCTAAGCGAACAGACACGTCGCAAAGTGCTCACCTCTAAAAACGGCACGCCGGTCATTGACACCCTCACGCACGTGTGGCTCTTGGCCGCTTTCTTGCCAAAAATTAAGACAGATTCATGGCTTAGTACGTTTTAATTTCTTCACCTGTCGCAAAACTTAAGACCGCACTTCACAGGCACCGATGTCAGGGAATTCAACGCGAAGCAGTGGTCTTGTAGTACACGACACTCCTCGACGAAGTTACCGCGGTCGTACGGGCCGGTGTTTTTACAGTCAAACATTTTGTCCAGACAGTCGTTTTTTTTTTTTGTTCCACGAAGTCCACGGGTGTATCCACTCGCTCGCATGGTTTTCGCTGGCACACGGAGAAATTCTGTAAAGGCGCGAAAGCTGCTTACCCCACGGATCAGAACGAGTTGAATACTGCGGCTGGGTGCGGCGCCTACACACACGACCACGCGTATGGCGAATTCAGCGCTGGCTGCTAGCGCCCCTAGCGGATGACGTCACGTGCATACCTCCTATACACTCTTGCCGGGTTGTACGGCATATATTACCGTCAAACCCGTGAAGCCAAGGCTGGATGTGGGCAATATATTGATTTTGCAGAGAGTTGTGCTCAGTGCAGATTCTTGCTGCCTGTGTCACCAAACGATAGCCGACATATTTTATACCGCGTGTCCAAGTTAACTTCAGCAAAGGGTTAAAAATAAACCATTTAAGATAGGCCAGAGAAACCACTTGTTGACAGCCACCTGGCGCACCAGGTCTGAAGAAAAGGAAGACTTCGGGGGAAGAAAGCTTCGACTGTTTGCGTGATCTCGAATACTACCACTGGCTCAATAAAGCAGACAGCTCAGATTAAATTAAATTCAATTCTGCGTAGTCATGGTATATCCTTGGATCTCTAGCTGGCATGTTTATTTAATCATTTAATCATCCTTCATATCATACCCTACTGATGCCGTAAGACAATAAATATCGATAAAAAAAACGGTGCAGGCAATTTTTCAATTTGCAATTCTAATTTACAAAGTATTTCGTTCAAATAAATGTGATTTGCAAAGTTGGGGAGGCCCTTCTGAAACCCCCATTTCATTTATTCCCGATAAAGAAAACCTCACTTGCATAGTTTTTCCCACCTTTATAGAAAGCCTGCGAAATAAAAAAAAAATCACGTGACTGACGCATTCATGCGCTACGATCGATATTGTTGTGCTCCCAACCGTGCATGGTTTGAGTGACAGAAATTAGCTGCGGCCGTGACTCAACAGCCCAGTCTCAGCGCTATACAGGCTGATAATTTTTGTATTTCGCGGGCTTTCTTTAGAGCTTGGAAAAACGATGAGGCTTTCTTTATCGGAAATAAATGGAATGGAGGTTTTAGAAGGCGCTCTCATATTCTGCAAACACAGCTATTGTCTAAAGGCAACAGTTAGTCAATTAAAAAAATAAATACTAATTACTTAACTTCAAAATAAAACATTGCCTGGGGTGAGCCAGTTGGCTGGAAGCTGTATACAATTGTGGTCTCTCTATCCTACCTCAAATACTACCTCAAACTAACTGTGAGGAAGGCTTTAATCTTTTTCTGAAAAGAAAAAAGATGTCACATGTATTAAACTTGGCTAATTTTACTAATTTTAAAGACAACAGAGGCCTTTTGTACCCTTCAAGAGATACCAGTTTGTGGCTGACCTTGAGAATGTGTTTACAACCTGCTTCAGTCTAAATTCAAGCAGACAGCTTGTACACAGTATATGCTACTGGCCAAGCAAACCTGCTAACTTGGGTGCTCTGACCACTGTCAAATTGGTGCAGCTGAAATCACTGCTATAAGTACCCGCATGCACTTTTTCACAAAATGCATTAACTAGCGCAATGTCAAGCTTCAAAGCACCTGAAGATGAGCAGATGGATGCTCTTAGGACTGTTTGTGTAGTCAATAATTTCACAAAACAACTCATTGTTAGGACTGTTTGTGTAGTCAATAATTTCACAAAACAACTCATTGTTGATGGCTTGTGTCCCATGCAAATAAAATAAAACAGCAGTGGAGAAGCCTTATGAACTACCTAAATAAAACTGCTCTGCCCTCCTAATGTATGTATTTTTGGCATAAATGTTATGCATATGAGATGAGGATTTTAATTAGCACCTGGCTTACAGCGATGGTTTATAGTAGATATTGCTGCTGTGAACAGAGAATAATGGTAAACCACAGAATATCTCCGGAGAGCTCGTTTCAAAAAACGTTTTTTTTTGTTTTTTTTGTGACCACTATCTGTCAAAAAACAACATCCTGAAGTGAACAAGAGAATATCCACAGAATATCGTCGGATGGCTCGTTTAAAAAACGTAGTTTTTTTTTTTCGTGACCACTTTCTGTCATTAAACAACATCCTGAAACTGCCCCTCACTTTTTCATTTGGTAAATTTGCTAATGCTACGCAGATCTCACGCTAAAGTCAGTATTTCCTGGTTACCAGTGCATACCGAACAGCGCAGTTTACTATCCATCCTTATTTGGCTAAAGGAAAGTTACTGCGACGCGCGAAGCTGAACAGAGATGTGAGAATCCGTGCATGCGCACAGTGCCTGGCCACTCTACTACCAGTCTGCTGCTGACAGTTGAGTTTTCTCTTTAATAAAGCGGGCTCTGCGGGGCTCAGAAAGTTACATAAGTACAGAACTCATCACGCATGAGCCGTAGCAGACGCCAGCGAAATAAGAGCGCTTTCGCACTAGTGCAGCCGTGAAAAAAACAGTAATTTCCAATGAAAAGCCAAACTTCTGACATAGGTGGAGGTCTACATACATCAGCACAGGGAAAAATAAGCACTTATTACTATATATACGCGCAAAAGTATCGATACTATGTCGCACTATTGCAAGAAAGCATTGAAAAGTTGACTAGAAGATGTTGCAGTTGCGCTACCTGGCGGCGTCAATGAGAAACGGCGTGCCCCAGCGGCGTCGTTCGCGCCACTAGAAAGTATTCTAGTTCACTATACTAGCCAGTGGGTGCGTTCCAATACCCCCTCGTAGAACCTGAACTTGCAGAGAGCCGGCTCCGTGAACTGCGCATGCGCGCCCAGAAACAAAGTGGAAAGGAGGATGCGTTGATTTTCTCGACGGATGTGACGTCAAACAACTTTTAGTATTTGCTTTTTTCTGGAAATAAGCCTCAAACCCAGATGCCAATTACCCCGTTTCGAGCCACAGTATGGTGGCTAGAAGGGGGAGGTGGCGCCAGCGCCGGCGTATCCGCCCAGAAAGCGCGATCCTCTGGTTCATGCGCTGCCGCGAAGGCCGCGGTGGCGCTGCGGTCAGCTTGGCGATGCAGCCACGCGATCGCGCGCGTGTGCAGGTTCGCGCGCGGTGTATGGACGGTGCGGCAGCGTTCCTGTTTGTTCGCGGCTGCCAGCGTGATCTCTCGTTTATGGCAAGATGTGTTGCGCTGCTCACATGTTAATGTGAGGGCCTAACTTCGCCGAACAGATGAACTCCAGCGCAAAAAAAAAAAAAAAAAAATCACAGTATGTCCCTCCCAAGCAAAATTATCAAATTTTATGTTCTTACCAGGCAGCACTTCTATGTTAAGGCGCAGAACTGTAAGCGCAACGCTAAGCAGGGAAGAATGAAAGTGCCGAAACTTAAGAGGGTGCTCTAAGCTGCATATTTATTCAAGGTCGAATGTAATATATTTTTTTTTTATTTAGCGGGAAGAGATATCCTTGCTCCCCATTTCTTAGTGCCAATTAAGCGATGCATGCAGTGTTGATAATCAATGTCTAATGTTTTTTTTTCTTTCTAATTACACAGAAGCATGTGTAAATGTATCTGTTATTTTGAATTACCCTGAATGTTATTATGAGCAGTACATTGCTATTACTACGATATGCAATAAATGCTTGCTATGCTTTGATTTGCTTGTTTGGATCCCCAATCACATTTTTTAGGAGTAATGCTGATGCTTCGTATCCTTGAAACTGAAGGAGGTGGAAAACATCGACCAAAGAACAGCCAACCTTTTTTCTTTCATTTATTACCCCTTTTAATTTTCTTCTTACATATTATTTTATGCCTTGGGGCAAACAACGTTGTGGGAAAAAAATGCGACCGCACGGAGCCGAAACATTCTTCCATCCTCATTCTTTTGAAAGAGTGCGTTGTTGGGCGAGTCGGTCAGACATATCTTCAAGGTATACTGCGCGCACACAAAACAAGGAGGAGAAAGGTACACAACAAGCGCAGGTGTTGCGCTTGTAGTGTACCAAATTTCTCGTCTTTGTTTTGTGTGTGCGCAGTATACCTTGAAGACTCATTATCTTGGTCTGTCTTCTACTTTCGACATGCACTATCTCGATCCGACGGGACTCATTCAAGACCCTCCAATTCCTGGAACTGAAATGATAGATACGCCCGTATTCTACGCACCAGAAGTATTGGAGTACCAACCGATCGATTTTAATCGTTTTGTTTGTTGGGTTTCATGTGCCAAAATTACTCGGGCTATGAGAGACACCGTAGTGGAGGACTCCTGAATTTCGACCACCTGGAGTTCTCTAACTTATACTAACATCGCACAGCACACGAGCGCCTTGCTTTTCGCCTCCAGAGAAAAGCGGTCGCCGCGGCCGGGATGCGATCCCTCGTCCTTGGGCACAACAGTCGAACGCCCTAACCACTGCACCACCATGGCTTAAAATTGAATTCTGTCAGCCGTAATCAGGTTCGACTAGAGTTTAATGAGCTAAACCATTCCATGCAACATCACTGAAAGGCCGACGCGTTGCACGCACGGCGGGCATACGTAAGTACCGTGGCTGAAGGCGAGCGGCGCGTACCATGCATCGCACATCGCACTACGGCCAACAGCGCCACCTACACCCGGCTTGAAATGGAGGAGCGGCTTCCGTCCGCCGTTGGCGTCACCTGCCACAGCACCCGAGCAAAAGCTGGCGCGCTTTTCGGGCAACGGGTGCTCGCGCCTTGCGAGCCCTAGGTCGCTTTTCATGCATCGGCTTGTTGTAGTTTACGGGGCATCATCCCGATAGATGCAAATTCGGTGAAAATCTGATTCAGTTTGTGGATTGTTGCCCTAAATTCAACAGCGTAGCCTTCGGTCCTGTCGCTGGCCTGTCTGCAGCCTCCGACTACGGTGAGTCGTACGCGAATGATGGTGTTTCGTACATGCCCGCGAGCTCTAGGTAAAGCATTTGTCGGCGTTCTGCTACAGTCTTGCAGTTTTTTTAACGAGTTTTTACACGGCAGTGCAGCTATGCGGTAGTCACAATTACTGACGCGGCGTAATCACGCGACAGTCTCCGGGCGAAGGCATGTGGAGACTGCATAAATGCGTCGATCCCGTTTCTTCGCGCTTGAAACAACCGTTGCATACCTGCTGCTGTGCACCGATCGTTCGCCGGTTGCTGTTGTCTTCGGGGTGCACTGGGGTATTGGGACGTACGCGGCGACTTACAGATGATGTGAAACTATTTGTGAGTCGAGATTCACGAAAGTTTGTAATTTGCTTTTTTTTTTTTTTTTTTTTGAAATTCTTCGTTTGTGGTCTAGTTTGTTTGGGCAGTAGCAGGCATTTTGGTGTGGTGCGCCAGCGTGAACGCGCTGGTTTATGATCAGGAGGTTTTATTGCCTTCCTCGCAGCTTCAGCAGATAGAGTGGCTGGGCCCATAGAAACGGTCGTGCTTGTGTCAAAAAACTGTCGTAAGGTATTTATCTATGCGGCCCATACGTGGTGCTGCAGTGCAAGAGGTCAGCTTCTTTACAGTGTCGACGAAGTGCTAAAGAAGGGGAGTTGCTGGCTAGCTGAGAGATAGTATAAATGTAAACTGGCCCAGTGCGAAATGAGCCCCGGAGTGAAACGAGCCTACTGCTCAGCATAAAATTGCTACAAGATACGGGCGTATACCCGCACGAATTTATTGTGCTTGTATGCTCACACGTTCCACTGTCGAGTACTCACATCGGTGCATGCAGCAATGAGGGTGACTTTTCGGCTATCATAGGTTCTTGCCCATGAGAGTATCTGCCCTTTTACTACGAAAATAACTGCATTGGTAGAACTCGCTGAGCTTATTTATATAGATTTAACACTTCAGATGCATGTCGATACCGCAGAGTTCCCTAATATATATCTTTTGCTTGCTCCAACAGCGTCATCACTTTGAGAAAACTGGGAATGATAGCAGAAACAATGCCTCCATAAATAGTGGGCAGTGCTTGGCTTCAAGCTGCTGTCAAGGCCATTGACAACTTATTTGAAAACAAAGCAATAATTAACCTGAGGTGGTACGTTTTGTTGAGGAGAGTGAGGCACCGTTGCATGTACAGCCTTTGTCAAAAGTGTAGAGCCCGGGGGGTCCGCTTCTGAGCCGAATAGTGGCACTGATGTAGAATTAGTTGAGGCCACTGAAGGGGGCAGGACAAAAAATCTTCTTGCCATCAACAAAGTTGGAATACCGGAAATTCATTACAAGCCGCAGGAACTGGCCCAGAAGCAGACCCCCTGGGCTCTACACTTTTGACAAAGACTGTACCTCGTAATCCTGTCAAAGAGCTTGGCAGTTGCTGCTATAAGCACTCTTGATTACAATTCCATGCAAGCCGCAGCATATTCCGCACTTACTGCACACGTGATTTAACTTAGTCTCTTTGTTTGCTATTTCAGTGTTTTGCAAGTGTGCTAAATATTTGTATTTGTGCTAGCATTGACTGCCAGTCTCGTTATTGCCTTTTTCCTTCTGCGGCAGGCACTCTCACTTGCTTTACTCAAATCAAATTCTACTGTGAGTGAGTTTGCTGAATCTATGCAAACTAAATGTAATTGCTGTATTACTCTCATTTATTTACATTTACAGAGGCAAGGCATACTCGGGGCCGACGTACGAGTTTCCTCCACCAGTTGGATTCCGCCGCTACCTCGGTAGTGCAGTGAGCTGTAACTGGTGTGACCAAATGGACACTCTCACTCCTACTGGTTTAGAGCGTGCTCCTAGTTAAGTTTAAAATATCTTGCTTGCAATGTATTTAATCTTGTTGTGGAATATTGTCACCCTTGCATTTGCTGATATGTTATTATTTGGAAAGCATTCAGAGTGATTTTGGACGCATGATTTGCAGTGGCGGGAGGTGGAGAAGCACAAATGTGTGACTGCAATTTTTTGCCTCTCTAGTTTTCAGCTTTTAGAATTAAAGCAACAGATTGATATGTGAACAGGCCTGGCATGGATTAAAGAGTTTGTCATATACAACAACACTTGACCCTTGCGGGGGTAACACAGCTGTGTTTATCTGAGCAAAAGTTCACTGTATGTGATGGTGTCCGAAACATGGCATTGTCTTAAGTAACTTGGCATGGAATCGGCCACTTCTTGCACTCTCTTGACAGCATCTATTGTAATGTGTGCTAGGCGACATGCCTTCGGATCTGTTGTATGTCTGCAGCAGTTGCCTTGATGTATCAAGATGGGGTGGTTGTTGCGAGTTGGAAATTCCTATTCTCCCGACTACACCAATAAAATGTAGTGAAGCCAAATACCAGGAACCAATGTGTTACGTGGTTCATTGTGAAGGCTTGCCATTCTCGTAACTTTGCCAAATTGCTAGAAACATTATTTTTAAGCCCGGTCTTCTTTTGCTCATAGCACAACTCATTTCGTGCATTTGTCAACGTTTTGTGGTTTATGGTTGGCACATTTTGCAGAGGGTGACAAAATTTGAGCTGGTGTGCCACGAAGGTTAAATATCTGTTTATTGAACTCTTCTCGGGAAGCTACATGCAAATACTGCCTAATGTGGCTGTGAGGGCTTCGCACTTGATTGATGTACCGGTGCATTACTTGTGGCAGCTGGTCTACATTGTACAGGACTGCCACTTTGAGAAGCACCAGCACTGCTATGAAGCAGATTCACAGCATTGTTCCTGGTGGAGGCAAACCACTGTAGATGTCCTCATTCCAGTGCAGCTTCAGCCAGTGAAGTTTCACAATGCCCGTGTTGGACAAACAAGAGGCCTATGAACTTAAGCATTTCACTTAGTCATTTCTTCCAAACATCCGTCAAAACAAGCAACCTGTTGGTTTCCCCAAAATCCCTGCACAATCATATTTATTTTTATTTTTACAAATAGTTTGTATCATAAGCTGGAGAGCCTTCACTCAAGTATACACTAGGTTCCTATCTACGTGAAAACTACACGCTTGTGTGCCAGTGTCAGCAGATCGCTGCTAACGATTGTGGAAACCCTCCTAAACAGAGATAAAACTGAGAACATGCAGCGATCATGTGTACATACTCAAAAGCAAGTGGGTACGGAAACTATGTGCACCATTGGCCACTAGTTGGCATTACAGGTGGTTGCAGTACCTGAATCGCTAAAAGCTGAAATCGGAGCGTCTTCTGACAGACTCTTCTGGCTTCTTTGCTGCTAGTGCGATAAAAAAAAATCTGTAGCTGAAGTTGCTGAATCACACAATTTCAGTGTTTTTTGTTGTGCGGCCTGACACGAACATTTCTCTATCTAAGGTGCCACCATTCTTCAGATACAGATCGCTTGTGTGTCACCACTTGGTGCGATGTTACTCTGTGTCACCAGGGGTAGAGACAGACAATTGGAGGAGGAGGATACGCTACAACAGGACATGTATTTGCAGACTAACAGGAAAAATAACGAGGCCTTAGGAAAGCTAAAGAATACGGTAAACGCTGCCATGAGGCTCACTGAAAGAACCTCCAATCTAAAGAGAGGATTGCAGGAAAAGGAGTCAAGTCATTTGGTACAGGCATTCGTGATCAGTAGAACAGTCTATGCGACGCCTTGTATGAATATGGACGTGACTGAGGAAAACAAGGTGGACGCTATGATTAGGCTGGCGTATAAGGCGGCCCTTGGGTTACCTAACATTGCTTCTACCGAAAGTCTGTGGGATTCATCATCATCAGCCTGACTATACCCATTGCAGGGCGAAGGCCTCTCCCATATTTCTCCACTTAACCCGGTTCTGTGCTAGTTGCATCCGCTTCACCCCTGCGAACTTCTTAATCCGCCCATCTAACTTTCTGCCGCCCCCTGCTACGCTTTCCTTCCCTTGGAATCCAGTTTGTTACTCTCAGTGACCATTGGTTATCCTCTCTTCGCACTACATGTCCGGCCCATGTCCATTTCTTCTTCTTAATTTCCACTAGAATGTCGGTAACTTGAGTTATTTCTCTGACCCACTGTGCACGCTTCCTGTCTCTTAATGTTACCTCTACCATTTTTCGTTCCATAGCTCTCTGGGTTGTCCTCAACTTAAGTAGAACTCTCTTGGTTAGCCTCCACGTTTCAGCCCCATAGGCGAGTAATGGTAAGATGCAACTGTTGTATACTTTCCTCTTGAGCGATACCGGTAAGCTGCTAGTCATAATCTGCGAGTGCTTGCCAAATGCGCTCCATCCCAATCTTATTCTTCTTGTTATTTCCTTTTCATAGTCCGGATCTGCGGTTACTACCTGTCCTAAGTAGACATATTCGCCTACTACTTCCAGTATTTCGCTACCTAATGTAAACTGCTGTTCCTTCCCGAGGCTGTTGAACATTACCTTAGTCTTCTGCATATTGATTTTCAAGCCTACCTTTCTACTTTTCCTGTCTAGGTCATCAATCATTATTTGCAGTTCATCCCCCGAGTTGCTTAGCAAGGCAATGTCATCAGCAAATCGCAGATTACTGAGGTATTCTCCATCTACCCTTATCCCTCACTGCTCCCATTCCAATTCTCTGAATACTTCCTCTAAGCAAGCTGTGAATAGTACTGGGGAGACTGGATGCCTGGCAAGGTTAGCTTCATATATGCGTGAATCGCACGGTGAAGTCATCGGTCATGACCGGACATGATGTCATGTGGTGACCTCAGTTCTGGTTATTAGACATGACTGGATGTGACGTCATGATGATGTCACATCCGGTCATAGTGACATTACTGCGAACACATTAAGCTGCGCACAATAGATGAAACAACCTCCAGCTTATATCCCTGTCACACGGCCGACTCGGAACTACCTTGAACTTCCTTGGTCTAAAGGAGCGCAAGGGAGTCGCAGGGAGTTTCGCCTTAAAGGAGTTGTCCCCGTGTCACACGGCTTGCAACGAGCTTCTCAGAGCAGCCAACAGGGGGCCATTAGGCGCTGTTTATTTTGCACAAAGATATAAAAAATAATGTCCAAAACAAACTGAAATATTTTTTATACTACTATTTTCCTCGCAAAATGCAATTAGCTTTAGTCATATCAATATAAAAGAACACACATTTGCTGAAAACAACGACCATGCTCTAAACATAGCCATTTTTTCCGCTCTGCTGGACACCATGCGCGGCGTTGTGCAATACGTGGTGCAGTCGCGACAATTAAACGCAACTAACCGAGTTAGAATACAATTTTATGCAATAAAAACTAATATATTTAGGAGTAAAAATTACATTATTGAAGAAATATGTTATTTAATGACTCGGAAGCAAAGCACATTGGAAACGAGAGTACTCCCTTCGCCCATCAATGGAGATCGTCGATCTCCTTTGCTTCAAAACTCCATTTAACTTCCTTCCATAATGGACTGCCGTGTGACACGGCACGTATCTCCCTCGAGGTAATGGCTACCTTGGTTGAAGGGAGTTGAAAGGAGTTCAGCCGTGTCCGTGTGACAGAGGTATTAAACAGCATCACTGTTGAAAGTGGCCGTTGAGCAGTCTAGTTGAAGATTTGGGCGGCTGTATGCGAGCAAGGAACTGAGTGCTGTGATTTAACTTCCCAAAATAAATGCCACGGAGTGGCACTTTTTTCTTAATACAGGTCATACGTTTACTAGAACCACCTTACTCTGTATTTTACAGCTGTAAATGCTGCAAAAAGCAAATTTTCTAAATTTAAGAATTTTATTCTGGCATGGCTTATATTCTCTAATCTCCAAAACAATTTTCTTGGGTTCCTTTACTTCTGGAAAACTTGGGATATTGTTGGAACAACTACGATGAGAACAGCAAATTTTACAAATTTGAAATTTAAGTGTATGAGAACATGCAAGATGGCGACCATGGCACAAACTTTTTTTTTTCCGCCTAAGACAAGCTGAGGTAATGTTTGTCGTAGTAGCCCAATACAGTCCTTTTCTGAACTGATGGCGGTCAAGCGTAAAAATTGCGTCAAATGGCATGATATGGGCCTGTGTGCAGGCTTCACACAACTCGTACTCTCAGGCAAGTCCAGTAAAAGAATCTGACTGCTGAGCTGCTACCCGGCACAACAGAACCCAGAATGCAACCTAATCCTACGTTAGCCTGAATTCTTAATATTTTTGAGACAAAGCATTCATAGAAGGTTGAAAAAACTCGTACATGCAGAATGCGATCAAAAAAATCTGGAACAAGTTTCATGACACGCATGCCATTTTTCACAGCATATCACACAACTTGGAAGAAAGTCGACAACTTCACTTTGAAAGCAAATTTTTGTGAAAATGTACAACACCACTGGGAAGGAAAACAATTGAAGCAGTTGAAACAAAAAAATTTGATAGCGTATGTGCCAGTGAACCCTCAGTGTCTATTAAAAAAGTGAAATCAATGATCTTCGACACTAGTAGAACCTGAATAGCGCTGTGTGATAAGGCTGTCCACAAGTGGCAATAAGCAAAGTTAAAATCAAAACAAAACAAAACTTGACAGAACTTGCACCAATATCACTGCTATGCTAAAATAAAATACACAGACACCATATAACCACTGTTCACAATACAAGTTCTACAAACCTGATGCAAATTTTTATATCATAGCTGTAACGATACTAGCACAGCCTGATAATTACAGTACACCTAAACAATCACTCTACCTGCCTCTATGCATATATTGTATGCATATAGGCACTATGCACATATTGTACTTGACTACAAAGTTCAGCATGGTAGTTAACAACCATGCACATGAAACAGCTCGGGTATTGAAAAGCCTCTTCCAATCTTGTTCAAAACCAATATATTCTGATCAAATCAACATGCAAAATGTAAATCTTTCGTAAAAAATTTCATTTTGCACACAAAAACAAAGGTAGCTTTACTGCACATACTGTAGCACGAGTTGAATGCTACGGGCAAATTTTCATAGTGCTGCAGGGTTTTTATGTGTTTATTATATGAACGATGCAAAAAATAAAACATCGGTGAACTCCATAAAAGGTGCCACATTAGAACAAAAATTAGCAGTGCTATGCCTAGATAATTCCACTGCAAGAATGCATCTGTGCTGACTCATGTTCTATTGCCATAAACAAAGTACAGCATGTGAGGAATACAAGGGATGAAGGTTCGATTCCCAGTGGAGACAGTATTTATTTATTTTATTTACCCCACTAATCACACATGTGCTCTGTGCTGTCGTACAGTACAGCAAGTAACAGCATATGGTACCTGTAGTAAGACATAGTTCATGCTGGTTACATCGGCTGTCATGCAAAGATGTAATCAATGCAATTAACACTTTTTGTAGTGGCTTGAAATTGTTGACGACTGCGACCCCGAGCAGTTCGCACCTGAACACTGGCAACCACTGTGATTTCGTAGTATCGATGACAGTCGCCGCAGATGATGAGGGGAATGTCTGGTGCCCTCACAATGCATCAGCCATCTCGCAGATAAGTGCTGCCATTCAGCGCCACCATTGCAATTCTTGTTTAAATGGCTATGGGTTGTACAAACTGGAAACTCTAGCAGACTAACAATCTTGTGCATTCACAATGCCGTAATAACAACATTGTGTGGGTAGTAATTTAGAAAAAATAAATACATTCACAGTTAAAACTGGTTCACTGGACAATATTTTGTAAGTAATAATTCAACAATACTGCACAAGAATTTTCAAAACTCCTCTGAGCCTTACTAGGGCACCTATGAATGTTGTGCAGCCTTGGTGGATGGAACCGTGACAGATTATTGTAGATGAAAATGTAGCCATTAAATACTGTCCTTTTTAAAATGCGTGATAGAGCGTTACACTGCAGTGCACAGGTGTAGAACATAAAAACATGGCTGCAGCTGCGAGCTATCAGGTGGCTGTCGCACATACTCCATGATAGTAAATCAGGTATAGGTATTTTCCATGGGGCAGGTAGCTAGTAGCAGGCTAGGCAGGCAAACAGGGTTCGTTCATGGCTCTGGTCCACCAACAACGTGACAGTGCTGCAAGTCATCTATACTTGGGCAGATTACCTAACATGCAGACAACTACTGTAAAGTCAAACACTGAACTTACAAAAAAATTAAGTTGATAAATGAAATGTACTGCCTTTGGATCTGAGCAAGAATGAGAACAGAGGCAAGCCATTTGGCAAGCGT
Source organism: Amblyomma maculatum (assembly GCF_055883805.1). Classification (NCBI taxonomy): domain Eukaryota; kingdom Metazoa; phylum Arthropoda; class Arachnida; order Ixodida; family Ixodidae; genus Amblyomma; species Amblyomma maculatum. The sequence continues at coordinate 59,209,737 of NC_139351.1, read as the reverse complement.
TTTGATGCATTCCCTAAAGCCACATCTCTATGCTGTTCTGACCAGTTTATTTGTTTTACAAGAATACACTAGGAAAGAACCAAGCGATCGCACATTACATCTACGTTGTGCACTACAGTTATAAAAATAAAAATCATAGCTAACGAGTACGTGACCCCGTTCGGTAATGCAGTACATTTACTTTGCTGTACAGCGTACCACTCGTCTCGGGACTGACGGACAGCGTGTCAGGCCCTTATCATTTGCCAAAAAAAAGTGAAGCTTAATTTCTAGTAAATCAACATTACACACTATTAAGAAGGGGTCAACACACTTGAAACACAGTTCTATATTCAGCTAGTCTGCAAACTATTACCACAGTCATCATACATAAAAGCAATAACAGGCGCATACATGCAGCATGTGCTGAAAAGGCGCGTCCGATGCAAGTGCAAAACTGACGTTGGCCTCGATGATCTTACGACTGCTAGGGAAAGCTACATGCCTCACAATAACACTAAAAATTAATTCAAAGCATTTCTGACACAAACGTAAGCCTTCGATGTCTCTGTAGTCACAATGCCTAAACACTTTCAACGGAGCGCTTTATTTAGTTCTGCGCAGGCAAGCAGAACTTCTCTCAGACAACCTCAAGTGCAGCAAGAAAGTAACCTTGCTGCAATGTTCACAGTTAAAGGGCAACTCCGGGGGTTTTTTGACATTCGAATATTGTAATAAAAATTTTACTGTAGATTCTCCATTCCGTCCTGACGCATTCTACAAAATTTGGGCGCCGTACGATAATCCGTTCGCGCGCAACACGACTTTAAAATATGCTGTTTTCATGGCTTAAATTGAGACTATTTCTGCCGGCAACACTGAGTTTCTGACGTCACAAACAGTATACCGGCGTTACTGTCCACTTCCCGCATGATTATGAAATTTTGAGGCTTATATTGAACTACCTCAGACATTTTATGCATTGCTTCATGATTTCCATGCTTTATTTTCACCATCCAACGCACGTACGAGTGTTTCTCTAATACTGAGTGTGACGTCACCATTTCGTCACCTGGGACGTCATTTCTGGCCGTGAAAGCAGTTTCGGTTTCGATTTGCTGTTCTTTCTTTTTAAAAATACTTCTAATTGGAATTTCGAAAAACGGCTTTTATGTTCGAGTCAGGACGTGCCGAGGATTTTAATTCAACCAAAAACACAGAATGATGGAAAAACCACCGGAGTTGACCTTTAAACGTCCCGAAACAAATCGTTCCCAGCTAATTTCACACAGCGATTCGCGGAAGAATCGCGGTTCTAGCGCAGGCACCATGCTTACCAACATGGCACTCGAGTACGTTAATGTTCCACAAATCAATATATTAACTCATTTCCTTCCAAAGAGCAATCAGCTGGCTTTCTATTCGACTTACCAAAGTGATGCTCACCGTGCGAAGTGCGTCGCCTGTGCTGTATAAACACAGAACACAGCCATTTTATGGTTCGTTGGCATTAGCAACAAATAGATAAAGCGCAACACAGGCTCCGTAAGCACTGGAAGGAGAATAACCAGAGTCAATAACGCGTCAAACATTTTTTTAAAACGTTTCATGTAACGCGCCGCAACTCAAATAATTAAGCGGAGGGGTCGATGATGATGATAATGGCGCACGCACCATCGTATCTGAAATTGTTGCAAATGAAACTATACAGTTTCAGTTAAACAAAGGAGGTGGTGACCCATAAACTACAAGTGCGAATTTTAATTATCTAAAGGTTTCCTTTTACTGAATTAATTTTTGTTGGTATTGGACGTTTTCGCCACCTGCAGCGCTGTCACTCAACCGTTGCAAGGGCGCGCCATTTGAACCGGCTGGTTGTACGGTGCTCGCACAAGTCTCTGCTGTTCTCTCGAGTTCTCTCTTCTCAGTTCAGCTCTCTCTGCAAGCCTCCCAGAGGCTGTATGACTCATTTATCTCGCCACAAGTAACTTTTAAACCACAGTTCAGCAATGCGACACTAGAGCCTTTCAATGAAGGACTACACTTATTCCTAGTCTGGCATTTATTTCCTTCGCGCATTTTCACTCTGTCCATTCATAACAAAAAACTTGGAAGAAAAATCAAGTGGCTAAGTGGCTTCCCACAGTGCAGTTACATATCTACAGTTATTTCATAAATTGGCAACAGAGTTTTGATTCATCATCACTGCCTGCATTAGGTATGCTGAAGGGAATTAATGGTCTGCAATCATCGCTGCTTCAAGCGTTAGCTGCAGCCGCCAACCTTGGCTCATTTGCCGACATTATCTCTTCATCCCAGTGTCTGGTATCCCTTGCTTGTTTCACTCCCTCGAAACCTAATCGATTAGCTGAAAAGCCCTATTTCCTGGATTACATGTCCCACTCTAATGCTTCTTTTCAGTTTTCTGCATCTTCATACTCAAAGATGTGCACCATGTGCTGCAATCTCAACTGCAGTACTCTGCTGCAAGATGCCCAGCACTCTGTGTCATATGGTATGGTGTTGCGGCAGCATAGAAGTACCACCCACACAAACCATCAGATGAGGACCTGCTTATGCCCTCACCTTTTTGGACCAAGGACGCCACCTGTCCAGGGCAAATAGGGCCTGCTCATTTCAATAATAGCCGATTACTACTTCCTTGTTATGATTACCTTGAAACTGTACTTTAATCCACATCTGTGTTTGTGAAGGTTTTCCAAATTATTTTACTTTCTATAACCTGCTGCACTGTCCTTTGCTTAGGTATTTTAAACTAATGCTTTAATATCCACTTTTCAGCCTTTCAAATGATCACATGATAGCAAGCTGCATTTTATTACATTATATGTACAGCACCTTCCAAATTTACTTTCACCTCTTTTTGCTCTTGGGGAAATGTTTCTCATGGTTCAGATTCAGAGTGACTACCTGGCTTAAAAACATTACTCCCTTCCTACGTCCGAAACCTTCCTACCTATGTGCAGCAGTGACTTTGTGGCTATGCATTCAACTGCTAATCCTAAGGTTTTAAGATTAAATACATGGCTACATTTTGGCAGAGGCAAGATGTAATGACACCTGTGGGCTACACAATGTCAGTGCATATAAAAAGGACACCAAGCAGTCAAAATTAATTAGCTCTTTCCCATGCTTGCCGTCTTTCATAGACCGCATTAGGTTTTGGCATTCCCGATCCCTGTGTGCCATGTCAATACCTCTACCTGTTGTAAAGTTGCTCTCATCACAAAGGGTTGAAAAATAAACTTTCATCTTGTAGTTTCTTTAGGTCCTTGAGCATGTGCTGTTATTGAGGCAGTGGGCAATATTTGGCTGGGGCCTTAGACATGCAATAGCCCAAACCAGATTCGAAATCGAGGAAACAGTTTAGCTGAAACAAATGTCGATTTCAGTCTCATCGACATCAACTGCAATGCCCGTTCTCTTTTTCTACAGGAATATAATGTAGACATGATGCAATGCTGTTCTCCAAAATGTTTTCTGATTGTCATGGCTACTACAGTTCAAAATAATGAGACCAAAGAGCACGACACACAAGGAATGCTTATTTGCAATGGAAGCATTTTATTGCAAGCTATGAAGTAAATACATTTGTCGTGAAGAACAAGCAAAAGATAGCAAGAAACCATCAAAACAAAATTTAAAACCCCATCTAGAAAAGCAAAAATCTAATGCCATGTTTTCATGGAAAGCAGCCTTTTTTAAAAAAGGCTGCTCTTTGAAGATACTCACAAAATTATTTCAGCATAAATGCTCATTTGCTACAATCCTCTTTTTTTCCAACTAGACACAAAGTCTACAAGACCTTGTGTAAAAAATGTCACCAACCAGTACGCAGCTGCCATGCCATCAGCGAAACCATGCGCCCAACTGCTCATTGCACACCGGCCAAAACTCTGCACTGCCTTTGGGCAAGTGGAAAACAGCTGCAAAGCATCTTAAAACCCATCCACCTTTTGTTTCTATTTTAAGGTGCTATCATTTCTCCTGCTTCAATCATTCCTTTCGTTTTCAAGTGCGATTCCATAAACTGAACTTGTTTATGAACCACCCCAGATTCGAAAATGTGTTCAAACCTGCTGTCTATGAGGCAGCACCTTCAGAATGCGCGATGGCCAAAAATACTTTTGCAGCAGACTCGTTAATAACAGAGCTACAACCATCAAAACCGGTATGTTTCTCTCCTTCCCTTCCATCACCAAAGAGTCTCTCCCTCCTCCCTGGTTGACTAGCCTCCACAAGAGAATATGCGTAGGGCTGGTACATGTAGGCTCCCTAAATACGCGAAATGTGGAGCGCCATCTCTTAGTGCTTTGAGAAACTATGCCCGCCATGTTGGTTTGGTCAACAAAATGAAAACGCTGGCTTGCCCTGTGCTGGGTAAAAACAGCTACGAGAACGCATCAAATGCAGTCATTATGGCCCCGACTTTTACAGGCATTATTTTTTTTTTCTTGCTGGTTGGTTTGTGGGGTTTAACGTCCAAAAACGACTCAGGTATGAAAGATGCCATAGTGAAGGTCCCCAACGATTCCGACCACCTGGAGTTCTTTCTTTAAGGTGCACTGACATTGCACAAACACGGGTGCCTTGCTTTTTGCCTTCCATCAAAAAGCTACCGCCGCAGCTTTTTTTTTTCTTGCTTTCTGCTACCCAAGCACCACCAGTGACCTTCGGCTCATCCAGCTACAATGCCAATAAGGAGGAGGAGTGGGAGAGGCTGAGCTCAATGGGTGGCCGAAGCATAGGTGCGGGGCGTCTGGCCTTTCTTAGGAAACCAAGCCCGTGCATGTATGGATGTTCTGTGTTTTCTGTATTCATGGTTATGCATGGTGTACCATGGCTGGATTCGAGTGGCGACGGTGCGCTCTTTACGACCTATGCATGGAGGGTGCTTCCTGTCTGCTACAGCTGCGAAATCGTGGCACTGTGTGGCATTGACGCGTCTACTCAGTGATGCCGTCATTTGGTGTGAAACAAGCTGGAAAAAAAAAAAAAAAGCGGAGGCTGGCCAAGCCTGCGGCTGCAAGCCTGCACTTTCACCCGGTTGTGATTCTTGCCAACGAGATGTCATGAACTTGAGCGTTCAGAGCGACCTGCAGTGATTTTTGCCGCTGTACCGAGAGTTATAGATGATAGGTGTGCCGGCCGTGAGCCATCCTTACAGGCTCTGGCTGTGTATCAGCATCTTGCCGAAGAGCCAAAACCAGGGAAAAACTCGCATAAAATATAGCTAAATTATTGGAACAGAGTTCTCCATCACTCGGAAACTGATGAAAGGAAACACCGCAAGTTTTTCAAACTTGCAGGCGTGGGCACGTCGTTCAGAGGAAATAAAGTTCAAATGCGTGGCAGAAAGCATACGTATGGGTCCGGACCGAAGGAAATACCAAAAGCACACTGCGGCCGAGAAGCTCAACTATTGTCATGAAGTTAGCTTCGTTACAAACTAGCCGCAGAGCTTAGCAACATAGGTGGCAGGCAAAGACAAGGGTCGGAAGGCTTTCCTACTATCCTTATATGAGGATGGTGATGAATGTCTCCTGTTATTTCGAGGTGATGTTGCGCACACCTCAGAACAGGAAAAGCAGTTACAGTGAATGCGCTGTTCAAAGTGCACAAAAAGTGCAATAAGAGCAGGTTACCTTTTTTTTTTAATTTGCACTAACAACTTAAAACAGGTCAACGACCAGCCTGACTTGCAGACACGTGAAGGCGCCCGAACTTTTGGTACATGTGCAGAAGCAGACAGAAATGTGCCCAAAAGCGAAAAGATGCCGTCACACTGGCATATCATTTGAAACAATGCATGTAGGCAAAACAGGTACTCCTCCTTGCTCGGCCACTAATTTTAACAGGCCTGGCAGAACAGGCCAGAGAGGCCAAAAATGTTCATGTGATAAATTCTGTGCTTCTGTAGCCATGTCAATGCATTTTTGACAGTTCCCCTCATATCATGAAGGAAACAAAGTTACAGCAGGAAGAAAAAAATCAGCTTTTGTGCAGCATAATGGGACTGACCTTACAATAGTATGCTGCTACTTGCCTTACTGCAGACTGATAACCCAAATCACTGTTGTATTCAGATGGTAATTAGCACATGTTGCGCACTGTAAGAAATAAGACAAAGTAAGTATTACTACGATCAAAATGTGCTAAATAATACTGTTGCCTGAGCCTACACTGCACCGCTTTTGCGCACACAAAACTGAGACTACATAATTTCTCTAAGTATTTCGCTCACTCCGTAAACTGAACACTTGAACGCTTGAAGGCGCGAACGCAGGTGCACACCGGGCGCCGCCACAGAAGCGAGTGGCCAGGGTTGGGTAAATCCTGCACTAACTTCATGGGGAAGAGAGCACTGCTTGCCTAGAAGAGCTGCCATTATATCTGCAGCGAATGCGCAGGCTGTATGAAAGTGCGCGCCGCTGCCACTTGAGTCCAGCCGTTGGTGTATGAATAGCACAGTGCACAGAACACGCTGAAGCATGCATAGACAAGGGCAAGAAACTAAAAGCATTCTTTCTTGTGTGAGTGTATGCATGAGTGAAAACGAAATGCAAGACAAAAAAGTGCGTGACATCAGCAGACCAAGTGACACCCCTCGCCCATCAGTCAGAGAGAAACCAATGGATGCAGTATCTGTTGGTACCTCATCGACAAAGTTTGATGGCCAGCGCAAAGGATGAGGAGGTTTGGCTGTTTTAAAAGGACCATGAGAGCTTTGGTTTGCATTTTGTTGCTTTCCAGTGTGTGCATCGCTGCAGTATTTCGCAGAGACCATGTCCAACGCCTTATCGGGCTTGGTTAAAATGTCAGCCTGGTCAGTAGCCCTTGAATATGTTAGCTCTCTTAAATGAACAATCTGAAATAAGCAAGGACATAAGTTGTGCTGGCCATATTGTGGACTACTTTCAAGACAATGTGTGTAATGCCAAATAATCTGAGAAGTTGAATAAACCGTTCGGGGTGCCCTGTTTTGTTTTCTAAATATGCATTGTAATACCATTTAACACAGCTCGGCCACCCAACTTGTACACACCAGCTAACACGAAGCTTTTGCTGCACTACACTAATTCCTCTGTCACACAAACACTTCCGATCCTCATTGAACTCAATCTGCATTCAGGCTTTCAAGAAGGATTGAAGCATCCGGTGCTACACGGGCATTTTCAGCCAGCATTGAGAAATTTCCTACGTGGTCCGTCGTCTGCTGTCAGTCGCAATGAGTCTCAAAAGGAAATTTAAGATTGGGGTAATGATTGCACGATTTCAGTGTACACAGCAGCATTCCGCTTTGGGCGCCTCAGGTCATCTAACCTATCTTCCCAGCGGTCAAGTGCTACAGTGCAGTTTCTCTTCCGCTCCACAGTTTCCACACTGACGCAGTCGAAGAGAACGCCACCTTAGCTTCCACTGGCAGTAGACTACGGTGTCAATATTATAAAATTAGCCGTTCTACGAATGTTCTATCATGCCTTTTAATACATTTATGTGTTATTATGTGCAGTTCTATTGCATTTATTCGTTTTCAAGTTTTAGAGCTCATTGATGACGAGGGTGTCAATAACCGCTTTTGAGTGTGCTTGAAATATCGAGAGCGATTGAGGAAGCAACCTTGAGTCAAGCAGGCTCGAGCTCAACTGCACTTGACAGTTGCCGTGTGACAACCTCAATCTACAATGAGTTGAATGTAGATCCAGTTCAATGAGGATCGCAACTGTTCGTATGAGAGCGGTTTAACTCGCATCTTGCAGGAACAAGCAGTCTATATACACCTTTCCAATAAGTGTTACTCGGTGCCACCATATTGTTCGCTCCTCCTCTCTGGACTGCTGCAAACCGGCTCTGCTTCCACTGTGCTAGCACCAAATGCACAAAGCAGTCCAGCAGGTAATATGGTGACACCCCGTGACCACTTATTGGAAAGGTGCACACTACTATGACTATGCTACAGTATGCTAAGGAAGTGAACACACAAAAAAGCCAGGCAATCATGTTACTCTGGTAACGAATGTTTAATTGTGGCTGGCCTTGCATATGGCGGGCAGTAATGCATGTACCCCTGTCTTCGGACAGGACAGCAGGGTTGTAAGCATCTCCAGCAAACACTGTGCGGATGTTCGTTTTTTTATAAAAATTTAGGAGACACTTGAGATCTGTCTTTAAGAGTATAGCATGGTAGCGTCAACAGCTCCCGTCTGCAGCTTCCCTTGTGGATCCTTGACCGCATACATGCACCTTGCTATTTTATAAATGAAGTGTTTAAAGAACTTTGCTGCAACCTACAAAAAAAAAAAAAAAAGAATGTAGGAAGTGCTTAAGAGCTCTAAGATCGCTAAGGCGAACACAACCCGGCACCAGAATTAGAATATGTGACTAATAGGTACGGTGCAGGGAATGCAGCCTTCTAGTTACACACGTCAAATGACAGATCGAATACCACACGCCCATCCTCCGAGGTCCTGTGTATAAGCGCATAAGTGGCCCGAGTATGCATGGGGTTGCCATTAGCCTCTTTGTCACCTCTCCGCGGCGGTTTGCACAGCCAGGATGCCTCCTTTCCTCCTCTCTGCAACGCGGCAACAGAGCACGCACCTGCCAGAGCTCTTCACACGCAAGTTCCAGTATGAAGGACGTTTTTCGATGACAATTTCTGATCACACCTTCTGTACATGACGCACATGAGCCAATTAAAATACAGCTATTTAAATGCCCTCTAAACACGTGAATATTGTGAATATAAGCATAATACATAAGATAAATTCTCAGCACTGGGTAAAATATTCACAAAGTATTGTCAAACATGAATATAAAAAGAAATTGTAATAAAATCTTGAGGATATACAAAAGGCAGAAAAATGCTCATTTCTTAAACTACAGCTTGAAAATGAAGAAGTCTTTTTTTTTTTTGCCTCAACTCCTTCAGCACCATGTAATTTGTTTATTAAATAAAATATTTACACAATCTTGCTATTAGATAATACTAAAATGCAGGTATTTTGATCCTCAATTAAATAAATGCCCATGTTTTTGTTTTGGCTTTATACATAACATAAAAACCTTTTTCTCCAAAATTTGCAGAAAAAATCCAAAAAGTGAAAGAAAAGGGGGCATGAATATCAAAATAAGCCAGCAAGAAAAATAATTCAGAATACTAAAATATGCTACACTGCCTCTTTTATTACTAGTAAAGATATGGTGCACCTATGGGCAGATTTCTTTTTTTCGTAGTGCTGTTCGGAAGCAGTGGTCATTCTTGATTTCCTGCAGCAGTTGTTGAGAGTCTCATGTACCTATTCTCCACATCACACTACAAAATGCAGCGAAGCCCAACTGCCAAGGAAGTAATAATTTACGTTCTGAAGTTCATTTTGAAGGTGTGCTGTTCTCTCAGAAATATAGCTAAGTTGCTGAAAACACCCATTTTTAAGCTCGGCCTTCCTCTACTCATTTTACAGTTTATAGCATTGGCATTTCCAAACCTTTCAGGATTTATGACTGGATTATTTGGTGATATGTTTTCCACAAGGTGGGAGAGTTTGCCATCAAATTTGAAAATCTGCAATAGGAGCTCGGTGTTCAAACTCCACTCGATTTGCTTGAAGAAGTTCCACACTTGAAGTTCTGGAGAAGCCATATCAAGTAGTACCAAGCTTTCATTGCTGCTGAAACCCAGCGAATGGAAACAGAACAGTGAGAACACAAAATGAGCACGTGTAACTGACCAAGAGTGATCAGAGATTGAAACTAAGCTTTTGTTGGCCACTAGCTGAAGTTCGAGGCTGGCATTTGACTGATTCATCATCTGAGCTGAAGTGAGAGCTAGTAAAATTGTCTTCAAGAGACTTCGCTACTGCTCTCATAAAAAGAAAACTATAGTAGAATCAGCAGAATCGTGTGAATGGCGCCAAAGACCTCTTTATTTCGAATAATTTTTTAAATGTCACACTGTGCCAGAAAGAACAAAAAATAAAATAAAAAAATAAACAAGCCGCACACAAACGAAACTATGGTTGTCACAATAGCCCCACTGCGGTAGTGCAGTGGTTAAGATGCTAGATTACTGTGCCGGAGTACCCATGTCCGAACCCGACCGCTGGCGGCTGCTTTCGATGCAAACGAAGTGGCACCCGTGTGCTATGTGATGTCAGCGCGCGTTAAAGATCCCTAGGTGGTCAAAATTACTCCACAGACCTCCACTACAGCACCCATTTCTGTCTTTCCACTTTGACTCCCTCCTCCCTTCTCTTACGACACAGTTCAGGTGCCCACAGAAACAAGTGACAGATTCTGTGCCTTTCCATCCCTGTGAACTAGTTACTATAATTACTTTTGTCATACTATCTGCCTAAATGGGGCTACATGTTCCAAACACGAAAATTTACGTCTGCCAGTGTGTGAGAACCATCATTCATATATGAACGATTGGCTTAAAGCGGTCCTGAAAGGTATAAGCCCTAATCCCTTAATTTGTGCCGGTATTATCTCACACATAATCGTCAGCATACAACCATAATCTACCACATTGTGCCTAAGACCACCCAACATGGGTATAAAGCTCTGTTTTAACCAAGCTGTATGAATGTGGAGTAGCACGTCTGATACTGGATCCAAGGGTCTCGGAGGGTTCTATTCCACCTCACCCTCTCGCCTCAAAGGAGCTGCCTGAGTTAGCAGCTCCAGATAGCGTCGTCCTCTCTTTTCTCGATTCTTAGTCTCTTTTGCGCTTTTCCACAATATGAGCTCCAGCCAGTTCGGCCATATCATGTGGCCTCATGACATCGCAGAACCAGACAACCAATCAGTGCATGGCCATGTCACCTGCCAAAGGCACGGTTGTGATTTTTCTCAAGGGTGACGCCTTTTACGCTACCGCAATAAAGCAACCATTCTACAATAAGTCACTCCTTGTGGAGCACTTTTCACTACTGCTGCTGCATTGTATGATATGGGCAGTTCAAATTATGTCCCTTCTGTAAAGAGCAGTTTGTTTGCACAGCCTCCTATCCGATGTGGATGTAGGCTACAATCCAGCACACAACAGCGGCAGGGCAGACACATTAAAAAACATGGCAGCCCTTACGAAAGCCAGCTGCTCTTTCAGCTGATAGAAAGTCCAAGATTTTCCCAATTCTATTATCTTGTAGGCAATGGACAGTAACCCGATCAGTTTAAGTTTGCAAGTGCTTGACAGCCCCTTTCTTATAGATTATGGTACTGTTAGGATCCTTCCAAGATTTTTATACGCTTGAGGTCATGAGGCACTACACACACAAAGCAAGCAGTTTTTCTAGCACAATCTCCCTACCACTCTTCAAAGATCTGCAGTTGCCTATGCATGGGAAGGAAAGCGTAGCAGGGGACGGCAGAAAGTTAGGTGGGCGGATGAGATTAAGAAGTTCGCAGGGGTCAAGTGGATGCAGCTAGCACAGAACCGGGTTAAGTGGAGAAATATGGGAGAGGCCTTTGCCCTGCAGTGGGTATAATCAGGCTGATGATGATGATCCATACCAGCCGATTTCCGGAACCCTTTACATTGCTTCTAAGGCTTTTTTACTTCCTCCATGACCAGCATGACGTACAAACTGCTCACATTACTGCCCGTCATCCTGACTGCTTCAGGGCAATGTCATCAGCAAATTGCAGATTACTGAGGTATTCTCCATCTACTCTTATCCCTGAAGGCATATCACCTAGCACATAGTACAATAGATGCTGTCAAGAGAGTACAAGAAGTGGCCGATTCCATGCCAAGTTACCTAAGACAATGCCATGTTTTAGACACCATCACACACGGATAACATTTTCTCGGAGAACCACAGCTGTGTTACCTCCACACCGGATCAAGTTTTCTTCTATATGACAAACTCTCCAATAAATTTCAGGCCTGTTCAGGTATTAATCTGTTACTTTAATTCGCAAGGCTAGAAGCTAGACTGGCAAAAAATTGCAGTCACACATTTGTGCTTCCCACCTCCCCCCCTTGCAAATCATGTGTTCCAAACCACCCAGAATGATTTTCAAATAATAGTATATCAGCAACGGTGACAATATTACACAACAAGATTAAATACATTGCAAGCAAGGTGTTTTAAACTTAACTGGGAGCACGCTCTAAACCTGTGGAAGCAGTGAGAGTATCCATTTGGTCACACCAGTCGCAGCTCACTGCACAACTGAGGTGGCGGTGTAATCGAACTGGCGGAGGGAACTCGTTCGTCGCCACCAAGAATTCGTTGCCTCTGCAGATGTAAATAAATGAGAGTAATACTGCAATTACATTTAGTTTGCATAAATTCAGCAAACTCACTCACAATAGAATTTGGTTCGAGTAAAACAAGTGAGAGTGCCTGCTGCAGAAGGAAAAAGGTAGCAACGAGACTGGCTGTCAATGCTAGCACAAATACAAATATTTAGCACACTTACAAAGCACTGAAATAGCAACAAAGAGACTAAGTTAAATCACTTGTGCAGTAAGTGCCCAATATGCTGCGGCTTGCATGGAACTGCAATGGAGAGTGCTTATAGCAGCAACTGCCAAGCTCTTTGACAGGATTACGAGGTACTCGCAATGGTGCCTCATTCTCCCACAAAACATGCCAGCTCAGATTAATTATTGCTCTCTTTTCAAATAAGCTGTCAATGGCCTTGGCAGCAGCTTGAAGCCAAGCACTGCCAACTATTTATGTTGGAGCAGGCAAAAGATATATATATATATATTAGGGAACTCTGCAGTAGCAACATGCATCCAAAGTGTTAAATCTATATAAACAAGCTCAGTGAGTTCCACCAATGCAGTTATTTCGGCAGTAAAAGGACAGATATTGTCACAGGCATGAACTTATGCTGGTTGAGGAGTAATGAAGTCACCATCATTGCTGTATACACCGAAATAAGTGAGTACTTGACAGTGAAAGGTCTGAGCAAATAAGCACATGAATTCGGTCATGTATATAACCATACTTTTGTAGCCATTTCATGCTGTGCAGTAGGCTTGTTGCACTTCGAGGCTCAGTCCGCACAGGGCCTACTTACGTTTAAACTCTCTCAGCTGGCCAGCAACCCCCCTTTTAGCAGTCCGCAGATATTACTCATGTATTGCAGCACTACCACGTATGGTCTGTACAGATGAGTGCCACTTACCTTCCAACAGTTTTCCGAAAGAAGCCCGACATTTTCTATGGGCCGAGCCGCTCCATCGGTTGAAGCTGCGAGGAAGGCAATAAAACCCCGATTATAAACCAGCGCGTTCACGCTGGCGCACGCAAAAATGTCTTATACTGCCCAAACAAATATAAGCGAACTCAGAAATAGTTTTGCGTTATCTTTTAGTCGCCTCATATGTCCCAATACTCCAGTGCATCCGGAAGACAACAGCAACCGGCGACCGATCGGTGCACAGCAGCAGGAATGGAAGTTGTTCCAAGCGCAATGAAACGAGATCGTGGACGCCATTAAGCAGTCTCGTCGTCTCCTCACGCCTTCGCCCGGAGACTGTCGCGCGATAGCGCGATTACGCCACGTCAATAATTGAGGATAACGCATGCTTGCGCTGCCGTGCAAAAACTCGTTAAAGAAGCTGCAAGGAAGGCGATGGCAGAAAGACGACAAATACTTTACTTAGAGTTCGCGGGCATGTATGTACGACTCACCGCAGTCAGTAGGACTGCACCGAGGGCTGCGCCCCTGAATTTAAGGCTATAATCCACGAACTGAATCCGCATTTCACCGAGTTTGCATCTACCGGGATGATGGCCCGCAAACTGCAGCAGACCGACGCATGAAAGACAACCTAGGGTGCCTAGGGCTCGCAAAGCGCAAATGCTCGTTGTCTGAAAAGCGCGCCAGCGTTCCTCAGTGAACATCTGGGTTTGAGGCTTACTTCTAGAAAAAAACAAGCACTAAAAGCTATTTGACGTCACATCCGTCCAGAAGAACAACATATCCTCCTTTCCACTTTGGTCCTGGGCGCGCATGCGCAGTTCACGGAGCCGGCTCTCTGCAAGTTCAGGTCCTCGTAGACGTCTACTTAGACGGCTACGCGAGCAGCCGCCATCTTGAAGCAGTCTCGCGAAGACGGCTTCGCCGAAGTCAACATCGATGCAGACTACTTTGCTGTCTAAACATGGCGGACAGAGCGCGTTTCGCGCTCAGCGAGTCGTGCGTGCGGTTGTTGCAGTAGTTGTACGGTGGTCGTGCTCTTTGCGAACGCCGGAGTATATGCATATGAACGATCTTTCAAACGTGAGTTGTTACGTCAATGTATGCGCTAGCTAGAGGCTAATTTAGCTGTCTTTATGGTCGTGAGATTCATAGCACTGCAGATTCTTTTACCGCGCTTAAGAGGAAAGCTGCGTTGGATGCTGTTGGTCTTTTTTAACTTGACGAGTTTCTTCAGTCGTGATGTTATCGACGAACTCGTCACTTTCTGGGCACCTCGCCGAGAGTCAGGACGGCTGCTGTACGGCGCACGTGTGTGTTTCTGTCTTGCTGTAGTAGCCGTGGCAAACTTCCGCGGATTTTCAGTTAATCTCGGAAAAACGAACCCGCCTGACGATGCCGACTTGTTGCGCATTGATTTTTTTGTGCCTGTACATTATTAAAACGAGTTGTTTTCTTTGGTTTCCTCGTCTAGTGACTACAGACAACAGGTGTAACGGCACAGTTTTTCGTTTGCTGTAGCCGGTTATCACCTTTCGTCCGTAATCCCCTCAAGTTTACAGTATTTTGTATGTTTTCATTCTTACAGCTGTGTGAATGAGACATCTGAGAAGCATGTACACTTCAGCATCAGTAATAAAAAAGGAAAAACGGACTAATGTTCTCTTCCGTCAATTCGTGATAGGGCTCATTGCGTGAGAAGTAGGTCTGCTACAAGTTCACCTATTAATAGTCTATCTACGTTGTGGCGATTACACATGTAATATTGTTGCTGCAAAAAATCGGCGAACCGTTAAAAACGTGATTTTTACCTGTATTGTCATAAATCTTTAAAGAAAACAGCGTTATAATAGTTGTTAAAACGGTTTAGTTCAACCTTTATGCCGCGAGGTGACGCTAGGCGTAAACAGGTAGACGCGACCAGACCTTCTTTATTGGAGTGCTCCGTCGCTTCTGCGCATGCGCCAGCTGAAAGAAGTGAGGAGGAATAACTTCCCGAATGTGACGTAAAACTTGTTTTATATTTTGTTTGTAAATGTCTGCCGCTTCTCGTCGCTGTTTCCAGCGATCGGCCGATAGCTGGTCGCCAGTGTCGCCGGCTCCGTGATCGCTCGCAAGCCGGACTTGGCTGTGGCGATGGTGGCGGACGGGTTTCTTCGCATCGTAGCTTGAATATCGTAGCCGAGTGGCCGTGTGTGGCCGTGTTCCTTTCCACTTGTTATAATACTCCTTGAGCTTCGGCCTCGCGTACTGCTGTTCGTCAAGCGGCATGCTGTGATATTCCCATGCGTTCTCTTAGTTACAGATAGCACCGTCTCCGACCTGTGGACTCTGCGACGCTAGTTCTGCAATGCATGTCAGCCCGCCCTTGTCGATGGAACATGCCTGCAGTATGTTGCAAGTAACTGGTGTGGTCAGCATTCCATGTACTTACTTGCATTTCCCGAAATTTATACGAGTCACTGCCTTTCGATCATCCGGAAGTACGTATACAATTCGGACTGAGGTGTACAGCGCAAGCAGCGCAACACATGGGATGCGAAAAACTCGCCTCCGATCGAGTACTTGAATGGAATCTCGCTGTCATTTTTATCGTTGACCTCGACTTCGACACCACTATTCAGCAGCAGTGGTAAACTTTAATCACCTCGAAATACCAGTATAAAAAGGCCGGTTGGAGCCTGTAATTTGTACGAAATTGCCTCGACTCTATCCTGGATTTCAAGAGGTCAGTTAGTGTATCCGCAGGGCAATTGTTTTGCCATTTTCGTTGCCTTTATCGGATGTACAAACAGGAATTCGGTGTCCAATTGATGCAGGCAGCTTGGCACAGCTAATCTATTATGAAGCTCCGGTGCGATAGCCAGCCCGGGACTAACCGGGAAGGCCAGCTATTCATCACAGCTCTCAAGCGACTCACTGCCCGCCTACTGGGCTAGTCATGCAACCGTGGAACCCAGGTATATTTTCAAGTAAACTTCTGTACTTAGGAGTGCCGGGAGGTAGACTGCCCGCGCAAAGAAAAAATGCTCTCCACATCTCCCGACGCAGTCCTGCCTCTAGTTTTGCTCCTAAAGTTGAAGGCACAGTATTTATCTTCCAGCTGCTCTAGCTCTAGACAGTTCTTGTATCGAATTCCTGTATTTTTAACATTTTTTTTTTGTCTCAGAAAACATCCCACGACGTCCTATTCGATCGATGTTATTTCTACCTGCCCTGTTGTGCTTATCATTGTAGAAAAGCATGTAGACTAGTGTCAAAACAATAAATAAACAGTGCTGCGTCCGTGATTCCATCATTGTCCAGCCATTGCCCTTGCGACTAGTTACAGCATGCACCAAAAACAAAGTTTGCAAAGTAATTATTTCCTCTGCCTTAGGAAAAAACTAGGCCAGCTGTGAAAACTGCAAAGATATGGACTGATATCCCTTCATATTGTTTCACACAATCATGCTAATAATGTGTTGTATTTTCAAAGACCTGCTTGCCAGCGCAAGACGGAACATTTATTGCGGACTGCATATTGGTTGTGTAGTGTCAAAATACACACATGCATCTCGATTTCAGGACACTCAATACCCTCGGGTGGTTAGAAAATACTCCAATTGTCATGATAGCCAACTGCAGCTATGGGATAAAAAAGGTATAGGGACATAAATCATTGCAAGAGTAACAAAACTGCGTAAATTTGCACTGTTAAAAATATTAAACACTACACAGTGAAAGTAGTTTTGCTAGAACAATTGCTGTGACTGACATGGCAAACAGTGCTTGTTGCCTTTAGTGATGTGTTGAGCACAAGGCCTGCATGGAGATTTTAATCCTGTCAGTTAGGCGGAGTTATGTCCTGTTTTTGTTGTGTTATCATACATGCAGGCCAAGGTAATGCCATATGGTCCTCGGTTCCAACACTGCAATTCTGAAAAAGTGACTGCCAACACAGGTCTGATGTACACCGTCCCACTGCTGACCGTGTATGTTCCTAAGTGATGTCCAAGTCTTGGGCAGATACTAATCGACGCAGCTCACAAAGCAACATTCCTGCCAAGGTTGTTGCCTACCATAAAACCCACATGCCATAGCTGCCATTCATGGCAGCCCAGAAGTAATGAAGTGCTGATGAAACACATTTGAGATGTTCAGTGAGTTTACACAAGAGGGAGTTGTTAATATGGTTAATTAGTCATCCAGTGAAATTTACACTGTATTTATTTTGTTAAACAAAGCTCCTTTTGTGAAGTGAAACAAGCTCCTAGTAGCCACAGGCAAAAAGTAGGCAAATGGCTATACATATTGAAATACTTATTGTGAATTGTGTTTTATTGTCAGATTCCTTTGAAGGGACACTAAGGAGGATGGAAAGCAGGTTTCCTGTATTGCTAAGATACAGTGTTCTAATCTTAAAGAGACTACAGGAGTCGCTTTGGGACGTTAAATGATATTCGTGATGACGTTGCCCACCTTCACACAAAGCAACATTCCTGCCAAGGTTGTTGCCTACCATAAAACCCACATGCCATAGCTGCCATTCATGGCAGCCCAGAAGTAATGAAGTGCTGACGAAACACATTTGAGATGTTCAGTGAGTTTACACAAGAGGGAGTTGTTAATATGGTTAATTAGTCATCCAGTGAAATTTACACTGTATTTATTTTGTTAAACAAAGCTCCTTTTGTGAAGTGAAACAAGCTCCTAGTAGCCACAGGCAAAAAGTAGGCAAATGGCTATACATATTGAAATACTTATTGTGAATTGTGTTTTATTGTCAGATTCCTTTGAAGGGACACTAAGGAGGATGGAAAGCAGGTTTCCTGTATTGCTAAGATACAGTGTTCTAATCTTAAAGAGACTACACGAGTCGCTTTGGGACGTTAAATGATATTCGTGATGACGTTGCCCACCTTCACACAAAGCAACAAAGCAACATTCCTGCCAAGGTTGTTGCCTACCATAAAACCCACATGCCATAGCTGCCATTCATGGCAGCCCAGAAGTAATGAAGTGCTGACGAAACGCATTTGAGATGTTCAGTGAGTTTACACAAGAGGGAGTTGTTAATATGGTTAATTAGTCATCCAGTGAAATTTACACTGTATTTATTTTGTTA
This sequence comes from Amblyomma maculatum, assembly GCF_055883805.1. Lineage (NCBI taxonomy): Eukaryota > Metazoa > Arthropoda > Arachnida > Ixodida > Ixodidae > Amblyomma > Amblyomma maculatum. Next base: position 59,191,463 of record NC_139351.1, on the reverse strand, counting down.
AACAAAGCTCCTTTTGTGAAGTGAAACAAGCTCCTAGTAGCCACAGGCAAAAAGTAGGCAAATGGCTATACATATTGAAATACTTATTGTGAATTGTGTTTTATTGTCAGATTCCTTTGAAGGGACACTAAGGAGGATGGAAAGCAGGTTGCCTGTATTGCTAAGATACAGTGTTCTAATCTTAAAGAGACCACACGAGTCGCTTTGGGACATTAAATGATATTCGTGATGACGTCGCCCACCTTGTCCCTTATCGCATACATCTGGTTTTTGCCTATGCCCAATTTCTTCTTTACCGCTTTAAGGCTTTCCCCGTTCTTTACAGCATGTTCAATTTTCTCCATGTTATACTTCCTTATATCAGCCACCTTGCGCTTATTGATTAGTTTTGATATCTCGGCCAATTTGATCTGGTCTGTTCGATTGGAAGCTTTCATACTCTGGTGTTTCTTAATCAAATCTTTCGTCTCTTTAGACAGCATACCGGTATCCTCATACCGGTATTTGTCATATTGATCGTATTTATATGCTGTGAGCAAGAACGTTCTGATACATTCTAGCAATGCAAGGAGGAGAAAGCTGTCTTATTGAAAGGTCAGGACACTGATTGTGGGAAGGTGCTGCTGAGAGGTTTGTGATGAGCAGAGCCTGTTTAATTCATCAGCAAGCCTCACTGCACCATAATTACGATATGACATGAACGGCCAACACTGTTAAGTTGCGCTGACATATTCATGCGTTTTATGCATGCACAATGTCCGTCATTTTTGGTTGCTGAGTGGGCTTACACATATTTTTGATGTGATACCCAAAATGTGCGCTCTTTTTTCTTTTTTTCCTTCTTTCGTGCAGATGTCCGTGCTTAGGCTACACATGACCACCTCTCTTGCATATGCTCTGGTCGACGGCTGGCAGAGATGCTCGTTTAGGTAACTTTTGGGTCGTCGAACATCGGACTTTCACATTTGTATGAATCCACCGTCAACTGGTTAAAGGAGAATGATTCTCTCCTTGCTCCTCCAGGAGAGAAACCTAGCACATCTAATCTGACCCCTACACGCCCTTTTTTTTTGTTGACCAAAGGTGTGGCCGTATATATGAAATAAATAACTGAAGCAACAAATAAATCTGCAATCTGCAAAATATGCTTGCACATTTAATGCCATTACATTTAAAATAGCGAACACATTTCGTGACATTCTGTGAAATGCATGTCTGCTAATTATTGCGATTGCTGTATATGCTGTACCAGTGTACCTGGGCAGCTGTTTTCCCTCTTTGTGGTGAATTTGTCAGTCTTCTGTTGGAGCAAAGATTGTGTTACCTCAGAATATTTTCTTACATCCATCAGTGCATACTTTGCTTGAATGCTTCAGTGCACCCTATTAAAGGGACACTGAGTACAACTCCATTGAGTCATTGGTCTCAGTAAATATTTGATTATTTCTCTCATTATGGCTGTGTTGTCTGGCAGCAATCGTGGCATATAGTATTTATTGGTGAGAAAATTTAAATTGGAAGCCTTTCCCATGAGTCGATTCATGATGACCTTGCTGAAAAGGACGTGTCACTGCCACATTAGAGTGGATCATGACACAATATATCTTGCAGTAATCTGAACCAAAACTTCTGTGTGGAAGCATGCATTTTACTTTATTTATTTATTTATTTATTTATGAATACTGCAATCCCATGCGGGATTTTAGCAGGGTGGGATACATCCTTATAGACAATAACATAGGCAACAACAACAAGAATACAAAGTTCAATAAGAGGCGGAAACAACAAACAAAGTAAGTCATGGCAAAACAGATGGTTGTAATGATTACACAAAACCGGACAGATTAAGGCGTGAACAAAATAAGTTTACAGATGGCTGTGAAACAGTGTCATTGTCTAATTTATTCCATTCGGTGATAGTCCTGGGAAAGAAAGAATATTTGAAGCAGTTATTGCGAGTGGAATAAGGAGCTATTGTTAGGGCGTGTCTTTGTCTTGTGGCATATCCTGTAGAGAAAGAAATTATATGTGACACGTCAACTTTGTAATCACCCTTTATCAACTGAAATAGAAATTTTAGGCGCAGTGCTCTGTTCCTTTCGGTAAGAGAAGGAAGTTTGGCCTTTGCTAAAAGTGTTGTCATTGAGGTGCGCCCAAAGCTATTGTAAATAAAACGGACTGCCCTCTTCTGCAAATTTTCAATCATATTGGTGTGTTTTTGTGTATAGGGATACCAGATAATAGAGGCGTATTCTATGCTTGGAAGGACAATGGTTTTATAAGCCATTAACCGGACAGCGGGTGTGGATAGTTTTAATGCTCGTCTTAGAAAAAAGAGTTTTTGATTAGCATTACTTTCTACGTATTTAATATGATTTGTCCAGCTAAGATCTTTTGAAATCCAAAGACCGAGGTATTTAAACTGCTCAACTTCAGATAGAAAAATATTCCGGGCTGAATACCTGAAATGAAGAGGGTTCCTTTTATGGGTTATTTTCATAAATACTGTTTTCTCAAAATTAACCTCCATTTGCCATTCTTCACACCATGAAACAGCTCTTTGAAATGATTCATTTAGCTTTAACTGATCATTAGCGCTGTTAATTTCAGAATAAATGACGCAATCGTCGGCATACAGGTTAATCTTAACATCAATTTTATTTGTAATATCATTGAGAAAAATCAAGAATAAAAGAGGTCCAATAACAGAGCCTTGCGGCACGCCGGAGTCAACTGAAACCTTAGAAGAACTCTGATTCTTAAAAGAAACATATTGTTGTCTGTTCGAAAGATAGCAAGAGATCCAATTAATGAGCTGTGGGTTTGCTAATATTTTATCTAACTTAAATAGTAACTTTTTATGTGAAACTTTGTCAAAAGCTTTTGCAAAGTCCATAAAGATTGCATCGATTTGTTTACCTGAATTTATTGTAGCTGCGAAATCATGTACGGTAATAGCTAACTGTGTGGACGTGGAAAAACCTCTTCTGAAACCATGTTGAGCGCTTGATAGAATGTTGTTCTTGTCAAGAAATTCAGAAATATGTTTGTGTATTATATGCTCAAGAAGCTTACATGATGTTGAAGTTAATGAAATGGGGCGGTAATTTGTAATTTGATTTTTCTTACCACTCTTATGGAGAGGCTTTATTTTTGCTGTTCTCCAGTCTCTTGGAACTTGACTGTCACACAAAGACTTAGAGAACAAAGCACATAAATACTTTGAAGTCCAGGGGGCATAACGTTTCAGAAATTCATTGGGAATGCCATCTGGCCCGGGTGATTTTTTAACCTCTAGATTTAAAAGTAGATTGAGTATGCCTTGTTCAGTGATGTTAATGTCATGTATTGGTGGATATGAATTATAGAAGTTTGATAGAATGCCATTGTCTTTAGTGAAAACAGACTTGAAATGGGAATTAAAAGCACTTGCAATTTGACAACCATCTTCACATTCAACACCATTAATTTCAAACACTTCATTCGTTCTACATGTAGGTGTAATCAGCCTCCAGAATCTCTCGGGGGACGATGAAATGAAATTGGGAAGTTTTACACCATAGTATTGATGTTTGTCAAAAGCTACTTGTGCCTTTAGCTGAAAAGAAATTTCAGAAATTTTCTTCAGTAGTGCAGGTAGATCCTTAGCAGTACCTTTCTTATGCTTTAAACGCTTAAGTTGCCTTTTCAGTTGCAAAGTCCCACGAGAAATCCAAGGGTTCCGACTTTTCTTTTTCAAAATTTGAGGAACAAAACGATCAATGCAATGGTTTATGAGGCACTTAAATCTTTCCCACAAAACATGAATATCATCGGTGCTGTTCAAAAAGGACTCAAACTCAAAAGATAGCATATCTATTATTGACACATCATCTGCACGCGAGAAATTGGGCACGGATATTTTCATAGGCTGCTTACGTAGAGAGACATCGGAAAGCGTTAATAACACAGCCTGGTGATCTGAAATACCAGGGAGAACTTCACAGGTGCTGTTTGTTCCAATTGCTCCACTTATGAAGAATATATCGAGTATTGATCTCGAGTTAGTTGTTATTCTCGTAAAATTTTCAACGACTTGAAGTAGATCAAACTCAAACGCTATGTCTATCATCATTTCGCCACATTTATCTCCCCGAACATTTTGTGAGAAGGAAAGCCAGTCTACGTATGGCAGGTTAAAATCTCCGGCCAAAATAATCCGATCACCAGGCTTCACATGTTCAATCATATAGTTTCTAAGACCATCTAGTACTTCAGGGGAAGAGTTAGGTGGCCTATAAATAGCACCTATAATATACCTAATGTTGTCATGATAGGCTTTGCAGAATATTCCCTCGACGTTTTGTATGTCGGGCATTCTTGCCATCGTTAGACAGGCTTTGAAAAGGACACCCACCCCACCCCCTTTGCTACCACGATCTTTTCTATGGATATAGTAACCGCGAGGCACAAATTCGCTATCGTAAACGCTTTTGCTTAACCATGTCTCCGTTAATATAGCAATGTTCGGGTCACAGGCTTCCAAGAGTCCTTCTAATTCTGTGCATTTATTAACAACGCTCCTACAGTTCACGTTCAGGATTTTCAGTACGCGAGTGTCACGCATATTCCGTCAAACTGCCATTTTTCTTTACTTTGACTCGCATGCCCTTTACATCATCCCAGTAATAAAGCACACCATTTACACTGAGCTTGTCGTAAACTAGCTTTACTTTTGCTTTATCGCCCCTTTCTTTTTCTGAGCTCTTCCACAGGTTTTTGCGCTTTTCACGAATTCTAAGCGAGAAATCTTCTGAAATAGACTCATTAGAGCCCTTCAGCTTGTGTGCAGCCGCTAATACCGACATCTTTTCACGATGATCGAGGAATTTCAAAATTACAGGTCGGTCTTGATTTGCATCGTTTTTTCGCCCAAGTCGGTGACATCTTTCAATGCTTGATGCTTTTATCTCTAGCTTAGTTTCGAAAAGCACACCCACTGTGTTCAGGAGTTCTTGAGGTGTTTCGGTGCAAGGTTCTTTTATTCCATAAATAATTAGATTATTCCTGCGACTAAAATTTTCCAAGTTATCTATTTTACTTGTTAGGGAAGCTAGTGCAGATTCAATTCCGTTCATATTTTCTTCCATATCTTTTACTTGAGCAGTTACCATACTAAATGCGTTAACCTGTCGTTCCACACCATCGACACGTTCCGTTAAAGAAGAGATTTTATACACTATGTCTTTCTGGGTGGTTTGTATATCCTGGATAGCTAACTGCATTGCGTTTTGACCAGCTAGCAACTGTTCTAGCATTTCTTTTTCACTAGGGCCAGGATTAGATTCTATGTCCCCACAAGCGAACAGGTCAAAAGGAATCGAACGAACACATGTAACAAGGTATTTCACACATGGTGGGCAAGGCAGCAGCAGCAAAAATCTGTTGTCATTACGATAACATTTGACCGGTAAGTACCTACTGACCTGGATCATGAAGCAAAAAGGGTTGCTAAGCATGTTGCCTGCACGGCTGCTGCCAGGCCCACTGGTTCGATGCGGCATCCACGGTTGTTTTATACCCATCGGTGAGCTGTCGTAAGGTGACGTCACTTTAGATTGGTCCCAGGGGGGCGCTACGGTGGTTAAACTTGGCTGTCCATTGATGACGCAGCAGTTGACGGGAGGGGACGGTGATACCATAGGCAAGCGTAGCTTCTCGGTGCAGATAGCGGCAGGATAGCAGGTGCACGTGGAAGACGCCTCCCAGCTGATAAAAGCCACGACCTGGATCATGAAGCAAAAAGGGTTGCTAAGCATGTTGCCTGCACGGCTGCTGCCAGGCCCACTGGTTCGATGCGGCATCCACGGTTGTTTTATACCCATCGGTGAGCTGTCGTAAGGTGACGTCACTTTAGATTGGTCCCAGGGGGGCGCTACGGTGGTTAAACTTGGCTGTCCATTGATGACGCAGCAGTTGACGGGAGGGGACGGTGATACCATAGGCAAGCGTAGCTTCTCGGTGCAGATAGCGGCAGGATAGCAGGTGCACGTGGAAGACGCCTCCCAGCTGATAAAAGCCACGACCTGGATCATGAAGCAAAAAGGGTTGCTAAGCATGTTGCCTGCACGGCTGCTGCCAGGCCCACTGGTTCGATGCGGCATCCACGGTTGTTTTATACCCATCGGTGAGCTGTCGTAAGGTGACGTCACTTTAGATTGGTCCCAGGGGGGCGCTACGGTGGTTAAACTTGGCTGTCCATTGATGACGCAGCAGTTGACGGGAGGGGACGGTGATACCATAGGCAAGCGTAGCTTCTCGGTGCAGATAGCGGCAGGATAGCAGGTGCACGTGGAAGACGCCTCCCAGCTGATAAAAGCCGGCAATGGCAGCATCTTTGTTCTGTTTCTGCTTTCATTTTAAGTGGTCTCTTTAATGGTTTGTGGGGTTTAATGTCCCAAAGCAACACGTGTGGTCTCTTTAAGATTAGAACACTGTATCTTACCGATACAAGAAAACTGCTTTCCATCCTCCTTAGTGTCCCTTCAAAGGAATCCGACAATAAAACACAATTCACAATACGTATTTAAATATGTATTACCATTTGCCTACTTTTTGCCTGTGGCTACTAGGAGCTTGTTTCACTTCACAAAAGGAGCTTTGTTTAACAAAATAAATAGTGTAAATTTCACTGGATGACTAACCATATTAACAACTCCCTCTTGTGTAAACTCACTGAACATCTGAAATGAGTTTCGTCAGCACTTCATTACTTCTGGGCTGCCATGAATGGCAGCTATGGCATGTGGGTTTTATGGTAGGCAACCACCTTGGCAGGAATGTTGCTTTGTGAGCTGCGTCGATTAGTGTCTGCCCAAGACTTGGACATCACTTAGGAACATACACGGTCAGCAGTGGGACGGTGTACATCAGACCTGTGTTGGCAGTCTCTTTTTCAGAATTGCAGTGTTGGAACCAAGGGCCATATGGCATTACCTTGGCCTGCATGTATGATAACACAACAAAAACAAGACATAACTCTGCCTACCTGAAAGAATTAAAATCTCCATGCAGGCCTTGTGTTTAACACATCACTAAAGGCAACAAGCACTGTTTGCCATGTCAGTCACAGCAATGGTTCTAGCAAAACTACTTTCGCTGTGTAGTGTTTAATATTTTTAACAGTGCAAATTTACGCAGTTTTGTTACTCTTGCAATGATTTATGTCCCTATACCTTTTTTATCCCATAGCTGCAGTTGGCTATCTTGACAACTGGGGTATTTTGTAACCACCCGAGCGTATTGAATGTCCTAAAATCGAGATGCATGTGTGTATTTTGACACAACACAACCAATATGCAGTCCGCAATAAATGTTCCTCTTGCGCTGGCAAGCAGGTCTTTGAAAATACAACACATCATTAGCATGATTGTGTGAAACAATACGAAGGGATATCAGTCCATATCTTTGCAGTTTTCACAGCTGGCCTGTTTTTTCCTAAGGCAGAGGAAATAATTACTTTGCAAACTTTGTTTTTGGTGCATGCTGTAACTAGTCGCAAGGGCAATGGCTGGACAATGATGGAATCACGGACGCAGCACTGTTTATTTATTGTTTTGACACTAGTCTACATGCTTGTCTACAATGATAAGCACAACAGGGCAGGTAGAAATAACATCGATCGAATAGGACGTCGTGGGATGTTTTCTGAGACAAAAAAAAAAAAAAAAAAATACAGGAATTCGATACAAGAACTGTCTAGAGATAGAGCAGCTGGAAGATAAGTACTGTGCAAAAATACCAGGACTTTCACAGCTTGCGCTTCGAGCCGTCAACTTTACGAGCAAAACTAGAGGCAGGACTGCGTCGGGAGATGTGGAGAGCATTTTTTCTTTGCGCGGGCAGTCTACCTCCCGGCACTCCTAAGCACAGAAGTTTACTTGAACATATACCTGGGTTCCACGGTTGCATGACTAGCCCAGTAGGCGGGCAGTGAGTCGCTTGAGAGCTGTGATGAATAGCTGGCCTTCCCGGTTGAGGTTCTATTTCCCGGTTAGTCCCGGGCAGGCTATCGCACCGGAGCTTCATAATAGATTAGCTGTGCCAAGCTGCCTGCATCAATTGGACACCGAATTCCTGTTTGTACATCCGATAAAGGCAACGAAAATGGCAAAACATTGCCCTGCGGATACACTAACCGACCTCTTGAAATCCAGGATAGAGAGGCAATTTCGTACAGATTACAGGCTCCCACCGGCCTTTTTATACTGGTTTAACAAAACTTGAAGAAAACTTTCGAGGTGATTAAAGTTTACCACTGCTGCTGAATAGTGGTGTCGAAGTCGAGGACAACGATAAAAATTACAGCGAGATTCCATTCAAGTACTCGATCGGAGACGAGTTTTTCGCATCCCATGTGTTGCGCTGCTTGCGCTGTAAACCTCAGTCCGAATTGTATACATACTACAGGCTGATCCAAAGGCAGTGACTCGTATAAATTTCGGGAAATGCAAGTAAGTACATGGAATGCTGACCACACCAGTTACTTGCAACATACTGCAGGCATGTTCCATCGACAAGGGCGGGCTGACATGCATTGCAGAACTAGCGTCGCAGAGTCCACAGGTCGGAGACGGTGCTGTCTGTAACTAAGAGAACGCATGGGAATATCACAGCATGCCGCTTGACGAACAGCAGTACGCGAGGCCGAAGCTCAAGGAGTATTATAACAAGTGGAAAGGAACACGGCCACACACGGCCACTCGGCTACGATATTCATACGTTCAAACTACGATGCCAAGAACAGTCCGCCACCATCGCCACAGCCAAGTCCGGCTTGCGAGCGATCACGGAGCCGGCGACACCAGCGACCGGCCTATCGCTAGAAACAGCGACGAGAAGTGGCAGACAAACAAAACATAAAACAAGTTTTACGCCACATCCGGCAAGTTATTCCTCCTCACTTCTTTCAGCTAGCGCATGCGCAAAAGCGACGGAGCATTCCAATAACGAAGATATAGTGTTCTAGAATTGGGAAGTGTGCCGTCTTCGGCGCGCGGCAATGGGAGCGACGTGGTCGCCGGAGCGATGAAAAGCGTAGGTGGCGCTGTCAGCCGTAGGAGCGCATCACAAGCGCGCGCGCCGCAGAGGAAACGCTTGGGGCGTCTGCTTCTGCGGCTCGTTTCCTGCGTGAATTTTGTTGCATCGCGTTGCTTCTCTGGCTGTTGTACTATGGCGCGTTGTTGAGCGAACAGAGATGATTGGTCAAGCAGGAAAACACATGTTTGCAGAGAGCACAGTAACAGTTCCGTCCGTCTCCCTTCTTTTACTGAATGCTCTTTTACTTCCTTTCGTTCTTTCTTCTTTCTCATTGCGCGCTCTTTCTGCTGCCTTTCCTATTCGAACCGTTCCCTTCTCGAAATACACTCAAAGCATGGTTGACTCAAAGTATGGTTTCCTAAGCAACAGCACCGCGGGAGGCCTTCGGGTAACTTTGCAGTCCACAGTCGACCTCGTGACTACTTATCTACAAAACGCGGTTTTACATACATTATCACATCGAGAATAAGCCAAGACAAACTAGAAAACCTCTTCGGCATCGTGAGGCAATTTAATGGCTGCAACGATCATCCCACGCCAGCTCAATTTTTAGTGACAGTTAATGCCCTGGCATTTTACAACTTAGCGAAGCCCCCAAAGACCGGAAGTTGCAATGCTGAAACTGTAAATGCCTTACTTGGAATTAGCTGTACAAGGCTTCTTTCAAATCCTATTGATGAGCTTGACCGTTTGGTTGACGAGGGAAGGCTCGAGGACGTCGAAGCTACTAGTTTGAATTCCCTTCCTTCAGATGACCATACGTCACTAGGCACAGTTCTAGCCGTCTCATAGCTTATATTGCAGGATATGTCACTAGAAAGTTCATGAAGAAGTCAAAATGCAGTACTTGCTCCGCTTATCTCATTTCAAGCAAATAGTGCGCGGCACAAAAAGAAGAAAATCAAATTATCTCAAACTTCGACCACGGAGGTCTTCTTTATCCGTCCTCGGAGCTTGCAAAGCTCGTGCACACGCTGGAAGAGTCTTTCGCGGTTTTTTTTTTTTTTTGGTTCAAGAAAGATTAACGCAAATAGCATGCGTGAATTTGCTTTGTTTTTGCAAAGCGCAGAGGTTTCCAAGTTTGGTTGCCCTACTCATATGACAAAGAAATGACACTTAACATAGTGAAGTTCTACGTCCTCGATGCGATTGCGTTTTTATGTCAAGTCGCTAAACCAAGAGCAGACCTCTAAAGCAGAGCAGGTAAAGCACCTAAAGCTGAGGAGGTGCAAGTAATCGTGTTTGAGGACTTTAATCATTCTGCCTTTCTCTTGTGTGTTTTCAAATTTAGCAGCTTAATTTATTCACGGCCTAGTACAGTTCATTAATATTCTCATACAGTTTGATCTGTACAGTTTTATACGTTTTACCATATTCTTGCACTAAGTCGCGATGTTTTTTTTCACGTCGTCCATTATGTGGTTTCGTTCATTGCTACGTGCTCTCATTCATTCATTTCGTTTTGAGTAGGAGCTGCCATGTTCATATGTATTAGCCCACATTTAAATAAAGTCATCAGTAAGCGCTGGCATAATTTCTGTCTTCAAGCAATCTTCGCATACCTCTATTTACATGTGGCGCAAAAAGTACGCTAGCCTAGCCTAAAACACCATTCACTGCGTTTTCAGTACGTGCGAGCGTCGATGGAAGACTTCAGTCTAGCCCGCATAAACCGGCGCATCCAATATTAAAAATTTACATGATCATAGAAATACGTTAGACATTCGTCATTGAACCTCCCGCTTGTGCTCGAGAAATAAAGCACCCAATACGTTCAGGAAATATATCTTGCCGTTGCTTGTCAGTTCGTCGGCTATCTGTATCTTACATTGCCTGTATTTGTATTGCCGTTCCCTGACGACGGCCGCTTATTTTATAGGGAACTAGTTGTTTTGTTACATTTAGACAAGAGTGTGGGAGCTAAAGCGGCACAATTTATTGCTACACGCCTTCGGAGTCCGATTGAGCTAGCGGTGACGAAGGCGGTTCACCCAGCTGTCTGCTCCGCGCTCACTGCGCTCCTCCTGCACACAGCGCCCTCTCTCCTGTCATCGCTGAAACGACCAGCTCGCCGGCGGCAGACGGCACACTTCTCAATTCTAAAACACTATAACGAAGGTCTGGTGGTAGACGCGTTCCAATACGCGAACCTGTAGACGTCTACGTAGACGTCTACGAAGCAGTCTTGCTAGACCGGCGTTGCTGCGACCCGGTTGGAATAAGCTAGAAGCATGGAGGAAGAAAAAAACTAGGAGGGAGTGCCGCGGCGGAAAAGTGAAGCCTAGTCATAAAAAATATAATGGAAAGAATCATGGGAAATTAGCCGTCACGTGATACGGCAAGCGGTAGCCGGTAGCTGGTTTCGGTTGCGGTTTCGCACGCTTTGCTCTGAAGGAATGCCTTCGCGTGGCCTTCGCTACGCGACGCCTGCACTAGAAACCTGAGGCGCGCGCTGCGAGCAGGCGGTAGATGGAACTTTGGACTTTTAGACGGGCTGATACCGTGGGGGCTGCCGCCGCCGCGCATTGCACCCGTGTATTTCGCGAAGTATGGCTGGGTTCTCTCAGCTGCGCCATATGAAATGCTTGCGGGGCTCGGCGATCAGACGAAGCACGCGAGAACAAGAAGGACGAGGGGACGAAGCGCTGATCATCGCTTCGTCCTGTCGTCCACTGTGTTCTTGTGCTCTGTCTTTGTGCGCTGTGTCCCGCAAGCACGGAATCAAACCAACTAGCCCAACGAAAAGTACTGCCATATATGAAATGCTGCGTGCCGGGATGCGAGAACTACACGGATATACCTCTCGGGGCTGTCGCTCCAACGGTGAGTATCCTGTTATGCGCACTCCTCGAGAAACGAAACGTTTGTTTGTCAGGGCATGTGCATGTATGGTTCGAGACGAAAATCGTTTGATTCATTTAGGAAATGCAGACCTCAAATGCACATTGTTAAGCTGAAGCCAGTTCCCCAGGCATGCAACATTATGTCGAATTCGTAGTCTCCCTAACGAAACTAAACATGAAAAGACCACCTGGAGTTCTCACTAGTGTGTCTATAAACACGGAGTACAATACAACAATTGTAAACAAAGTAACTTATGTGTTACGACGCGACGCGCAACTTTCGGCAGACCACTTCGGTAGGCTTTCCGCGGGGACATCCAAAGTCACTAAAAAATACCATGTACCCTGCTGCTTTTGAGTCTGGCAACTATGTTGGCTAAATTCCCAAGAATCATTGCGCGCAAGAGAGAGAAGGGAGCGGCGTCAGAGGAGGTTGGCTTGCGGAGGCTGCGCGCGCTCCCTCCTAGTTTTTTTCTTCCTCCATGGCTAGAAGCTTGGTGCAACCGGGGGCCCGATCCTCGATATTCGCCTTTTCGGCCATGTTGTGACGTACCCGTGACGTAAATATTGGGGCGGTGCTAAAACGCGTATAAACAGAAATTGATGACGAAATTTAAAAAACAAGGAAAAAAGTTACAAAAAATAACGCCGTCGTCTGCTACTTGGCGCCGATTACAAAAATGCCAACGCTGCGATGCCAAGAAGCTGAAGGGTCGGTGCGAACAGTGTTTACGCTGCATACACGCGTCGCGCGGCAGGGCAAGGCTGAGGAGATAGTGAGATACTTACGTATACATTGCGGCTGTACTGTACTATTATAGTAACGGTAGTTGCGACCACAGTGCATCATAGTACACACGCTGTCGGACGTCCACCAGCAGCTAGGCTGAGCGAACGGCGGTACTCGACGCAAACCCCACAAACAGCCGGTCGTCAAGTGTGAGCGATGCCTCACTTGAGATGCCTGCATGTTGCTAGCTGTCCGTGTTTCATTTATGGACTTAGTCGCGCAGAGAAATCGGCGAGTATCAGGATTAAAGAATTTGTTTACGACTGAGAATTGGAAGCGCCCAACAGATTTTCGGGCTGCAGTTGCCTCTAGAGAAGAGACGCACCTATCCGACGACAACGCTGGCCTTCTCAGGGTATCACTGTCGTTGGAAACTGCCTGCGGCAGCCCACCGTTTCCATCATGTTAGCAAGTCTGCTACGGCCGGGTATACGTGTCGGCTTCTGTGGCGTAGCGTGCAGATATCGGCCCGACTGGTGAAAACACGCATAGTGGAGAGCTCGATTAGGCCATATATCTGGCGATCTTAGCATGCGCTGACATCGGACCACCTTTAGCGTGTTAATTCCATCGAAATGCGATCGTCGTAGCTGGGCTACGCACATATTGCGGGTCAGAGAGCCGAGCGTCTATAATCATTACTGAGCCATCGAGGCGGGGACGTTTTCACGCAGCCGCAAAAATAAGCAGATAAGATTTTCTGGCAGCAATGAAAATGCAATGAAAAGTGTATCCAGATGCCCACTGGCAGCAACAGGTTAGCTTTCACGCTGATGGCATTTAATGTGCCCTGAATTAGACATAGCACGCTGTATGCACATTTCACCGCATGCAGAGTGTGTCACTCTGTTGTGGCAGATGCCTCGTTAAAATAATAATAATAAAAAAAAAAGCTGTCGGTATTATTCTGCTTGGTTTCTGAGCATGTTGCATAAAAACATTTTATAAAAGTAGCAACACTGCTCGTCTGATGCAGGTGCACATCACACCACAATGTCACAAGAGAAACAAAATTTGTCAGGTACAGCCTAGTTCCTTTGCTACTGTTTACCAGTTTTGCACTTGCAATAGCATCCGGCACTTTCTTTCAGTGCAGCATGATTCCTCAGAGGAGAGAAGGGTGATGAGGTCGGCTAGAGATATGCCTTCACATATACTATTTGACGATCAGGAAGTGAAGGAACAGACATGAAGAGTGAATATGATATATGATGCCTAATTACAATGAGCTAGATGCAGTACGGAAACCATTTTCTTGAAGCAATTGTCAATTGAATGTAGCATTCATGCACACATTAACCAGTGCACATGCTATATACACAAAGCCCGAACCTGTCTCTGAGTGAAGCAAGGGAGCCAAAGGGGAAAGCAAGCGTGACTTTAAAGACACCGTAAGTAAAAAGTAACAGCAACAAAAAAGAAAAACAGAAGCATGCACAGGAACAATATTCGACAAAAAGAGGCATGAATTGCAAGGCCTGCAGCAATGTGGCCTGCAGCACATCAGGGTGGTGTTCTGGATTTTTTGGCAAAGGTTCATTAATGCCAGGTGATAATACTGTATGATTTGTATTGGCTGTGCCATCCCCTGTGTGCTCTTCCAGCAATGCATAATGTCCAACGTGCAACTGTCTAACATCCACTCTCTACACTCTGACTCAAAAACATGCTCAAATGAACCTCACCTGAATACGGGCATAAATATGGGAATAAAGCATGAAATTTACTTTTTCGACATTCTGATTGCATATCATTGGAAAACTAAACGTGATTTAAATGAGCGTATGATTTGCAGCTAGTGCGTCTTGTATGCATGGTTCTTCCAACAGGTTGCAGTATAGCTTCTGTCCTTTATTTTGGTAAAACATGCACACTTTAAGAGACCTGCTACTCACGTAACACATTCCCTGTAGCTTTAAACAGCTCGTCGTTGACTAACAATTGGTGTATCATTTGCTTTCGGTACTTTTTGGCATTTTTTTTTACATGCACCTGACATGAAGCCTTGCTTATAAGAAAACTGAAAATTACAATATACAAAACAATACAAAATTTATTTACAGCACTGCACACTCTACAATACACAGCCTAAAATGAAAGGCTGTCACACATTCAAGTAATTACAGTATTGTTGTACTTGTACAGCTCATCGCCATATCTGAAAGGTGGCACGGCCTTGGAGACCAAAGAAGAGAAATTAGTTATACAAAGCAAGGGAACACAAGATAGGGTCAAAAACCCATTCTCCAAGTGTTTGGCCCAAGATAACCCCAACACCAGCAAAGCAAGCACCCACTGTTTTACCAATGAGTACCCAACACCACTGAGGATTGGTCCCCAAATGCTCAAACCACTAGGCTGCAACTGCAGTCAAGGGATGCTATGCGTTCCGCAGTATTACCAGTATCAAAGATTATGGAACTCAACGTCATTTAAATGGTAGTCGGCACCTGGGACAGAGCAAGTATTCCCTGATTCTGTTATGGACAGGGCAAAGGTAGTTATAGTGTGTGTAAGAATGATTTTATCTGTGCATAAATGCCTGCCACACCTAGAATGTTCCCTTTATGCAGTCTACCAAAAAGGAGAAATGTTTGGCTCAGGAAGACAAGCCTTAAGCATTATTTCAGCAAGTCACTCAGTGTGACGGCTATCAGGCAAACCAGCACAGCACTTGAAAACTTCATGCTCTAAAAACAATTGTGGGGACACGCAAGCTCAGCATTTACCGCTATGACACAACAGCTTTTATGGCTCCTGTCTGCAGACTCTCATTCGTGTGAATCGACTTTGCTACTGCTAACATCTAGTATTTATTCTATGATACATATCAGTAGCATATACCTGTAAGTTATCCAATTATGTGGAAGACCACTTGTCTAGATACCTATAAAGCCCACTCTAACCAAGCTGTACGGATGCGTTTCCATGGCCTAAGGGTTGCCTGTCTTATTACCCAAAGATCCTGCAAGGTTTATCACCTCACACATTCATCTCAAAGGTGAAGCCAGAGACATCACACTGAGTACTCGGCCATGTCACCTGTCTGAAATGTGCCCAAGATTTTCCACTCACAACGTCGCGTTTTGTGCAGAAAAGAGGCTTTAACGTTGCTGCATCAAAAAAAAAAAAGCAAGAAGCCAATAGCTGAACATCAACGCTACATTAGGCTCTGCTGGCTCGCAAGACATTTGACCACAGTGTCAACAGCCGAGTTATAGATGCAGCTGTGGCAGAGGCTGTACCACAGAAACAACAGATGAATGTGGTCAAGATAAAATGAAATCGCTTTGTTCACAAATTCTTCAATACATCACGAAAAAGAATGGCTCACTTATGGATAGTATGACGTCTACTGTGTTCAATAGGATTGTACCTTCAGGAAGTTATCTTTTGAATGCAATCTTAAGAATATATTGTGGTGTTCAATTTAGGCTGTACACATAGCAGACGTGCAAAATATGCAGCACATTCTGAGGGTTAAATGCAGAGAGGATTGCTGAAGCTGATATAATAGGAAAGCATAGGGATACTAGATAACATAGAAAACACATGCGACAATAGGATAGGTGTAAGTGAAACTAGCGCAGCTGTCACTTATGAGAGCAAAAAGTTATACAACTCAGTACTAGCACAATGGTACAAAATGTTGAAAAGTGATGATGAAACACAAGTTTCCTTGAAAGTGCTTCTACATAAATGAAATGAAAGTGATTGGCATAAAATTTGTGCCCCTTCCTTAAAATTCTCAATTTAAAGCTCACAAAGAACAATGAAGGCTACAAAAGCAACTAACAGAAAAAAAGTAATGAAGCAGTTATACACAGCTGCAATCATTCGATAAACATCTCGAGTGATGAAGCCAGTCTCCAGTGGCTTAGAGCATGAATATGTGAGCTTTACCAACCCTCTTTTAACATATGTGAGTGCCGGAGGGCATGTGGCAGCAGCAAGAATGTGTCAAGAAGCAAATGGCCCAGATAGCAGCCTCATAATAGAGGTATGGAAGGACTACACACAACGCTATCATGGAGGGAGGTATTTTATGGAACAAGATATGTAGCAATGCACAAAAGGAGCAAAGCATTTTGTAGAGCTGCAGTCAAAAATTTATGAAGGACAATCTTATCAAAAAGTTTTTATTTCACTCCTGCGCTTGTGCATCATTATTGTGACTATGAGTTATATAGTGAAACATGAAATGTCAAGCAATTTATCCCGTACACAAATGAATGCATTCTTTCCCCTGCGAAGCCACCTTCAAGAACTTTTGCCAGTGGGTGCACATGCACATCAATATCACCTAGTTACAAAACAGAGAAGTCAATAGTTGCCTTTGTGAAAAAACTGAAGAATACAAAAATGTTCATTGATCGCCGAGCCACACAAATGATGCAGAGGTTAAACAGGTTATCTGGGATCTTGATTAACATCACTACAAAGCATCAGTAATTGCAGTGCAAAATGAAACTGGCAAATTTTGCAAAAGTGGAATCTAAAATTGCCAAAATGGGTTGACAAGTTGGCGGGGGCCTCATTTTCCGTGCATACAACAATGAAAGACAATGACCACCAAATAGATGCACAAATTATCCTTGGGAAAACTAGTTGATTGCTGTTCATCTACATTCAGCATATGAAGGAAGCAATAGAAAACAAGCATAAAGGCAACCAAATACAAAGAAGCACAGCTCGCTTCACTCTGCAGTTTGTGGAAAAACACAGTGGGCACCTCACATTTCACCCTAGTAGCACACAAGATAGGTGTAACGAAATGGACTCTGCTATGGTAAACGACTGCAGACACATCCACCAGGGTGCACGTATGTCAAATATTCTCACTGAAGTAGTACATCGCAGGCTGCCTGCTTGCCACAAACACCAAAGTGAATTGTGAACTGTTGCTGCCCGCATGTCCTACTCAGAATGGCACTTCTGGAGGTAGAAGGAGAACGTTTTTGTACCTTCCTGTGTTTCATTGACATGAAGCACTTAATAAAATGCACACTGAGTTTAAGCAGAACACAAAAAAGCAAAGTATACAACAAAGAATGACAGCTCTCAGCAAGGGCCACAGCACTTGTAGAATACACTCAGTATGTCTACAGATGGTAGACAAAAAATTATAGCACCAAGGAAAGGTTTGGTTTGGTTTGTGGGGTTTAACGTCCCAAAGCGACTCAGACTATGAGAGACGTCGTAGTGGAGGGCTCCGGAAATTTCGACCACCTGGGGTTCTAACATCGCACTAATGTGCACTAACATCGCACAGCACATGGGCACCTTGCTTTTCACCTCCATCGAAAAGCGGCCGCCGAGGCCGGGATTCGATCCCGCGTCTTTGGGAACAATAGTCGAGCGCCGTAACCACTGCGCCACCCCAAAGCTGAACTTGGTTCTTGCACATGCTATCAACAAAATGTACACCAAAGAGATGGTTATATCTCAAAACCACAGAAAAAATTAAGACTTGGACGGCTTTTCAGCAGTATGCTATCGAACATGAAGCAGTAAGAATGTGCACATTGATCACTTGTGGCATATATCAAAATCATGACAGCGAGTGAAAATCTCAAGTGCAGGTGATCAAGTTGTTCCTGTCCGAGTTAATATAAATGTTGCACGTCCTCTTCCTTGTACTTGTTGATGTTCCTGCTGCGATTACCATTTGAAGGTGGCGTCAATGTCATGTGATCTGCACACACTACAAGCTGTAACGATCTTCAAAAAGAGCTGTCCATCTGCATAGCACTTCACATCTGATGTGGCCGTCCAGGGACAAGGCGTGGCCTCCCAGATTATACAAGCCTAGCAGAGAGGTTAATGATGTTGAATATGGCCCCAGGACTTCTCGACCACATGATGACTCGGATTGGAAGTGCTGCAACGGCTGCACAAGGTCCACACGATCACCTGCAAATGTTTAGTGCCTAAATTATATGCAAATAAAATATCAAACACTCATGGCACAGGAACATTCAAAATCATCAAAGCTACAAGCTAGGCTGCGGTAAAGTGTAATCTATGAATGCAAGAAATGGTCAGTGCAAAACCTAAACCTAAGTGAACCATTTCCGTAACAGGTAAAGACGGCTTGGTGGCGGAAATTGTATTGTGGCTAACTTTTTCTTTCTTTTTTTTGCAATTAAGGGAACGACTTATATCAGGCGATTTCACTTGTTTTTCCTTCCTCGGTCGTCGAAACCATTAACCAAGAAATCTTGACAACTACAAGCACACTCAGTTTTTTTTTTTTTTTTTTTTTTTTTTTTTTAAGTTCGTGCAGTGTAGAGAAGTTGAAGAAAATTATAATGCGTCGTAGAAATATGCAGCTAAAAGCAACGCAAAGTGCTGATTAAAAATATCGGATTCGCCGCATGCGTCCTGTGAGTATTCCTTTAATCTTCAGTCATTTCCCGCCTGCGTACAACTTGAATGCGAATGACGCTGTATGAACAGTCACCTTTACAGGTTTTCTTATTGCACTTACCTCTGTGATGCTCGACGTGCTGCACCATTTCCAGCAGATTGACTGCGTTGCCCTGCTGGTCGACACCCATCGAGAAGCCCGACACATTCCGGGAGCTTGTCGCTCGGCCGAACGAATACATTTCGTGCCATCCAACATCAGAGGCGTTCACCACTGGCGATCACACCCGAAGCACCAGTAGCTCAACAGTTCAACATTCCGAGCGCAGGACAATTCTCGCCTCGGAGCTTGCAAAGCCGCCACACTACACTCCTCGTCAGATGATTGATCTGACTGTACTGACGAGCTATCTTTCAAGACAATTTGACAGCATTGCTGTGCTGCAGCAAATCCTCGATCACTACTTGCAGACGACGAACGGCACGAAGACCACTCATAAGCGTACAAGTTCTTTCTTTCCTCCATGTAAGCTATAGTGAACTAGAATATATATTCTAGTTCACTATAATGAAAGCGTACCTCCCTTCATGCCTCCCTCCATGGCCGCCGCCATTGCTGGGTTATCATAACCGCACAGACCAATGATTTCTTACCATGGGAAGAAAGGGTTTGAAATAAGAAAGCAGTTAGCGCCGTCACGCGGCCGCAAGCTTCTGCCCCCATTACAGATTGTCTCAAGCGTCCTTTATTTCATACGCGCTCATTATTTGCCTTTCTATTGCGTTTAAAAGCCATGCAAGGTGTATATAAAGTTATCCTTTTACTTTTAATAACAAGCTAAGAAACTACGGTAGGCTAACGGCTGCATAAATCAGCTTGCCTGTCGCCATAGTCTCATTAGCATAATTCGGGCACCTCGCCACTCGGCGAAATTATGGCGGCCAAACGTCAGCATTTTCGGTAATGGCGGCACATCAGTTACGTCATGACGCGTCAATTTGACGTAATCTAAATATGCCTGCGTATCACGTGTTTCACGTGACATAGCTCCAGCCAATCAAATTTGAGCATCCGCTCCTTCCCAGTATGCCATTATTTTCATCACATTGGTTAATCGAGCGTAAGTGTTCTCCAAACCACCATCAGTAACTTTGCTTCCACTCCAAAATCATTCGTATTTGTCATCCAGGCAACAAGGATAGCTCCGGTTGAAATCAATTTTCACGGCTACGTCATTTTGACGTAACCGCTAAAAGTGCTTGCCTCAACTGATGGTTTCGCGCCACAAGTTTGAAGCACGTGACTCTTTTCAGAGCCAATCAGAAAGACAATATGGCGCCGCCAGGGGAAGGCGAATATCGAGGATCGGGCCCCAGGCTGCTCCGAAGGCTGGCGGAGCAAGCACGCGGCCGTGTGGCGGCGTTGCGCTCTCTGTGGCTTATCGGTGCTCGTCAGCTCCAAGGGTACAACAGCTGACGTAACTTCGCACCCTCACTCTCGCCCGTTGGATGATAAAAACTAGGCGCGTATGATGTGCGGGTTGCGGTTTTACGCGTGCGAAGCCTGGTTGTGCCCAGCGAGGGCGCTCAGTATAGCGACGGGGCTATTCGCTCTTTTCGGCAACTGCGGAAAACAGAAAAGCAGGTGATAGTAGACAGGGTGAGCTCTTGTTCGTTTCTAGGACGAATATGTGCTACGTTTACCAGACAGTGTCGCCCCGAAATAAGTGTTCCGAGAACGAGAAAGCAATCATGTGCATACAATGGCTAAGCGCGAAGAAGGTTTCATTTTAGTACCTTACTTAAACCAAAACTTACCTACAAGCAAATGCAAAAAATTGTTAGAATCAATCATTGCACTTATTTTTAAACAGCCTCCCCAAGGGGCTAATACAAGTTTGCAAGCTTAAAAGAGAGATAAGGTGGCTTGAAAGGGTTCACAAGCTTTCCCATATCTTTGTACCAGAGTTACGACCCGTAATGTGGCGCTACGCAAGGCAGCTTGGAGAAACCATATTGAAATTTCGAGGTGCGTTATCATTCTTTAATGCACAGGCGCATCAAACACGCACGAAAGCGCAATACTGCTGGTGCGTTTCAGCAGCGGATCACAGAACACAAGCACGTATAGCACACAAGCACGTTATAGCGAGAAACGCAACATATCTGCTTCAGGGAAGTTGCCGAGAGGAACGAATAGCCCCGTCGCTATACTGAGTGCCCTCGCTGGGCACAACCAAGCTTCGCACACATGAAACCGCAGCCGGCACATCATACGCACCTAGTTTTTATTATCCAACGGGCGAGAGTGAGGGTGCGAAGTGAAGTCAGCTATTGTACCCTCGGAACTGACGAGCACCGATAAGCCACAGCGAGCGCAACGCCGCCACACGGCCGCGCGCTTGCTCCGCCAGCCTTCGGAGCAGCCTGGTTACTTTTGGCAAAGACTGTACATTCTGTCATAGCCTCACCCACAACCAGGTACATCGTTGCAGCCACGGCACTCCTTGCCTCGCTACTAGTTATACATAGAATATCCAGGTAGCACCTTGTAATAACGATTATGACCATATGCTATAGCCAGAGTGATTACTCATAGCCATAGTTCACCACAGTCTCGCCACCAGCTACATATTAGCTGAACCTGGGCTTAGCCACGGGTATTGCTTTCGCAACCTTCCGGGCTTAATCAAGCTAAGCCTCTGCCAATTTTTTTTACAGTTCCCCTGATGTAAAAACAGGAATTTCTGTAGTAGCATCAGGATGTTTTTGTACTTTCATAAAACAATAATGCATAATTCGAATACAGAAACGGACTAAAGAAAAACTCTCCAGTATAGTAGTGAGTACTACAGAACAAAAGAAAATTGTAACGTTTAGAACATACGCTTTGTCGGGAGCGCAAGAACTACAGAATATTTTTGACGCGATCCTATAGTAAAGTGCATTGCAAATACAAAGCAGTCATGAATAAGGAGTGAAGTATTTGGATAATTGTGTCTTAAACCAGGAGTTGAAAAAAAGAAAAGGTAAAAGCAATGAATTATCATTCTATAACAGGAATCTACATGAGGTAACTATATAATCGTGAACACTGGTTTCAAGGCGTAACCCTTGGCGCTTGCCTCGAAGGGGGGGAAGATTCGGAATAGAGGACCGCAAATAGCGAAGCAGCCGTGAGGTGTGGGAGAATGGCGAAGTGCGAATGGTGCAATGGCGAACCGTGCACAGCTAGTAGGACCAGCGCGGTCGGAAGTGGATAACAGTAAAGTTGATGATGGTGGCAGCTAGTGTCTTCCCCCACAATCCGTCGTCATATGCTTTACTGACGCAGGGACCGCATTATCGTTCACACCTGGACTTCATTACATCAGCTAACCTGTTTCATTTATTTGACCATAGCCTTTATCCATCATAAAATCACTTTATGCCCGAGGTAATTAGCATCCCAGAAAAAGTAGTGTCTGCTTCATCCTATTTTAGAGAGCTGTAGCACTTTAAACTTCCCTTTTTTCAGGTGTTCGTGCTATTTGGTCAAAGAAGAGGAAGATACCACTCGGCCAGCTCGTGCTTGCAACAAGCGTGCATAAGAAGAAGATATGAAAAGGAGCGTTTTCTGACCAAGGCTATATCTCAACCCGGACTATACAGGCCCGCAAGGTCTGTTTCCAGTCTTCAGAGGAGAGGACTCCTCCTGGCAGTCTTCCTACAGGCCGCCAGTGAACCGCTACCCTCTCATCACTGAAGGCGTCGTCCTTGTTACCCGCCTGACTGAAAAAGCCAGTGCAGGTATTTATTCCTTGCAAATTACAGTCCTCAAAGATATCGGTAACATTAAATCTCACCATCACGGGACATCCGGCAGTCTTCCCGTTGCAAAAATTCAATGGGTAAATTCACCAATATCTCACAGATGAAGCGAAAAATTAACATTTGTGTTAATAGTGGCAGGTTGTTTTATGTTGTAGGACTTCAGTTCTACGGTCCGCGGTCCTTGAGTGGCTCTTATACGAGAACAGAAGCCTGGAATGTCAGCAAAAGCAGCTTCCGATGCTTCAATCCACCTTACACAGTTACACTCGTGCAGCAAAGAAAATACCAAGCAATACGCTTTCGTCGGCATATAAAACACAGGTCCAGTCAACCAGCTTCAGCAAAAAAAGACGCTCCCTCGTGAGCCGATGCAACTTACGGTTTTTCCTGCACATAACACAACACGCTCCCGCGGCGGTCCCATGCGTGCCCAAAACGCCCCCGCCTATATCAGACTATCGCCTACATCTGATATCACCGCCGCCACGCCATCTACCGAGGTCCATTGCAAGGTCATTCATTCCTAAAATAAAGCGGTATCTTTCCGCTCTCCTTGGCTGGTTGCGCAGTCGCAGTGGTCGTACCGGCAGTTTCGGCCTGAGCCCATATTTTTCAACCTATTTATTGTTTGCTTGTTAATCAACCCTTAGAATACGATAGTGCGGTGTGGTAATATGTTTGAGAACCTGCTATGGGTAACCAAAGCTGCTTGTTCCCTTGCAAAAGATATTGACGACATTGCTTTAAAGACCCCGTTAACCAAACATCCGGCGTTGTGAGCGAAAAATCACGAGCCTGGCGTTGGCAGGCAGTAGCTGGCCGCTGATATGGGCGCGCAGAGTTTGGACATACGCATGACGCTAAGTCTGGCAGGAGCTACCGATTCAGGCCTCTTCTTTGATATAGAGGTTGATACCAAATTCATCTTGCCAAGACCCTTGCATTCAGGTTACCCTTAGGCCACGCAGGCACGTTGATACGGCTTGGTTATAGCAGGGATTATCACCGTGTAATACCCTTAAAGACGGAGGTTAAGTGTTCCTCACATTTTTGCTGTAACCGTATACCTTACATTAGTGAAAAAAAAATAATTATAACAGAACACATACAATTCGTGAAAGCATTACCTCTCCGCACCGTTCCTTGTTTCGCTTCACTTTAAAACCAGGCTGTGACGTCGAATGCACTACGTCGGCAGCTTCTACTCAGGATCGAAATTGTTTAAGCTTTATGAGTCTTTTCAAGACGAAGTTCCTGTGCTATGTAGACGTTATAGCGTTTTGAAAAAGATGATGCGGCGGTTGGGTAGAAGTTTAGAAAAAATAACTGCTGGGATGCACCTATGCTCCACCTTAAGTGCATGACGCGAGAGTTCTTTGTGCGCCTCTCTATTCGCACACATAGCCTGGAGCTGTATATGCAACTTTATGTGGAGGACAACACGCTATGTTTATACATATATAGGCCTCCTTTTGTTTTCAAGCTATGTAACGTCCCTTTCTTCCTAGTTGTTACCGCATCTTTGTCTCTCAAGGCAATGGTCATATATGACTCCAAACTGAAGCATAAAATTCATGAGTGTGTTTTCAATGGGTCATTATGTCTTTAAAAAGGCAAAGCATATGACAATATGTGGAGACATCGCCTGACACAGCACCCTTTACTAACCTTGTTCCACGCGAGATATCGATCTTTTGTGTTGGCATTCTGTTTGAAATTCCAATGCGAGTCCCTCTCGCTTGGCCGCTATTACTCTGTCAACAATTAGAAGGTTTAGCAAAGCCCGTAACGCGCCGATCGTAAGCTCTGCTTTTCCCCCTGAGCGTCATCCCTTGAACCTCTATTAAAAACGACTTTATTTTTTAATTTTCAGGACAACGCCAACAGAGCATTCCTAAAAATACAGCACGTAATTTTCAGCTTAATCTAACCTCCGAAATCATTTTTCGTAAAATTTTGCTTCTCTCCTGTTGTAAAAAATGCACAGCCTTTATCAAAAGTTCACAGCCCAGAGGGCTTGCGTTGAATTCCTACCCGTTGGACAGGGTAGGAAGAAAAATCTTCTTGCCTTCAGCAAGTATAGAAACCTGGGAATGCATTACGAGCCCCACACTATCGCTCAGAAGTAGACCCCCTGAGCTGTAAACTTTTGATAAAAGCTATACTTTTTGCGGTGGTTCAGTGGGGCAGTGGGGTGGTGCTCGGCGCCTGAACCCAAGGACGCAAGGTCGAATCCGGGCCGTGGCGGCAGCTTTGCGGTGGTGATGGAAACAAAGGCGCCCGTTGGCTGTGCAGTCTATATACACGTTAAGGAACCCCGGGTGGTCCAAATCTCCTGATTCCTTCACTAGGAGGTCTCTCATAGACTGAGGCGTTTTGGCATCTCAAGCCCCATAAAGCAAACCAATCAAGAATCAGAATACGTTAACGTCATGGTGTACAGAGCATTTCTGGGTGTCTTTTCGGTGGTGATGAAAACAAAGGCACCCGTGGACTGTGCAGTCTCAATACATGTTAAGAAACCCTAGGTGGTCTAAATTTCCGGATCCCTCTAGTATGGGGTCTCTCATAGCCTGAGCACCTTCGGCCCCTAAAACTCAATAAACCAAACAAGTCAAGAATCAGAACACGTTAACGTGTGGTGTACACAGCATTCCTGTATGTCTTTTCGGCAGTGATGGAAACAAAGGCGCCCGTGGACTGTTCAGCCTCGCTATACGTTAAGAAACCCTAGGTGGTCCAAATTTTTGGATGCCTCTACTATGAGGTCTCTCATAGCCTGAGCCGCTTTGACTCCTCAAACCTCATAAACCAAACCAAACCAGTCAAGAATCAGAACACGTTAACATCGTAGTGTACACAGCATTTCTGGGTGGCTCCAAGCAAGCGGTCAGGCGTTCGAATGCTGGATGAAGCAGTAAGTTTTACCTTACACCCGCTGCGGTTAATATTTATTGCTGATAAAAGCAATTTTGGAAATGTATGCATTTACTCCCCTTAATTGCTAAAAGGCCTCTTGGTACAGCGAGAATGAAAGAAAAACTGTCATCTACATCACCGTAAATCTTAATTTCCGAGTATATACAGTGAATGACAGAAGTAATCTTTTCATGTTGCTTCCTGCCGTAAACTCTGTCTATCCTAGAATCGCAGCGTTCAATCGAAGAGTATTGAAAGGTTAAAGGCCACACGGAGTCCCCCCCATTCTGAACTGCATTCACTAAGGATTCATTGGCAATAAATATTTCTTTATTATGTTGATAAGTGTGGCATCCACGTGGCGCTGGAATCATAACCAAAAAGCAAGCGACCGATTGTAGAAGTCGAAACACAGCTAGTCCCAACTTCGAAGACAGACTTCGCTAACTCGCTGCACACGCCGGCTAACAATTGCAGCCAATGTCGGTGTCCGGTCTCAAATCAGCCCTTTATCCTATCACTTCTAACGGGCGTTTTAAAGCTGTGGCTATGTCACTGGCCATTGCAATAGCGCCAAATAGCTTCGAAATCGGTAATTAACAATCGTTTCCTCCCAGTGCTGTCCTCGATTGTATAAAACTCGCTAATGTGTTAGTACTAAAAACTATATGGCGAACAGTTCCTGTGCACTCGAGTGCTCTTGTTAAAGTTTCCAACATCAAAATAACTTAGACCAATGTGTTTCTGGGAATGAACCCTGCCAACCTCGTTAGGCTTATATGCTTTCGTGGCTGATTGAAGAAAAAAGCAAAGGGGAAAAAGGGACAGGTATTTTTAACTCGATTACGGATAAAACATCGTCGTAAATAATATGGCTTGTGCAGCGTTGCATATGTATGCCCTACATCAAACGACTAGAATTCGAGAGTTAGGGAAAGCAATTCCGAGAACCAATGCCTCTCACTTGATATATGCACCACGAGTCGTGTATATATAGGGGATCGCGATGATTAGAATTTATTCCGTCTTATTTCTAAATAGGCCCCATAAAATTATGCAAAAGGATTAAATCTGAGCTGGTAACATCACCCTGATTTATACTACCTCCTTCATAAGTGTTAATCTGGTGCGATTCTTATTATCACACGTACCATGCACGCTTTTCTGAGAGTCGAATCGATCCCGACTAGACAGTTAAGTCTAATTGTGTCACAAAAGAACACACGTTGGTAGCGCGAATATCTCCTGCGGCAGATGGCGGTGACATGCACTATTTTCATCAAGATGGCCATTCGCTGCTGGATTTGTAATTGTTGAGCTACTTGGGACGTGGTTATAGTAAGATAAAAATAGCGTGCTCGACTTCTCAAGCCATAAAAGTGAGAATTTTACGGAACATGCTTTAGTTACGGCCCTTACGTGCACGGCTACGGCTACGGCACGAAGGAATTTTTTTTTTTTTTCATACAAGACCCTTCCCCAGCTCTCAGGCGGTAGTGTTTGGCTACTGAACCCCAAGGCAGAATACCCAATTGCTCGCACTGCCACTGTATTACATTCATGGTGATATGTTTGCTCGCCCCTGCACACTGCATTGGCATTTATCTTTAAAGAGCCTTGGGTTGTCCAAATTTATCCTGCGCCTTTAGAAATTCCATTCCTCGTAACTTACATTAACGAACTTCAGTCGGGACCAGCGAGCGTTATGTTTTTCGTAGGGGAGACATTGCTTCTCGGTTTGGATTCGTTTAGTTTATGGGGCTTAATTTCCCAAAGCAACTCAAGCTGTAGGAGACGCCGTTGTTTAAGGCACAGGAAATTAACACCGCCTTGGGTACTTTAACGTGCACTGGCATCGCGCAGCACATGGGCGCCTTGCTTTTCTCCACCATCAATAAGCTGCCATCAAGGCCGGGATTCTACCTCGCATCCTTGGGTTGTCGAGCACGGTAAACTACACCGGCTGGTATTGCCTCTTGCAGGCTGAGCTACTGTATGCGCAAGCAACTAAAAGCTGTTTTTACTAATTCAATAATGCGACGTCATAATTTTCTTTCTAGTCTCAACGCTTCTTGTTCCTAAAAAGCGAAATGTGATACAAGTAGCATTCAGCCTATCAAGGCATAACAGCACCTCAGATGCCCACACGCAAGCTGCAACCCGCTCGTGATGAGTTGTAGGCTGTGCACGTGAATGCAAAAGGTGCATTTTAGTTTGCAGATCCACCACAAGTCCCTACCTACACTCTGCCGCTGACTCAGTCTAGTGACAAGCAACTGGAGAACACAGATTTCCCCCAAGGCACAACATTCTAGCCCAAGATCACCATGGGTAAGAACTGCTGTCGTCTTCTTGTATGCCGTCTACCCTTGATGCTGGCAGTTTTTTTTGGTAGGTGTTATACGACTGGAGGCCTGTGGTAACGTGAGCATTATTTTTTATGCAGATAAGGCGCAAGAAGGCACTACGGGAGGTGAGTTTGAATTATATATGCATCTCAAAGTTGCATGCATTTCAAAATTATTTTAAATTTCTATGATTTCGATGATTCGGGAAACATACGTGCTCAAAGGCCTATGTCTTTATATGCACACATGATATCAGAAAGATATCCCGATTCTGACAATATTTACCACCAGCAGTGAATCACCGAGATTTCGACGCTGATAAAATTATTGTACGCTGCAAATTTGATACCGACGTAATACGTTTTGCGTGCGTTGTGCATAGTGTATGTAACGAGCAATCGTACTTCCGGGAAAACTCGCAAATGAGGCCCTAAGGTCACCGTATAAGAGACAGCCTCGTAAACTACTGCTCTAAAATTATTTGCTTCCGCGTTCAATCCTAACCGCTGGTGGCTACGTTTCGATGGAGGCGAAATGAAGAGACGTCCTGTGCTGTGCGAGATAGGTGCACGTTAAAGATCCCCTGGTGTACAGGGTCTTGAATATTTGAGGGCTGGGATTTAAAAAATTCCTATGCAAAATCTACTACCCCATTCCAGCTGAAATAACGTTCACAAAGTAGCAAAATATCGTCTACGTTATCTGATAAGTGATTCAACATCGGTACTTGCCTAGATTTTCCGAAACCGAGGAAAAACTTCTCTCGGCAGCGTGCACAATTTTCACAGAAGAGAGTCGAAAAGCTATTTTGACATGATACGTCATCTGTCGAGCCGTGAGACAAGCTCCATCCCGGCCGTCGGCGCGCTTGCCTCGCTGCTGGACAGATGGCGCACCATGTCAAAATAGCTTTTCGACTCTCTTCTGCGAAAATTGTGCACGCCGCCGAGAGAAGTTTTTCCTCGATTTCAGAAAATCTAGGCAAGTACCGATGTTGAATCTCTTATCAGATAACGTAGACGATATTTTGCTACTTTGTGAACGTTATTTCAGCTCGAATGGGGAAGTAGATTTTGCATAGGAATTTTTTAAATCCCAGCCCCCAAATATTCAAGACCCTGTAGTTGTTTGTTAGTTTGTTGCGACTGAAGGAAGAAGGAAACGAATGCACGGGTCTGCTACTGTCTCTGTAACAGAGCCACCTCCAATGCACCGTGCGGACCGAAATAGTAGCGGGTGCAATGACGGCGTACAACAGATAAAATTATGTCGGCAGGCTAGCCACCGCCGCAAGCGGCAGTTACCTATCCGTCCCAGCCCCGTAGGGTCAGGAACAGCCACCCAGGTGTTCAAAATTACCCTGGAACCCTCAACTACGGCACCTTTTTTTTTTTTTCGCTTTCCCTGCCTTATTCCCCCTTCCATTACTGCGTGGTTCTGGTGGCACAGGTAACGTGTGACAGATACTGCGCTTTTTCTTGCCTGTACACTACTTAATGTTATTATTGATATTATTATTATTACTGTAAAATAATGAATGCGGGGTCACTTAAGCGCCACAGATATTGCTAAGTATTGCTCCAGTGCACGTTACTTCTTTGAATATAGGACAGTAGTATCATAAAACCAAACAATAATTACCATGTCGGCGAAATAGAATAGACAGCACAATTCAAACCCACATCTCTCGCATATTTCATAAATCAAGTGGCGAACAAAATGAGCAGCAGCGTAAACCAGAACCTTTCAAACATCTTTTTAAAGCGTTATTCCGTTATTTATGAACCAATGTTTAGAGCAGAACAATATAAAGGTTGACAGTTCCTCTGGTCAGTACCACAACTCATTGCTTTTGGATATCCCGATTAGCTTTTGCGTCGAGGCAAACTTCACAGCTGCATAGCGTCAGTTCAAAAACCCGTAGAAATAAAGACGTAGCTTGTTCTTTCTAGTTCTGACCAAATTATTTAGTGCAGCAAAAAAGAACGCAGACAGCTTGGGAGAACCTGTGTGCTTCTAAAGCTCATATTTCGCTGCAAACAACTAATAATGTCGTTAGCATGTTTGTAGTGCAGACAGGAAAATGGATGGAATTGCGAGTTTAGCTCAGCTGAGCGTGATTATAAATGCAAATCGAAAGTTCACAAGTCTCTTCGCTAAGTTTCGCTTCTTGTAGCTTTGCTCTGCCCCATTCTACCGTGCTGCCTAGTTTTATAACAGTTATTTTAAACCTTTAAGATGAAGCAGTTCGAATGAGGATCTTTGGTGCACGTTGGTGGAGGATATGAAGTGGGAAAGACTGGCAGTTGAACGCGTCAAGAAAGCAGCTGCCGATATGGCATAGTGGTCTAATGCAGTTTTCAGGGCAGCCAGTCAAATAAACTACAGAAACGTTTCAGATGTTACGACAGAATTTCTGTGCCGTTTTGATGGGGAAATCTGTTGTGACAACAGAACCTTTTGTAGTACATCAGAAATTTCTGTAGTTACGACAGGACAGTGCTACAGAACTACAACAGCAATATACTACAGAAAAACTACAGAAGTACAGAAAAGTACTACAGAACTACAGAAAAACCTGAAAAACTACAGAAAAACAGAACTAAAGGATATTTTGTCGTTTTTATGTCACAGTTCTGTAGTTTTTTTTTCTACTGGGATGATATGACCTCGTTGTTTTGGCCTTGGTGTCCGACTCTCCGGTGGCTATCATTTTAAGCCGAAACCCTTCCTTGCTTTTATGCTGCAAGAATATTCCCAGAATGCGTTGGCTGCAAACTTCCGAAATGTTCGCACCAACTGACACTCTGTCTCTACCGGGAACCGAGCCACTATCCCTCTGATCTCCAGCCGAGCATGAAAACCACTACACCATATCGGGCTTATGAAAAGCCGATCGTCATTCTCCTTGTCTAGCGCGGGGATGATAGGAGCTTGACAATGATGATACCATTTGTCATAATTACAGTAGACACGCTGCAGTTAGTGGTAGTGTAAAATGGTAACAGTAGCGATAGTGATATTGATAATGATAATAGCTGGGATGAGAATGACAGTTAGGTCAGTGAAAAGAGTCGTGTAAAGTTGTTTTGCTCCTTTCCGCTCTTGAGTTTAGTAGAGCGTAGTCCTGTAATTTTTTTCGAATGCTTGTCCGAATGAGGCATCACCGTAAATGTGGCGAAATTCGAGAGTGCAAAAAGTGATGATCCTGTAATAAATTATTTGTCAAGGACGTTAACATGTGTCTTGCACAGATTCCTCTTCACGATAACATCTACATAGACTGTTTCCAGAAGCTGCAAAGTAAATTGTGTTTTTCTGTTGTACTTTGGTCTAGAGCTTCTGCATCATACTCAAGTTTAACTCCTAAATGACTTTAAGAGCTCTATGTAAATCAGCCATTTTGAATAGCTATCGTAGAATCGTAACAGATCAACGTTTCTTCTTCAGTCGTATTTCGCTTTATTTTAACAAAGCGTTTACCAAGTCTTGCTGACATTGTACCAGCCTTTCTTGCCAGAGAACATAACAGAGGAGATTCTCCCCAATTCATTGTATCATTGCAGCATTCCATTTTAAACTAGGATGTCTTATCTAGTTCTCATTTCATGTAGGTATTGAAAGTGCACAGAAATGCAGACTTCAGTTCCAGTGGTAGCGCATAAAACGTAGATTTTTGAATTGCCAATTTTGTTCAGGATCGGAGACTTTTCTTCTCTCTTATTTTTAACTATGATTCATGGCATGTGGAGTCGCTTTAATAGTAACCAAACGGTGAATACGTCCAGTCGAATCTGACGCAGAATGAAGTCCGTGCCTAATTTTCCTAACTTTCCGAACTCTGGTTTACGAACGAACACTCGAATGCTTGTGTACGACCTAAACTGCTACCCGCTGAATATAGCTTCACTTGCAAGTTTAAATTACGAACATTTTTTTATCTCAACATTGCCAATCACCTAATGCCTAATCGCTTCTATGGCTCTAATATTTCCGGTATTCTTACTTATATAAACTGGACAGCAAAGCTGGTTGTTATAAAGCACATCTTTAACTAAGTCGTACATGTATGCCTGCATGGCCTAGGGGTAGCAGTTTTCGTTTGCCGAAGCATGCTTATAGCTGCCAACTTGTCATATCATATGGCGTCGTCAAATCACCCAGTAACTAGCGACCAATCAGTTCCAGGTGATGTCACAACGCCACTATGAATCGCCGGAGTTATGCTTTTATTAGTTACGATCTATATCGTCCTATGCCGACTGCAACACCTACGGCGCGGTTTACACTTAAAGGAGACCGAACTATTTTATTGAGAAACGGTGCTGAATTTAATAGAAATATAAATTTCTTCTTTGTGTCCTTTACCGGCACTCATATATAGAATTGCGGCTATTTACCTCGGCGGTTTTAAGGACCCTTCCCGTCGGCAGACAGTTCCTGAAGTAAATTTTATGAGCCGTAGTTTAAAGTATTTTTTATCCATTTTGTAGACATTGCCGCCAACGGGTTATTTAAGTTTAACATCCATGCATGACTTCAAGCTCAGGAAATTGGTGAACCTCAACGGGTGAAGCACCGTCTTCATATCTCTTAAAGGCGGAACTTAGGCCATCGGCGAATGAATAATTGTCGGATAAAACATTTAACAAGCTCCATATTTGTTAAAAGGCTACATTTATTGTATGAAAGAGCGCTGAATAAGGGTAGAGGGGGGAGGAGCCTCAGTACGCACATCGAGCTAACGTTTCGACAAAGTGGACTCGTCTTCATCTGGGTAATCAAAACGTTGGCTCGACCTGCGAACTGACGCTCCTCCCCCCTCCCCTCCCCCCGTATACCCTTATTCAGTGCTCTTTCATACCGTGTAAGCCACCTTCTCGCTCTCATTCTACATATATTGATTGTAAATATTCAGCATGTTTCAGCTTGAATGAACTGAAAATTGAAATGCAAATGTGTCCTTCCTGACTTAAATCAAAAATGTGCTTCCAGTAGGTGCTCGTAACGGCACTTAATTTCTTCTTTCTGTCTGCCTACATACTTTTTCAACACCACAATAAAAAATTGTCCGAGTTCTCATTCGCGAAAAGGATACCTGCCGAGTGCTGCTAAAGCAGTTCTAACGAAGCAACCCTTACCATAGCTATTTTTATTTCAGTTTTCCTGAAAGGTAGCCCATAGATTAAAACAAAAATGCTGAGTTACAGCACGTCACGCGCAAACCCTCGTTCTTGGTCCCAACAACGGGCGCCAGTCTGGTAAGATATAAGCTACCTCCCGGATGAGAGCGCTGTCGTCGCGGTGAATATGCACTCAGGAAGCACGCTGTCACTTAGCACTGGCTCGAAAATTTTGATGAAATTTTGATGAAAAGTATGATTGTGAATATGTACTGCCGGCATCGTCGAAATTGTGCTCAGGTCGGACCGATTTCTAACGCTTTACAGTTTATTATTATCACCCCATTTAAAGCCCAGAGTAAAGAGAGGTATTATTGATGCCAGCTAAGTACAAATCTTGTCGAAGCAAAGAAAACACGATTCACGACATTACAAAACACTTCGCAAAATAAATTGATAATAAATCGCAGCATGGATTTCGAAACTTGATCTCTCCGACACCCTTTAGTTATTGTGATATTTGTCTTCCTCTCTATTGTTTTAATTAGAATTTCATCTCTCGAACGTCTCGATTCCGTAACCTTGCCGAAAAAATATAAACTATGCGTGGCAGATATGTTCGTGTGTGGTGCGAAGGCTGCGTAATATCCCGAAATGCTAAGCGCCAGTGCTTAAAAAACCTCAGGTACGGCATACGCAGGAGTGTGAAATCACAATTCACTTATATGTCGATTCCATTGCACTTATGCAACCAGCCGTGCCAACTGGCTCGGCCTTTCATATTGTTGCGTATATACCACTGAGAAGGACTACGATGGACTATGGAGTGAGAGATGACGAAGCTGAAGCAACGGTTGGTGCTTGCCAGAACACTTATTACATCATAACCATTGTGGTTTCATGTACTAACCTTCTGCCACGTGTCAATATATTGACTTATTTATTTAAGCATTCTACTAATTTCGTTCTGGATAGCTTGCAAGATGCCGCAAATGTGGTGATGGTGTAAGCGTGGCTTAAACTTAGAGTTAGGAGCGAAAGCTCTGTGAAGCGTGGTTCTGCGTGGTTTGGCGACTTGTACACGATTTGACGATTTGAATAACTGAAACGCTCGATGAAGGCGAAACGCAACTGCATGCCTTGCGGTACAATGTGCGGTACAATGCCTGTGCACGTTAAAGGTCCTCAGATGGTCTAAACTTTTCCGGAACCCACCACTACGCCACCCTTTTCTCCATTCCTTCTTGCACTCCCACCTTCCTGGCTCCTTTCCCTTTGCGCTCCACCGAGAAACTCAGAATCACTGCGGCGTTCCTTTAATCAAAACAGTTTACATACATTCTTTAACGATATATTTTCATTGCGTGTTTTTTAAATGATTTTTTTAGTTTCAGTTTGTTTTGTAGGAAAGGGTGGCGCAGCATCTGTCCTCACTCAAGGTCATTCGGATCCAGCAAGGGCAAATGCGAAGTTAATTACTGTGTAGTGCAGCTTACGCTCTGTCCTTCTGATATCCCGGAGACCCTAACAGAAACCGTGATTTGAGTAGCACGCAGAACAATTTGGTACTTGCTTTTCAGAGCTGCAGCTATTCGACGTGTCCGGTAAGTATTTCCGCTCAAGCTCTCTTGGTGCTGTGGGTTCGTGTGAAGAATTTTATTCAGCAGCAGAAATACCACTGCCTCTCCAAAAAAAAAAAAAAAAAAAAAAGACTTCTCTCGAAAGACCATAAAAAAAATACGGGGCCGTGTTCTCACTTAAACATATGTAGCAAAACTAAAACATTTAAGTCAAATGCTGGAAAATTGCAAGAATGCATAGGAAATCCAGGAAATATAATCACGAAATAAATATAGACACGTCTGGATTTGCACCGACGTACGAAATCTGGATTATCAGTTGTGCGCTCTTCTGCGAAACATAAATAATTACAATTACATGATCGTCTACGAACGCGAGAGCCAATAATGTGTGGCCAGGGAAATAACAGTAAAAAAAATTAGGACAAGTGTTAGCGTAGTAGGCGAAACGAAACTATCCAGTATTACTTAAAATGGTGGCACTCAGGTCCTCGTTCTGTTTACAATGATTTAGACAAAATCAGAAAACTTATTTTGGTAAGATGAATGCAGCGGCCGTGTTTTCGCAACATAAACTGTCGCAGCTGCATTTGTTAATAATAGTTCCTTGCTGTCACTAAATTGCTTTCTTGCAACGCAAGAGCTATAGCCAAAAATACTAATATGATAACGAAAAACACGAACAGCGAGTCTTGTCTTTCTGTCAATCGTTCTGATAAACAATGATGCCTCCTTGCTGTGCATAAACCAGCCAAAACTATTACCTCATACAACAACTGAATTTATATAAGCGAAGCAGAGAAAAAAATCACGATCGATGCCTAAATTGGCACTGCAAAGCCTTATACTATCTGAAATCCTCTCTATGCTAGCTTTTCGGTTGTTCACTTGGCTCTTACCATTGAGACACTGAGGTCTTGCGCCGTTAGCTGAATACCGATATGGATGAATACCAATAGACTCTGAGCCCGCCGGTGTGGCGCAGTGGTTACGACGCTTGACTACTGTTCCCAAGGACGCGGGATTGAATCCCGGCCTCGGCGGCCGCTCTTCACTGGAGGCGAAAAGCAAGGCGTACGTGTGCTGTGCGATGTCAGTGCACGTTAAAGAACCCCAGGTGGTCGAACTTTCCGACGTCCTCCACTACGGCGTCTCTCATAGCCCGAGTCGCTTTGGGACGTTAAACCCAACAAACCACAAACCAAACCAATGGACTCTGTGACTACGAAACAGGCTGGATTCTTTAGTTCACTACACCTGCACATCCATACAAATAGGAACCGTAAAACCATACTAACTTTTGTTTTTGTCGTTACCTTAAAAGCCGACTCCTATTAGAGATTCTAACCTGCGGCTCTCTGTATTGCTGCGACATGAACGTTTGCTGCTTTTTACCATATATTACTTCCGCACTCGTGGGTATTCTGATGAACTGGTATATCGCTTAGCGGCGGTACAGGCTGAATTCTTCGATAGTCTGTCCTTAAACCAAGGTGCCGCATAAATTCCTGCGCAAATCGCCAGATAAGGAAGTATTATGAAGAGAAGGTAGAGCATGCTCTAATGAACGGGGGCAG
The DNA here is from genome assembly GCF_055883805.1 of Amblyomma maculatum. NCBI lineage: Eukaryota > Metazoa > Arthropoda > Arachnida > Ixodida > Ixodidae > Amblyomma > Amblyomma maculatum. The sequence continues at coordinate 59,155,023 of NC_139351.1, read as the reverse complement.
TCTTCAAGCTATGAAGGCGTAATTATAGATTAGGCAAAAATGAGAAGTACGCGCAAATGTACAGGGCGGGTCATTTCAAGAATATGTACAAGAGAATCAAAGTAGACCGGAGCTCTATACTGTTTTTTTAGAGTAGTAGTCAAGATAATAATGAGATTGGCAGTAGTGAAGAGCAGTCAGACGTTCCACCAGTGACAAAGGACGAGGTTAAGAAAGCTTTAGAAACTACAAAAAGGGAAAAAACCAGCCGGGGAGGATAAAGTGACTACAGGCTGGTTGAAGAATAGGGAGGATATCGTGATATTAAAATTGGTAACCCTGTATACGCAATGGTTGGTGTCATCGTTGGTACCGGAATATGTCTGGTTAACAGTAAGCGGAAAGGGCTCCCCGTGCTGAATTAAAGCGCGTTCAGGAGGCGGATGACGAAAAGCTGCTGTGCGAAGCGTACTAAATATTACTTTGAAAAAGAATGTCCAACTACAATAATGGCAGTCATGCACTAATATTGGTAGGTACCGTTTTCTCTGTTGCCTCTAGTTGTGTTTTTTGTTCAACAAATAAATGAAATAAGCCTAATCAGTTAAGAAACGCGTATTCTGGAATGGTCTAACTTTTAAACGCGATTTAGAAAGTATGTGCCTTAGGTCACCAGTTACATAGGATGTATGCAATGAATGAATACATTTACCGCACATCAGTACTGAGAAGCATTTTTCTGAGCTTCGATGTGCACTCTTCTTGATCGTTCTTGTTTTTTTTTTCTTTGTCTTGGTATCTGCCAAGTGAGAAAATCGTTTTAGTAAAATTTATTATTGAAAAAACGTTAAGGAAACAATTTTGTATTTCCAATCAAGTTTTAATTATTTTAGGAATTCCGCTGCTGCTGTTCAACGACGTTTTTTCTCAACTGATGTATAAACAAGGCTTCGGAAGAAACGCATTGCGCTTAATTTTTATCGTTCGCTCAGACTATAGACGTGGCGTCGTCGACGCCATTCTGGTGATGTTTTGACAGTGCAAGTTCCCCGCAGGTGGTGATAAGCAAATGGTCATCCTTAGGCAAATTTTATAAGAAAGTAACGTTTATCACGGTGTGTGACTCAATACTTCATATAATGGTATTGCTTCTTTTAAAATTGTTTCTATCTTTTAGCTTTCTGCCTCGGAGGTTTCAAAGCTAGCGAGCGTACAGGCTTCAGTTCTGCAATATATTTATTTTCTTGAACGCTAGCAGTTATTTATTTATTTGAAGCTTGTGCACTTACTCACTCAAACAGCAGTTGTGATAGGCGATGTGGGAGATAGGAAACTGATTATGAACCTTGCATTCACGACATGCCGTGATGTGCTTTTTTGAGCTCTGACAGTAAACCGTTTCGGCATCTGTACGTGCATAACTATGCTTCTATACATACATGTCTCTTGACCGAAAAGATTAAAAGGATCTGCAAATTGGTTTTTCAAATTGTCGTTAACCCTTCTTCCAGTGTCCTGCATATCGTTCAGTGTCTCTCCACATATTCTCAATGACCTTTTTTTTCTGGGATGCAATGAATAACTAATCCTAGTAAACACTCACAGAATATCTTTTTGCGGTGAAGGGAGTAGATTGATACACCAGAGTCATGCATCCACCAGTTGCAGGTCTCGATGATGAGGCTGCTAATCAGGAGGTCTCAATTTGGAGAACCCCACATCATGCTTATGGCCAGGTTTGAATATGGGTTTATTCCTTTACCGGAAATTGCTGTTTTATGACCTGAGAGAGTATATTGTTTAGTCGCGAAACATCATTGACGTGTTTCACATTTTGCGGTTTCAGGAGTCGAGGACCGGTAAGTGAGCCACTCAAACGTTCTAAATAAAAGTAGGTTAGTGAGGTATATATAAGTTAGTATGTTGTGATTTATATCCCATCCAGTAAATTTGGAGACAGCAGCATACTACTTTAATTTTATATCTTATCAATGTGGAATCTATAAATAAGATACATACTGATAATATTCATTAGAATATTAAACGGGAAGGCATTTCCACTACAGAACAATTCAAGAAAGGCACTCGATCGGAAAGTCTAAACCTTGTATTTTCTACCTTCTTGTTTGAAGATATTTAACTGAGTATGCTTTTCCCGCACTTATAAACCTAATAAAACAGCATTAAGGTAATACCTGCACTCTCGGGCTAAATTTTACATAATAGATCTTCCTAGCAGCATCGGTCTAATCAATCAATTTAAAGTAGGAGAAAGACAGACAATGTGAACACAGGTTTACAGATTCTAAGTGCTCTATTTTGGCTTTAAATGATTCATGACTTATTCCAACAAATGAGGAATAGACACAAATATAAAGAGGGGTGTGGACTGTGCTGTTCGAATCACAGAGGCTGCATTTTATGCCAAGGTCTGGAACGAAAAGAGCAACCAAAACCCACTGACGGGCCAAGAACAGCTGCCCTAAGTTCATCTCGTAAATGTATTTGCGCTTACCACACAACAAGATTTCCGTGGTTTCTTTTGATGAAGGAGGTGTTTGTGTCAGTAAATTAATGACCTTTGCAACAAATTTCAGATTGCAGCTCAGAAATCATTGCCCTGATGGTACAAGATAAAAGGCCAAATTTCTCTTACATAAAACTTTCGAATAGCCGACTCGTTGAGTTAAAGCTCGCTCCAATTTTACCAATAGCAACAGAGAAAGTACGGAGTACGATGAGGTCAGATAGAAAACTATACTTCCACCTACTAAAAGGGAGTCTCAGTTACATCCAAATAGAAAGAAAATGCATTCGATATCTGTATTTCACAAAAGGCGACAGGTTTCCAGTGGCTACTTGGTTTAAGATCACCGTTACTCGGAGATATCTTTCGCTGAGGCAGGAACACTTGATTAACTAAGAATCGAGGACACTTGAGCGGAATATTTCTCTTTACAAAACCGTAAGCGTCATTTTTTCTCCAGAAAATCAGAAGCGCCACAGATCTTGGTGATGATCCTGGCCGTCGTTTTGCTACTAGTTACCGGGGCGACGCTGGCTGTGCTTGCCAACAGTTCTTCCGGTGAGTTCTGGGTGTGACTCGTGTACACCTTTTCGCACCAGGTCAACTAACTCTAGTAATCATCGGAGCGCACTCGTTTGTATCGGGAAAGACGCACGCGTGAGTGGGAGTGTTCGCCACAATTACCGCTGTGGTTTCTTGGTGCCGTTTCTCCGGGGATTGCGTTCCGTACAATCTTCCAACACGTTTTGGTGTTGAAGCGAAACCTCACTACGCCACTTCGGGCCAATGTCCGCGTGGGCTAGCAATTGAGCTCCAAATGGGTAGACGACAACGTGTAGCTATAACAAAACGGGCTCCACATGGAATCGAACCCCTTCCTCACCCGAGCGCTCAAACCACTACTCTACGTTTGGCTCTTCGAAACACATCACAATTCTTGTCTAGCGCAAGAATTATGGTATTCGTAAGAATGATGATGCAGTTAGTGATTATGATGGGCATTTAGTTTATAACATAGAGTTTCTTACTCTTACCTAGAGGGAAAGCTGTGCTGCCGTCTATGGGCATTTACATGGAGTTTCCAGACGGCCAGTTCAGCCACCATGGGCGCTCAAAGCATCATGGGCCGTTGAGCTACTGAGTGCAGAACTACAACTTTTGGCCAAAACTAATGCAAAGATAAACGTTGTTCTACCGGAAATAATGTCCTAAGATTGAATATTGTGACTATAAATTACAAAAAGAGAGAGAAACAGAATGCCAGTGTGAGATTTATCCAATATAAGCGATGGCCCTTTCTCCTATTGGCTTAGTTTTGAGCAACACAAATACCAATATTTCGCACTTAATAGGCAAACTTAGAAATAAAAAAAATGTTAATGAAATATTTATCGTTGTGCAATCACTTAAGGAAGTTTTTAATGGCATTTCGGGAAACAGAAACCATTTATTGGCGACGTCTGCTTTTGCGCCTTCGCTACTATGTCTTTCGCGGTCTATGTACGCACCTTCAGATGATGATGATCACGAAAAAAAAACATCGCAGTAACGCCACTCCACGTACTCGAGAAAAACCGACTGTCCCGCAACAAGTAGCACACCGGCCCATGATTCTTATCGCGCCCATGGTGGCTGAAGTGCAGCGCCCTCAGCTTTCCCTCTAGTTAGTGTAAGGAACTCTATGGTTTATAATGGCGATGACAGCAGTGATGACGATGACGATTATGATAGCAGCGTTGACATCGGCGATGCAGTTAATCAAAACTGTACTGTCAAAATGCTTTCTCCATTTCTGCTCTTAAACATACTTAAGCGCAGGGCACGCTTTCGCTTCGCCTACCTAGGCTTAGCAACGTTGAGCATTAGCCGTTCTTATTTGATGGGCCCATCGGGCGATGGTTAATATTGGTTCTTTTTTAGCGAGTGGCGAAAGCAGAGCTACCCCAGTCGTTATGTATATGTTCGAGAGTGTGGTCTCGTAAAGCAGAGCATGACTATTTCACTGACATAATTACTTTCGTCTTAACTGCCCACGTCCTTCAGAACGCGTTCGGGAGGACGGGATGATATTGCCAAAATGGTGCGCACAGTAAAACGGTCCTTCTTGTGCCCTACAATTTTAGTTTACAGCACTCTGTAGTATTGAAGGTAGTCTTCTCATGTCCCTAAGGACAACTGCTATGCCTGGAACGACATTTAGTACATTTATTGTTTATTCTTGTATCTGGGCAACAGTGAACACTACCTTATTAATACTTCCGAGATAAAATGTGGTTTTGGTCGTAATGCCTATTTCATAAACAGAACTTTAGTAAAATTAAACGTAAGCTAGGCATATTGATAAACACAATCAGCAATATTTACCAGCCAGATACTTTACTGGCGGCAATCGTTGTACTGATGAATGTTGAATACGATTATTCCTTTGCAAAGTCAAGAGCAGTATAAAAATGTCATATTTATTGATTTTTCGTGCTTGTTTCTGGGATCGCAATGCAAAGAAATAACATCTTTATGCATGTTATTCAGCTCTTCTTAGCTCTAAATCCTCCCTGTTTTTCTTTGTTCTTGAGTGCCTAATGCTGCGTAGGCCCCCTTTTGCGTTAAAACTTTTCAAATAAGTTTGATCTTTCGGCAGCAGCTTTTTTTTTTTATGTAGGTATCAAAACAACGGTATGAGATATGCACAGCGAAGTTATCTCGAAGCACCAGGTGCTTTTTGTTTCGTTTTTTGCGTACTGTATTCAAAAAACCGTTACTTCCTTTTTTTTATAGAAACTGTATTCAAGTATAAAATGGTTGGTTGCTTAGCACGTTGTCGGCAGGGCGGATTGGGCGTATGTTATGCAGTAGGGTTCGCAAAACGGTCACTTTCCGCAAGACATTTCCTACCCTTCATTCATGCAGCCGTATTGCTGGCCTTAAGCAGTTGTAAATTTGACGGCATTCAAATCCAAAACAATGCATGAAGTCTGCGCAGGCATACAGAACACTGTAGGAAAACCACCACGTTCCAGTCCTCCCCGAGTGTGCATGCAACCATCAATCAAGGAGGGAAACCGCGTGACTTCGCGCACTGACGGACACGATCCCAAATACTCGAACGCAATTCTAGCTGCTTCCGACACGACCGCTGACGTTGGGTGGGCTTTGAAACAATTAGGCATTCTCAAACGACGTCTATACTTAGCTTACCCTTATGCCAAGCTACAGGCCTACACATTTCTGATTCGGGCATCTTTAGATTATTGTTCGCTGGTATGGATCACTGCCTTGTCGTGGCGGAGGCGCTTGCGAAACTCGGTGAAGTCATGAGCTCTGCTGTGTAGGGCCACCCAAGATAGACAGGTCACGGCAGAGAGCTCTGACAAAATGTGATTCACTGGAGAAGCTAATGGCAACCCACTCCAGTATTTCCTGCCAAGAAAACACTATGACCAATTACAATAGCATTAATGATATGGCGCCGGATGATGAGCCCCCCAGATTGGAAGGCGTCCCACATGTTACTGGGGATAAACAAAGGGCGATTCCTAGTAGCTCCTGGTCGAATGAAGCGCCTGGGCTAAAGCCAAAAGGACGCTCAGTTGTGGATGTGTCGGGAAGCGACCGGAAAGTCCGATGTTGCAAGGAGATGTATCACATAGCAACATGGAATGTAAAATATATGACTCAAGGTAAACTGGATGTCGTCAAGCGAGAAATGGACAGATTGAACATTGATATCTTGGGTATCAGCAAGCTCAAGTGGACCGGAATGGGAGAATTCCGGTGACCATTATGTCTTTTATTGTGGGCACGAATCCAGGGAAAGGAATGGGGCCGCTCTCATATTAAACAGAGGAATGGGCAAAACAGTGCTAGGGTACAACCCCAAAAACAACTGAATAATATCACTTCGGATTCAAGGTCACCCTTTCAACATTACGGTTATCGAAGTCTATGCACCAACCACTACTGCTGAAGAAGCTGATTTTGAGAGATTTTATGCTGACCTGCAATGCCGTTTAGACCGCACTGCGTCATCAGAGGTTCTTTTTCTCATAGGAGACTGGAATGCTAAGGTGGGAGTGAAGAAATATCCAGAATTACAGGCAAGTTCGGTCTTGGTGAGCCAAATGAAGCTCGGCAGAGGCTAGTAGAGGTTTGTCAAGAAAACAACCTGACCATAGCGAATACTTATTTTCAACAGCACAAGAGGCGCCTGTACACATGGACTTCACCGAACGGTCTATACAGGAATCAGATTGATTATATTCTTTGCCGGCAGAGATGGAGAAGCGCTATACAAGCAGTAAAAACAAGGCCTGGGGCCGATTGTGGCACCGATCAGCTTCTTGTTGCCAAATTTAAGCTTCGATTGAGGAAAAAGGCCTTTCAGGTATGATTTGGGTCAAATTCCATCAGAATATGCTGTGGAAGTGAGGAATCGATTTCAAGATTTAGATCTAGAAGACAGAGAGCCTGAAGAGATGTAGACTGATGTTCTTGATAAAATATGAGAAGTTGCTACTAAGGTAGTTCCAAAGCAAAAGAAATGCAAGAAAGCAAACTGGTTATCTGAAGAGGCTTTGCAAATAGCTGAGGAAAGGAGAATGGCAAACGTTATGGGGGAAAGAGGAAGATACAAGGTTCTCAATGCGGATTTTCAGAAAATAGCAAGGAGAGATAAGAATGCCTTTCTGAACATACAGTGCCAAGCAGTTGAGGACAACAACCAATTGAGGAACGCAAGAGCTCTGTACAAGACAATCAAAGATATCAAAGGAAGCTTCTGTGCTAAGCTGGGAGTGATAAAGGACAAACGAGGCAGGGACCTCACTGAAGCCTCAGAGATAAAGAAGAGGTGGCAGGAATACACAGAAGTGTACAAGAAGGACCCGGATGTGCAAACCCAACTTACGATGGTTGTGATTACTGACCTCGAGTCGGGCGTCCTCAAGAGTGTAGTTCAATGGGCTTTAGCTGCAGCCTTGCTAAGAACAAAGCTAGCGGAATTGATGGCATTCCAGCTGAGTTGCTTCAAAACCTCAACCATGACGCTATTAACGTTCTGTATATATTATGTCAGCAAATTTGGACAACCCTGCAGTGAACACAGGATTGGAGGAGGTCAGTTTACATCCCCATTCCAAAGAAAGGCAGTGCCAAAGATTGTTCCAACTACCGCACCATCGCGCTTATTTAGCATGCTAGCAAGGTGATGTTGAAAATCCTCCAAGGAAGGCTGCAGCAGTATGTGGATCGGAAGCTTCCAGACGTGCAAGCTAGGTTTCGCAAGGGCAGAGGAACTAGAGACCAGATTGCCAACCTTCGCTGGATCATGGAAGAAGCAAGAGGGTTCCAGAAACCCATCTACTTCTGCTTATTGATTATGCGAAAGCGTTTGACTGCGTAGCTGACAGCAGATTGTGGCAAGCTCTCCAAGAGGTGGGAGTTTCAATTCATCTCATCTGTCTCCTCAGGAACCTGTATGAAGGACAAGAGGCCACAGTCAGAACTGGGCATGGTCTTACTGATTGGTTTCTGATTGAGAAAGGAGTGAGGCAAGGCTGCATACTGTCACCCTGCCTATTTAACCTATATGCAGAGTGCATCATGAGGAAGGCCGGTTTGGTCGAGTCTTCAGCTGGAGGGAAGATTGCTGGAAAACGTATCAACAACTTTAGATATGCGGATGATACCACTTTAATTGCAGAAAGTGAAGTGGAACTCAAGAGACTTCTGATGCGCGTACAAGAAGAGAGTGAGAAGTTTGGGCTTAAATTGACCATTAAAAAGACAAAGATCATGGCGTCTTGCCCTATCAAGTCCTGGAGCATCATGGGACAAGAACTGGAAGCTGTGACATATCACATCTTCACCTTTTGGTTTCCGGATCAAGAAAAATCGCTTTCGTTGATGATTCGAGGTCGCGGACAATGGAAGCTAAAAACATTTCATGATTATTATGTCGAGCTACATAATGGTCCCGATAGAAGTGGCATGAAGTTAAATAGGACTTCCAGTTCGCCTTGACGCTTTCTGTGCAGCATGGCATGACTGTGACCCCCCTTACACTGACTTCGTCAGGAAATGCTGCGCTCGACGTCCAAGATCGGCTTTCTGCGTGCTGCCACCTGCGCCTCTTTCGATGTCTGGCACAACTAGGATGTTGTTTGCATCTGTCCGATTGGTTTTCTTCTCGGCGGAAAAAATAAGTTGGCCTTCTGAAAGACGAAGTTTAACCTTCCCCGGCTGGGCGCACTCCGCATCCTCCGTAGCTGTGAATGACTGCGCTTGTTGAGAAATACTCGTGGGCCCGCTTAGCGCTTCGTTCTTTCTTCCTCTGGCCGGCCAAGAATTCGCAGAAAGAATCTTGGGAGAAAGCCCGTGTGTTTTGAAGCAAAAAACTTCTGTACGAGGGTCGGAGCCGAGCTTCGCGTGAGTCGGTGCACAGATTTGCCACTTCTGCGCATGCGCGAAACTGAGTGACGTATGCCGTATACCACGGCCTAATGACGTCACAGCCAAGGCCAGCTGTGCAGCCCCCTCGCCAAACTCTGCCGGCGTTGCCTATCGACGCTTAACAGGTGTGCGACTCCTCCTCGTTAAATAAAAAAAAAATTAGTCTCCACCTGAAAACCGAAGCTCCATCCCTAGGATTCCCAGCCGAGCGTTTCGTCTCTGTGCCACGTCCCGGGTTGCGAAGATGTTTTTTTATAGACAAATTTATAAGATTTTACATATAAAGTATACATAACTCCACAGACACACAGCATGGGTTAAAACCACGCGTTTTCGGGCTGCGTGATCCATTACAAATCAGGCATGTGCAGCAACACTTCCATTCTCAGAAGCCCCTCAGGCACTTCGTCTTGCATCTTAAAAGCATCAATAACACTCGCAACGGGGAAGTACTTGGGTGCGCACCCACCGAACCAGCTTGTTTCATCGCGTCCGCTCTGGAGGAGTTTTGGTTTGGAGCATTTGTATTTGCGCCAAGTGGTTAACCGTTTTATGTTCTTTCGTGATACGAAGGACCCATTTTTACGAACTATGTGTCAGGTTAGGCTGAACCAAATTTAGCTGTAAGTTCGGCGTGCATGCAAGGGAGGATTTTCGGAATCCTTAAAGAAGTGTTCATGTCGTGTATTGCAAAGCCCGTTTTTGGTTTGAATATTTATCAACTGGTGGTGCGAAAGAAACTTTATAAGGAATTATGTGATGTCTTTCTCCCGATCCCATTGCACAGATCGTTGTACTGTGCAGGCGCTCATCATAAGTCCGCTTGTCTACCTTGTGGATGATAGCGGGATTCCGCGAGTGACAGATATCTGCGATTGGCGCGCAAACTGAAAGCACGAAAGACTAAGATAATTACGCCACTCAATTAGGGTGACGTCAAGGATGCCATGTCACCCATCTGCCGTCAGCTATGAGGACCAAGCGGGAACGAGTGCGCTCCAACGCCGCCGGGCGGCGCTTTTTGCCTTCCGCGAGTGACAGATGCTGCGCCTTTACACCAGTGAACTTAGACGCGCTCGACATGGAATCCAAGAAATGTTTAGCTATTGGTGAATGGCGCAGAATACCGGAGAAATTAACTTCTTCTGATCAAGAGGTAGTGACAGCTTTTCGCTACCTATCATCATCATCATCATCATCAGCCTGATTATACCCACTGCAGGGCGAAGGCCTCTCCCATATTTCTACACTTAACCCGGTCGCTCGCTATGTATATTCATTGGCAAAATCGCTACGTATATCTACTGATATCCATTGATAAATTTTCTAGCCACTTTGCCGCATTACTTTGGATGCTGTTTTACAAATAAAATCTCTGCAAATTGCAGCCTTCTCATCAAAGAGACCACTTGCATAATAAATTTAAAGGAATACTATTTTTTCTCCCAAACAAGGAGGCGACGAGAACGGAAGAGACGTTACTGGCACTTACCCAGAAGACGATGCCTCAAGCACTGGGACCGATAAAACACTCACTCTGCCACCAGCTGACACCGTTATAATCGCTCTGGAACCCCGCATGCCTCCATCTGGTGAGCGAAATATGACTCCAGTTTGCAATGACTCCCGACCGCACTCAGATAACCGAAAGCACAACTCATACAATTACATTTGGCTGAACGCCTGACATATTTTGCTTTCTGATCACTATTTATGCCTTATTCCTTGGAGAATTTGTTGATATAAAGGCGCATTTGGAGGCAAAGCTCATCCAACTAATGGGTTGGCTAAAAAAACTAATTACTCTTTTCAAACACTAATCACAATCTCTTTCTGTTTCAATGTGGACACGTTTCTGGAGTATTGTGAGATCTGTTATTCATTGCTACATTTTTAACTCCTTGCTCTATAATTTGGCTCTATAAAGCTGTGTTATAAGAAAAGAATAAAGATTCCAAACCAAGATGATGAGAAATACAGGCTTACGCGAAAAATAACAAATTACGCGAACCACTTTGTTCACTGTTTTTCTCTATAAAAATTGTCTCCTGACGCAAGTTCCCAGGAAAGCCGGAAATCATGAATGGTAGCGCGCTGTCTGTGCCATGAGAATATCCGCCCGCACCTTCGTAAAGCGCTGGCGTACAGTTCTGCCATTTAGTGGGCTGTCACCATTCCTTACGTCTATGAAAGAAATCATCTGGTTTTTTCGCCTTTCTTTGAGTACCTTGCAATAACCTGTACGGACAGATTCTCATGTTGATATTGTAGTAGCCGTGTGCAACGCTTCATGTTGACTAGTAATCACAGAGGAACACATACACCGGAGCGCAGAGTGCAATGTAGAAACATGAGTGGTCACCTCCATCTATCGCTTTTTTTCCACGAAAACACAGCGACCTATAAACTTGTTTCCAAAGAAAATTTACCCCTCAGGGCACATCTGCTGAATCATATGTTTGTGTGCACTGTTCGACACCACGGACCTCGAGCACCAAAGCTTTGCCCTGCGGCGTGACATCGCCGTGTCACGGGAATAGGAAATCTTGGAGGTTGAGCCGACGCCGAGTGTTTGTACCTTTAATGCGCTCGGCGGAGACAACATACCATTTTGTCCCCAGCTTCCTGCGGATATCTTCTCGGGCATGACCCGACCACAAGGAATCGCCAATCGTCTTCTCCTATCATCCCTTATTATTTCACTTTACTATCAATGTACCTGTCCTCTCTTCTTGCATTCTCCCTTCTTCCAGACGATTTGTGCGGCTAAACGCTGTTAGTTACGTCATATTTGATTACAGTTACGGTCTATGTTTGGCATGGGGAGAACTTTTTTTAACGTCCTGCCCCGTCCTCTTCTAGGGCTTTGTAGTGGGCGGCAGCCACCGTGCCTAGACACGGTACTTTAATGCCGTCTCTGTACATCACAATTGTAGCTCCCGAAAAAACAGGTCGCGCCGATGAGACAGCAAAATGTTTACGGAAAAATGACATCAACTTTTCATGCTCTCATGCTGTACACACGAACATGCCGCGAGACCTGTCAGACTCATCTCTGCATTCATTGAAACTAAGTCTCTGACTCGAGGCATTTGCGAAAGGTACAAAATTAAATATCGAGCTAATGATTGCTTTATTTTTGAGCACCTGCACAACTAACAATACGAAACACTGGCTAGAATATTCGCTACGGGTAAATCCCGTTGACCGTCACCGAACACCGCTCACTGAACTCAATATACGGAGTAATTTCTTACAATGCTCACAAATGACCCCGATGACCGTACCCACCGTTTTAACAACATGCCGTTAATACCATTTTTAGACTTCTTTAAATTTTCATTTTCTTTTTTCACAGTCGAATTATCTAACGATTTAGCTACCGCATTACGTCAGATCTCTGTTGATCGCTTTGTGCTAGAATTGTCTCTCCATATATATTGTATTATTGATACCCTACTCGTTTCTGTCTAGATAGTTGAACTTACATTTGAAACCTTTCAATTTCTAATAATGTAGATTCATGTAAAACTTTCTGTGCCCCACCTGCAATGACCCAAATAATGGGATAGCAGTATTTGTAAATAAATAAATAAATGTGTGACTTCAGATGAACTTCAAGAACGTATAAACGTTCACGATATCAACAATGTGCGCTGACTAAAATTGCAGTGATCAAACGACTAAATCCCAACAAAACACATGGTTCTTACAGTTGCATCGAGCATACTGCCACAATCTGTTGAAATCGTCCACCTCTAGCTCCAACCCTACAATATATCACCGATCCACGACACTGCTTCCAATGCCAAAGGTTTGATCACTGCTCGCAGAGCTGCCGGAGCCAACTAACATCCGTATCTAGTAGTTGGAGATACTAATGCCCACTCTATATTCTGGGGGAGTGAACAAACAGACACAAGAGGACGTTTACAGAACAATTAATTATGCCTATAAATAACAGTTTACTCTATGCAAGCAAAACACTTCACTGCTCCCCAAGTACAGGTAGAATTATTTATAGATCTGTCCTTTAGTTTATTATCTGTTTTAATGCATTTAAATTGGGGGCTGAGATAATCTATACAGTAGTGATCAGTTACCTGTAATTATCTTATTATAATCTGCACCATCACCGATTGAAACTAAGCCACATCGTCTGAATTTGCACTAGCTGATTGCACAACGTTTCAAGAAAAGGCATGTTTGGAAAATGTTCTTCAAATAGGCTTACTGTCGATGAACTGAGTGCACTACACACTGCCTGCATCCTCTTCGCCACGCACCATGCTTTTCCTCCGTCGTTTGGAGTGTTAAGAAAAAATAACCGCTATTCGCACACTCAGGAAGGCAAAGCAGCCCAAAACACAGCTAGAGCATGGGATTTCTTCTGTAGGAACTTGATACTTTTTTATATGGAAAGAGTTAAAGCTTGCCTATTCATCATGATGCTGAAAACCTTCATGGTAGAAATACATATCATATATTAATAGCTCAACGGTATCGAAGGAAATGTGGGAGCGGATTCTAATGGCACCTAATTTCCCTTAACACTACTTCTGTCTGCCCCATATGTGCAAGCAAGGATAGATGAGCTGATGGACGTACTGGGTGAACATTTCTCTACAGTTTCAATTTCTTCACAATAAACAGAATCTTTTTAAATATAAAAGAATAGCTGAAAGCAAAAACTTCCAATAAGGGCATGCTCAAGCAAATACAGTGGATTAATTGAAATCCTAGAATTAAAAATTCCTAACGACAGGTACGCAAACAGCACTCGGTCACGACGGAATACATTATAAAATGCTTGCCATCGAACTGAAATGAAATAAAGATACTTTTGAAATTTTACCCACATACGAATCGTTGGAGAACTCCAGAAGGGTTGCCAAAACACTATCATTTTGTCATTCCTGGAACGAAAAAACCCATCAAAATTCCCAAGCAGATTTAGGCTTATTTCCCTCACCAGCTTTGTAGGGAAATTATTTGAATGCATTCTTAATCCTAATATTAGATTATTTTTTACTATTGCATCTAGCGATCTTTTGGACATCAACCACTGTGGTTTTAGAAAAGGATGCTCAACAACAGACCGTCTAGTTCGCGTCGAAACCACAACCCGAGAAGCGTTCATGCACAAACAACACAACCTTGCTGTACTTTTTGATCTAGGGGGGCACACGATACAACCCGGAGGTTCAGAATCCTGCACGACCTAGCCGACTTAGACATCTGAGACAGAATGCAGAAAGTTCAGAATGATTTTTTATCCAATCGTAATTTTAGGTAGTGCTTGTAATACTCTGTCAAAATACTTTCGTAGGAAAGCGCTGCTCCTCCGGAGTCTATTTAAGCACCACGCTTCTTGTATAAAAATTGTTTTCATGTCAAAGTAATAACAAAATCTGTAATGTACTCAATACATGTCAGCGATCTTCACCTAGCATGTACCTTCTTTCAGGCATCAACGTGTAAGAAACAAGCGCAGCTAAGAATAAATATACTAGTGACATTGGTAGATAAACATGAATTTCACTTTTCCCCCCAATGGGAAAAATTACCACTTATGTTCTCAGTCAAACTTCGCATACACAACCAGCGCACTGTGCAACTAAATGAAACTGAACAAGCGGCAAAAATATGAACATAAATTTCTAGAGATAACATTTGACACAAGAATCACATTTTTGGCTCATATCGACGCCATAGTTTATTCAAGCGAACTGGATTTCAGCAGAAGTATTCAGAGTGCTCGGTTTGGAAGCCGAAAACGAATCTCTAAAACGTATAGACGGGGTTAGTTCAGAGAGACCTGTGTAGAAACGTATTTTTCTCTCATTGGCCTGGTGTTCTCAGGAAACCATTGAGGGCACGTAAATTCGAGCCCGAAAAGGAGTGTAAATACGCGGCACCGAGTGTTTACATGTGTTTTTATTGTACTCGTCAGTAGAGACGCCCTATTATATTTTTAAAGATTGTTTCATTCACGAGTGCTCCGTCCTTCTTTCGTACAGCCACTGATTTCTCTCGGCTCTAATATGCAATGGCGCGTACTTTTAAACCGATGCACACTCCGAAAGTACCGTCCTTTGAGTAGCGCTCGCACGTGGCGTGAAGTGAAGTGGCATCTGGGTTCGGTTTAGACTTTCCGCATCAATTTCATTGCTCATGGGCCTGAAGACACAGCTTAGAGTTTTCAATTTATATCGTCGTGATATTGAAGTTCGTGCATACACTGCCAAACATTTCAATCACATTAGGCTTGATAATTACAAGATCAGAGTGTATGTGCACCCCAAGAGTACTGCAATACTCTTTCTCGTGGCGCGTACTCAAAGCGCGAAAACATGAAAATAATGTGGCATACCGACAGCAAATACAATATTTTGTACTAAAGATACTGCAAGCAATGCACAAAATGTATGGATTCAAAGCCAGACATGCCAGGTAAAATGTTCACAGCAGTAGTATTGTTAAACATTTCGGTCGGCGCGTGTAACGTTAGAAATATAAACTGTTTTTCTTGGTGCACTGCATAATATTCGCCTAAACTTATCGACGAAAGGTTAAAAGGGGAAGCGGAGGCGTGAAGGAGAGATAAACACGAGAACTACTGGCCTCAACTTGATAATTACCTTTTTAAACTGCATGCCACTGTTATATACATCCTTATAGAGCTCTTACTCAGTAGAGGCGCTGGCTACAAAGATGGCAGTTATTTCCGCACAGCTTGTATTGCAGATGCTGTAAAGCTAAAACGCAACTCTAATACAAGCGCATAGCTGATTAATTTATCTCCGAAGCAAACAGTATGACATAGGGCACCAAGAACAGGCCGAGAACCAGTGGCACCCCGGTACTCGCCGAATTATCAGCGATGAGATAAATCTAACGTTTTTCTAATGTTGTCTCGGGGTGATAGTCCTGCGGCTAAGGCCTCACGGTGGCTTTTAGAAAGGCTAGGCATAAAGCTATTGTTTAATTAGCAGGAAGCGGTGCTGGTACCTGCAGCGCTCGGTTTGGTACGAAACCACTGCATAAGAATATCAAGCCTAACCACCACTCTGCGTGAAGCTTCTAAGGAGATCATAAAAATAAAGAGGAAACAGATCGGATTTCATGTCAGGAATTCCACTTGGCAAGAACGTACTGAACTCCGTACCTACTGCCGCATCGACCACCTCCACGTGTTAAACTACAACCTAATCTGGCGTTCTGCTTAGCACATCCTCTACTCTGTCTACTTTTCGTCTTCGGGTCGAACGGCATATCGAAGGTCCATCTAAGGAAACTGAATCCCAGCTGAACTCCTCACAGCTTTCAGTTTGAAAACCGCAACAACTCTTTAAAGAACGTCTAGGCAGGCTCGGTTCAAAAGAAGCACGTGGACCTCCAGGCTAGAAACTTTGTCACCTTCACCTGACATTTCTCAAAAGAACAATGCGAGCATATTATTTCAAGCCCCAAATGTTCTTCAAATAAGGTGTGCGTAGTTCGACTCTGATTTTTAAGTTTGCTTTCGTAAGGTGAGATGCTTTATTTTGTTACAGGTAGTGTCATTAACGAATGCTCTATTTTTCTTTCGTGCAGCCTCTGCATTGTCGCGACCCGAAGGTACAAACGCGCGTACTTTAAGCGCTACGCACCCCCCAGGATTGCAGACCTGTAAGTAACGTTTGCACACAGTGAGAATTAAAATTGCTTATTTCATCGCTTTAAGGCCGTTTCACATGATGCGATTCTGGCCGCAGCAGTGTGCGATTTCAGCCGCACAGCGACAGAAGGGCACGCCGCTCCCGTCGCACAGCGGCTGCGACAGACTTCCAACCTGTTGGTCGCGCGCCGCTCCCGTCGCAGCGATCGTTACGAACGAGACGGCCGCCAGCCTATGGAATTCAGACTGATGTGACTGTTGTACGTAGTTGCGTACAAAACGAAAAAGTCAAAAATGTCTATTTTGCATAAAATGTTTTATATTTTGATAAAAACATAAATTAAATACTACATTTATCTTATGCGTGTTCTACCTTTATTTTTGGTAAAATATGATGGTGCCGCCGCTCGTGCCGCAAAGACAGAAATCGCTGGTGCCGCAAGCATGTGAAAGGGCTGTCGCGATTTGCGCCGCAACGACACTGCGACTGGACCGAAATTTTTTGTACGCGTCGCATCATGTGAACCAGCCTTTAGCCTTTCCACGCCGATTTCAGTGCGAATGGGCCAAATCTGTGTAGCTTCTCTTCCACTGATCATTTTGCCGTGGTTCATTTTTTTGCGGTTACAGATTAGTACTTTCAATTTATATTTCATGACTTGGAAGTTCCAATATGCCTAAGCAAACGTTTCGACCACGTTAAGCTTGAGACGTACACGAGCGGCGCTCGAGAACAGCAATACTCTTTCTCCCGACGTGTACTGAACTTGTGAATAGAAGGATAAGAATGACAAACAAATAATAAATATATTGCATATGTACAGATGACAATGCTAACAATGCAAAAAGTAATATTTGTTTTAAAATCAGGCTGCCTAGAACAAAATGCTATCATCATTAATACTGACAACCATTTCTGCTGTCTTGTAACATTCAGAACGATTTTTTTCTTATCTATTACATCCATATTCAAGCAAAGTTGTCGACCAAATGTGCAAAACGTGCAAGCGGCTCGGAAAAAAAGAGATAACTTAAAAGCACTCTTCTATAACTGATTATTTTTTTGAAACTGCAAGCCACTCTTGTATACTTCCTTATCGCTCTGCTACTCGGAAAAGGCGGTCTCAACAGAGGTAACACTTATTTCCGCATAGCATGTGTTGTAGAAGCTTAAGGCGGTTATCTTATTTTTATTTGCTATGAAAATAATGCATAGCCTAATACATGCGTATTGCCGATTGCCTGTAAGGCAAACAGTATGACATAGGGCACCAAGATTAATCCTTAGTACCTGTGGCTCCTCGGTACTCGCCTTGTTATAGGCGATTTAGAGTAACGTTTTTCTAACCCGCCGTAAGGCCATTTCGGTGCGCCTACAATCTCACGGCGGCTTTCGGTAAGGCCGGACATAAAACTATTGCTTAATGAATTGAAGGTGGTGGTGGAAACCTCAGCGCTCGTTCTGGTGCAAACCGCTACGTAACATTATCAAGGCAAACCGTTGATCATGTGTGAAGCTTCTAGAGCGGTAATGAAAAAAAAAAGCGAAGAGACAAACTAGTTTACAACTAATGAATTCCACGTGGGAAGACAATACTGAACCTTGTAGAGCACGCGGGTTCGATCCTGACCACCGGCGGCTGCGTTTCGATGCAGGCGAAACTAAGAGAACCCCAGGTGGTCGAAATTACTCCGGAGCCCTTCACTACGGTGCCTCTTTCTTTCTACTTTCACTCCTACCTTCTTCCCTTCCCTTTCCTTAGGGTGCGGTTTAGGTGTCCACAGAAACAAGTTGTTGTTGTTGTTGTTGTTGTTGTTGTTGTTGTTGTTGTTGTTGTTGTTGTTGTTGTTGTTGTTGTTGTTGTTGTTGTTGTTGTTGTTGTTGTAGGAAGAAGGAAAAGAAAATGCATGGGCGTGCTACTGGCTCTGTAGCTGAGCCCCCTCCGCTGCCTCGTGCAGACAGAAGAGAAAATGAAGAGGGAGAAAAAGACACGCGCCACAACAACAGCCGTCGTCCACCACCGAAACGGTGGCGGGTGCAATGACGGCCTGCAACAGATAAAAATTATACGGCAGGCTAGCCCCCGCCGCAAGCGGCGGTGACCTACCTGTTCCAGCCCCAGATGGTGCACCTTTCTCTTCCTGTGAACCAATTTATTATTATTATTATTATTATTATTATTATTATTATTATTATTATTATTATTATTATTATTATTATTATTATTATTATTATTATTATTATTATTATTATTATTATTATTATTATTATTATTATTAGCTACCGCCGCTTTTTCAAGGAGAAAGCATTTCTAGACTCATGCAACGAAACCCCGTGCGCGAGATCTGTCGTATTCCGCGAAATGTTTTCTTGTCTAGCGTTCCAGCCATGTGCAATCCCACACTGAACGCGCACCAAGGAACGCCACGCGACAGGAGCGATGGTGTAGAGAGAGAGAGAGAAAACCTTTATTACGCGTAGGAATTCGGGGCGCACAGGCCCCTGGGTCCCCGCACGACCCCACTGAAATTCAAGTGTTTATGTCCCTGAGGATCATTCCGTCCAAACGCGCACTTGTCGGAGAAAGTGTGACAGATACCGTGCCTTCCATTTCGAGTAAACCAATTATAATTATATAGCACTGCAACAAACGCCGATAACAGGCAGACAATGAGCGGAAGGGCAGGCTTTCGCCATTCTCCTCTTAAGAGACATATACGAGACACTCAAATTATTTTAGTATAGTCTCATTATGCGAAAATCCGCCTGGCGTTGTTTTAGTGAACAAACGGTATCATTGATAAATACGGCTTCGGCCTACGGCACCACTATAGTTAAGTAGACTACCAGTATTCTAGTTCAGTCTAGGCATCACTAACTAGAACCTATGGGGTGCCAGTGTTCCCATCTTTCATACCAATTTTGCGACGTAATCATTGATATAAGTTACGTTAGTTTGCAGGACATAAAAGGCACTGTATCTGTCACACCTTTTTGTTTTCCTTATTGCGCATAGCTACCGCCGCAGGGCATCATTCTTACGTGTTAAAGTGCAAACAAGTATCAAGTTGTTCACTCTACCAACTTCCATTCCGCGCAAAAATCTTTCTAAAGTCTTAACTATGTTAACCCTCTACCAGATTATTACTTTTTTCAAGGACGGTAGGATCCTTTACTTTGTTCGGCACAGCAGACATTACATCCTGAAAGAAGAACCTCAGATTTTGAACAGATGTGAGGACTACGCGCTGGGTTTGATTCTTCCTCCGCATTTTTGCACAAACGTCCGAGAACAAGCTCTTTTCTTCAGCGAACAGCTCAGAAAGGGCAAGAAAAGGATATAAAAGATGTACTGAATTAAATACCTGAAGTCTAGGATCACTGGATAAACATTTAGCAGACAATTACATTTTGCAGTTTTACAATGTAATCACCCATGTATCGTGCACAGATAAAGAGAAAAATATCCAGTGTTGAGAACTTACTGCGTCATCACGTTTACTCAGAAAGAGAACTATTTAAATTTGTATTTAAGTTTCAGATGGTTAGATGGCATCCTCGAGGCACTGCAGATGAAGTTATGTGATGTTAGGAAGATAGTGAGAGACCGGAAAGCGTGGCGTGACATGGTCCATAGGGTCACGAAGAGTCGGACACGACTGAACGACTGAACTGAACTTCAGATACCTCGGTGATAGGTTGTTAATTTAGAACTGCATTTAGCACAAAACAATTACTTACGGCGTGCATACACAACAAAGTCCTCATTTTTGTGGCTTAATCATGAATGTTATAATATTCTACACTGCTCTTGCAACATGCAACCGAGATCAAACCATTACAACTAATAGGATTTCAATTATTCTGTCCGTTTAACTGTTTGAGTCAATTAATCATATTGATACGTGGCAAGGTTAGTGCACTAATGTTAGTCCAGGATGACGCAGCACACAAAGCACAGAATTACAGCAGCGTCAACCTTCTTCCAGCACTAAACGTTGCTACCACTTTGTCGTCTTCTGTGCCACTGTTTCTGATCCTGGTCTTCTTTAACGTCCAGCGATGCAGGGCATATACGTCACATTACGGAGGGGAAAGGCGACATGAGCACATACACTGCAGCTTCTGGTGGCAGACGAGTAAATGTAGAGGAGCGGAGACGGAGCGTTGAGGTATCAGAGGCCTGTTTGTCAGGAAAGAGTGGCAGGTCCAGATGAAGCAGTCCAGAAGAACAGTCAATGAGCGCAGAATGTGCAGTTAAAAAGTTGAATCCTAATATAACGTCGTGAGGGCACCTGGTGAGGACAGCAAATAGGACAGGGATATGGTGGTCGGCAATGGTAATTCTCGCAGTACACATACCAATCACCGTAGCTGTACTGCCATCAGCAACACGAACGGTAGATGAGGAAGCGGGTGTGAGGACTTTGTTGAGGCGTTGACAGAGCGAGGAACTGAGGAAGGAAATGTGGGCGCCAGTGTCAATAAAGGGCAGACATTGAGACTCCGTCCACAAAAATGTCAACGAGGTTACGTCTGCGTGCGAGGGTCAGTTCCGAGTTGACAGTCTGGGTCGGTAATGCAGCGTCACTCCCGGGCGCTGCACTTGCTAGTTTCCCGAGTGGGCGCCAGCGTATGATGGGGAGGAGTTGCGACTAGGCAGCGGTGAACGAGATCGACGAGACCGTGGAGATAGAGATCGGCAGGAGTGACTGACACTTGAGACTGCTTCGGTGTGAGGTTCTTCTGGGTGAGCAGGGAAGTATCCAGGTCCATCATATGCGGGGCGGAGCTGTTCAGGTTGGGCAGGGAAGCGTCGAGGTCCGTAGTAGTACCGACGGTCAGCGTCGTAATAGGAACGAGGTGCGGGGAAGGTGCGACTACGGCAATAACAGGAAGTGTGGCCGGCTCGACAGCAAATAATACAAATTGGCCTGTCATCTGAGGTGCGCCACTCTGCAGGATTGCGATTAACGTAGCGACGTGGGGGAGCTTGGCTAGTGGTTGCAGCAGCCACTACAGGGACAGGATGCGATGGTGACGAGGGCGGTACGGGATCGGAGGAAAGACCGACGTTGGCAAGTTCCTGTCGGACAACAGCCTGTATCATGGCCATGGTGTCCGGCACTGGAGATGGGAATGGTGCAGGAGCTAATGCCTCGAGTTCTCGCCTGACGATCCGAGTCATTGTTGCAGACTGAGAAGGCTGTTGCAGAGGAGCCAGATCATCGCAGGATAATGTGGCTGCCGCGTTCGGAAGGCGCTCAAAGCGATGTACCAGGCGTCGTTGTTTAGCCTGCTCGAATCTTCGGCAAACTTGTAGCACCGACTCGACCGTAGAGCAATCCATGCAGAAGAGGATGTTGAACGCGTCATCTGCGATGCCCTTGAGGATGTGCCCTACCTTTTCACTTTCTAGCATGGAGCTGTTCGCCTTGCGACACAACGCGAGCACGTCTTGAATGTAGGCCAGGTAGGACTCCGTGGTGGATTGGGCGCGCGACGAAAGTTCGGTTTTGGCTGCGAGAGCCCGTCCAATGGGTTTCCCGAACAAGTCTTGAAATTTTGCTTGCAAATTTCCCAGGTCACCAGCTCGTGCTCGTGATTTTGAAACCATGTGCGAGCGGTTCCCGCCAAATAGAATATCAGATTGGCCAGCATGATGATCGCGTCCCAATGATTGTTCCTGCTGCATCGCTCGTATTCATCCAGCCAGTCGTCAACAACTGTCTTGTCTTCGCCATTGAAGATGGGAGGATTGCGGACTTTTGTGAGGACGAGTGGTTGCGCCGATTTTGTTGCGGTGGTAGGAGCTGTCTCAGAGGTCATAGTGGCCGTTGTTGACATTATGATCCCAGGTAGGTGGCGGCCACTGCGCAAATCCAGCTTTCGGCTGCTTAAATGGATTTATGTGTGCACACGGGAATCTTTAGTCACCTCCACCAAGATAATACGTGGCAAGGTTAGTGCACGAAGGTTAGTCCAGGATGACGCAGCACACAAAGCACAGAATCACAGAATCACAGCAGCGTCAACCTTCTTCTAGCACTAAACGTCGCTACCACATTGTCGTCTTCAGTGTCACTGTTTCTGATCGTTGTCTCCTTTAACGTCCAACGATGCAGGGCATATATGTCACAATATATTGTCCCTGAGCGTTTCCGTATTAGAAAAATCACCGGAATGAAATATTTTATATCGCGCGTTATACACTACCGCTCTTCATGGTTATATGCGTAGCAAAGGAAATACTCGGGTGCACAAACTTATTTACGATTTTACGAAAATCTACAACTACGAATACCAGAAAAAGGTCCCCTCGGTAATAGCCGCAGAAACAAATATAAGCAGGAACCCATGACCCTTTAACACATGTAAATATCAGCCACCAGTGTGTGTCTTAAGCAATACGGCACATGAAGTGAAATGTGACTGTCATACAGGGGCTCAATGCGTCGGTACCTGCTTGGTTAAAAATGTGCAAACATGGTTTTGTAGGCTTATTAACCTTGTGTCCTAATCCTGACCATCTTCCTTGGTGCGCGTGTTTTCTCGTACAGGTCGTGGTCGCAAATATCTTGGTAAGCTTATCGGCAATTTGGATAACTATTACACAAGTGATGTCGATGGCTACGTCTACGCGGCTAGCGAAGACAGCATTTTCATCGACTACCTCACATACGACGGGACGGACTTGGGTTTGCTGGCTTTTTGTTTTCTTTTTCAATAGCTTTGTAAATTTCATAATTGACCGAATGCTTGAACAACGCTCGTCTACTGGAGATCTCTTATTGACTGGTCGATTCCGCGCATACCGCAAGGCATCCTTGCACCGTTTAATATCCTGCACTCAGCTTGATTGATTGGTAAGCGATCACTTGCCTGGGTGCTAAGGGTCGCACATAACTAAGCTCAAATAATGACTTTCTCCCGCAAAGTGTTCTTCGTTATTGGAAATCACTTTCCTTTAAGAGCAAGGTGCCAGAGAACCCGCTCTCTGCTTTATCTCTAATTGTAAATTTTGTTTTTAACCAGCTAAATTAACCTTAGGCTATCATGAAGACAGTGCGACGAAGGAACAGGGACATTGGAGGACCGCTATTTGCAGTGTGTGACCTCCCTTGTTCTTGTTCCTTTTTTATTTTTTATTTATTTGTTCTAAGAAACAGTACACGAACAGTTGGTTGGACCCATAGCCTTTATGGCTAGTGATGGGTCCATATACAAAACAATTACAATGTTACTGCAGACCTTGTAAAGAAAACCTTCAAAATTAGCACACACAATCTAATTCATTCTGACATTTCCGTAAAAATTAGTGTTTTAAATATGCCGAAAAGTTATTATTTTTAACTTCATTTGGGACTTCATTCCATACATGTGCTGCGCTATATTCTAGGAGTCTCCGGCAGTACATATTATAACAAGGTTGTAAATTAAATAGGTTGTTGCAGGTTTCATTGCAGGGGCAGGGGTTGTTAGATTTTATTACAGTGTTTACTATTTCAGCTATCTTCGGTTTATATGCCACTGATAGCGGTAAGATGCGTAGCTGCTGAAAGAGCGGCCTACTGGGGTATGTACTATTTGAATAAGTTTTTCATACGAATAGTTCGTTTTTAAAGGTGAGAAACAAGATCTAGGTATGCTTTATATGTACCACCCTATGTTTCCGGACAATAGGATAACTGACTGTGCACAAAGGCGAAATACAGGATGCGTAAAATCGGAAGACCAAAGCAGTCCCTGGCCCTTAGTAAAACACTGCAACCATAGGCTAATTTCCACCAAATACTATTATTTTGTTCTTTCCAGTGAATATCAGACGCGAACAGGAAGCCAAGATAATTGTATTGGGGTACCCTCAGCAGACTCGTGTTGGTTGATATCCTGTATGCATGATAGCCATTCTGTTTTTGTTTTTATTAAACGTTATACCATTTCAGTAATCCTTTCCGAGCCACCCTGAAGTTGAGACCATGTGGCGTTTTGGATAGTCATGAACACGCCGCTTTACGTTCTTACGAAAAATGGGAGGTTGTGGTCTTGAATACAGAGGTTTTGATTTCGATTTATTATATTATTATACAGCTTACCAAAACTTGGAAGACAGGATAGATGGTGCATTTTAACTTGATTAAAGGTAATAGCGTAGAGGAAGACACACAACCGAGAAAGAAAAGGCAAATATTTATCGCGTGTCCTGTGCCGTTTTTTTTTTTCTGCGCTATTACCTTTCATCAAGTTATATTGTTACAGTCATGTTATCGATTTTACTTACTGATTGTTTTGTTTCATTGTTTCTATTTTCCTCTCCTTCTGACCTGCAAGAGGGGAGTTTTCCTGATGCTACCCGCATAGCAGTCTAGGTTAAATTCAGACCCGTGCTATATCCCAAATTTTTCCCCGATTTAACTGTAGAAGGAGTCACAATTGTCCTTCCCTCTATGACCATGTTTTGTTGTACATTGTTCAGCCATTCTTGAGAGATGTAAAATTCACACTAATAATATTCAATCTGCCTCATAAACGAAAGAAAAAGATTTTAAACAATTACTACCTTTCTCATGATCAAGGGTAGATGCGAGCATGAAATTGTTACGCACATAGCACCTTGCTTATAGATGAATCGAGTCACAAACCTGAAATAGGTCTAGTCCACAGAAACCACACCACGATCTTCTCTTTGTCCAACAGGGAAGCGTGCTCGGTCTCTAACTCAGGTGTTTTTTTTTTGTTTTTTTTTGTCGACTCAAAGCGTTTGTCAGCTTTTGTATAGACCTAGCGAGGAAGTTGTGGTCCACCGGGCCTTGTCACCTTAGCGACTAGCCCCATAATCATGCCATGTTGACAAGGCCTACCATTCTTGTCTCATGGCCTATGACTAGCAAAACCATCTCTTTCCATAAGACCCCTCCTACCTCTACTTTCATCAAGCTGCATTACTCAGCTTAAGCATATCTGAGCATGGCGGATGTAAAAGGCAGGACGATACCGATCCCTTACGCCGTCACGAAGAGACGCTGGCCTAAGAAGAATGTGTGAGGAGCGGTGAAATAGAGTGCCCTCGAGAATGTATACAACCGTCTGTATGGAGCAAAACAGCGTGATCTGACGACGCAACACAAAAGCAAACTCAATTCACAAGTGCCGAACACTCTTCCAGCTGCTACCGCTTCGACCGCCGTCGTTCAGCGCAGTTGTATGCTCGTGAAGCCATTCTCTGGGAAGACGTGGGAGCCTGAGAGACATTTTTCTTCTCGTGAAATCTTGTTAGGTGCCCAGATGTTCACGTCTCGGGGCCCTGATGAAGAGAGCTCAGTGCTCGGATGTTGGCTGTCGGTTCAATGACACATCTGTAAAGGCGGCTGAAACACCTATGTTCATTACATTGGCATGCAATGAAATTAGTTTATTTTCTAGTAATTTCTTTTTTTAATATATAAGAGCCTACCTTTATACGGCTACACCGATCGATTGACGCGTTTCCTTGAATAATACTTTACATTTATCAAATTCAAGATGGTAGAGAGTGGAATTCCTCTGATCTCGCAATGACGATCGGAGCATGTCAGTAAACGATCACCTCTGAAGTGCTCGTTGCTGAATGCGTGTATGAAGTGCTCGTTGCGTGTATGACTTTCCTGTGCGTAATAACAGCCCCGGATTGTCCTTTTTTATATATTGAAGCTCAATGCAATCGCTGCATATTGTCACTGAATAGTTATATATGGCATGCCTCTTAGCCTCAGACTATAACACAACATACTTCAAGTGAGCGCATTCAGCGGCAGTGTTTTTACCTCTTTGTTTAGATGGTTTCTCGCGGCTTTATAAAACTAAAAATATATAAATGCGTATAGCCATTTATTTTGGAAGGTATGAGAACTACGGCATTTTAACTCTTGCGTGCAGGGGCCCATTTTTGGGCCGAATACACTCAGCAAAGCTTCAACGCCAAGGAAGGAGACCTAATCCCGGATGAGAACGGAAGGTTCGAAATAACGTCCTGTGCGGGCGTTTTCTCTACACTTTTTCCTTGCTTTTTTCTTGCCGCGTATTCAGGTGGGTCAAGCGTAAGCCTTGCAAGCCTGCTTGTATTCTATAGCGCTATAGTTTTTAAGCCATATAGCCCATGTCTCAGTTTTCGCACAATTCGCTGCATCAGCTGCCACTACGATATGTTCGATAGCGTAGGTCATTCTGCTCGAATGCAGAGGCCGTTTTCAGTTCAGTTCAGTCGTTCAGTCGTGTCCGACTCTTCGTGACCCTATAGACCATGTCACGCCACGCTTCCCTGTCTCTCATTATCTTCCTAACATCACATAACTTCATCTGCAGCGCCTCGAGGATGCCATCTAACCATCGCGTTCGCTGCCTACCCCTTCTTCGGCGACCCTCAACCTTTTACTTTTACTTTAAGTTAAACCCTCGCGCTTTGGTGGTGGATGGTGACAAGAGAACTCCTAGATTATTCTACTGCAGGAATGCATGCCTGGTGGCCCATGTCTTGTCGCCGTAACAATTAGTAACGGTTTTGAAGAGCGTTACCTTTAATCACGCGTGTACTATGTGCTGTTGCGCAGGACAGCGAGTAACGGCAGGTGGTAACTGAGGTAAGGCAAAGTTTAAGCTGGGTACCTTGATGATTCTTGCAAAGATGTAGTGAATGCAAAGATGCACTTCGGGTAGTGGCTTTCGCGCTGTCTGTTCTCTTCCGCACTCAGTGTTCAAACTGGTCGCTTCCGAAGGCAATCGCGTTCTCGACGATAACCTCAGGGATCGGCACAGTACTCGTGGAAGGTTCCGCCGATGACGACGCCATAATATGTGATCATATCATCTTAACAGCATAAGTGGTAGTCAACGAGGGGAATATTCACAACGAAAATGGTCATTCAAGCACGACCGCGCCATTAGCAGATTATTGAACCACCTTTTGGACACGTGCAGCCATCAGGCGTCATGGCCACGATTCGAGACATTAATCGCGGTAATGTCGTTAGCTGGCGCTACTTGTCCGAAAAGTCGTCGATACCATCTGTGTAATGCGCAGCGGTGGCAATCCTCTGCGCCGGGAACTCGCGCTGAAACTCTCTCAGAATAACAATTTTGTTCCCTCGCAAAATCCTTATTGTAGGTAGTAAACAAAAAAGGCCTTTCGCAGCTAGTACTGCTGCACTTGACGATGTGTTCAAGTAATACTTACCCTTACAGCACACGAACGTTTTCAAAACTCCTCTGAGAGTCACTAGGTCATCTATGGAGGTGCTGCGGTTTTGTAGGACGGAATCATGGCAAACAATGTGAATTGAAAATGGGGCCGTTAAATGCATTCCTGAATTAAGATAATCTGTCTGGAATGTACATCTACATGGCGAGAAGCCTAGTACCATTATTTCGCGAGGTGTGCACCATAGAGTACAGAGGCAGGTTATCGAACCCCCGCTTTTAACGCTCCCACATTTTGAAATTATCTTTATTCTAGCGCATACGGTTTTACTAATGGCGTTGATTCCTATATTCTTCCAATGTGTTAATATTTCTAATGCCTTCCTATAGCAATGTGGTCCAGTGTTTACAAATAAAAGGGGCGCCTGTGGATGTTACAGCATAATGGGTGGTAGAGGAGCGATTGGCGAGGGCTAAATATAGTGCCGGTGATAGTTAATTGATGTAATAAACTGCCGCACAGCTTCTGGTTTCAAATTGCTCCTATGATGTCGAGCCTCGATGAAGCGCAACCATAGTGATCTTGGTACAGTCTGGAATATTACGAAAAGTAAAGGGGACGAATATTTAGAGCACAGCGATATATTTGAACGTACGAATTGTATGCGCGGTCCAAGGAAATACATGAAATTATTTTCATGTTTTCAATCGCACAATTAGGAATGGCTGGAATATCGGTTATTCTACTGCTTTAAATAATAATGCGATAAAATATGATTACTCCATTTCAAAAGGCAATTTATGAAAATGCCTCAGGGAACTAGACACACCCTGAATGTTAAATTTCCGTTCCTTTTTTCTCAAAATTGGTCAAGTTTCTCACTAATGGCGTGAGAGGCAGCTTGGTCCAGCCCGCATCAAGGACCATCCAGCCAGCATAAATTTTTAAAAGCCGTTCGCCAAAGCCATTGCAAGGGAAGACAAGATTCGCGAGCTTTAGCACGGGGCAGGCGACCCCGATGGCCACCTCCGGCTGTTGCGTCCACGAGTGATATATGTGCAAGCACGGTGTTGGTCGTCTCCCGTGGTTCCTAGTTGTTTTACTGATATTAAGGCGATAGCCTTTATGGCTCATGCTCGCCGATTTTATCAGTCCGTCCGTCCGTAGCGCATTCGTTACGTGGGAGGTGGTAGCTGGTAGCTGACATGGCCGAGCATGCTAGAGCTTCCTGACATTACGTTTGCCAGAAACTGCCAACATGGGTCTCTCCTTTCATATGAAAGGTGATGTCACAATCAGCCGGCCAAAATCCTTGCATTCAGGTTATCCCTAGGCCACGCAGGAACGTTCATACCGCTCGGTCAAAGCGGGGTTTTATATGTTGGCTGATAGATTACGGTCATCGCGAAGGTGGGAGGGAAAACAGAAAAAGAGAGGTGTCATAGTTCAGAGCTGCGGACCACCACGTTATAGAGGCTTTCGTCTCAGCGCAATTTAGCGATCCACAGTGCCCCCTAGAATTTTTGGCTTCTCCGAAGGCCATCTTCAATCTAGTTCTCTATACCATTGCAACAGCTGACGAAACAAGAGACACCCTCCACCCTCCACCGTCGACAGATTCAGAGAAGCAATCAGCGTATTAAGGACGTTAGAGCGGTGGAGAATATGGGGATAGGGCCCTTATGTACTATATGAGAACTCAAATTCATTTAGTATTTTGAATCATTTGCTGTCTAAATGAATTAAAATACTCTATCACACGCATCTTCAAAGCATTCACAAATGTTCAATCACCAGCTTCGTCCATCGGTGGTCTGGGAGGCGGGAAAGTTATTATGGAAAAGTTCGTCGGGAGGGGGGTGGGGGGGGGGCGTCAGTTTGTGTAGTTCACTCTAGTTACTCCAAACGCTATATGTTTAGCGGTGTTTAATAAGCACTGCCTATAATAAGACATTTCAGACTACAACAATATGTCAGAGGGTGAATTTGGTTGTTCATCACGATTATGCAGCATCACAGGTGACCTTGGTAGTTACAGATCTGGTTCGCAGTCTGTTTTTTTTTTTTTTCATTTCTTTTTATTCTTCCAAGGCCGACATTTTACATCTGTTGAAACAGCCAGGAGGTAGCATAACCAACTCATCTCTCTTGTCAGAGATCGAAGTTCGTGTATACCTTCCGTGCAGCCAAAATTCTCATGGGAAAATACAAAGTTTTAATAAAGATAACGTAATTACCGTCTTCCTCTGCACTAGTTCCAGCAGAGCTTCGAAGAAATCTTTCACATCTTAATGGAGCTTTGTAGGAAGAGCCAATCCGACTCCAAAAGTACCATATATTATGGCTTATCAGTTCAGGTACCTACTAGCTCATTTTTTATTGCTCTATGCTGTCCCTTGTAGGAAGGACGTCCTCAAGGCTTACAACGAGGCTACAATATATCTGCGACTTCCAAAAAAGATCAATGCTTACCGATCTCTGGGGATCTACAGCAATCACACAAAGGTGAGTGGCGCAAAGCCTGCGACCAACTTTTACCAATGTTTCCGACAAACTCTGCTCCTGATATTCCCCCTTTCGAATTTAGAAAATAGAAAACAAGTTCTGTAAGCGCTTAAATATAAATGAGATAGATAGAAGAAATCACGCCGACAGTGGTAATCACGCATAAAGTACTTAGACAAAGAAAACTTTGCTTTAAAGAAGTGAATGCCACTTCAGGTGCAGCGCAGCTGCGCTCCTGAATGGGTATATCCATAAGTAGCACAAATGTTTTCAACATTTGCCCCAACGTGAACCAGGTGACTGCCTCTGGAAGCCGCTCAATATACAGCCGATGTTGCACTGGTGTGGCGAAACGGTCGGGACTCGTTTTCACCCTGTTATTCATGATAGCTAGAGCAACGCACGATTCGGGAATAGAGAAAGAACGCAGTAAAACTGTTCTTATTCTATCACTTCAAACCTTACTACGCTTCATCTGACAAGAACGTCAATAATCGTACAACATGCAGATAACGAAAGTGCACATCTACCAGCAAATGACCTTGCGAAGAACTTTTTTTTCTTTTTGCTAGAGAGGCGCAATGACTGATTCTTCATGAGCATCGTGGAAAGCGAGCTTGGTCTTTCTTTATAAAATCCCTTAAACCAGACAGTGATGAATACAGTTATTTTCATGAAATGGTTGGCGAACGTCGCCATTGAGCGAAAAATCAGATCGCATGCCGCATACAGGTTGCACTTGGCAGGTGACATCGACGGATACTCATAGCTGGGCGGGTTGTGTGACTATACGGGACTGCAATATATGGCCGATTTAGAAGGATATTCAGACTCGGGTATACCTCCTTTTAAGGTGAGGGGGTGCGGTGGAAGTCAAACCTGGCAACCTTGGATATCCCGTATCGTACGGCACTTTTAAACAACGCCGCCACTTCTATACAACCTTGTATCTCTGTATGGCACGCAACCGTCAGGCAATGCAGCCACTTTCGATATACCCTATGATCCCCGTCTGACACGCCATCCTTAGGAAATGCAGTCATTTTCGTATAAACAACTTCGATCCCCCTCTGGCACGCCACCCTTACGCAATGCAGCCACTTTCGTATAAACCCTTTGGATCTCCTCTCTGGCACGCCACTCTTAGGGAATGCCCAGTCTGACAAGCCATCTTTAGGCAATGTGGACACTTTCACATAAACAACTCGGATCCCGCTGTGTGTCACGGATCCCCGGTGAACGCTCGGGCCGAACGAATGGACTAGGCGACTGGTGTACCCACAGAGTCACAGACGCACATTTAATACACCCACATGGGGATCTTTAACGTGCATTTACATCGCACTGCACACGAATGCCTTTTCCTTTCGCCTGCACCGGAACGCAGTCGCCATCAGTCGGCATCAATCCCGCGATCACAGGCACAGTAGTCGGGCATTTTAACCACTACACCACCGCGGTGGGACCCCGCACCTGCGCACAATAGCTATGTTTTCGAGTGCAGGAGCGCGCCCTCGTACTGGCTACAATGTAAGGCACGTTCGCCTGAGTTTGGGTCCATTTAGATTTTTTTGTTTTGCCACCTTGTGTTCAGGCATTTCCCGGTCTATTTAGATGTTGCCGCACGACAAAAGAGCTGAGTGAACCCCACGTGTTTCACAATCTGCGAGACGTGGATAGTGCCTTTTAGTCTTATTTGCATATTATTCATGCAATTTAATGGGGACAATAAAACGCCAGATTTTACTACTTTATCAAATTCACGACCTACTTGTAAGAAAACTTCTAACAAAAATAAAATTGCCAGGAAACCATTCATTGATTTAAAAAGTCTTACTGAAAGCAGACGCAAAAAGGTCATCCTAACACAATGTAAGCAACCAATTTTAAGACCGCTTCATGGTTTCTTCTTTCGTATAATTGACGGCTTTAAGGCAGCCTTATTACTAATGTTACCAAACGTTATTATTCCTGCAGTAATCTTTGTATTACATTCGCAAATTTTCTAAATTTTAGTAACATTCAACCAAACTTATGAAAAATATATTTGCGAAACTGTATTTCAAGGTTTTCACAAATGAGTGTGATTTCAATTATTCAAGCTGACACGAGAGAGTATTCAGGCAAATATATAGGATGGAAACAAAAATTTATCAAAATTTGCCTATAATCGCACTGCATAAATACACTTTCAGTGCAGTAACTTTCTATGAAGCCCAGTGTAAATCAATATTTTCAGCTTTTATCCACTGATCGCGGCGCCGACGTCGGTAGGCGTCGGCATCGGATGGCGCGGAGAAGCGCTCAGACGGGGAAGAGCACACAGAGGAGTGCGATGGGGAAAAGCTGCCCCATGTGTAGGTGGCGCCACAGCATTTTCTGGTCGCGGGCCGGCGTCGCGAAAAGTGACGTCACGGCCTCTCAGTTTTTTTCTTCCTCCATGGTAACCATTCACATTTAAGTTTCAACATCCTCCGTCTTGGAGGATGTGCATTCAGATACCCCACTATCTCTTTGAAAAGCCGTCTATTTGGTCATTTTTGAGAAGTTATCTCGCACTTTCCGATGCAATTTCAATTGCAGACTTCCTATAACTCGTAAATATGGGTTAAAAATCAAGAGTCAGCTACTTACGTGGAGCATAGAAAGCTATAGAGCTATTCAAATAAAACGCGGCATATTTTAAGTCATTGATTTTCGTATCGTCTTTTTATTATCAATGGAACGTCACAGGGCTCAGGTCATGCGTGTTTGGTACCAAGAATGACACGCTGTCTGAAGTGTGTGCCTTCTGCTCGGCCACTACGCAGAAATACCTTGGCTACATGCGGATCCGGGGATCAGACGTGCTTCCCGGCCAGCAGAGCCTCGGGAAGCCCTCCTCCAGCTATAGTAACGCTATGGCTGACGATGTGGTCCTCACCGACAGTTCAAGCATGATTCTCAAGGGCTTCGTCTACGACGGCAAATGTCCACGTGAGTGAGCGTGAGCGCGTTTTAACGCAAACGGAACGCCTTCGTCAAAGATTGAGGGAAGCATAACGTTTATGTTTTGGAGGAGACGATTGTATTTTAAAACCGGCGACTTTTTCTAGTGTTGCAAAAAATTATTTGTTTGTTTGGTTTAGTTTGGTTTGGTTTGGTTTGCGGGGTTTAACGCCTTAAAGCAACTCAGGCTATGGGAGATGCCGTAGTGGAGGACTCCGGACATTTCGACCACCTGGGGTTCTTTAACGTGCACTGACATCGCGCAGCACAAGGGCGCCTTGCTTTTTGCCTCCATCTTATCCTTATTCGTCGTGTTACGTTTTGTGATAACCGTACTCGTAGCAATACATCACAGGGGTTCGCTGCTGAGTTTACCGTGTTGCAAAGGTCGCCATAAACTAAAGACTGACCCTGAGCCGCTTTTCTCAGAGTATTTATGAAAGAAGGTTGGTCCAACGCATTCGACATTTAAATAATGGGAAGCAATATCAAATCACTATAGGGAAAAAAACTCGACCATCCGTCGGCATCGAATCCAACGTGGCTTCCCACACGGCACATATGTCCTACATATCATAGCAGAAATGTCATCTCGCATTCACGGAATCAGGCATAAATATTTTTAGGACAGTGGAATGCTCGAAACGTACGCATAAATGTAAACTGCATTCAGGTCTGAGCTGGACCGCTTAGTATATTGAGGAGTTTGCGCTTATGGGCGCTCGCAATACGGGCTATCATTTTTTGCATCGTTCTAAGTCTGCGTCTGGTTAAGCATGAATGTTAGGTGGGATAGAATTAAAGGCCCAGGATAGGTCTACTCGTGCTCAGAGGCAGGCGAGGGTTCCACTTGCCTGTCAGTCCGCGACGGCGCCGGATCCGGTGTTGTGGAATTTGTGAAGACGTGACTGTGGGTTTTATGTCGATGAGTAGAGGTCCGCTCCAGACGCTTGGGTCCCTGGGATGGCCACAAATACCAAAATCCCGAGCCAGAACAATGACGACCAGCTAACAGGCTCCTAAGCTCTTTTACTTTCTTTCTGATTCCGCAATTCTTCCTTCTGCTCTTTCTCTAGCGCTACCGCCGTGCGATTCTCTGGTATTCACTTCATGACATTTCCTTCTGCTCTTTCTCTAGCGCTACCGCCATGCGATTCTCTGGTATTCACTTCAATGACATTTCCTTCTCTTTCTCTAGCGCTACCACCGTGCGATTCTCTGGTATTCACTTCATGACATTTCCTTCTGCTCTTTCTCTAGCGCTACCGCCATGCGATTCTCTGGTATTCACTTCATGACATTTCCTTCTCTTTCTCTAGCGCTACCACCATGCGATTCTCTGGTATTCACTTCATGACATTTCCTTCTGCTCTTTCTCTAGCGCTACCGCCATGCGAATCTCTGGTATTCACTTCATGACATTTCCTTCTCTTTCTCTAGCGCTACCACCGTGCGATTCTCTGGTATTCACTTCATGACATTTCCTTCTGCTCTTTCTCTAGCGCTACCGCCATGCGATTCTCTGGTATTCACTTCATGACATTTCCTTCTCTTTCTCTAGCGCTACCACCGTGCGATTCTCTGGTATTCACTTCATGACATTTCCTTCTGCTCTTTCTCTAGCGCTACCGCAATGCGATTCTCTGGTATTCACTTCATGACATTTCCTTCTCTTTCTCTAGCGCTACCACCGTGCGATTCTCTGGTATTCACTTCGTGACATTTCCTTCTGCTCTTTCTCTAGCGCTACCGCCATGCGATTCTCTGGTATTCACTTCATGACATTTCCTTCTCTTTCTCTAGCGCTACCACCGTGCGATTCTCTGGTATTCACTTCATGACATTTCCTTCTGCTCTTTCTCTAGCGCTACCGCCATGCGATTCTCTGGTATTCACTTCATGACATTTCCTTCTCTTTCTCTAGCGCTACCACCGTGCGATTCTCTGGTATTCACTTCATGACATTTCCTTCTGCTCTTTCTCTAGCGCTACCGCCATGCGATTCTCTGGTATTCACTTCATGACATTTCCTTCTCTTTCTCTAGCGCTACCACCGTGCGATTCTCTGGTATTCACTTCATGACATTTCCTTCTGCTCTTTCTCTAGCGCTACCGCCATGCGATTCTCTGGTATTCACTTCATGACATTCCCTTCTCTTTCTCTAGCGCTACCACCGTGCGATTCTCTGGTATTCACTTCATGACATTTCCTTCTGCTCTTTCTCTAGCGCTACCGCCATGCGATTCTCTGGTATTCACTTCATGACATTTCCTTCTCTTTCTCTAGCGCTACCACCGTGCGATTCTCTGGTATTCACTTCATGACATTTCCTTCTGCTCTTTCTCTAGCGCTACCGCCATGCGATTCTCTGGTATTCACTTCATGACATTTCCTTCTCTTTCTCTAGCGCTACCACCGTGCGATTCTCTGGTATTCACTTCATGACATTTCCTTCTGCTCTTTCTCTAGCGCTACCGCCATGCGATTCTCTGGTATTCACTTCATGACATTTCCTTCTCTTTCTCTAGCGCTACCACCGTGCGATTCTCTGGTATTCACTTCATGACATTTCCTTCTGCTCTTTCTCTAGCGCTACCGCCATGCGATTCTTACTATTCACTTCATGACATTAGGAATATTAAGCACGATAAAAATAAGCAATCGAGAAACCTTTGCACGCGTATTTTAAAATTTAGCGGCAATTTAGTAACAACGATTTCAAATGCGAAAAAGCATGCGTGGTCAGAAATATCATATCAGAGTCAAATCTTGATTTTTTGATAAGCATGCAAGTAAAACATCCAATGCTTTCGCAGATACATACTTCGTAACGGCAAGGACAGCCCATCCTCCTCTGGACGAACTCACATACCTTACTTACGACAGCGGCAGGTAAGTTCATTTGTGTACGCTCCGACCGCTTGATCCACACTGTGGCAATAAATCGACTGTCGGTGTGATGCAATCCATGCACTTATAAAGCGCAACAGAGCAACTCATAAAGATGGAAAACATTTACCAGCCCACTTTTGGCAACGCATTTTTTTTTACTTCAATAAATTCTTTTCATTGTCTCCTTGGATTTATCATTCGGGCGGTGAAAACGTAAGAAACTGTTACAAATTTATTTTTTAGCTATTTTTTTTTCTTATCGATTTTAATTTTTTAAATATTTTTATTGTCAAATATAAATATTTTTAAATGTTTTATTATTCTTTTTTAAGTGTTATAAATATTTTAAATATAAATTTAGATATAAATTTTTGATTGCGCAAAACTATTATTTTAGCTTGAATGAGTTCAATAGTTCCATAAACCTAGTATTACGTATTTCTTGAGTCAGTAAAGGCTATGGTTATTCTGCATCGCTTCAATGGTACGTGTGCTGTACGCCAGGTTGCCACCCCTGCTCATGTAAAAGTATCGGCGTTTGTTTTTTTTTTTTCGAACAATATGGATGCTATCGATAGCAGCTTCTGTATATCGGTCGTCGGTGCGCGGTTGTGCACAGTAATTGTCAGAAATATACAAGTGAGAGAGATAGCTTCTATCTCACATGGCGGGGCGCGTTGAGCGTCTCGACGTACACAAACTCGGAAGTGACAAGACTCATTTTCACGCTTGCAGAACTTTTGTATTCTATATAGGAGAGCTTCCTTGAGCCATATTTCACAGTTCAGTAGCAAACCATTTACGCTCAATACTGTTGTGAAAGGCTGTAGCTGGTGCCTTTCTCCCAAAGCGTTTATGCTCCTTGCTTTAACTCTCCCATTAACGACCTCACATCGCGTTGACCTTTCAATGCACGTTTCTTCTTCTTTCAACGTTACATATAATATTTTATCAAATACAATGTCCTTGAGTGATTAGAAAGTCCTCTATAAGCGTTGACATTGCAACTTCCTCGGAATTCGCAGGAACGTAACGAACCTGGCATGCTTTACTGCATTTACACCGGCACACTACCAATCAGTGGGTCCTGAAATTAATTGACCACTTTAACTCTTTGTACATAATATCAACATTTCACTGATATACAAGCGTTTGCAATCAGCATACAATATTCCTCCCTATCTATTTAATTTCTTGCATGCCTCGCGCCTAACCAAGGATTCTAGGCGTTGCAACAGGCAAGAGGTTGATTTCTTTGATAAAATATTTCGCCCCTTCAACATTTTTCATTTTTGCGATACATTTAAAGGCTACGCACCTAGCTTGCATGCTGACATGCACAGTAATACTTTCTTAGTCATTCGTTCTGCTCAACAACCGAGTGAGGCATTGACATCTGTATCTGAAGGCCAAGGCGCCGCTGATTGTAAAGCATCTCATTTATGCATAGCACATGCGACTCTCTGCTCCTTTCTTTTTAAATTTCTCTGTACATATTGTAGAAGTATTCTTGTAAGGCAGATGTTCTCGTTGAGGGTTTGGTACATTTTCTACTGTTTTGATATTATTTCCTTCTAGAGCATCAGAGAGCCCATCACGTATTTATGCACAATTGCCACCGAAGATATGCGGTCGTAGTAGGCGGTCATCATCTGGCCACCTTCCGGACTAATTCAAAAGATATAGACATTGATCTATGATGACAAATATTCTTCTACGTGAGCTTAAAGATGTCTAACAAAATAATAACGGGATACTCTTGTTTGGCTTGGCCATTCTAATCACCTGCTGGTGGATACGTTGGCTATGCTGTCGTATCCCGGAAGACAGACTTCACAGATTTTAAGAAATACGAGGGACGCGCCCAGCACGAATGTTTTAACCAAAGACAGACTTTATGCTCATAGTGGCACGAATATAAACGTAGTGTTCGTGAATTAAACTGTCAAAAACATACATTGGAAACCTTTGTCAGCTGACTTATCAACATTGCATGTTCGTAAAATAGCATCTCTGAGCTCAGTATTATTGACAACAATGTCGGGTTAGCGTCTGCGTCAGCAAATTCATGAGTGGCTGCTTTATTTGATTCTGAGTATTTGGGAGCACCTTCATTAATATTTTGTTTTTCAATATAGTGCAAGACGCCAAATAAGCTATATTTAAAATGCCTATATTTAGCCTTCAGTATCATTATACAGGGGTTTTTAGAAATAAATAAAATGAAGGAACTTTTGCTTTGCCTTTGAGTAATGTACCATCGCACCCATAGACACTTGAGCTTAGGTGGTAGAAATAGAGTGTGTACACAGTGAGATCAAATAAGAGGGAGTAATTGGAAGAGAGCACAGAGTATGTAGGGTGGTAAAGTGAAAAATATGTTTGCGATCACGACGCCCACCTGTGATTTCCTTGACATCTACAGCTCGTCACTACGAGCACGTGCAGGTAATCCAGAATTTCGGTTGTGCAGGCAGGAGCAGTTGTATTTTTCTACCCTCTCATGTACTTCTCGAATATGACCCTCACTTGTAATAGATGTACCCAGGAAGCAGAGGCAGAGTGAGAGAGAATAGACTTTATTTATACAAAGTATTACGATGGTGGTTCACCCAGGTCTGGGAAACCATTGGCGAATACGGCCCTCCAGGCCTGACCGATCAGCTGGCGCTGAATGGGAAGCTCTGTGTGAGCCAGCTTCGCCTCCGACTGCTCATGGTTAATTTTCTGTAAACGGTATGATTTAAGTTGTTCAGGGTAGTTCCAAAACATGTGGAGGATGTCGGACATCTCTTCGCAGGTTGGACATGCATTTGTGGGGTACTGGCGGGCCAAATCTTATTGTGTCGGGTTTAGTTTGGTAGTGTGCGGGCTTGCATGCTTCGCCATATAGTGGCTTCTTGACGAGTAAAGTCTGTTGGAATCAGCTGCGTATGTTCTGCGATAAAGCCGATGGTAGTTTATTATTTCGCCGTATGTTAGTGGAGATGAAGGTTCAGAGTTGGACGGCTACGAAGCTCGTAATATATGACCTCCAGCTTTCCTGTCAGCCGCCCCATTGCCTTCTATGCCTTCGTGTGCAGGGATCCACAGAATGGCAGATAGCACGCGAAAATGCGCTCGGAAAAGGGCTACGCTACATAGTCCGGTGCGCGACCATTCCATGTAACGAGATAACGGTGGTGGTGGTGGTAGTAGGGGCGCTTGTGGTGGTAGTGGAATTTTATTAGCAGCGGATACAAAAGAGCGACCCGAATGGCCGCCCCTCGCTTTAACGAGACGGCCGCTATTCCTTGGGCAGCGGCGGTGTTTTCAGCTAGGTGGAGGAGCTTGATCTGTGTCTCCGGTTCCGGGCTGAGAAGTACAGCCTCCCATTGACCAGAGTCGCGTATGAAGTGGATAGCGGGTACGGAATGTGAGCAGCTCTCCAGATCATATGATTTAGATCAGCTTTGTTATCATATTTTTGCCAAATAACGATTTGCGAAATTTTGTCCCAGTACCTCTGCTAACTCGCCGTGCCGTTCATGCCAAAACGCCAGAGATTTTTCGCGCCTCCTAATCTCATTTTTTCGACCTACATACCCGATTTCAGAAATCTTCACTTGCGCTATCAATTGATCCCGAAGGCTTCCATACGTAAAATCTATGACTAGATAGTGACTGAGGTTCAACCCTGCTGAACCTAGTTACCTAGTTAGGCGAAGCGAAAGCGCCGTCTTGCTTGATTTTGCTCTGGTTAGGCTTAAATTTAAACGTGGGCAGGCATGATTTCTGCAGCGATTAAACTGCCGCGACAATGCAGTCAAGGACGCCGTCAACTGCAAAACGGAACACATGATGGTAGTATATAGTTAGGCTATATAGCCCAATAGTGGCACTTGCCTTCTTGAAGCTCAAACAGCCGGACAGGTTGGTCTTGGTTGATACATGGCGCAGTGAATCTTGCGCTGTGAAACAAGATTCGATTATCTTAGTCGTTTAATTATAAGCACATATCGAGGACTTAATGTCCCTCTTGCTGCGAAATTGACTGGCTCAGAAGGCACAGACATCACTCTCAATTAAAAGACATCACTTTTCAGAGGTCCTAGCGTAATGGAAGCCGCCTCTTTTCGATGGAGGCGCAAAGAAAAGCGCCCGTGTGCTGAGCGATATCAGTGTACGGGAAACCCAGGTGGTCGAAATTTCCGGAGCCCCCCACTACAGTGGCTCTTATAGCCTGGGTCGCTTTGGGACGTTAAACCCAACACACCAAACAATCCGATAGTAATGAATCTTTGCCTTTATGGCCATCGTTAAGAAACATGAAAGCATCTTGGCTTCTAAACGATAACTTGTAGTTTTATTGTTTGGTTTTGAAGAATATGCAGTCTTGGCAGAATATATTCTATATTCATAACAAAAATATTCTTCTATGGAACGAGCACCCGTTAAAAGGCAACTCTCTAAAATCTAGCTTTATTTAATAATAGAACAGTATGTTTCTACCATTCTTCTGAAGAACTGTTTAATCTGATGACATCTAAAACGTTAACCGGACCTGCAGTTTATAAAGAATATAATATGGTACTTGTGACAGACAACTATCGCTTTAGTCTTGCAAATTCCTATTGTATACGTTTGGCCATGAAGCTTACTGCATAGAATAGTTGGGCACAAGTGATCTAGCATTTGTTTCTAAATTTTTATACCTCCTGTTGTACGTCAGCCCCGCCACTGTAGTACAGTAGTAAGATGCCCGCTTACTCTGCCAGAGTACTCGTGTTCGCTCCCGCCCGCCGTTGGCTGCGTTTTGATGGAGGCAAAAAGAAAAGGCGGCCGTGTATTGTGCGATGTGCATGGTAAAGATCCCCGGGTAGCCTATTACACCGTAGCCCGCCACTAAGGCACCTTTGTCTATTTTTCAATTTTCGCTCTCACCTTCCTCCTATTACGACGCGGTTAGTTTTTTTTCAAAACAAGTGTAACAGATACTGTCTTTCCCTTCCTGTGAACCAATTATTATAATTTATATAACTCCTGTATGAAGCATCTAGCTCATCGCTTTGTTCAAGTCCCCATAAAGGAATGGAAGATTAGCGCATAGCTCTGCGCGGGCAAGAAGCAGGAAGGATATGAAGGTTTGAGACAGGGGTGCGTGAAAGGGGTTGAGCGCCATGTTAACAACCGCGGATGGGTTTTAAAGAGAGTTAGACGCGGCCTAGTAGTCTGCCCTCCTATTTCCTCAGATGAGTCATGTCTCATTCTTTGTGTTATCTCACATTTTTAAATGATCGCAGGCGAAAGCCAATTTTATCAGACCGGCAAAAAGAGCCCATCTTTAGTGTTGATAAACATGTTCCGGGCCGAAGTGAAAAGTAATTCTTCCCTCATTTCTTACCAAAATGAGTGTAAATATGTACTGCAAGAATAATAATTCCCAACCACTATTTTATCTGAACCCTTTATTGATCCTCATGGTCTCATGCTTCATGCGTACTTCAAGTATGTATCACTTCGGCAAAGTCAATCGGTTCTCTTTATAAATATCTCGATGCTCGCGCAGATACTTTATGGCGAAATGCTCACCAGACACATTAAGCCGAAAACGTTTCTCGGGCTCTGGGCATTCATTGGTAGCCAGAAATATGGAGTCGTAACAGCCGGTCTATAGCCGCTGAAGCGGTGGGGGCCAATAGGGCATGGGCAACAGCGAAAAGCCCGGAATATTTCAGACTGCGTCGGACTTCCACCTACTGTGTGTGTTTGCAGTTGGCGACGGTAGTCACATTTTTTTCGTTTTTTGTTCTTTTCATGATGGCCAAGTCCTTATTAGGCTTGTTTTTGCTTAAAAACTTCTCGTTACATGGTAAAAAAAAAACGTTGCAAAGAGCCCCTG
The DNA here is from genome assembly GCF_055883805.1 of Amblyomma maculatum. NCBI lineage: Eukaryota > Metazoa > Arthropoda > Arachnida > Ixodida > Ixodidae > Amblyomma > Amblyomma maculatum. The sequence continues at coordinate 59,112,969 of NC_139351.1, read as the reverse complement.
CAGCATATTTAACAGGCCATCCTCCACCCTTCCCCCTCGCCCAAAGTGAGCCAATCTCTCTTACTACACGACTGGTGGAGTTTCACGTGGGGATATATGCGAAATTTTCAGTCGAAACTGCGACGGAAGTGCTGTTTTTAGACGTTACAGCTGGTGCAATAATAATAATGTTATTATTATTGTTTAGTTTGTAAATTATGGTCACAATTCTACAACGAGCGGCCCCATCTAAGTGAACATGAGGCTTGTCGGACTTAGCCCAAAAATATATTTCAGTTGCAGACTGGTATATTGTGAGGCAGAAGGATTCACCAGCAAATTCAGCTGGTGAAGTATTTCAGATAAGCCGAAGCAGCAGCTATACCGACTTGCCACAGCTCATCAACACTTCGTCTTCTTCCCACGACACGATGACCGGTGATGATTACGCTCAGATGAAGATGAAGTTCACTCACAGTGCTCACAACCTTCCCCCTCCCGGACGAAAGCGACCATCCTGGTCGCAAATTATATCTCAAGGTCGGCAATTAAAGTGTTTCAAACGCGGCAGTGCACAATCTCGGTGCCGCGACACCGACGATCGCGAACAGGTGATGCAGGTGTGATGAGATAGTTTACAGGGGAAGTTTGTTCTAGAACCGTGTACGGGCCAATAAAACGGCCCAGAAACTTTTCACACAGGTCGGGGGCGTGCGTAGGTGTCCAAAGTAGCACTTCGCGTCCAGGGCGGAAAGACACTGAGCAATGTGTCGTATCACAGATAATTTTCCTGGAAGCTTGAGTGGCTGCAGTTTGAATGCGGGCACGATCACGGCAGTGGGCGATACGAGACATGAACTGTTCGTGGGAAGGCGCGGTAGAAGGAGTGGAAGCTGAGAAGAAATATGCTTCGAGTGGGAAGCTAGGGTGGAGGCCATAAATAAGAAAAAACGGAAAGTATGTGGTGGTTCGTTGAACGGCAGTGTTGTAGGCGAAGATCACAAAGAGGAGTAGACAGTCCCAGTTGTGCTGAGGGTGAATGTCGGTGGACATCATATATGTATTGTTTTGTATTGTATTGGGTTTTTTGGCGCATAAGCAACCCAGGCTATCATGCGCCAGGAACAAGGTTTATGTTTATTTTGTAAATGAGGACTAATCTTTTTTTTTAAGTTTGTTCAGAAGGTTTGCATCCTTTAGGAAATGGAGAACATTGTTCACTTCAACCAGTGCATCTTCTCCCAACAGCAGGCTGGGATGGAGAGGGATCTGTTCTGTGTAAAAATGTGTAAAATATTTTTTCCCTAAGTTCTCTAGTTTAGTACACGAAAGTAGGATGTGATTTAATGTTAGTTCACCTCCGCATCCTTGACACAAAGGTCTGTCTTCTTTCTTTAGAATGAAGCTATGTGTCAGGTGAGTGTGTCCAATGCGAAGACGACATAAAATGACTTCGATGAAACGTTTTTGGTGACTGCACGATTTTTATTCTTCAATCATTGGTTTGACAAGGTGTAACTTATTATTTATTTCGCTGTTACATGATGTCTGCCATTTTACTCTCAATTTTCTCTTTACAAGTCTTAGGACATCTTTATATTGTATGTTGACTTGCTGTATTTTAGTATGACGGGCTGCTGTGGCACATACATCAGCTCTTTCATTGCCGCTGATTACAGCGTGGTTTGGTACACAACAAATTTTAATTTAATCTCCCTGTGTTTTTGCAGCTATTATATTGCCGCGAAACCTTCAAAACAGTATTTGTTCTTTTTTAGCAGCCGCCGGTATACAGGCTTATCACTCTGATTCTGGACCACGTATCAGTTTCGTAATCTTTGTTTGTTAATGCTCGATGTCGGGAGTCACACCTTTATCAGTTTTGTTGTAGCGCAAGATGCACCGAGATCTGTCTCGAAGGTTCCGGCCACTCGGGTGTCTTTCCACAATGTTCCAGCCCGTGCTGGTAGCTGCTTGCGACGTTATCTAGATTGTTCTGTGCGGCCTTTAAATTGAGCGTTGACGAGTGGGACGGGCATTCTTTGTTCGACGATCGACGAGCACGTTTGTTTCTATCGCCGCCGCCGAGTTGCTTAGTTCTTTTGCGGGCGCAAGTCAGCCCAAATAAAGAATTTCTTTAGTGCAATCATCGACCCCTTCATTTGTGTCGTCGACCTCGTCACCACTACGTGACATCTGGTGGAGGTGCTGCCTTTGATCCTTCAAGCGAAGACCCAAGCCGTGTTCCTGTCGTCCTGGAAGACCAACCTACAGGTCATCGAGAAAACCGCCGACTCCAAGGCCTACACCCGAACACGGTCTGCTGCCTGACCCCATTCGATCTCGGAAGGCATCGACGCTGACAATGGCCCAGCCTACAGCACCGGTTGTTTTCGTCCAGCCCCGTGAGCCCCCTTGCTTCCATGGACGACCTGATGAAGATGCGGGAGACTGGATGAAGCTTTTCGATCATGTGGCAGAATTCAACGGCTGGAACGACGCCGCGAAACTTAGGCAAGTCTACTTTGTTCTTCAAGGACATGTCCGAGTTCGGTTCGAAAATCATGAGGCAACTATGAAGGATTGGGAGACAAGGAAGCGTTTCTGACTGCCTTTTCAAGCGTCGTCCGAAAGGAAAGAGCCCACGCCCTCCTTCAGTCAAGACTTCAACTCCCTAACAAGCCTGTCCTAGCATACGTTGAGGAGATGAAGCGCCTCTTTCGCCGCGCCGACCCTAATATGACCGAAGGTGAGCGAGTCAAACTTTTATTGCGAGGCGTTAAAGAGTCGCTCTTTGTGGGTCTTGTGCGAAATCCGCCAAGAACTGTGGCGGAATTTGAAACAGAAACGTCTACCGTCGAGAAGACGTTGGACAACCGGATGCGCCATTACGAGCGGCCACTTCAACCGGACTACTCAAGCCAGTATCCCAGCGCATCTATAAGCGGAGAGAACCTTCGGGACCTCATCCGGGAGATCGTGCGAGAGGAGCTCCGCCGACTGATGCCATCATCGCAGCAACCCCAGGTGGCGACGCTCGCGGACGTCATCCGTGAAGAAGTCCAGCAGGCGCTGGGCGTTCCTGAAGCGACGGCTGCGACTGTTCCAGCACAAGAGGCAACAGCGATTAACTACGCTTGTGCATTACGTCGCCCTACACCCTGACGTGATGACTTTCCGAGCCCTCGCCGCTACCGTCCTGTTCCTGAAAACCGCCCCTTGGCCCCCGCTCGCCAAGCCTACCAATGACACCCAAACCCCAGGAAGTGCGACGCCTGGAGGACAGCAAACATCCGACCGCTCTGCTTCCATTGTGGTGAGGCAGGACACATCCTCCGTCACTGCCCGCACAGGCGGATCGGCCTCCGTGGTTTCGCTGTCGACGCCCCACGACCCAATCCTGGCGAGCGACCACAGGAAATCAACGACTTCCTGCGCAGCGGAGAGCACTCGTCGCCAAGGCGTCTGTCACGCCCCCATCACCGTACAATGCCAGATTTGTAATAGGGGAGTAATTACTCATTGCATCCACCCGGATCAGGACGAATTTTTCTTTAACTACGAAGTTTCTGAGAAAGCTGTATAGCTTTCCTTTGTAGCCGTATGGCTGCGATTGGGTGGATGCAATGAGTAATTACTCCCTTATTACAAATCTACTCCACCTTGGGGGATTCCCCTAAATATTTGACCAATGCCCGATTTGCGTCGCCGGGCCGCGGGTACGTGCAAGGACGGTCTCCTAGCCCCCGTAGGGAAAACTAAAGGCAGCAACCTTTGGAGGTGAGGTTGTTCAACGGCGAAAAGACGAAGATCCTCCGCCGCCGACGACCACTAACGACGACGCAACCGTTTCATCGCCGCTCCACACGACAACATCGACGACAACACGACCAGAGTGCAAGCAGACACCGCCGCCCAGTGAAGTAACACCGGTATGCCCCGGCCATGACCTGAAGAAACGACGGAGCCGAGATCGGACGCTAAGACCCACGTGCAATGCGAGGACGCGAACAAGTGACCTTGAAGTTGATATCGACTGTCGCAGAGTCACTGCCCTAGTAGACATCGGGACTGACTATTCAGTTATTAGTGGACCGTTAGCCTCTCAGCTCAGAAAAGTTACCACCGCTTGGGATGGCCCGCTGATTCGCACCGCAGGTGGCAACCTGATTACTCCATCGGGACGATGCACTGCAAGAATAACAGTAAATGGGCGTACTTATCCCACCAGCCTTGTGGTCTTGCAGCAGTGCTCCCGTGATGTGATTTTAGGCATGGACTTCCTGAATGAGCATAGGGCTATCATCTACCTGCGATCCAAGCTCATCAAGCTCTCTGCAGACAAAGCCATTCCTGCTACGACGACGTCGATGCAACACATTCCTCTAAACGTCCTCGATGAAGAATTGACCGTCGTGCCTCGATCAAGCATCGCAGTCTGCGTAGGTAGCGCAAACATCGAAACCGCTGAAGACATCGTCGAAGGAAATATCCAATTACTCTTAGAACGAGGTGTCAGCATCGCAAGAGGCATCACGAAATTCCGGAGAGGTCAAGCTCAGGTACTGGTAACAAACTTCACCGAAGAATACCGGCGTCTCAACAATTAGGGCACGACGATCGCTTTTCTCGACGAATTAGCGGACCTCAAAGATGTATTCGCCCTCCACGACCAAACGCTGGAAGACGCACCGGACCTATTCCGTCAGCCCACATTTGACATCAACCCAGCATTGACCCACAACAGGAAAGACCAGATTCTCAGTCTGCTTCGAAGCTACGGGGAGTGCTTCTCATCGTCATCGAAGGTACGACAAACACCACTGGCCAAGCACCGCATAATAACGGACAAACACGCCCGACCTCTGCGCCAAAGCCCTTATCGTGTATCGCCGCGAGAACGCCAAGCCATTCGCGATCAAGTTGAGAAAATGCTGCGTGATGACGTAATCCAGCCATCGCACAGCCCTTGGGCGGCACCAGTCGTTTTGGTGAAGAAGAAAGACAGCACACTTCGCTTCTGCGTTGATTACCGCCGCTTGAATAGCATAACGAAGAAGGATGTCTACCCGCTTCCCCGCATCGACGACACTCTCGACCGGCTCTGCAATGCAAGCTACTTCTCATCGATGGACCTGAAAAGCGGATATTGGCAAATTGAGGTCGACGAAAGAGATCGCGAGAAGACCGCATTCATCACACAGGACGGCCTTTTTGAGTTCAAGGTGATGCCATTTGGCCTCTGCTCCGCACCAGCCACATTTCAACGAGTAATGGACACAGACCTAGCAGGCGTGAAGTGGCAAATTTGTTTGGTATATTTGGACGACGTTGTTGTCTTCTCGTCAAACTTTCAGGACCACCTAAAACGACTACAGACAGTGCTGGAAGCCATCAAGTCATCGGGACTAACGCTAAAAGCAGAGAAGTGTCACTTCGCCTACGAAGAACTCCGGTTCCTAGGTCACATCGTAAGCAAGGACGGTATTCGCCCAGATCCGCAGAAAACAGCTGCAGTCGCACAATTCCCACCGCCTGCCGACAAGAAAGCTGCGCGCCGATTCCTTGGGCTGTGCGCTTATTATCGACGATTTGTCAGAAACATTTCGCGAATCGCCGAACCGTTGCCGCAGCTTACAAAGGCTGACGTACCTTTTAAATGGGAAGCGCCGCAAGGAGAAGCCTTCGCCGAACTTAAGCGCCGCCTGCAATGCCCTCCTGTACTTGGCCACTTTGATGAAAACGCTGAGCCCAAAATTCACACCGACGCGAGCAGTGTGGGCCTAGGAGCCATTCTCGTCCAGAAGAGTGCCGGACAGGAAAAAGTAATCGCCTACGCTAGCAGGTCCCTCACAAAAGCCGAAGTCAATTACTCGACGACCGAGAAGGAGTGCCTTGCAATCATCTGGGCCACTTCTAAGTTTCGTCCATACCTATGCGGCTGACCATTCAAGGTGGTAAGCGACCATCACGCGCTCTGCTGGCTGGCTAGTTTGAAGATCCTTCCGGCCTCCCTGCCAGAAGGAGATGCTAAAAAAATAGCGTGATATTCGGCTGTGAAATTGATGAGAACTCCGTAACTGTACTATGTTTTTCCATTTTCCTTGTGTCATAGCACTTCCAACATGGAACTCTGTTTTAGACCCATCTGTGTAGAACTCTGTGTAATCTCTGTATTTTCCATTTAGTGCCAAGAACGAAATGTGCGATGAAAGCGTTCTGTGAGGCCGTTGGTCTGAGGGTGGTAAGGAGATGTAGTTTTGTGCACCGTGCCTGAAGCATGAAGCACTGCGTCGAGGACGGTGGAGAGGAACGACTTGCCACGATTGCTGAAGAGGAGGCGAGGGGCGCCGTGGCGAAGAAGTATGGTGTGGAGGAAGAAGCTGGCGATGTCGGAAGCGGAGCCGGAAGGAAGTGCTGCGGTTTCAGCTTATCGGGTGAGGTGGTCAACGGCTGTAACGACCCAGCGGTTGCCAGCTGGAGTCAAGGGCAGGGGTCCATACAAGTCGATTCCGACGACTTCGAAAGGCGTGAAATGACATGGGAGAGGTTCCAAGAGACCGGCAGGAGGCGACGTAGACCGCTTGCGTCGTTGAAAAGGGATACAAGACGCTACAAATTTCAATACTGAGGTTGAAAGGCCAGGCCAGAAGAAACGACTTTTGATGCGGTCATAGGTTTTGTGGTATACAAGGCGACCTGTGGTGGTGTCATCGTGAAAGGCTTGTAGAATTCGAGGACGTAGGAAATAAGGAATTACGGGAACCCAGGTGTGAAACAGTGGACTGTAGTTGTGATAAAATAATGTGCCATCCTGTAACTTGAAATCCTCGAGCCGATGACGGAGACGGGCATTGGGAAGTATAATAACATCAGTGAGACTATCAATCAGCTTTCGACAGTAGGGGTCAGCACTCTGGTGGTAAGCAACATTACAGTCTATTTCTGGCGTGGGAGCAATAGAGGCGGCGCGCAAAGTCTGGGACTGTGGAGTTTAAATGGCGTGAGTCTGTTGGGACAAGTGAGGAATGTGAGGACATGCGTTGCGACGGCGAAGTAATAGGGCAACGAGAGAGAGCGTCAGCATCCTTGTGCTTCTTCCCCGATTTGTAAGTGACAATAAATCGTACTCTTGAAGGCGGAGGATCCACCGCCCGGGACGACCGGACAAATTTTTGAAAGAGGATAGCCAGCATAAGGCGTAGTGGTCAGTGACGACCGTGAAGTGACGGCCATACAGGCAAGAACGAAACTTGTGAACAGCCCAGACGACGGTGAGGCATTCTTGTTCGGTACTAGTGTAGTTTTGTTCCGCAGGAGTTAGAGTGCGGCTTGCATAGGCAACAACATTTTCTGTAGAGTTGTCTTGGCGTTACAGAAGGACAGCGCGAATGCCATGGCTACTGGCGTCGGTATGCGAAATAGTCGGAGCTTCGTCATCAAAATGGCAGAGGATGGGACCCGAAGTCAGGGCACGCTTCAGAGTTTCAAATGCTTTTTCGCAAGCAGGAGACCAGACGAAAGGCGTATCGGTGTGAAGAAGTGCATGTAAAGGTGAGGAAATAGAGGCGAAATTGCGGATGATCTCCGGAAGTATGATGCCAAGCCAATGAAACTACGGAGATCTTTGACCCTAGTCGGACGGGGAAAATGCAGCGCAGCAGCAGTTTTTTCAGGTTCAGGCTTAATTCTTTCACTGCTTACAAGATGGACAAAAACTTTAATAGATTTTGATGCAAAACGGCATTTCTTCGTATTTAGCTGCAGGCCAGCGCCGGAAAGTGCTGTCAAAACTTTATCGAGGCGAGTAAGGAGATCTCAAAATGACGAAGAAAAAATTACGATGTCGTCTAACTAACAGACATGTTTTCCATTTGAGGCCGCGGAGAACTGTGTCAATCATGCGCTCAAATGTAGCAGAAGCGTTGCAGAGTCCAAATGGCATTACATTGAATTCATATAAACCGTCCGGTGTTGCGAAGGCGGTCTTTATCATCTTCATGCATGAGGATCTGCCAGTAGCCTGATCTTAAGTCAAGGCTGGAGAAAAATTGGGCACCTTGTAAACAATCGAGGGCGTCATCAAATAGAGAGAGGGGTGCGCATCCTAGCGAATGATTCTATTCGGTCACGGTAATCTACATAAAAACGAACGGGGAACCGCCTTTTTTTTTGCACTAGCACAACAGGAGATGACCAGGAACTGGACGATGGTCGTATGATGTTGCGTGCAAGCATGTCAGCAACATTTTCTTGAATAACCTCGCGCTCGGGTGAAGACATAGGATATGGCTGGCGTCTAACTATACCTGATCCGTCTGTGTGGATGCGATGCATTGCTGCAGCGGTTTGACCCAATGCGTCAGAATTGACGTCGAACGAGTCTGCGTTATTTTTCAATACAGAGAGTAATGCGTCTGTCTGGTCTGCTGTCAGATCGGTGTAATACTGGCGAGGAGGGAGCTGGTACACGTCGTCAGTCGAACATACCCGTAGCTCGCACGCTCATCTCGTAGTCGTCGGCGACAGAAGCGTGTAACATGGCCGCTGATGCCGCAGTAGAAACAAACCGGCCGAGGTGGGAGAGACCGCCAATTACTATACACCGGTTGTCGCGGGGACAGGGCGGTGAGACTAGGTGGCAGAGGCACGTGATGGGCAGGAGGACAAGAAGGAGGTGCCGTAGTGACCTCAGTATACGTCGGAATGTAGGGAGGTGCTGGTGGTTCTGTAGCCATGGGACGAGTGAGTGAAGCAAGCAACTTTTTGATAATGCCACACAACTCAGGAGATTGAACAGGTGGACTTGAAGAAGCAGGCGCCGTCGAAATATCATTGTGGAGCTCTTCCCTTATAATAGAGCGGATCACGGTGCGCAGATCAGCTTCGGGAGTTTAGCTGGCTCGGATCCCAGGCGTTGTGGAGCCGGCGCGACTATAGGTGGTCAAGTAGCTGGCATGTGGCACGAATGTGTACTACCATGACGGGATCCTGGGCAGCTAGAGCAGCGTATGCAAAAGAGCCAATTCCTTTTAAAATATGGCCAACACATTCATCCTCCACCATGGCATAGTTGACTCACCGGCAAAGGGCGAGTACGTCCTCAATGTAGGATGTTTATGTCTCTCCTGGAAGCTGCACACGGTTCTCTAACTTCTTTTAGAAAGGGGCTGGACGAGCACCAACAGTTCCAAATGTCTGGCGGGTATGTGTCGTGAACTGTAGCCAGTCAGAAATAGCGTCCTCATGGTTGAGGAACCACGTCTTAGCCGCATCACTCAGGTAAAACGAGATGTTTAGTAGCTTCATAGAAGCGTCCCAGCCGTTAAAAGCGCTGACCCGATCGTACTGTTGTAGCCAATCTTCGACGTCGTCACCGCGGAGACCGGCGAAAACAGGAGGGTCGCTCTGACGTGAGGCAACAGAACAAGCTGGGTGGGTAATATGGTGAGAGGGAGTGCACCTTAGGATGTCAGTGGTGCAGAGAAGGGTACAAGCGCGAGTGTAAGGCTCCGCAGTAATCTGGACCACCTGGGGATCTCCGTCGATACGCTTGGCCTGCTCATACTACTAGTGGCACAGATATGCTTTTAAAGCTGGAGGCTATATCTCCAATCGGATGCAATTTCTGACATAAATTTTGAAGTATGCGCTCGACATGCTCCATTTGGGATGCCGTAGTACGATTAATATTTGCACGAAGCATTTATGTCTTATTATGTTCTAGGCTAGTTCACATCCTCACAGAAAGAACTTTAATGAGAAAACTCGACAGAGGAAAGAGTTAATGCTTTCACACTTCCCAAAAAAGAGGTCTTATGTGTCTTTACGGAGGCTTCTTTAATCTTTTGTTGTGAATCATAGATCATATATGTTCGTCACTGCTGAAAGTTCATGCCTCTTGTGCTCAAATAAAGCACAAGTTTATAAAACATTAACTGCTGCCTCTAGTATTGCTTCCCGGATCAAATAGCTCTTTTGTCTTTACAGCATAGGTTTAGGTTTATCACGTGGCTTCATATGGCAAGCCTTACTTCCTAATCGAGGCTCTAGGTAGTTTGGGCGCGATCATATATCCTCTTAATTTCGCTGCTTCGTGGGATAGCTTATAAAACTAAATACCCTAGTCTGTCCTAACCATATTATGGAGGCAAGGGGTAAGTTGTGACATCATATGTGGAGGTTATGTGTGTCAGGCTTAACTAATTGTCATTCTCAGACACAAATGCCGATAAGTTTATTCTGGGTGGTCCTATGTACCCAGCTTAACGTGAAAGCTGCTAGTGCGTGCCTTGATCTATGCGAAAAAACGACGGGCGCGTATAGCGAAAGCACACAATAACTTACGATTTCGCTTTACCAGGAATCCCAAAGCTGGGATATGTGCCGGTGAACTTTTTTTCCTTCAAACACATAAACAGGGATTTTGCAGAATTTAGCTGTAGGTGATATTTTGTTATTGCAGGGCTGGTGAGCTGGGCAGCTACAACGGAAGGGACGTTACCATCCAGCTGCCTTGCTGCTTCTGCTCCTGGAACCGGTTCTCGTGGTTTCACGTGTTCTGCGTGGATTCGATGTCCAGCCTCATGAGCATAAAAATTGACATCTCCCTTGCAAACAAACTGCCAGTACACAATCCCGAATCAGCTGCTGTCGACTCATCAGAAACCGGCATCCAAGCGCACTGGAAGACCTTCGTTGCAGGCTGATTTTAATTCGAGCTCGTGATAATGTAGTACATCAATAATAACTAAGCGAAGTTTTTCTAATTGATTCTGAATGCACTTCTCATCAGTTGTTGTCGTTTGGGTTTTTTTGCACTCCCCTTTCCAGTGAGTCAGAACATTTTGGCTTAGTTAGACGGACATGTTCTCCCTATGAATGAGAACCGTTTGCATTAAATTGGCAGCTTCTGACAAGCGTAATGTCAGGCAACCCTACGTCCAGTTAATGCTCGTTCATTTCAGCTGCCAGCTACCGCCTACCAGCCCCATGGTCGTGATTGCTGCACACACGGCGATACCCGGGTTTAGATAGGAGAGTGAAGCGATTGCTTCAAAGAAACGGCATGAAATACCTGCCGCTTGTCAATTTAGACAAAAGCAAGGCATCTGCGTTCACCGCGTTGACAGTGTACCTTAACCACGCTGTCGAAATTTTCGGACCCTCCAGGTGTCATTCTAACTCCTGTAAGGGCTGTTGTTGTGACTGTAGGAAGAAGGAAAAGAAAATGCACGGGCCTGCTACTGGCTCTGTAGCTGAGCCACCTCAGCTGCCTCGTGCAGACAGAAGAGAAAATAGAGAAGAAAGAAAAGGAAGAGGGAGAGAAAGACGCGCGCCGCAACAACGGTCGTCGTCCACCACCGCAGCTGTGGCGGGTGCAATGAAGGCTTACAACAGATAAAAATTCGGTGGCAGGCAAGCCTCCATCGCAAGCGGCGGTTACCTACCTGTCCCAGCCCCCATCAGGGGAGCACCCCCTGTGAGGGCTCATCAAAGTAGGAGGAGTACTTTCGCCTTTGTACTGCACTGTATGGGTCAGAGAAATAACCCACATTCTAGTGGAAATTAAGAAGAAATGGACATGGGCAGGACATGTAGTGCGAAGAGAGGATAACCGATGGTCGCTAAGGGTAACAAACTGGATTCCAAGGGAAGGAAAGCGTAGCAGGGGGCGGCAGAAAGTTAGGTGGGCGGATGAGATTAAGAATTTCGCAGGGTTCAAGTGGATGCAGCTAGCACAGAACCGGGTCAAGTGGAGAAATATGGGAGACGCCTTCGCCCTGCAGTGGGTATAATCAGGCTGATGATGATGATGATGATGATGATGATGATGATGATGATGATGATGATGATGATGATGATGATTGCACTGTATCCGACAGTCCTAAAATCATTTTACCGCCCTTGCACGGGGAAATGCCCGCACAGTGAGGGAAATCTCCTCAAATATTTCCATATGCTGTGTGCATGCAGAAAAAAACCATATTGATCACTCCTGCGCAAAAAGTTCAGTGGATACCTGGAAGTTAGTCCTCCTTGACTGCTGTGACTGGACAACGAAACAGACCTTGGTAGAGTAGAACAGGGCAACGGACGGCACTAATGGGCTCCGGTGAGGGCAAGTCCGTCAAGTGTTCGTAGAGGGGCGATTCTTTAAAACCGCCCCTGCACAATCCTTGTACAAACCATCTGTAAGTAAATGTTTTTCTGTCAGTCAGTCCATTCCAGCATCCCTCAGTATCAAACGCTTTGGGCGTTAAATTCCATAAACGAAGCCATAAACTAAAGCAGGCAAAAACACAAAAGAATGACAAGAAAGTGTAACGATAGAGTCGAAATTGATACCAGGATGTGTTGAAACTGAGAATTAGGGTGAGAATTTGGCAAGCCCTCCAAACAAATGTAGTGGTACAGTCATCATCATCATCATCATCATCATCCTGAGCCTGACTATACACACTACAGGGCGAATGCGCCCGTGTGCTGTGCGATGTTAGTGCACGTAAAAAAACCCCAGGTGGTCGAAATTTCCGGTGTCCTCCACTACGGCGTCTCTCATAGCCTGAGCCGCTTTGGGACGTTAAACACCACAAACCAACCAACCAACCAGCCTCTCCCATATTCCTCCAATTAACCCGGTCCTGTGCGAGCTGAATCCACTTGACCCCTGCGACCTTGTTAACCTCATCCGCCCACATAATTTTCTGCCACTCCTTGCTACGCTTTCCTTCCCTTGGAATCTCGTTTGTTGCCATAATTGACCATCGGTTATCCGTTCTTCGCGCTACATGTCCTGCCCATGCCTATTTCTTCTTGATTTCCATCAGAATGTCATTGACTTGAGTTATTTCTCTGACCCACACTGCACGTTTTCTATCTCTTAACGTTACCCCTACCATTTTCTTTGCATAGCACTCTGCGTTGTCCTCAATTTAAGTAGAACCCTCTTTGTTAGCTTCCACGTTTCAGCCCCATAGGTAAGTACTGGTAAAATGCAAATTTTGTATACTTTCCTCTTGAGCGATACCGGTAAGCTGCTAGTCATAATCCGCGAATGCTTGCCGAATGCACTCCATCTCAAGCTTTTTCTCCTAGATATTTCCCTTTCATGGTCCGGATCTGCGATTACTAGCTGTCCTGAGTAGACATATTTGCCTACTACTTCCAGTGCTTCGCTACCTCATGTAAACTGCTGTTCTTTCCCGAGTCTGTTGAACATTACCTTAGTCTTCTGCATATTGATTTTCAAGCCTACCTATCTACTTTTCCGTTCTAGGTCATCAATCATTCTTCGCAGTTCAAGTTCATCCACCGAGCTACTTAGCAAGGCAATGCCATCAGCGAATTGGCGATTACTGCAGGTACCTTCCATCTATCCTTACCCTAACTGCTATCATTCCAAGTTTCAGAATATTTTTTTCTAAGCAAGCTGTGAATAGTACTAGGAATATCGTGACTCCTTGCCTAACACCTTTCTGTATATGAATTTTGTTAATTTTTTGTTAATTTCTTTATGGAGAACTATGGTTGCAGTGCAGCCACTATAGATATCTTCCAGTACTTTTGCATACCACTCGTCTACACCCTGATTTCGCAATGCCTATATGACTGCTGAAGTTTATATGGAGTCAGACGCTTTTTCATAATCAATTAATTCTACGTATAGGGGCTGGTTATATTCCGAGCATTTTTATATCACCTGGTGGATGGTATGAATATGATCCATAGTAGAGTATCCTTTCCGAAAACTTGCTCGATACTTTGCATGAGTGAATTCTAAGATTGTTCTAATTCTTTAAGCGATTACCTTAGTAAACACCTTATATGTAACAGACTGTAAGCTGATTGGCCTGTAATTTTTCAAGTCCTTAGCGTCACCTTTCTTCTGAATTAAGATAATGTTTGCATTCTTCCATGGTTCCAGTACCGTCGATCACACTATAACCTTAGTAAACACCTTATATGTAACAGACTGTAAGCTGATTGGCCTGCAATTTTTCAAGTCCTTAGCGTCCCCTTTCTTCTGAATTAAGATAATGTTTACATTCTTCCATGGTTCCTGTACCGTCGATCACACTAGGCACTGCGTATGCAGGGTGGCCAGTTTTTCTAGCACGATATCCCCCCTTCCTTCAACAAATCTATAGTTACCTGATCCTGTCAAGCTTCTTTCCCCTTTTCATAATTTTTAATGCTGACCTAACTGCCTCCTTTCCCACTGGCGGAACATAAGACTGCATTTCCCTACCGCCAATCTCCTTATTGTCCTGGCTACTATGGCTACTGTAGAGATCAGTATAAAACTCCTTGGCTACTTTGGCTATCTTGTCCATATTCGCGATGGCATTGCCCGCCTTGTCCTTTAGCGCATACATCTGATTTCTGCATATGCCCAATTTCTTCATTGCTCTATGGCTTCTCCCGTTCTTTACAGCATGCTTAGTTTTCTCCGTGTTATACTTCCTTGTATCGGCCACTTTGTGCTTATTAGCTTTGATATCTCTGCCAGTACTAATCTATCATCCTTTGACATGGACACCACAGAGACCACAAAAAGGCGCTGAGCACTGCGCCCGAAAGTGGTCCGAGGAGCCACACCTCCGGCAAACGCGCTACGTATCTCTGTAGTCAAAGGTAAGCTGTAGTCAAAGGTAACGCGATGCCCAGCGACGCGTCGGTAGTTGGGTACTGGTGACTAGACCGACATCTCCATCCGCATATTCCTCGTCCTAATCAAAACACCCTTACGGGAGCCCATCTGGCCCGCAGTGACGAACAGGACTTTGCCATGTAGGCTCAGGTCTTGGACGAGCGTTTCGTTTGAAACGTTGGACGGCAGGAACAGGCAGGCCACGGTGGTCACTTGTGGCCCTACTGGAACAATTGGTATACGCTCACTGCCGATAACGAGGCAGCCGGCGTCGATGATTAGAGCCATGGATGTCATGCTCTTCACTGTCACTTGAAAGGACTGAACGCCCATATTATGTACACAGTGGACTTCAGGTAAACTTACTATTGAGGGACTGGTCCCCTCAGGGTTTATATCGAAGACCAAAGTCTTCGATGGACTCTATTGCGTTGCAGGTGCCATGGCGGCCAATTCACGGGACACCCCCAACGGGATACACGCAGAGGCGTCCGCTCAATTCGTTTTGCGATCCAGAAACCTTTTTTCAACCACCCAAACTAAGGATTACTGGAAGCCTCACTGCCTGACAAGATAGACTCCGTCGCATTTTTCACTGCTGGAGACGATTGACGTCAATACACTGACGCTTCAATTATTACTGAAGAGAAGTTTATTACAACTCATATACATATATACTCATATACTCGTATATATGCTCATATACACTTATGTACTATACATTCAGTCTAACACTATATCCAACAATGATATGCAAGATGCAGGTCCGTCCTGCACAACGACCATTGCACTAATGCCAAGCTAGAAAGCACACAACATGCACGATTTAAGACTTCAACATCCCTCCCCAAAAGAGGGGGGGAGGGAGGGGGATGTTCAGAAAAAACACCACCACGACACTTTATAACACTCGATAAAGCAGTGCAGGCATGGAGAGCCCATCCGGACGAACAACAAAGAAACGTGTATGCCAGCGCCACAGGAACCGCCTCCCCATCGGTTTCCAGACGCTCGGACAGGTACTTCCAAGGAGACGGAGGTTTCGAAGCGCTGGATACATAGCCAGTGCCGGTTGCCTGCGTGCTTCCGCCAGGCAGCGGCGACGCCACAAAATAAACAAGACACAACACACAACCAGGCGCGCAAACACTCCGCACGGGCGACGAATGCCTGGCTCGTAGTGTACAGAAAATATACGACTCACGAGGCGTCACACAACTCGCGCCACTGAGCAGTCAACACTACATAGTAGATTGTTTCCGTCCCGCCGCAGTTGGGACAGCTGTCGTTAGGCACGATGTCCCATGAAGCTAGGCGCTGACGCGTGGGCAGAATTCCCAGCGCCGCCGCCACTCAGTCTCTGACCTCGAGGGGCAGGCGGCTGACTGGCCAAGGCATTCATCTATTATTTGAGGTGCGCCGCTGAACGTCCGGGCTAAGTCGAAAGCTGGCGACCATCTCACTGACTACCGTCGGTGGAACCGCATCTATGTCCACCTCGGCTAGGTCGGCGTCTGGGGTCCGCCTGAAACCTAATGCGACGCGATAGAACGGATGTGACCTTTAGGCCTGTGGGCCACTATGTCGATTCGCAATGAAAGCGCAACTGGCTGTGCTCATCCAGTACAGTAAGAGCGATCGCCCCGGGTACCAATCACTATCTAGATGTGTCATAACTAACTTAGCCATGCAAGGCAGCCCGAGCCCTCCTCTGCTAGTCGGTAGGTGCAGGAGGTGGCGCGCGAGGAGAGCCGTCCCACCATCCCCCCCAACGCGCCTATCAAATACGCGAGACGGCCAGCCATACGGCGCGGCAAGACGGCCACTCGAGCCACATAAAATGTGAATGCGCACGCCCGAGACTTTACTAACGCGACCCTGGAGTTGAGCGACAGCTCGAATAGTGCGGCGTCAGCGAGAATTCGGGTCGTGCGTAAAACTGCTTCGTCCCACGTGCGTACATCGTCCCACGTTCAAGTAGTACCCCAAGTACGCGACCGCGTCCCCAAAAGAGACCTCGGCTGGCAATGAATCCTGAAAAGATCCAAATCGGAAAGCGTGACTTTTCATTGTGTTGAGCTGAGCCCCGGGCACGGCCGCGTACTCAGAAAACACTCCCAAAAAAATGCGCAAGCTATCAGCATCCCGCGAGAAAATGGAAGTGTCACCCACGTACGCAGAGATGGCCACTGTTTCCTGTCCAACAAGTGGAACACCACGAACGCACCTGTCAGCTGCAACTCTACGTAGAAGCGGATCGAGTGCAAGAATAAAGAGGGCCAGCGATAGGGGACACCCCTGCTGAACTCCCCGTGAAACAGGCAACCTGTCTGCAATGCCGTTATTTAGAAGTAGCTCACAAGTAAGATCCGCATAGAGGGAACGCACAAGGCGGATAAATTCTTCACACAGGCCAAAAGAACACAGCACAGCAAACAAATAGCTGTACTTAACGCTATCGAAGGCTTCGGCCTGATCTAGAGCGATGAAGACTTCATCTAGGCCTTCAGCGCAAGCGTAGGAGAATACATATGTCTTTAGAGTTAGTGCTGCAAACACGGACCGTCCAGGAACCGAGCAAGACTGGTACAGACTTATCAGATCCTACAAGTGGACCGGTAGCCTTCGAACAAGAATCGTGGCCACCAGCTTGTAGTCAGTATTGAAGAGCGTTATTGGTCGCCACGATGATGAAATCGTCGCGGTCATACCCTTCTTTGGGAGCAACACAATGTGTCCCGAGCTAAATGACGGTGGTTTAGACCCGCTTTCCAGAAAGGTATTTACTACCTGGAGCAAGAGAGAACCGAGGCTGTCGTAAAAAGTTTTGTAGAAACCCGTCAGCATGCCATCTGGGCATGGCGAACTGAAACTGTTCATGGCGCTCAATGCACTCGAACCTCCTCCAAATTTGCTGGCGAGCAAAGTTCTCTATTCGAGCAGCAGGATAGCTAGATAGGGGCCCACAGGAAGACCCTAAAGCTTCCTCGTAGTCTTCGTTTTGGTCAAGACCTTGGGATGTAAAAAGGCGTGCAAAATGCGTGCTGAAAGTGCTTCTGATCTCGGCAGGATCGAAGGACATGGAGCCGTCCTCACGAGCGACAGATTCTACACGAGTGCGATAGTCGCTGCGTTGACTTATAGCTTTCACATGTCCGAGATCGGCGCTACCTTCCAGCGACAGACTGTACGCTCGTGCGGTGAGTGACGCGCGCGAGCTATTCTCCAAGATTCGGTGGTACCGAACGCGGATCGTGTCGAGGTACTCGCGCATAGCGAAAGTAAGCTGTCCTTCGTCGCGAACTATGCACATGCGCCGGAGAATTTCATTTAGCGCTGTGGTGATGCGAACGCGCCGTGCTTCCCCAGCGCGCGCAAGGATCTCTCGGCAGTGCACCTTAAATTCATCCCACATCACAGGTGTCACCGAAGTCATATCCGCAATTGCAGAATTTAGGTTTGCTCGGATTTCTCTCTGACACTCTTCATCGTGCAGTACTGATGCGTCCATCCGCCACATCAGGGGTCTGTTGGAGCGGCCAGGCGCTGCTTGCAGCGCTACAAGGACAGGCAAATGATCGTTCATATTGTGAGAACCTGCAGAACATGGCAGCACGTCACGTCTGAGAAGGGAGGGTGTCAGGGCGGAGGCGATGTACACCCGGTCGTGATGGGTTGCACTTTGGCCCCTAACAAGTGTTGCAATGCATTGATCACCGTGTAAATTGACCCAGGCATCTTGCATGTGCAATAACTGAACAAGCTTGCTTAATTCTTTGGCATTGTAATTTGACGCGCCCTGTTCAAGCCCCCTGACGTCGCTGGAGAGATCCAAAATGCAGTTAAAATCACCCAAGAGCACATAAGGTGCATCGTCTAGGAAATGCGACCTAATGGAGCGGAAGAAATCATTCGTCAAACTGCGAATGACCGGCATATAGACGTTGAAAAAACGAGTCCTCCGGCCATCAAGGAAAATGTCCACTGCTATGACACGGCCATCCATCCCAAATGTACAATGAGCACTCGCTCAAAACGCGCGGCTAAGGAAAATCACACCCACATGTCCGCAACACCAAGAGTCCGTCAATAAAAAGAAGGCATCAACAGAAAAGCGAGACCGAAAAGGAATGTCTGCTGGGGCGAAAAAAATTACACTCCTGCAAAAATAAAATGTCAGTGTGGTGCAAACGGGCAAGCTGCAGTACTTACCGTTGTTTATCGACACTACGGAAGCCTTGCACTTTTTTGGAAAACTTTGAAAGAGCGCAAACACACACAACCACTAAAGACAAGAGACGAGACACAAGCGCCGACTGTCAACTGATTATTATTGGAGCAAGGTAACACCTATATACACAGCAGCTTACATAAGATAAGAGGTTTCAGTAACGCACGTGCGAGCAAGAGACACTGGGAAAAACTCGAAAAACCAAAAAAAGCAAGATGCTCAAGGGGTGAACATATTAGTCGCATCTAAAAAACAAACCTCAGCGTTTAAGAGAGATATCGAAGGCTTGCTAATGCATCTGTTGCCATATTTCGTGATATGAAAGGCTTCCAAGCTGAGACGTGCTGTCTTATCAATGCTCTTGCCAAGAATCTTCGTCTCATTAAATCGGGCCACGCAACCACTGCAATCACTAATATGCGCAACTAAATGTGCGTACTTGTCTTTAAAATTCTTAACATTTCTTGAATGGTCCCCTAATCGATCATTGATGCAACGGCCGGATTGGCCGACATACACCTTCCCGCACGTCAAGGGAATAGCGTAGACCACTCCCGGGGAACAGGTCACATACCGACGTTTATGATTAATTTGGCACCCACTCTTTTTCTGGCCACAGATGCGGGGGCATAGCCCTCCCAGTCCCCGCATCTGTGGCCAGAAAAAGAGTGGGTGCCAAATTAATCATAAACGTCGGTATGTGACCTGTTCCCCGGGAGTGGTCTACGCTATTCCCTTGACGTGCGGGAAGGTGTATGTCGGCCAATCCGGCCGTTGCATCAATGATCGATTAGGGGACCATTCAAGAAATGTTAAGAATTTTAAAGACAAGTACGCACATTTAGTTGCGCATATTAGTGATTGCAGTGGTTGCGTGGCCCGATTTAATGAGACGAAGATTCTTGGCAAGAGCATTGATACGACAGCACGTCTCAGCTTGGAAGCCTTTCATATCACGAAATATGGCAACAGATGCATTAGCAAGCCTTCGATATCTCTCTTAAACGCTGAGGTTTGTTTTTTAGATGCGACTAATATGTTCACCCCTTGAGCATCTTGCTTTTTTTGGTTTTTCGAGTTTTTCCCAGTGTCTCTTGCTCGCACGTGCGTTACTGAAACCTCTTATCTTATGTAAGCTGCTGTGTATATAGGTGTTACTTAGCTCCAATAATAATCAGTTGACAGTCGGCGCTTGTGTCTCGTCTCTTGTCTTTAGTGGTTGTGTGTGTTTGCGCTCTTTCAAAGTTTTCCAAATATGTACCAACTCGCCCAAAAAGAAGTGTTAATGAAGGAAGCCTTGCACGTTAAAGGGAAAAAAACGAAGCTCAGCCATCATGAAAAGAAAAGAAAAACTAACCAAGCAGCGTAAATCAAACGGGATCACAAAAAAGATAGCGAACCCACGACACAGTTCTGCTGAATTTCATGGGTGTGCCCGAACCATGCCGCGGTGGAGGAGTTTGGTAGGGCATCCATTGTCCGTGCAGGAGTCCTGGCTACTGGTGGCATATCGACAGAGCGAGGGCACCTTGCGGCAATGTATACGCTTTGAAAGAACCCGATTGGAGTTTGGAGGGCACGATGTCGCGGCGACTCTGAGCTGCGACGCCGAGCCGGAACGCCGCGCTGGAAGGCCGTTTCGAAGCACCGCGTTGCAACGCCGCTCCGAAACGACGCCATCGACACGCAGAAACTACGCGCCACACGCACCATACCAGGGGAAGGGGTTAGAAGGCAGGGGTCCGCTGCGCCCCGCTTTCCTCAGAAAGTACGCCATAATGCCAACTTGTCGTTTTCTGAGCTGTCCGTGGAGACAGCCTCATACGCAGCTTTTTTAGGCTTCTTTGGTGCAGCCAATGCCATCGCAGTTGTGCTGCCAACCGAAGCATGTTGTCGCTTTCTGTCATCACCTTCATCCGCGCGCAGTTTCTTCCGTGTGGTCGCTCGTAGTGCAGAACACTCGGCTTTTGGAATTGGGACCACCGGAATGTATCTGATTAGAGCTGTGGCACCTGTCATGTCCGCACAGCGTTGGCGTTCTTTATTGGTCCTGTGTAAGATGTCTGATTCAGATGTAGTCACCGACTCCGCGATCACCTCTTTCCTGCTGTGCTGACTTGCACTGCGCTCATCTGAGAATGACTCCTCTATGCTCAGCTGCTCGGCAAGAGAGGACTGAAAGTCCGATGTGTTTGATCCGTGGGTTAATGAGGATGTTACTTGATAGTTCTTCTGCGGTCTCCGCTTATGAGGTGTCTGTAGACTGTTCCTCATTTTCCGTGATTGTAGGGACTGGAGAAATTTGTTGCTGGACGTCAGGCTTGTTAGAAGGGGCCTTGGAGCGCGCAGTGGAAGCAACAGCGTTCGCGCACGACCGTGGCAGTACACAGTCCGATGTTACATGCTGGCCTCCACAACGCTTGCATGCTGCGTTGTAGGTAGGCCTCCGTCTCATGTCCATAGGTAGAGCATCGCCCACACTTGCTGGCCCGGCAAGCAACGCCCATGTGGCCTTCCTGTCCACACCACGAACAGACCCGTTTCATGCCGCAATATTCCAGCATGATGCGGTGGCCCGCGACGGAGAGGAAGTTCGGAGGTGATCGTGCCATGTCCAACTTCACCAGTCGGCACCCACTGCGGACGTGGCTCTTTCCCTTGAACACGGGCTGCGTGATTTCCCGCACTTTGCCATATGGCGCCAGAGCTGCAGCCAGGAAGGACATCGTCGTCGACGCATGGCGACGGCCTGAAAACGGTGACAAAAAATTTGGCTAAGGCTTAGCTTTGTTAAGACTCGTGATTGCGAAAGCAATACCGCAGCTAAGCTTCTCCGGTTTCTCCGTGCTTCTCCGGCACCGGCTGCAACGGCGTTATTTACACCAGTACAGAGCACGTTAGAAACACTCTTAGTAGCTGTACTGCCTCTGGTGGGTTCACCTCCCATAGACTGCAAGGCTATACCGCGCCTACAGAAGTAGCCACCGAAGTGCCGACAATCTTGTTGAACCCACCTCTACGACGTGCATGTGGATGTGTCTAACCTCCAGTTCCAAGTGCGCTCGGCTGAACACTAAGCGAGGTCGGCCTTACTCTAGGCACGGCCGCTCAATGGAGGCGCACTTGGTGCGGCCCGTCGCGTCGCGCCTCAATGGCTGGGGAAGCGCGTATTGGGAGAAGTTACAGTTTCCGCCGTCATTCTCCGCGGGGGCGCCACCACTCCATGACAAGGCGCCGCCGGCACGGTCGAGCAGACGACGCGGAAGGAGCGTGCTGGCTGGGTTTGCGCGTGTTATCGTTTTGACTACTCAGCCTAACCGCGTGGTTCTGATAGTTCTGCATGCATGTCATCGGTGCCTGTGTCAACAGCGTCCTAAGCGTATGCAGCACCATGCCAGGCAACTGCTGTGTGCCGCTGTGCACCACGAAAGCAAGAAAAGATTGGTTACCATGAGTTCCCGTGCGATTCACAACGTCGAGCAGCGTGGCTGAAAAACATATCTCGGGAGGGCTAGGATGGAAAAGGAAGCCGGTGGGAGCCGAGTGACAGGTCACTGGTATACTCACTGCACGTCGCAGATGGCGATTACAGGAAGAACATAGAATTGAAGATCCTGCTTCCTTCAGCTGTCCCCTCCGTATTCCCGAACTGCCCACATTACAAGTTAAGTTACTCACGCGGGCTCATGTTAAGCCAAACTACCTTAAAAAAATAATGTGCGCAGGTCAATAGCTTTATTTTCTCCACTTGTTATAGCTACACTTCATTTCATGTCATCCTGAAGCATGTGTGTTTCAAGATAGCTCCACCACTATCACTTTTATGACGATGATATCAAAATGGTATGCCTTGCCCAACATCGCATAAGTGAAGCCATGGAGACACCAAGAGGAGCCGCTCTATTTGTCAGATGACGAGAGACTCTCTTGGTTAGAGTTGGACTTTGTCATATCGAAGATATTCAGGTCCAAGGAGGCACGTCGAAGCAAAGGCTAACCAAACAAACGTACGAAGCAACAATCATGACAACCAGATCCACAGTGGCGCAATTTAGGTACTTTCTTGATCGCATCAAGTATCTTACAACAATGTCTTCTGTGTGCCTTATCAGTGCATTGCATTTAACCGAAACTTATTTTCAGCTTCCGATACGCCCTAAAGCAGGCCCTCAACAGCGGGCCTGTAGTATCGCTTTTTAGCAGCCTAAGGCAATTTAAAGGCGGTAACGACAGAGTTGACGCAAGGGCTGCAGTTTTCACCTCGGAGAAAGTACTGAAGGTACCACTAGCAAATATATATATATATATATATATATATATATATATATATATATATATATATATATATATATATATATATATATATATATATATCGACTGAGATTATACACATTTTGCCATGCTTTGTGCACGTTGGCATCTTGCAAGCATCAGTCTGCAAATGCACCTATGAACAATTAGGCAGCTATAAAACTTGGCATTCGTGAGTACGAAAGTCGTACCTTGCCAACTGCCATATTAAGTCTGCTGCGAGAGAGTTTTCGAGTCAGCTTGAATTCATTCATTTGTGGTGTGAACCAGCAGCTGACATAGAGTTAGCACCGATTGCATTCTTGGCTGGTTACCTTGCACGTCCATTTGAAGAGAAAGTATCAATAGTTTTACAGAATTTCATGAAACATTTTTATTTACTCTGTTCTCAGTGTCTGCCCGTGTTTTCATTTTTTATATATTACCAAAGTTTAAATAACTTCTAGTGCTTACTTTAGAGTGTCAATAATTTCATTTTATTAGTCCCCATCCATTTATTAACTTTGTGCCTTGTGATTCCTGCAAAACCCTGGACTTATCAAAATTCTTGGTGATGGACGCCTAAGGTATCTGAAAATCACCATGCACCTTTGTTAGCAAGGTGATGAGGTGCCCGCAGGTCATAAGAAGCAGCAAACTATGCAACATGTTAGTTTCATCCCTTCTTTCCTATTTTGTGTCATTTCCGGAGTTGATTAGCGAGAGAGAAGACCGCAGTCACACTAAGGACCTAACCACACTAATGCGACCACTGCTGGCCTACTGGACAGGCAACATCAATCAGACAGTGGAAAAAATCACGCTTGCACATAAACCTTTCTTGAGGAAAGTTCTTCGCTTGTAAAATAAGCTTGCGTGTCTTCTGTGCATCACGCGGCTTTATAATCAAACGAGAAAAAATTGCCTGAGCCTGCGGGCGTGTCGTTGAACTGGCTGTCTTGTGTTGTTTCTTTTGCAACAGCTTGTGTTAGTATGTTTTGGTGGTGGTACCGACTTGAATATTATTTCCAGTGAAAACAGAGGAACAGGCTGAACAATAATGATGAACGCTACGTCCTGAATTGTAAGTTTCCAGAAAAGTGCACGCTGAATAAATGGCCCCAAACCGTGTCCCGATTTCAAGATTGTAATATCTAATACGCTATTACAGTGGTTGAAACGCAACTAAATGGGTGCGCACTCAGCGAAGCACACGACTGCCTCGTTCTCATTGTAAACGGAAGACCACGAAGTGTAAAGACTCACACTTTACACCAAGAAGCCAGAGGTAGCTGAACAAGCAGCGATAGCACTAGCTCTAAAAGACTCGGACATCACAACTGTATGCAGCGACTCTAGAGCAGCCACTCGAGCTTTCGCCAAGGGCGGGATAGACAAGACGACGCTACGGATCTTAGGCGGAAGTAACATCACCGATCACTCCATCGTATGGTTCCCGGCACACATGGGCAGCTTAGGGGGCGGCCTGCGGAATCTCAATGAGATCGCACACGAGGCGGCGCGAGGACTCATCGACCGCATCCCTCCGGTTTCCCCTGTTACTCCACATATCGAGTACAGAGATCAATTATTCACGTACAACGAGCTCACTAAGCACTTTTATCTAGGCAGACGAGCATTTCCCCTCCCGGATAAGAAATCAACCCGCAGCCAATCAGTCACGTTACGCTTGCTCCAAACGAACTCATACCCCAACCCCTGGCGCTTGAAGCACATCGACCCAGACTACGACGGACAACATGCGTGTGAACGGTGCAGTGACCGTGTAGACTTAAATCATATGCTGTATGGTTGTGCATCGAGCGACGCCTACGCCAAGAACAAGGAACGTTGGGACAAAGTTTTAAAAAGTGCTTCACTACATGATCAGCTTCGGGCTGTCCAGGAGGCCCGCACGGCGGCGGAGAGCTTTGGGCTCTGTTCGGACGTGGGAGCTGCCCTCTACACCTGGCGCCTAGCCGAGTGTCCTCCAGGACCCCTACTGTGGAAAATAAAGTTTTGCCAAACCAAACCACGAATGACTTGGAAAACCTAGTGATGATGACTTGCCGCTATCACCTTATCAATAGCAAACTTGCACGTAGCATCACATAATGTGTGAAACGCCGCTCATAATCCTAAATTGAGCAAGCGCCGACCACGCGGACGCCGAGAAAGCACGGCCGCTGCGCGCAGCTCTCCGCCCGGACTCGTCCCGGAGCGGTGGCGCCGCAGCGGTGGCGATGAGAACTAGGCGCAATACGGCTCTTCTGGGCGACGCGACGGGCCGCACCCAAGTGCGCCTCCATTGAGCGGCCGTGCTCTAGGTGTGTAAAGCTGTACTCGAGCCGGGGCTTTAAATGTAGGTTTAAGGGGCAATTTGAAGTGTTTCTAACGTGCTCTCTACTGGTGTAAAGAATGTCGTTGCAGCCGGTGCCGGAGCAGCAGTTATGCATTCTGCATTAACCTCGCCTACAACCAAGTATATCATTGCAGCCACAGCGATTCTCGCATCGCTACTAGTTGTATACAGAATAACCAGGTAATATCCCCGCATAACCATAACTCCAATCCCAAGCACCACCACCGCAACACTACCAGCTGAACTGAGCGTAGCTACCGTATTGCTTTCGCAATCACCAGGCTTAACCAAGCTAAGCTTTCAGCCAAATTTCACAGCCTGGTTTAACAGCAGATGGCGTGACGTCACACCACTAGGCGCGCCGCGCGCGGCGGGCGCATGAGTTAGGCAGCAGCCACCACGCGCGGCCTCGCCTCGCGACGGCACAAGTTGGGCCCCTGGTTTTTGCGGCAGATGGTACGACGTCATAGCAGAGGTCAAGCTAAAGGTCAATGTAGCTACCGCGGCCTCGCCACGCGAGGAGCTGAAAGTGAAAGTAGTATTGCTTTCATAATAAAACCACTGGCGTAACGAGCTGCACCAACGGCACATGGTGATTTCTGACGGGCAGAGCTTCCGCGGCAACAACATTCGTCGCTTGTACCATCGATGATACATTAGCGAGGAACTTAGTTCCGCCGAGGTGCTGCAAATAATGCAGCCCCCCGACACCGACGACCTTCTCGAACGCATCAATCAGGTCGTCTGCCTAGCTGGCTGCGGCAACTCTAAAGTGAAGCACTGGGCCTTGGAAAACCTAGTACTTGATTGTAGTTGGTCCATCTTCCCGGGATCAATATGCAGGGCGGATAGCCCGGCCGCGTATTTGGGTTTGCTCGGTGCGGTGGCTCCGGAAGGGGCAAAACGACAGAAGAGACGAAGAAAGCGGGCTGTTCCGACTAGCATCTACTGCCCCCAGGAGCCGAGCAGCCTAGCGATTAGCGGCGCATGCTTTTTCAATGGGCGTCATGCTGGACGCGGCACTAGCTTGAGAGAGCCTATAATATTATTACTACTTCTACTACTACTGCTACTACTACTACTACTACTACTACTACTACTACTACTATTACATTTTAATCATAATAATAGTAGTATTAAGACACACAGTAATGTTTCTCGGCTAAATTAAAACTGTGAAGATAATATTTAGCCAGTTATTTCGGCCGTTACCTACAGACGATTCAGTGCCAACTTCGTGAAACGAGTCTTCCTGCATACTGCTACTACTACTACTAATAATAATAATAATAGTAGTAATAATAGTAGTAGTATTATAGGCTTTCTCAAGCTAGTGCCGCGTCCAACATGACGCCCATTGAAAAAGCATGCGCCGCTAATCGCTAGGCTGCTCGGCTCCTGGGGGCGGTAGATGCTAGTCGGAATAGCCCGCTTTCTTCGTCTCTTCTGTCGTTTTGTCCCTTGCGGAGCCACCGTACCGAGCAAACCCAAATACGCAGCCCGGCCTCGGATGATAATGATGATAAACTCTTTACTCCCAAAGAAGGGGAACCAGCCGAAAGACTGGTTGCACTGCTTAGAGAAGGTCAGCAGGGATCCCTTGGGACTCTGCGGCCTCCAATGGGCGCAAAATGAGCTGTCGCTGTTAGGCGAGCTCGGTGGTAAGCAGGAGGGACTCCCACGCATCCACTGTAGCTGTATTGTCTGCGTTGTGTCGTATACATGTCCACACCATGTGACTGAATGTGGCCGGTTGTGAGCAGTGTTTGCAGCTAGGTGCAATAAGATTTGGGAAAATTTTGCTATATAGCCTTGGATTTAGAAAGGTTCCTGCTTGTATTTTGCGCCAATGGACGGCCTCGCGCCGGGATAGTTCCCGGTGTGCAGGGCGTATAGACACCGTTCGAGCCGATAATGCTGAAGGATGTCCGTGTATGTAACAAGGCGTGAATGAGTGCCTTGGGGAGTGTGAGAAGAAGCGGCAGGCTGAGGAGGGTGCTCCCTCTGGTAGCTGAGTTCTCGGGCTAGAGCATGCGCCTGTGCGTTCCCGCTGAGCGCCTCATGAGCTGGGGTCCATATGAGAAGACGAGGATAGTGTGCGCCTGTCGGGATATACGACCTGCATCGAAGTTACGAATTGCCTGTTGAGAATCGCTAACGACTACTTTGGTGGAGGGGTCGGTCAGAGCTAACACGATGGCAACCTCTTCCGCGGTGGTAACAGTTGCGGCGTTGAGGACACTGCAGGCGTTGTGCCAGTTTCGGTGCGGTGTCAATGAAACCGCAACCATAGCGGGGCGACGGGGATGGTGGGAGGCACCTGTGTATGTAACGTCGGGGCGACCGGTAAAACGTTTGTGGAGTTGCCGGGCTCGGTCGGCTCTGCGCTCTGTATGACACTCTGGATGCATACGTTTGGGAAGCGGAGATATACGAAGACTAAGTCTCTGCTCAGGCGTGAGGTCCATATACGTAGAAGTCGCCCTCATAGGAGTGATTTCTAACTGGCTCAGTACTGCACGGCCCGCATGTGTCAGCGAGAGGCGCTCATATTGGGAAGTTCGAGTCGCTTCAATCAGCTCGTTGACTGTGTTGGAGATCCCGAGGGTCATCGGTTTGGTGGTAGTAGTGAACATGGGCAGACCCAATGCTGTCTTGTATGCCTTGCGCAGTGATGCATCCAGTCGCTCCCGATCTGTTCACGTGAGGCGAAGGTAAGGGGCAACGTAGGCAATGCGCGTACAAACGAAGGCTTGTACGAGGCGCAAAAGGTTGGATTCGCGCATGCCCTTATGCTTGTTGGCGACTCTCTTGAGGCTGATCTGGATTACAGATTGATCTATTCGCTGAAGAGTAGTGGCGTTTCCTCCATTATCTTGTAGATGAAGGCCCAGGATATGGATTCGGTCGGTACGGGGTATGGGAGTGCCTTGTACTTGCAGATTGAAGGATGCGGGAGATGATCTGGGGCGTCTTCCCTGGGTTGGGACAATGATGTATTCAGACCTGGTGGCCGAGCAGGATAGGCCGACTGTGGCCAGGTAGGTACCAACGCGATCGATGGCTGTCTGCAGAGTCTCCTCGATTTGGCTGTCACTGCCGTGTGTAATCCACAGAGTGAGGACGTCGGTGTATAGGCTGTGGTGCAAGTGGGGGATATCTGCCAAAAGATTGGGCAGGCCGAGCAGTGCAATATTGAACAGGAGTGGTAAACGCACTGAGCCTTGGGGTGTACACCGGCTTTCAGGAGAGATGATGGAAGGATCTCCTCAGCCGGTGTCAAGTTGCACTGTGCGGTTCGTGAGAAAGTCGCGTATATATGCATACGTTCGTTGTCCCACCCCTAGGGTCTGGAGGTTCTGCAGAATGGCTTCGTGCCGGACATTGTCAAAGGCCTTCGCGATATCTAGACCAACTATCACTTTGGTGTCCAAAGTGCTATGTGTCAACACCTGATGCTTGAGCAAGAGCATGATATCTGGGGCCGCAAGGTGTGGTCGAAAACCAAACATCGTGCCTGGAAGTAGGTGATGTTCTTCTAGGTAACGAAGAAGACGGGTCTGAATTGCATGCTCTAATAGCTTTCCCACGCAGGACTTGAGAGAAATGGGGCGGAGGTTCGAGAGAGTAGGTGATTTGCCCAGCTTGGGGATGAGCACGAGGTTGGCGCATTTCCACTCTTGCGGGATGGCTCCCCGCTCCCACCATTTTTGCAGAAAGTCTGTGAGAGTATGAATCGAGGCGTCGTCGAGGATCCGAAGCATTCGGTTAGATACCCGGTCCGAGCCTACTGCTGAGTTTGTCTTGAGACGATTGAGCTCAGATCGTACCTACGGTAAAGTGATGGGAGCATCTAAACGGACGTTTTCCTTCCCCTGATGAGGAGGGAAAGATTTGACCGGTCCTGGGCGGAAGTAGGTGTCTACTAGCTCCTGTTTGAGGGCGTCGGAGGTGCCAGGAAATTGGTGAAAGATACGCTGGAGCTGCTGACGAGCTTGGAACTTGCTCCCTTCAGGGTCGAGGAGGTGACGAAGTAGTTTCCAGGTGCTTCTGTGTTAGGAGCCTTATCCATCTGGTCACATATATTGTGCCACTTTTGGCGTGTAAGCTCTACGGCATAGTTTTCGATGTTTGTATGGCCTCGGGCGAGCCGTCGTCGAAGATTCCGATCCCACTTGCGAGTTTGCATCAGGGCATCCAGCTTGCGCTTGCGGTCCCACAATTGGGCATAATATCTGTCGCAGTTTGGTAAGAAGTCTTCCACAGCAACTTCAGCAATGACATCTGCAACTTGTTTGAGGATGTCGGCTGACCAAGCGGCCATGTCTGTGATAGGCTGGAAAGAGTCTTGCTCTTTTCGTTTCGCGCGAAAGCAGTCCCAGATGACCACTTTAGCTGGTCGCGTACGTTGTCGAGTAGGCTCCTGAATGACAATCTCCAGAACGTAGTTGTCGCTACCGAATGCTTCCCGAGTATTGCACCAGGTAGCTGCAATCCCCGGTCCCGTAAAGACGCCCGTTCCTCTCCGAGTGGGTTGGGTGATATCCGTTAGGAGGTTCAGATGGAGTGTGTGCCAATCGTCCAAAACACTCGGCCTTTAAGCGTGTCGTAGTGGTAACCCCATGCTTGATGCGGAGTGTTGAAATCACCGAGAATAATTAGAGGTTGCCCTCGCGCTAGCTGCTGTACTCGGAGGAAAAGTGGCCCGAAGACGGTCTTGCGTGATTGGGGTGGGCTATAGACGTTGAGCACGAAAAGGCATTGCCTGGTCGCACGAGAAGGCAGGGGGAGCATTTCGAGAAGGATATGGTCTGGGAAAGTGGAGTCTAGCTCATGTAAGATAACCGTAAGGTTTCGCCTAACTAGAGTAGCCACCTGGGAATTTGCTCTTCCCGATGTGTATGCTCGATATCCAGCCAATTTCGCATGTTTCCCTGCTTCTTGAAGGGCAAAGATTTCTGGGGGGTCGCTCGCGGTAAGGAACTGCTGAAGGACCGCGCTGTTGCGCACGGACCCCCTGCAGTTCCATTGCTGCTGCTGCTGCTGCTGCTGCTGCTGCTGCTGCTGCTGCTGCTGCTGCTGCTGCTGCTGCTGCTGCTGCTGCTGCTGCTGCTGCTGCTGCTGCTGCTGCTGCTGCTGCTGCTGCTGCTGCTGCTGCTGCTGCTGCTGCTGCTGCTGCTGCTGCTGCTGCTGCTGCTGCTGCTGCTGCTGCTGCTGCTGCTGCTGCTGCTGCTGCTGCTGCTGCTGCTGCTGCTGCTGCTGCTGCTGCTGCTGCTGCTGCTGCTGCTGCTGCTGCTGCTGCTGCTGCTGCTGCTGCTGCTGCTGCTGCTGCTGCTGCTGCTGCTGCTGCTGCTGCTGCTGCTGCTGCTGCTGCTGCTGCTGCTGCTGCTGCTGCTGCTGCTGCTGCTGCTGCTGCTGCTGCTGCTGCTGCTGCTGCTGCTGCTGCTGCTGCTGCTGCTGCTGCTGCTGCTGCTGCTGCTGCTGCTGCTGCTGCTGCTGCTGCTGCTGCTGCTGCTGCTGCTGCTGCTGCTGCTGCTGCTGCTGCTGCTGCTGCTGCTGCTGCTGCTGCTGCTGCTGCTGCTGCTGCTGCTGCTGCTGCTGCTGCTGCTGCTGCTGCTGCTGCTGCTGCTGCTGCTGCTGCTGCTGCTGCTGCTGCTGCTGCTGCTGCTGCTGCTGCTGCTGCTGCTGCTGCTGCTGCTGCTGCTGCTGCTGCTGCTGCTGCTGCTGCTGCTGCTGCTGCTGCTGCTGCTGCTGCTGCTGCTGCTGCTGCTGCTGCTGCTGCTGCTGCTGCTGCTGCTGCTGCTGCTGCTGCTGCTGCTGCTGCTGCTGCTGCTGCTGCTGCTGCTGCTGCTGCTGCTGCTGCTGCTGCTGCTGCTGCTGCTGCTGCTGCTGCTGCTGCTGCTGCTGCTGCTGCTGCTGCTGCTGCTGCTGCTGCTGCTGCTGCTGCTGCTGCTGCTGCTGCTGCTGCTGCTGCTGCTGCTGCTGCTGCTGCTGCTGCTGCTGCTGCTGCTGCTGCTGCTGCTGCTGCTGCTGCTGCTGCTGCTGCTGCTGCTGCTGCTGCTGCTGCTGCTGCTGCTGCTGCTGCTGCTGCTGCTGCTGCTGCTGCTGCTGCTGCTGCTGCTGCTGCTGCTGCTGCTGCTGCTGCTGCTGCTGCTGCTGCTGCTGCTGCTGCTGCTGCTGCTGCTGCTGCTGCTGCTGCTGCTGCTGCTGCTGCTGCTGCTGCTGCTGCTGCTGCTGCTGCTGCTGCTGCTGCTGCTGCTGCTGCTGCTGCTGCTGCTGCTGCTGCTGCTGCTGCTGCTGCTGCTGCTGCTGCTGCTGCTGCTGCTGCTGCTGCTGCTGCTGCTGCTGCTGCTGCTGCTGCTGCTGCTGCTGCTGCTGCTGCTGCTGCTGCTGCTGCTGCTGCTGCTGCTGCTGCTGCTTCTTCTTCTTCTTCTTCTTCTTCTTCTTCTTCTTCTTCTTCTTCTTCTTCTTCTTCTTCTTCTTCTTCTTCTTCTTCTTCTTCTTTGCTTTGCTTTGCTTTGCTTTGCTTTGCTTTGCTTTGCTTTGCTTAAGCCCACAGCCTCGGCATTTGGTAACTGTGCTCACGCATACGTCTGGCCGAGCTCGGTGCAGCGGTTCAGTTCAGTTCAGTCGTGTCCGACTCTTCGTGACCCTATTGACCATGTACGCCACGCTTTCCGGTCTCTCACTATCTTCCTAACATCACATAATTTCATCTGCAGTGCCTCGAGGATGCCATCTAACCATCGCGTTCGCTGCCTACCCCTTTTGAGGTATGCAGCGGTAGCATACCTCAAATTTCTTTTTGAAGATGGTACAGCGGTGTCCGCTGTTGCAAGAATAGATCCATGCGGGGACCTTAGGTTGGGCGAAGGTGATCAGCACGGCAGTGGTGTTACCGAATCTTCTGAAGTTCTCGATAGGAGGGTTTCGGTTGTCCTTGAGTTCTGCTTGAATAGTTGCATGATCGAGACGTATATCAACCCCTCTGATCACTCCTCTTCCTGAACAGTCGTCTGGTTGCACAGTACACTGATACTCAGTACGATTGTTGGTCGATGACGAGCTCTTTAAGATGTATGAGGCGCTCAGCGCGTTAGACATTTGGTGTGCAGTAGGCAAATGTGTTTTGTACGTAGTTGCTTCTATAAGGTCCTCATGCCGGATGGAATCGCGGTTGAGGTTTCCTGCCGTGCAGACGCTTCGAGCAGTTGAAATGTAGTCTTGGAGAGTAGTGGTCCCCCTCTGGGGCGTACGATGGGTTTGAGCGTGTTGCTAGGCAGGCGCGGCTGCTTGGAAGCTACCGAGCGTCTAGGGAGTTGGCGTCCACATTGGCGAGGCGTAAGCGCGTCTGCTACATTTTCACAATCGGCCGGAGCATCAGGGGTCGTTTGGGACGCTGGTGTTCCGTCCTGAGAGCCGGGAACTTCGGGTGCGGGTGTCGCGTTCACTGTTATAGCTTCCCGAAGCTTGTTCACTTTAGTCAGCCATTCACTAGCTGCGAATTCTTCGGGCGTTAGTTCTGCGCTTTCCACAGTCACCTTCATGGCGGCAGGCGGCGCGTGGGCTCGCTCGGCGCCCGATGCAGCTGTAGGCGCGGCCGCGGCGAGGGGCGGTGGGCCTAGCAGAGCATATGGCGTGGTCGTAGAGTAAATCGACCGTAAATGTGAAAGGTCGCTGTACGTACTTCGCAATGGTGTCCGTGGGATCCTGGCGACGTTGGGAATCCAGTAGCATTGATGACGGTGCGCTGGAGTGGGGCTGTCCAGGGTTGCGGACTCCGGGGTGGCGGGACCGCCGGGAATGACAGCGGGCTGGATCCGGGCAACGGGGCCTGAGGAGGGCGTCCGCCGAGGAAGGTGGGCTGTTTTGGCTGTAAGAATAATAATGGTAATAATGATAATAATAACGGGTTCACAGGAAGGGAAAGGCGCAGTATCTGTCACACTTGCTATGTGGACACCTGAACCGCGCCATAACGGAAAGGACGGAGGTGGGAGTGAAAGTGGAAAGAGGAAGGGGAGCCGGAGTGGGGGGCTGCGGAATTTCCACCACCTGGGGATCTTTAACGTGCGCTGACATCGCACAGCGCACGAACGCCACCCTCCATCCAAACGCAGCCGCCGAGGTCGGAATCGAACCCGGGAACTCCGGCACAGTAGTCGGCCGTCTTACCACTGCACCACCGCGGAAGGAAATGAAAATGCAGCCTACTACTGGCTCTGTAGCTGAGCCACCTCCGCAGCCTCGTGCGGACAGAAGGGCGATGTCAGAGCAGGTTATTGTTGTTGTTGCGACTGCAGGAAGAAAGAAAAGAAAATGAACGTGCCTGCTGAACGTAGCTGAGCCACCTTCCCTGCCTCGTGCGAACAGTAGAGAAAATAGAGAAGAAAGCAGAAGAGAGAGAGAAAGACGCGCGTCGCAACGGCCGCCATCTCCCACCGAGGCAGTGGTGTGTGCAGTGACGGCCAACAAGCTAGTCCCCGCCGCAAGCGGCGTTGACCTACCAGTCCCAGCCCCATAGGGCCAGGAACAGCCACAATTCATCACCTTCCCTTCCCTACCCCAGAGTACGTTATTATCCCCAGGTGGCTGAAATCACTCCGTAGCGCTCCAGTACGCGACGTCATTCACTCCCCTCTTCCTCCGTTCCCTCACGACGCGGTTACTTTGTCGGTGAGAAGTCTGACAGATACAGATACTACCTTATTCCTTACCACAGGTCAATTTATTATTTACAAAAACAATAATAAAAATATGACCTTGACCGGCGTAAGTGTAGATATCCACTCAAGAATATACTGCACCTTCTATTCCCCGAAACTGATATGGAAGCGGGCCCCGCTGCGTTGGTGCAGTAGCTGCCCGAACACTGTGCCGGAGTACCCGGGTTCGATCCCGACCGCCACCGGAGCGCTCAGATGGCGAGGAACCAAGCCGCGCTCGACCGTACAGCTGACATCGCCCGCCGAACTGCTGCTTTTGCAGTGAACGCCTGTTTATTTCCATAGCCTAGGAAAACCATTCAGCAAAATAAAGAACTTTAGCACATGTAACCATGTGAATGATTTAAGACGTCGCGTACACACTAGGCTTAGCCGCAGCAAAACCACCAGCAATTTTGATGTCGGGCCGTTGCGATCGCCTGCAGTTGTGGGGCCTTAGGTAGACAGTTGCGGCCGTGCGGCGTTCTCACTCTCGTGAGTGCCTGCATAATCATGGCGTTTTCGGCAAAGGCGGGTAATTTTGTGACCGTTTTCCGGAAGGTGTTTCCTCTCCTTTCATCGGGCTCCGTTGCTCGGCTTAAACAGCCCTGACGATAGCCGCAGTGAAATGCTTAAGGATTCAGATGCGCATACTGTCCCGGATTTGCGCTGGCCCGACAAGAATGTAGGAGAGCAAGCGCGTTCCAATGATCCCCGAACGTCATACAACCATTTGCTGAAGAAATAAACGCATTGAAGTGACGACGAGAGAGTGAGACTTGCAAAATCATGCTCGCAGCAGTTGTGAATAATTGAGAAGGGGTACAGGTTTATGAGTGGTGTCAATCGATAGAGGACGACGTAATGTTGTGTCTGAAAAATAATTAGGCCGATAAGCTAATTAGGTAATTAATTAGAGGCAAAAAAATGCAAAAGTAAACACGAAAATAGTGTGACAGATACTGCGCCTTTCCCTTCCTATGAACCAACCAACCAATTAGGCAATGACTTGGCCACATTTGAATGTATCAAATACTAAAATAGTTAATTAAATCAGCCAATTAAGGTGACCTCAACGATATGACGTCACGCAATCTGAAGTGGAGCCGAAAAATAGCATAGGAAGGGATTGGCGCGCAATTTGAAGGTACCACCGACTAAAGTAGTTAAATTAGGCAGTCAATTAGGGTGACGTCAAGGATTTGACATCGCAAAACCAGAAGTAGAGCCGAAAAGGGCATAGGAAGGGATTGCTTCACAATTTGAAAGTATCAAAGACAAAAATGGGTAAACAAGAAGTAAATTAAGCAACTAGAAGCAACCATAAAGCAAGCAACAGCAGCATCCGTGCTTTCGCATTATTGTTTGTTTGTAGTGGTTATTTATTGTATGTACAAAAGGAAAGAAAAGATGTTTGCCAGCCCCGGTATCTGCTATCTTATATCTGAAGCACCTGAACTGGGGCGGCGGAAATAAAGGGATAGCGAGGAGAAGGTAGAGGAAATCAAAGAGGTGAGTGATAGGGAGAAAGAAAAGAGTAGGTAAAAATAAAAGAAATATATACACTATGGTACAGTATACAGTAGTTTGCATGAGGCCCACCCGCAAATGTCTTAGGTCACTGAGTACTCGGCACGTCGGGCGGGCCTCCGCAATAGCTCCACGTCCAGGCAACTGTTCACTACGCACGCACTTGCACATTGTACAAAACACTGACGGCTGTCGTGGGCGATCAGCCGTTATTGTGGGAAGTAGCACACGTGTAGCGTTCAGTCACAGCGCGCACTATCTGGCGAGGTGAAATAGGCGGGTCATCAAGCCCGCCTGTTCGATGTACTCACTCAGGCTCACGTGAGCTCGCTCGCGGACGCGCGCACTGCCCGGCGGCCACAGGAGCGCAGCTACGCTGTCCGGGATTACCCCCTGCGCTCTGTAAGCCGCCAGCAACTCACGTCGTGGTTCGGCTAGCGCGGTGCAGCGCAGTAGAAGATGTTCGAGAGTTTCTACCTCGCCACAGCCGTCACACACGTCACTATTGGCAAGTCCGTGGCGCATCCGTCGTTCCCCAGGCCACACACATCCAATGCGTGCACGGAGGATCATCGCGCGTTGCAGCCGAGTCAGCGAGCGGCCGCTGACACTGTGAATGCGCTCACCTCTTGCGATGCGTGGGTCGGGGTGCTGCGTCCGGAGGTGATCGTCGATTACCGCACGCACATCCTCCAAAGCGAGTTGCTCGTCGCTAGGAGGGAGTTCATGTGCTGCGGTCGCGAGCTCGTCGGCACGTTCGTTTCCCTCTATGCCGCAGTGCCCGGGGATCCACTGTGCCCGTATAGCGCAGCCACGCTCCGCCAAGTGCTTGAGACGTGCGCGAATCTGGCACAGCAGCGGAGTTCCCCGGCCGGTGGTTCGAAGGCGGCTGAGGGCAGCGCGGGAGTCACATAGCAGGGCACACCTGGGTGGCGGCGGAGTCAGTTGAAGCAGTAGATCCAGGCCTAGGCGTAGGCCCAGCAGCTCCGCCGTGGTGGAAGAACCCAGGTATGACAGGTGCAGCTGTCTGTGCAGTTGCAGGGCGGGGATGGTAGCCGCCGCTGCTAGCGAGCAACTGTCTCTGGCCACGGAGCCGTCGGTGTAAACGAGGAGGTGGTGCTGGAGTTCCTCGTAGATGACGGCTCTGGTCAGCTGCTGCACTGCACAGGGCGGTGTGGTGCGTTTCCCCGCGATTCCGACAATCTCTCGCTGAACCTCCGTAGCAGCGGGCCAGGGCGAGAAGAGGTCGTAGGGGGGCGTTGCATTGGTGAGCTGCTCGTACTCGAGCAGCGCCGCTCCCATGCGTGAGTGGCGATGATGTCGCAACCGATGTAATAGCGGGCCGCCGTCCTTTGCGCGCTGTAGGCGATCGATGTGTCGGAGCGCCCGCCGTGTGGCCTGAAGTTGTAAAGGCCACGCACCTGCCTCGGCCAAAGTAGCTGCGCATTGAGAGTTCTGAGGAAGACCGAGGCAAATGCGGAGCGCCTTGCGATGCTCGACCTCTAGCTTCTTCCAGCATGGTTTGCGAAGTGTGACGAGCGGTAGCGCGTAGAGTATTGCCCCCAGAGCCGCGGAGTTGTACAGCCGTAACGCTGCTTGCTGGGAGATGCCCTGGCCTCGAGCAGTGAGCCTGTGTACGGCGGCGGTGGTTCTCTTCATCTGCAGGCAGGCCTTGATCGCCGCGGGTCGGAAGGAAAGGCGCTGGTCTATGTCCAACCCCAGGTACCGCACCGAACGTCGCCACGGCAAGAGGGTCCCGTCCAGTGTGAGCGGCGGTGGTCGTTTGCGCGAGCTCGGAACACAGGCCATTGCGACGGATTTGTCCGCGCTGAGCGAGAGACCTAGGCCGCGCAAACAGTCGCTCACCGCCGTCAGAGCTGCCTGCAGGCACGCGCGCACCCGTGCTGTCTCGCCCGGCGGTCCCAGGCACCACAGAGCAATGTCATCTGCGTATATGGAGATGTACACATGATGCCGGCAGCCTGCAGGCAGGCAGCCCGGCACCACCGACATCGCCACATTGAACAGAAAAGGTGACAGGACAGAGCCCTGCGGCACGCCTAGCCCGACCGGGCGAGGCGCCGAGAGAGCACCCCCCACGCGAACGCGCATGGAGCGCGCCTGGAAAAAGCTCCGAATGTATTGTAGCAAGCGTCCGCCCACGCCAGCCCTCTCAAGCGTCGCGAGAATGGGAGCGCGGCAGACGTTATCAAACGCGCCCGACACGTCCAGCAGTAGAAGCAACGCAACCTGCCTCACTGCCTTCGCGTGCTCGAGCGCGCTGACAACATCGGAGATGGAATCCGCAGTGCACCGCATTCCGCGAAAGCCCGTCTGCCGCTCATCAAACAAATCCGCCGCCGCAGCCTGCTCGTTAAGGCGATGTAAAGCCATGTGTTCCATGAGCTTACCAGCCGCAGATGTTAGCGCCACTGGACGGTATCCCGCGAGCTGGGTTGGTGGGCGTCCTGGCTCAAATGCAGATTCTGCAGTTCTCTTTCATTTTTTATTTCTTTATTATTTGCAGTATCCCTAAAGATCCTCTTGCGAAAGTATTACAAGGGGGAGGGGCACACGAACACATACAGCAAAAATACGGCAATGACACTTGATGACTGAAATACCCATAACACTCTTCACACCAAGATATAGCAAAAAAGCACTAAACAATACAGTAGTTATTATCAATTAGCTATTACAAAGCGTTTTGTTGTACAAGATGTTGAAATGATTGTAAATTTTCTTCAGTAGCAATGTGTGATGGCAGGTTATTCTAGTCTATAATTGTGCGCGAAATGCATAGTCTTGCGTAAAAGTATGAGGGGCAAGTAATCCGTTGCACTTTAGCATTGGGATAAAGTGCACTTCCAGGTACCTGCATTGCATATACGGACGCATCAATTGTAGAAAATGGCGGTAGAACAGCAGCTACTAGTCGAACACACAGTGAGCTAAAGGTACATAAAGAATATGTTTCAGAACACCCGGACCCGCTTGTGATGAAACTTTATGCAATCCGCGATGCTATGGAGGCCATAAATAAAAGCCCACATCTATACAGACTTCTTAGCCGCCATAAAACAACTGAAGAAAGTAACAAAGAAGCTATGTATAACCCAGGAAATCCACGCACTCAATAAAAAACAAAGATACGCATCCAGATACATTAGACACAAGACGATGCTGAGAACGCTGAGCAGAGAAAAGTTGACCACCTCACACACGAAGTTCCAGCCACTAATGCGCCCCCCCCCCCCACCAGGCTCCCTTTTGATGTCCACTCTGCTGTTCCCATCTCAGCATCCTCTTTAGGGATAAGTACACGTGCCCTCATTCCCCCGTGTACATTCCCAAGCCCTAGTAAGTTAACGAGATTGGAGGAGGTTTCCCTTAGAAGGATAAGAGCTGGGGTGGCCCTTACCCCGTCGGTAACATGCCGATGGGAATCGCAAGCAGACGTCGGACCAACCACATGCCCGAAGTGTTCCACACCAGCTGCAGAAGTGGAAGTTCGCCCTCTGCTGTGGACTTGTGCAATACAAGGGCATCAAGGACACAGATTCTGCGCGAAGTGGGACTAACCACAACAAGGGAAGACGACTTCTCTAAATGGCTCACCGACAACGACAAGAGTGAGAGCATGCTCCGGTTCCTTACCGAAAATAATTTACACGAGTTTATATAATATGCCTTATGGCAAGCTTGCGTAAAAAAAAAAAAAACGGCACGTTGTTTTAATGCTGTGACACTGCTGAAGCGTGAATAATCAAAAACGATGAAGCAAACAGTATGTTTTACAGGGATCCCATATGACAGAAGAGTATTCTATTTTGGGGCGGATAAGTGTAAATAAGCAAGTTTCTTTAAGTGTGACGGTGCAAGCTTAAGGTTACGTTTAAGAAGACTGAGTGCGCATTTAGCTGACGCTAAGATGGTGGTTATATGGTAAAGCCATGTCAAGTCAGATTAAAAATCAACTTCAAGGTACTTGTAAATTATGCTCAGTTCTAGGCTAGCGGTATTAAGGAAGTAGAGTGTAGGAATTCGTATGGAATGGTTGGCGAATGGCATTAGTTTTTTCTTGGATGTGTTTAGAGACATTAGCCAGGAGGAACACCAAGCATTTACCGCAAGACCTCATCAAGTGCTGCAATGAGCGGCTGTCTCCTCGAACGCCGGCTTAGGACTGCGTTCTACCAGAACCACCTAGACTGTAGTGTGGGTGTCTCTGGCTCTACGCGTCAATGTGTGGCACCGTTGCGCCTTCTCACGTGACCTCGACTGCTCGGCTAGTATCTATGAGTGTCCAAGACTCCCTTATAGAGCTGACGGAAGCCCATCGCACGGCTCAACTCTACGAGGTGTTCCGGGCCGAGCACATTTCACCCTCTCATTCCCCCTTTTCCCACCTCACTGTCCGTTTCTATACCTCCTCCCTCCTAACCGTTTATTCTCCTAAAAATGTATCCGGAACACCTCCCCTCCGTGAAGAGAAGCGCGAGCCTCTGCGCTCTGGCTTGTGTACGGACGGCAACAAGCCGTGGCTTATGTGGGTGCCGCCCCGCACCGTAGCAACCCATCCCACTACCTTGCAGCCACTGACAATTCTTTCCGAACCAACGCGGTTAGACGGGTAGTATCCACAGCCATCGGTATCTTGCGTTCCGGTACCGTCCCTTCTCGCCCCATTCAAATCATCTGGGTGCCCACACTCGCGGCCCATTCTGGCAACAAGGCAGCCAATTCCATCGCTCACGATTCGACCTACCCAGCAAGCCCGCCCCCGTCGGGAATGGATACGCGCGACGCGCTCCTCACGTGCCACGAAATCACCCTGTACTACCGCCTCTCTCATCTCACCTTCCCCCCTCCGCATCCATCTCTTTCCCAGCACCACCAACACTAGTAGCGCCACCTTCATGCCCACATCTTTCTTACTCCAGCACGTCTTGATCTCCTCCACCCTGGGACGAAGTCGCCAGCCTGCTATTTCTGCGTCCGCTCCCGCGCCGACTACGCTCATATTCTATATTCCTCCCCGGCACACTTGCTCCCTGCTTCTTGGTACCTTATCTAATCCGCAGCAGTGGGAGGCTGCTTTGTCCAGCATTGAGCCGAATGTCCAACTTCAGGCGGTGACGTGGGCGGATGAAGTCGCGACCTAACACGACTTGAACGCCAGAACCGGAAGCGCGAAGACCGCTCGCAACGCAGCTGTATAATTTTGGTCTCCTTTAGAATGCACCTTTGTCATCACCACCACCACAATCCTTATGGAGAGCGAGGAAGCCAGAGAGAGAAAGAACTATAGTAAAAGCTTGCTCGGTGCCTGACGTTCACGTTTTAGTTTCCGGATGAAAAGAAATCAGTACCTCGATGAAGACGGACTCCTGCCCGATGTTATCTCTCGGTTTTATTACTGCTAAATTATTATAGGCTAGGTCAGTTAGGACAAACCGTGGTCGCAAAAAGCGAAGCCGCAACTTTGTATTCGAGCATTAGAGCGGTGTACTAGTATGACTTTACGGAGATTCAAGTATCCAAAACACTACAGTGGATATGCAGTGCATAGGGTGCTCGACTCCTTTCCGCAAGGATGCCGGATCTGATCCCTGCCATGGCGACCGCTTTTTGATGGAGGCCAAAAGCAGAACGCCCGTGTGCTTTGCGATGTCAATGCTAGACCAGGCACGTCTGCTTTCCTTCACAGATAACCTTACCTACTACCTAAATATCCGGCGTATTCGCCCACTGCCGGCCCCCTGCCTATCCCTAACCAAGGCCTCCCACTGGCGCTGGATTGAAAAGGAGCCGCAGGAGGTTCTGCCAATGCGATACTCGTTTCTGTAAATGGGGAAGTAATAAAGAGAAAACGTGGTAAATGCTTTGATCACTCCGTGTCTTTGGCTAACAGCACTTACGATGAAAAGGGCATCAAACATTAGAAATGCTCACTGGTATTCCACTTGTGATTCCCACTACGGCGCAGGAAATCACATCCACTATCCGGTCTTTACAAAACGCAAATGTGCGGACAATGATGGGCTTCAAATATTTTCAGTGGAGCAGACAGTAAATACTATTTCTCGTTAACCAGAACACACCGTATACTTAATTTTCTCAGACGCAACATTGCTAGACGTCTGTGGACAGTAAAAGTGACCCTATTTCTTAGAGGTGGCGACAGCAATCGCTCTTTAAACACCTCCCATTTCTATCGTACATATTTTTTGTTTTTCAAAATGTGTGGGAAAGTTGCTTCACAACCGCATGACTAGTTACCACCAGCTGATTACACCAGCTGAGATACACCAGCTGATTACACCCTGCCAGTTTGGTATCAGAAAGAGGTGCTCTACAGCAACCATATGTCATATATAAAATAAAATTTAAAAATTCGAATAATCCTTGCTGGCCAATGCAAAATATTTTTTTGATTTCAGATACGTTTTTACAAACATCAATATTTTTTCAGCAGCAATATTATGCGCAATAATTAACGCATATATGCACTCGTTTTTGTCCCAAGAGCGGCTATAGACTGGAATAATCTTACTATCGATGAGTAACAAAAACTTGTATAAAAATGTTTACAAATCACCTTTTAATTTTCTTACACTTTTTGCACCGATACATTCCTGTGGTTCGTTTCTTCTGTCGCAGTTGTGTTATTTGCATTTGAGATCTCCCACTTGTTGCTTCCAGCACTCATGTATTTATACATTGTATGCCATGTGCGCCCTCTCAGCTACGGTTTATACTATGTCTCACAAGCTGTTTGCAGCCCTACGGAAGGTCGAACACTTGGTGCAATCAGGTCTGCGGGAACATAAGAGACAGTTCCTTAAATATTCGAGCTTTACGAACGAGCTTTTCAAACGGACTTTTCGGCCGTTCTTAAAAAAACACAAAAGATAGAAAGACGCCAAGCGCGACCTGTTACACAAATATAAAAGCGGAATACTAGTACACGTTTTAAGATTGTTAGCTCTTACTGCTTACAATTGCCGGTTTCTCGTTCGTTTCTCCCTCGCTCTCAGATTCAAATGGCGGCCAAGTCTCTTGATCTCAACTACAGCATTTCAAAATTTCTGAGTCAGTGATGAGAGAAAGAGAAGGTCTCTCCCGCCAGACATGACTACCAAAGGCATGTGACCGAGCGCTCCCCCTCCCCCACACTTGCATTACCTACTATACCATCGACCAGCCTTTGTATCCCACCTGGGAATCGGTGTGTGTGTCGCCAATTACAGTCGCTGCTGGTGGCAACATTGCCTACCCGTTTGAGGTACAGATATCTGAGGGATGTGAAACTAATCGCACCATGGCTTACAGAATTGTTTTAAACTGGCAGCTTTACTCCGCGAGGTGAAGCCAAGGTTTTTTCTTTTTTTTTTTAATCGATATTTATTGCCTCAGGGCATCAGTAGGGTTGCCAGGGTTGCCGTGTGTTTCCGATGAACTTCAAACAGCTTCGAGATGAAGTTGGAACTTAGGCCACAACCAGTTTGGGTATCTGTGTTTTCACCAAAAGTCAAGGTAAATGTCAAGGTCAAGATCAAATATCAAATGATATGGGAAGTAGCTTAACGCGTGGGCAACTGCGTGGCAAGACATAATCGCTCACATCAATATCGAGAATGTATGGAGGCGCACCGCGCGCCTCTGCCGGCCATTCGCCATGGACTGGGTGGAAAAGCAACTGAGCAGCCGTGCTCGTTACGATTGTCGGTTGGCTGCATCTGACGATCCGGGGGATATTGCTTTGCGCGCTCAACGTTTACGGAGGAGACGAGAAGGAGCTAGAGCCAAAAGAGCGGCGAAAACACCGGAAGGACGGGAGGAGCGTCTTGCGAAATGCCGTCGCGTCGATGCTGCAAGGCATGAGTGACGAGCAGCACACATGGCTGCCGGCGCGCCGCTTCTGCGTCAACGCAAAAAGCAACAACAATAATCGAAGAGCGAGGCCCACTTGCTTCGATTCTAGTGTGTAGCCATGCTTCAGCTATCACTTCACAATGTTTACCGGAACCGCAGCCAATATTTTTAGCTGAATCCTAACATGTACGAAACATTCACACAGACGACCTTCGGTCCTCGAAAGCGCGATGGGGTGCGACCTTCGAGGGCCCGTGGGGAACGAACCAGTGATCGTAGAGAGGTGTGTGGTGACAAACGAATTTTTGTTTCGTGATGTACACGTTGCTATCAGAAATGAGGAATTATAACAAAGCAAAATTCGCGCTAAAGCTCTTAAATCGTACCCCCGCAGCGGTCGAGGTCTTTGTTTTTTAAATAAAGGGAGCAGCCGCTGGAATCTTTCGGGGCGACAGACTCGTAGAAACGCAGTTATGTAGTGTGCGACATTCTGACTGGCTCAAACCGCCCGTACCTCCCACAGTACTCCAAACGTCTTTTAAAGATCCTATATTGTCCAACAGAAATCCTCCACCCTCGGCCCCAAGCCGGGAAGGCAGGAGGCACAGCTTTAGATGCTGGCCCGGGGCTCTTTGTTCCCGGCGGCCTCTTCAGCGAGTCGAACGACGCGTAGATGTAGCTCGGGTTCAGCCCTATACAGCAGGTTCTCACATAATTATTTAGAATTGACAATGAATGCCCTTCCAGAGCATTATGGGCATTCCCAGATTATATGGTCGAGGGACCCTCTCAATCCGCAGTGTATCCATTCCTCTGATCTTAAACATGGGAACATATGGTTTTGTGAGACAGAGCATACTACAAAATCGCATTATCAGTAAATGAAACAAATTGGGTACTGACACCTTGAACCTCCGCTCGTAATTGCGCAAAACATCAACGCCAGTTTCTACGTCGTCTACGAAGCGCCGCGTTCCTTTTTGATGCCGTAATAAGGTCGTTGAAATGTTCAAAAAAAAAATCGTCCATAGGCGCTTTCTTGGCACCATCAGGGCCCGAAGTACGGGACTCACTCTAAAGTTTTACAGGGTGACGTCAAAATGACGACACCGCCTCGA
This sequence comes from Amblyomma maculatum, assembly GCF_055883805.1. NCBI lineage: Eukaryota > Metazoa > Arthropoda > Arachnida > Ixodida > Ixodidae > Amblyomma > Amblyomma maculatum. The sequence continues at coordinate 59,068,223 of NC_139351.1, read as the reverse complement.
CGTGAAGTCAACGAGTGATGAAACGAGGTATCAAGCAATGATCGCCAGGGTGTCGCCCCGGGCCGCTTACTTTCACGCAAGGGGTTTATTTGCACGTAAAGGAGCCGTTTGCTAACTTTTTATAGATATAGCATGTGAATTATTCAACTAACAATTTACTTGTTCAAGAAGCCGCATTTCAAGTTCAACATTATAAAAAAAAAAATCAAGAAGCAGCCATAATTTTACTATTGAATTGTCTCGTGGGTAACTTCTGTCGCCGTGAGTGCTCGTTCGCAGGAGGTAAAGAAACCAAACAAACGGCACCCTTCAGTAAAAGGGCCGATTCTACGACTAGTTCCTGCTTTTTCCGCATCGTCTGAAGTGGCGGTACTGTGTGGAGATCCTAAATGCACGGATAAATTTGATCAAAAGCAGTGTAATCGGTGCTCTGATTATATTTTTTTAGAAAACAGAAACAAACAAAAAAAGATCGACCACAAAGCACAGTTCGTTAGGTAACAAACTTTTATGGCCGCACGAAAGTCACACAAATGCTTCAGTTAAAACGAGCACAGGAAAAAGCAACTCGGTGGAGCGTAGACTACCAACCTTGGTCGTTTTCATTCGTTTTGTACTTTGTCTCCTTCCCCACCGCATTTTGCTTCGGGTGCACCGCTAAGCACACCCATCCTTCATTGAGCCAACTTTGCAGTAGATGAGGTCAGCAATGGGACGCACACTTTTGCTCACCGTCGGTTATGAAAGGCCGATAATCTGCGGCGGCTTCATACACTCCGGAGGCCGAAAGAAAAAAGATCGGAGCGCGCATGGCACTCACTGCCGCACCGACACAGCGTTCGATCACGAGCTTCATCATACTTCATCGGCGAATTAATCGCACGACCATTCTGTTTTCGCATTTTCAAGTCGAAATAGTCGTCGGAACTTGCCGGACAAGTAGAACGCATTCTCGCACACCGCCCTGCGTCGTTGCTCGCGCCGGCGACTTATCTGTAATTATCTAATGAGTAATAAATGTTTTAACCATCATCGCCACCGCTGCAGCTGCGTTTCGTTCGAGAAACGTAAAGGCGTCCAGGGCACGGCTCGGGTCGTTATCGAAGATGACGCTACCTCCTCGAACACATTTTAATCGGATTACATTACCACTTTACGGATCCGGGGTTTCTGTCAATCAGATCGCTCGAGGTCAAGATATAGCGGCATTCAGTAACGACGCAGACTCGGAATACGGGCCCCGGTGCTGTGCGTTGTCAGGGCAGGTTAAATATCTTCAGTGCGCGATATATGTGCAGTTAAAGGCCGGATTCGAACACGAACGCCGGCGGCTGTGCTTCGACGGAGGTGAAATGGAGGGGCGGCCATGTGTTGTGCTATGTAAGTGCACGTTAAAGAATCTAAGGTGGTCGAAACTTCCGGAATCACTTGCCTTAGGGCAAGGGATTCAACAGAAAAATGGCAATCGCTTAGCTCAGCTGTGCCAAAATATACCTAGCGAGAATTATGTTTTCTTGGCTGAGCTCGTTGTGGTCATGTGTGTTTAGCAATGGGAGACATTAGGTATACACATCTTTTATTAATTTTGCTTGACAGAGACGAAGACCGCCCGATGATCTGTGAAGTAGCATGCAGCGGTCTCAAATTTTTCTATACAGTATTTCGATTTGGCAATGTCTCCAAACGTAGTCCTACACATTGTTTTACTAACCGGTGTCAAGTCAGTTTGGTGCCACAGTCTCTCGCACGCACTGCACATGTGTCCACACGGGTTGTTCGCAAAGTCTGCTTCAAATGTCCCGGTCACAGATGCACTTTCGAAACCTCGAATGGAGTGATCGACGTGCCCTCACGTGCCACACGACGTGCCCTCATATCCTCTTCTGTTGGTTTCCGTTGACTAAACTCTTCCATAGGCACCAATTCGGCGGTTATTTTCCCTCTATTACACTCGGCAGTCTGACATCACCGTCTGGCAGGCCGTTCCGCTCTGTTCGGGCATCTCCGCTGCTCACTTCGCCTTCTTACGCTCATTCTCACTTTGCTGCTGCTATGCGGCACTTGTTGCGCTCTGCCGGCAGATGCATTTCAATTGAGGCGAAACAGAGATGCGTCCCTGTGCTGTGCTATTTCAGACTACGTTAGATTCCCAGGTGGCCGAAATTACACTGTAGCTCTCCACTAAGGCTCCTCTTTCTTCCTTTCCAATTTCATCCCCCCTCCCTTCCTCCCATCCCTTAGAAGCGGTCCAGGTGTCCACAGAAGCAAATGTGATTGATACTATAATACTGCACCGCTGTAGACCAATTATTATTATTATTATTATTATTATTATTATTATTATTATTATTATTATTATTATTATTATTATTATTATTATTATTATTATTATTATTATTATTATTATTATTATTATTATTATTATTATTATTATTATTATTATTATTATTATTATTATGAGATGCATGCACCTGAATTTAGCGCAGTTAGAAACAACAACTGAGACACCTACTCTCACAAGCATCATTAGATGGCGCTATAAACTATTTACCAACGCTATCGTCAATTTCTTCCCTAGTTGAGAAAAGGAAGAAGAAGAAGGCTCACGCAGGGAATGCTCTCAATTTGCGCTCCATTTTTATGAAGGCGACCGCTTAGCGCTCATAGTTGCAGCATGCTGAAGCATGCAACGCCACGGGCGCTGGTGAAGCTACTTCAAGATGGTCTGGCCAAGGAGAACAGTGGGTTCCTTACATCGCAGGTTGGCAGAACTGTGGGGAGTTGGCTTCCTGCTGGCGCGTATTTTCCTCGAGGTGGGGCCCCGCAGAATACCGCCCGTCACCGCAGTGGTCACAATGCTGCAGGTAGGCTTCTACTGCAGGCTAGTGCCTCTACAGTGGCGTTCACCTTTGGAGGTGTGCATGAGTGTGAATGCTGTCTTACGGCGGAAGCAGTGGAGGAGAGTCATCTTGAGCCAGCTAGAGCACGCCGACAGTATGCACCTCTACTTCAATATGACTTCATTCGTCTGGAAGGGGATCCGCTTGGAGAAGGAGATGGGAATGGCAAAATTCACTCGCGTCCTGCTACTCTTCCTCGTCGAGGTTGGAGTCGTGTCCCTGCTTCTGACCGCCGTCTTTGGCAGCCTCCTATATGGGGAACTTTCCGCCGATGTTTGCTCCATCGGCTTCTCCGGCGTCGTGTTCGCGCTCAAGGTGAGAGGTCTTCTTCACATCTACGTCATGTCCCGTTAAATCCTTTGCGTATTCATGTCCCCCTTTACCGTCTCCTGGAGAGCTTCTCTCATCAGAAAAGCAGGAGCAACAGCTCCCTCCGCTGAAGGGTGTGCCGCATACATTAGGCGCTTTACCTGACATGTTATTAAAATGACACATTTCCTTATCGAAGAGGCAACTCATGAGTCCTGCTTGAAGTTCACAGCTCTAAAAAGACAAGATGTAGTTCCGCTCATGTTTAAAACCAAAGTCGAGAAGGGAAACGTTTTATGCCGCAATGAATTTGAGGTTCTTTTCATGCTAAAAAGGCTGTGAACGTGTCATTTTACAACTAAGCGATACAAACACTGCAAATTCACACTTGGCGGCGCTTCATTCCCTTTGAGCTCTTTGAGCAGCTCTTCAGTACCCTTTATATCCCCCAGGTCGCTCACGAGGTAAACGTTGCTGAAATTGATATTTTTCAACAGATACGATTCATAGGAAGATAAAAGAAAGAAGTTAGGATGATCCCTTTTTATTTTGTAGGAAATTTTAATGTACCACAAACGTTGCAGCTATTATTGGGGGAATAGAAATGCCCCGAAATGTTTGGAGGCATGAAGCAGTTGATTTTTTTCCGTGTCGACGCGCAAATGCATAGATTACTTTTTGCAGAAAAACAGTGTGCGTCTTGTGCATGAGCCCAAATTGCACATGGGGACGTTTCTTTTGAGCACCTTTCACTGGCCAATGGCTAGCATTGTCATGCCGCACAGAATGTGCAACATGATGTGCTCTCTTTGAAACAACTCTAGATGCTGATTCCGATGTATTCAATGAACTATTCGGTCACAGACTGCGAAGGCCGGGAGGTAGTTAGCGCCTCGATCCAAAACTGTACAGTCACGAAGGCAGAGGAAGTAGCTATCGCACTGGCCATTAGGCAAGGAAGAGAAACGGGAGAGAGTCTGACGATACTGTCAGACTCTCAATCCGCGTGCAGAAATTTTCAACGGGGTAAATTATCTAAGGTAGCGCACCAAATCGTTTCTCCACAAGCGAGCCAACAAAACAATACACTCAAACACTAGTGTGGATTCCGGGGCATGCAGGGATCACGGGGAATTTGTACGCAGACAGGGTAGCACGAGGACATGCAACCTACCGTGCGCCCAACAGCCTCGCGACAGAGGACCTGATTCCGCTTGACCCTGACTACACCACAATACTACAACACTACAGAGGCTTGCGGAAAGTATATCCGGAGCCGCATAAAAAGCTCAGCAACGAGGAGGACATAGATATGAGGCGGCTACAGACGGGCACCTTCATTAATTTACACATATTACACATGATGCATCCCACGACATTCAGAGACGAGTGCCCGTGGTGCGGGAAGACCCCTACCCTGTACCGCATAACATGGGAATGCAGCTCACGTCAACTACAAAAAATTGAAAACCCAAATGAAAGACAGTGGGAGGCTTTGCTGGCCAGCTCTGACCCGTAGGCTCAGCTCTACCTGACCACAAGAGCTCGCAAACTGGCGAAAGCCAGTGGTGCCCTGGACTGGGGGCGCCAACCGCTCGTCAGCCTCGGTTGAAGAGGCGAAGAAAAAGATCCCCGAGCAGTTAATAAAGTTCACTCACTCACTTACTCACTCACTCAGTGACACAACAGTTGCAGAATCATTACCTTCTAGGTTCAGTCCAGCCATGCCCTCGAGTGATCTCATCAGGCTAATCGCCACCCAGAACTTGAAATCAACCAGCTGCATATGTGCTAATTTAGCTTAACGGTAAAGGAGAAAAGCGTTCATACCCGCAATATCGATAAGGTTGAAGCAAATTCTTTTGTACCACTTCTTGGTTTTAAGTACTGACTCTGGATGGATTCGGGTGCGATTTTCTTAATGAGTTTCAGGAACATGCCTAAGGGGCTCTTCACTCGTTCTAAGCCATCTAATGGCTTCGAAACACTTTGTCTCTCCCCTCGATTTATATTGATGTCCTTTTTCACCCTGTGCCAAATCTTTGATTGCTTTTTGTGGTGACGTCACCTGCACTTCTTCGTCAGTGTCTGTAACGCTTACGCTGATATTGTGCCTTGTTCTCTCCGGTGGCGTGTATTCATCGAAATCCCAGTCGTCCAAGCTTTCATCCTCGCTCCCGCTAGGGTATTCGAAAAGAATTTCTTGTGTTTCTTTCTCAGTCAGGCACTGCCTGCATAAAAAAACGCTCTTGAAAATTACGTCGTCAAAAAAAGTCGCTGCTAGGCAACACGAACGAATGCTCAATAAATAGAAAGAAATTAGATGCCATAAATACTCAGACATAAGCGTTCAATGAAGTCACACTCATTCAGGCATTTCTCTGTGAGGATGCACGCCAGATTCCTGACTGACACAAACATGTATGTACACTGAACGAGGTGAAATACTCTCCAAGGAGTAGTAGAAATATGAAACTGAGCACGTATATTCGCTAGGCTTTGGCAAAACATCTCTAAGTCTTTCCAACAATGAAGCGCGAGTGTTGAGGTCAACAAATACCAAAACAAAGCACACTAACCGCCTTGGCAGGCTGCACGTGGCGTCCATGTTTTCGACGCTCAAAATGCCATTCCGTGGTACCTGTGACGCCATCTACTGACAAGTACAAGCATCAGCTACCACCTTTGTGAGAGCTGGGAACACGGGATTCCTAGAGCATGTTTTCTCAGTTAAAAATTTTAAATAAAAACTGCCACGTTTGTGGCATCTGGGATATAAAGGTAATTCTATTACTATTTTACAGTCTCTTGAGATAAATTTCCGACGCCAGAAGTTACCTCACCAATGTGCACTCTTAAAATGGTCATGCCACGGTCCTCCAATATATTAATTTTGTAGTCTGGCAGATAATATTGGACCTTATTATTCTATTTACGAACTTTGAGCGCCCTAGACGCATTCCTTTTTTCGAAATAACTGGCTGAAGTTGTCACCGCGAAGGTCCTCCCACCGACCCTGTTGAGACGATCAGTGACGTCACAAAGTGACACCGGCCACCGCATCGTCTGCTGCTGTGCCGGCGCCAATAAGCTGCCGATACGTACTTTGCTCACGCTTGCTAACATAACTTCCATGAAGTGTACTCGGCATTTTTATGAAAACAACACAGATTGTTCTGTACTTGCCCAGGCATCCACCTTCGGCGCGACCGCAGCCTTCGTCCGATGGCAGCACTGCCCCCACCGCCGTAAACAATGCCGCGCCAGCCGTGCCTTCCGCGCAAGCCGTCCACGCCCGCGATACGGTGGATCCATTGCGCAAGTGTCAGAAAACCATGCTAGAATTTGTTTTTCTCGTGATATTATAGGCCGGCGAGAAAGGAATTTTAAAAATGAATGCTTCTTGTTAAATGCCGACCCATACGATGGGATATGCTCACAGTCGGTGCGGTGCCCGTGTTCTTGTATGCTAGCTCCGCTGCTAAGGTGTCACTTGAAGTCATTTCCTTTACTACGAAACAGTGGGTTTGAGAGTAAAGAAGTTTCATGGTCGAGGGGTCCATTCACTAAAACGTCTCATCGATCTATACAAAGTGCCGTCCGCAGTGCCTTCGATAAGATCAAAGTAATTTAGGCCTAACGACGATTAGGAAGAAGCAGACGGCCAGAGTGCCGTCGTCCTCCGCGCTCGCGGGCGTTATTCCTGTAAGTCTGTGGCATCCGGTGCACGCTGTAAGCATCGTGAGCTTATCGTCTACTTTTATGATGCGGTTAGGGCCAGACTTGGACCCATGGAGGAAGGAAAGAACTTGAGAGGCCCTGTCGTCCTTTTTTTGAAGCCGGCGCGGCCGCACCGCAACCGGACGCTGAAACGTCTCTCCTCCTCCTTTACCCTCCGCATTTTTTTTCTCCGCGACGCTCACGTACCTAGGGGCCCTAGAAACGCTGTTGCTAGTGGCCCGAGTTTTCATAGCAACAGCGTCGCCGTTGCTGATGGCCCGACTTGGCGAACCCTTAATTTTGACGTCACTTCCGCCACATTTTCTCCAATGCGTTGGGAATGGCAAGGGCCTCTCTTAAGTTGTTTGTTCCTCCATGCTTGGGCCTGACAACGAGCAGCGTAAACGGCGCTGCTAAGACGGGACGGCCGGGGTATTGGGTGCCTCGATGTAGTGCGCCCCTCCCTATGCACTACGCCGCTGCACTGTGGGGTGGCGCCCGAAGATCGTACAAAAGCACAGTCTGAGGGCACTATATACATTGTGCATTTTATGCATTGCTTTTGAGACGTGTTTCAATGTACGTGTACGCTGTTCGAGCGGGTCAGCTTGTGCGCCCTTCTTACTCGGACGCCGACGTGCACCTGAATCTCGCCTACAGATGCCGCTACTCCCTGAGTTAAACGCGGTAACAGAGATCGACGAAAAGCTCAGTTTGCGGTAACCTCAGTAAGCGGCATGACTGCTGTTTGGCCGACATTACCGCGGCTTCGCGTAACCGCGGTTAACGCTGATCGTGCCTAGAACATCCAGCAGGCGACGTGGCATGGGCTTGTGTCGTCACCAATTGCGCCGGTTGCCAGATCAGCAAGCTGTTCAAAATACTAGGTTTAAAAATATCTGCAGCTCCGATGCAGCTGAAACTTTGAGGTTTAGTTTCTTGGTACATCAGGAATAAGATGCAATAAAGTGTTTACATTTCAAGATTGGTATCTTGACCCCTTTAAGGACACAAAAATCTTAACTCTAGACATTTTCTAACCACAGTACATCGCAAACATAGTTGAAGTTGAACACTGGCTCAACGTAAAAAATTTCTACATAGAAAAAAGCAAAATGGATCTGTTTTTTTTTTTTAGCATAAGACTAGAGCTGCCTGCAACTAAGCAGGTATGTCACTGTGCTACATTGCACATGGTTACCTACTTATCTCCGGTGCAAAAGGATGTAAAACGCGCTATCCATATTTGCACTATATTCATCGGTGTCGCATCATTAATAACGTTTCAGCTTGGCACATTTCTCCGGCCGGCTTTATTCCTTACGTCAGTTCATAACCAAGTATAACTACAGCAACACAGTGTTTGATTGACTGCCGCCTGTATCAACCCATAATTGACGATACAGATCTGAATTCTACTTGCTTTCTATATACATCTACTTCGGCTTACGCGGCCACACTTCAGTTCTACTTGAAGACAAAGCGCTTACATAAAGACAGAAGTTTTGTGTTCGCAGCAAGTATTTCTGGAACTAGTAATGCTCTTCTTGTAGCATGTCTACAACTTAATCGCGATTATATTCTGCCGCAATAATGGCAGCCGAAGGAATTTACTGCCTATAATACCTGTCTCCCCAAGTTACTTGACAAAGAAATGTCATCGGCGAATCAGATGACCCTAAAGTATCCTCCTTTACATTTTATCGCCAACTCTTCCGACTCAGTGCCCAGATTAAGTTCGTTAGCACGCGTACAACATTGAGCACAAAGTACGCTGCCTTGCCTGTGATACAGACTGAATCAGAGGGCGGATCACAAACCATGACTGAGCGTCCTCAACCCAGCACTTCGAGTACCCGAACGTCAGCGTGCGCAACGATCACCTAGCAGAACGTATAGGCCTGAAAATATCCATAAAACCAAAGTTACATTGAATTATCTGAAAAGGGAACGACAAAACGACGGGCAGAAAAGCGCTAGGATTGAAAAAGAAACAGCTCCTTATAGGAGATTTATACTGCAGGCCATGGATAAAGTAGAAAAATAAGTAGCAGAATAAGAGTTGGATGGAGTGCATTTTTCAGGAACTTTCAAGTCATAAAATTTGGTTAATATCTCTGAAAATGACGGTGTATCACAGCTGTATATTGGAGGAAAACGAAAAAAGTTGAACTCAAACTGAGGACTGCCCAGCGAGCCACAGAAACGGCAATTGTTGATGTGACATTCCCAACAGCAAAGTTGGTCGATTAATCAACGTGAATTAACGGTGTTCAGGCTATATGCAATAAGAAATGGGCACTGTGAAGGCACGGGATACGAACAGGGGTAACTGGTGGTCGTGTACCGCAACGAATTTGTTTGGAAAGTAAGCGTATCAAAGGCGAAAGTATTTTCTGGTGGACGAATGTGGTAGGGAGTTTTCGTGCAGTGCAATGTTAATATGCGGAACATGGGAGTGGTCTTTACAGTTTGCATTGTTAGAATAATGATAGTAAAGGTATCTATTGAGACCAATAAATGTGGTGCGAAGATGTGTGAGCAGTTAGGTTTAGTGCCCACGCACTTACCTGAAGGCGACAGAGCCCACAGGAGGAGGCGAGATACGAACGCCGGTGCTGCATGGTTGATCTTGAGTTTTACAGAGCCCAAGCTCTGGACGTCAAGCTACGCAGGCAATGGCGGGAAAACCATTGCGTGTTCGGCGTAGCACTGATGGTCGACATTCTGTAAAACATTGCGAAAGCTATGTTCGCTACTCACTCAGCGTCCTACTCTCCGATGCCAGACATTAAGACAATAAGTTAAATTCAACAGATGGAGTTAACGATGGTCCGAAGCACAAATGCAAACTCTGCTTCAAGTTTTGATTGAAACCCGCAGCTCTAAAAGACAAGACGGAGTGTGATACATAAACTTAGATAGTATGCTTTGCAATCATTTGCTTACCACCATTCACCTGCGCAGCCATCTTTCTTGCACCTTACTATTTTGTTTTTTTTTTTACACGTCAGGTTTTGAAGAACGTCGAGTGGAACCAAGATCGAGTATTGCCTGCGTGGCTTGTCTGGTTCGAGTTGCTGTTCATCCACGTGGTGGCGCCGCAGAGCTCCCTGCTGGGCCACTTGGCCGGCGTGCTTGTCGGTTCCGCGTACGTTTACGGGTGCTCTGTGTCTTCATCACGCCTGGTGCCGACCTGTGGGGCCACGCTGGTTTCGGGGATAATCGTGGCGCTCCAATTCCCGGCCCTGCCGTCGTCATGGAAAACCGCACTTCAAGCTCCTTGCTTAAGCGCTGACCTGGTCTTAAACAGGTGTGTGATCATTTCCTGGGGTTCTTACATTCGCACTACGGGAATAATATGTATTTAGTTTGCTAAATTTGCAAAACTTGAGCCCGCTTTAAAGCTGGATTGCAAGCCCAATGATTGCGCACATTGGGTTCTATTGCGGCATCTAATAATCAACGAGACCGTGATCGAAATCGAAATGACAAGGAACTGCCGCGCGCCCGTTTGGCTTTCAGATGGTGTCAGCAGTGTGACGAAATCCGAGGAAGAAGCGATGTACGTTGCAGGCGCCGTGTCAATGGGTCAGGGTGACATTTGTGGCCATCATAACGCGCGCTACAATTTAATTCAAAGCCTTTAGGCAAATCGGTATCAGTAGGATGTGCGGATTCGCGAGACGTGTCCGCAAGATTCCGCGGCATATTGGCGCAGTTCTGCTTATCCTTTAAGAAAGAAATCGTCCCCACGAGGAATCGATTTCCTAACCCTCCGATCACCAGCCAAGCGCGTTAACCGCCTAGGCCATGCTCGGGACGTCAGAAATCTGCCCGTGGGAGACGCTTTGCTATCCTGAACACTTCTCCGTAACAATATCTTAGTTCTCCTTGTCTAGCGTACCTGCCGTCTCCACGGCAGCGTAGGGATACAACAACGACGCCTTCTACTCGGTCTCCAGGACACGTGGCGCAAGCCATCTGCCGCCAGCTATTAAGAGCAAGCGCCGCAACGCACCTTTGCCGCAGATTGGAGCTACTAACATCAAATGCAGTATGGAAGAAGCACTGTGTGATCGGCGGGGTTCTGGCAAATAAAAACAACAATAAAATCGGCACCAAAAGACCTCGCTTTATCGCTTTAAAGTGTCTTAAGTGCCTCAAATTTTTTAAAAGAAAATGTGCTTTCGCGGCAATACCATTCCAAAGACGAGCTCCAATTCTGCAAATACCACAAAGCCCCTATTTTTAAAAAGAGGAAATTAACATATCTGGTTAATTAGCGAACTGAAGTACTTTGCCTCTTACCTGGTGTCCACTGAAGCCCCCACTATAGGCATAGGGCTAAAATAAAGCTAAAGGAAGTTACCTTTGTCTTAAAATTTTGGACGTAACAAAAAAAAACACTGCATAAAAGCTTGGGCTACGCTCTAAATAGATGGATTTATTGAAAAGAAAAAACAGAGAGGTTGGCCGGAATAGTTAAAATCTGGCCTGCTACTCTCCACTGGGGAAGGGAAAGGAGAGAAGAAAGAAGATCGTGATGGGTGACGATGTGGGAGAAGGCATATGAAATAAATATCTACTGGACCAGTGGCTTGCTTTGCAAGCGCGAATCAAGTCCACTGGCGCACAAAGAACGGCAAAGAACACGCACAGCCTGGCCACCCTTCCCCTTGTCCTGCCAAGAGCCCAGCAGCAGTAGCCCTCTTCACCTAGATTCTTGTCATATTGAGTAGCGTCGTGGCCACACACGCTTCTTCGTCTTTCTGCATTTCAATTCTGTCAACGTCACAGTTGCTTAAGCCGAGTTATAGAGCCTGGTGAAAAAAGAAGCACGGTGTGTCCTGAGAAAAGCGATCTCTGCGAGTTGTAGGCCACAGAGAAGACTGGCCGCCCTTGCCGACAACATGCTATGCCCGTAACCGTTTATGCCTAAATGTACTATCGATTTTAGGAGAACCAGTAATTTTTTTCAACTCCACAATTTAAGGTCCTTCTAGGCAGCTAAATGTCCACATAGATGTTTTGCTCTTTAACGTGCAATGTCAGTTTTGTTGCCCTATCTTCAGGCGCAAACGCACTGCAATCGGAATCCGCGTCATCCCTCACTAGCTACAAAGCACTTCACAGTCAGTCCCACTGAAGGACCCACACCTCGCAGGGGCTACTGGAAGCTGCTGCTACTGTCCCCTCTCTACGCCTCCAGTGATCTCCACACAGCCTACGTTGCCTGCTCCCTGATGTTCATTGGCTCTCGCTACGAGAGGCAACTGGGCTCGGCCATGTTCGCCATTCGCTTACTAACGCTGACACTCGTCACGGGCCTCGTTTATTGCCTGGGCACCCACATACTTCTGTCATCCGTGCTCGGTGTGTCAAAACTAGACGGCGTCCACGTCAAGGAGGCACGCTACAAGTGCTTCACTGGCTGCACTGCCATACTTCTCGCCTTAAAGGTGAGAAGGATGACTGTTCGTTCTTCCGTTGTAGATAAACGTGAATCTTATTTGTGCAGAGTTTTTCTAGGTATGAACTCGGTCGAGAGCTGGATATATTGCTGCAGTTTATTTATGACGAATCCTGGCCTGTCCCGAAGCGCGACCGCTAACATGATATCCATCTCGATGAAAGCGCGCGGTGTCCCAACCGCTGCAGTCCCGCCACAACTGCGAACAACAGGAAAGAAACCGCCTACTCGAATGGCCTTATTCGAGATGCGTGGCAGTCGGAAAATAACAGGAATGTGGCGGATATTCACTGCACTGCGCAGCTTGGTGCTTTTGCGCATTCCTTCAAACCTTTTTATTTTCTTAACTTCTTGCTCGTCCCCAAATATCCAACTCTTTATATTAAGTGAGCAATTCAATATGGCGAGATTTCACGCGTGCATTGTAATGTATTCTTGGAAGCCGGTTTTCGATATAAACTTGCGCTGGCCTTGGAAACGCAGTTTTGTCATCGAATGTATATTGCTTCAGTACGTTTTGCAGGGGTTGTTGACAAAGGGCCCGTAGCATAATCCTTGCCTGTAATTATTGGCTTTCCCAAAGTAAGCTGGTTACTTCTATGCAATCGGGCAACCTGCTTAACGCCGCGTCAGGTTATATCGACTAGGCGGTCCTCGATAAACCAGGGAATCGGCTTTTGGGACGATTAGATCATAACATATTGTTATATGGCGACAAGCAAGAAGATGGTTGGTTGGTTTGTGGGGTTTAACGTCCCAAAGCGACTCAGGCTATGAGAGACGCCGTAGTGGAGGACTCCGGAAATTTCGACCACCTGGGGTTCTTTAACGTGCACTGACATCGCACAGCACACGGGCGCCTTGCTTTTCGCCTCCATCGAAAAGCGGTCGCCGAGGTCGGGATTCGATCCCGCATCCTTGGGAACAGTAGTCGAGCGCCGTAACCACTGCGCCACCCCGGCGGGGCAAGCAAGAAGATGGCGACAGGATGAACTATGATTTCAATGACTGGCCTAGCGCGAGGGCTCCGCTCGCGCCACTACCGATTTTCTTCTTCACAACAATACAATCAGTTTCCCACGCCAGCCTTCGGTTCCGTTGGAGGGCCGCGGTCGCATGTTGGTAAATTATCACGTAATGCTTACGTTCTCTTCAGACTAGGCGGGTTGTGGCCGTGTTTTTGGTACGGCATAAGAAAGTTACTGCGTTCTTGATTTGTATTACAAATATAATCTTTCCGGTTTTTTCGACCAGACTTTCACTCTTATGTACCTTTTATTATGCGCTATTTCGAATTCTAGATTTTATCCAAGATTTGAAACATTTAGTGGCAAGATGTCCTAAAATTACGCGTGTTCTTTTTATCAAAATCTACCTTTATTAGTATTTGAAATGTAAATTTGCTATATATATGCCACAAACATTTCTGAACGTAATCTAGCTAATAAAGGTAATGTTTGTAGGTGTCGAGAAAGCACATTGGTCACATTTCCACCAAAACAAAAAATTGTCATTTGGACCTAATGTCGATCTTCGGCGAACCATTTAGTGCAAGAACCGTGCGATCTGTTGGAGGTTTATAGTTGGAAATATAAGAAGCCATCGTTCGATAGCTGTGCTAAACAAAGCATAACCGCAGGTGTAATTTTTCTCAACGGAGGCTGGGGTCAAATTGGCCACTTAAAAAAAATGTAGGCGAATTTTAGAATACTAAATCTCTAATTTTGTTAACACCAAAGCGGAATAATATTTTCGGTAACTTTTTGACTTGCACTTTGTCTTATGAATTTTCGGCAGCGGATACATATATCAATTCTTCTTCCGCAGACTATGGTTAAACGTATTATAATATTGACAAAACGGGTTAAACCTAATGACAGAAGCGGTGTGAACTGTTTTGTGAGAGGACACGTTGACTGCAGCTTACTGGCGGCATGTAGTGATCTTGTGTTCACGAAAAAAATAAATCACTCAAAACTGGCAGCACCAACATTTTTAAGAATAAAGATATGCAAAAACAGAAACCTACTCGCGTTTGCACTCATCGATTGAAAACTGACGTCAAAACGTGACAAGATGAAAAAAGCAGTTTAAAAGACATTAAGCCATAAGCCAATTATTTCGGTTAGGCATATAACCAGATTCACTTTCCACGGAACGCATCGTGTACCGCTTTCGAACTAATTGAACAGGGTAAATGGTACCCACCTGAAGTTAAGTTTGCCCTGACATCGCATAGCACGTGGACTACTTTCTTTACGTCTTCATCAAACTGCGGTCGCCTAGGCCAAGATATATCAGGCTACACAGCTCAATAGTGGGCTCTTTGACCACTGACTTGACGCGGGAACTTCGCAACCATTCTATAGATGAAGAAACCATGTGTCTGTGTTCGCCGCTCATGGTGCAACAGGGTGAGCGGGACCTGAGGCAGCCGGAAGTACGCAACAGGTTGATCTACTCATTAACGGTGATACTAAGCAGCTATATGCTCTTAGTTTCCGAATGCGGAAACGTTTGCTTGTGGGACATCTACAGTTCGATCAGTCCTGTTCGCACTTTGTTCTGCTCTCTTCTGACATCGTCTCGATATGCCATTTTATACACTAAGGGGTTTACATTATACCTAATTCACTTCTTTAAACATATAACTGTATCGCTTATTTTGTGATAATTTAATTCCTAAAGATTAAAACAACCAGTTCCACAGGGATGTCACTGAATGTAATACTGCAGCCTTTAGGCCAACTGGTCGTAATGTCAATACTGGAACAAAGAGACCGACTTCTGCACATACTGTAACCTACAAATCATGTCGATATAAAGATCGTTGCTAAGGTTGCAAGCGTTACACAGCGCATCCTGACTCAGTGCAGTACGTATTAACGCTTTTCTTGCAGCTATCTTTCGTCCATGGTGCTCAAAGCACCGGCAGCAGCGGCCGAGATCCCGTGATGCGATGCCTGGGACTACAAATGGGACAGTACCCTTTTCTTTGGTTGGAACTGCCGTGTCCACCTCTCTTGGGCGCCGTCCTCGAAACTGCCTTCCTCCGTGTCGCAATGCCATTTCTCTGGATACCCGGGAACGCGGCTGGAATTGTCGTAGGGCTCGTTACGTGCCTGTTCTGCCACATCAAGATGCGTGCCGGACCCGGAAGAGAACACTCGCCCAATACTGTCAGCACCCCCTTCTTGGGAATCTAAAGTGTTCAGGGTGATTGCATTTTCTGCTACCACATGCTCGCAAAAGATACATCGGTGGACTTACGGCCACTCAGCTACGCAAGTTTCATGTATTATATAAGATGCGCTCATTTTCATTTCGAACTTAGTGATCTTCATCGATGATAACCGCCTTAAGGTTAGCTATCGACCTAAAATAACTGAAAGACCCTTTCAAGAGAGTGTAAACTAAGGTGCTGGCCGTAAAGGCATTAAAAGTCACCCTATCACATGGACACTTGTGTATTTGGATGCTGTTCCGCTGTGTTTTATCTTCGGCGGGCCAAACGCGTTGAATGCAGAAAGTTTAAAAACACAGCTACCAAGTAAAGCCGTCATAAGCTGTACCACTTTATGCAAAAATAATAGCATCAATCATCAAAGCCATCATGACTAACGAAGAGGGTTCTACTTAAGTTGAAGCACAACGCAGAGAGCTATGGAGCGAAAATGGCAGGGGTAACGTTAGGAGATAGAAAACGTGCAGAGTGGGTCAGAAAAATGAATAACTCAAGTTACTGACATTGTAGTGTAAATCAAGAAGAAATGGGCAGGACATTTAGTGCGAAGAGAGGATAACCGATGGTCGCTTAAGGTAACAAACTGGATTCCAAGGGAAGGAAAGCGTAGCAGGGGGTGGCAGAAAGTTAGGTGGGCGGATGAGGTTAAGAAGTTCGCAGCGGTCAAATGGATGCAGCTAGCATAGGACCGGGTTTATCGGCGGAATATGGGAGAGGCCTTCGCCCCGAAGTGGTTCAGTTCAGTTCAGTTCAGTCGTTCAGTCGTGTCCGACTCTTCGTGACCCTATTGACCATGTCACGCCACGCTTTCCGGTCTCTCACTATCTTCCTAACATCACATAACTTCATATGCAGTGCCTCGAGGATGCCATCTAACCATCGCGTTCGCTGCCTACCCCTTCTCCGGCAACCCTCAACCTTTCCCAACATCAAATCTTTCTCCAGCGACTCCTCTCTTCTTATCAGATGACCAAAGTAGCTGAGCTTTACCTTTAGAATTTGACCCTCCAATGAGCAGTCGGGGTTTATGGTCGACAATATTGACTGATTTGATCTTCTGGCAGTCCAAGGAACTCTCAAGAGTCTTCGCCAGCACCACAATTCAAACGCGTCAATTCTTCGGCGGTCAGCCTTTTTCACAGTCCAACTCTCGCATCCATACATCGCATCGCATCCGAAGTGGTATAGTCAGGCTAATGATGATGACGATGATCAAATCCTGCACACCCTCTGACGTATAAAGCGCAGAGTATGGGGACTACGAGTAAAAAGGATCAAGCGTTAATATTTTGGCTGATGAAAACAAATGGATGCAGCTAGCATGGGACCGGGTTTATTGGCGGAATATGGGGACGCCTTCGCCCCGAAGTGGTATAGTCAGGTTGATGATGATGATCAAATCCTGCACGCACTCTTGCGTATAAAGTGCAGAGTATGCCGACTACGAGTAAAACGACGTGCTTTCGCACAGGGTCGGATCAAGCGTTAATATTTTGGCTGCAGAAAACAAAGCATGCCGTAACTACGTTTTATTGATCATGACGAACCATTGCTATACCCGCACGATTTGGTACCACGCTGTGGTAGACAAAAACGAGTTTTGAACTTTGTAATATCACTTGGAAGTAGATTTCTCGTTTCGAACATACCGATGTTGTCCGTCCTAAGCTTCTCCTTGGTCATCAAAATAATGTGACACTGTATGGTCACAACTGGATTTCCATCCTGTGGCGGAGTGAACAGACCAGGTTTGCTCGCTATTGCGTTATACCAGTATGCCTTCAACAAAGTAGAAAATTCCTCAGGTTCTCGCGCTGCACTTTGCACACTTTCGTCTTCATTGACTCATGAGTGTGGGCAGGATTTGCACGTCTGGGGAAGGCGTTACACTGGTTACACCATCATTGTCAAGGCATGCATTCGTTCCTGAGTAAAACGATATTTTTGTGAGGTAGAGGGTGGAAACAGTATTTTTCCGTGCAGAATTTCGTTGATGTGGACTAATTAATTAACTATAGCCAAAAAGTCAATTTGACGTCAAAATAGCAAAGTACGTCGATTTTGTGTTCAGACGTCAAACATAAAGTTCAAATTGTTCGAAATACATCAGAATTGTGCAAAGCGTGGAAAAAAGAGAAAGGAGCAGAAAAGTAAAAAAAGGAGAAAAAAGAAGCAATGAGTGAAGAGGCGGGAAATTAGTGCAAAGTGTCGCAAGGAAGGCTTTCGCCTTACCGCATTTAAGAGAGATCTAAGTGCCCCTAACGAATCTTATAGTACGTTGACACTAAGGTCTACTATCATCGATTTCAACGCTTGACCTTCAAAATCAAGCATCGAACCACAACCGAAGTCTACCCCACGCTTTTTGCACGCACGGAGGAACAAGTATGAAACACAAGCGCTTGCGTGTCCTACTTGTTCCTTCGTGCCTTGTCCTAGTCCGGCTACGGGCTGCAAAAAAAGAAAACGATAGAAAACCAACTAGTCCTACAGCTTTCCTCTTCAAACCCGACGTCTTATTATGACTTCCTGTTCGCATTTTGGCCTAACCGTGCTAAAGCGCAGGTAATTCTGTTAGCTAGCTAGGCGACTGTAAATGAACCAACAATAATTAGCACCCAGCACATCGCAAACTTGGAGATGAGCCCATTTTCAAAGTATGGTGGTTAATGTCTTTAGTCTCGTCAATGCAAAAGAATACCTTCAAAGGCAGTAATGTGCGACACGCGCTTGTAACACAATCTTGCCATTAGAAAACAATTCCTTGCGTGGAGCCTTACAAGCCATGTGATCAGCGTATTAGCTAAATTCAATTAAAACAAACCATGACCGCGCAAACACAGCGCGTGAGGCAGCGCACGAATGCAACCGCTGGTCTCGGACCTGTCCTCTGTCACCTTCGCAGTACCGCCATACGTGCTACGAGAGTGCCAAGTAAACGGCTGCTCTGCAGCGCCCCTGGCCACTGTTGCGAAGTCAGGCCCAGGATCATAGGGCAACTTTTATGTCTTAGGTGACTAGTATTTAACTATTGCTCTTGGTAAAGGTGACCTATCAATCGCTCTTTTCAGTTCATGTACGCATGAGTTCTCTAAACAGTTGCAAGTCCTTTATATAAAATCTTTGAAAGGAGGTGTGCTGCATTCTGACTCAAAAATTGGGCAATGTAGTAGTTATGCTCAAACCTGGTACTCGCAGTGCCATTTCTAACATCCCATCTATTTCGCAAGCATTGCATGTAATGATTTGGAGCGTGTGTCTTACTAGTATTAACCGTTTCCTCATTAAACAATCAGCAGCATAGTTTTCGCAAAGGTGATTTCTCTGCAACGCACCTGACAAAATTATTTCAAGATCTAACAAGCGCACTCAATGAAAGGCTTTCAATAGTTTGTGTCATTTCAGCTTTAAAGAAAGCATCTGATGATTCTGAATTCCTCTTGCTGTGGAAATTTTCACTTAACACTGATAAGAAAATTATTCACCTTATAAATTATTCCTTGCGTTTGAGACAACCAAGCCTAGCAATAAATCATAAGCTGTGAATAGACCGTGTTGTGTCGTCTGTAGCACATCTAGGATCAATCGCCGGACCGTCATTTACTCTGGTATTGCTTCTAATATTCGTCTGTTCGCAAATGATTGTGTGTTGTGCGGGGTTATTAGCTGTCCGAACAACTTCGTTGCAATACTGAATGACATGAGTAGTATTGGCTAGTAGCTTGAGCAATAGGAGGTATGTAATAACATGCAAAAATTTATGTGTGTCTAAGAAAAGAATGTCTGGAATATATCTTTAATCAGTATCGTAATACAAATACCTGGGCGTATACAATACCTCTAAGTAGGCGACGTCACGTCGACCATGTCACTAGAAAAGCCTGTCGCGTTCTTTCTTTTCAATGACTTAACACCCGACAGTTTCCACCAGACACAACAGTTACTTCTAAAGGCTAACGTCCGCTCATTTCTAGAATATGCTTATTAACATGAAACCCTCGCTTTAAAGCATATAAACTGGAGTGGGTTCGAGCTCTAGGTGGGTGATATGTCTTATATAAATACAGCAGAAAGTAGAGTGTTTCATGCCCAAAACGCTATTGTAGATGTCAGTCACACTGCAAAACGCAGGAACTGCGGCTGATATTTTTTAGCGGAGATTTCCACAGCAACACTGCCATAAATTATAACTTGCACATTCATGCATCTATGCTTCGCTACGGCTTGACAATCTAAATTAAAGGTAAACGAAACAACTAGGTCTGCCCCATATAAGCAGAAAATACGACTGTCATTCACATGTCTAATGAAAGCAATCTCGCTTTGATCTTCTAAGTCATTTTTGGTCAGATGTGGTCTAGTAGCTTGTGATTTTGCCGTGCGCAACCCAACCCGCTCCCTTACGTATTGCAATATCTGCAGTATTGACAAAAAAAATTGCCTGAAAAATTGCAGTATTGACTGCCTTTGTTCCTTGGTGCCGCCACATTCAATTATGTTTGATTTCATTGCTCTGGCTGAGACATGGCTGTATTGCGGGGAATTTTACAACATTCCTGTATACTCTTTTTTTTTTTCATGTAGCCAGGGCAGGTAATACAAGAGGTGGCGGTGTTGATAAAGCAAGACATCTTTAGATTGTCTCGTAGTGTACCCGAACTTTCTTATACCTTTAACAGTAAATTTGATATACTCGTTATAAAGCTTTCAGATATGGTCTTAGCGGTAATATATCACGCCACCAACAGGAACATGCATATATTCTACTCACATTTTGAGCACTTGATTATGTCCCTATCTTGCTTTCACATGGAAACAGTCATTGCAGGAGACTAACATTGACGCAATGAAAGAAAGTAGGACAGAATATTTTATTTACTGGAAGCTATGGGTACCATAATGTTGTAAAATTACCGACAAGAGTAACCCTTACCTCGTCATCATGAATTGACCATATACCATATATATTTGAGCTGGTGCAGTACATGACTATCCCGTAACAGTTCATTTTCCGATTGGCTTTCTTTTTCCCTCTAATAATTTCCCAAGACGTGTTTACAATCGTGTAAACTTTCTCTAAAGCAATGTCTGCAAGAGGTGAATTTAGAGCCATCACACCTAGAAGACACAAATGCTCAATATGAAGGACTTAATACTATAGCACTGCCATCTCTCTGCAGATGACCAAAACAATCCTATCGCTTAAAAAAATAAAAAAAAGATTTCTGGCATACTGAGCTTAAACAGAAGAAAAACAAATATTACTATAGAATGATTATTAATTTTGCATGAAATAACATCACTACTGCCATAACAAAGCTCAAAAAAGAATACTACTCTCAAATAACAGCCAATAGTGCTAATGATTCAAAGCTAACATGACGAATCATTAACTCGGTTATTAAACCTACAGCTGTTGGTTTTGTAATTCCTGACTTTGAAGTTTTGAAAATAACGCTGAATTCATGGGTTGCTTCGTTTAATACCTATTTCCGCGAAATAGGTTCACGGATTGCGGACGCATGTACTTTGGTTGAGAGCCCCGCTGCCGTTTCTTACAGTTCGGCATCGTTCGGATATATTGATATAACCGCTGATGAAATAGTCGCAGTTAAGATCATGCCAGTGAAGCATTCTGCTGGAATAGACGACACTGATTTTTTACTAAAGGAATGCATTGATATCTTAGCCGTTACACTAGAAAAAACCTTTAATCGCGCTTTTCATGAAGCTACTTTCCCAGACTCTTTAAAAGTAGCTAAATTTATTCCTGTATTTAAAAGTGGGGATCATAATGCTTTTGAAAATTATCGCTCCATTTCCATCCTCACTAGTATTATTACTCTATATGAAAAACTTTTAGCGGCGCGAGTAACAGCTTTTGTGGAACGCGAAGCTATAATCTTACCTGTCAGCATGGCTTTAGGAGCAATCGATCAACTGGCACAGCGGTCTCTCAATTTCAAACCTCATAAATCAGCTATTAAACGACATCCTGTTTCGCAAATTAGAGTGCTATGGCTTTCGCGGTATAGCACGCAAATTTTTTCGCAATTATTTAAGAAATAGGAAACAGTGTGTTGAATTACTCCATCTAAAATTAGAGTACAAGGTTGTTGGTGCCGGCGTGCAGCAGGGGTCAGTCCTTGGGCCTATTTTATTCTCTATATACATAAATGACTTCTCCAAAGAATTAAATACATTTGCTGCATTCATGTATGCTGACGACACTGCCTTGATTTGGGCTAGTGAATCATATGAGGATGTGATCAAAAGTGCCAATCTTGAACTTAACTCTATCTTTCATTGGTTTGCTAGCAATAGGTTGGCGCTTAACTATACTAAAACAAAGTACGTTCTATTCAGGCCCCACGCAAGCCGCCACCAACTCACAACCTGCATATTAACATTCAAGGATCTGTCATTAAACAAGTTAATCACATCACTTTTTTAGGAATTATACTTAATGAGCAATTACACTGGCAACCTCACATCGAATCTCTCTGCAAAAAGTTATCCCGTGTCTGCTTCACACTGTTAAAATGTCAACAGTACTTCGATTCTGTCACTCTAAGAAAAATATACTTTTCTTACTTTTAAAGTCACCTGTCATATTGTGTTGAATCTTGGGGCCATACCTACCTGACATACCTTTTCAAAATTCAAAAAACAGCAATTCGGTTCATATTATCTTCTAGTTAACATGCCCATACGACGCCTATCTTCAAATCCCTTACAAAAATGCATGTAGGGTTTCTATAGAAATTCGAAAGCGTTGTGTCAATACACGCTGTTGAAAGTCTGTCGATAATCAACAACATTTTGGATGATGCAGTGTTGACCTCTTGTTGAGCGCTTATGAAATAGTGGCCCATGTGTTTCTTAAGAGCGCTTTTGGAATTCGCGCAACTGAAATTCTGTTGATTTCAGGCTCAAATGCTTCAGAAACTCTGCAAGTGACGCTTTTTGATTTTCTGCTACCTTTCCACTCCTGAACAACAGAAAATAGTGCACGACCATCGGTTTGCCAGGAGCAGACACGGGGTGATTTTCATTAATGCAAAAGTAGTACAGTACATCTCCTAGCTGCGATAAGTCACCACATTCTATGTTCTGCCCGACCAATCAACAATCCTGTCTGATCAGTGCTGGTTAATGATAAGCAAAGTGAGGCATAAAAGAACAAAACATATCTTGATCTTTTAAGCCCCATTATACTTACTCACTCATTAACCTACACTAAACTGACTAAATTGTTGATTGGTCGAGCAGAACATAGAATGTGTTGACTGACCGCAGCAAGGATATGGGCTGTGCTACTTTTGCATTAATGTAAACCACCTCGTGCCTGCTCCTGGCTAACCGTTGATCACGCAGCATTTTCTGTTAATCCGCAGCGGAAAGGGAACACAGAATAAAAAATGCGCGTTAATGAGAAAGAAAAAATATGCATCTTTGGTGAACCCATAACATGAGCTGGGTTGTTTATTTGCTTTATTTCAATTCATGTGCAAGGTATGACGCCAGGCTGTTCTTTGCGTAAAACGCTGATACGTCCGGGACCTCCTCGCATGTGATGCTGAAATAAACAATATAAATCACAATTAAGTTGCGGTATATACTAACCTAAAAATAGAGCAAAGGCATTTGTGCGCTGCTCCACGTCATAGCTCAAGAAATTTGTCTAAAATGAGTTGTCACTGTCTTTCACTGCTTAGACGGCATCGACCGCCGCCTCCACAGCTCGGCAGCACTACCACATCGTTCATTTCTCCCTGATAAACAATATATGCTGCCGTCAAAGATCCCATTGTGAATATAAATAGCAAAGCGCAGGTCACAAGCATTACTACCCAGAAAACTTGAAGCAAGATTACCAACTATAGGCACTAAAATGAGTGGAAACAAAAACAAACACTGCAAAAATGGCGGAGCTGCACAGATTCAATAATCCACAATGTGTGACAGAGGCATATTATGATCTCGATAATGTGTCCGTCTCAGCGCGAGTAGCGTATCGAAAGAGTACAGCACTGTGCCGAACAATCCGTCAAAAACGGTCACCGGTTAAAAAAAAGAAAGATCGAAAATGTCGCCATTCCAGCTGGCGTTCCATCGGCCCCAGCGTCCGCGTAGAGACAAGCCTCGTTCTCTCTCTCTCTCTCTCTCTCTCTCCCCCTCCTTTTTTTTCCGACGAGGCTGGTTTGTCTGCTAGAAATATTTACATGCGGGCTTCACCTTGTAGCACACACAGTACAAGACTGGCACAAACACGAATAGGAAAAAGTAAAACACTCACCAAAGTGCAGACGCTCCCTCCGCCCGCGCCGGCTTTTCGCCTAGAATCCAAAACGCCTGCGACTGTTGAACTTCTTAAACACGTCCTCCTTGCGCAGAAGCTGCCGCCCAAGAGCGGAGTCCTCCGAAGACTTAAATTCGTACGTTCGCGCTCCAATTTGAACAAAACGATCTTCGTGATAATCACCAGCGAAAAACCTACATACGGTGCTTCGCTCACAGTGCAAGATGCGACCACGGTGGCGGGAAAACGCCAACTGAACTGGCACATCGCCGCACTCAGCGTACCCGCGTCTGCGTGCAAAGAAAACGGGGCGCAGAAGAACAGCTTCGGTGAAAAGCCGCCACCCCCGCTGCGCGACTGCTGAAGCCAAGGTCATCTCCGTGAAAACAAACCACGGTGAAGGCAGAGAGCGGAGA
Source organism: Amblyomma maculatum (assembly GCF_055883805.1). Taxonomy (NCBI): domain Eukaryota; kingdom Metazoa; phylum Arthropoda; class Arachnida; order Ixodida; family Ixodidae; genus Amblyomma; species Amblyomma maculatum. Next base: position 59,043,859 of record NC_139351.1, on the reverse strand, counting down.
CCAAGCGGGAGCAACCCCTCCTCCCTCCCCCTTTTTTCCCCCCAGCCGACAGGAAGCGACCCTCGACCTCTCCGGACATGCTGGCGCCGTTCACGGGGCACGGGGGAAGTGGGATGCGGACAGGGGCAAGGCGGCGGCCGAATGCTTCTTTGAAAAGAAGAGTCGCCGTTAGAAGACGCATGCAATCTTGTTTTTTTTTTCTTCTTTTTTTTTCATACGCGAATGTTTTTGCTATGCGTGTTAACTCTATAGTATGCGTGGGATCAATCCGTGATTATTAGAACCCCTCAATGTTTAAAGTGACTTCATTTTAGCATGGTGTCCACTAAGAAAGGAAGGAAAAGAAAAAAATAACAGTAAAATTCTCCAAAGACATACAGCGGTGGAGGATTCCAATACAGACTGCACCTCATTTTGCGGCAAAAAGCTACGGGCAAAAATACCTATGCTTGGGCAGAATGTCAGACCCTGAAGCATATATATAGTGAACTTTGAAACTGGTTTAAAAAAGCTCTGTCCTGCCCTACATGGTAGGTTCAATCTAGGATCCTGTTTGTTAGTATGATGACTCACTGAACTTGTTTTATGATAAATATAAAATATGTCCTACCACTAAAGTTACCTTCTGCGACATACAGAAGCTGATCCATTACGGATTCTGATTGATATTAAACGATGTATTTGCATTATTAGTGGAGGCTTTGCCATCATGAAGTTTTTAGGGCATATTTTCACTGTGTTGCGAAGCTTGAGCTAAGTGTGCACCGTTAATATGTACTTTTATATAACATGAACGAGCACGCAACTGCATGCTGCTCTTATATTTCCCTTTGCAGAATGTGGCCAATAGTTGATTACAAGTGAGACCTAAAATTCATAACGAAATTGTTACATCATGCTCTTATCATTTGTGCCTAAAACTACTTAAAAACATGGGCCAGCATGAACAGTACACGCTAATTGTTCGTGAACGTTGAAAACTGACAACAAAAAGCACATAGAAAAAATTGCACAAAAAGTCTATTGGGTAGAACACAATGAAAATTCTGTTGGCCCTGTAAAGATTGCATTCAGCTGGGGTTGAATGTCTATCGAAATTCAATAAATTCAAAAGGCGGTCAATAGTCCAACAATAGAGTTTCAAAACTCATTTTTGTAAGGGATACTTCCCCTTCATCTAAGGGCGCGGCATCGAATCCCGGCCTCGGCGGCCGCTTTTTGATGGAGACGAAAAGCAAGGCGCCCGTGTGCTGTGCGATGTCAGTGCACATTAAAGAACCCCAAGTGGTCGAAGTTTCTGGATCCTCCACTACGGCGTCTCTCATAGCCCAAGTCGCTTTGGGACGTTAAATCTTACAAACCAAACCAAACTAATAATTCAGCATAACACTGCGATAATGGTGCACCGTTCGATCACCAGCAACTATTATTTACCCTCATCTCACTTTCTCTCCTCACAATACAGATCATGAAGCGTAGCGAAAAACAATTTTCGCATCCAAATTAGCAAAAATGTATATGGCAAAAAATTCTGTCTGTAGGGACTACAATATACAATGAAATCCCTATAAAAATAAAGCAAAATACCTATTTCTCTACACTGCTAAAGTCGCACTTATACAACAGGTTGTGACTTTTACTCCTTTTGAAATTTTGCCAAAGGTCTGTGATGTCTAATAAATAATTTTTTGAACATTATGTGCATGGATTCCAACCAGCCTGCGAGCTAGGGATCCACATGCTTGTTGGCTTTGTTGTGTTTGAAATAAAGATTGATTGATTGATTGATTGATTGATTGATTGATTGATTGATTGATTGATTGATTGATTGATTGATTGATTGATTGATTGATTGATTGATTGATTGATTGATTGATTTCCAACGGCACACAACTCTCGCGAAGCTCGTCTAAGGATCAACTGTTTACACGGCATGGCGCTTTCAAATAGCACTTGCGTCAAGTTATTTCACCTTTGGCGTCGAAGACCACATTCAGTTCATCTGCATATACCCAAGCGATTAAAGTATGAACCTTAGATATTTCTGGGGAGCCAAAACAATAATTTCAGAAAAAAATAAAAAGCACTTCTTCAACATGACAAAGCACTAGTCATTGACTAAAATCACTTCATCTTTTCTTTCCATTTTGCTCAAGAATGACTCGCAAGCTTGGTTGCTATAGATGACGACGCAGGGCGTGACAGTGTCCGCCTTTATAAAATTGAGCCTGGCCCTTTAATTTAAATACAACTGAGCACAAATATGAGTCGCCACCAAACTATGAAGTCAAATCATAACAACAATTTTTTTTCCTCAGCAGCTGAGAGTTGTTTGTATAAGATCGCTTAAACGGCGAGAAAATTTCAAATTCCGCAAAAGGAGGCGCTCGCAATGTCTGGCTTCTGGCTTCTTAGAGGCTCAGAGCGTGCTACGCAGCGGCGGATAAGGCCGGGAAGTAGTCCCACAACCACTCCAACCGCGTTGCCGGGCGTCCACAGGAACGGCATGTTAAAGCGGAGGAATGCAACCTCCAGGACTGCACCCAGCAGTGTAGGACACGGCAGCTCGAACCACAGGAAAGGGTAGCGCCCTCTAAGCCATGCGCGGTACCACGGCACCGAACTTGGAGCGCTGCTGCCGACATGCCGAGCACCTTGGGCAAGAGATATCTGCAGAATAACATCGTGTGCGGCTGCAGTGTTGAACAACTTATGCGCATATCCAGAAGAACTCTGTTGGTAGCATTGCGAACTGGCTGAACGATATTGCGCATTGATGCAGTGGGAGGGCAAAAACACTGCTTCAGTAATGCAACTAACGCTGCGTCGAGGAAAAGAGTTAATTTACTTCTGCCACAATCCACAGATATGCTGCCATTTTCCAGCTTTCCATTCTGTTCAGTGCTACGTTCAGTTGGAGGCTGAGTTTGCTCGGGATTGCCCCGAATTTATGAAAGTCCTGGTGGAATAATCAACATATCAAACTGTAGTGGCTCACCAGAATGTATGACAGTTAGTTGTGGCAAAGAAGACACAAACGACAGTTCACTGACTTGCTCAAACCTTCCCTTAGCCCGAAATCGCATTTTGACAGGTAAAGTCGATGAGTGAAGTTTCAGTTCAGTTCAGTTCAGTTTATTTTTTCCTTTCAAGTGAAAGTGGAAGACGAGGCAAAAGGCGTGTAACCTGACAAGGCCTCGTCTCCCATGTGCAGTTCGCAACAGGCAACACGTTACGATGCATACAAAGGGAAATGTCCGGATTAACAATACAGCAAATTAAAAGAACAAAAATAGATATACAAGTTACATATGAACACACAATGCAGTTTACAGTATAACATCACTTTGGAGCAAAACAAACACATAAGAGAATATGTGACAGCGCGAAGATGAGAAGAAAAATGCAATAAAAATATGGATCTGTATTTGACAGGAAATAACATGACGACATAGACTGTAAGGAAAAACAATCATCAAGAAAAACGAAAACTGATCATTTGGATTCAGATGGGTGCACCTATATTCAATAAATATATTCCGTGGTCTTTAGGGATGCTTTATATGCTGATTTGAAGGAATTAAATGGTAACGTAAGATCAATCCTGTGTTCATGAAGGTTTAGTAATTTTACTGCTTGATATTCAAGATCCTGTTTGCCATAATTGGTTCTGGCTTTTTTTGTTTTATGTGCAGGCATGCTTCTTGTATGCCGTAGGTAATATCTGCATGCTAGCATGTACACCTCTGAATAACATTTGTGCATGAAGATATCTTGAAGGCCAGGTGCGACCACGGTACGATAACTTCATTCAGCAGAATAGTCAACAGTACATTACCGTAACTAAACGTTAAAAAAGTCACCGATTGATCCCTTTCTCTAAACGAATTGCTAAAGAATTGTATTGCTAATGGTAATATATGCGCAATTTAATACTTCCAATATTTTATTACCAGTTTAAGACATTTTGTGGAAAAAAATACATATATGTCCTTCTTTTTTGAGGCAAACAACGTGACAACATAACGACCCCGTTCATCGAAAATCAAACTTCGTCGGCGTGGTAAGGGAAAAATCACGATCATGGCACTGTCATCTGACAGGGCCGTGCGCTGGCTGGTGCAGGGTTGTTTGGCAGACGCTGGAATGTTTGGCAGAAGCTACCGATTCTGGCTTGTCAATTCATATGGAAGGGTGACATCAGAATCAGCCGACAATGTACAGTTGCATTCACGTTACCTCTGCGCCATGCAGGCACGTTTATACGGCTTGGTTAAAGCAGGGCTTTATATGTAAGCTGGTAGCCTACGTTATTGCGTCACTCTCTCAAAAGCGGGGCTTATGTGTCTCCATAATTTTTAATTGATGATTCCCATTGCGCCAGTTTTCATAGGCACTAAATCACTGCTGGCTTCCCGTTGTTTCAAGTAACATATTGTGCGGCTACGTCTATTACTAAACATCTTTATTAGTAAAGGACGGAACGCGAAGTGCACGTGACTTGACAAAAACTCACCAGATGATAGCTAACTCTCTCTACAACATGAATAAGGCCTTCCGCTTTTGGTTCCCCTCACATTAGCCTAGCCCTCGGCTTAGTTTGTTAATAATTTTATTCTAAGCCAGATTTTGTGTCTTCGCCCTGTACTCCTCAGATGAACCAAATTGTCGACAAGGACATTATAGCCACGGGTCAACGCATTTCTGAACTCCTCTTTATCGATATTGTGAAAGAAGGCCAGGTCCAGACGGTAAGGTCGTGAAGGCAAGGCAAGGTATGCCGTGTCAGCGTTTAATCTGATGGAGAAAACCCAAGCACGCGCCAGAGCCGGCGCCGCGGGACGATGATGATGGTATGTACAAGAGGAAGAAGAAGATCATAGTATGTACAAATGAAAGAAGATCCGTGGAGAGCTCGCACAATCTGCCCGGGGGGGGGGGGGGGGGCGGAAGCGGCCAGCCTGGCCGCTCCTAACCAACCGATGTACCGCGGCGCACAAACGGCTTCAAAGACAGAACAGCAACTCTGCATATGCAGAGCCTCAGCTCGGAAGAGATTAAATTAGGAAACAGGGGCACCCCACAAGGAGCCATCTTATCCCCCTTCCTATTTAATCTAGTTATGAAAGACCTCCCGCGCAAATTAGCAAGCATCGAAGGGCTAAAAACGAGCGTCTACGCAGACGACGTCAACGTTTGGCTCAATGAGGGCAGCGATGCGTCTATCGAGGAAAGGCTCCAGCGGGTAGCCGACATCATAGATCTCCATGCCAAAAATGAGGGGCTGAGCTGCTCCCCGACGAAGTCGGAGCTACTAATCATCAGGCCTCGGACGAGGACAGCCAACGCATCTCCCAGAATCTCTATAGAATTGAACGGGAAAGAAATTGTGCAAGTAGATGAGATCCGAATTCTGGGCATGCTCATAAGCAAAACAGGAAACAATCCCACGACTATAGCTAAGCTAGACGCTCATGCAAACCAAGTGGTAGGCATCATTAGAAGAATCTCGGCCAGAGGTATAGGGCTAAAGGAGAAGAACAAGTTGAGGCTGGTCCAGGCCTTTATCTTGAGTCGGATCTGCTACTCAACTCCATTCCTTAACATCAAAAAAGCAGACAAAAACAAGTTAGACGCCATAATAAGGAAATGCACGAAACGAGCACTGGGACTCCCAATCTCGACCTCAACCCTGGCACTAGAGGGAATGGGGGTGCATAACACATGGGAAGAGTTAGTGGAAGAAACGAGAACGGCGCAACTCGAACGCCTAGGTCTAACTGAGACAGGGCAGCAAATTCTAAGCTGGGTAGGACTACAAGGGAACAGAGGCACTAAACACCAGACGTTCCACATTGAGTCCAAAATTAGGAAAGCCCTCACGATCTCACCGATACCCAAGAACATGCACCCACAACACGATCAGGAAAGACGCCAGCACAGAGCCAAACACTTGGTAACAAAACTAAGCAGAATGCCACCCGAGACAGTTGCCTACACAGACGCCGCTTTTGACGATGACGGGAACTCTGTCTCGGTGGTAGTCGACGGGTCCGGAATAGAGCAAGGCAAGATATATACAAGCGGAGTAGACGCCACGGCAGCGGAGGAAGCGGCGATCGCCCTAGCGTGCGTTAGTACGAACGCGAAGGTGATTATCAGCGACAGCAAATCAGCAAAAAGGAATTTCTGCAAAGGCAAAATATCACACTACGCGTTGAACATATTATCGAAAAGCAACATAGACAGAGGGATCACCCTAACCTGGGCCCCCGCTCACACCAACATACCAGGAAACGAAGCGGCCAACGCCCTTGCCCGAGCGCTCATTATCCGGGGGGGACGCCGGCCTCAACCTAACTTCAAGGTCGAGACGCTCGCGACCTACAACGAAGTCATTGAGCACTACAAGTTAGGACGGCGGAAATATCCCCCCCCCCCCCAGATAGGTCCCTCACATCCACAGAGGCAGTCACCTGGCGCCGCCTGCAAGCCAAGAACCACATGTCTCCCAGATGGAGATACCTCACGCAAACTGGAAATCCGGAGGACCAATTCTGCAGATTCTTTAGCGATATAGGAACTTTAAAACATATCCTCTGGGAGTGCAGCCACTCCCCGGGCTACAATTTATTCCAGGACGAAGAAGCATGGGAGACCGCGCTTCATAGCGAAGACCCGGCGACACAGGCCAACATTGTCCGTCTGGCAACCGAAGCGGCGAACCGCTTTGTCTACTAGCCCCTGCCTCTTGGGGTGACATCGGGCTCCCTGGACGCCTGCGAGCGGTGCCGGAGCTCCGGTGTCGCCTCCTCCGGACAATAAAAGTTTACCACCACCATCAAGCGAGATACATGAACCACGGCCGCACGACGGAAGCCTTTATTCGAGCGGCCGTGCATGAACAATTTCAGTTCCACGGTGGCGTCGGTCAGCTGGGGGATCAACAGGTGTGACTTGGTAGTTTACTGGGGAAGTTTGGTTGATTACCTTGTAGGGACTAAGATAGCGGTGCTGAAATTTATCACTAAGGCCAGGGGTGCGCAGTGGTGTATAGAGCAGTACTTCGTCACCAGGACGAAAAGAGACGACGCGATGCTTCGAATCGTAGCGGCTATTGCGGTATTGCTGGCACGCTTCTGTGTTGAGGCGGGCAAGATGACGGCATCTGGCCACACGGAATAAGAACTGGGCTGATAATGATGAGGAGTAGTCGGGCGTAGAGAAGAAGGAAGTGTCGAGGATTGTAGTGGGAGGACGGCTGAAAACGAGGAAAAATGGGGAGTAACCGGTAGTCCGCTGTACTGCAGTATTATAGGCGAATGTGACGAATGGTAGAACAGTATCCCAATTTCGATGATCCGGTGTGATGTACATGGATAGCATATCCGACAGGGTGCGGTGAAATCGCTCAGTCAGACCGTTAGTCGGGGGATAGTAGCTTGAGGTTGTCTTATGGAGGGTCGATGACGCACGAAGAACTTCGGATACGACTGTCGATAAGAAGGCCGTCCCGCAGTCACTTAGAAGCACCCGAGGAGCGCCATGACGCAATACAATTGACCGCAAAAAGAAATCAGCTACCTCTTCAGCGGAACCAGTCGGTACAGGGGCCGTCTCAGCATAGCGTGTAAGGTGGTCGACAGCTGTTATAATCCAATGGTTACCACCATTGGAGAGAGGTAGGGGACCATATAAGTCGATGCCGACTACGTCGAATGGTGTGGCGGGAAAGGGAAGGGGCTGTAGAAGACCAGCGGGGGAAGAAGTCGGCCGCTTGTGACGTTGGCACAGGTGGCAGGAAGCAACGTATTTAGCTACGGTGGTAGACAGGCCAGGCCAAAAGAATCGTCTTTTTACGCGGTCGTATGTTTTGTTAAAACCAAGGTGACCTGCTGTAGCGTCATCGTCGAAAGCCGCTAGTATACCAGCAGAGCCGGCGCCGCGGGACGATGATGATGGTATGTACAAGAGGAAGAAGAAGATCATGGTATGTACAAATGAAAGAAGATCCGTGGAGAGCTCACAATATTTACAGAGCTCAGGCCTTGGTATCGTGCTCGATATTGTGTACATGGAATGTCAGCTGTGAAGTGTAATGTAATGGTGCCCAGTTCAAAGTTGTAGTTTCGACTACTTTCTGCGTATGCATGCAAGGGGAAGGTTGTGGCGGTTGTCTAACAGTAGCACCCACCCTGAACTGCATCAGTCGCGCTTTCGCTAGCCGTGCATCCAATCCCGCCCAGATATAATTTTTTTGCTGGGTACCATTGACACAACAAAAAATTGCGGTAAGCCGAAAGCCTTTCAGCAATTCCTTGCACTCAACAAGCACTTTTTCAATCATTTTCTTTTTTATCTATTTTTTCCTCCATTTTCTTTTTGTGTATGCTTTTATGCCTAAATTAGGTAAGTATTTTGCACAATTTCGACGTCCGTGGCACTTTTGACGTCTGCACACTATATCGACGTTCTTGGCTATTTTGACGTCTAATTGACTTTTTGTCTGTAAACACTTTCCAGTTATTCCACATCAAGGAAATTTTGCACAGACATTTTTTCATCCTTTATATCATCAATCATTTTTATTCATTAATCAAAAAAAAATGATTGAATCATTATAATTCATTAATCAACCCCGCCGGGGTGGCGCAGTGGTTACAGCGCTCGACTACTGTTCCCAAAGACGCGGGATCGAATCCCGGCCTCGGCGGCCGCTTTTCAATGGAGGCGAAAAGCAAGGCGCCCGTGTGCTGTGCGATGTCAGCGCACGTTAAAGAACCCCAGGTGGTCGAAATTTCCGGAGTCCCCCACTACGGCGTCTCTCATAGCCTGAGTTGCTTTGGGACGTTAAACCCCACAAACCAACCAACTTATTCATTAATCAATTCATTTCTCGACTTTGACGGTGTGACAAACTCCGCGGACGCACAAATTCTGTCTACGCTGATGAGCATATCAAGGCTATCGCCTTAATATGGCATTGGCTCCCGTTAGCTTTGTGTGTGTGTGTGTGTGTGTGTGTGTGTGTGTGTGTGTGTGTGTGTGTGTGTGTGTGTGTGTGTGTGTGTGTGTGTGTGTGTGTGTGTGTGTGTGTGTGTGTGTGTGTGTGTGTGTGTGTGTGTGTGTGTGTGTGTGTGTGTGTGTGTGTGTGTGTGTGTGTGTGTGTGTGTGTGTGTGTGTGTGTGTGTGTGTGTGTGTGTGTGTGTGTGTGTGTGTGTGTGCGTGTGCGTGTGCGTGTGCGTGTGCGTGTGCGTGTGCGTGTGCGTGTGCGTGTGCGTGTGCGTGTGCGTGTGCGTGTGCGTGTGCGTGTGCGTGTGCGTGTGTGTGTGTGTGCGTGTGTGTGTGTGTGTGTGTGTGTGTGTGTGTGTGTGTGTGTGTGTGTGTGTGAGAGAGAGAGAGAGAGAGAGAGAGAGAGAGAGAGCTCATTTTTTACCTTTGTTCCTTCCCCTTACCTTTAATGCCAGTAGGAGAGCAGTACAGCCCGTGAAGCATTTGTACGGCATCTCGTACGGGCGAATACCGTCCACGCTATACACACCCAGCAGTGGAGACGGGAGGATCATCCAGGCGCTCAAGCAGTAGGCGATACCCGTGGAGAGCGCGACCACCAGCATGCGAAGTGCGAACTTGATAGAGCCATGCTCCCTCTCGTAGCGGCTCCCGAGGAACATGAGGGAGCAGGCAACGTAGGCCGCGTGGAGATCATTGGTGGTGTGAAGCGGCGACAGGAAGAGCAGCTCCCAGTGGTTCCTGCGAGCGATCGAGAATCACACTTAGCGCATGGGAGACACCGACTGGCTGTCAACTCCAGTACAACTAACGACTTTAAGGCAAAAAACAAACACCTTTGCTCTTTTGGAGGCACAAGGCTGCTGAGGCCGACCATTGCATGTTATTATATTTAGTAGGGGAACTGGGGGGGGGGGGGGGGGGATAATAAAGCAAACCGAAAAAAAAGGGAAATTCCAAGGTAAAACTGAACTAAGTTTCGTGGACCACACCCTGGTGTGCGCATAATGCGCCGCGCTAGAGCAGCGCAGTCGCTAACGAGTGTGTTCCTTCATCCCGCACTGATTTCGTGGAGCGAAACTCCAAAGGCGCAAGACTATCTCAATGTTCAGAAAAGGAGAAAAGCGGTATTTTTAACCGGCAAAGAAAAAAAAAACCGGTGTGATAGCTTAGATAGGGAGAAAAGGGTTTGGTTTGGTTTGTAAGGTTTAATGTCCCAACTCAGAGTATGAGAGACCCCGTAGTGGAGGACGCCGGAAATTTCCATCACCTGGGATTCTTTAATGTGCACTGACATTACACAGCACACCCAGCCCCTCTACTACCCGGCTTCTCAACCTCAGTACACACAAAACATTTGGGGAGCTGGTAGAAACCACCTAACAGCACATCTGACTCGACTGTCGGGTACCGCGTCAGGCCGCACTCTGCTCTCTCAGCTAGGCATAACCCCGATCATCCACCCTACCCAGGGCGTCCCCCTACCTCCAGACCTACGTTCCCATCTCATCATCCTTCCTACCCCTAAGCACATGCACCCCGAGCACGACGGGGAACGCTGGCAGCCCGCGCCAAAGCCCTGCTCTAGCAGTATGGCGACTGTTTCGAAGTAGCCTATGTGGACGTGGCAGAGTTCTCGTCAGGCTCAGGCATGGTCCTCGCCGTCGCTGAGACTCAGGCTCGATCAGTCGCATCAGGCTCCATCACCAGAGACTAGAGGATGCAGCTATTTCGCTCGCTCTCATCTCTACCTCTGCTATCAAATTTATTTCCGACTCAAGATCAGCACTATTCAATTTCGCCAATGGCCTGGTATCCCACACCGCAGCTCGGTTTCTATGCTCTTGGCATCCCACCCAGTCTGTAACCCTCATTTGGACCCCAGTACACGCACGCAGGCCTCCTGGGTAAAGAGGAAGTCCACTCCTTCGCCCGAGGTCTCTTTCAGAGCAGGAGCCGGATCCCCTACGCCAGCGCAAGAGCTTCTGCTTACCTTCAGAAATATCCTTACCTACTGCTGCTCCTACGTACTGCTCCCTACCCTATTCTCCTTCATGAACGCTACCTCGATCAGTTCCTGTTCTCCAGTAACGGGAAGCCGAGAGACTTTCTTTACGTCCTCCTTACATGCTCTACATTCTCACATTCTCCATCCTCAACTACAGCGGAGTCATACTGGGAGACTCTTGGCCAGCTGCACTGCTACAGAGCAGCGCTGGGTCATCACCTACGCCCTGAATGGAATAGTCCTCCAACGGCTGTCCTTTGTTCTCTAAGGGCGGCCCCCTAAGTGGTGTCTCGTGCCACGTAAAGGAGGGTGGTTTGCCCCCCTCTACATTTTTTAACAGCACACGTTTTCAACACCACCACCGAACCCGGGTGCTCCGGCACAATAGTTGGGCATCTTAACCACTGCACCACCGCGGCGGAGCTGGGGAAGGACAAAAGATGAAGGGATGTAAATGTGAAGGAGAAAAGGGAGTAAGAGGGGAAAGAAGTCAGTAGGCGATGGACACATCAAACAGCTCGTCAACATGAAGGCTAACCTACTCGAACTTAGCAAATTAAAAACGCTAAAATATGACATCTCGGTGGACGCCTCCAACGCACCGTCAGATGGAGGTGTCCTGAAGCAGAAGTGGGATACTGTTGAACGCAGTATTCCCTCTCTCCAATTACTATCATGCTCACATCCACCCTCGGTGGTGAGATGGACTGTAGTGTTTTTCTTAGTGTTTGCAATAAATACATGAGTAACTTTGGGCATGCACTACATAGAAAAATATTAAGGCGACAGCCTTTATGCCTCATACTCACGTCCGGCGTCCTCACTATAGCTGTCAATTATCCTGACAGCCAACCAGGCATGTGAGAAACGTATCTTAGTTCACCTTGTCTAGCATAATGCCAGCGCGGTTTCCATGGACACCGCAACCGCTAGTTAGCGGTAAATAGTGACCAATATGATAGAAGTAATTAGTGATAGTGACGGTGATGATAATGACAGAGATGGCTGACTATGACGTCATCACCTGCTGACGTCCGACGTTACATCCGGTCATGTCTAATAACCGAAACAGACGTCGTGATGACCTCAGGACCGGTCATGACGTCACGGCTGGTCATGACGTCGCCAGGCGATTCATGCACATATGAAGCTGACCCGGCCGGGCATCCGATCAAGGCGTCCAGGCGGTTCCTTTAATTTGGCGCTTCCTCCAACGCCGCGCCACACAGCATACAGATGTAGATGCAGTACAGCAGCATCAGCGCAGTTTCAAGTTGCTTTACAGGAAAGACGACGCGCAGTATCTGTCATTATCCGCGGACGCCTTAGCTGAGCCGTAAGAAAAAGTATGAAGGTGGAAACGAAAAAAAGAGAGGCGCCGTAGTGGAGGCCTTCGGACTACCGCGCCATAGACGATTTCTCCTCATTGGATAATTATTGGATCATTAGACTGGCATTTTATTGGATTGGCATTTTACTGGATCAAAGTGCCGCCTAGCTTTTTAAAAATCAGTGCAGCCGCAAAGCGAGAAATCTTTCCGAATCACTAGCCATTGTCCACGAACTCTACGCAAGTGATTATAAGCCAAACAACAATTCAAGATAAAACTTATCTACACACTCAAAAGGATCTCATTTGACTGGCACGTGACATCCTGTAACCTTCGTAAATACTGCCTGCCAAAATCCAACCAGCTTAAAAGCTCCATACGTGTTAGATAGATGATCAAGAGCTCCCAATCAATGACCGCATTTCTTTACAACAACAGTGTCTAGGCTTATAGCAATCCGAGTTGCCAGCGCCAGATACGAGTCGAAGACCATGAAGTAACGCCAACTCTCGTTAGAAAAAACTAGCTGCTCATTCGCCTCGGCCACAAACCGCTGAACGCAACGTCGTCATTATAAATGTCTTCACAGATTAGTACTAGATGACAAGTCACATTCAGATTCTCATCAAGCCTGAGCCAACAACTCGATTAAAGCTCCAAAAATACCAGATACATGTACTCTTGGCACGGGTTCCAGCGTTATAAGCGTGCGCAGAACAGCCGCTACATGAAGGCAGAACAAACTGACTCTATATGCATGTAATGTCTAGCTCTAATAGTGCATGAATACGCTATCAGAATGCTTCAATCGTCTTTCTATCGGAGATGCAGATATAAGTCAAGCCAGGGTCAGTATAATTAAAGATCACTAAAATGCCTTAGCAAATAATCATAAATATTTTTTTAAGATTTTTGATAATCTACGTCGTATTTCCGTACATTCCGTAGAGTTAATCTAAGGTTTCTACTGTGATCCAAAACGAAATTCAACCCATTTGGCCTAAACGTTCTCCAAGGTTCTCTCGTTGGAACCCTACTGCTTCCCTTATTTTCTAATAACAGACCTAAGAGTAGATTTTCCGAACATTTTTCTTCATGTTGAATGTGTAATTTCCAATCAAATTAGGAATCACCATGACTATCCTCGTATTATAATAGCAATAGTTAACTACGACAAAGAAATATATCTTTTTGCACATCCGTGTATGTGTAATAACAGTTTGCATGCTGACCTTGTGTGTAAAAACTATAGGAACTTGACAAAAAACATTACTTTCGGATACAGCTTGCTCGCAAACATCGCGAAACCTGCATGTCTTTTTAGACACGAAGCTATATTATACTCGTTGCTCAGCACCCCATGCTGTAAATAATTCCTGTCAACTGTACACAGGCGCTTATGTAATTTCTGTCATTTATTTCTTAGAACGACATGAATACATTGTCATGGGTTCTAACTGTATGCTGGGATATCAACACCAAAATTTTACAGTTCACCTAGATGAATAAGACTGAAGATAAAACAATGCTTACATCAAAGTGAGAGCAGTCGGAAATCACATGCACCTAAACATTATTCACAAAAGCCATGGGTGGACTGTCGTATCCTCTAAATGCCCCGCACCTCCGCCGACAAGGGCCAGCTATACATCTAACAAGAATGAATTCGTATAGGCTACAGCCCGTATAGGTTTGGTTTGAGGGGTTTATCGTCCCAAAGCGACTAAGGCTGTGGTAGACGCCGTAGTGGAGAACTCCGGAAATTTCGACCACCTGGAGTTCTTCATGCACTGACATCGCACAGCACACGGGCGCCTTAATTTTCGCCTCCATCGAAAAGAAGCCGCCGAGGCAGGGATTCGTTCCCGCATCCTTGGGAACAGTGGTCGATCGCCGTAATCACTGCGCCAACCCCGGCGGAGACCTACAGTTCGCATAGATTATGTCCCCACTACAAGTATATTCTTTCCTCACAAACTATTCTTGCGATTCAGCCGTTCCAAACTGACTTGGGTGATGAAAATACGTTCCTCGTGATATAGGATACATTACCGATAGCAATACTTTTAAGACTGGCGTCTCCTCCTCCAACAAACCACGCAAGTTTTTAAGAGCGATCCCGGCCTCGGCGGCTGCGCTTCGATGGAGGCGAAACGAAGTGGCGTCCGTGTGCTGTGCGATGTCAGCGCACGTTAAAGATCCCCAGGTGGTCGAAATTACTCCGTAGCCCTCCACTACGGCCCCCTTTCTCTCTATCCACTTTCACTCCCACCTTCATCCCTTCCCTTACGGCGCGGTTCAGGTGTCCACAGAGCAAGTGTGACAGATACTGCGCCTTTCCCTTCCTATGAACCAACCAACCAAAGACAGGAGACGTCTGTAGAGAAATAATTACACGAACCATCATGTCTTAACACATACGGCATTATTACACCACGATAGCAAGAAACTTTTGCGACGAACGTCACACCTCCTGAAGACGAGGTCGGCGCTTAAGCAAGGCGCGTGAAGCGAGGATGTCCACGACGAAGGCAGCACCGAGGCTCGAAGCACCACGATCAGCCCCGAGACCAGCGTCGCCACGCAGGTCGGCGTCAGGCGTAACGAAGACACAGAGAAGCCGTAGACATACGCAGAGCCGACCAGTACGCCAGCCAAGTGGCCCAGCAGGGAGCTCTCCGGTGCCACCATGTGGATGAACAGCAACTCGAACCAGACAAGCCACGCAGGCAATACTCGATCTTGGTTCCACTCGACGTTCTTCAGCACCTGATCGTTGAAACGCCCATCATATTATTATATGGTTAAAACCCCAATCATATTAGTGCACGTCTATGATGTGTGTCATTGTCCAATCTCGCTTCTGCAACAGCATGTTCTGGAAGCTGACGACACCAAGTATAAACCAGCGCTTGCGTTGGTCTACATTGGATCGTTTTTACCTACACTGAGCTCCTATTCACAACATACATCATAGTCAACTCCTTCAAATTTGTTTTAATACAAAGTTAGTAAATAGATGGTATCGTATGGTACGGTACGTTACGTTACGTTACGGTACGGTATGGTATGGTATGGTATGGTATGGTATGGTATGGTATGGTATGGTATGGTATGGTATGGTATGGTATGGTATGGCATGGCATGGCATGGCCATGCCATGCCATGGTATGATATGGTATGGTATGGTACGTTACGTTACGGTATGGTATGGTATGGTATGGTATGGTATGGTATGGTATGGTATGGTATGGTATGGAGAGTTGTGTGACGCTGTGTGGTGCGGTACGGTATAGCATGGTGCGGCATGACATTGTTTTCTGCGGTACGGTACGGCATAATGTAATATATTGTGGTGGGTGCGGCGCGGTAGGGAACTGCATATGAAGACAACGCAATGGCAAGGAATGTGGCTTTCTTTTGTGCTCAACCTCTTGAAACACAACATAGCCTATGAGGGACTCGCAGTAAACCTTAGGAGTTAGTTAAACAACGCGCAAAAGTTTTCAACTGAAACAAGATGTGGAATGCCGGGGTGGCGCAGTGGTTACGGCGCTCGACTACTGTTCCCAAGGATGCGGGATCGAATCCCGGCCTCGGCGGCCGCTTTTCGGTGGAGGCGAAAAGCAAGGCGCCCGTGTGCTGTGCGTTGTCAGTGCACGTTAAAGAACCCCAGGTGGTCGAAATTTCCGGAGTCCTCCACTACGGCGTCTCTCATAGCCTGAGTTGCTTTGGGACGTTAAACCCCACAAACCAACCAACCATCATTTTAAGCGTCCATTTTCAACCGATATCAATACTCAACTTTCAGGCGTAGTTCGATGTCTAAGACTGTTGCCTAACAGGAGAGTCTCCGCAGACCTCTGCTTTTGTACGCACCACGCCATTATTTAGTGTTCTGCGGTTGCTAATATCCGGACTGCGGCTAAAGCATTTTTTTTTTAAATGCGCTCCTAAAAGACATAGCTATATCTGTCCTGAAAGTAGATTGTAAAAATCAGCACCCGCATACAAGCAGCCGCACTTTTCAGCTTCCAATTAAGGGATATTGCGAAAACCCTCAAAAAAGTATTGGCTGCGGTTTAATCGCGATTAAATAGAGTATAGGCTATAAATAGTTCGGTTCTGCATGGTTTAGCGTTTGTTTTGGGATTCTGCTCGCCGAGACCTTTTCAACGATGTATAAAGACAATGTAGCATATCGCAATTAAATAAGTATCGATATGTAATAATTATTGTAAGCCCAGTGCAATAATAAGCTACTTAACTATCCGTCGACGTATGAAAATATTGCGGAATAAAAATCTATTTTAATCAAAATTACCTAACTGATGGCAGTCGATTAACTACAATTATTCCAATGTATTTATGCCCGATACAGCCTGTCCAACGATATATGACGATGTACCTAAATTTCAAATTTTATTCACAATTAACTGAATTTATTTACGACGCGCATTTATTAAAGCTCAATTATACTTACATAATTAAGTTACCAACGATAGAACACGTGTTGCTATGACTAGCGCCGATCGGAGGCAGTCCAGCGGTGCTCGACTTGGGCGCAAACGCTCACATGCTCCCCGCCACCGATGACGAATCTTGTCCTACTTCGTGCCGTCGATCTGATTAGCTGACCCGTTTTGTGAGGTCATATCAACGTTGCCTCACGCGGTTAATTCAAAGTACGTCAGACCTAGAGGAACATGGCCAGCCTTGCAATGAGGCACACAACAGCACACACCAAGAAAATAAACACGGCCACTGCAATACTGTGCGGACGCAGGCGAGAATACGTACAGGATAGGAACGCGTGCTCGAGCGCCGCACAGAACGCATTATAAAGCAACCCTGCGCTATTCAAAATAATAATAATAATAATAATTGGTTCATAGGAAGGTTGGTTGTGTAGTTGGTTGGTTGGTTTATGGGGGTTAACGTCCCAAAGCAACTCAGGCTACGAGACACGCCGTAGTGGAGGCCTCCGGAAATTTCTACCACCTGGGGTTCGTTAACGTGCACCGTTCATAGGAAGGGAAAGGCGCACTATGTGTCACAGTTGCTCCGTGGACACCTGAACCGCGCCGTAAGGGAAGGGAGGGTGGGAGTGAAAGTGGAAAGAGAGAAAGGGGAGCCGTAGGGGAGGGCTACGGAGTATTTCGACCACCTGGGGATCTTTAACGTGCGCTGACATCCCACAGCACACGGACGCCACTTCTTTTCGCCTCCATCGAACCAAAAAGCAAATTTTTTAAGCGGCCTCTTTTATTCTTATCTGATGGATGTTGAGTATTTGCAAAAAAATTAAAATAATCTCCCGTTTGGTGCCTTCTCTATAAATCTCTGCTTAAGAGTTGAACACTGTTTCGAGATGTAGCAGCTGCTACCTGTCTTCTGAGGCTGGCAGCCTGGGGTGCTTCACCACTGGTGGCTATACTGGTGGCAAAGGATCCTTGTCACCGAAGTATCTGCTGTACATATCGTAGTTTCACTCGCCACCGCTTCGAAAGACGACGGACTCCCTTTCAACTCTCCTCTGTCCACAAGAGGCAGCGGCGGTGACTAAGGAAGAGCCAAGTGGTCGGGTCGTTCATTTTTTTTTCCCTTTTAATTTTAGTAGCAACGACACGATTTCATCATCTGGTCCCTCCCATTCGCGTCACGTATTCATTGAGTGCAACTTTATCAAGCTCAAACTAACCAACCTTCATCGCCTATTGCATAGCATGCCGATGCCTCAATCCGAACGCTGTCGGTTCCCTTTCCGGTCTCTCCAAATTAACCGTTTTGTATTGAAGCAATCATCAATGGTCATCTTGGCTGTTTGCTTTATTTTCAACGCCCCTGAAGTCACAGTGTAGGTATGTAGTTTTACCATGCTATCACGTGTGGAGTACTACTACTTGACCTTTGACAGCAAATACAGCATCACGAGTTCCATCTTGACGTTGACGCCGACCTCGACTTCATAGTATCTGTAATTTAGACGCTGGAAAATCATGTCTACCCATGTACCTAAGTCTAACCAAAGCAAATTCTGGCAAAACGACGCTAGCCTAACTAGGTTTAACAGGGTTTCAGCTCAGTTACTTTCCTTATTGGAACATATTCTTGCGTAGAAGATCGGCAGTGGCGCCAGAGGAGCCCTTGCGCTAGGCCAGACATTAAATAATCGTTCATCCTGTCGCCATGTCGTGCCGTCATCTTTGCTTGTCGCCACGTAACATTTTGGTTCGAGATACGGGGTATGTATATATTATTACAATTATATCCCCATCCTCGCCTTGGAGCATCGACGCCATCTGTAAGCCGGGACCATCGACCGAGGGCCCTGGGACATCACCGAGCAGCTTCGCCCCAGCCCTTCCTGCCCAGACCGAACCAACTACCATCGCCCAGCCCCCAGCCCGGATCTGAAGACAAGCAGAACAGACAGGTCAACCAGACCCGAGACGAAGGACCCGAAAGACCCGAAGGACCCAAAGGAACCGGACATGTACACGCAACCCCCGCCCAGTCGCTCGTCGCGACCTCGAGCCATCGGTCCCATGGACTCTGGTGGCAGATGGTTGAACAGCTCCAGGGGAGGCGGATCACCCAAGCATCATCGTGTTCAT
This sequence comes from Amblyomma maculatum, assembly GCF_055883805.1. Classification (NCBI taxonomy): domain Eukaryota; kingdom Metazoa; phylum Arthropoda; class Arachnida; order Ixodida; family Ixodidae; genus Amblyomma; species Amblyomma maculatum. The sequence continues at coordinate 59,024,891 of NC_139351.1, read as the reverse complement.
CATCATCGTGGTGACAGGCGCATCATTCTCTTCTATCTTTTCTTGACCATCTACACCATCACGTCACCATCGACGTCAACGAAACGATCGAGACGATCGCTCGGTGGCCCCGGGAAGTGTTGCGAAGAAGATCGGCAGTGGCATGAGCGGAGCTCTCGCGCTAGGCCAGACGTTAAATCATCGTTCATCCTGCCGCCATGTTGTGCCGTCCTCTTTGCTTGTCACCACGTAACAATATCCTTGTGAAATTTGGCATCAGCGCAAATACTTTTTGCCTCCGTAAATTTGTAAAGCGCAGGTGAAATACTCATTTTCTGGTGGTGTGGGATATATGACGTGAAAATGTAGACGGTAAGTACACCCTTGCTCTGAAATGAAAGCGCGCGCCCCCGTGACTATTACTATATTCTGCCTAACCTGTGCACTTGGCAGCACTCAACACAAATGCTGGAGCGCGTGGCTTGCACTGACATTGTGGCCGCTGGGAGATAGGCCGGTAGGTTACAAATCATGGCAAGGTAACTGAAGGGTACCTGCTGTATTCAGCCGCCATGGATACACTACGCGGCATGGTCTTGGGCCCATGCAGTGGCGGGCGCACAGAGGCACCAATGTCAACATTCTGCTCCTACAAATGTCGGCCTATATCGGGACATACTGCGGCGACGATATATTCTATCTTGATCTATTAAAAATGCAGGTCGGGTGCTCAGTATACTAGGCGTTGTTGCAGGAGACCGGATCTTCGAGCTTCGCCAACGATATCCAATCTCTTTATTGTAAGTGTTACGAGGGTTGAATGAATACGATACGTTTTTGATTCAGTATATTGAGCAGTTAAAGAAGACCTCTCACCTTGAGCGCAAACACGACCCCGGAGAATCCTATGGAGCAAACGATGGGGTAAAAGTCGCCGTAAATCAGACTGCCGAAGATAGATGTCAAGAGAAGGGAGATGACCCCAACCTCGACGAGGAAGAGCAGCAGGATGCGGGCGAACTTCACGCTGCCCATCTCCTTCTCCAGACGGATGCCCTTCCAGACGAAAGAGGTCATGTTGCCATAGAGGTGCCAGCTGTCGGCGTGCTCAAGTTGACTGAACACGAGCCGCCTCCATTGCCTCTGCCATACGACGGTGCGCAAGCTCATGCACACAGTCCAGGGCGAACGCCATGGCACAGGCAGGAGCCTGCAGTAGATGGCCACCTGCAACATCGCCGCCGCTGTGGTGACCGGCGGGATGCCGAAGGGCCCGACCTCGAACAGCAGTCGCGCCAGAAGAAAGCCGACGCCCCAGAGGTCTCTCACCCTACGACGCAGGGCCATCGCGGTTCCCTTGGGCCAGGCCTTGGCAAAGCGTAACCTTCTTCGCGAGTGCGCGTGCGTTCTTCTTATACTTTTTCTTCTTCTACCTTGTTAAATGGCACATACCCACGAAGGAGGATTGTCTAGGGTTCAGTGTGTACTGCCAAATGTATTAGAGATTCTGAATTTGTGTAATAATTCGATTATCAACTAAACAAAAAAAACTAGAATTTAAGATCACAGAATTGAATGAAAAGAAAAAAATACGGACCGAAAGTTTGTAAATTTGGAATACAATTAGCAAGGGAATCTGTCCGTAGATGTGATGTAGTTATGTAATTAATGACAAATTTAAAGCAACCCAAATCCTCTCGCGCTTGCATCAAAGGAGAGAAGAAGCGGGAATTGTGCTGTTGGAATTTCTAAATTTACCCTTCCCTGATGTGAAAACTTTCGGCAAGCCAAAAGGAAATGCTTAATATTTTCAATCTCACCGCAAGCCTCACAAAGGTTTGTGGGACTGAACCCGCATCTACATAAATAAAGGTTTAGGCGGAGGATCCTGCATCGCATAAAAGTCAGCGTTACCTCTCACTGCCGTGGTTGACATCAACGAACTTTCCATGAGTACATGAGATGGTAGCTTGCTGTAGATAACAATAGATCATTTCATGAGGCGGCTATGTATTGACTGCACTTAAAAAAGTACATTCCGAAATTGATATTAGGGATGGTATGTGTAACAGATGCACCAAAAACTGATTTAGCCAGGAAATCTGCCACTTCATTTTGGAAAAACCGCAGTGCCCTGGGACCCAGATTAAGCTTATTTCTTTCGCCCATCTCGGTATGAAAAACTGATATGAAAAAAGAGCATCCTATGCTAACTCCAATGACAACAAAACGGAAAGACAGTCTGATAAACAAATATTATTTTACTGATTGCTGGGAGCCTTTAAAAGTGAAAGCCGAATTGTCATAAACACTACTAATTAGTAGAGTTACACACCGATCTCTTAAGAGATCGGTGTGCAATCTGGGACGCGCACCGAAAACCTCCAGGAAAGAGACCGAAAACATTCTAATCGCTGCCTTCTGTGCGATTACAGCGTTATCTGGAAACTTTTCAAGGCTATCAGGTAGGAGACTGGCCATTAGACTTGAAGGTAAGTGCCTCACATTAGATGGAAATATAGAATCAAAATTGATATTCACAATGGACGTTGTGTAACCAATAGGACATATAGAACCGAGGTCCGCAGCAATGTTTGCTAAAATGCTCCGCGTGAAAACAACCTGGGGCATACATAACTATGGCCACTGGTGAATAAAAAAAGAGTGCCAGATCGGACACAGTAATTAAGGCCCGTTCACACTTGCGACTAGCAGCGGTCGCGCGACCGTTTTGGTCGAAAAGCGACAGTCGCAAATGGTCGCATCGGTCGAAAAGCGACTGCCGCGGGCCGATCGGGCACTGCTCGAATTTCTAGTCGCGTGACTGCTAGTCGCAAACCATTGCACCAATCAGCGAGGTCCCGGAGTACTCGATCGAGCACCTTCTCAATGCAATCAAAGAATACCCCTACCTTTTCAACAAACGGCATTCGGAATTCAAAGGCAGGGAGAAGGATATGGCCTGGGAGGAGATTGGAAAGTTATTCGGACTATCCGGTAAGTACTATGAACTTTTGAGCAATGGGTTTTTCACGCAGGCGCAACATTTTATACTGACACCGTCTATTCGTCGTCGGCGTTCTCGCCTGAAAAAGCTGAAGTGGCTGGCAAGCGGCTGCTACCGACGTTCGCTGTCATCGCCCTGCAGCTCTCCTACTCCCAACTCGTTTTTCGAGAAGGCGACAGTCGCAAGTGTGAACACGGTAGTGGCGAGCTCCTCTCCTCTGGTCGCGCGACTGGTAGTCGCGCGTCCTCATCTAGTCGCAAGTGTGAATAGACCTTTAGGGTGTCTCGATGCGCGCCCGCTCTCTGCGGACGTTCATCGAGGCACCCTAATAGAAATAGGTATGGCCAGTGGCGTCGCGAGGGGGGTGCGGGGTGCGGTCCGCACCGGGTGCAGCGCTCAGAGAGGGTGCAGCTGGGCAGTGACCCTTACAAAAATGAGTGTGTAAGGTATGTGTTAAAGTCAATCAATAAATATATCACAAAAAGGACACGCAAATGTTCTTGATATCCAGATCCAGTTCACACCTATCAAATAGTGGCACTGCGAATTGTTGACAGGGTGTACTAGTTGACTGACGAATTCTATTGAAGTTGTTGACTTAGTACAGGTTGTCAACACGGCACTAATTCTGTCATTAACATTCAAGTTGTTGACTGAGTGTGTTGCTGTTATGGAGTTTACAAGTTGTATCATAGTTGCTGACTGCACACAAAATGTCTTATGTAAAAGCATCAGTAGTAACCAAGAGACATCTATGTAAATGGTACAATTTAGCAGGTCTGATCAGTTATCTATTTTTTTTTTTTCAAAGGACATTTATTTGAATAATGTGACATTATTTGAACATAGACACAAAGCACTCATAGCCGAGTCAGAAAACCGCAAATTGCACCGCCATACCAATATACCAGCGACTACGGGATTGCTGCGTGACGCTGTAGGCAACAGGTATCAACCGTCAGTCAATGCTTTAAGTGAATCAGGAGCCACGGTTCGAGTCTTGTTGTTTTGTGGCTGCAGGAAGACGGAAAAGAAAATGCACGGGCCTGCTACTGGCTATGTTGCTGAGCCACCTCCGCTACCTCGTGCAGACAGAAGAGAGAAATTAGAGAAGAAAGAAAGAGAAGAGGGGAGAAAGACACGCGCCGAGCCGTCGTCCACCACCTAAGCGGTGGCAATGACGGCCTACAACAGATAAAATTCGGTGGCTGGCTAGCCACCGCCGCAAGCGGCGTTGACCTACCGTCCCAGCCCCGTAGGGCCAGGATCAGTCCCCCCTCCCCCCTCACGGTTGGAGTTGTTGTGGCTGTAGGAAGAAGGAAAAGAATATGCACGGGCCTGCTACTGGTTCTGTAGCTGAGCCACTTCCTCTGCGTTCTACCTACTCGGGTATCTCTATTCTAGTCGGTGGAGACTTCAACGGCGCACATACCTCGTGGGGTTACCCATCGGATTCTCCCAGGGGTGCACACATCCAGGGAAGCTTTTCATATAATTCTTTTCATCTTTTAAACCACCCGCATACATCTACCCGTCCACGAGGTGGGCCTTATTCACCTGATTTGACTTGGTGGTTAGGCCCTGGTAGCCCTCGTTGGGCTGTTGAACCAGATACCTGGGGTAGTGATCACAGTCCTATGTTTATCTCTCTCACTCCTTCTCGGATACGCAAAATACACCGTAGCGTACGAATAACATCATGGGACTCTCTACGCGCAGACAATCGCTTATCTGATTTCACCCCATCATCAGCATTGTCTACTCTCTCTGCTGTTCTTGCGTCCCACACAATTACCACCACTGTAAATGAAGACGAGCCAAACCCGGACATCCACCTCTTGGGCTTGCGTCGCCAGGCAGATCATTATGCTGCTCGTAACCCCGATGACCCATCGGCTATCCCCGCTCTTCACCGGGCTACCGCGCGTGCGAGGCGGTATGAAAAGCGTCTAGGAAGGCAACGTTGGACTTCATGGTGTGAGCGCCATGAACGTTGGGCGCCATGGTGTGAGCGCCAGTGCATAGAAATAGCACAGCAGACGGGAAACCCACTCTTCGTGGCGTACCTGGACATCGCTAAGGCTTATGATAATGTGGACCGAGCCATATTGTGGAGCATCCTGCAGGGTTTTGGCCTTGAGGAGTCCAGCATCGAGCTACTGCAAGAGCTGTACGCCGATGTCAGAGCTTGTGTGGAGTGGGCGGGTCAGTAAGGCCTAGCTTCTTGGAGAGCCCGAAGGGGCTACGACAGGGGTGTCCACTGTCACCACTGCTGTTCATGTTGTACGTCGCCGGGGTCACGGAGCAGCTGGAGGTGTCTGGGCACGGATGTCGGTTTGAGCATCTAGAGGCCGGGGTGAAGGTCGAGCGACGTATGCCGGCGCTGGTGTATGCCGATGATTTTGTGGTCCTCGCAGGGACACCAGAAGAGCTACAGAGACTACTGGACATTTGTGCTACGGGAATGAGCGAGCGTCGACTGAAGTTCAGCCCAGCAAAGTGTGTAGTGATGGCATGGGGCGAAAGGGACAAGCTGAGCGGGCACAGGTGGGAACTTCAGGGAAATCAGATAGAGAGGGTTGATTCCGCCAAATACCTCGGCGTCCGGTTGTCGGCAGCGGCAAACTACCTCGGGCAACACGAGAGGGAAATGCGGGGGAAAACGGCTCGCTGTAAGGGTATGTTGGGCCGTCGGTCGCTCCGGGCGTTTAACCGCTACGAGGTGACGAGAGCCCTATGGAAAATGGTGGCGGTGCCAGCGCTGACATATTCAAATGCAGTTCTGTGCATCTCCGCCGGCACCCGGGAGTTCCTTGAGCGACAGCAGAGGGCAGTCGGCCGGGTAGCTTTAGGGTTGCCCAAACACATAGCGGTGGAGGGAGTCCAAGGCGAGGTCGGATGGTCCTCTTTCTCAGCGAATGAGGCGGCGGCCAAAGCAAAATATGAGGACCGACTGATGCGCCTCCCGGCAAGTAACCTGGCACATCAGACGCTAATCCACCTGGTGTATGCTGGAATAGCAACGAAGTGAACAAGGCGGATAGCGAGGCTGCAAAGACGGTACCATCTGCCAACAGTATGCCTCTCGGATGTACCGGCGGTGAGCCAGGGGAAGAAGCTCAAGCTGAAGATGAGGGAAGCTGAGACAGCTGAGTGGATGCGCAGGGCAAAGGAGAAGTCATCCCTGGCATTATACAGCGCGCAGAAGACAGGGATTAGCCCAGAACCATTTTAGGACAACTCTGTGGGGAGCGGGCTACTGGCTGAAGCCAGGTGTGGAGCCTTGAGGACGCGGCAGTGGCGATCTAGGTTCACTAGCAAGTGCGTATCTGACTGCGCCCTCTGCGGAGCGGAGGAGGAAACTTTGGAGCACGTGATACTTGGATGTGTTGCGATTTCTCCCGCCCCTCGCACGGCGTCGCTGCCGGTCGCCCTTGGCTTCGCAGGCAGCACGGCTGACACGGCAGAAGGAAGCACCGACGGGGCTGCGGCGTCACCCGAAAAGGGGAGCGGAGTAGAATCCCTTGGTGCAGTCGTGGAATGTACGAAGAGACGGCTGGAGTTCTGGTGGGCACGAGGAGCAGTGCGGCCGGAGCGGCGCAAAGACGTGGAGTGAACTAACATCTATACTCTCATTTTTCCTTTTCTTTCTTTTTTTTTGCTGGTCAGATCCCACTGGGTGATCGCCCGTTCAAAAGGGTACGACCATATCGCCATCGCCATCGCCTGTCCTCCAAGCAGAGTAATCGACAACTTTGGAGAGTGTTTCACGCCATGGAGCGCTCTTCTCAAGTTTCTTGTTACACAGAGAGCATTCGCCTTGCGATGAATGTAGATGAGGACACATTTGCAAAACAGGCGGCCAGACAGTTTTTTCCCCACTATGATTCCACCTCAACTTCTCCACCTTGCTTACCGGTTACCGAACCCACCGATGCGATTACTTCTGACCTAACCATGGCAGAGCTGCTGGCCTCCATTGAACGCCTCAAATCTAACTCTGCTCCCGGGCACGACGGCATACCTAACTCCTTATTCCGCAACTTGGAAGGGACTGCTTTGCAGGCCCTGCTTGATGCATTCAATGACGTGTGGCATTCTGGTGTCATGCCGGACGAGTGGAAGCATTCTATTGTTGTTCCAATACCGAAATCAGGTCATCCTCCAGTATCTCTCTCGGCCCTTCGTCCAATTTTCCTGACGCCAACAATCTGCAAGCTTTACGAAAACATTCTCGCCACTCGCTTATCGTGGTGGTTGGAATCCCATGATTGTTATCCAGAATCCCAATTTGGCTTCCGCCCGCAAATAGGAACGGAGGACGGTCTTGCTACTTTGGCTGCTGACGTGCTTCACCACTCTCCATACAGTCATCTTGTTAGAACTGTGATCGCTACAGATATAACAAAAGCATATGATAACATCATTCACTCAGCCATTCTTGCCTCCCTGCAAACTCTTGGTCTTCCTCACAGGTTTCTCCTCGCTATTCACGCCTTTCTAACAAATAGAACATTCAGTGTGCGTGTCCATGGAAAGCCCTTTGGTCACTTCCCCTCAAACAGAGGAGTGCCTCAGGGCTCCGTTCTCGTCCCTACATTATTTAATGTGGCCTTCATTCCACTTGTTCGAGCCCTAGAGGCCATCCCTTCTATACGCGTGCTTGCGTATGCCGATGATATAAACTTATGGTGCTGTCACCCAGATACGTCTGTCCATCAGGCGGCCCTCCAGCGTGCGCTGGATGTATTGACATTTCGCCTCCCTCCTTTGGGCCTCTTTTGCATACAAAATCCTGTTTCATTCGCATTGGAAATAAAGCTGGCTTACGGAAAGCTCCCACTATAAATTTTATGATAGATAATACCCCAATTCCTCAGGTACAAACCGTTCGCATTCTTGGTCTTCTTCTTCATTCCTCTGGGACTGGCACCCCGTGGCTGACAGCCATCCGTAAGACCGCTCACGCTACTCTAGGTCTCATTCGTCGCATAGCTATGCGCTCTGGTGGCGCGCGTGCTCACACGGCCCGCCAGGTTGTTCGCTCTGTCCTCCAGCCGCGTATAACCTACCAGGCACAGTTTCAACGTCTCACCCGCAGACAGTGGGACTCCCTTGAGGCCATCAATCGTGAGGCTATGCGTGCAATAACATATCTTTCCCGCCTAACACCCATGCCAGTACTTCAGGAGTATGCCAAGCTATATACGCTCACTGAACTCGTTGATCAGCGGATGGCAAACAGAGCTCGCAAACAGTCTTTACAACTACATCATTTAAAGACACTACCTCCATGGTCGTACTGCCAGCTCACAGACAATCGCCTCACTGCTTCCCCGTCGGTATCATCCGCACATCTGCCTGAAGGGTGCATATTATATACCGATGCATCACATACTGCAGAGCGAGGAGTTACTTCTGTGTATAGTCCCTCTCATCCGCATCTCAACACTCACGTGACATATACCGCGGATACGTGCACCCCTCTTGCACTGGAACTTCAAGCAATTTACAATGCCATACATTCCCTTCCACCAGTTCCTACATTCAATGCAGTTCATCTTTACACAGACTCTCTCACTGCCCTGAAACAGCTTAAGGCCGTTCGACGCACATTCCAAATAACACAGTCCATACATTTGCTCTGTTCAAAGTACCCATGTCCTGTGCGCATACACTGGATTCGCGGCCATGCTCGCTTCCACATAATATTCAAGCAGATGCTATGACGCATATAAACACATCAGGCGATCCACCACCTTCCCCTCTTCCCCCAGATCCGTTCCTGTCCAACGTTTCCGGTTCGCAAGTTCTGCGCAAGTGAACACGCGCTCTCATTCCTCCGTGTTCGCACCCTCTCCCCCGTAGTCTTGCTCGGCAGGAGGACGTGACAGTGCGCCGGATCCGGGCAGGGGCGGCTCTGACCTCATCTGTTCGGCATCGATGGCGGGAAGAAGATCTACCAGTGACTGACAGGTGCCCTCACTGTGACACTCCACCTGACGTCTGCGATGTGCCTCACTTGTTGTGGACGTGTCCATCAACGACGCACATTAGGCAACGGATAACCATGAAGGTGGGCCTGCGGTGGAATCGCGATAGTGATTATGAGATATGGACAATGGACAATCGCTATACTGCCAACCTTCTCGAATACATAAGCGCAACTGGACTTCACTCCTTCTTTTAACTTTCTATCTCCTGCATCCCATTCCCCCTTTCTCAACTTATGCCTTGTGGCAAACTCTTCGAAGAAAAAAAAAACAGCCGTCGTCCACCACCGAAGCAGTTGCGGGCGCAATGACGGCCTACAACAGATACAATTCGGTGGCTGGCTAGCCCCCGCCGCAAGCGGCATTGGCCTACCGTCCCAGCCCCATAGGGCCAGAACTGCCACCCTTCCTCAAGGTTGGAGTTGTTGTGGCTATAGGAAGAAGGAAAAGAAAATTCCAGGGCCTGCTACTGGCTCTGTTGCTGAGCCACCTCCGCTGCCTCGTGCAGACAGAAGAGAAAAGAAAGAAAAGGAAAAGGGAGAGAAAGGCGTGCGCCGCAACAACAGCTCTTCGTCTACCACCGAAGCGGTAGCGGGTGCAATGACAGCCTACAACAGATAAAAATTCGGTGACAGGCTAGCCCCCGCCGCAAGCGGCGGTGACCTACCTGTCCCAACCCCATCAAGGGAGTTTGGAGTCTGGTACAGCCTGACTTCCACCACACGAACCACATTACCGGGAATAGTTGAATATACCGAATTTGGTTCGCAAGTATGTGATATACAATTTGGTTCGAAGGTTTGTGATATACAAATAAAATTGCATTTAAATAAAAAACTTCAAATTCAATACCTCGAATTACTAATTAAAACGTAAACATATCCAATTAGCGACCGAATCCTGGACCGCCGAAACCCCTCAAACGAATCCGATTTTGATTTGGGACGTTTACCAAGGGGGACATAACTGTGTAATGTAACGGGCAGCCGTAAACAAACGGGAGTGGTACCAAACGATATGTCGTGATGAGATCTATCGGAAATGATGCGCCGTATATATCAATCACGTGATCGTAACTTCTCCGCTAGGCGGCGCTAGACGGCGTAAGCGAGACGTTTACCAAGGGGGACATAACTGTGTAATGTAACGGGCAGCCGTAAACAAACGGGAGTGGTACCAAACAAGGACAAGGACGGAGAAATAAAGAGCATTAAGCAACAGGTGAAAAACACAGAAGGTAAAAATTGGATAAATTCGATGGAAAAAAAAAACAGAGTGTGGAATTATACCGAAAGTGGAAAATGCAGATCAGGAAGGAAGATTTCTTTGATAACTCAAGAGGCAGTGCCCTACTTTTTGAAGCTAGATCAGGGTGCCTTAGAACACGCAGCTACAAAAAGAAGTTTAACAATGGAGATGACGCATGTGCTGTATGTGGAAACTCCAGTGAAACAATTGACCATATTATACTCGAATGCAATGGTATCCATCCGGAAGTTGATGCAGGCGCAATCACTGTTCCTGAAGCTCTGGGGTTTAGAGATAACAGTGGCCGGGTGAATAAACCGGCGGTGGAAACTAGCAAAAAACGGCTGGAAGATTAGTGGCTTAAAAGCAGAGAAGTGACATAATGTTAGTAATGTAGGAGCAAAATTTAATAAATAGATTGATGGTTTAGATAACCATTCTAAATCAATAATTAAGATATATGGAGAAAAATGAGCATGATAGCTACTGCTACCCCCCCGTTTCAAAGGGGACGCTCCTATATTCCATCCATCCATCGAGAGTATATAGATATACTGCCTAAATATATACTGTATATTTCTAGGCACTATAATATAGATCTGTCTTCTCGGGAGCTCAATTTGTTTTTCAGCATAATAAACGATAATTTACTTGTTATCAGGCTATCGCATTGAAACTGATTCTATTATTTTTTTGCGCGAGTAAAATGCGAGAAAACCTAAACATAGGCAATCATTTGCATCGGGTTTTTGTTTTTGTGTGTGTGTGCCAGAAGGGTAAAATGAAATAAACATGGAAGCAGACTAATCAGCAAACAAAAAGCACTAAAGGAAACAAGAGCAAATTCACTAGCAAGAAAAAATGTTAACGGAGTCAAGCTAGTCTCCCTGAGAATGTTTGAAGATAATCCGTATATGCTTCAGCCAGTAAACCCATAGTTAACAAAATCTATACACATGTTAGTCAACTACTATATGTATTTAGTTAGGTCAAAACACGGTTAACAAACTACACAAATGTTAGTCAACAACTACGCTGTTGACTAAAGGTAAATTTCCATTTCATTTACACTTGTTGACCACAGTCAAAAACCTGTGAAGAAGCTGTTGACTCCGCAAGTTCTCGACAGTCTGTCAACTCTTTGTAAATGCTCATTTTTGTGAGTGGAGAGGAATGAAAAGGCGGGGGGGGGGGGGCAAGCGATTTATCGAGGCGCGCATTGGTGACGCTGAAACACTGACTGGCAAGTGTGATCTTCTCGTAGAAGGAATAATTTTGTTGTGAGGAGTGCTTGAAAAAAGTTTATACCAGAGACTCCACGCCATTTCAATGTTGGACCGGGCCTGTGCACGTGCGTGTACCCTGGAAACACCAGCAATTAACCCGAAACCCATCGGAAGCCTCTGCGCGGGAGCGCGACCGCGCCGCCGCAAGACCTCGTTTTGTGTATATACAGTTCACTCTCCTTTCACAAGTGAGGACCACTGGCAGTATCATCCGGTAGTCTTTTGTCTTAACTGTTCGTTTATCTCCTGTGCATTTCTCACCACTCGGCCCAGTCACACATCTGCCTCACACTTTCAAAACGCCGAAAGACCCGGAATGCATGTTGTTCAGCGGAATGGCAAGTCTGATTACTATGCACTGACTAGAAAAATAAATAATAATGAGAAGGAGGGTACCTTTAGCAAGGTCAGGTTATTAGAAGGGGAATTGAGAGCGAAGGTACCCGACGGTGCTCAAGTAGTGCATTATGCTGTTCTTACCTTTATTCTCTGAAAAAGGCAAAGTCATTGTTAAAATGAGAAATGCAACTGAAAGCATTAAAAAAAGAGCCTGGAGACGCCCACCGTCTCCCAGCTCCAAATGGGAATTTCGCGCTTAATATTTTTTTTTGTTATGACATCAATGCGCGTTGGTAACTTTTCAGTCTGGATGCAGGTCAACTTGCACCTTTTGGAGAAGAGGACAAAAGTTAAATCTAGAGAATGCTTGGCTTTCACCTCTGCATATGTGACAAGTGAAGCACTCTGCGTGAGACCTAACTAAAACGCGTGGCATTGAAAGTTTTTGAGAAACGTGTTCGGTTATAGAGTGAGCTGAAATAGCGCTTCTCTGTGAACTCCTTGTTCTTATGGTCTCATACTGGGCAATCACCCATTGTAAGCTTTTTGCTCAAGGAATTTCCTCGCAACCTACACGTGCTGATGTTTTTGCCTTTTTACGGAAATATGTGCTTTTGATGTGATGTTTTGCTTAATATATCAGTCGTAGGGCACAATCGCTGCGGCTAAGTGTTAAAAAGAAAAAGAAGATAAATGCCACTCCACTCTGCACTGCGCGCTTGGGTGGAGCGCGAACTTGACTTCAAAGCGAACCATGAGGACAGAGGAGGTAAAAATAAAGTTGCAATTCGGTTCTTTAAACGGCGCCAGGGGGAGCACTCTGCACTGGCTGCGGGGGACTCTAGCGACGCCACTGCCAGAGATTAAGCCGAGTAGACATTATTTGAGTCCCTAAACACGAGGGAAATGGGGGAAACGAGAAGGCGAATCTATATGCCCGAGCTCTAGCAAACCGGGAGGGATCGGGGAGTTCCTTGAAGTCCCCTGTAAACTAAACTTACACATATAAGAAAACAACAATCTTCGTGAGGCGTGGAAACTTTACCCTCGACCTCACCCTGACCTTACCAGAAAACAGGCCAGAAACCTACGTAGAACCCAGACTGAAAATGACCCCCGGCTGTTTTTCGATCGAAAATTACCACAGCCCATCGATCCCAACTGCTTACACTGCGACCGCAAAGCAACAGAACACCTCCTATGAGATTATAAGGCAAATCCACCAACAAAAGGCCTCCTACCAGCACCCTCACAGGGGGGCTGGCTTAGGCTCCCGAAAGAGCCGTACAAAAACACACAAGCCAAACTTGCCGACTGGCTGAGAGAGGTCGCCCTTTGTTATATGGCCGGTGATCCTATCCTAATAATATTTTTATCAATGGAGCTTTTCCAATCCAATCGCCTTAGCATACTACTGCAATTCTAGTGCACTACATGTACTACGATAAAACCTGGATATTGTGGTAGCTCTCTTTCAACTCCTTCCTTTGATGTAGAACTGTGAAGGAGGATCAAGCAACGGAAAAAGTAAACAAGTAGCCGGGTTGGCTGATGTTTTTGTGGGCGGAGCGCGGTGACAGTTTGTAATCGTTTCTCTTACGCGTCGGTGTATGAGTTAAGACAAAAACACGGAGGCGTTTTTTAAATCACCTGTATCTCTGATGCTACATAAGCTAGAACGAAATTGTTTTGCGGGAGGATGAAAGACGATTCAATATCAGTTTCACCGGCTTTTTTTACACTCGGTGGAGTTCCTTTCAGTGCGCCTTTAACTCCTCTATTTTTAACGTGTACAGCTTTTGGTCGAAAAGGCGTCACGTCAGCGTTATTTCATGTAACACAAAATGGAGAAAAACATGCCGAAAATGTATGCACGTAATTTCGGATCGAAATTTTCACGGATAGGTCGTTGGGAAGCGCTGAAGGGAGTATCACCATTTCGCTTTCCACTTATTCATCTGCTAGTCAAATCGAAGACTGCTTACGATAATAGAGAGTTTTATTTTAGCTTACCGTGATCCGCGATCCGCTACTGGGATCCGCCACTGCACGCTCCACTGCGCATGCCCAGACCACCCTTGACGCCGACAGATGGCGCCACATACTGGATGTCGGCACACAGACCTGCCGCGTCGGAACCAATCAGCTTGACCGCCCGGCCCACGCGCGGTAGAGAGCCACGGTGGCGGATCGCGGATCACGGTAAGCTAAATCTCTCTAGTGATTTTAACCAACCTGGCTAGCTCCAATAGGCAATATGCGAAGTCAGCAGCGCCATCTCTTACCGCTCCGAGAACTACACCTGCCATATTGGTTCGGTCAACAAAAAGAAACTGCTGCCCTACGCTAAGTAAACACAGCTACGCTTATGTGAAAAGAAGTCCAGATGCAACACTGCGCTGCGCTAAGCACTCTGTGTGGATGCTACGATGCATGTGGAGTCCATCCACGTATCAACCTTACATTCATTTTTATATTGAACGCAAACTTTCCCCAAACACATTGCGAGCTATCCCGTGTATGCACGCCATCCAATGCGCAGCATTTGCTTCCCGCGCTGATCTTCCACTAACCTTTGCAGGCTGTTAGCATCAGAAATTATCTATAAACAAAAGAGGAGCAAACTTGCATGTTAATTCCCCGGCAGAGTGTATTTGCCCGATTGGACGTAGGTAAACACACTGAAATATTTTTTTTTTTCAGCTGGCGTATGTCAGTGTTGGGGCTACTCAAACTTGCAGTCCGACCGCAAAGAAAATTCTTAATTACTTTACTCGCTTATTGGGCCCATACGCCCTCAGTGCATTCCCTCCACAAACCTCGACTGGTCTATATTGAGTTATAAAGACATTACAATGCCAAACTCTGTGCCAATATCTCAATGATGAAAATTCGTGAAATTTAAAGGCAGTGTTAGAGTAGAAGCTAATTGATTCATCATCATCAGCCTGACCATAGCCTCCTTTATGCTCTCTGTGCCTGTAAACGCACCGCGCGAACAATAAAACGGCGCTGTCGGGTAAAGTTGCGCGGCGTTGCCGCTCCCCTCGCTGAGGGCGCCACTGACGTAGGGGTCGAGGCGCACGGGTACGAATGTCGGCGCGGGGCGGGAGCGCTGTTATTCGCTAGCGGGATAACTGTTCCTAAGCATAAATCGCGCATATTCAGCATAATTACTTGTAAGGCCGAAATCCACTAAGCATAGCAAGTGATCATGATACGTGTTAGGCAATAACACCAACGCTATTCGCCGCGAGATCGACCTAGAGGTGGCGCCACCGTCACTCCGGTAGTGTGGATCGGCCGCCGGCGGCGCTCGCAGAAACGCACGCTGCGTAGGTCTGCTTCCGAGTTTACGGCGGGTTTGTTAGCGATGAAAACGTGTCTTCTGCAGTATTTCGGCAATATTGCAGAAAAAAAATGATGGATTTCGTCAATGCAGCAGAAAAAGAGCGGATTTTAGGTAAACAAAGCACGCAACCACCAGACTTCTAGATTTACTTTGCACGCTTCTTGCGCTGTACCGCGCTCACGCGCCTAATGCTTGGGCCTGCCTAATCTTATCGACTTTTAAACAGTTTGCGCGTGTCTCATGCGAGTGAGACCGGCGAATTTAGTGTCAAGCCCACGCAGATACCTGCAGTACTTTAGATTGAATCGAGAAAGCCTGGTTCATTATATCGTACTTGACTCGAGGATTAAGCCGGTTAAATGTAGCACTGGCAGCGCACTGCATGGCAAATTGCTTTAGACTGTGTGCACATCAACTCTGGCCCAGACAACCACGCACAAGTATTCCCCAAAAATGAGATCACGCCGACACTATACAGGAAACCTCGCCGCACAGGAAAGCTGATTCTTCACGTGTACAGCGCTGAGTGGAGTGAATCTGCCGAGATGTTTTTTGCGGCCACTGCCATAGAATGTGATAGTGTATTAATGCATGCGCCACTAACTGTAAATGATTTCCTGAAACCGAGGAAAGTATAAGGGATTTCTGATGTGTGTGACGTTAATATATAACGGTAAATTAGTAGTGTAATTATTTCGTTTTGCAATGCGAATAAATTTCACCGTGTGAGAGAACTTTTACACACTGGGCAGAATTTACAATAATCAGCGATTAATTTTCAGTAACGTTAAAGTGCAAGCTACGAGTTACTCGCTGCGAAGACATCGTTATAAACTGCGCATGGGCACTGTCATGTTCTGGGAAGCAATTTTACAGGCTGAAAATTTCTTTATCACTAATTATTTAGCAGTGACTAAATCTTATGCGAAGTAAAATATTAGGGCTGCTTCCAAAACAGATGCTGGATATAAAACTATTCCGAAAGAAATGGAGGTCATCTTATCATGCGACTATAAAGATGTATTTATTCTCGAACTAAACATTGATATTTAAGCCCGCATGAAGCTGTTTTACTCCCCTTGTCAGAAACGACTAGTTTGCTCGGAAGACAGCACTTGGACTAAAAATAATTATAAATATTATAATAGGCTACCAGTAAAGTACATTAATCTAGGTGTATTATGTAATATTTAGGGTAACAATTAGGAGCAGGGAGTATGTTTCCCAAACATTCGAGCATTTCTCTATAAGCAAAATGTGCTCACTAAAACTTTTACGGATGCACAGAAGCCTTCAACAACAAAAGAAAAGAAATGCATATTGGCCCGGGTTCAACGCATGAAAGCGGCATCGGCTATGACGGATGATTGCAGAGGCTGGTTTTGATGTCGCTTTTTTTTTTCATTAATAACACCACATTTACCACGTGGGATTGTTTATTGTGCAGTCAAATCCCACAGCAGAGGGGCGCCTTTCGAAACGGTTGTGATTGAATCCCCCGTTCTCGAAATCAGCAGTCGAGCGCCCTTACCATTGAGACACCGCGACAGAGGTTTAAAAGCAAAAAAAAAAAAAAAAAGGTACTCAAACAAATCTATCGTGCATATAGAAGGCATAGCACGCATAGAGTGGCCTCTTCAAACTGCATTCTGCTATGTGAAGCATTCTGCGGTGGCATATATGTTTTAGTAGCTGCGGTATTCCAAACAGAAACGGAAATATGCGATTTGTGAGCGTTTGCATTAACTTTCATTGACGGCAGCGACCTGTTTTGCTTTGACACGGCGGTAACGACAGTACCACCTCGTTTGAGACATTGCATGTCAAAGGATCTCAAGCGCCGAAGACCACTACAAGACCGCGATCGATGATGTCCTTATCCAAGCATGACATGCTCGATACGGACAAGTATATATATATATTTTAATGAAGCGTAGGGTTATAGAGTGTTCATATTTATTTTGCAAGAGGCATATAGGTAAGCAAAATCTCACAGGAACCGCGAAACAAACAAAAACACTCATGTACACGCCGCATGCGCGCGCTTAAATCACTGCGGGCTGGTACGCGACGCGAAAACGCATCCACACTGACTAGGTTTCGCCGCTGAGCCGCAAGGTGGCAACTCTGCTCGATCTCGAGGCCAATATGACATTTTATGTCAGGCAGTTTCAAGAAATTGCGCATGGCTCGCAAAACTGCATGACTGCTCCGCTAGCACCAATGATAATAGAAGAATTATAATATTAGTCTACGCTGCAATAAAACAAAATTTAAGCAGAAAGGTACTAGTATTTATTTACACAATTCACAACAGCAATTGTGCTACGAGAGTACCATGTAGAAGTGGTGTGATGAATAGTTGCCACAAGTGGGGGAAAATGTTCACGGTGACTGCTGTCACTGATAGCACTTCAGAAGCCAGCTTAATTTACAGATGATGGAACAACTGCATCGCAGATATGCCATTGAGATCTGTAAGGAGAACAATTCTGGTATCAGCTTTTACTTTCAATGATTCAGCGCGTCGTACAAACGTTTTTTTTTTTTGTTTTTTTTGTAACTTGAAAAAAGAGGAAAGACAAATATACGCGTTGCATCTTTGTTTCAATCACTCCAAAATAATCGTCACAATAGGCAAATCTTGTGTTTTTATTTTTTCACAGAATTGTGCAGTTAGGGAAACAAAAAATACTGCGCTGAAACACATGTAACATACCACACAGACGAGCTAAGGCAGGAAATTAGCATCTGTCCAGAAAATACACGTGCACATTTAATAATATTATTACTTTACTGACGCGTAATAAACACACTTCTGGTGCTGTCATTTCTCACAGGCCTTAATGCGGTTGAGTACGAGTTTTGCGGTTTCCGACGCTAGAGAGGAACAGCGATTTAGTTGACAAGGAAAACTAATATAGGCTTTGCGCGATTTCGTTTAACTCACTTTAAAGTAGCCATCCTCACAATAGGTAAATCTTGTGTTTCTATTTTAGCACAAAAATTTGTAATTAGCGTATACTGCAAAAAAAAAAAAAAGCGTCGCAGGAGCACATCTAACACACTACGCAGACGAGCTAGGCAGGGCATGCAAATTAGCATTGCAGTCCAGAAAGCACAGGTGTTAATTTAACATTACTATTGCAGTATTGACGCTTAATAAACGCAGTGTTTAGTACTGTCACTATTTTTTACAAGCCTCAAAGCAGCTGAACACTACGCAGCGATCGCCGGAAGGACAAAGCAAAG
Source organism: Amblyomma maculatum (assembly GCF_055883805.1). NCBI lineage: Eukaryota > Metazoa > Arthropoda > Arachnida > Ixodida > Ixodidae > Amblyomma > Amblyomma maculatum. The sequence continues at coordinate 59,006,435 of NC_139351.1, read as the reverse complement.
CTGGAACTTACCAGTTGGTGCAATGCTGTATTCCTGCAGCACCCGAAGGCAGATAAAAGTAGAAATACCTTGCACACTGAAAAACAGTACACGAAACAGCGAGATAGCGGCAGCGCGTGGCTATCCGGACCGCTTTGCAACACGGCGCACCCGGTACTCGCCTGGCGAGGGTGACCCTACGTCGCTGTCGCCATCTCTCGGCAGCCAGCGGCGTAACTTGTCAACGGAGGAGGAGCGACGGCGACGGCCGCGGAGTTGCCAGGCACAAAGTGTTTTCGTGTTTTCGCCACATTGGGCCTGACCATTTGATATATGTGCTTCCAGTTGGAAATAATTGGTCACCCATGAAGACCAAATGGTTCACCAATTGAACTCAAATGGCATACCCACTGAGCCCAAATGGTTTGAACTCACATAGCTGAAAAAAAAAAGAACGGAAATGCAATTTAAATGTATTCTGTCGAGAAGTCACGTGGGAGCCGACTTTTATACAAGTGGAATGAAATTACGTTTTACTGAAGTCATGAGATAAGCATGCATCACACACACGGAACTAACACAGATTCAATGTATATATCCACAGGATACTCTGCAGACTTATATACTCCATTCGTTGAACAGTGCTGCTGGTACCAGTGACATATATCTCTGGTATTCAGAGTTAACTTATTTAATTATGCCTGCCCTTAAAGTGGTCACAATAAAATTATTAAGATTAAGCGCCATATACTTTTTATAAGAACTTAAATTTTTCAATATTGCCTCTTTATAGAGGTATGTATATATGTACACATCTCAGTCAAGGATATCACTGACTTGACTTTCCCAATTGGGAATGTTTCCTTTGGACCAATTAAAACCAATGTGAAGCCCAGTTGGTTTTGTGACTCCCAACTGGGAGTGAAGAAACCAATTGGGTGTCCCAATTTGAAGTGAAGGCATCTCAATTGGGATGCCCCATTGGTTTCTTCACTCCCAATTGGGAATCATAAAACCAACTGGGCATCCCAATTGTGAGTGAAAAAATCAACTGGGCATCCCACTTGGGATTAAAGAAACCCATTTGGCTTCCCTATTGGGAATGGAGAAACCAATTTGGTTGGACAGGACCCATTGGACAAACCATTTGGGATTGGCAAAACCAATTCAATTTCACTGGCCGTCCCAATGGGACCCATTGATTTTTTTTTACTGGGGCAGCCCCAAAGTGCAACCTCAAGGAATGCAACCTCAAGCTGTACCACAGCCCCAGCAGCAGGGACCAACCTGTTGGCATGGCAGCTGCATATATCTTCAGCATCATCAGTGTACCTGCAAAGCCCCACTGTATCCACCTTGTTTCCAAGCTTTGCAGATAGCTACCGACCTCCGAGCCAGCCTCCACTGCCTACACCTATGACCTCTGATCAAGACTTGCAAAGTTCACTGTCTCCGCTGTCTCCTGCAGGTGTCCCAAGTGTGGTGCCAGTTGCTGTGGATGATGTTTGCCCACTGGAAGGCTTTATGCCTCCATGGTTTGCTTAGTCGGTTAATGTGCTCGGCTAGTGGATTATTTTTAAGAGTAAACAGAATCCCGCCGTCATTTGATTGACAGGTTGAGTGTGACGCTTCCTGCAGATGCATGGATGCACACTCGTGAGCATATAAAGACTTTCGCCTTAAGACATCGCAGCGGAGTCGAAAACAGGTCGGGTTTGAGCTCGTGTTCAGTAGATAAGTGCCTTAACCACTGAGTCACCGTGACAGGTGCTTCCAGTCATTGTAAGCATGTTCAAGTGGTTTAAGCCTGTCATTTTCTGTTTCATCCTACTTTAATTCCTTCCCATATCGCTATGTTGAAAAGCTGCAGTGAGATGATCAACGGTCTTGAGGTACACCTTTGGTGGCTTAGGGGGAACGGTTACGCCCCAAGAAATTCAGGTTATATATTTTATATACCAGTAAAGAGCAACAGAGCAGTTTGATCAGTTTGATCAGTGCACTCAGGTTCCACATATTCTAAAAAATACCCTTCATGATTGCGAGCCAACTTTACACATTATGCATTATGATTAATCCTGCTACTCAGTCTTTCACTGCTACAGCAGTGATATTGAAGAAGGACTTTTTGTTGGGCTAGTTGGTGCAGCATTTTTTAACAAAAGGACAAAGCGCTAACGACACATTCACAAGAAAGAGGACACGGACAAGCGCTCCGTGTCCTCTTTCTTGTGAATGTGTCGTTAGCGCTTTGTCCTTTTGTTAAAAAATACAGCAGTGAAAGACTGGATGTGCTGGGCATTGAAAATAGCAATCGAGTTTGAGATTACAGTATAACGTTTCCTTACTAGACTATATACTTTATGCAGTCTTGTAACGAGAAGTTGAGTTTTGGTACAAATGGCCAGCCAAAGATGTTGACTGCTGCACTTGGGCGTCTATAACACCACCTGTGGCATCACGTCTCCTTGTACACTCGCCTTGCCACCTCTAAAAAATGTAGATCGTACTGTATTGAGCAACGAAAGCTGATTGGCGTTAGTGGCCGAGAGATCTCGAGTAGAAGTTTGGCATTTGCCAGGAGTCTGCCTTGGCCATCTCACAGGCCCGTTTTAGATTCTCCACTTGCATGCATACTCGTCCTTGATTTATGATCTCGGTTCGATTACATTCCTGGCATGGTTCAGACTCAGAGTAGACACAGCAAACTTTCATTCTATACTCGTCCATGGTATGGTGTGCCGTACATTACCAATTGAGACTTGCAACATGTACTTAGAGAAAAAAACAGTACATCAATTTTCAAGGACACTGTCCCATATGCTGTTTCGGTTTCAGTTTCCATCACCGGAAGACGACTGTGATGATACAAATGCGCTGAAGTCATAAGGCATACAAACTCTAGAGTGTTTACTGCTGCTTTGTTCATTTCAATTTGTACTAATGCCTACGCAGGCCTGCCCAAAACTAAAATCATGGAAAAATGAATAAGCAATGAGTATCTTTTTTCTTCATCACAAACCTGAAAAAAGCACGTGTATGATGTCACAGCCATCAATCGGTGGCTGAAACTGAGAGAAAAAAGTCAATTGTCCATTATTTACATAGTGTTAGTGAATTCTGTGTAGTGATTTATTCACAAAATGTGTCAAAAATGTTGATATCTCTAATCCTTTAACCGCAGTCATATATGCAAAGCCGCATTGTTACTACTTTACAAAATTACACGGCAAACCGATTGCCAGCTGGCGCTTTTCTCGAGAGATCTGCGACCCACACTATATAAAACTGGCAGTATATTTCCACTGCAGGAATGCATGCGTGCTGACTCATGTTCTGTTGCAATGAACAAAGTACAGTTTATGAGGAAACTTACCTTAAATTATGCATGCTTTGTGTTATCATGCAGGACAACAAGTATTGGCATATGTTAACTGTATGAAGATGCATAGTTAATGCTGGTTCTGTTGACTTGTGCAAAGATGTAATCAATGGAAGATGCACTTCTGGTGCTGGTGTGAAGCGGGTAGTTATCGATTGTAACCTGGAGTACTTTGTCCATTAATACTGGCAACCACTGCAATTTCTTAGTGTCAGCTAGTGCCTAGGTTCGATGCCATTAAGATGCCACAGACGATGACCAGAGTGTCCGGTGCCCTTGCAATGCATCAGACACCTCGCGGACAAGTGGCGCCATCTGGCACCACCACTACGATTCTTGTCTCAACGGCTCCAAGACGCATGTGCTAGAAACCTTCCCAGATTAACAATCTTGTGCCTTCGCAACATAGTTATTGTAGGTTGTAATCAAATATTCGTTCGCTGTTAAGACTACTTCACTTCACAATATTTTTAAGCAGTACTTACAACGCACAATTCTTGATTCCTCTGAGCCTTACTATAAGCAATGCTATAGCATGGTGGCCACCATAGATATTAGGAACCTGCAATCGTCGGGCGGCGCTACCAGCGGACTAATATCCGTGCCACCAAAGGAGGTACCGGCAATCAGGCAGAAGCTCCATCGGGAGTCGGCGCTGTTCTAGTGCTGCTTTAGGTTGTTACTTATGGGCTGTGCAGTGGCTAGTGTACAAGGGCCCGGATGTGCAAACCCAACATAAGACGGTTGTGATTACTAATCTCGAGCCGGGCATCCTGAAGAGTGAAGTTGAATGGGCCTTAGCCAGCCTTGCTAAGAACAAAGCTAGTGGAATTGATGGCATTCCAGCTGAGTTGCTTCAAAACCTCAACCATGACGCTGTTAATGTTCTGTATACAGTATGCCAGCAAATATGGACAACCCTGCAGTGGCCACAGGATTGGAGGAGATCAGTTTACATCCCTATTCCAAAGAAAGGCAGTGCCAAAGATTGTTCCAACTACCGCACGATCGTGCTTATTTCGCATGCTAGCAAGGTGATGTTGAAAATCCTCCAAGGTAGGCTGCAGCAATATATAGATCGGGAGCTTCCGGATGTGCAAGCTGGGTTTCGCAAGGACAGAGGAACCACAGACCAGATTGCCAACCTTCGCTGGATCATGGAAAAAGCAAGAGAGTTCCAGAAACCCATCTACTTCTGCTTTATTGATTATGCAAAAGCGTTTGACTGCATAGATCACAGCAGATTGTGGCAAGCTCTCCCAGAGTTGGGAGTTCCAATTCACCTCATCTGTCTCCTCAGAAACTTGTATGAAAGGCAAGAGGCCAGTCAGAACTGGGCATGGTCTTACTGATTGGTTTCCGATTGAGAAAGGAGTGAAACAAGGCTGTATACTGTCACCCTGCCTATTTAACCTATATGCTGAGTGCATCATGAGGAAGGCCAGTCTGGACAATTCTTCAGCTGGAGTCAAGATTGCTGGAAAACCTATCAACAACCTTAGATATGTGGATGATACCACTTTGATGGCAGAAAGTGAAGTGGAACTCAAGAGACTTCTGATGCGTGTACAAGAAGAGAGTGAGAAGTTTGGGCTAACATTACAAAGACAAAGATCATGGCGTCTTGTCCGATCAAGTCTTGGAGCATCAAGTGTGACAGATTTTCTCTTCTTGTGCTCCAAGATTACCCCGGAAGGAGACTGCAGCCATGAAATTAGGAGATGCCTGCTTCTGGGAAAGAGAGCCATGGCTAGCCTTGACCACCTAGTAAAGAGCAGAGGCACTAGACTGCCAACCAAGATCCGTTTAACTCGTGCTCTGGTCTTTCCAGTTGTGATGTATGGATGCGAGAGTTGGACTGTGAAGAAGGCTGACCGCCGAAGAATTGACGCGTTTGAATTGTGGTGGTGGCGGAGACTCTTGGGAGTTCCTTGGACTGCCAGATCAAATCAGTCGATATTGTCGACCATAAACCCTGACTGCTCATAGGAGGGTCAAATTCTAAAGTTAAAGCTCAGCTACTTTGGTCATCTGATGAAAAGGGAGGAGTCGCTGGAGAAAGATTTGATGTTGGGAAAGGTTGAGGGTCACCGGAGAAGGGGTAGGCAGCAAACGCGATGGTTAGATGGCATCTTCGAGGCGCTCCAGATGAAGTTATGTGATGTTAGGAAGATAGTGAGAGACCGGAAAGCGTAGCGTGATATGGTCCATAGGGCCACGAAGAGTCGGACACGACTGAAATGAACTGAGTGGCATTACAATCCTCCTCATTACTGCACCGCAAGTGCATTTATTTGGGACATGTTTTGGTTTCATGTGGCTACATCTGAAGATAGCGCGAGCTACCAGCGATGGCGCAGATTCACAATGCGGTTTCAAGTCTGTGGATGTCCTCGACGAGTATTTACAGCCACTACTACTGCGGAAAGGATACTGCTTGCAGGAAAACCATCACGTGCTCAATGCCTTAGAACTGGACACATATTGCAGACTGTGCATGGAGCACTTTAGGTACTACCGCGATACAATGAAATGAGAATAGTGCGGTGCCTATGGTTTCTGCTGTTCGAATTTCTTACTGTTGTGTTTGTAACCAGGTTCCGAAAAAACCCGCTAAAGTCGTTCGCTATTGCATCGTAGACCACTAGTTCAATTTCGCTACAACCTAGGTGCATGTACAGCGAGAAGAAATTAAACAGTGGGGTGAGAAGACAGCATCCTTTCAGTTATTTTTATCACCCGTATACATAGCCTGTGTGACTTTCAGTCGTGCTCTTCCCTTACAAAAATAAGTGTGTAAAGTAAGTGTTCACATTGTTTACTTATGCAAAGTCAGTCAATAAATGCCTCACAAAAAAGACACACCATTTTGTTGACACCTTGTCCACACCTATGTGTCACAGCAAATTGTTGGCCGGATGTACTGATATGTTTGATTGACATGTTGGATCAAACTGTTTGAGTCAATACAGTACTAATTCTGTTGTAAACATACAAGTTGCTGACTGAGTGTACTAGAGTTGTTGAGTTTGCAAGTTGTATCATAGCTGTTGACTGCACACAAAATGTCAACCTTGCTGTACAAGCAACCAAGTTGTTGACGGCATGTACTAGTCATTGATTTTACAAGTTGTATCCCAGGCATTAGCTGTGCACAAAATATCAATGAACAATTATTCTTTCTGTAAGCATTCATGTCAATGACTCCTTACTACAGCTGCAAATGATTCCATTTCTATGAGAATAAGAAAGGGTTAATCAATCATCTTTTTTTATTATTCAAACATCAGTGGATGTGTTCCCTCCATCAGGAGTTGCAGTTGGAGGCTTCTGGTGCAGCACAGCTAAGTACAGTTAGCCAGGTTGTTCTTGATGTTGGAGGAGCTGGACCCTAGAAATTTGTTACATGTGTAACCTGAAAGAAAAGCAAGCTAAATTGAAACTAGATATATCAGAACTCTGGTGCCAAGGCACTTGGGATGTGTCAAAATATGATGAAATACTGGTTGCAATAACCTAACGTATCCCAACTACTTTGAGAAATAGTCTTTTGATCCCAACTTCTTGCCTGTTACATAACTGCTTGCCATTGTGTACTCTAATATGGTATATAATGAACGAAGAATGAAGTAAACTCAAAATTAGAGGACTTTTTTAAGGTCCTGCGTTAAGAGTGCGACCTAACAGTGCTTCACACAAATTTTTTTATATTTTATGCAGATACTCAGCGTCAGCAAACATTGGCTTTCTATTATGACCAGACTGACACCCTTGAATGCATTTTTGATTTTTTTTTCAATATTTTAAATAAATCAATTACATACTCTAAGTTTTCCAATTAGCATCAAGAATTGGCTTTTCACTCTGAGTAGTTTGACACCTTTGAATGTATTTTTCATTTTTCAAATATTAATTGATCAATTACATTCTATTTTTAATTAGTATCATCAAGCACTGGCTTTTCATTCTGATTATGCCGACACCTTTGAAACCAATTTTCGAATTTTTTTCATTTCCTTAAATCATAAATCAATCACAATGATTTAACTCATCATTGCCTATCATACACCAATCAGTCAATTGCTAGAACTACAAATCAACATGGTATGACTTTTTTCCACAGCCCCCGATTATTTCTAGCACGCGGAGCAGACTACTTATACTACTGCTAGGCAGATGGCTTTTCGACTGAAGAGCTGCATAAGCTATCGCTTAAAAGCAGTAAGATAAATTCTGTGCTAGATAGTTTTGGCATAAGAAATATAAATATGTATGCAGTATTATGTATGCACACACAAGCTTTCAAGTTTTGAAGAAATTAAACGGCTGCTTTTTTCCTTTTTGTTTCTTATCTCAGTTTTAACATAGCGCCACTGATGCTGAAAGTTGATTCGAACCGCAAATCTAAGTTGATTTTTCCTACATATCTAAAAAGTGCACCTACCAAATGTTTGGAGAAATAAAAGCCATAATAAGATGTCTCGCAGCAAAACTAAATACAATAACTGATGAGATAATAATGCACATAAGTGCTAGCTGTGCACGTTTAAGCAAAGAGCACTTAGTAGATCCTTTTTCAGTGGAAGACCCAATACAATATCGTTATCAGAGCCGGCATGGCCAAAAACATCTCAGTAGCCTTTGCAGCTTGCCTTCACAGGAAAATAAAAGTTCTGGTTTTAATGCGGGGTTGTGAATCAAGGACTTTCACATGCAAGCCAAGCACACATCCCATCAGCCATAAAATAACTCACTTGCTATAGGTATACCCAAGAAATGCACTACATAGAAACTTTGTGCAACTGATTTGATAGCGTCATTGGATTAGAAAAATTCTAACTGCAAAACAAGTGATCAAGTGAGGAGCACTACAAGCTTCTGCTTAATTTTCTCTTAACTTACTGTGAATATACGCCCCAGAGCAGCCCAGGGGACTACAAGAAATCCAATATGACCACACTATGCTGCACGAACAGATGGCATGCAAGCAGTATGGTTCCAATAATAATGTACCTTATTTACTCGCATAATGCTCGCACTTGCTTAATGCTCGCACGCCCAACATTGGGCGTCAAAAATCAGTTTTTTTTTCCTTCTATAATCATTGCACCACCAATATTACCACCGCAAGAGTTGTCTGCTAGTAGTAACAAGCGCCATCTTTGGAGCGCTACTGCACGTAGCTGGCCTCATTGTGCGCACACGCTACCAGGCGGCGATACCATGCTCATGTAGATAATCATCATTGGTTATTCTCGTATTTTTTTTTTTTTTCCATGATGCTCGTAATCGTCACCATTTTGCGAGGTGTCTCCAAGTCTTGTTGTCATTGTTCCTTCGTTTCATCCCTGTTGCTTTGTTTCACCATCTACCGTGTTCTTGGTGTCGCATCGTGGTGGGGCGGTACGCAAGTTATACAGCTGCTTTTAAGCTGAAGGCTTTCGAGTGCGGGCTACAGCATAGCAACCGTGCTGCCAGCAGGCACTTTGATGTCAACGAGTTCTGCGCAGTGCGCTACTGAGACAATGATTGCAGTGCTGACACGGACTCGGATCAAGTTTCTGATCAAGAGTAGAACTGTATGGTCTGCTGTGAGCATTATACCTTTGTGCAGAACAGCGCAAAGCGCAAAAAAATGACAAGGACGAAAAAAGACAACAAGACGAGTGCTGCTTGACTGTATGATTGTTCATCCGTGTGTCCTTGTAAAAAACAACGCTCGTCTTGTTGTCTTCCTTCGTCCTTGTCATTTTTTCGCACTGTTCTATACAATGAATTACCAACGTGCCCAAGCTTCTGTTTTAACGTCAGGCATTATATCACGAACATGGGGAGTGGTGATGAGGCTGCGTGCGGTAAAGTGCTTTAGTAATTTGTGCTTTTGGCGACCCTGACGTTTATAACAAGGGTAATTTCTGCTTGAAAGTAATGCTTTGGTTATATTTACAACAGCTGATCTATGAATCCCGATTCGCACCCATTTAAATTTGCTTTTAGCGTTCCAAAACATTCGCTCAAAAATTTTCCCCGCATATTTATCGCACCCCCCAAATAAGCATCAATTTTCTGCAAAAAAAAGTGCGAGCATTATGCGAGTAAATACGGTACCAACAGGAAAAGAGAAGCACATTATCTATCACTTTGTTTAGTAGGATACTCAAGCTATGGCATGAGTGATGGGTGAAGTCCTCAATAACACTTGCACTGTACAGTATAACTCTGAATTTAAACTAAACATGACAGCCCTGCATACGTATCGATGTCTGAGTGCAGTGCTAAATTATACCTCCATGTTTGCATATGAAATGCTACTGCATTATACACTTGATGATCTACCTTAATTGCAGCCTTAATTTTTTTGCCTCTTATTATTAACACATTGAAATAATTGGTGAGATAAAACGAAATGAAGGGCGGGGTGAAGTGGAGGGGCAGTGTATTGTGGTCAGCGCAGACAATGGCATAGCACCACTGAAATGTGAAAAAAGGATCAGCCAACTGACTGATTTTGCCAGCTGTATGCCACCAACTGACAGGGACATTTACTAGGAACCAGCACTGCGTTGTGTGAAAAAGCTAAATACAAAGGATCGACTTGAGAAAATGGTTCCCGCCTCAATCGCTTGGCTTTTCTCAGCATACGATTGCGCCAACCCACGCACTTGGCCACCTGCCCAGAACACCACCTAAATAGGCCGCACTTAGCCACCTGAATAGACGACATGACACAAACAAGTGATGCATAATGACTTTGGAATCCCCGTGACCAATGTCGCTGCTCATTCCTGGTATTGACGTCATGTCCCCAGTTCTGAGAAACCTAATCCGAAATTGTTTAATATGATTAGCGAAATAATAAATTATTTACCACACATATATGTATCGGGGAGCATGCATCACATGTTCTGGAGCAATACACAGCATTTGAAACAGGGAATGAACAAACCAAAAAATTTCTGCCTCGATCTCTTTAAAATGCGACAATCACAGTTCGATATACCGGCCACAAGACGACCATCGCCAACCTCAATGAGCCATGAAGCCAACCAACCAAACAAACCAACAAAAAAAAACTTCCAATACTGCACCTTCACTTGCGATGTGATGACTCGCGACGTTAAAACCTGCCTGATCGATCCTGACTTTCTTTACAAACCAATAGTCGTCACAATGTGTTCTTTTCCAACTAATAGGACACTTAAGGGGTTACGGTTACACTATTTTGTTGTTTCTGTGCTACAGAAGTGTAACGAGACCTACGCATGGATGGTTAAATACAAACAAGAACACATACCTTCTCAGATGGCCAGGCAGGCTCCTTCTTTGGCTCATCCACCTTTTTAAAAATAGCCTATTAACCATTTTGCAGTCATCTGCAACAAGAATAGAAATGAAAATCACAATAAAGCAGCAGACAAGAAAAAGACTGAGCTCTTCATGCCAAAAGTACAGCTGAGCTCATTTATAATGGCCACAGTTATAATGAATATTTGATTATTACCGAAGTGGTGTATTATGGCAATGATACCGATTCTCATATATAGCGAACAATCGCAGCCCACACAACTCGGTGAGAAAGCGTAGTAGAGCTGTAAACTTGTCTTCACCATAAAAAAATTCCATTTGCACTTTAAATCTTGTACCTCATCTCATCGCTTAAACCATTCCGAGAACTTTGCTGCTATGACCTAAATTGCACCATCAAGTCACTCTCCTCTGCATAGTCTTTGGTCTTTTATCCCAGTAAATGATGACCAGGTGCAAAGGAAAACAGAACAAGGTCATGTATGCATTTAAGATGACAGCGATGCAACAGCGACAATTTTTCGCTCATTCGTCAAGTGTTCTGCTTTGCACACACTACCAGGAGTGTAGAAAAAGTGTCCCATATCAGAAGTACCACCATTACCCTTTTTGCTGTGCGACACCACGAAGCAGTAGCAGTAGCAGTAGCAGCGATACTGGGTTACAACGGCCCCATGGCGCTGTGAAGATTCTTCACTGCACGGATCCTAACCCGTGCAGTGAGGCCCCCTCAAACCACAATGGTTCAGCATAATCAAAAAGTGGAAGCATGTAGGTGCATGAGAGAAAAATATTAGAAGGCATTAGAACGGTGTGGCGCCATCCAAAATAAAAAATTAAATCGCCAGTGACGTGCTCTCAGCACTTGAAACAGCGTGACTGGCCACATCACATTCACAGAAAGGTGCCCCCAAGTATAACAAACTTGAAGACCAAGAGGTGGGCGGCACTTGGAAAGATGGTCAGTTGGCCTGAGAAGTGGGTGGGAAAAATATTGCCACCTACTGCGGGGAAAACCTTGGGTGTATTACATAAACTGCCTCAATTTGTGGTATATTTTTAATTATTGAAGCATCAGCAACAAAGCTATCCATGTGGGCAATATAAAAGGTGTATGGGATGCATGAAGAAAATTTGCAAATACTTTGTTCCCTTGTGTCCCCTCCTGAGCGCACAAAAGTTGTCATAAGGCAATGTATATTATCACCAGTACTGTGAGATAATGACATGAAAAATTAATTGCTGCCTGTGCCAGGTACAGCGAGCTCCCCCCCCCTTTCCCCATTTTGCGCTTTATTTCATCCAGTCACCTCCCTCTCTGCAACCTCTTACTATGCTTGCCATCTCTTGCAATACATTGCATTAACTTCAGGGTCAACTAGACATCTCAGCTTCACATTAACGTCTTGCTCATGCCCATTCCTGTTAGTTAGCAGCTATCATGTATTTAATTTAGATTTCTCCCCGATCCATTGTGCTTTAGAGCACAATTTCATTTAATTTATTTTCCCCTTCAGGGCCCAAAGGGAGGTGGTTCAACATGTTTAACATTCTTTGAACATGTTGAAAAAAATTATCAAAGAGCAAAACATTAACAAAACAGGGAGAAATATAAATTATATAGGGAGAAATATGAAAAGATAATTCACGAAAGATTGAAACAAAGAGTTCTTTGTTGAAAATCATGAAAACCACTCTTACCATTAAGAATTGGCAAAGAAGCAACAAAACGACTTATACCGCAGCACTTGCTCTAAAAATCGTAGACATTTGTCCATTTTAATGGACAGCATGCAACAAAGGGTTAATACCATTAGTATAGAGATGCAGTTTTTTGAAAAAAATTTGCTTATACCTAAGAGTTACTTCCCATTATTATGATTAATTTTTCCATTTACGGGACAAAACACTGGCCCAAATATGTCATGAGATTATGGTGGAGATAAAAAGATCTTGCCTCATATAGTACAGATCGAGCACAACAATATCAAAGAAATGAGGCTTTACAATTTTAATTTGCCATCAAAAATCACATAAACATAACTGAGGTGCTGTCTAGTGGAGAAACCCTATTACTTTCGGTGTAGTACCTTACGTGACTACATGCCAGCAAAATATCGCTGATTTTCGCAAGTGAAACCCATAAAAATTACTGAGGCGCTATCTAGCGAAGAAACCTTATTACTTTCGGTGTAGTACCTTACGTAACTACATGCCAGCAAAATATCTCTGATTTTTGCAAGTGAATCACATAAAAACAACCGAGGCGCTATCTAGCGAAGAAACCCTATTACTTTCAGTGTAGTACCCCACGTGACATGCCAGCAAAATATCGCTGAATTTTGCAAGTGCACATTGTTCTTTTTTCTTTGAGGAGTGCTTATCATATTTCATTATATTTTGCGCTCTCTCCACTGCGTCCATCACCCCTCCTTTCACACTGCGAGAGGCATGCTTTCAGGTTTTGCCACTAGATGGCGCCACAGTGTTTGGAATTCCATGAATGAAGCGATGATAGTACCCAGTAAAACTTTCGTCGACAAGGCGTGCTTTACTGTGCCGTAGCAGCCTTGAGTGTGAAACTGAAAAGAATGTTACTCTAAGCAAAAAAATGAATTACTGCCTGGCGAGTGAAATTTATATTTGTTTCCGGTACATCTTTTTTGTTGACCACCAGTTATCATCGCGGTCGCTGTTCATGGTTTCCAGCATCGGACTGCATAAAGACGGGCGCATGCACTGATCGAAAAATTACCGGTAAAAATTTTCTACACCGTTTCTACCAAAACCGTTACGGAATCGAACATTTTAGACATCAATCTTCTCATTGCGGCAAATAAAAATTTGAGACCTAAATTCCAGCATTGTGTCCTTTTAAACTTCCACTTAAATGGAAATCTCCAACTTTTCTAGCAATCCGCCTTTTTCACAAGGCCGCCCTACGCATGCGCGCCAGGCTGAAAACAAACCAGCAACCCAAGCTGCGCATGTGCAGTTATTGGCCTCCGCGATCGGCGCAGCTGTAGCTGATCTCGGAGGCTATGTATAGTTAATATTCGTGACAGGCGTACGCGATAGATGGCGTTAGCTGTAAAGAACACACACTATCATTTCGCTGGCGCCAAGGGCGTTTTCAACCAGCAGCAGACGAATTTTCAACCACTCACAGAGGGCGCCACAGTTTGTGAAAAAGGCGGATTTGTTCTTTGTTACAAAAACTACAGCTACTACTTCTGACATATGGAGATTAATGTATAAATTAGTGCATTGAGCTATTATTACCTGTATACCGTGTGTTGCCTCCTCCTCCGGTGTGTCCATGGCTGCAACTACAAGCCTATTGCAGTTCCTTTCTAGGGCCTGCAATTTCCCTGTAAGGATAAAGAAATATAATGTAGCATGGTGTAGGCATCTCACCATAACAAATGCAGTTAACACTCCTAAGCAGCCCACATAATTCACAAATATGATTATTCACCTTTGCCTAAAAGACGCTCTATTTTTAGCAACTCCAGAGACAAGTACCTGATTCAAACAAGGCCTATGTCCATATCAAAATAGCTACACATCTATTTGCTTTTCCTCCTCCTCATTTCACTGCAGATTATAAAGTACAATGGCTATCCTCCAGGAGGTTGCGAGTGTTTGCGCCCCATATTATCACGGCACCCGCCTCTCATCAGCAAGGGCCTTTTCCTCGTCAGTGCTATATCCTGCGGCTCTAAATAGCACAGTAGACTTGCACGTATGCATTGGCTGAGCTCGCAGTTTGCATGACATATTGATTACAAATGCCCATGCTGGGTGTTATAATCTTGACTCCTGGTCATATAGTAAACTCATTTGACCAGTATCTTTGTCCATTGTTAAAGCATCCTTCTCTATTACTTTGCCGCTACTTCTTGTGCTCATTCCACACCAAACACTGCAGACGTTTCACTTGATCATGTCTATTTTGTTAAAATTTAGCATGAAAACGTCCAAGTGTGCATAATATAAATATTTTTGCCAAAAGAACAATGTCTTCATGAGGAAGATGCTGTTCGAACAAAAAAAGGGCTAAAAACCGGGTACTGCCCAATAATAAAATCTTATATTTTCAAAGAACAGTCAAGAGACTTTTTAAATGACATTTTTTTTACAGATTGTGGCATTTTTAATGAGATAGAGCACATCAAAATAAAAAAAGGTACTATAGTTGTAAAAATGTACCTCACTACAACAAAGCACGGCATTCGAGTCTTCTTGGGTAATCAGGAGCATGCCCAAGGTCGTGTTCACTAGGATTTTCACATGGTACACATCCCACCTTTTCAGCCTCTCCTCCCCTGCCTCAGCAACGCCGAGGGTGCTCTGGTGTGAGCCCCGATTGCCATGGCAACCATGGCAACCATGTGCCGTCTAAGCGAGACAGCATTATTTTCCAACTGTACTGACAGTAAGAGAATAGTATTCGCATATTTTTTATTTGTACTAATAAAGCATTCCCACTGGGGCACTGTAAGGGGAAAACATCATGAAAAGAATACAGGCACAGTAAAATAAATATGGCAGATGAAGGAATCCACTCGGACAAGAAAAAAATGAGAAAAAGTAGGAATGAGAAGAAAAAGCATTGCAGAAATCCGAACACGTGTATGACAAATGGGAAGGAAATAAAATCTCAAAATACAGCACTCCTTTAGCAAAACAATAAATTAGGCAATTGGTGCAATGTACTAAGACAAAGAATGAAAAGAAAGGCCGCCACTTCACTGCCGACATTATTGAAGAGCTCCTACATCTACGCACAGCCATCTACAGGCATTCGACACCATGTCACCCCCAGACGAACAGTTTGACAGACCGCATCAACAAGACACTGACCAACATGCTTGCAATTTATGTGGACTCGAATCATAAGACCTTAGACACTGTACTGCCCTACGTTACATATGCTTTCAAATCCGCTACTCATAAAACTACTGGATACAGTCCATTCTACCTCTTGTACGCTCGTCCCCTCAATACATGCCTGCCATTTTCTACCACTGAAAATCTGGATGTCACCGAGATCCTATCCTTGGCTGAAGAAGCTCGTTGGATTACCCGCTTTCGATCGATTACATCACAAGAGCGCATCAAGAAGCCCGACGATGGCCGCTGCCGGCATGTTATCTACGTTCCGGGCCATATGGTTTGGCTTTGGCGTCCAGTCCGGTGCTGTGGCTTGCATCAAAAGCTACTGGCCCACTATGATGGCCCTTATGTGATCATGCTTAGAATTAGTGACATCACCTATGAAATTGCACGCATTACATAAGCTGGTCGCGGTTCCGCAAAAGCTGAACTGTCACATGTCGCTCGCCTGAGGCTATGCCATTCTCAGAAGACAGTATAACTCGTCCAGCGGGCTTCGGCTGCACAGGGGAAAATTTCAGGGAGGAGCGAAGATGAAATAATGGAAGGACAAGGTGTGAGTGGCGAAAGAAGTGGAAGTGCTGTGCTCAACGAGATCAAGATCTGACTTCCCACGTTCAAGTTGTAACAATACGATTCTACCAGGTTAGAAGTGTAGTAGGAATATATAAGAGTGAGAGCCTCTGTAGGAATAGGCTGTGGGCAACTACATCAAACACTTTTCAAAAGCAGAAAAATATGGTATACCTGGCCAGCGAAGTTGAGGGAAGCGGAAACGTCACAATTAAATTCTACAAACTGTGTTTCACACGAGAAACCGGACCTAAATTCGAGTTGTGTTGAACAGAAAAAGTTATTGTTTTGCAGGTGGCTAATTAACTGAACATATATGACATGCTCGAGTGTTTTTCGAGGCATGCTTGTCAACAATATGGGCTGGTAATTAGAAGTTTTAGTTTTATCACCATTTTTATGTATGGGAATGAGATCGGCGTCTTTCCAGTCAAAAGGTGAAGTGAGCTTTCCAACAACTTTTTTGCAGCAGCACATTTTTTCAAAACACAATCGGAAATGTTATCAGGCCTCAGTGCCGATCTAACTTTTAATTTTATGTGATAAAAACATGATTCTTCATTCAGAAATTTCAGAAATATGGAGTGATGCAATATAGAGTACTAAATTAAAATTCTTTGTTTCTGCTACAGAAAAAGGTCTTGCAGAAAAAAGAAAATGTAGTTGCTGTTATGCAACTACTAACTTCGGCTACTTAGAAAGCACAGACACATGGTGAACAGTATCTCAGTTGAAAACTCTTTGGTTAGCCATTAAGAAGCTTGAGCGTTTGCAATAGCGAAGGTACCATGAACCATATATCAGTTTTGGAACAATGCAATAAGAGCATCAAAAGCAAATTTAAGGTTTTAAAACCATTAGATGCCAAATGACTGCTTTTCTGGATGAAAACAGATATATTCATGTTCTCAGGCATGAATGTGAAAATCAAGAAATATGCACGAAAAAATTATTGCAGTGTTGACTGAATGAATTTCTGGTACACCGAGTGATCTAATGCAGAGAAAATAGTAAACGAGTGCTAAGGCAATAAGATCGCTTATTTACTTTCTATAGCTCCCTGTACTGTTACAACTTGCATCTCCGTAACAAATGTAAAGCTGGTGTAAAGGTATTATAACGTTCTCCTTTTTTACGTTTATCTCTGACTGCTTTTTCTGCACTTATAGTAAGCGACGGTTTTATATTTTTCTACATAAAATATGTCAAGTTCATGTACCGTTCTCCTTCTTGAAAGAATTTTCTTTCGCAGCTGTTATTCATGGATACTACTGTTTTCTACTACAACAACAAGAGTCTGCATAAGCACTACATGAGTTATATTCGTGTTGTATATATGCACTAAATGCAATCTGCTAATAAGGAAGGCCCTCATTAGGTGCCGTGTCTTTTTGGCTTCTTTTCCAACTTGCATATTGTGCTTATGATCTCAAGTCAGCACACTGGCACTGCTTCTGTTACTGACTGTTAGTGACTGTTAGTGATACAGAGCTAGTTCTGTGGTCACAGGATACAGAAGTGGATGCTGACTTCAGGGCAAGCAGCAGGTGTGGCGAAAAGGGCTCCTGAAAGACGACAAACACGTGCATGTTTTCAACAAAGGCGTGCAACACTGCAGAATGAATCGCTAGTGGTGGTGTTTCATTTCTATGACAACACTAGCGAGACATGAAGGGCTGTGTAAAGCTGTGTGGAGCATGCTCGAAAAGAAAGAGCATATAGCAAGGGCCTTGAAAGGGATGCTGCAGACTAAGGTGGAAGAAAGAGAGGTGCTCCGACGGCACGATCGTGCTGCAGCGAGAGCGGCCACTAAGTGTAACCGGAAGAGAGGGCAGCACATGTTCTGGGGGGCATCCTCTCCGCCGATTCTGCTGGCATGCCTATGGAGCAGCGGCAAACGCGCTGATACTTTTCCTCTTCAATCAGCACCAAAGGACCATAACCTCGACACATTCCTGTTTTCGTTATTTACACATTAATTTCTGAGCAAGCAGAAGCTTTCTTACTGCTTACTGATAAAATAACTCAATTTTTGAGGGAGGAAAGAAAAGCGTCATCTGCTCGAGCAGACGACACCCTGCGCTCGTCGCCTCGGTGCGCGCTTTGAACGCACTTGTAACAGAATGCTGCTTCGTGTGGCCAAAAAATAGCAGCATCATGTCATCATGCTGCCGATAGCAATGCCTCGCAGGTGATGGGCAGCTCAGCTTACGTGTGTAAAATGATATGCGAGACATCTTGAGCAGTCTCTTAGACAGAGAGGCACGTGCTCTGACCCGATATGTACCTTTCGTGCATTTCGCTACCGAAAGCTGCTCTTGTACACCTCAAGCGAGAAGGGCAGCTGCTCAATCCAGCTGCTCGTATTTTGAAAATGCTGGAGAGGGTAGAAGCAGTTTCCCGAATATATGCTGTAAACTTAATGCTTACCTGACTATTGACAAATTGCATTGTATTTCCATGCCCTGAGCATAAAGTGAATATGGCAGCGCATCCTCTAAATTACTATGTTGCAGTGAGGGTGCAACAGTACAGAAGAACAAGACAGTCGAAAAAAAAAAAGTTGCACAATTTGAGAAAGCCCGCGTTACCCACTATATGCTATTGTGGTACCTGGAAAAAAAAAAACAGCTCTTACAAACAGCTAGCTGGCTATCAAATTATCGAATGATGGCATATGTATCACGGTTGCTACGAGGCTTTATATCTCCAGCGGTGCTCGGTAACGCAAAGCCAAACAGCTGCGGAGTAACTTTGAGCCGACGGAGTGTGCTCGCCGATATTTGATACGGCCCAAGCTGGTCACCATGTGTATGTGCGCATGCCAGTCGAGAGCAACGACATGCGGTGCTGGTTGTGGTTCTTTGCTTTGATGCTAGTTTTAAATTTATACACTTAAAGCTTTGTTTAAATATTCAAGTGGAATGGCGCCGGGTGCCTTAAACGATATCAGCTACCTGCTTAAATGCCGCACACGTATGTCTTTTCTTGTAAATAAAAAATTAAAAAGGAGGACTATCGACTACAAAGCTTCCTCTGGTTACATATTCAGTATACAAGTAAAACAATCGGTTGTAACATCCTTGCTTGAAATTGTGCATAATGTTTTACTACGTGATAAAAAAAAGAAATGCGAACACATTGGCGTGCCTACGGGCCCTGCTGTTCAAATATCTTGTCATTATGTTTATGTCTGGGAGGCAGCAACAAAGCAATAGAGCCGTCCTTGGTTAGCGTGCTATTTGAATAGCATGCTTTGCTACTGAAATTAATTCTTATCACGCTTCTACCACAAGGATCATCATCATCAGCAGCAGCAGCAGCCTGACTATACCCACTTTAGGGCGAAGGCTTCTCCCATATTCCTTCAATTAACCCAGTCCTGTGCAAGCTGCCTCCACTTTAAGGCCCCAGGTTAATTCTAACCACCTCACGGTTCATTAACACACACAACCTAGCACAGCACATCGGCATCTTTTGCATTTCATCTCCAATAAAGCACCACAGTAGGGATCTGACCATGTCCTCAGTCAGGCTTTGGTAGATTGGACAGCATGATCACGTAGCCACGGCAACAGGTATGCTCATGTATGCATTATTCAATCGAATTCAATTCATTTCTGATTTTACAAGTACATATAAAGGAATTGTTGAAACTGAATCTGGGTAGCTTGGCCAGCCTACAATACTACTGTTGAGCAAAATGGCACCATTTATAAATTATAAAATTTTAAAATAAAAGACGAGAGCAGCGAGGAGCACATGAGATAGCAAAATATACACATAAATAAACTAGAGCCATGTTATTTATATACACCTATATGTGCGTGAGAAGAAGAAATGGGCATGGGCAGGACATGTAGTGTGAAGAGAGGATAACCGATGGTCGCTTAGGGTAGCAAACTGGATTCCAGGGGAAGGAAAGCGTAGCAGTGGGCGGCAGAAAGTTAGGTGGGCGGATGAGGTTAAGAAGTTTGCAGGGGTCAAGTGGATGCAGATAGCACAGAACCGGGTTAATTGGAGAAATATGGGAGAGGCCTTCGCCCTGCAGTGGGTGTAGTCAGGCTGATGCTGATGATGATGATATGTGTGTGATGTGTCTGTGTATGTATATGTATATATATATATTGTGAAGAGGAAGAAGTGCACAAGGAACATGCCGGTCAGTGGCATCGTGATCGCTGCGCGTGCTGGATCTGACTGTGTTCGCTGCCGCTGTGTTCTCCGCTGATCTGCTCAGTCCTGCTGATCAAGTCTTGTTGATCTGTTGAATAAACCCCCCATTCTTACATTTGGTGCAGCTGCCGGTCAAGATCTATCCTCTCGCCCTTGAACTCCGCAGCCGTACATTACCACCTCCTACATTACCACCTGCGATGCCTGAGGACGCCAACCACCAAGCCGTACAAGTTGGCTCGGCCAACATCTGTCCCGGCTCCCTCCGCCAGCGAGACCCCGCCATCTTCAGCGGCACTGACGACCACGATGTCGAGGACTGGCTCACATCCTATGAACGAGTGAGCGTTTACAACAAATGGGGCGCGGAAACAAAGTTAAGCAACGTCATTTTCTATCTCACCGGCGTAGCAAACCTATGGTTTCGAAATCATGAAGCGGACATTCCATCATGGTCCGCGTTTAAAGCCAGCTTCTCTGAAGTTTTCGGCCGACCAGCTGTGAGGAAACTCCGCGCTGAACAGCGCTTGCGTACGCGGTCTCAGCAAGTTGGCAAAAATTTTACGAGCTATATCGAGGACGTCGTCGACTTGTGCAGGCGCGTTAACCCACACATGTCAGAGGCCGAGAAGATCAAGCACATTCTGCAAGGCATCGATGATGATGCCTTTCAGATGCTGTCGGCTCGAGATATCCGCACCGTCGCGGAAGTGGTCACACTGTGCCAAAGTTATGATGAACTGCGGAAACAAAGGGCCATAACGCGCGCGAACACCATGCACTCTGAGTCCCTTGCTGGCCTGACAGATGCAGGCGAACATTCTGTGCTCCTGCCACAAATTAAGAGCTTCATTCGGGAAGAAGTTGCTCGACAGCTCTCCCTTATATCCTGCCATCAAGAACCTTCCTCACACCTAGCTCCCAGTTTACGCCACATTATTCAAGAACAGGTAGCTGAATCTCTTCCTCCAGCCCCTCAACCCATGCCTGTTACAGCGCCGTTAACATATGCGGCTGCTGCGGCCCGACCGCCACCTACATATGCTCCACCGCCACCTACCTACGTTCAGCCGCCTCCTGCGCCTGCGCGAGAACCTGCGTAGTTTATGCAACCGGCTCCAAGACCACGTAATCCCTGGCGCACGACAAATAACCGGCCAATTTGTTACACTTGCGGGCTTGCTGGACACATTTCTCGTTATTGCCGCAACCGTCTCCCGGTGTGTGTGTATATATATATATAAATATATATATATATATATATATATATATATATATATATTGTGAGCCTTCTGTGGATCTTCTTTCATTTGTACATGCCATGACCTTCTTCTTTCATTTGTATATACCATCATCATCGTCCCGCGGCGCTGGCTCCGGCGCGTGCCTGGGTTCGTGATCGGATTAAAACGCTAGACAAGGCTTCGCTGTCCTTGCCGTCACGACCTCGCCGTCTCGACCTAGCCTTCTTTTACAATAAATATATATATATATATAAAATTCAGCACAATACTATAACTGTTCACAAGATATGAAAAAGTGTGATGAAGTGTTAGTATGATGCATTTCCTATACGCCCTGTCATGATGATGCAGTGGTTAGAGTGCATGACTGCTGGACCCAAGGATGCGAGATAATCATGACTGCGGCACCCACTTTTAGATAGAGGCGAAAAGCAGGGCGCCCGTGTGTTGTGTGATGTCAGTGCACATTAAAGAACCCCACATAGCCAAAATTTCTGAAGTCCTCCACTGCGGCGTCTCTCCATAGCCCGAGTCACCTTGGGATGTTCAACCTCATCAACCAAACCAAACCATATCATATACTTGAGCAAAATAACCTTCAGCAATTGCATCCACCTATGTCTAACTGGCTACCCTTCACTTACCTCCCATTCAAAGCTGTCCTCCCTCTCCCTCCAACACTGCACTCACCATCTCTAGTGGCTGCCCTGTAGAAGGTGGCGGATGATGCAGGCCTGAGGTAACCGGAGTATTTACA
Organism: Amblyomma maculatum; assembly: GCF_055883805.1. NCBI lineage: Eukaryota > Metazoa > Arthropoda > Arachnida > Ixodida > Ixodidae > Amblyomma > Amblyomma maculatum. The sequence goes on along the minus strand of NC_139351.1, from coordinate 58,984,120 downwards.
CTCAGGTGGCTTAGGAGGCATCAGTTCAGGCAGCATTTCAGGCAGCTCAGTCTGGGTCCTGGCCACAGATATCATTTTTAAATCCAAGTTCACCTGCGTGGCTGCAATAATAAATGTCACTCATCACCATCTTCAGAGACACCATTTTCCACGGTCATTACTTACACAAACACCGGCGCCGCTTTGGTGCTTCGGGCTGTTGCTCTGCAGTTTGTGTTGCGGCATCACACATTCTAGGAAAGCATGTGCACTTCTGAACAGGCTCCTAGAAAAGAAAGATGCATTTATCAAAACGATGACCATCTACGGCGCCTTTAGTAGCAGCTTCATTACTGAGGAAGAATATGGATGGTGGGAATGCTGCCCTCATTTCCTTTCATACAAGTGGACATGAGATGCTATCCAAGTGCAAAGCAATGGGGGTTCCTAAAGTTACTAATATACTACTAACTGTAAACGAACAGTGCCACAATAATATTTTCATAGGCCATAGCAAACTTACTGAACATGCCCTGCCCAATGTATGATACATTTTAGCCATGTGTGGGAAAAAGAGAACTTACACTATTTTTGCCTCACGCCATGAAGTACCTAGCAGCAGCAAGCAGCACAGAAGCAATAAAGAGGAAAAAGTTTTGTTTCATGTTAAGCACATACCATTAACTAATGGTAAGAAGCAAAGCCTTGACACATTAAGCAACAGATGAAAACTGTTCCATGCTAACAGGCTAGTAAGCAACTCATATCAACACATACTAACTACCGGTGTTCCTAGCTGGCTGCTGATTACTGTGGTGGTTGGGCAGTTTTAGGCCTCAGTCAGTGATTGAGCTTTCATTCCATGAAACAACTATCAGCAGAAAGAAACAATAAAAAGACAATGGTAAGAGGTTGAGCCACGATATGTTATACATCGGATGAAAGCAGCCCTACAATAACAGGCTAACATACAGCGCATATCATTACATACTACTCCCACCACGGTGGGGTAGTTGTTTTGGGCGGTTGATGTCTGTGCCCAAGGATGTGGGATCGAATCCCGGCCGCGGCAGATGCTTTTCGATGGAGGTTAAAAGCTAGGCGCCCGTGTGCTGTGCGATGTCAGTGCACGTTAGAGAACCCCAGGTGGTCGAAATTTATAAAACCCTCCACTACGGCGTCTCTCATAGCCTAAGTTGCTTTGGGAAGCTAAACTGCATGAACTAAACTAACTACATACTACTCTACAACTTACCGGAGTTTTGATCTGGTTGGTGAATGCTGGAGTGGCTGCACTGCTTTCTGACACAGTTTCAGGCTCAGCTTCGTCCTGTAAAGAAACCAAAAACTCTTACTAACTGCACCATACAGAAATAGTTCCATCTGTATGATCTGCATATGCGCATATTTAACAAATCTAGGCTACATAGCTTTTGCACTTATACTAAACAAACTGCAATGTGCGTGATAAAAATCAGGATGAACTCCTATGGTGGACTAACACTGAACCATGGTTAAAGAAAAATGTTCCCCCCTCAGCCTGGTCTTATATGTAGTGTTGTACGCAAAAAATAAATAAATAAATAAATAAATAAATAAATAATACATTCACTTATACCTCATGCAAATAAGTCCACAATCTGATCGTGCGCTTCTGCACACTAGTAAGCCATTTTCAAATGTGTATTTAATATTGAAAACAAACTTGCATGGCTACCAAACTGTTTCTCTGATGCCAAAATTTACCAATCCCAAGCAACTGAAAGCTTCAGCAATAATTTATAGAGCATACAGGAAAGTAAATGTGGTACTGAAGTAAAACTGCCTTTATTGGCAAATTCAGAATGAAAAGTTTATCTTAAGGGGTTTTTGTTCTTTCTAATCTCATGTTAGCAAGCCATTGCCTGGCTGTGTAGATGCATTGTTCTCTTCTAACTGAAACAAGCTATTTGTGGGTGTACAATGTCCACCTGGAAATGGCAAGTCATGCATATTTGCCATCAACGTGCGACGGTTGGTCAAATGACCTCATTCAGTGCATTTCAGAACAACAAAGAATGAGAGCAGCTGTAGTTTATGATAGTATGATAGAAAAATATCTCTGGACTGCCTAGCATTCTGTCCAAACAGAATGACGACTGTTGCTAGAGGTTCATCCAAAATGCAGCATTCACTGGCCCCATATTCCTTTTTGAGTCAAATACTGGTTTCAAATTTGCCATCATGTTTTGTACGAGATGAACCAAAAGCCAATGACATCAAGGAAAGCAAACATTTCTTTTTTTTTTTTTTTATGTTTATCAATGTGAAATAAGCGTTGGCTTCTTTTGTATGAATTTCATAACAAGCCCCTCATTTCCGTACATCTATCCGTACATCTATTTCCTCATTAATTACCACCATGCTTTGGTCAGACTAGCAACGGTACATGCCGTCAGTTAGGTTGCTGGTTTAGTTAGGTTAGGTACACTAACAGAACTCAATGGGCAACTGCTGTTCTTGGTCAGAACTCCAGGAGCGATTTTTTTCCAGTCAGATCAAACAATGCTCTTAGAATTTGGCTGAGACTTACTAGCGTACAAATAACAAAAAAAGATGAAATATTTGCTGCATGGTTGTATTTTGTCCGATGTGCTTCAATCATTAGAGAAAATTAACTGACAGTCACTTTTCTGTGCGGCAATTAACAGAGGACGCTTTCTGCTGCGCCTGGACGGGACTCGCAAAAGTCCAACTACGATGCATATCGCAAGCTTATACCTCAGTGGCTGAAAGAAACAACGACGGCACGGCTTTATGCTTCAGCCTCAGCTTCGTAATGTCCACGCCTGACTGCTTCAAAATTTCGGGGTTGTAATAGTAGCTGTCAGGCGAAAAGTGCCGACCACAGATGCGGAGGTGCCTGCGCTGGGCCGACAAGGAGAGTCCGATGCGCTCAAACCAGACAGCTCGATCGCCTTCATTTTTCGGCAGTGAGTGCCGCAAAACACTCCTCCAGTCCCTGCCTTTGCAGCCGGCAACACAGCAACGCCGACTCATTTTCGCGATGGCAAAGGAGATCGTGACTGGTAGCTTCACGAATTTGACAAGAGCGGCAAAAGTTCACTTCGAAACGATTGGATTCGATTGAACCGTTTTGCAGCCGCGCAAGCGGCTAGCTGCGGCAGCTGTCAAGTCACTGGAAAATAGAACCGAAAGCATACCAAACGTGCAGCACCTTTGAAATTACTCACACAATACCCGCCAAAAGTAGAAAGGATTGTTTTTTTAAGGTACATGCGAGGCTACTTTTAACTTTTGTCTTCGTACCGAACTTTTCACATAAAGCTGCTTTCAAGTTTCACTTGATCAGGCACGTGACTAGCAGCTACTAACACTACTAACACGTGACGAACAACACGCGTCTGATACGAACTGACACGAGTTTGTTTACTTCTAAGTTGGCGCGCTTTTTGCCTCTCCGCTCTTCGTTTGGTTTATAGTGAACTAGTTTGTTTCGTTAAACTCCCCCCTTAAGATCTACCGATATACCCTGACTTTTCGTACCAATGGACCCCGAGCTCGAGCAGCGGCTTCTGAAACGGAGCGCCGAGCTGGCCAAGCTGGGCATTGAACCCTACAAGTATACTCCATTCAAGGACCCGGCGCTCAATACAGGGTTTTGAATATTTGGGGGCTGGGATTTAAACCATTCCTATGCAAAATCTACTACACCATTCGAGCTGAAATAACGTTCACAAAGCAGCAAAATATCGTCTATGTTATGTGATAAGTTATTCAACATCGGTACTTGCCTAGATTTTCCGAAATCGAGAAAAAACTGCTCTCGGCGGCGTGCACAATTTTCGCAGAAGCGAGTTGAAAAGCTATTTTACCATGGTGCGTCATCTGTCGGGCAGCGAGGCAAGCGCGCCAACGGCCGGGATGGAGCTTGTCTCACTGCTCGACAGATAGCGCATCATGTTAAAATAGCTTTTCGACTGTCTTCTGCGAAAATTGTGCACGCCGCCGAGAGCAGTTTTTTCTCGATTTCGGAAAATCTAGGCAAGTACCGATGTTGAATAACTTATCACATAACATAGACGATATTTTGCTGCTTTGTGAACGTTATTTCAGCTCGAATGGGGTAGTAGATTTTGCATAAGAATTTTTTAAATCCCAGCCCCCAAATATTCAAGACCCGATACATGGTTGAATACCCACGACTATGAAAGCGACTCAACCTCTTCGGCTGGCTCGGACTTTTCCGACGACTGCGAGAACAGTGATCTTGAGTGGTAAGTGACGAAATAGCCCCGACCACAGGGGTGCCAGATATTTGCGGTCATGAATGGATGTATGCAGCGATTCCATTGTGACAGTTTGTTCGCATTATTTTCGCATATCGCTCTTCCTACTGCATGTTCCGCAGATAGACACTGATGACTAACGCAGGTGCAGTTGCGGCTTCTGCGAAACAGTAGCCACTCCATCCGAACAGCAGTGTTGCCGCGACGTGCCGGAACTCGTCGAGGAGAAAACGAAAGGCTGTGTGACCCGTCACTGCGTATTCGAGGCCATGTGTTGTACTCCAGAAGTGCTCAGGGTTGTGCACTGGGAGTTGCGCGAGAACGGCGTCAACGTTGAGGGGGACGTGGAGGTGGAGCACGATAGGAACAGGTAAGCATCTCACAACAAATGCAGTGCAGTTATGCTTCTCCATAATCGTTTGCTTTCTCACAGTGCCCATTTTTATTTCCTATTGTCGCTTTTTTTTTTTTGTTTTGTTTTTGTTTTCAGAGCATATCGTTTCATTGCACACCGAATGTTCACTCGTTGGATCTGGAAAACGGTCGGAAGCGGAAAATCGCTGCCATCATGCGTCGTCGCCCGAATTCAAAGAGAATTTCCGTTGGAGAACAATGCGGCCGCTCAGCACCCTGCCCCCGAAGTTCAGGCCGCAGCCCGCTGATATAACACAACACCTACATTTGTATATTGTGTTCAGCGCATAATAGCCACAGTTGCCTATGCACCATAAAACTCCATATAACTAACTAGCCATATTGAAGTCTGATTTACTGCCTAGCACTGCCACCTTCATATCTATCATGGTGGTGGTGGTGGTGGTGGTGACTATGATGATGGGGGATGGGGTACTGGGCACGAATATCTATCATGAGCTGTTTTGATGACGTTGGCGGAGAACCTGAACCAGCTTGGTTTCAACAACAACAAAAAAAAAAAAACATCAGGCAATGACATCGGCCCTTCTAGAGGCCAACAGATACATATGGTTTGAGCAGTGTGCATGGCCTTTCATTTTTCTCCTAGCAATTGTGGGATTCGGGCTTGCTGCGGCTGCCCTTTGCGCGGCCGCCGCCCGCTTCCCAGTTGTTCTCCCCGTTCCCTTTCTCCCGCCTGAGGCGGCGGAGAGGGGCTCGAACGACTTGTCACTGTCGTTCGGGCCACAGCTCCGCCCTGGCGTTCCAGTGGTTGTTCTCATTGGCGCCTTTTGGCGGGAACACGGCACCGCTTCGACAGCCGCGCTCGCGCGACTGTCCGAGCGGAGCTCAGAGAGAGACCCCTCCGAGACATCGCAAGGTGCGTACGCAACTGTTTTGTCTGCCGGCCTTTGTCCGCGCAGACCAGTGTGTAATCGAGTTCGTCTGCTCCGGGTCGTACCTGAGAGCGCAACTCGAGCCTGTCGATCGTGGTCCAACGATCCGCGACAGGCGTACCTTGCGGTGGTTGCCCACACTCTCTCAATGGAACCCTTTGGTCACTGCGAGAGAGATCACAGCACGCCCTTGCGTGCTTGCGGCGCGCACTCCGTGTCACTTGTGCGCGCAGGGGAGCCTTGCTCCTCGCGCACTCCCTTGACACGGTGACTGCGTATGTGTGTGTATGTGCGTTTGTAAATATGCGTATGTGCGTTGTAAGTATGTGTGTGCGTGTGTGTGTGTGTGCCGCTGGAGGATGGCGTTTCAATAAACGTCTCCTTTGTGAACTTGGAGGTTTGTGTCCTTGCAGCGCAGTGCTCTCCTTCCGGTGGAGGTTGAGTGCGCGCTGCGGTGTTTCAGTGTGCGCGTGGTGACGGCTGATCGGGGCTTCGGCTCGCGCGACGCTCGAACCCGCGGTGGTTGGTGGCCTATGACCACGTAGAAACCACAACTGGCGCCCAACGTGAATTGTCCCTGGCTCCATGAGTCGTTGGACAGCACATCGGCCGAGCCGGTCGCCTTGACGATCAAGCTCATGCGCCATACCTGCCGCCCCCTGCGCGGCACTCGGCAAAGGCACTGAAACACGCTACATGGTTCTTCGGACCCCCTTGCGGTGCGAACGTTGACCATATGCCTCCGCTGTTTCAGCTTTACGCCGTTGCGGAAGCAATGTGCGCGACGCCGCCGCTGCCGGCATCTCCGCACAACAGCACCCGTACCCCGCTTGCAGTCATTCTGTTCGGGGAACGCCGGGCTCCCTCTGGAAACCGGACCGAAAGCGCGCTCAGTTGGCTGATGCGGCTCCTTGAACTTGCGAGCCGGCTGGCGCGCCATTCTCTCTTGGTACAGCATTTCGACTTTTCGGTGCAGTATCTACAGGGGAGAACGAACGTGGTAGCTGACGCGCTATCCCGTGCCCCACTCGCCCGGCGTCTTTACGGACGGCGGGCGAAGGGGGCGAAACAGCGGACGAGCCGCAGAGCGGCACGGAGGGGACGCCCGCAGACGGGTTCCCCATTCCGCTATCCGGGTAAGCAGCACTTCGCAAAGCAGGCGAGGGTGAAAGCTCTTTGTGAGCACATCTGAGACGCCGATGCTAGCGGAAGTTTTGCTGCGAACCTGCGGGGGCACGAAACCAGGCTCTCCTTTGGGATGACTGGGATCGTTTTCAGCCATGAAGAGCTACGACGGGCCAGCAAAATGACCCTTTTGTCGCGATGTCAGCGACGGTCTCTGGGAGACGAAGCGCCGTTACGCTGCTTGTATTGCAGCGGGCGCAGGGGGGCACGAGCCAGCGTGTGTCGCGGCGTGCCCCGGGGATTCATGTTTGCTGGGCCATGACGGGCTCGCGCTGAAATACATAGCCACGGATGATGAGTCCTTGAACCATTTGAAGTGCCTATTCCCCAATGTCTGAGCGGCGCTCTGTTGCGTTCTCTCACGACAAACCATTGGCTGGTCATCTGAGTGGCTCCAAGGTTTTAAGAAACTGAGTCAATCGGTGACTGCAGCCGGCATGAAGCGCGACATTTTCCGCTGTTGCCGTCCTGCCATGTCTGTCAAATGGAGAAGTCGAGGGGTGGCAAGCCACCGGCATGACGAAGCCAACTGACAGTGTGCGTCCGTGGCAGATGGCCACCTGCGATTTCATGGGGCATTTCCTCAGTAACAAGCAGGGGCTCATTGCTGGAGAATCCCCCTATGGGGAAAGCCAGCCGTGCCTACATCGCAGACCTGAAGGCCCATGCGTAACGGTCTGACGAGCTTGCGCTGGTGCCCATTGTCACCACAGGCAAGTGCCTTAAGGCACAACCGATGCGGTGGAACGCAGCCGTGCCCCGCACCGGTACAAGGTGAGGCGACGTTCACCTGTGTGATTGATGCCGGACGACGGGCCTTTTCCGCAACCGAAGGCATACCGCCTCACCGAGCGAGCTTGCTCGTTTAACCCTACCCGGAAGCAAGGTTGGTCTCCCCCTTTTCTGGCTCGCTCAGTTCCAGCCTGTGTGCTTTATTATTTTTTTTTTTGTTTTGTTTTGTGTGCCTCTGTTCCCATTTTTCGCTTTCTTCTGTTTCCATTCTTGCTTCTTAACTTGTAAATATTGTCCAGTGAGTGCCTTCTTTTGTACAGCGCGTCTTCTCTCCTCTTTCTTCTTGAAATTGCGAGGGTTGCTCATTAGGCAGCCCCGACGCGCGGCTTTTCCGGCGTGTGTGGAGATGAAGTTGGGGCCGTTTGGGGATGGGGAACATGGACGATGCCCCCTTTCACCCAAGGCCGCCGCGATTGCGAAGGTGCTTGGGACAGATTCGCCGCTGAAGGTCGGCATCACCCTTTGTTTGGTGTGTGAGTGGCTGTGCGTGTGCGTGCCTGGGCGTGGAGGCGACGACGTCGCGCCATGTGTGTTTGCCGGCGTGTGCGGAGCGCGGTGGAAAGGAAGCCCCGCGCGGTCTTCCCATGTGCGTCTTGGATCGCCACGGAGTCACGGACATTCCACACCCGGGGCCCCTTCGGCGTGTTCGCTGTCCCTGCACCTAACCTGTACCACCACCGACCGAGATCGTTTGCAGCCAAGGATGAACGTTGGCCACCCAGAAGTCAACGAGCGGTGAGTCACCGCAGGCTCCCTGAGCTGCACCGACGAACTTTGGAACTTCTGTACATAGTTGTGTTCTGTACATGATTGTGTTCTGTACATAGTCGTTGTTACTTAGCCTCCGAAACTTTGTACATTATTCTTCATGTCATCTTGTTCATTTTTTTTTTTTTTTTGTGCGCCTTGATAATGTTTGTCTTTCTTGAGTGTGTCTTTTCGAGATCTTTCTTGCTGGAACTGAAGTGTAGTTGACTTGTTGCGTGAGAATAGCATTCTTTTCCTCGTGCTGGGGACCTGCCGCGTGCTTTCACTGATGGGTAGGAGGGCAATTAAGGAGAGGAGGATGTGGGATTCGGGCTTGCTGCGGCTGCCCTTTGCGCGGCCGCCGCCCGCTTCCCAGTTGTTCTCCCCGTTCCCTTTCTCCCGCCTGAGGCGGCGGAGAGGGGCTCGAACGACTTGTCACTGTCGTTCGGGCCACAGCTCCGCCCTGGCGTTCCAGTGGTTGTTCTCATTGGCGCCTTTTGGCGGGAACACGGCACCGCTTCGACAGCCGCGCTCGCGCGACTGTCCGAGCGGAGCTCAGAGAGAGACCCCTCCGAGACATCGCAAGGTGCGTACGCAACTGTTTTGTCTGCCGGCCTTTGTCCGCGCAGACCAGTGTGTAATCGAGTTCGTCGGCTCCGGGTCGTACCTGAGAGCGCAACTCGAGCCTGTCGATCGTGATCCAACGATCCGCGACAGGCGTACCTTGCGGTGGTTGCCCACACTCTCTCAATAGAACCCTTTGGTCACTGCGAGAGAGATCACAGCACGCCCTTGCGTGCTTGCGGCGCGCACTCCGTGTCACTTGTGCGCGCAGGGGAGCCTTGCTCCTCGCGCGCTCCCTTGACACGGTGACTGCGTATGTGTGTGTATGTGCGTTTGTAAATATGCGTATGTGCGTTTGTAAATATGTGTATGTGTGTGCGTGTGTGTGTGTGTGTGTGTGTGTGTGTGTGTGTGTGTGTGTGTGTGTGTGTGTGTGTGTGTGTGTGTGTGTGTGTGTGTGTGTGTGTGTGTGTGTGTGTGTGCCGCTGGAGGATGGCGTTTCAATAAACGTCTCCTTTGTGAACTTGGAGGTTTGTGTCCTTGCAGCGCAGTGCTCTCCTTCCGGTGGAGGTTGAGTGCGCGCTGCGGTGTTTCAGTGTGCGCGTGGTGACGGCTGATCGGGGCTTCGGCTCGCGCGACGCTCGAACCCGCGGTGGTTGGTGGCCTATGACCACGTAGAAACCACAGAATCAAGCTCACAACATGCGCGAAATGTAGTTTGCTTGCTTAAAATCACTGAATAAAATCTTAAGATCAGGAAGAAAACCTTTAAAAGTAAGATGCTGGGTTGCATGTGCAGTCCACTACGCATGCTGACATCCCAGACGGCCATAGACGTCCGACGGTCGACCGACGGACGTCCGTTTTCGGACCTTCGGACATCCGACGGAAGTCCGGTTATGTTCGATATACGTACAGCGGACGTCCGTCGGACTATCGTTCGTGGATCCGGATCGCGTCCCACGGATGTCCGACGGGCAGCCGGAGGCGGACATTCGGACGTTTCCTGGAACATGCTTGCAGGGCCCGCTATTGGTGTAAAAACTTGCCAATAACATTCGTGTAAAGCTCAGCAAGCATGTGCCATGGAAATTTCAGTCACATACTAGTGCTCATGCTTTTGTCGTGAGAGTAAAGCAGACAATAGAATACGCAACAGGTTCAAGTTTCCTGTTGTCTGCTTTACTTTCACACACAAAGCACTGAACAGAAGTGTGCAATTAAAACTTCCATCAAAGAGGCACATATGCTAGCTGAGCTTTACACAAATGCACCATTCCTGAAAACATGCTAAGTGCATAGGCATACCAGCATGCGAGGTTGTAAAAAAAGCTTTTTTTTTTGGCTTTATTGCAAAAGCTGCATGCATAAACTGTCTACACTAAAAAAATATCGATGTTAAGGAATGGCATGGTAAAATGCAGGCCAACTGGAGTATTAAGAATCTACTTGAATAATTTTTTTTAATTATCCTTGGCCGTGACAGCTCTTCCCTTGGGGAGGTGGTGGAAGAAAAGGTATTTATTGAAACCTAATATTTCGGAATTAGCGAGAAGATGATCGAGTTCTCTGTGGGCGGCCTCCGCAGGCCAGGATTCCAGGAGCAGTTACTATCCTGTGCATTTGCTCGATCAGCTGTTGCTGGTCTTTCAGGCCTAAGATGGAAAGTGCAGGCTGGGCTCCCCCTGCAATAGAAGGGAAAATGAAATTAAAGTTATCTGTGCTGAACTTTGATTACACATCTCCAAGGGCAACTGCCAGTTTCTCTCAATTGCTTTTTCCAGATGGCACTGCACGCATGCATCTCCATTCAGAACTGTCACATACTATATAGAAAGGTCATATAACTGCAGCAAAACCCATGCAGAATAACAAAAGATACAAACGTAGTTTGACCAGAACCTGGCATTCAGTATTTTAATGTTTTTATGTCGTCTCTTTGAACATGCCACTCTGACCAAACATGGCACGTTATGCTTGCTGCTATGCGCCCTCAGCAATGCCCAAGACATGGAGTGCACATGCAGAGAAACTAAGCATAAAGGATGCTGTATATGAACATAAAGCACAGCCAGAGCATTGCAGTATTACACAGGTACGCATTGGCGGCAGAAACCTGCATTTTGAGCGGTTTAACAGGCAGATTTCTAAAGTCATTGTTCCTGCTCTGAAAAGAAGTGATCAATAATAGCATCATTTAAAATTGTTACCTTTTTGTTCTGTAAATTGCACATTTCGCTGGTTTCCATGTACCCTCTACCGAAGTCATTCCCTGGGTGTGTCGGGGGTATATCGACATCAACATCTAGGCTACAAGCGTCTAGAAAGCGTCTCCTTAGAGCAGCTGCGACGAAGTAACTTATCTGATAACATGCAAGCTGCTGCAGCAGAATAAAGATAGACATTTGACATGTGGCTAAAGCCCAATGTGGAAGCATAGCCCGCCGCAGTGATTGCGCAGTGTTCATGCTTCTAGAAGAGTTAAAAGTAAAGTTATTTGTTTACCCACAGCGCTATATGTGACATTACAATAGCAAGGCTTATAGTTACACAAAACCCAAAAAGCTGACAACCACGAGCTCCTGATGTATTACCGGCAGCATGCAGCATGGATGTTAGTTACTGAAATATGGTTGCATAATTCTGGCAACCAGCTGTGCATGTATGTCATGGATTTCTCAACTACGCACAACAAATTACAAATAATGGTATTTATAAATGCAGCCAGCTGTTCACAAGAAACACTGTAGTTTTTTTATGGGGAAGGTAGTGGGCGCCAAAGAAACTGCCCTTGTAAAGGCGCCTAATTTGCCCCTATGTAATATCGGGGACAAGTGTGTGGACTACACAAACTGCAATCAAAGCACATAACTTTCACATCGACCAGGACACTCGGACCATACTTGTCGATGTGAAAGTTGAGCGTTAGTTCTTTCATGTGTGCAAGAGAAATAAGGTCACAATTCGTTTACATCACGATTCTAGTCCAAAATCTCCAGACATATTGTCCAGAGACTTTCGCCTCCGCAGTATAAGCCACCACTTGGGTAAGAGATTAGTAAAACAAGTGTATAAAAGACATTAGTGCTGTTGGACAGCCATAGCTATAAAAATGGTATTGACATTGGAGTACTGCCTTAAGGCGGGGCCTCGGGCATTACAAAAGCAAGAGTTAGTGTCCGCTGGTCCTCATTTGAACGAACAAAAAGAGGGGGGGAAAGAAATCTACCTCAACTACATGTTTTGAGTGACACCAAGCCGCAGTTAGTATTAAAGATATCACACAATTTTGTGGAAGATTTGGGAGCGCTTTGCTGCTTTCTTACAGGATTGGACAAAAGAGCTCACCATCTTCAGAAAGGCACGTTATATAGAAATAAAAATAATGAATTTACTGCATCTGGCCACAACAACTTGCACACGGAGAGGAAGATGAACTGAAAAATTTATACATGAATGTACGTATTTACAAGAGGTGAAACAATGACCATGATCTATGTCGAAGAGGAAAGAGAACAAAATCTAGCTCAGAACGAGTTCTCCAGGCCGCGAGACCGTTTCATTAACTTCGGGACTCTGCCCACATTTCTCATCCCCAATGACAACGAACTCACACATGATTGGCTAACAAACATTTTGGCATGTCTTTCCACTTTCATAAGTTCTTCACCCTCTCCATAATACAAGCAATGCAAAAGGGACAACAAATTCGTTTTACAACAAACGGAATTTAGAGAATGGACCTCGAAATGATTGGCTCACTAGGTCACATGCCAAACTCTCTCCCCTAGGAAAAAAAAAAAGAAAAACAAAATTAGAACCCATCAAAACGGTGTCCCACGTGCGCAACCATTGCCCAAAGCTTGCATCCTTGGCGGCTCCTTTTACAGGGCAATTATTGCAATTATGGGCGTCCGAGTCAGCACCATTGCGGACCACATCAGAAGAGCCAACCCACATCCTCCAGCTCCGCATCATACCGTCACTGTTACACACTTGCCCTTTTTCAATGCCGCCATCTCCCACCATTGTTGACATCCAGGGTTGGAATCCTCAACGAGACCCCACTCAGCGCGCCTGCACTGAATAATTGTCACTTTTATGGGCTCCCCAACAAGGAAGAGGGCCTTACACCCTTGAACCTGACAGTGATTTTTCTTTGAACGATAAGCAGTTCTTCCAAACGAGGTGCTCGTTTCAAAGCTGTGCTGCCTTCGGGTGATGGGAGTACTAAGGACCCCTTAGTTGTATACTGTTTGTAAAGCTCCTTAAATAAAAATGAGCCCCCTACATGACACAGCAACGAGAACAAACTGCCTGTCCCCGCGTCTTCGAGTGCGACAGCAAAGTCCTCGGAAGAGGGGACTTCTTTCCCTCTCTGCCTACGTTTCCGTTAAGCACTGTAGCTGCTATAGCTGCCTCTCTGTGCGCGTCTCTCCGCCTCCTGTCCGAGGGCAAGTGGGAGACTGCCGCAGCTGGGCATTGAACAGGTGACCCAAAAAGAGCAGACTAATAATGGTGCCTAGCATACCCACCGGTCCCTTACAGAAATCATTAAAGAAATGAAAGCAACACATCATATAACGCTACAATGTTTCTAAGTGCAAAGTCGACAACTCCAAGTCATATAAATATATGTACATCTCCGCACATTAACTAGACAGAAACAGTGCAGAGTAAACTAATAATTCAGTGTCTAACAACACTATTAAAAGGAGATAAAGGCCATGGGGGGCTACGATTATTATTAGTACCGTTTTGCCTTTAAACTACAATAACATACTTGTTGCAAACAGGTGGTTCAGTTGCTTTTATAAGCCCAACCCACCCTCACCTGAACACCAATCGAAGTTACCTTACCGACGCCAAATCAACTCTTGCATTCGAACTGCAAGCTATCTTAAACGCCATAGAAGCGTTACCTGCCGACCCTACGTTTAAAAAAGTACAAATAATGACTCACTCTAAAGAAGCCTTAAAACATTTAAAGAAAGTCCATGGCACTCTTAGGGTCGCACAGACTATACATGCTGCTTGTCACCGTTACCCAGTGACTATAACCATTCACTGGGTTCAAGACAACAAAAATTTGAATACCATAACAGCAGACGTGCTTCGTCATGCAGATGATGTGTCACAACCTATTCATGATTCCTTGCCACCGGATCCACTCCTGACCCATTTGACATCATCAGCATCCCTCAGGCAGCGTACACGTGCTCTAATTCCCCCGTGTACGTACCCCCTTCCCCCCAATCTAACAAGGGTGGAGGAGGTATCTCTGAGACGGCTGAGGGTCGGAGTGGCTCTTACGCCCGCCGTTCGACACCAGTGGCAAAGTACTACTATTCCAGTTCCCGACAAATGCCCACACTGCGAAGAACCGGCTTGCGACACCACTGTACGGCATCTAATATGGACATGCCCAGGAACTTCGCATATGCGCAACACCATTCTACAAAAAGCTGGACTTTCATCAAGTAATGACTCTCATTTCCACTTATGGACAACAAACAACATTTATGCACGCAGTTTGTGTGACTTCTTGCACATGGCTGCACTCCACACATTCCTGTGACGCTATACCACCACCTTTTATGCCGTGTGGCAAACCCAGCGCCATAAATAAATAAATAAATAAATACTTGTTGCAAGCTTAAAATCAAAGATTCACACCTGTCCCACCCACAGCAATGGAACACACATCTGACTCAAGTCTGCAAAGAAAGAGCAAGCTAGACTATTACAGACGCACCCTTGGTTATTTTTCTGGCATTTCTCAGGGTGAAGAATCTGACTTGTCAGTAGCATGTATATGAATAAGAATCCTATGACAGTAAATGCATCAGATTTTCTGGAGTGGCTTTTCTTTGCTGACCACATATGAGGTGAGCTATAATTTATCCAACTTGGCCTAGGTTTATTCTATGAATAACAAAGCTATAGCAGGTACACAGTCGTCCACTCAGGCAGATCATGCGAGTGCGTGGCATGCACTTTTTGAGATGCCACTGCATCCATCGCAGCTGCACACCGTAGCGAAGAGGCAGACAGCGTGAAGTACCAGCCTCTAGTCCCTCTACCACCACTGGGGTCCCAAACTAGGGACCCCTTGTTTTTGTCAGGACAGGCCCCCTCAGGGTCAGCTAGTGAGTAACCTCCTGTATTTGTATCTGATGGCAATGTTTTCCACCACCACCCACAATACGCAGCTGCGCATCATAGCAGATGTGAAGCAACAGCTCCTGGTGCTTCTACGCATAAGCCACTTTGCCTTGATGCATGCCTGCGCACCATAGTAAAGAGGCAGACGACACGACGCAGCAGCTCATGGTACCTTTACACATGAGCCAACTCCCATTGTACTTCGATACGCACCATAGCAAATATACAGACTACGCCACACAGCAGCTCCTGGTCCCTCTATGCATAAGCCATTTTGCCTCAATACGCACCTGTGTACCTCAGTGAAGAGGCAGACGTGAAGCTGCAGCTCCTGGGCCCTCCATGCACATGCCACTTAGCATCAATGCACGGCTGTGCACTGTAGTAAAGAGGCGAAGGACGTTAAGCAGCAGCTCCTGGTCCCTCTACACATCAGCCATTTTGCCTCGATGCGCATCTGCACACCGTAACAAACAGCCAGATGTGACAAAGAAGCTCCTGGTTTTTCTACACATAAACCACTTTGCCTCAATGCACGTCTGCACACCGGAGCAAAGAGGCAGATGACGTGAAGCTGGAGCGGCTGGTCCCTCTACGCACACGCCACTTAGCCTTGATGCATGGCTGTGACGGATGCATTGCTATTTTGCAAACTGCATGCCACACATTCCCATTCAAGCTAAGAGTGGACGACTGTGTAAACGTAAAATACTGGTTATTTACTTCAATGGACAATGACAAAAAGTAACATGGTGGACAATGTAAAAAGAATTTGCTGCATAAAGTCTGTTGAAACCAGTTCTACATTCTACATGTAAACAAGCTAAAACCTGTCGAAGGGATGTGTGTTTAAAATCATCACGCTCAAACAACTTCAACACTGACAATCATGATTCAATATTAATAATATA
This sequence comes from Amblyomma maculatum, assembly GCF_055883805.1. Classification (NCBI taxonomy): domain Eukaryota; kingdom Metazoa; phylum Arthropoda; class Arachnida; order Ixodida; family Ixodidae; genus Amblyomma; species Amblyomma maculatum. The sequence goes on along the minus strand of NC_139351.1, from coordinate 58,968,178 downwards.
GATAATGATACAATACTCACTTTTAGCCATACCAAAGAAATGAGAATGCAAAGGGATGTTGCTGTTTTTCCCCCGTGGATGACAGTTTTCCATGCTCAAAGTGCTGCTTCCTGTTGGCCTATGAAATCGGTTACAGCAAATGGCATCTGAAAAATTTTTGGAAGCCTTATGCTAGTCTTCAACGAGAAGAGCATTGCCATACAGAAGCAGAACACAAATATTTTTACAACACACTAAAAGCAACAACTGCGGTGCTGTTTTTAGGATGACTAGGTACAGGTTTTGCTGTAGCAAGCCAAATGTTAGCCTTAAATAAGGAAAGCATTCCCATACAGAAACAGAACACAAAAGCTTTTACAACACATTAAAAGCATCAATTGCACAAATGTTTGTAAGATGACCAGGTACAGGTTTCTGCTATAGCCCACATCATGTGACCGGCGGTTATCAGAAGCCTTGTATGTGAGCATGATGCCCTAGATTCAATTTATGGCTATCACTGCATTAACAAGCATGGGTTTAAAGCTACTTTAATATGATAATCTAAGAACATGGTAAGAGCTTTCAGTGCAAGACATAAGCTCAGTATCATGCACTATAAGGTGCTGCATGGCTCTAGTGTAGCTTTGGCATTATCTCGCTGTCAATAATGCAGTGAAGTTCTTAGGAGCCTTTGAATATCTGTAAGGACAAAGCAACAACAATTTTGTTTTCATCTCACTTTTGCTCAGCTCGTGTTTTTTTTTTTCTTTTTTTCTTTTCTTTTTTTTTTCTTTTTTTTTTTTTTTTTTTTTTTTTTTTTGAGCCCGCGGCTTGCATGGCCTCCCAGTATGCCTGTTTTGCATAAAAGAAGGCGTTGCAGGCACCAGAGCTCACAGCCCAACTGTATAGCGGCGGCGGTATGTCAAATTCGTGCCAGAACAGCGCAGAACAACGGGTCAAGAAAAAGACAAGTGCTGACTTTTTTTTTTTCTCTCATCTCCTTGTCCGGTTGTTCTGCGCGGTTCGGTCCCACATGCATGACCAACGTGCGCAAGGTGCTGTCCTGGTTTGTCAAAGCTGAAGGAGAGTACTAAACCTTAAGTTATTTAGTAGCTACAGCCGTTCCTTCTAGAAACTGTAGTTGCCGTAAAGCTCGAGAGAGAAAGATCAGCGGCTGTCCATTAAAAAAAAAAAAGAAAAAAAAAGAAAAAAGAAAAAAAAGGGCTCGCGACGTTTTCACAAGTGTAGGCATGCCGCACGATAGGCTCGAGGAGTGCAAAAGTTTTCTCGTATAGTTTTTACAACTCAGCACGTTGCGCATGGTTAACAAATTAACTCCTTTAAAGCTCGGGCAGGCACTCCTTTATCAGAGACAGAGAAGTTGCGCGGCTTACTGGCGCAGCGTCCAGTAATGCCGAGAAAGATGGCCCTCAGACTTGAGGCTGCACTTTAGTTTGTCGGCGCGGAGCCATCCTGTCAGTCTCGCCTAAAACACTCGACCGTTCGGCTGCTGTACAGAGCTGTTTCCTTACCCAAAAGCTCACCACTATCGGTGCATAGAAAAGTTCCACTAAAGAAAAAAAAGTTCGGTGAAATACTTACTTTGGAATCGGCGGGTGAACAAAGTGTGCCAGCCGCACCAAGCCACAGCAAAAACAATGCTAGCAGTGCATTACAGCCGTAGGTATTTGTAACTGCGCAGAAAATGCAGAACACGAAAACGTGAAGCCATCTTCCATAACTAAACTTCAACTTGTCAGGTGGATTGGATTGGCTCATTTCAGATTTTTTTGAGGATAGGTTCGGTTTCGTTCTTTTTGAGCTTGCTGCTTGCTGCGTCTATTCAGCCACTGATTAAAATTTCACCGAAGCATCATGATAGAAAAATGTTTAATGGTCATGTAACTTTTAATCAAAAATTTTTGATGGAAGAATTCAACGATGAAACATGCGGAAAATAAAAAAAAAACTGTTTAATGGAAACGCTTTCTATCGCATCGATTCGCTCTGGCATCATATAATGCAGACTTGACGGCATTACTGATTTATACGCAGTTCAGACGAGCACGACGACTACAAACTATATCATAGCTGTGTAAAAGCAAATCCAGTGGCGGACGTACGGCGGCTGTCCGCTGGGCGAACGGATTCGACCATCCGCTTTCGTACGTACGCCGGAATTCCGGCGGACGTCCGAAATCGGCCGCCGAGTTGCGGCCGAGTTCGGTTGTCCGTCGGACGTCAGTGGCCGTCTGGGATACTGCAGCCGTCAATTTTCAGGCATTATTTTCATCTCTAGTTCTCTTTGCTACCCCTGATCACCTGATTGTCCTCGTGCAGTGTTATCATGCATAGCAGGTGAGGTTTTCCACAGGTTTTGTCTAGCAATACCCTAGGATTTCTTTCTACCTGAAGCACTTCTCCAGTACATGAAGTTATTGCATTGTCTGTCATAATGGTTTGCCCTTGGCCTAGAAGTCAAGAATGTATGAGGCAGGCATTACTATGATCAGATGCAGGAACACCTTTTTTTTTCATCACTCAAGAAAAGTATGTTTGCCTGATTCGATGCTCGATTTGTCTCCCATTAGTCTTCTGCGTCCATAGTTTATCAAGTGTTCCTTCTCCCACCTTCCTCAACAACTGTTTCTCATCTGTGTTTATACTTATCCATAGCATGCCGACATGCTCTCAGGAACAACTCTTGCTTCTTGTAATGGAAGCGTCACCCTCTGACCCATCTTCTTACCGACTTCATTCGCTTGCAGTTGCCCTTTCTAGCAAACCCTGATTGGCATAATTTATTTAGATTCATGTCCGTGCTTTCTTTTTGGAAACATTCTATATGGTGTGTCTTTATTAGCTTATTCGTGTATCGTTACTACAGACAATTGAACTTGATCCTCCTCTGAATCTTTAAAAAGTTTCTGTTTGTTGACACACATTTCACATCGGGACCACAATATACAGTTCCACAAAGTTGTGCAGGCCTGTTTTTTCACACACTGGTCAAGTGAAGTCTGCAATGGCTGAACATTTAACTTGCACGGCTGCAACAGCTGCACCATTTTGATACAGCTGCATATTTCTGCGCCATAAGCGTGAAATTTGTTAAATTTGCGCCACACTGCGCCAAAATGCCCAGACTAGCCGCAAAAGTTGGCCATACTTGGGGACAACTTTCTGCGGCCGTGATATGACCAGTTGCGACGTTTCGGACACTGCAGTGTGCGTCACTGGCCTTTTATTTTATTTTGAGATGGCGTCACGCCATTCTAATGCCTACTCACATTCTTCTGTCTTGCATCCACGTGCTCCTCCGCTCTTCGAGTAGGCTGAATCGTTGCAGTTTAAGGATGCTTCACTGCACGGACAGTGTCCGTGCAGTGAAGCATTCCCATAAAGCAATGGGGCCGTTTATAACAAGGCACCACTTCTACTGTGTTGCACTTCGAAAAGGGCCGTGGTGGTGCTTGCGATTTTAAAGCAATAATTCTATGCTGTGCTTTAAGCGCCGCATGCTTCTGATGGATATATCCAGATTTTTATGTGGCTCTTGGATGTTTTCCGTAGATTTTCGGGCCATTCATGTGCAGCAGAGTTGTTTTTGTGCTGTCTCGTCGACAGACTCGCTTTCCCGCTGTCAGATAGTGTAGAAGATGCATCAGTTATCACTTCTGTGTTTGTGATAATATATTTTGAGGTGGAGGAGGTAATTGTTTTTTGGAGGGGGGGGGGGGGGGGGGGGGGAGGGGGGGCAGTCAGCAGGTCAGGAAACACGCAGCAACTCTTAGATTTTAAATTCCATAATGCCGCAGTGGCTGCCAAAATTAACATTTACAGATGCTGAAACATTGAAATACTATAATGCCTGTGCTGTGCACGACATGTGTAACCTAATATGCTGTCATCGCCAGTCCCTAGAAAGCATGAATCGCACACAGGCCAAGCATGCGCTCGCTCAACAGTTTTCTCTGCTAACGATTTGCTTGCTCATTTCTGGGCTTTTTGGGCACGGGCTGATCATAGTCACGGCTTCGAACTGAGCTCTTTTGGAGCTGCCCTCGCACAACACCAGCTGTGAATTTCGCAGACAGTAAAAAATAGTTTTGTGAATCTTGCAAGCAAGATAACATCCCATAATTGAGATTTTCAAACCATGGTAGAAGCAAAAGCAAAAATGAAATACATATTCTCTAGCTTTTTGTATTTTTTTACGCCGAAGTTTGAAAAATTAACCTTCTCGGTTTTATGGCTCACATTCTTTTTTTATTAATGTGATACCATGCTTTGTGGTACAAAACGCTTATTCACAAGAATAGGTACATGCCAGATTCTAAAAGGAAATATGCCAGCGCCACTGATAGGTGGCCCTAGCTAGATTTCTTCTGAATCTCATTCATGTCTGATAATCAGATCTCAACTTTGCGTGTGTGTGTGTGTGTGTGTGTGTGTGTGTGTGTGTGTGTGTGTGTGTGTGTGTGTGTGTGTGTGTGTGTGTGTGTGTGTGTGTGTGTGTGTGTGTGTGTGTGTGTGTGTGTGTGTGTGTGTGTGTGTGCTAGTGTGTGTGCGCGTGCGCTGAAAGTAAGGCTCTAAGATTTGAATTTGTGCTGAAAAGTTTTTTTTATTTTTTTTACCCCTGTGAGCTGCTCCAAATATGAATTTTACAGCTCCAAAAATTGCTACAAATCCTATTTCACCTGTTGCACCCCTGAACTTGCTTTCACTCTGTTGGCTGGGAACTGTCTGTAAGGGGACAAAATATAATAATTGGTTCACAGGAAAGGAAAGGTGCAGTATCTGTCACAATCTGTGGACACCTAAACCATGCTGTAAGGGAAGGGAGGAAGTAGGGAGTGAAAGCAGAAAAAGAGAAAGGGGTGCAGTAGTGGAGGAGTAATTTCGACCACTTGGGCGCATCTTTGACGTGCACTGACATCACACAGCACACGGACACCACTTCGTTTTGCCTCCATATACAGCCCCTGGGGAAAATATACAAAAATTTGCGCAGAACAAAATAAACCATGACATTACTGTTAGCAACAGAATATACAGAAGAAGCAGCTGAGCTTGAGTCCAAGGTAAAAAATTTGTTTTAAATAAAGCACTCAATGCAAGACATATTTTAGGCCAGACATTGCACACAGGCCTTGAAATGATCGCTCATTTTTCTTTTAAATTGTCGAATAGTAACACTTTCCTGGGAAAAGCAAAAGCTTGATATTGTACATTATTTTACTGTTATTAGATAGTCTCTATAGCCTTTAGTTTGATAATTAGTAGCAAAGTCCAGAGATAAATACTTAACCGCACTGCACCCAGGTTATGCGAGATTTTTCAGTTTAAGTAAGAATGGGAGGATTCGAAGTCTTGTTTTCAGGGTGAGCACAGATATTTGAAAATTGTTTTGTTAGGCTCTTGCTAATCCTGGAATTATAGCTGGTTTTTGAAAGTCCTTGAATTTCTAGCGTAGTACACCCAAGTGGCCATTAAAAAAAACAAATATGGCTACAATAATTGCAATTTCGTGTCTAACTGGTGGTTTTCGAATGCCCGTTTGTTAGAGAGACCTTTGCAATTGTGGTGTGACATTAAGAAGGTCATTGTGGCTGCGAGAAAGATGGAAGTAAGCTCCTCAAAATGTGGATCTTTTCAAACCTTGTGTGAGTTTTTCAGTGATGTCCTACTGCTTACAAAGCTTCAATTTGCACTGGGTGTGGTCATGCCACTCAAGCCCTTCCACACAGAATACCAAACGGATGAGCCCATGGTGTTCTTTGTTGCAAGGGACTTGGAAACTGTTGTCAGGAAGATACAAGTTTCTGAAGTGTCGGTCTTGTCTTCAGCAAAAGGAGTCACTGGCCTGCTGACGATGGACATTGAAAGCACAGAGAAGTGCACTCCACTTGAAAAAGTTAATGTAGGCTACGTGGCTAAACAGACTGTCAGAAACACTAAAGCAAGCAAGAAAATTCCGAGAGCACTGTGGAATCTACACTGCAGAAATGTGAAAGCCTGAGCGTTGCTGGTGCACACGATGAATTATGTTTGCTCTCATCATCAATTAAATGCACTGTCATTATCATTGCTAATGCCATCATTGTCATTATCACTCATTTCAGCATCATTTTCATCGCTATCATCCTCGCAGTAGACAAGGAGAATTATGATGTGCATATCACGATCCTGGGTGGCGCAGTTGGTTAAAGCGCTCGGCTGGGGATCCAAGGGTTGGAGGTTCGATTCCCGGTAGAGACAGGATTATTAATTTTCTGATGACGTTAGTTTTGCTTTCATGTGTTGACGTCACTTTATTGACAGCTATAGTGTGAGCGAACGAACGCTGACAATATGAGCCATTAAAATGGCTTTCACCTTAAAACAATGTGTTCCAGTTCCGCATTGAATGCAAATTACTTCTTGATCAGTGTGACATAGAAGGTGCTCAAGAGAAGCCCACTGAAGTTACCAATCGTTATGAGTTTGTCCTCTCTAGACCCACGTGCACTAAGCCAGATGAGTCCTGGACGCCCTCATTACAGTGGGCAGACTCTCTGACCACCAAAGAGACATTATGCTGGGGGAGTACGCAAAGTTCCTGCAGGAAGAGAAGCATAACCTGCGAGTGCTTGAGATGAACATAAACATGTTGGACAAGTTCTTCTCTGAACTGACGAAGTTTAATTCTTCATATGGAGAACTCTGGAAAATCGTCAGTTTTGCTTGTGCTGTCACGAGCAGGCCGCTGTGGAGCGATTGTTTAGCGTGAACCACTAGGAAACCTAAAGGACCTGTCGTACGTTTTGCAACGTATCATATGCAACGCTGTGGACAAGGCAGGGGCCATTCCTAACGTCCCTATTGTAAAAAAGCTCAGGACTGCTATATCAACTGCCAGGCGGCAATATCTTTACCCCCACCCATGTAAAGGGTTAACGAGAGCAGAGAACGTGTTTCTTCGCCTCCTTACGAACACCATGATGTGCCCGGTATCACTTAAAACACTTTGACAATGCCTTCTCTGGGCAGTGCCCGCATTGTGGGGAAATGTCCTCGGACCTTTTCCACATGGTGTGGGCGTGCCCTTCCAACCCTGCCTTTGCACCTAACCCAAACCTCACCCGGGAGGACTGGGAGGCGACCCTACTCGCCTGCTTCAACCTGAAAGCCCAAAAGGCGGTGAAACGAGCAATGGCAGCAGCGGAAACCACTGGGGTCCCGCATTAGGGACCCCAGTGGAACTAGTGTTTTTGAGGGGAAGGGCACTAAGCCTGACCCCAGAGCAACCTCCATAGAACTCTATCTTTTTAATAAAAATTTTCACCACCACCACCAGGTGGCAATATGGTGCATATCTGGAAGCTTGTTGGCTTAGTGCAATACAAACTGTTCCTTGCAACATTGTTTTTTTACTTTGTACAGTGAAAATGGTATCCGATATATACCAACTACAGTGTTGCGCTGAAAACTGCTGCATGTAGCATTGTGTAGAGTCCTTGAAAATACTTCAATGGGTCCTGAAAAATTCCTTGAATTTGCCCCTTTTCAATCTCTACAAATCCCGTTTTATTTTTTGATGAATCAAGAAAGTTGAATAGTCTGAGACCATTTTCTTAACTGTTTCATGCAACAAAAAGCCAGGTTGAGTGAAAGCTTGTAGCTATTGTTTCGGCAGTCGGTATCCTTGTAGAACTCTATATTGCAGCCACCACCTTCTGCATGGAGCACAGATGCTCGAATCACTAGTCACCCACTTACAGCAGTAGTTAACGGGGCCTTGTTTATATATAAGGTAGCCTTATTAGGCTACCCTATATATAAAAATTTTCATATGATAATGAGCCTTCACCAAAAAAATTGCAAGTGCACCTTGTCCATAATTTTTTGGCAGTAATTGTCAAAATATGGTGTCACCAGTTAAATGATCTCTTTCTTTAATCCACTGCTTTTTAAATTTTTTTTATCGAGAAGGATATGATCCCGCCTCATCCTTCCTATGCAATTTTTTCAAGCAACGCTCTCCTAAAATCGTCGAGGGTACCCAGAATTCCATTTGGCCACTCAGTGTTGCCGCAAAATGCAACGACCCTCTTTTTGTTCAATGGTACTGTACACTTAACCTCATCCAGCCACCTAACTTTCTGCCGCCCCTGCTACGCTTCCCTTCTCTTGGAATCCAGTTTGGTACCCTAAGCGACCATCGGTTATCCTCTCTTCGCATTGCATGTCCTGCCCATGCCCATTTCTTTTTCTTGATTTTCTCTGACCCACTCTGCACGCTTCCTATCTCTTAATGTTACCCCTACCATTTTTTCGTTCCATAGCCCTCTGCATTGTCCTCAACTTAAGCAGAACCCTCTTTGTTAGCCTCCACGTCTCAGCCCCATAGGTGAGTACAGGTAAGATGCAGCTGTTGTATACTTTCCTCTTGAGAAATACCGGTAAGCTGCTAATCATAATCTGCGGGTGCTGGGTTGAAGTGGATGCAGCGAGCACAGAACCAGGTTAATTGGAGAAATATGGGAGGCCTTCGCCCTGCAGTGGGTACCGTCAGGCTGATGATAATGATGACTGTACACTGCCATTCGCAACATCAATGGCAGGAAATGCAATCGATAATCACCTAGGCTGCATACGATGCCCAGGTGCACCCTAATTCTTTTATTTAGAAATGTAGAATTAGAAATTAATTTAGAAACTCTTTTATTAGTAAAAAATTTAGATTTCACCGATACCTTTCGAAAAACCATTTCTTTTGTGCAATAGTTTGGTCTATCCTGTGAAACTATTTCCCATGATGTCATCCAACTAAGGTTGTCTTCCAGCTTTGACTCGTATCATCGGGCACGTTTGTAAGCTCAGCGAGATGATTGCGAATTATTGAAAAGGAAATGCTTGAGGCAGTTCTGGATGTCTCCATTTTCATATTCCAGGTATAAATTTCAGTGCAATGTTTGGCAAGAAGTTTTGTCCACCAGAAGGATCTCAATGAATACGAGTTCTATCGTTACATCGAAACGAATAACATCTCACTGATTTGCTATTTTGGAATTGCAGATCATGAGCATGGATATCACGTCATGTTTCAGATCCGGCTGTTTTTTCAGATTGTCATGGCTATTTAATAAGCTTTAAAATTATGGCATCCGCCTTTCAAATGATCTTGATTCAACGTAAGTTGACCTATGTTTACATATGCTGTCTTCATAATATTGCACAAAGCTTGGCAAGCCTTGCGGCTTCTTCGTGTTCCTTGAAAGGCTGCCATCATCTTTTTCTGTCGTTAGCAAAAGTAGGGCACAATCAGGTGTGTGCCCTACTACTCATTCCGAAAGTTATGCATCTCCTTAAAAGTTGACAGGCAAACATACTGCATGTCACTTAGTCTGGGATTAATGGGGGAAAGCAAGTAACATTGCTTTGTGAGCCAGAAGTTTGCAATGCTCGTCGCTTGAAGCCACCCCTGCTGCATCTGCAAAGGCAAGTCTGTCATGTCCACTACCGCCAGCACAATCTCTGGATCCACCTCCTTGGCAGCGACCAGGGCCCAAACAACTGACCAGTCTCACACATAATCATCACCATTCAGTGCCCCACAGAGACCTTGCCCTCCCTGCTGACTCGAGCGAGCTTCAAGCATGAAAAATCATTTTTGCACACTGGTCTTGTTTGTTGAGCCTGAACTCACATAAACCAGACCTGTTTGTATCCAGACAGCAATGCCTCTTTCCTCTGTAATCGCACAGCTTGTAGCCATTTGAGACTGCTTATACACACTGGCAAATAGTCTCAGCACTGCACCACCAGCTCAGCCTCACTGAAGCTGATAATGGCTACTAATTATCCACTGGACGTGACACACCCACTATGTTGATGCTTTCTTCTTGGGATGTAAACTTTGCACAAAAAGTATCTCTGACATTTCGTGCTTGCATGGACGTCACCTTCCTGGCATCCTAACTCACCGTAAGTGCAGAGAATCCCCGAGTGGGTGCTAAGCAAACTCCTGTGCTCAGGGCACCATGGACATTCATTCAGGTTGTACATTCCTGCAATGATGCTCCTCCTGTCCAGCTCTCACTACAGAGCCAATGCTGGGTAACATTTTAGGAACTCAACTCGTATTTTGGAACATCCGCAAAAGCCAGCTATGCAGCAAGGGTGATCACCTAAGCTTCCTGCCTGGTACACTTATGTGGACTCGCGGGGCTCAGTACCGAACCCTGTTAACATTCGTCAGTAAAATTGGCCTGTGTCTTTCCGTTTATTCTATGCCAAGGGATAGATCCAAGAAATAAAACAGATGTTCACCGATAAATGGCTTCTCATTCTGCACAGTAACTAACAAAATGTGCCACATGACCCATAATGCTGTAAAATGTCCGCAAACTGCTGGAATGATCGAATATGTAAGTACACTGATGGTAGCTCAATTATCGAGTGGTAGAGGAGTCCAGCCTCCTCTCTTGGTGGGTTTCACAGCACAGGGATCTTAATCCGTTGTGCCAGTATTGAGAAGCGAGTGTTGGCTTGGTGAATGTGGTTTCAGCAAGACAACAAATGTGAACGTTTTCAAAATCAAGACCTACATCATTCAAAAAGAAATGTTATATGTGGTGTGCTTTCTTTTCGCAGAAAAAACTAGACAGAGGTGAAGGGCTATGTAAAGACGTGTGAAGCATGCTCATGCAGTCCAGGAGAGTAAGCTGCCTGGTTAGTTGGTGTTGCATGATGTGAAGAAGTCAGCACAAAATACAGATAAAACGGAGGACACACATGATGATCATGAGCACTCCTGGACGTCCTCCTCTCTTTTGTCTTTCGTCCGTATTTTGCGCTGACCTCACGTCATGCTCATACAGCAGCATGGCATTTTTAAAGCATACAGCTGACGTCATTGACGGAAGGCTGAGAACAAATTCAAGTTGGCCTGTACCGATTGATAACATCCTAATGACAAAGAGACAACTTGGTCTTGCTTTTTGCTTTATATCTTGCTTTTAGTTTGTATATTATTGTGCACTTTTTTGGTACCCCGTGTATTTTTCCCCCTTTCTTTCTTTTGTGTTCTCTGCTACTACCCTCCAACCTGTATGTACGCCCCCCCTTATGTAATGCCTTCGGGCCTTTAAGGGACAAATAAATGAAATGAAAGCACAACTTCTATGAAGCAGGAAGGATAATAAAAAAAAGAACAGAGTTGTTCTATCAGCAATATCAAGAAATCAAGTAGATAGGAATGCTCATGACGAAAACAATTGTGTTTGATGCTCAGTTTTACTTTCACAATTGCTTTTGCAAGTAAAACTGTGCGTTAAACACGATTTTTTTCTTCATGAGCATCCCTATCCACTTGACACATGGCTACAAAGTTTTTTGCTAATTGGAATGAGTAATGGAAAGAGTATTGTTTCTAAAGCCAGTTTTCTCTGCAAATGCATCCCGTGTTGCCAAACAACCACCAATGCAGCCAGAACGAGCAATGTAATTGATTGTTGGAAAAAAAAAAATTCAATAGTCATACAAACCTGATAGACACAATTTGGTGGTTGCCCATCCCAATTTGGAGGTCACCACTGATGTGGCCATACTCGATTTAGATTAGATGTCAATTTTGGTTCGATTTTGATGAGGTCGACCGTCAGGTATAAAGTTCCGGATTCATCGTTGGAAATAGAAACCGAAAGCATTATCTAAACGTGCAGCAGCTTTGAAATCGTGAGCAAGAAGTCTACCTAAATAAGAAAGTCTTTCAAAAAATACAGAGTATGAGGTATTTTCAACTTTACCACTGGGTTTCATGCATGCTCATAGACCTCATACGCTCCGCCCACATGCGGACTTGAGTTGTTTGTTTACTTTCAGTTGGCGCCAAGTGGGAGTGCAGTGGTGCAGTGCTTCGCGCTTCGTTGTTGTTTTGGAGTGCGAGTTGACGTGATGGGCATGTAAACGCCGACGCCGATAATGGTCGTCAGTTGCGTTGCCAACGGATGTACACACAGAGCGAAGAAAGGTTCAGGTATCACGTTCCACCTGTAAGTACACGTTCGCCGCTCGCGTTGGCGGCAAGCGACAAATAAGTCCTGAAATTGCCTACAGGTTTCCGAAAAATCCAGAGATGCGGAGTCTGTGGGAGCAGGCCGTTAACCGTGAAAGATGGCATGCGAAAGATGGAGATCACCTATGCTCCGTTCATTTTGCGCCTGAGTGCTTCGACCGCACCGGTCAGACAACGCGTCTACGGGCGGGAACTGTGCCTTCTGTGTTCCCTGCGCGTCTGAAGAAGACCGTGAGTATTAACCCCTGCAGAATGTCAAACCCTTGCACGCTGAGTAAATGATCTGCCTTTCTCGTGTATAACGTGTTCGTGGCATGTCTGCCGAAATCGACAGTCTACGATCTCGTTTTTGTTGTAAAGTAATGCTCGTGATTGCGTGGCAACAGTCATGCCATATGCCTGTCAGCAGCAGAAGTTAAAAATTACCTCTCTGCTCGTATATGAGCTCCCACTCCGCAAGTTGCTTCATCAGGCGAGAGGTGTAGGGGATGAGACGTTCCAGTCACATAGACCCCGTTGATTCCATATTAAACAAGTTCGATCGCGTTAGCAACGTTGTAGCTGTAATGGTAGGTCAGGCAACTGTGCATGTCTAGTTTTTGGTCTTCACATTTTATTCTTTTTTATAAGAGGTAACACTTTTTTTACTTGTAACCATAAGCTAGGTGCGGTTCCAAGCAGCAGACGTAGTAAGATGTATATGCGAGGTCGGTGTCATGAAGAAATGTGATTACGATTGAAGCTTCGATACTAAACAAAGTGAACCTCCAGGCCGGTTTACTTAAGAGACGATTTTAGCTACAATAGGACCATATCTTTATGAGGAAGTAAATGTCTGGTAGCAAATACAACACATTTGGCTTTGCAGCTGCTGTTTACACTAACTTGAGACTCAGAAAAAATATATGGTGTTCATTTCAGGTAAAAAGGAAGCCCTCAAAGCGCAAGCATCAAGGCTCCCTAGCGAGTGATTGTTCTCAGCAGTGCGAAGTGCCTGTAGTCAAAGAAGAGGCATCTTCCTCGACAACACAATGGTACAAAGATCGAGTCAATGCCTTTGAAGAAGAGTTAACTCATTTAAAAAATAAAATTGACTTTGTAGCAAACGAACCGAAGGTATGCAGAAGAAAATGAGACAGCACAAGAAGTCACAAAATGGATCGGAGAACAGAGACCGCTTTCAGAAGGAAGATACGCAACTGAAAGGAGCCATAAATCAGTGAGGCTAAGGAAAGCATAGGAATTTATTGCATAGCACTGCTAGCCGTAATCATAGATTTCACCTATGTACGTCCGAAGCTGCTCACTCTCTCTCTCTCCATGAACTTGAAGTGTAGAAAGAGAAAATGGCGACACGTGCGTCGCGCAGCTCAGCATTGAGGAGGCGGAGCAGTCGCATAGCTGCAGCAGAAGCCGCTCTCTCTCTCTCTCTTTACCCATCGTGAGAGATTAAGACAGTGAGAGAGGGGCGTGTCAGTTTCAGACGTGGGCCGTCATTGGGCAGCGTTCACAAGCATGCATTACTCCGGAGTGAGCAGTTGTGTGTTGGTGTTGCTTGCGCGTCTTCAACTTCGGCATCTCTCCTCTCGCATCAGTCACTCCTCAGTTTTTGTGGACAGCAGACGTGTGCGCGTGGTGCTCCCTGGACCTCGGCTCAGAGCCATTCGCCACGTCGTGAAGCTGCTTGTGCTTACCTCCGCGCCTTAACTGGCGCTCGCCTTCAAGTGCGATTCCCGCTCTCTTTCTCTCTCCCTATGATCCCACCCCAGACCTTTCGGCCGCAGAGCAGTGCATTGTAAAGAGGTACATTGCACCTGTTTCCATTCATTTCTGATGATGGTGTAAGGAAAGCTGAGGAGGCGGCTGCGCCGTGCGATTGCTTCGCGTCGCAATGGATAAAGCCGGTCTGTCAGGCACTGCGGCCGTGCTGAAGTACAACGGTTAAGCAGTGCTACGTACCTATTTTGCATTTGATTAACCATGAAAATTTGTCGTAATTTTTTTTTATGTACTTTTATGTACATTTAATGTACTTTTTATATACTTTTAATGTAATTAGTATAGTAATCATTTTATTATTAAATATGATTAACTAAATACAAAGCAGAGTAGAGAATGATTGCTGCTTGTGGAATCCAAACCTACAACCTTTGAAATAAAATGATTACTGTGCTAATTCATGTCAAAAACAGAAATGCAAAAAAAAATGATTCTCCATGCTTTCCTTGGCTTTGTGGACTATTGACTTATTTCAGTTTCGCGTCCTAACGAGCCCCTCATTTTCCCTAGATTTTTCTCTCAGGAGAAGGCTCACATAGGTTGACATCTGCACTTTCGAGTGACATTCAGCAGCTTCTCTGCAGGTCAGGCAATGAACAGAAGGGCACATTAGCTCCCTGCATTTATCAGTGTTGCCCATCCCTGCGAGCACACATTTCGGGATAGTGCCGATCAGTCCTCAGAGCTCCTGGTTTCACAGCTGAAGCATTTTTATTCCTCAAAAAGTTTGCATAAGCACAGAATGAGTCATTCCACTGTGCTTTGCTTGTGGATGCCTTGGCCACAGAAAAACATGTAGCACTTGTTTAGGATAAAATAGTTGGGAATGCTGATTTTGGAACGAGGCTGGGGGGGGGGGGGGGGGGCAGACAGTGAAAGCCTTTGTAAAACATGAAAGAAATCATAATTTCTGTACAGGGCAATGTATCGGTTAAGATTACAAGTAATGCGGGGATTTCAATGGACAGTCTTCACGAAGCCAGAAATGTGTATGTCTTCGTGATTCTTGGTATACGCATCAGGCTCAGTATGCCAATTGCATACTTTTTAATTGACACAGTAGTACTTAGAGGGAAGAGCTGACTAAACATTGTATTAAGGCTAAAGCCTTTAATGGCTCATGCTGTCGTGGACAACATGTGTCCTGCTTTTGCGGCGGCCCTGATTAGCCAAGGCGGGATGATGTCATAGAGGTGTCCACCAATCACAGAGCACCACCACAGTATGCGCGAGTGCGTGACTTATATGGCCATATGTCAATGATTAATTACTTATTGAAGAATAATTAGGTGATGTTAATTAACTAATGATGATTAATCATGCACTTAATGACTAATTAATGGATTCCTGATTAGTTCAAGTTACATAGCAGAATGCGGCACTCAGGCTTTTGCCTTTCACTACTGTAGTCGCTAAGTCCCTCGTAATTGTTTTGACAAACTTGAATTCGTGCTAGCTAAAGTCATCTCTTACATTTGGTGGTGCCTTTGAACTTCAGTGGGGTGACGTGTCTAGGTGCTCAACTTCAGCTGGATTCCCATTCATTTTCTATAATTTTTGCCAACGTTGCGTTTTGCACCAAAAACGTTTAAATTATCTTAGATGCCTTATGATTACGCTTTTGCGCAATTTGTTCGCAGCCGTAGACCACCTCATTGACATGAATGAGGGCATGTGGAGTGGGCTGATGTGGCTTTGAATGCATTGCCACGTGGAGAAGGGTTGCAGCTTGGCAACAAGCTCTTGAAGGTTCATATTGAGTAAGATGAGCAAAAATATGTTGTTTGAATTGTTATGTTCAACTTGTCCACTTATATACCCGATGAAGTTTTCGGTATGATTTTGACTGAGTTGAATTTCAAACTTTCAGCATTGCTGACACTTTGAAATTCTGCAAACAAGAGGCTGTGTTTTTGTGAGACCTGAGCACACATAAATGGGCTAAGAGATTCGGCAGGAGATGCAGTTAGAAAAGGACTAAAGTTTCTTTACTTTTTGATGTCCATGGCAAGCACCGAAAAAAATGCTTGATGAGCTTGTCAGCCAGGTTTAGCTAAGGGACTTGCCGACACACCAACTCAATCAAGATCAGACCTAAAATTTCTTCGGGTCCATACGTGGACGAGGTGGACATAACAACAGTTCAAACGATGCGCAGTTTATGGCTGCGTACAAGCATCTATCCTAAGCGACCATCGGTTATGGTAGAGTAGAGTAGAGTTATGGTAGAGTAGGGAAGGAAAGCGTAGCAGGGGGTGGCAGAAAGTTAGGTGGGCGGATGAGATTAAGAAGTTCGCAGGGGTCAAGTGGATGCAGCTAGCACAGAACCGGGTTAACTGAAGAAGTATGGGAGAGGCCTTTGCCCTGCAGTGGGTATAGCCAGGCTGATGATGATGATGACAAGCATCTATCTGTACAAATCAGGATCGAATTCTGACCACGCCAGCCGCTTTTCGATGGAGGAGAAAAGCAAGGTGCCCATGTTCTGTGCAATTTCGGTGCACGTTAAAGAACCCCAGGGGGTCTAAATTTCTGGAGCTCTTCACTACGGCATTTCTCATAGCCCGAGCCTCTTTGGGGTGGTAAACCCCACAAAGCAAACCAAACAAGCATTTGTTGGTTCAGGCAGAAGTGACATCTTCCTGCTTTGGAAGATGCTCCCAAGACTTGGACTCCATCTTGAATGTAATCACTGCTGTAGCCGTGGTGCAAAAACTACGTTCTCTGGCATGCTCAGATCACCGGTCCTCTGGCCAAATAGTGCAAAAGGAACACGAAGGACGGGCAGGATGATGCAAACTGTCAGCGTCGTCCTGTCTGTCCTTCATGTTTTGCACTATTTTCTTGTTTTGCCCTAAAGCTTCTGCCCTTTGGTTGGTTTGTTACATTGTGGTGTCCTTCCCCAGAGACTTGGTTTTTCTTGCTTCAATAGCTACTTCTGTGGCCAAGCACCTAGATGGGTTTCAAGCCGTCTAAGTTAATGCCATGCAAGAATCTGACACTGAATACTGATGACAATGAAAGTGACTCAGGCTTTGGCGGGCTCACAAAATGTTTTTGACAACATTAAGGGTGATTGTGTTAAGCGACAAGTGAGTAAGTAATTCGACAGATTGGATTATTATATTAAATATGTCCCGTTGGGTTTTCACATTGTAGAGTAGGTTAAGTAATGGCTGACTTCCTGGGAGATATTGCACATCTGTGGTGACAGTGAATGGCTGTGCAAAGTGACTAAATTGTTTAAGCTTTTGCTCTTCCTACTATATGTGTTCTGCAGATGTACACTGATGGCTAACGCAGGTGCAGTTGTGGCTTCTGTGATATGGCGGTCAAGCCACCTGAACAGCTGTGTTGCCGCGACATTCCGGAGGTCATTGCGACAAACGCGGAAGGCTGCGTGACCCACCGCCCCGTTTTCGAGGCCGTGTGTTGTATCCCAGAAGTGCTTAGAGCTGTGCACTGGGAGTTGCGCGAGAATGGCATCAACGTTGAGGGGGACGTGGAGGTGGACCACGAGAGGCACAGGTAAGTGTCTTGCAACAAACATAGTGCAGGTATGCTGCATCATAACCACTGGCTTTTCTCAGTGCCTGCTTTATTCCACATTATTGCTGTCTTTTTCAGAGCATATTGCTTCATTGCGCACCGAATGTTCACTCGCTGGATCTGGAAAACGTTCGGAAGCGGAAAATCACTGCCATCATGCGTCGTCGCCCGAATTCAGAAGGAATTTTCATTGGAGAACGACGCGGCCTCTCAGAACCCTGCTCCCGAAGTTTAGGCGGAAGGATTCTGTTTTAGTCAATAATCTGCTGATATCACATGACATCTGCATTTGTACATTGAAGTCCGGTTGACTACCTAGTGCTGCCATCTGCTCACTACTAATGATGTTGGCGGGGGGACCTACCAGCAGAGCTTCAACACCAAAACATATCAGGCGATACTATCCTGCCTTTTTAAGGATCTGGCCCGCAGATATGTGGGATTTGTGCACTTGCAGTGTCCCCTTGATGATCCTCTTATCTGCGGTGTCGGCACCCTTGGTGCTCAAGCATTTCTACGGACCCTAAGTTTTCTGTGTGCCTGTAACAGCTCTCCAGTGGATAGGGTTGTGACATTGGCTGTCATACCAGCTTGCCTTTGGCCTGCAATGATTGAAGAAGTTTGTGTTCAGTTCTGATAGAATAGGTGTGCATTGCTCAAGCCGGGTGCAAGAAGGCCCCATGTTGACGCATGTCAAGAAAAGTATTGCCTGTTTGCTAGATTGAATTAATGCTCGACTTTTCATTTTGCATTCTTTCTTAGTTCCTTTGAAATTTCCTCAACCATTTTCCTCAACAACTGTTTCTCTTCCGTGCTGCCATGCTCTCAGGTATTATATGCTGTTAAGCAGTTCGACATTCACTGCGTTATGTAAGTCAGGTGCCTGTCTTAGTGTCAGCTGCATTTACTTGCTGTTGCCCTTCCCAGAAATCCTTCCCCCTATGGTGCTTGCACTAATATAATGTAATTTATTTAGATCTATGCTCTTGCTTTCTTTCATTTTGGAAACACATTCTACAGCTCTTTGATCGCAAGAAACAGACAATTTGTGTAGGTGCGCTTTTCCATGCATTGGTATGGAAAAATACTTACATGCATCGGAAGTATCTGTACGGTGGCAAGATGCAGGGGAAAGGAAAAATAAAACATTTCAGAAGAATTGAAGGCAGTAGACTATACTCAATGATCGAATATAGAGAAGACTGCCGAGCTTGACTTCAAGGTAAAAGTTGTGGAAATCCATGACACTCTTTGGGCTTATCACTGCTCCCTTCTCCCTCTGCTCGTGGCTGTCTTCTCTCTCACCAGTGCCCTCTGCGGCGATGAATGCGAGGAAGATGTCCCGCCCGTGGCGCCCAGTAGCGAGGACCCTTTCCCCCTCAGGGCTCTCCCTCTCTCTTCCTCGGCGGTGGTGCAAGCGACGGGGCTGTGAAGAGTGCGAACCGGACGAGCGAAGGGGGCGGACACGTCCACGACACCAACAAACGAAGGTGAAGTCTACTTGTTGCATGATCGAGGAAGACCAGACGGAAAGCCATTCCAATAAACAGTTGACTCTTTGGTCCTCGGTGTTCGTGTTGTTCATAGGGGCCACTAGTGTGGTCTGAGCTAGCGCAGTGGCGTTTGGCTCTGAGAGCAGAGCCGCTGCCCTGTAGAACCTCACAAGGTTTGTAATGAATACAACACACAACACAATACATATTCGCAGCTAGATGTTACTTGGAAGCGTTCAAACGATGGCTGGGCACAAGAAAATAGCGTTGGATTTGTGTTATTATGCTGTTATTTGGCAATCTCTAGTTTTGGTGTTGTAAATAGTGCAGGACCTGGCAGTAATGTAAATACACCTGGTTATGTGGGGTTTCTCTGTAATCACTCCTTCATTGTTTTTATTCACTACAAAACTAAAGCTAGCTTGCCCCAAGAGCCAGAATTGCAATGTGTCAAGAAGCCGCGATTGCGTTGGAATTTTCCATTTAAAATGCAGAACTTGCATCAGCCATCGCTCGGCTGTTGAAATCGAAACGGCCTAATGATAGGAGAAATTCCATTACAATTATCTAATGGGTGTAGGCGAATACAACCTAGCAATCTGTGTATATAATGTGTTGTGAATCATTACAATGAACAAAAGTGCACAATAAAAAAAATATGTAGCCATACTCGTTTAATTATTGCAATGTTCAGGGCTACCTACCTGGTATCCATGCAGTGCATAAAGTGAGCATTAAAAGATTCAAAATAATAAGTGTGGTTGTTAGCTATGAAGCAAATGCAACTACTGACTTTAACATAATGACAGGCAAGTGGTGCCTACGGTCTTGTGTGTGGGTAATCTCGTAATGGTTAGCGCTTAACATCTACTCGGAATTTAGCTGAACTGACATGAAAACTTGCTCCAAAATATTGTTACATGGTCTGAGGCAAAGCAGATGCTGTGGCATCGAGGGCACAGCACACAGGCCACCAAGAGAGCACAGGACAGGACAAGCGTACCAAGCACAAGAACTTCATTCTTGTTTCCTTTTTCTGTGGCACAGCCTTGCGGCAGAAAAATGAAACAAAATACCAACCCGGTGTCACCTTGAAATTTTCGGGGCGCGGCGAGTGGTAGGACTTCAGATGCGAGACATGCACAACATTGTGCGGTACGGTACTTGATGTAGATTCTGCGAAGGCTGGAGTGATAGCATAGCTGCCTGCATGCACATGATATGGGCCAGTGTAACAGCAGAGAAGTTTTTCAGAGAGTTCAGTGCAGTGATATGGCGCTCGTAGCAAGACGAGGGATTTGGGAGAGAAAGAGGCCATGCAGTGGCAACGGTCGTAAAATTTTTGCTGCAAGGGTTGAAAGGCTGAACGGTTGTAGTGGGCTAGTTGACAAGTGCGACCGTAATGAGCAATGGCATCGTGGCCATATTCAGAAAGTGGAGCAGCGAATGTAGGAAACAGCGCTTCGACACGTAATTAGGGCTTGTAGCCAAATAAAGGTTGAAAGGGGAACAGCCGGCAGAGTCGTGGTGGGAAAAGTTGTAAGCAAATGTAATGTATGGGAGAACCAAATTCCAGTCACGATGGGTGCGGTAAAACTTGTGCTATCAGTAAGATTTTGGTTGAGGCACTTGGTAAGGCAATTGGTTCGAGAAGGATAGGTGGTGGTAAGCTTATGTTTGGTGGGTGAGTAGGAACAGACAATATGTTTGAAATTTTTAGAGAGAACGGAGTAGCCGTGGTCTAAGTTATTGGAGAGCATCTTGATGTGAAGTGGGGTGACAAAGAAGAAAATTTGCGACTTCAGTAGGCAGTACCATTGGGGATTGTCTGCATGATTGCATAAGGAGCAGCACAGCCTGTTGCAAGTGCAACCCATAAATTTTTAAGAGATGGATTCAGGAAATTGGCTTGAAATGTCCAATCCAACACAGTAGAAAGAGTCAGGGGAATATGAACAGGCAGAAGGCCCTTGGGGGACTCATAACTACAGCGCAAAAGACTGGACAAAGAAGAAGGGACAAGAGGAAAACCAGCAGACTGCATGGTGATCTGTGACAACAGGAAATGAGCGGTTGTATAAAAACAGGTGGTATTTCCTTGTGGCCCACACTGTCTCTCTTTAAGCACTCTCCTTTTACGATTGTGCTGATGTTACGTTATAGTCTCACACTGAGCATGTGCTTCGATGACAAACCCACACAAGCCCACCATGAGACCAAAATGAATGTTTACTAATGCAAAAGCATTAGTAGGTTATGTTGGTGCCAGCAGTGTCCGCAAAATATGTCTCTGGAAGTTGGTCCCCTCGTGACGCCATCAGTCAATGACAGGATGAGAACTATAAGTCACATATTAAGAATTGCTGTAAAACGAGTAATGAGTCATTAGTCACGTGAGATAAAAGTTTCAAGGCATGAGACAAGATGTGCCAAGTCAAGCCATGTGGGTAAGTACACGTAGAAAGGCATTGACTAGGAGCCATCAACTTGTGACAATGCTAGTGCTTTTGCATTCTCCTAGTGCCGTTTCTGCAGTGATCTCCAAGTTTTTGATGTATGGGGAGCACATTTATAAGCAAAGAGCAAAAGGGTAAATGTGCATACTAAGGCTGAGGTACTGAAATGCACGGCCACTCCGAGCCACGAAACTGATGTGGCAGTACTTGCACAATAACTTCCAGCAGTCACAACATTTCTCTTCTCTTAATAATGGAGACGCTGTGCAGGTCTGCGTTATCCCATTGAGCGACGTAGTGGAACCTCGGCATACACAGGAGGAGGAGCACCTTCTGTTTATCCTTGCCCTGGCAGTCTTACAGGTAACATTTGTTGTAGGGTGGCCTCCACCCCTCAGTCTCACTCTGGCACCGGTTCACTTTGGGCAGGACTTGAACATCCTCTATGCACCTTTTCAGTTTGTCACCACATGTATCAAATTGGCGTGTCATTGTCAATACTGACAATTTAGGTGCTAGAAACAACTGTCTTGGTTCCCAGTATTGCTTGGAACCTGCATGAATGGAAGGGACCAGTACGTCCAAGCGAGGTGAGACTCTAACTAGAAAACAGTTCCAATGGACTTTGCTCCGAACTGAACAGGGTCCTTTGGTAATTGAGAAAAAAAAAGCCAACCCAAGTTGTCTTCCTGTCTGTCATTGCTCATAATCTCGAGACCCCTTTTTATGGTCCTGATGGCCCTTCCAGCTAACCCGTTCAACTGTGGGTGGTACTCAGGCGTACAAAAATGTGTTCTGTTCACTTTCACAAACACTGCAAACTCTTTGCTGGTGAACTGTGTGCCATTACCGACCACAATGCTGCGAGGAATGTCAAATCTAGCAAATATATTCTGCAAGCAGCCAATTTTAGCTTAAGCACTCGCTCGTTTCAGAGGATTTGCTCTGAGCCACTTCTGTGCACGCCCACAAGCACAAGGATCTTTGTTCCCAAGATCGGTCCCAAAAAGTCGGCATGAACTCTTTCCAAGCTCTCCTCAATCCCTGGCCAGCTTCATGGTGGAGCGGCTGTAGGCATAGCCAAGTTTGGTATGCAATTCCTACAAGATGACAACAGCAGCTCAGTGTCACTATCCAGACCAGGCCACCAGAATTAAGACCCGGCGACAGCACCAATGGCACAGGAATGCTGATGGATTTTATGCAAGAGGTTCAACACCTGCTTACATGACTTTGCGGATTTACCACTCTTCGATTCTAGTACAAAAGAGCCTGTGCAATGAACAGCTCTGTCTTTTAAAAAAGGCTTTCATGTCTAGGTAGTCCTTTCTTTTCACCTGGCCAACCATGTGGTACGTTTTTTAACTTCTGCCAACAGTGGGCCATTAGTCGTTTTAACTTGGTCAGTGACATACTCTTCTCCTTGAAGTGTTTCAATGGTAAGAGGTAATTGGCAAGCTCACTGGCAGTTCGTGGCTTTGGTGTCTGTTGAGATAACTGAATCAGAGCATCGGCATTGATGACCAGCTTGTTGGTGAAGCGCATTAGCTTGTAGTGGAATCCTCCGAGAAACAAGGCGAAATGCGGATGCAAGCAGCAGCCATTGATGGCGTCAGATGATCCAACTTCATGGGACTCGGAAACACTTGGTGACCAAGGCGAACTCATGACCTAGAAGGTAGCCACAACTTAATATGACAAACAATAAAGCAAGAGCCTCTCATTACAACTGAGAATATCTCCTCTCAATTTTTGTCAAGAGTTACAGAATGAGGACCTCTGGTTTTGTTCACAGGACCGTCTGTGTGGAACAGTGCTGCCTCAGCACCATGCAGTGATGCCTTGCGTTGCAGCTTAAGTAGTTTGTCAGGGTGTAAATGTACAAACACTCCTGCTTCCAGGACACTGGCTTAGCTATAGCAAATGCAACTTTCCTCTACGTGTCTTTCCCAAGTAGACTGTAGAGTGAGCTGATGACATGTCAGCATTACACATTATGTCAGCATGTAAAAAAAAAGAAAGGGAAACAAGTCACCAAACTTATTTGCTCGCATTGCCTCGACACTTTTTTTTTCCATTTTGTGCAGACAGTGTCAGTTGATTCAGTGCCCCAGATAGGTTACCGACTGTTGATGGAACTTGCATTTGTCCAGTCACAGCTTTATGCGTTCTTCTACCATGTTTATGCTGCGCCCTCTGAAGTGCTGCAGCATGAGTTGCAAATCCTTGACATCTTTGTTTTTTTCTGCTACCAAGACATCAACAAGATAAACCTCTACTCTTTATAGGCTCTGCAGGACACTTACAATTTTCCTCTAGAAAACGACCGGCTCTGAACCGTTTCTAGATGGTAACCAGTTGCAAAAGAATAATCCACAATAACTGTGAGTACACACAGATTTCACAACTCGTTGAGGACAATTTGATATGTTTCGTGTTAATTGAGATTTGAGCACACTTTATTTCCGTCCATTTAGGCAAGCAAACGTCATTCAATGGAGGTAATCACAGCTGTCCAGCATGCAAGCTGGATTTAGAGTGATTTTAGAGTCTCCCCAAATTGGAACAGTATCATCTTTTTTCAGCACTGTCAAAAATGGTGTGGCCCATTCAGAATGCGTGACTGGCGACGGCACTCCCACTGCCACAAGTCCATCCAGCTCTTGCAGTGCCTTCTCGTACAAAGCGAAATGAACAGATCAGACCATATAAGACTTGCGTGTAGCTCACTCCTTCAGCTTTAGAAGGGACAGGAGCCCACTACTTGCTCCTAGTTCGGCTTTGAAGACACCTTGAAAATCAGCCGGAATGCCATCGACAGCTCAGGAATTTGCATCTGAGCGGACACTTCGTTGTGCTGACAGGTTGAAGATCGGCAATGCAGACTTCAAAAGTCGCTGACAGGTTCAAGGTTGGCCATGCAGACTGAAAGTAGGGTGAAAAAGTTGCGACCGCATAGGCTGGGATCTGCATTGTTTAAACAATCAAGGGGCAGTCGACAGATGTGCTGTTTATACACTCAGACCGGCAGCATGATAGCTGCATGTCTGTGGACTTCAATAGTTGCCACTGCAGTTGATGCTTCTCAAAAAGATGCCGTGATATGACACACCCTGGGGAGTCTATCATCGCTACCCCAGGTGAAGGTGCACCCGATAGGGGGCTTGGTTGCACAGTGCATGCTGATCTCTGCCCAAACAAAGCATCGTCAAAATCTTCATTACGGGCATTGTTACCGAAAGTGTTGTACCTTGTATGCACTGTGCTACCTTTTGGCTCAGCTTAGGTTGTAGCCAGCGGGCATCAATAAGGAACTTCTTACAAAGATGCCCTTACTTTTACCGCGTCGACAGTATCACAAATTTTGACCAGCTATAAGCTTTGCTGCTATGGTTCTCGCTACTGCACCGGCTGTATTGATGCGGGCTCATTTACGGCTGCGTTGACATTGAGCACAGCTGTCAACTCTAACTTGTATTTGGCAAATCTTTTTCTGCCATTTTCGTTGAGAGTACCATGGCTTCTGCTTCATCCAGCATCATCTTTTTGCACCAACAATGGTTTCTGCGGTGCGCTTGGGCTGGCCCCACAGATGACAGTCGCAAAGTATGCGGTTGGAATTACAGTTGTTGGCAATGAGACATTTCTAAAGTAAATTAATGGACAGGGCAAGCATCATCATTCATATTTTGCATTGGGATTGGCTAGGGATTGTGCCCACTGTCTCTCCAGAACGTGAGCAAGAAACGAGGCAAAAAAATTACTCCTAAAAGGGGGCTTAATCGTAGACTACGTGTGACAATGTGAGAGCATAGTAGCTATCCAGAGATATCTATGGTGTGACCCACTCTCACATATGTCCGTGCACTTGTTGGTTTCAAGTTCGACTCCCAAGCCAATGGCTGGCATAAGCTGCAGACCTCGTGCAGATTCGAATTACAATCAGTTGTGCACTTGTGTGACAATTTAGGGGCCTCCAATGTGACAATTCTGGTGCCATTTAGAGTATTAAAGCGACAAAATGCAGGGCAAATGACTCAGTGAGCTTCTTTTTTGAAATAACAGGGTTTTACTTTACCTGCTTTAGACCGCCATTTGCTGCAACTTTCACTGGAAAGAGAAGGCAGCAGAATAACTTCAATTTGCAAATAAGCGTAAAACTGTTCTTCAGATTTGCAAGAGCACAGTCTTGAGCAAACTTATGCACAACAAGGACTTTATTCAAGCTTTTGTTCACATGGGTTCCTGGTTTCCAGCAAGCGGACCAGAACAAAACCAAAACTGCAGAAAGTTAACATCACAGAGCATCCAAGTGGGTGGAACAGAGTGTACATAAACTGCTTCACCACAAGCTACCAACAAATAAGCATGGACAACACCAAAACTGAACGTTTAGGGTGAAACAAGCTTTGGCACAACAACAAAGTGACTCGCCCTTCAACAAGCTTTGTCCATTACAATCTAAGCTTGCTCCCAACGTATCTTTAAATGCAGTTCATCATCTTTTTTTGCAAGTGTGCAAAGGCTTTGTGCAGTCCAGCTATATAACAAACTCTGTGGAATACACGTACAATGTACAAGTGAAAATACAAAAAGAACATGCTAGGCAGGTGGATGCAACTGCCTGCAATAAGGAATAAAGTGCATGAACGATCAGTTCTTAAACTTCACCAAACTATGCAATTATGCAAACAAATATGATGTGGTGGTTTTGTTCATGGATTAAGATAAATCTACAAAATGTGTTAACATATGGCAGCGATGCTTCTGACTGGGAAGCTTACACATGGATTATGTAACAACACATGATTGGTAGCACTCGCATAGTTGTGTTCTTTAATACTGGTCGCATTTGGTGAAGACATCTCCACAAATGTTTTCAAAGATGTGCTTTTTCTGCTTCACTTTTTACTTTAGCAGAATAGCACATTTTACCTAGTGACAGACTTTAGCAACTACACGACTGGTATTTGTCAGCATATTA
The DNA here is from genome assembly GCF_055883805.1 of Amblyomma maculatum. NCBI lineage: Eukaryota > Metazoa > Arthropoda > Arachnida > Ixodida > Ixodidae > Amblyomma > Amblyomma maculatum. The sequence goes on along the minus strand of NC_139351.1, from coordinate 58,941,874 downwards.
TTTCACATTGCAGGTGCAACTCTTACTATCCTGAACAAACAGTTATGCCTTCGATGATAACTGGCTATGCCGAACAACTACTGCTGCTAATGATCTGTCTTTCAAAAACTGAATGTTTGTCTCTAATCTGAAAGCTTCTGAAACGCAAATCATGCAGGAGCATCAGATGGTGTAGCTTCAGTTACCGTGGTGATCATTGCGTAGGTGTTTCCTTTAAAGCCCACAAATCCCATGAGTGTTAAAAAAAGAGTGAAGAAAAAAAAATTAATAAAATAGAGTAAGGTGCTGGTAGCGAGTGCTTGAAGTTAACCAAGACTCCATTCTGCTTTGGAGTGCTGGGTATGGCAAACCCAAGGTAATTTTGTCCTTTTGGTACAAAAGAGAATATAAACAGTCGGGTCCAACATGAAAAGAGGCCAAACAGTTTCTTCTTATTAAACCAAATATTCATTTTCCTGTCTCATTAAACTTAGAAAAGTGAAATGAGGGCCCTTATCAACAGCAAAATTGTTTTGAATGCAAGAACGTAACAAAGTGCGTCTTTCATATTTGACTCGACTGCGTATCAGAGGTAGCTTGAAAGGTTATGGACTCTTAAGAAATGCAAAAAAGGTATATGTACACAGTGCCATGCCAAAGTGAATAGCAAAAAGCATCGGCATTCAACCACCCAATAAAACCATTACACTGCATGGGGAAAACATGTTCATGTGGTTTCAATTCTATGTGAGGTAACAGAAAAAAAGCAGCATTTGTGGAAAAAAAAAATGCACCTGAGGTAGGTATAGGGTTTCCCCTTTTTTGAATTAAAAAAAAAAATCAATAATCCTGAGAGAAATTAATCAGTATGAACTGCTTGTACAAATGTTCTGTGCAAGCAAATGAGAAACAAAAATAATACTAGAGGGTAAACACACACTACAGTGTTGACAATGAGTTTGAAAAATATAAATGCAACATTACTGTGAGGTCATGAGTAAAAGGACAGTGGTGTAAAGGTTACACCAAGAGCAAGTGGTTTCAACTGAATTGCACTGTGCAGATCAAGTGAGCCAACTTAAAACCATTAGGAATAGGCAAACTCACTTCCATAGAACACAGACAGCTGTTTACATCATAACCAGTTGCATATTACTGAAACTACAATTAAACCTGGACGTAACGAAACTCCAAGTAGTAAATCCCTCGATATTATGAGGCACATCAATTTCCAAATGACATCTTCACTGAGGCACATGTATTTATGAACTCCATGTGATGGAAAGATGTGAAACCTGTCATGCAGAGTATCCATTAGCTAGTAATGCGTCCCTTGAAATTTAGTCGATGCTTGTGAAAGTTCCACTCCAATAAACAAGAATGCCATGATCCAGCATGGCCAGGGCAAACAATGACTAGCTACAAGACATGAGATAATGCAGGAGGGTGTTTCTGACTCCTCCATCTAAGCCACTTTCCTCATATCAACGTATAGTAGTGTTGCAGCTATAGCAATAGCAGCTCTTTCCGCAACTGTGTTGGCAATATGATCAGGAGGGCGTTTTTCGCTTTTGACGGCTCTGAATGACGGGTGTTCACCGTCAACACTTCCTTTACGATTACACCAACATTTACTTTTTACTTTTGCTTTGGATTGTTGTTTTGGGTCTTCATGCGCAAACTGAGAGTAAAAAAAACCTATAAAGAAAAATTGCGGACTTTTCACAGTTTTGTCACATCCAGGTTTAACGGTACGAAACCCAACAGCAATATATAACAGCCTGATGCCTTCAGAATTGCAATGTTTGGGGACAAAGTTGTGGCCTTAACTGCCGCAAACAGACACAAGCCAATCCGACCTTTGACAGAGAGAAGTTATTAACTGTACAACTCTAAATGCAAAATAAAAACGCAGCAGAAATTGTGCTGATACTCGTAAATGCAAAAAACAAACGAGACTCAATAAACACAATACGGTGCATACTTCAAGCATGGCAACGTCGCTGTGAACACATAAGTTGCATGGTCAACACACAATACCGCAGACTAGGCGGTCTCATACACATTATGCACATAGTGCTATTATGCACGACATCAAAAAGGGCGAGCAGGTTATAGAAAAAGTAATAAAGCCTTCTGTTCGATCATAACATAATGCAAAGAGCTCAAAGTGGCCAAGGTATCTGGCTAGCAACATCAGCTGGCCAAGGAAGAAAGATGATACACTGAGCAAAAATGCTAAATTATGTGTATACATTCATTTTCTGCCACACAATATGCTCAACCTTCTCGGGCATCAAAATCCCAAGAAGGAACACTAAGTGACTTTGGTCCCTTGAATATGTGGCAGGCCTTGGTTGACACTGCAGCTTACAATAGCTGGTGACCTTATTCTCTGCCCACTAATGAGGGCAGAATGTTCAGGGGATGCATTGTACTGATGACAGCACAAGACCTCCAGGAACTTAATCATGCACACACACTTACACACACGCACCAAAACAAAACAAGTCCTCTTTTCTATAATCAGAGCAATTGCATCCTTTATATTAAACTAATATTTGCAACTACAAGTACTGGTAGTAATAGAGTAATTAGAATATCCCCTACAGCCACCTTAACCTTACCCAGTCTCAACCAGATTTTCCAAATAAAAACACTCTGAGCACACTTGTTCTCGACTACAGTCAGAAACCACAGCATACTAGTCAGGACAGCACACTATGAGGATGTCAGCATTGCAAGCAACACAAACACCTCTTGCCTACTGTGGCCGTACAAGAATGAGAAGTTTTAACATCACAGACAAATGTTGTCACAGACATTTGGGACTACGATCCAAGTCAGTTGTGTGACGAAATGTAAAAAAAGGGCAGAGTTGTGACCGAAGGTCCACCCTCAGATGCAAAGCTTGAGCTTTGACTAGGCACGTGTCCCGGTGCTCACTGAAATGGCAGTCCTGGAAGTGGCGTATGAACAACTGGTGGTGGTGACGACTGAATGAATGGGGCTGGTCCTGCAAGATGCATAGCAGCGTTACCCTGCCTGCGACATTGGGCAATGTCACCAAGATCCACAAATGACGAGCGACTCTTTTATGGAGGTTTATGGCGTTTACCATTCCAAAGCGACTCAGGCTATGAGAGACACCATAGTGGGGGCTCCTGAAATTTCGTCCACCTGGGGCTCTTTAACGTGCAGTCACATCGCACAGCACACAGGTGCCTTGGGCACAGTAAATTGAGCACCCTAACCACTGCGCTACCACGGAAGGTCAAGAGAAGTCATTGTGGTATATACTGAACATTACATCAACTACTGGCAAGGAGCATTACAGTTACTCAGGCTACATCACCTCCCACTAAGTCAGGTGAGTTTTTTCATAAATATTCGCACCATACTTGATGGATTCAGTTATACGTCATGGAAATATGATCAGATTAACCGTGTGAAAACGCATTGCCCTCTAAAAGACGTCAGCAGGGAACAGAAAAAAAAAAAAAAATTTACGTCGGAAAACATATTAAGTGGGATCATATCATCGAGATGTTACTGTACATCAACCTCTTAAGCAGCTGCGGCAGTGGTAGCGGTCGTTACCTGAGCTTGGGAAGTGGAGGTCAGACGTAGGGCTGCCAGCCGGGGAAGAGGCGGCTCAGATTGTGCGGGTTCACAGCCTGCTGGATGAGAAGGTTCACCTGGCCTGCCACGCTCAGCGGGACCCCTTCCTCCAGGCCGCGAAGCTTCTGCTCCAACCGCAGGAGCATGCGCCTTGCCAGCCGGTTCCCTGCGTGCAGAAGAAAAGTGAAAGCAGTACTCAGAATTGACAGCTCTGCTGATGGGGGCAATGCCGAGTACACAGACGCCCCCCCCCCCACCCAAGCCAAAGCCTCCTAGAAAATTCGAGGAGGCTTTGCCTCAGAGCAATTGCAAAACTCTTTACTGCTTTTATAAGTTTGAATGATGGGGCTTTACTGTACACACTTATAAGGTGGTTTTCCTTACAATCTGTTCTTAACCTAGTTTTAGTCCTGCGTTTCCTTTCGAGTCTTTTTGCGAAAACTGCATATAACGAAAATCTGGATGTACAGTGGACTCCCTTTAATCAAAACTCAACGGGGACAAGGAAATCTGTTTCATTTATTGGCAGTTTTGTTTAAGAGTTGTGACCCTTAAAAGCTTGCAAAAAAAGCACCATTTCATCCACGTTGAAGATGTCGCTCGGCTCGTAATTTGCAAGGACGTCTTGAAGCTTCTGCTGCTGCCAGTCAGAGCAAACATCATTATCTACCATGGCACTTTCACCTGCTATTGCGTGGAAAACAAAGCCGCGGCGCTTCTTGAAACGGCTTAATCAGCCATTGCTGAATTTAAAGTCTTCAATTTTCATCTGTAGTGCAATTTCTCTCGCCTCCTCCTCCAAAAGAGGCCCGGTCACTGGTAGATTGGAACTTCGAGCACGTTTGAACCACAGGAAAAGTGCCTTCTCGAAGTCCTCATGTTCGGCCAGATGCATCCTTTTTCTATCAGGGGGGGGGGGGGGGGAAGCGCCGATGTTATATGCTTTTTCAATCTTGTCACGATCCTTCAGAATCCTTGAAAGCATGCACTTTGGCATGCCATGCCTTTTCGCGATAGCAGTTTTTGACTCCTTGGCACACTTGACATCATCAAGAATTTTCATCTTGGCTTTTAAAGACAACACATTATGGGGACGCTTTCTAGCAGCTTCTTCCATACTGCACGCCGGAAAGAAGCCACGAAACACAGCCACAGAACAGAGCAAAACGGCGCCCGCACACAAAAAAACAAGGCGTGCAAGGTACTGGATTGGATTCTGGATATTGCCATCAACAAAGACGACTCATGCAGTTTTGGTTTCGTTTATCCGTGTTGCAAGCAAAATGAGGTTTCGATTGTCAGAGCGCAACTCTGCACTGATTGTATATGAAATCAATTACTTTTTTTGAAATCGTTTCATTTAAAAGGAGTTTTCGTTATGCGGGTTTCGTTTTGCGTGCATCCACTGTAACAAAAACTTACAGGCATTTTACAATTTCGTTATAGACAGGTTTAACTGTGTAGTCCAGCAGTTCGCGCAAGGTAATTGTTTACAACCCGAAGAGATAAATATCAAACGCCCTGTACAACATCCACAAACCGGAGGCAAGGCCACATACAAAGTTGAACCTTAGGAAAGCATTGCTTGGGACTAAGCTCAAGCACAGATGATTGCAAGTAGTGGAAATAACCTGTTTCAAGCCAAAACAGTCATTTCAATTCCCAGGTCACAGCGTGTGTACCTACTGGAGGAACAATATGCTCGCACTCACTCTGGTCAGGCTGGTGTGGCTCAGCGGCGGCCGCACCCCCTTCGAGGGAAGGGTGCTGGGCTGCGTCCCTCTGTAGGGTGGCCACCCGCTTGGGGCTCAGCGTCCACGAGGAGAGAGGGTCGTGCAGCAGCACCTCGACCACCGTCACCAGGAGCTCCCGCGAGGCACGCATCACCTCCATGGTGCGCTCACAGCACCTGCAAGGACAGATTTCCCTTCATTTGTTCACTTGCCAAGGTTGCTAGCTTTGGAGTTTGGCTGTTCAGCCCAAAGACACCACAGGTGTAGCAGCTGTTTCTGAACTGGAGTGAAATGCAAAAAAAGGCCCCTGATACCAGCACAAGTTAGAAAGAAGCCCTCAGGTGGTCTAAATCAATCTGGATCCCTTCACTAAGGCACACCTCAAAGCACACATGTAGGTTCGATACATTAACAACCTAACATTTTTTAATCTATTAGTTTATTAATGCAGGTAATTTTTCACTTCAAATCAATACTATATTATTACATATAGGTGGTAACACTCCCCGTGCTCTCCTTAGCTTCAACGAGCATTGGCTTCTTTTGTAAACATATTCAGTAGGCATCTTCGATAAATTTGCACCTGAGTTGCCGTCGAACGAATGCAGTGCGTGGGAACTATGGCGTAGTGGAGCCCCATGCTCACCGATGCAATTACTGAAGAAAAAATAGTGCATCAGTGCACGCTGGACTTGTTCATTAAGAATGCTATAACGCACGCCTTATTTCCCTTTCATTTCCTACAGTGGAATCCTGATTATGTGTCTTTCGTTTATGCGATGACCTGCATTTTGCAACGAATTGAAAGGGGCCTGACAAATTCCTCGTAGGTAGGATACATTGCAAAGCCTTCATACGATAATCCTTGATAACCCCTGATGTAATGCTCCATATCTGGGGCCTTTGAGGTACAATAAATAAATAAAAAATTATGCACACTCTTCTTCATATGACTGCCAGCGTGCTCTTTCCAGAAAGCAAAATGATTGCAGAGAACTTTATCAGGAGCAGTCACGTCAATTAAGTGGTGTTCAAATTGCAATCCAGACCAAGACAAGCGCATGCAGCTCTGCGATTCAGTGTACAACGGTCTGTAATGACAATTCTGGTGATGGCCCTTGGCTCAGCGTGTGTGACTTACGGTAGTCATCGCGTGGCAGCTCCCACCAAGCCCGTTTTCTGCGCACTTCGTCCTTGACAGAGGCGTTACAAAATATCAATTTTATGCTCGTAACAGCATGAAGTTATTGCGAGAGCAATGATAACATTAGGTGTTTCTATGGTTGCAGGCGGTTAATTCAGAAGCGCTTTGCGCTATGGCTTCAGTGGGAGAGCCACGTTAGGTTTAGGGACACCAGGCAAGTGGGTAACTGTACCAACAGTGGGCATTGTGCTGTAGGCAAACAGTAAGATACATTGCCCCACATGACGCGAGTAAACTGCTGCCTGCTGTTTTGTAGAGTGGCAGCAGTTCTAAATATGAAGTCTGAGCTGAAATAGGCGTACGATCACTGCCATGGTTGTACTGCGCGTTGTAAAATGCCTTTAAAAGTCAGGGCAAGCATATTTGTGGCGCATTGTCCAGATCGTCATTTTCAAGGTGCATGAGATGCTTACTTAATGCGCAGTGACAGGAATACATGCAGGCCCCATATATGCAAGATATGCTCGACTCCAAGTGGACCAACCTTCGAAATGTCCCTTCGACGCCGCATATTCCCATGCCGTCCACGATGTCCCTTGTCAGCCGGAAAGGCACAGTCTCGGGTGTGGTGAGTATGCGACCTTGTTCAAAGGCCACACCTGAGGAGATGCAGAAACAGCAAAGAGAATGACCCTCCGTAATTTGCAATATGTGAGCATCTTTTTTTCTTAATTGTCTCGTTTATGATGCATGCATATTGCAATCTGAAAACAACGATGATTTAGGTGGAACTTCGCTTATACTATAGTTGATCCAGCTTGATGTTGTAGCATATGCCAGGTATGCGACACAAACGCCAGGGTGCAATCTATCAGCAAGGCACAAGTGTATTTTATCACAAGATGCGGTGATGTACGTGAAAATAAAAAGCATGGTTCAAAGAAGTGCAGATACTTGGCTCTGAGCACAGGAGATCATGACTTGTGGTTTATAAAATATGCATTCGATGACAATTTTGAAAAGTAACAGAAAGGTGCCAATCATACTGAATAGCACGAATATTTGCAAGCTCTTGTTAGTGTTGATAATTTCACTCCATCAGTACAATAAAATCAGATACTCTGCATGAGATAGCGGTCTAAATAAAAATTATGGGAAACATTTACGCTCTCTACCTTTAAGGGTATTACATGATAAAACAACTACTGTCCAGGGCTCTTCTTGTGGATACTCATTAGTGTATTCACACCATGCTAATTGCTTAACCATTAAAACTTTAACTTGTGCTTCTATTATCCCACACATAATCATTAGCAAACACTCGTAAGCTACCTCACTACGTGAAAGACAGCCCAACATAGGCACGGATCCCAGCTTTATTCAAGTTGTACAAGGTGGCTCAGTGGCTTAGGTAAGTGTGCCCGATTTGGTATTCAAGGGCCTTGCTGGGTAACGCAGAGAAGAGCCAGCACAGAGGTGCTCAACAACCTAGTACAATTCTAAACTGAAAACTCACCAAGATCGATGTGGATCAGCTCAGCGGAATGCTTGTCGACCAGTATGTTGGCGCAGTGGCGATCTCCCAGTCCCAGTATGTAGCCAACTGCAGGTGGGTATCAAATTTTGCAGGCACCACAAGGCATGAAAAAAGGCAGCACAGTGGAAAGGAGTTACCAAGGATCCTGCAACACCTTGCGTGTGTGCTTTCCAGAAAAATTTTGGCCCATCTGTGAATCCTCAGTTTCAAGTAAGAAAAAAAAAAAGGCTTCTCAAAATGGTTTCTGCGCGCTGCTTTCATGAGCTCCTTGCATAAAAAAAAAAAAAAAAAAAAAAAGGAGGGCGACTTATGCGACATTTCTAACGCATAGTCACACATCACAAATAGAACTGGCTTGCGGTCTGGCAACTGTGTACACTGAATTCCCAAGATAATGTAGCGAGGAAACCCTGAGAGAGAGAGAGAGAGAGAGAGAGAGAGAGAGAAGCCGGGAGCGTCACAAAAGGGTGGCTTGTGGAGGCAGAGCGTGTGACGTCACACTCCTAGTTTTACTCCTCTGTAGCTCCGAACGCATCCACACTGGCCATCCTCTTCCAACAACTGCTGTGCCCTTTTGTGCCTTGTCAGCATTGGCAAAACGTGCAGCACGCTTATGAAAGTGCAGAGTTACTTGTGCCCGCTCATTAAAGGAAAACATTGTTAATGATTGGAGGCACTTCTAAAGAAATATCTATAACACTAGGGGTGTTCGAATGTTTGAAATTTCAGATACGAACAGAATCTGTTCATTATTTGGTCTTTATGAAACGAGAGAATGATTCTAAAAACTTTTCAAACAATAAAAAATTTCTTAATATTCAACAGCAATCAAATACTGTCCAGACCATTACAAACCAAATGTTGCAAACTTTAGAACATTCGCACACCCCAAGATGATACATTTGGGCCACCAGAGTAAAGACAACCACAAGTGAAATAGTAAAGACGTGTGCTTACCTATGGATCCTGTTGCCACGCTGTAAATGTAGGCCCGGCGGCGCTCGAACCAGCGACTAGGCTCTGGGAAGTTCTCGAAGAAGAAGTACCGGAACACCGGGTGGAAGTGGCGACATATTTCCTGGTACGCAAGCAGGCGCTCCTCTGGTGAGCTTTTGTGGACAGCCTGCAGCAAGCAAAGTGAAGACTGCCGAGTTGCACCACGATGCGGACAGTCACTCAAGAGAGCAGGAAGATGGAGACGTTTGTTGGCCATCAGTTGGAGCACTGTGCCGTTAAAGGGAGAGGGGAAAGGAGCCAGAGCATGCGCTGTACAAAGCTGCGAACGCCGGTGCCACGACGTACACTTCCCATGCCGAGGCAGACGATTGCAAGGTCGAAGGATGCAGCCTGTGCCGAGGCAGATACAACAAGGACGACGATTTTAGGGTCGATCAAAACATCGACCTTGGCGACTCATTGCCATCAAACACGCAGCTGCAGGACAAAATGCTGTTCTGCTCTGCTGTGCTCATCTGCCCTGCCGGGGTGGTGCAGTGGTAAGACGCCCGACTACAGTGCCGGAGTACCCGAGTTCAATCCCGAACTCGGCGGCTGTGTTTCGATGGATGCGAAACGAAACTGTTAAAGATCCCCAGGTGGTTTAAATTACTCAGCAGCCCTCCACTACGGCTCCTCTTTCTCTCTTTCCACTTTCACTCCCACCTTTATCCCTTCCCATACCGCTCACTCCCACCTTCCTTCCTTTTCAGCGCGGTTCAGGTGTCCACAGAAACAAGTGTGACAGTTACTGCGCCTTTCCCTTCCTGTGAACCAATTATTATTATTATTATTGCTGTGCTCATCATTTGCCAAGTAAGCCAAACACCCACAACTGAGATGAGCGCTTGCAATATATATATACATAAAAAAAAAGACTCCCTCCATGCATATTGCCCACTAAATGACATGCAGTATGCTTGCACTGTTGCATTCTGTTCGTCAACAACACAGTAAGTATGATGGTGGACGTCCCTCATGATTGATTGAAGCGTGGAATTTCCAGCTTCAATGCCGTGAACTTTTTCACGAGAGTTGTGAAAGGAAAAGAATAAGGAAAAGTTCCACCCAGTGTAGTCTGTTGACCGCTGTAATGCCGCTTAAGTCCGACACTAATGTTTTTTTTCATACAAAGGTGTGTGCCATTAATACAACACAGCAGGATATCATGGGTATGATTGATTAAATCTTTACTATAAAATTAGGCTAGCACAAAACCTACCAACTGTGTCTGTATGCTATGGTGTTGCTGTAGGGAGCGAGGACTCAAATGAAAAATGCAACAACGCCGCCTCATGTGTCAGCACCTCACACATGATGGGCCATGCTGGAAAGCTTTTCTCTTTTATGATTGAAATTAGAGGCGCGAGAACATGCATGTGGTACTTTTCAAATATATCTGAGCATCTCTCAAAGCCCTATCCACTGCACAGAAAACATAAAAGACCACATGCACGCATTTCGATACTGGGTACTACTAGTGGAATCTGCGGAAAGGCCTCGACATCATCGTAATATCAACCAGGCCTGTGGAACTTGACAGACGAAATATTTCTCGAACTTGAACCGACTGCAACGTGAAGCGAGCATCTGTACTTGTGAATGACGAGACAATATATGATAAGGACATTTTTTTAACCTACACTGGCTACACCATTGTAACATAACTCCAGCTATACCAGTGTAGAAAAGCTGCAGTATCTCTAGTGGCGCTTTGCTCCACTAGTGTAGGTTAAAAAAATAGCCCCAATGTCACATGCATAAAACAAACGGCAACAGTTGTAAAAGCCGCCACTGTAGACGACACAGACGCTGTGCACCACAGACCAACCGAATGAGTAGCTGCTTTGCCTTCGCGATAGAACAAAACCTTGAGCGGAGCAACGGATCAACTTCCAATTCTTTTAGTCCACATAAAATTGGCACCGTGTACTCTCGTCTTGGCACCGTGTACTCTAGTCTTGCACTTGCATAACACATCTGCGTTGTCAGCTAGCTGCCCCAGTGTACCGACAACTGCCAGCACACAATTGCCCTGGTAAGTCTGCTTGGCCGCGGGCGACCTGGAACGGGCCGGACAGAGAAAAAGACGAATGCGTTATGGCTGAAACGAAAGAAAAAAAAGAACAAAGAACACAGAGAGGAAAAAAAGAAGAAAGAGAACCTGGCCTCCATGCTCTGGCAGTCCGTGGGCAGTCAGGAGTGGAGAATCGAAGAGGCACAATGCTACAGAGTTCTTGTTCACAGTATAAATATATGCACTGATGTTTGTTTAGCAGCAAAAGGTGCATTTATCACTGAGAAAAGTGGATTTAAAAACTGCTATCGTCCAAAGTAAGAAATTAAGAGATGTCTCATGTCTCCACCTTTAAGTCTTCAGCGGATGATGGACCAATTTCACCACACGGCGGTGGATGCACCAACCTGCATGGCGCTGCGGCAAGCAACGGGCGTCCAGTCCTGTGGGTGGTAGCGCTGATGGGCGCCCGTTCGGGACGATAGCAGGAACTCTGAGAAAGGCTGTGTCCCCTCGCACCACTGCACCAGGCCGCTGCGCCGGGACAGTGGGACCACCTGGGAAGCCCGGCAGGGGGACCCACATGGTTTGGGCAGTCTGCTCATCACTGGCAGGACCACTCTTGGTCGCACTCCAATGTCAGGTTGTAGTTAAATTTGGGTTCACAAAGTTTGCGTCATACGCATTGTTTATGTGCATTTACAGGCAATGATCAATTTTTCAGACCAGTCCGATTATTCAGACTCTGCCATGGCAGTGTCGCGCATTCCATAGAGCCAATGTATAACGACAACAAAAATTTTTGATGTTTAAAATTTTTCTCGTTCTTATTTTCCACACTTTTTCTCTCAATTGCAGGTCAAAGTTAAGATAAACTGCCACACTGTTGCCGTTCTGTTTTTCTGCAACCTCAAGCCCGCGTTGCATGCATCCTGCATACCTTCTGTACTCTCGATAGCAGGCACTACTAGCTCTGGGGAGTTAATGGATCTTTTACTCCCCAAAATTGGGCGGTCTACACCGTGTGTTCCCCTGATTCATGGTTCCATGATGGAGCTCTGCGCCAAAGAGAACGAGGCAGTAAGCGTGAGCGTGTGTGCTTCTATCACGTGACCATACATCACGGCATGTAGCTGCAAGCGAGAGAGGCAGCAGCGTGTCGCAACAGCGGCACGAATATGTTTCTAGATGGTGATGCATGAAAAAAAAAAACATAGTGCCCGAAAAGCGTCCACTGCCAACTAACAGCAGACGCTGCTTTTACTTCATTCTGCAATACACACCGGGTGTCCCAAGTAAACACGAGCTTCGAGACAGCTTTGTGTTCCAACTCAAGACGGTCCCTGGAGCTCGCGACACTGTGTTGCTTTCCTTTTTTCTGACAACAATGGGGGCAGCAGATGACTTCTATTGCTTCAGAAGAAACGCCACCACCACCACTTTCTTTCCTATTGTTTTTCCTTCATGTGGGACCAAAAAAAAAAAAAGCGCTGATGTAGACTCGTGGGCAAGTAGTGAGGCTCCTCCCAAACAGGTTTGCCGGCATCCAGCGCCTCTTTCTGTTTGAACATCATGCTGCTTTGACTGTTGTGCTGTTTTCCCACAGAAACAGAGTGACCAGTTTTTCAAGCTGCTCGGTACATAAAGCGATATTTTTAGTGTAAATTAATTTTTTTCGACTGCTAGATTTTCCGTATGCTTTTTAGGGTCTGAAAAATCAGTCGGCGACTGTATATGCTTTTATAGCAGATAACTATCACAATAACTTCGGGTGGAGGAAATGCGACTGTGCAAATTATTCTACTTATGGAAGAAACTGATTATAAAGGCACAGTAACTGTCCAAGTCCATGTGAACATTCCAAATGAGCGTTTCAAAATGCAGCATCCCCGGCTGCAAATCCTTCACAGACATGTTTGACACTCCCGTGCGACATCATGCAAAGTGGCTATAGCATTGGGGAAGGCAAAGCCAGTGGCAAAGAGCTTCACTGTAAGATGGACCACCAAGTTACATTGATAGAGATGCCCAGACATGATCTGTGAACAGTAAAAAGCTGGCAGAGCTCCAATTTTGACCACTGCCAGTAGCGGGAACAGTTTTGCTCTCCATTCGAGCTCGTCATAGGAAGCGGTACGCGAATGCTGACCCTGGCTCTTTTCACCACGACAGAGGCAAACCTAATTCACTGTTTTCCAGGTCTGCAGTCGCCTGCATATATTCAAGAAATTAAATAAATAAAGTGCTGTACGCTGCGAGAGATTTCATAGGCTGAAATCTATGGTTTGACGAGCTGTCGTCAGGTCGGGCAGTAAGTTAATTTCAACAACAAAATGATCCCACATCAAAGGTTTGGCTCAAGAAAGCAGGACATTTTGGCTTGCCTACGGAAGCCTTGTTCATGTAGGCAAGCCGAAACGTCTTGTTTTCTTGACCCATAAGATTTTATAACATGTTGAATTGGAATATTTTTAGATGGCTACCTCAACGAATCTAGAGTTAACCAAACTCTACTGGACTCTAAAGCATATAAACTGTAGGTCACCTCTAATAAACAACAGATACATAGGACAATGGCAGCCCCTCTTTACCTTGTAGGTGCGCATGGCCAGCTTTCCAGTGCCCTGGTGGCCATCCTCCTGGGCGAGTAGCCGGTTGACCAGACTAAACACCTGCTGCATCACCGCATCCTGCCGCAGGTCGTCACGGCCCTACAAGTGGGGGTGCACATCACAGTGAATCATCTGGGGACACTGAGTGGACAAGAAACGCCTAGGGACACTCCATGTCAAGTGCCCAGGAAACGGAAGGCACTGTTAGTGGACAAGTTCATGGGAGAAAGTTCAGCCTCAAACACCACCATCTCGCCTCAAAACATTGCCGTCTCATAAACATGTGCCTCCGTTAATCCCTAGTGGCATCTCACTTCGTCAAGTTTCGGTGATGGCCACAGTTACAAACCGACAGCTCGTGCACAAGGAGGCAGATAAGCATAATCCCTCTGTGATGTTCCCAGCTGCTACATTGTTGTGAGTCGGTCCTGCTGCAACTCTCACGATATCCACACGTGCAATACACTGTATTGCAACGGAATACATGGAACTGTAGCAGTCTCCCTGCATAGTACATATAGCAAATGTGACCGTGCACTAGTGTTTTAACACCCCCCATTCAGCTTATGTGGCATGACAAAAACGGAACCCTGGCCAAAGTGAGATTCTATGCTTACATCTGTACTTGACAGTGAGCTTCTAACACACCGCACCGTGCCTACGGCTCACAAGTGGCACGAATTTTCTTCCTTCCACTGGTGCCGTTATGACAAAAGTGCAAAGCGCGACACTATTTGCGGTGCCGTTGCACAGCTGGCCCCATGCTAGTTTCTCCTGTACTCTACTTATAATTCGGCTCAAAACACGTAAATTGTAGGTTGGAATAAATGTGGACTGTGCAGGACTAGATTCCTGCCATAAGAACCGTGCAGAGGTCCATGTGTGCTGCAACCTTGCCAATTGAGCAAGTATTGCCCTGTCCTCTCATGCAAACGGTGTTCGGGGCATATGACAAATACAGAACAACCTTGAGGGCATCTTACAAGTTCCCGAGACGCATGTTGCACTAGCAGGAAAGACAAAAGTGGTGGACAATGGTGTATTCAGCTACGATGTTCACCACTTATACAATTTTTTTCACAATTCTGTACGGAATTAGCAAAAGACATGTACTACGGGGCACAGATGAAAAAGTTGCGAGCACAAAAAGCTGCCCCGGATGCAGTAAAGAATGACCTTTTCACATTACTTTAATTTGAAACAAGCCATGTCTTAGTTTAGCGTGCTCAGAACTTCACTGCCATCTCTTGACTCACTCTGGGCTGAACCCGTGACATGCGGGTGAAGCACCACTCAACACCCTCTTTGCCACCTTGCAAAAGTCAATCTCGAAAGTTAATGAAACACAAGTTTGGCACACATAATTTGAACCCAGGGTGCAAAGCCTTGGATTCAATGGTGCACTGTATTATAAGCCCCCCGAAAGGCTTCACTGAACCTAGCATTACAGGCACCGCAAAAACAGTAACAACAACACTAAGTTCTTTCGCAGATGTACTGCATGCATGCACATTACCGTAAAAACCCGCGTATAATACGAACCCGAATATAATACGAGGTGAAATTCTGGAGACGCGAAATGGAAAAAAAAAGTTTTTACCGCATATAATACGAGAGAGAAAAAACAAGACATTTATTGAAATCGGACCTCACACTTCAATCACTTTCATCTTCAGCAGCGCTTTCCTCGGAAATTTCTTTGTCGGACAAATCATCCCACAGGTACTCATCTTCTGTGCCATCGAGGGCGTTTGAGATGCCGCACTTCTTAAACGAACGGCGCACAAGCTCCTCTGGGATGCTTGCCCACGCGTCCACAATCCATTTGCACAGCGTGGCTGGCGATGCTCGCTTCAGCCGCCCGGCCGGCGTCACTGCAGGCTCACCTGACCGCATCCATTCCGCGTAGCATCGCTTGACTGCGTCCTTGAAGGGTTTGTTGACACAAACGTCGAGAGGCTGAAGTTGTGAGGTCATCCCACCCGGAATCACAACAAGTTCTGTGCGGCAGTCGCTTAGCAGCCTTTTCACCGAGTCGGCCAAATGGCAACGAAACGCGTCCAGCACGAGGATGGATGGAAAGGACAACAGTGCACCGGGCCGTTTGCACCACACTGACTTCACCCAGTCGAGGACAAGATCCTCGTTCATCCAACCTTTTTCGTGGCATCTCACGATGACATTCTTCGGCAGCTCCTCACCTTTCGGCATTGTCTTGCGCTTGAAGATGACATAGGGCGGGAGCTTGCGGCCGTCTGCCGTGCAAGATAGCATGACTGTAACCCGCGTCTTCTCGTTTCCAGTAGACCGGATACAAACTTGTTTAGAGCCTTTCTCATGGACGGTGAGGGGCGATGGCATGTCCAGGTAAACCGGCGTCTGGTCAGCATTGCCTATTTGCCCCAGCTGAAAGTTTTTGGTCTTTCGCAAAGAAATCACGTGGCGCTGAAAAGCCACCAGCAGCTCTTCGAAGGATTCGGGCAGCTTTTGTGAAATCGAGGTTCGCCGGCGTAGCGAGAATCCAGCACGGCACATATAGCGATGTATCCAGTGCTTGCTTGCTTTGAAGGCGGAGCTCGGAATTCCCTTTTCCCTTGCAAGCTCCCTAGCTTTTGCTTGCATAAGCTCTACGCTCACAGCTAGATGCGATGCTCGCTGTTCTCGTACGAACTCCGTCAGAGCGAGTTCAATTTCCGGGAATGCGCCATTCTTTGGCCCGCGAAAGCTTCTTCGCATTCCCTTGCACGCGAAAAGGGCTTCTTTCTGTCGTCGCCATCCGCGAATGCTTCCCTCGGTGACGCCAAACTGCCTCCCGGCCGCACTGTTGCCGATGTTTTCAGCAACTAAAATCACCTTTCTCTTAAAAGCAGCCGAGTACTGTTTCCGAGACCCTGGCATCCTGCTCGTTCACTTAAAGAAAAAAGCGTGCACTTTTTCGCGAACCGTGGTTTGCACGAGAGCACATGCGCTGATGCTGTGCGCACTCGACGACTCAACAACAAAGAGACGACACCTCGACGTCGTGGCCACTGCGGGGTGCGGCCACGTTAGGGCAACGAAGCCAAGCCGTAGCCGCACATCGATAACAAAGCCAAGCCGTAGCCACGCGGCAACAACGAAACCAAAACTTCTCGCAAAACTTTGACATTTTGGTTGGGATCCGCAAATAATACGAGGCGGAAATTTGGAACGCTGAAAGTTGGAAAAAAAACTCGTATTATACGCGGGTTTTTACGGTATATCGGTGTATGCCCTAGTTTGCGGTGCCTTCAGCATAAATAAAAAAAGACGGTGAGAAACAAACTGGGCATGTCATGGATATATCACATTCAGCGCCATGTAGCTTTGCACTTCAGCTTCGAGCCCATCTTCAGAGTCGGAGACGTCTCATCTTGCCACCTACCTTGACCAGCTGCTTGTACTTGCGGCCATCTTGACCCAAGCAGGCAATCACTTTTGGCTGGTTGATGCCGCCGCAGAGGTGGTACTCGTCCGAAAACCTGAGAATCCCTGGCAGGTTGAGATATGAAGCATTCTGGTCCACCTGGGAATCAGAGGATGCGTGGCTGCAAACACTGCGCCAACACTCTACCCACAGTGCGAAAGCATGCAAAACGAGCGACTCGGACATGGTAACAAAAAGCATGGGACAAGTGCTGTCTTTTTGGTGCTCTGATGCTATTTGCGGAGAAATTTTTGTTATACAGTGAAAGCTCATTAATTCGAACCTTGATAATTCGAATTTTCGGATAATTCTAACCACACTAACTTGGTCCAGCCAAGCGCCATAGAGTTCTGTGTACAAAAAAAGCCCATTAATTCGAACGTGAGTCGGTTCCGCAACAAATAATTCGAACTACACGCCGCCGGGTCTGGTCGGCTACACCCTCAGCGAAAGAGCAGTGTATTTAGAGGCTGCGCACATTCTAAACGGGAACCCACATATAACAAGAATATGAAACCAGGTAAAACCATGGAAGAGTGGGTAAAGCCTAAATGGCGTCATAACCGGCGCGGCGGCGCCGAAGGGTAAGGGTTAGCGGCCGCGGCTGCTTGCTCTCTCTTCCGCCCAACCCCCGAAACTTGGAACTAAATCCTCGTTAATTCGAGCCCTGTTAATCCGGAAATGCGGATAAGCACTGTCGGTGCGGTGCGGTTCCAGCCAACGGCCATGAAATGCTATGACTTTGGACGAGCGGTGCGGTTTTCGCGGAAATTAAAAATTTTTTTTTTTAGAGTCGTACAACCTTTTACCCATCGGTCGTCAACAAAAGCATGCGATCAGCTGCGATCATTACGCCGGCTTTTAGCATCCGCTTCAAAAGGCAATAGACAGCGCCCGTCCCAACCACCCATGGCATGATAAAGCGAACATACTGAAGATGAGGCTTGCACAACCGGACAAGCGCTGGCACTCTGCCAAGTTTGCTTCCCTCCCTTGATAGAGCCAATGTCAAAAGAAAAACACATCACAATGTTATTGCTGCACAGCATCTTGGCGCACTGCCAAGAAATGCACCGTGGACTCAAAAAACGGAGGGACGTGCTAACGGCTGACGCCCTTTTTTTTTTCAAATTCTTAGGCAAAAATCGGGAGTGGGTGGGTACACTATGCGAGTGAGTTAGTTACGCAAGTAACTACGATGAATTTACCGTAGTGAAAAAATGGTTTATGTCAGCTCTTTCTAGGCCATTCAATAATTCGAATTTTTTTCCCGGTCCCGTGAAGTTCGAATTAACGAGCTTTTACTGTACTTGCTACGCTGGTGTTTCTCTGGCGTCTTCCCATGAATGTTTTTCCCCTGTACTCGGCACAATATAGCACCACTTAACACCCTTATGTTTAATCCTTTCAGTGTCAGTAACACAACCTTACACTCTCCATCTTGCATTCAATATTGCGTGGTGGAATCGTGGCCCCACCCAAGGCAGTTTCATAACATAAGTCTAATACACACATTAATAACAAATGCCGCTGATAAATGTTGAAATAAATAAAGCGAAGTATTTCAGAAAAGATAAATAGGAAGGTGTTTTTGTCCTTATTTTTCAAGAATTGCGCATGGGTCTCACAAGTGAAATGAACAAATTAGACTTACTCAGACTATAGGCAAAATAAACATGATGCGCATAGATACGTACGCTGTCTGATTAGACACTGAGTATAACAGTATGAGAATTGTGTAATGCTGTCACACACATGAGGACCCTCCCACATGTACTGTTAATGCACGTCTGAGGCGCTCATGTTGCATGACATAGTGCACGGGATTCTTAAATGGTTGCTTTCCCTGCTGGGGACACCTCAACTTGGCCCAGACGCAAAATTCTGCGCAAGTGCACCTTCCTGCCCGTCACAGCTGACAAACATGAGCGAGCTGCGAAGCTGACTGGACACTAGTGTTTAGAGAAAATAGACAAGAAGAGATAAGTGCCCACCGCGGAAATGTTAGCCCTTACAAAGTGAACAAGAAAGTCGATTTTCTTTTTTTCCATTTCGCCCGTAAGCTGGTTGTGGGGAATGCTGCCTAGAAAGTTAGAATGCTTGTCCAGACTAATGCTCACCTCCACACTTTGAGTCAACACAGGAATCTTGTCCAGCCGGGTCAACTTGAGGAGAGTGGCATCACGAGGGAGTTTGACCGTGGCTATGTGAAAGAAGGGGGAAAAAAAAGTAAAGGACAACAGGAAGGTAAAACAGCAGGGCAGAGATTGGAAGAAAGCCAACGGTGACTGAAACAAGACTTAAATTCGTTATCCTCGTCTCCTAACAGTACAGAGATGAGTTGGGTAAGCTTTCCCACCTAATTATTTTTTCCTGGAATTTCAAAAGGCAAAATGCCATGCAGAAAGATGGAGGACGCTGCTCCTTATGTTCTGCTGCAATGTGAAGTGTCAACATTTCGATTCTGCAAGTGAAAGTGATACACAAGGCCGTGCTTTACCTGATAAAAGGGCATGGCAATAGTAGCTACCAGCAAGATAAAGTAATAGTTTCTAGCTAATAGTAATAGCAATAGTAATAGTAGTTGCAACCAGAGCTGCCTCTGTCCCATGATCATGCTAATTGTGCTGCCCGTCCCATGGCCCTACTGCTCCTGACTCGCTCTCAAGCTGCATTACTTGAACAATATTTAAAATTTTAAATATCTGCACCTTATCTATTTCGAAATAACTCCGCTCAAAGCACACACACAAAACTCAAATCAAAATAGCAAAGCAGACACTCGTCACATTTCCTGCACCAACATACCATGTTACCTTATGCCTTAAAAAATGACAGAACAGCAATCTGCTTACAAATGAATCTTTATTGGCGCCAACACATTACCCCTTTAAGGGGGGACATATGGCTCTTAAAGCTATTTTTCTTCATTTTGACCAAATTTGATAAAACTTGGTATTCTGATTCAGTTTCTTGAATTGATTTCAAATATGTAACTAGTTTTCCAACTGGCCATTTTAGTTCAAAACATCAAAGAAATTAATTGTTCATAATTTGCGGGAAAATAACCACAATACTAAAATTCACATGGACACTTTGCTGGGTACTATAAAGCATAGCAAATACAATGTTAGGAGCACTTTTTTGATACCTATAACAAATATTAGCGATGCTATAGCTGTTCAAGATTCACTGTTCCAAATGTCGGATTTAGAGCAAAATTGAAAAACTTTGAACTGCTATTAACATTGCTAATGCTTGTTATATTAAAAAAGTGCTCCTAACACTGCATTTGTAATGCTAGATTTCTAGTACCTAGCAAGTGTCCATGTGAATTTTTTATATTGCGGTTTTTTCATTGTTCCCGCAAACTATGAATAATTAATTTCATTTATCTTTTGAACCAATTGGCCAATTAGGGAAATGCTATACATTTGAAATCATTGCAAGAAACAATCAGGGTGCAAGGTTTTATCAAATTTGGTCAAAAATTGAAAAAGAAATGGATTCAAGAGTCGTGTCCCCCCTTAACCAAACTAAAAAGGTGCCTGCATGACCTAGAAGCAGCACATTTAACTCAGGGGTTTAGAGGGTCACAATGGGTTTGATGTCCTTCTCAAAATGTGCCGCCCAAAAAGCACCTCCTGCCAATTTGGCTACGAGAATATTTCGTAGCGTCACGCTCTCCACCGACAAATCAATGTTTGGCCATGCCACCTGAAAACTGCCACCTCCCAGCCATGCCAGCCATGCCAGCTGTCACCTGCCAGCACCATTACTGCGATTATTCGGTCACAACGTTAATACCGTATTTTCTGAGTAATCGATACCATCGATAAAGAGAGAGAGAGAATGATAGCAGCCCACCTGAGGCTTGGCCTCGTGGGACATTGGGTGGATCTATGTAGGCCAGCTGTATGTATGCATCCATGAGGCGCTCCAGTTGTGGAAGGATGGCTGCGCAGAGGTCGTTGCCCTTGTGCAGCGCAGAGACCAGGTAGCGTGCCGCTTCCACTCGGTCCTGCAGGGAGAGTGGCGAACATGACGTGCACTGATTTGTTAAGTTACTCTAGGAGTTTGAAACAGCCAGTATGTTACTATATTCTGTGCTAGACATAATGAGATTTGTGCCAGTCAGGTAATTTTCGTGGTTTTGCTTTTCCCCCATTCTATTCCTTACACAAATTAGGGGGGATGAACAAAACCTGTTGCGCTACTGGACACTCATCTTACAAAGCACTGATGATGGCAGGATGCACTAGTACTATAAAAATGTGAATTTCCATTCCAGACAAAAAAAGAAAGAAAAAAAAAAACCTGTAGGGGACTGCAGGTCTGTCAAATGGCAGTGTAGAGAGAGGCTGCACTTGGACACTGAGCACACACACAGTCTCATCATTTATGAAAAAAGAAATTGGGACAGTGCTAATTAGCAGTGCTGGTTCTCATCAAATGTCTATTGCAGTAGAATTTTGACGATACAAAGATGACACAAATTTTGGGATATGAATTAATAAAATTTACCTTCCGAATTCGAATATTCAAAGAGTATCCAACGCCTCAATACAGGTAATGAAAAAGCCTTTAATTTAGTGAAGTTGTTAATGCCAACAAGAAACTATGACTATGGCTTTCAAGTGGGCACTGTACAACCAAGGCACAGATGTAGTGTAACTATGAAGCAAATCTGCTCACGATGAATGTATGGCGCACACTGTACATATGTAACAACGCTCGGAAATGCTCGAAAGTTGTCCACCAAGAAATGGTTACAGCCCATTCCCAGGGGAATTGGTAGAAAGTAAGGACTGGCAACTTGGCCATGGTCCCACACCAGCCGAAACATTGCTCGAATACAGTTTACAAGATTCTACGAGGCCATGTAGTGGATTCAGCACTATGTTGTGGAAGCAGCCTTCTTTGTACATGCGGTTCCCACATGGTACCCCAATGGTTCCCACATGGTGCCACCCACCTCTGCAGGCAGGCTGGTTCTGGCCTTCTTTGCCCGGGAGGCGGTAGTCGCCGGCATGTCTGTCGGGTCTTTCTCAGCGTTGCACAGCGCCAACACCACAGGCAATGTCTGGTAAGGGTGGTCCCGCACCACGCGCTCGATCAACTGTGCGTGGACCAGTCACAGGTTTTACACATTGCTGCCGGTTGAGACTCTGGTGATGCACTGTTTGCAGGTACGATGTTCCCAGGCAGCACAATCAATTGGACCAATATTGACACAGAGTTGGTAGTGCACGGCCAAACATAGGGCCGACACGCTGCCTGCATAATACCAATATTGGGTCGATGGTTTGTGCTGCTTGGGTTAATGCAGTAGCATTTCGAGGGCTAAGTGGCACAAATTCAGAAGGCACCGTGTATGCAAAAAATTGCGCGCGTAAATTGCAATATCGAAAAAGTGAAAAAGAAGAAAAAGACTCCTGAGACCTGTAAGAGCAGCATCGCAAAAGTGGAGCCACTTCCGCTGGGTCGGCTCATGCGGGCAGCCAGCTGGTAAATGAGCGGCACAAACTTGTAGCTGGCCAGTTTACCCAGGCCCTCCTGCAAAGAGAGGAAAAGATGGTCCCGGATAGCATACACTTTCATGGCTAACTGACGAGGCAGACTGATTGCATTAACCCTTTCACTGTTGAGCATTTCTGGCCGTGACGCACCCCCAGTGTTGGCTTAGCTTCAGGGAACGAGCATATCAGGGAGCGAGCATAGCGATTTATTTTTGATTATGATTGATATACAAATAACATAGTCAACGGAATATGCACATTTCAGTGTTCTGCAGGTGTTGTTAACATCATCATCATTATCAGCCCAATCATAAATTAGATAAATAAGGATAATCTAAAAAAAAACTGAGACTGAATCTAAGGTCGACTCGTATTTATAATCAAAACAACCATCGCTCCAGTCCACAGTCGAAGGTCCCACGCGGTCAGCAAT
The DNA here is from genome assembly GCF_055883805.1 of Amblyomma maculatum. Taxonomy (NCBI): domain Eukaryota; kingdom Metazoa; phylum Arthropoda; class Arachnida; order Ixodida; family Ixodidae; genus Amblyomma; species Amblyomma maculatum. The sequence continues at coordinate 58,918,838 of NC_139351.1, read as the reverse complement.
CCGAAAGTAACCGCGCGCAAAGAGGGTGCACTTTCAGTGGCTTGCACAACGGAGATAAATGGCACATTGTGAAATCAAGATGACAGATGGAAAGAGGCTAAAACAACCTCCTTTGCTGCTGCTAGGGCGCAGCAAGAGAGAGCGAAAGCAGCGATCGAGTCATGTGTCGACCTATTGGAGTGGCAACAACGCGAGGCCCTGAACATGATGCGTCGTAGCAGACATGCCAACAGAATAAAAATTAAAACCTACAAACCTGCAACAGATGGCATGACAACCCGTAACCACATGCACGCGTCGCGAAATGCGTGCTTCGCATGATCACTTAGCGCAATAGGGTAGTGTGCGCGGAGCAACCGTGCTCCCCAGCAAGGAAGGCGGCGTGGGGGGGAACGGTCGCTCCATACTCTTCAGTATATACGTACCAACACAACGCGGGGTGAAAATACGAACTTGTAAAAATATTTGACAGATGGCGCAGCCCGTCTAAGCGGGCCAACTTTGCACTCAAGTGCGAAGTTTTGTATGCACGATAGAGAACGTACTGGTACGTCGGTGACACTGTGGGGGGGGGGCAAAGCGTTTAGGAAAGCATCTCAGGTGGCACCCTAACCAGTAAAGCTTCTGGCACTATCGCACATAGTGTTCCTCTAGTAGAAGAGAGAGATGGCCAAGCTGCCAAATGCAGTGATGCTGCTCACCTCGAGGAGGTCATTGACCTCAGGCATGGTGGCGTTTCCGACCCACAGGGAGGCCAGTCGGAAGAGTCGCAGGTCGTGCTCGGGTCCCCCCCGCAGGCACTGAAGGTAGTGGGCCACAGCCTGGCGCAGGTAGCGGCCGCGGGCAGCCTCCAAGCTGGCCACCTCGCCCCGGTCCAGGTCCATCTGGCGTTCAAGCACCTTCAGGGTCCGGGCATCCTCCCTGTGCCAACCCCGTGCAAGAACATGCGAATCAATTCAGATGCAAGCACCGAGGACTGGCTCAAAACTTTCTTTCTGCGCGAAATTAGTGCTGCAGACAGCTGATGTTTTCCTAGCTTTGAAAAAGGTTGTTTCGAACACTGCTTGACTCGTCCCTCTCTGGACCCACAAATGTGCCCACGAACTAGATCTCTTCAACGGTGCCGCCCTTCACATTTTCATTCGGCCCTCTCCTTATACTACAACAACACGAACTGGTGATGACATTGGCCGGTGTATGTAGCACCCTCCTGGTGAGCAGCTGAGAATTGGGCGGAAAGCTGCCCCTAGCAACAATAACAGCAAAAGCTGCCTCTAACGGCAAAAAAAAAAGAGACAACTGTAGATCATTCATGCATTAAGGAAGTACAGATGCTAAATTTTAATTGTGTTCTGTCTGCAGAATCATGGGCACCACATCCCTTAATGTGATTAACAACGTGAATTGCGCAAAAGAAAGCTAATAACTTGTGACTGAATTTTTCCGTTACACAGTTTCCGTGTCAAATGGCGAACAATGGTTCTAACACTGAGTTGAGGCCACGTGAAGCATACGAAAACTACAGTACGGTCGCTGCTTTATTCACTTTAACTCGTATGAACACTTGCGCAAAACTACCCGAAAGTTAAAATCACACATACAAAAAAATAAGCAACTTTATATCTGTTTTTTGTTTTTTTCACCACGCACGCGACCAAAACACGCCTGCGACATCATAGTGGTCTTTTGGCGGCTGTAACAGAAAACAAAGCTGCTCCAGAAAAACTAATCACAAATGATTAAGCCGGTGTAAGTGAATTCTGCATAGTGACTCATGTAAATTATTGTCTTGAGCACTACAGTGCAGTCCACTTATAACAATACTGTTGAGAAAACCTGTAAATCCGATCGTTATAACCAATTATCGTTATATCTGAACAAGCAAAAAATAAAAAAAAAATAAAAAACCACACCCACATATTTTCTCATGCATGTAGGCTTGCCTGCTACTAGCGATGAGTAAATCAGGTTGAACAACGCTAATCATCGTAAAGAGCATTAAACACTTTATTACAGTATACATCAATAGCCATAAAATAACTTAAGCATACTTAAAGAAGTTGGAAATTCGCGCTCGCTTGAGCAGCAGCTGAAGCTTGACAATTTCTGTGAGCATTATTTCCAATAACGTGTACGCTGGTGGCAGTCATTTTGCGTGCACGAAATAGATTACTGGCTGGATGAATTGAAGGACATCTTCCGCCATGATGATAGTTAAAATCGTGAAGTGCGAGTGTCCGTATTTTTTCACTAGGCTTCCAACCTTGAAACCCTGCCAAAAATCCCGACGAATTTGCCGTTTCATCTAGTCGCCGCCATCTTCCACGGACGCAGAATCGGTGATGGCGATGATGATACAGCCGCAGCAGCACCCTTTGCACGGTTGTGATGATGATAGTGCTCATTTCCTTCCGTTTTCGCCGCATATGTTGAGCTTTTGCGTCATTGTCTTCTTAATATTTTATATTTTATTGATTATTCAGTCAAATTTTCGTGGTAAACACCTATCGGGCGGCGATAAAGCTATTGCTGTAGCCGATGTACCACCGATAATCGATCGTTATATCTGGTTTATGGTTACAAGGGGCAATGAAAAAAATAATAAATATCAAAAATTTGATCGTTATAAGCGATACATCGATATATCTAGTATCGTTATAAGTGGACTGCACTGTATTCTAAAGAACACTCATCAGTTCAATGACGACCGAAACTGTTTGTGTGTGAAAAAGGTATTCATCTTGCAGGGGTTGGCTGCTCACCGGGAGGCAGTGGTGCCTCTGCCCTGCGCGGAAGAAGCGGACCCCTGCAGAAGGTGGCTGCACTGCTGGAGGAGTTCCTGCTGAGCACGGAACTCGGGGGAGTGCAGGTGTTGCTCGATGCTCTGCAGTTGAGCGTCGGCAAAGCGGGCCAACCGCAGGTGGGCTGCCCAAAGGGATGCCCCTCCTCCTCCTGATGCGTGGTGGCCAGACAGAAGTTCCACCGCCTGCACATTAGCATCGTCAGAGGACGGGATGGCGTGGTTGTCTCAGGCCACTGGGTAGATCTCTCTGGCACGATTAGGTGTTTTCCATCCCAACTCAGGCTATCAGCAAACCCCTAAGGCTTACGTAAGGTGCAGGAGGAGCCTCGCATATCTTTCCTTTGGCCTTTAAACGTGCAAGTACAATTAACCAAAGACTAAAAAATAAAATTTACTGCCATACTACATCACAGTTCTTGCTTATTTATTTATTGCCTGGTAAGTATTACAGGTATAGTAACTTGAAATGTGGTTTGCACTGGAAAATTTCGTATTTGAGCGGCTCCAATAAACTCGCTTTTTTTTTCTCTGGCCACGTTTCACAGAAAATTTAAGTTTTAATTTAACTTGGCAGCAATAAAAAAAAATATTTATTCTGATTTGCATTTGTTTTTTATTATTAGAATTTGCTTTGCATAAATTGGCTATCCACACAGCTCTAACATTTTGCTCCTTGTATAAGAACTTTTACAAACGTGATTATACACCTGCCAAGTTGTGCTAACCATGTAAGTCAAAAGCTGGCCAGACTTCTTCAACAATTTTAACACGGTCTTAGTGTACACCCTCACAGGTGTTCTTAATGGCTCCTTCAACATCAGTTCAGTTTAACAAGACCAATACTGACGATGATGGTGAGAAATGCTATACAAAACCCGCATATAATACGAGATTTTTCCCCCGATTTTATCCTGTTAGATTTCAGCCTCGTATTATCCGTGGATCTGAAAAAATTTCAGCCTAAATTCACTATTCAGGTCTCGTTTTTAATCAGCGCTATCAGCATCAGGCTTCCAGCGAGTGGAGGCGCTATCTAGCGATGGTGTCGGCTGGCTGTTTCGATGGTTTCAGTTTCACCACGCTGACTCCGCAATCATCGCAACCACAGTGCCCGCGAGGCGCACACGGCCGGAAGCAGGCCAAGCACACCTCGCACTATCTTATGCAGCGCCCCTCGCGCCGCTTAACATAAGCCCCGGCATGACGCTGGACAAAGAAGAAGAGGTTGGCACTAGGCGCCTCAGTGTGAGCAGTGCAATAAAAAAAAAACAGTTCGAACCCGAACGCTAACGGAGCTGGTTATTCCTCATCTTAGCTCCGACATATTTGGTGACTAGGCATCGACCACACAACCCCGCCCTTCTACAAGAATTCCGTTGAATATTCCACCCCTACAGCTAGCGACCCACCCCAGGACGCTTGGCATACAGTCCAGCCCACTTATAATGAACTTGATCATCACGCGGTATTTGTTCGTTGTATACGAAATTCGTAGTAAGTGGACCACCTATAATACGGGCAAAAAGAGCAAGCGAGACGAAAGTTAACTTTATTTTTGAAAAACGTCCGTGATGCATGTCTGCTTCTTCAAAGCTGATCGCATCACTGCCGTTTCTAATTTTTCCAGCGCGGTAATATGTTCATCGCCAAGGCCTCTGCTGCACACGAGTTCCTTAAGCGACGCGCAAATAGAATCTCTCCTATTTCTCGCTGACCGCGTCAGCCGCGTCGGCCACGCATCCCAGCATTCCTCACACGCAGTGAAGATGGCAGCTTGCATGTAGACAGCGACCGCGCGCATTTCAGACACTGTTGCGGAAATGCTGCTAGAAGGCATTCGAGGGCGGCCCTGCGTCTATGATACCAAGCGGATTGACTACAGAGACGTTCAGAGGAAAGAAAAATGCCTGAGATGCAAACTGTCAGTTGTGCGGCCGGGCACAGCTGTGAGTTCTTCGGTGCGGTGCGCGTGCCATACTCATTTTAATGCATTGGTCTAGGAGGTGTAACGATGATGTTGTTTCATTTATCCGCAGTACATTCAGTGGAAGAATACCAAAAACTGCGGAAGTGGCTTCGCATAGAGTTGTGACCGGTACAGGCCGGAATCGAAGGCCGTACTCGATTTTGCCTCACAGAACGTCAGCGGCTCAACAACCAGAGAATTCGCGAAATTCATGGAATTCTACAGGAACTGCGGCCAGCCGAGAAAGTAATCCTCATTACTGTGTAATCTCTAACTCCTTTGTAATCGTACATATACTTAAATTTTGATTAGTTTTCAGTAAAACACGCACGTACACAATCATCGTTCCGTCTGTAGCCTTCATCGACGCGGGCTCAGGCCGTTGCCGGGCTGGACGTCTTCACGGCTGGCTGTAAATGCTTTGTGCCATTTGAACATTTGCAGTAAACACATCGCGTCATTGCCTTGATCACAACAGTAATTAGTGCCTCGATAGGCTGCAGCCCGGCAACGGCCTGAGCCCGCGTCGATGAAGGCTACAGACGGAACGATGATTGTGTACGTGCGTGTTTTACTGAAAACTAATCAAAATTTAAGTATATGTACGATTACAAAGGGTAACATTAAGAGATAGAAAGCGTGCAGAGTGGGTCAGAGAAATAACTCAAGTTACCGACATTCTAGTGGAAATTAAGAAGAAGAAATGGACATGGGCAGGACATGTAGGGCGAAGAGAGGATAACCGATGGTCGCTGAGGGTAACAAACTGGATTCCAAGGGAAGGAAAGCGTAGCAGGGGGCGGCAGAAAGTTAGGTGGGCGGATGAGATTAAGAAGTTCGCAGGGGTCAAGTGGATGCAGCTAGCACAGAACCGGGTTAGATGGAGAAATATGGGAGAGGCCTTCGCCCTGCAGTGGGTATAATCAGGCTGATGATGATGATGATGATGATGATGATGAGGCTGCAGCCAGGTCCCTGTAGGTGCCCTGTCGTCTGCTCGAAAATGCACCCCAAAAACGTACCAGCCCTCGAAGGCGTCTTGTGCGCATGCGCGCCGCGGCACCGGGCACGCCAGCTGCGCCAGACTGTAGAAGCGGCAGTTTTTTGACGCGCCTGTCGTAGCCGACGTGCCGTGGCTGACGTCGCCAACTTATCCAGTCGCGTCGAAAATGTCGGACTATATTGGGGCCTTCATTCCTTCTGCGCGTGGCTTGAAAATGTCACATGGCAAATGGCCGAGGGTGATGCGATCGTCTTTGGGAAAGGCACACTTTCCAGTGCGTGGTGCGGAGTTCGATATATCAAACGACCGGTGAAATTGAGTTTGATGTATGATGTGGCTTTCCTATACTTTTACATGGGATTTTCAAGGGGATATTCCGTGAGTTCAATATAACCGAAATTCGATATATCTGAGTTCGACTGTATCAACTAAGGGAATGCTGGTCCGACCATCTTCCCTTCGTCCTTCTGGGAATCTGTTCAGCACTGAAGGCTGACCTTGGCTGCTCTTCTGCTGAGCTGATCTATGGCATTCCCCAGCGACTTCCTGGGGATTTTTGCTCTCCTTCGTTCCCCTTCGCTCATCCATGATGCTTCACCCTACTTCCGGGACCTCTGGAACACATTTCGACACATCACTCTGGTCATCCCTGCTAATTGTCACCCTCAATCCGTTTGTGAGCCAGGATCTGGATTCCTGCAGCAATGTTTTCGTTCGCCATGATCACCTCCATCCTCCCCTAACACAAGCCTACGACGGACCGTTCCGCGTGCTACAGCGTGCGACGAAGACATTCACCCTAGACATCAACAGTCACGAAGATGTTGTGTCTGCTGACAGACTGAAACCTGCCCATATTGCCACTCCTCCAACCGTGACCCCTCCACTCTCTCTCACTTCGACTCTGCCAACTCTGCCACCAAACTCATGCGGTACATGAGCAGATCCCGTGGCTTTCACTCTACGGGGGGGGAGCCCTGTAGCGCCCCTTGAGCCCACTCTTATCGCAAGCCTTGGCATGGCGCTGGACAAAGAAGAAGAGATTGGCTCTAGGCGCCTTAGCATGAGCAGCGCATAAAAACTACAGCCGATTCGCATAGTTAATCAAATGCGAAGTAGGTGCGTAGCACTGCTTATCCCTGCTATATTTTCATGCATTTTACAATTTCTTATGCTTTCTTTTGCATAAGCCCACTCGGCACGTTTCCTCCTTCTTTGTGCTTCTAGGTTCTTGCGCCGTTAGCTGCAATATCAGAATCAGTAGAGTCGCGTTCCCGCTGTTTCCATAACCGTTATACTTCAGCACGTCAAGCACGGCAAGCCTGCGCCGCAGTGCCAGAAGGTGCGGCTTCATCCATTGCGACGCGAAGCAAATCCGTGGCGCAGCTGCGTCCTCACCTTTCCTTACACCATGTTCAATGGTCCTTATTACAAATGAGCGTAAATAGGCACAATGTATAGCATCGCTCTTTAGAATGCACTGCTCTGAGCCTGAAAGGTCTGGGGTTGGATCAAAGGGGGAGAGAAAGAGATTTGAGGAGAATGTAGAGAATGAGCGAAACAGATGCTCCAGAATTTCTGCATCAACACTTTTCCGAGCAGTGAAAGAATGTCTCCAGGACGAAGAAAGGTAATCCAAGAGCAGGGAAATGTGCATGATGGTGAACACCAGTTAAGGCGAGGAGGTAAGCAAAAGCTGTTTCACAATGCGGCGAGTGGCTCGGATCCGAGGTCTAGGGAACACCGCATGTGCACGTCTGCTGTCCGTGAAGGCTAAGGAGTGACTAATGCGAGAGGAGAGATGCCGAAGTTGAGGATGCGCGAACGACACACGACTGCTCAGTCCAGAGTAACATACGCATGTATAACATTGCCCGGTGAAGGCCTCGATGTCCGCAACTGTGACACGCCCCACTCTATCACTGGTTGGATCTGTGCGACCGCTCCACCCCCTTCACAGCACAATAGAGAGAGAGAGAGTGGATTCTGCTGCTGCTGCGCGGCCTCTCCGCCTCTTCAATGCCGAGCCACGCGACGCGCGCGCTGCCAATTTCTCTTTCTCCACTTCAAGTTCATGAAAAGAGAGAGTGAGCGGCTTCGGACAGACATCGGCGAAATCCGTCATAGCGGCTAGTAGTGCTACGCACTAAAAAAAAAAAAAAAAAAACAGTTCAAACCCGAATGCTGTCGGAGCTGGTTATTCCTCGTCTTAGCTCCGACACTCTCACACCTCACACGGGTTTCTCACGGGCCTCTCCAGCCATGCTGCCGTGCCCTATAGCCAAATCGCGGACGTTTGACCAGTACTCCCAAGAAGCACGTCGGCTGCGCTTATGAGAAATGCGGGATATTGTGAAAAAGATTTTATACAGAAAGCTGTCTCTAGCAAGGGACTCTCGGCAGACGATACACGTACTGGACGATGGCGATCGCCAAAACTCCGAATCTAAAAACACTTCTAGGGCACACGCGGTGCCAGACACGACAGGCACGAGCGCGGTGCTTGGTGACCGGCTGCTGGTGCACTGCCATCCGGCGTCTGAGCTGAAAGCGACCTACTGGTTTCAGAACAGCCGGATGACTGTTAGCGGGACGATTGTGAGGTGCTCTTCTCATAACGGTGCATGGAATTCTCTGATCACATGTGTCAGCACGAGAAGGAAAGTGATACAGCAGTGGCCTATGAAGGCCCATTCGTGGCACTATCGCCTGGTGAGGAATAATGTTGGACGCGAAGGCGCGTATGATTCCCGTGACAAGCGTGAAATGTAGCGCAAATACTGTATTTACTCACATAATTAGCCCACTCTCATAACGAACCCTACTCCCACTTTTGTCACTGAAAACAGAAAAAAAAAAAGCCAGCCGTTAGTGCGTCTCTCCTTTTCGCGCTGTCGCTGTCCAGTGTATTTCTTGGCAGCGTGCTGGATGTCCCGCAGCTATATCAGGGTATGTCTCTTAGCGTTAACTCTAGTGGCGAGGTGGGGGAGGACTTGGCAGAGTGCCAGGGCCTTTGCGGGAGTGCTGGCGGTGGCTTGCACGGCTAGTCCAGTTGCTCGGTTGCTCAGTGCGTTTCCTTTATCAGGCAGCGATTGGGGTGGGCGGGCACGTCCACTGCCACAAAATAGATCATTGGAACGTGCGTAGCAGCAAACCAATTTTTTGAAGCGAGCTGGCGTGTCCTGCTTGATGATCCCGGCTGACCGCGTGCTTTCTTTGACAACTGATTGGGAAAGAAAAAAAGAAAAAGACTACTTGTTCCCGTGCATTGAACGCTCCCCTCAAACTGACGTAGATGTTTCTCGACAAAAAGAAAAAAGTGGGTCCATTATGCGAATATACATCTGCTGATCTTTCCTGCTCGCATTATACACAGATAAAATCATTTTTTCCGTATTTGCTATTCCGAAATGACACCTCGTATTATATGCGGGTCCGTATTATATGTGGGTTTTTTACGGTACATTTCAAGCCAATAAGGTTTAGGTGGGCTTCCTATAAAGAGGTGAATGGCCTATACGAGGAGGCCTTTCAGACAGCTAAGCACAGGAATAGCATGCAGCTTGACAAAAAAGTATTCTATATTTTTTGGGCTGCAACTGGCTCTAACAGAGCTCGGCAGTGAGTACCGCATGACTCTTTGCTACATATTGCATTGCGTTTGAACGGTGCGAGATGTTCCAGTTCCGCGGGTGGTAACAGGAGCCCGCTCCTTTCCTCACCTTGCCAAAGTATTCTTTAGCTATTATGTCGGAACTCTCGAGGCCGGACTCGGCAAGGCACGCACCACACAGCTGCAGCACCTCAGCATAGGCCCTCGTGATGTCTTCCGAGTCGGCACTCAACCCCTGCACAAGACACCGGGCACACACAGGAAGCATAAGCTCGTTTCCAAAACGGTAGGTTCGCGCCACAGAGATCAAGCAGAGTAAAATAGGCCAAGCATGCGGTCCGTTTGTCGTTAATAAGTACTAGGCTCCAACTGGATATTTCTTAACCATTTTACCAACATTCTGTTACAACGAATCCCTTCAGGATGAACTTGAAGAGTGCAAGATAATTAGTTTGCCTTGTCAGAAGTTCGTTTTGATGGAAATGGAAGCAAAAAAAAAAGAAAAAGGAATCCTAGCATGCTACACGTGGGTATATATTTGGTAAATAAAAACAAATAAAATGGACCTGGAGGGAGAGGATAACAGCAAATAGAAGACTTAGAACTGCACTGCGTATGAAGTGAGCGTGGAAGTGGTGGCTCTAAATGAGCTAATAACCTTGTACTACTACTAGAAAACAACACTGGTGCAATTATCCTTCATGACTGCCTTTTCAGCGCAAAAGCGTCATGACCTCCGTTCAGCAGAGAACACGGCAGCTCTGGTTCCGGCCAGCTGTGGCGCAAGGGGAAAGTCTGGATTAGTCGAAAAACTCTGATGCCACCCATGGAGCAATAGAACTGAAAAGTAAACGAACTGTGCCGCAAAGAAAACTTACAAAGAGTGAGATGGAATCGTACCACCTGGATCCTTGGATCCCAAGCGAGACGAGCTGTCCCTAAAGCCATACAGGCATGTTCGTGCAGCTTTAGTGCCATTTTCTGGATTTTGAATTCTCCTAAGCTCCAAACACTCTGATGATGTCCAGCTGGGTAGCCATGTGTCTCTCTTACCTTACCCTTTCTCTAGTGTGGATGTTTGCAACAATACGAGTTGGTAATGCCCACCCCAAGTATTGAATCAGCAAGGCTACCACCGCCATACCAGCTGACTGTACTGCTGCCTGAGCTGCCTCAGCAGGGTCCAAAGAGTATGCTGGGCCTCGGTGCACTCGCCCTGTGCCAGCTGAATGCGCGCCTCTTCCAAAAGCCAGCGGCCGGCCTGGCTGGGGGCGCACCGCTCCAGCTCCTTGAGCGCCACCCGGGCCAGCTGCACAAGACAACACCTGTCACGTGACAGAAGAACAGCCGTGATCTGAGCGGCCACATCTTGTCAGCAGCAGTCCACAGCAAGGCTGGTAACTGCTGTTGACTGCAGGTCTTCAAATGCATTAGTTTCCAGAGGTGTGGCATTTGGCCAACCAACCTAAATGCTGAATTTTTGAACCGCACAATCAAGGGTCCCATAAAAGTATGCAACTGCTCAACTCCTGCCCAAACCTGAATAGCACCTTAGAAACGCATGCTATATTTATTTATTTCAGAGTACTGTCAAGCCCAGTGGGAATTATTACAAAGGTGGGAACATGTTAATCACAAAACAGGTACAACACAAGCTACACGACACACAAGAACCGAAAATACACGAAATGCTGGCAGTTGCAGTACAGTGCATTACTGCACTGATTTTTGCAGCAGTTCTTTACAGACTAAAGTAAAATTTGTTGGGCTAGTTGGTTCATAGTTTAATGCAATAAAAAGCTGCGCTAATAAGACACGTCCTGCCTTTCCTTCGTCTGTGTCTTATTAGCGCAGCTTTTTATTGCATTGATCTTTACAGACGTTTAGGCAAGAGAACATTAAACTGTCATCACACTACTTCTTCTAAAGCACTGGTAAATATTTTTGTTGTAGAGTGGGCAGTAACAGTAGGGTTTAATGAATTCCCATTCTCACACTACTCGCAGAGAACAAAAAAAGTGAAAAGTATAGTTACAAAAAAATTTGTCTACAGTTAAATCACGATATAACGAATTCCGTGGGATAGCACGAAATCATTCGTTATTTTGAAATATCGTAATGAAAAATCTGCGATTATAAGCCAGTGGCCAAACCTAGGTATGAAAATGATGCACCTTGGAAGTAGGGACACATGTGGACAAGCAACACCTCAAATGAAAATGTTGCACTAACTTCAAAGCTGATTTATTTAAAAATGTATCGGTTATTTTCTTCTCCCGCGTGCAGCAAACACGATCACGCACTATATTACGCCACAACAGCACATACACTTTCAACTTTGTGCAACACCTCATCAAGAGCATGACTGCATCGAGCGGTGAAAGTATGGGCTTTGTCCAGTGCAACCTCATAACCTATAACCTCATCTTCAGTGCTCCCTGAAGCTTGAAAATCTTGTCTCAGTCTTTCAAAATGATCGCAGCGGTCGATGGAGCAATGCTCTAGCTATCTGCAGAGGCTGATTCGCTTTTTTTCCTGCGTCGATTTCTTTCAGTGAAAGCTTCGTTCTTATCTTCTCGGCACATCGCTGGCTACAATCACTGTCAGGTTTCGCACAAACTTGTCAATAAGGTAATCTGAGAAAAAAAAAAAATTAACGTCCCGCATGCGAGAATGGCACGAACGGCACCCAACACAGGAAAAAAGGCAGGCGGCTAGGCCTGCTCGCTACTGCGTAATAAATCGCAGCTTTGTGGGGGCGCTAGGAGCTGGTACCAGATATGCTGATGATGATAGGTACAGCTCACGAGCCATGGCACTTTTTTTTTTGTTGTTCACGCGAGAGTTGCGAACTGCGGCGCTGTGTTAATTTTAGACGAATTCGTTATACTGATGTTCCTAGATTATAGAAGGAAAAATAAAATATGTACGTTATTTTAAAATTCATAATTCTGAAATACTTTTACATTGAAAACATAGGAAATCTGCTGGAGATTTTATAAAAATTCGTTAATGTGGTGTTCGTAGTAACGAGATTTCACTGTAGTGCAAAGGCGCGCTTATGTCATGTCAGTCCGGTACACCCCACGAAACAGCTTGTACCTCATCTGGAAGCCCGGATATAATTTCAGGCAAACTGCCAAAGCGTCACACAATGCCATTAGCATTCAAAGTTTCAGACCTGCGCATTTTGTGAATTCGCTGTCGATGCATTTCACGCTGAAAGGAGACAGTGAGCGCTAGAGAGAGGTGGCGCTGCTGCTCACCCAGGGGCGCTGGTTGAGCCGTGCTTGCACCGCGTAGTGGGCGAGCATTGTGGTGCGCGCCGACTGCATCCGAGCACCACGCAGCTGGGCCGCCACCACACCCTGGAGCCATGACACCGGCTCGGAGAAGTCGAAACGCGAGCCTGGCTGGGCCACCCGCTGCTCCCACCTCGTCAGCACACTTCTCGTCTCCTCCTCCTCGATGCTGCACAGCGAAGTCCATGTGTGAGGGATATGAAACAGTCTACTAAATGAAACTTCCGTGCTCTTCAACTGATGTCACCGCCTTTCGATGACAACACCGACAGAACACATGGTAGCATGATCCCTAGTAGGCTTAGCAGCTGTCCCGGATAGGCAATGATGGATCCTGGTTCGATCCCCACACCAGAATCTTTCTTCAAACATGAACGTTATCAGAAAGCTGGATAGCTTGTGCTTATAAGTAAACTGCTCTTTTACTGATACACACTTCATGTTGTGAATTTCTCTTAAGCACATTGGTTGGGACAGTGACATCTAGAAGCCATATGATGTGTCTTTATCATCTGTGCAGATGCCAGCTGCCTGCGTGAACAGTTCAGCGCCAGCGGCAACTTAGCACTAATGCACAATGCCAGAGGACAGACATCCATACAGCTAGTATGGTTTTAAAATCACTGGAAAATGTTAACGAGCCTGCAGCACGTTGGAGGTCTCTCACAGTGATTTCCAACAAAACCAGCACGGCAACCCTATCCCAGTGAATTCTTGGCATTACTCTGTGCCTCACTGTTTCCTGCTTCGAATGCACTTCTCTTCACTCGGAAAAGGTTGAGGTAGCCGTCGGCTACAAATGGGGCCAGCCTTGCAATTATATTCGCTAAATGTTGCAACAAACACTGTGCTCTGAAGAAGCGAGATAGCTCACAAGACTTTGTGCTCCGACAAGGTGGCTATGTCAACACACACGCACTTTGTCCTCGTTGCCTTCTCGCCCATTAGCAGAGGGCAATATAAAATAACTGTCACATTCTGTGCCACTCTTCTGCATTACTCTTCATGCGTCAGGGCTAAAAACAGAAACCTCAGCAGCTCCTTCTTCATGTGCACAGTGTCGAACTAAGAGATAACTGATTCTCTCTTGCGAACATTTCCTGTACTGCCCAAACCAGTTTTCTCGCATAGCGTGCGCTGTCTAAGCCTGTTTCCTCAAACAGTGCAAGTAGCCATTGTTGCTTCTGGCAACGACATTTGTCTAAACTGAGGCACCGCTCTCTTTGTTCGCTCGCTACAGATGCTGAGCATCACAAAAGAGCTGAACGTAGAGGGTGAGTGTTACACCCACCAGGTGAGGAGGGTGACTCCTTCTTCCAGGACGGTGCACATCTGGGCCCTGGCCAGCAGCTGGTTGAGCTGCTGTGAGGAGCCCAGCTGGGGCATGGCAGACAGCTGGCAACTCAGCAGCTCCCTGCAACGGCAGAGTCCCCTTTCATGACTTTTTTTCACAACAAATTATGACTGCCTTACACAAAGCCCTTATTTGCTCACTTCATGCTCCATGTCTAACTCAACTCTCTACAAACACCCAGTCCCTCATTCCCAGTGGAGGGCAGTAAAGCCAGTGAAGCGTACATCTTCTCCCGGTTAACCTCCCCGTCCTTCCTTCTCCCACTAATTTGGTAAAACACAAATTTCGTACTAGCACCGACACACAAAATCTAGAATTAAAAATGCAGAAATAATGACTTCCAAAAGCACCAAAGGATAGAATTATGGCGATTTCCAACGGTCACTCTGAAGCAGGTTTTCTTGTTCCAGGATGATGATTCCGAATTTCACAGGTCAACAAAAGTCGGTTAAGCGTATTCCGGCTTGTCGCTTGGAGCAACTTAGGTGGGGCGCTGTAGCTCGATCAGCCGATGAAAGTCGGATCTCGTCGGACATTCCAGTTGGCGATGTCGTCACTTTCGGAGGTTGCAGGATTTTTTTTGGCTGTTTTTAGCGATTTCAGAGATACTGGCAGAGGACACTGGGTATCGCCTTTTTCTTTGCACATGCATGTTGAAGCGAATGTTTCTTCAATTTCCGAAATCGACTCAGCATTGCTTCCGCCGTAAACTGTGCATGTTTCGCCGGTCGACCAAGGCTGACTTACTCTTTCCACCCACAGAAAACTTGACACTGATTAATGCGTAATGCCGCCAGAATAAAAGCCTCACTGTTTTCAAAACCAACTTGCCTGCAAATGTTCATCCCCAAGGAAAGTCCCTCTGCTTCGTGGCATGCCATCGAAGACAGAGTTATGAAGATGCCATGCTGGAATCCAGTGTCTCCACTGCAAAGGAGCGTCATACACAAACTAAGCAACATACTAAGCAACATTTTGGTGTTGCAATGATACCACACTTGCATCAAAGATGCAGACAGTTCAATTACAACGCAACACACTGAATGCAGTAAGCTTCCTCTATGACCAAACTGAAGGGACTACACAAAAGGCTGTAAGCATCCCAGGTGCATCTGAACATTTCTGGCACGAAAAGAAGAAACACACTGCACGTGCAGTGTAAAAATAAGTGCGGGAAAACATTTATTTCTGCATGCATGAAATGAGCTGGAGGGTGGAGGCATGAAACTTACTTCACACCACTAAAAAGTGCCGTTCATATAACTTGACTCTGCAATAATGAAATATAGCAAGAAATGATACAAAATTTTTACTTTCACAAAAATTTCGTTTTCGCGGAAGCAAGACTGTAATAACGAAGAATAAGTTAGAACCTGACCCTGCAGAAACGAAATTATTTGAAAAGGTAAGTCACCCTCATCTGCCTTTACTTGTAGCCAACAAATAAAAACCCACCAAGAGTACTGTATTAACTGCGTAAAAACCCACTCGCAAAATGAACCAAACCCCCCCCCCCCCCCCCTCCTTCTGTTGTTGAGAATTCACATCTCCTTTAATAGCGCGCTGCCAGTTTCATGCTGCTCAATAAGTACTTTCGTCCGTTCCGGTGAATTGGTTTATATTAACAAAAAAGAAATAAAGATGCGCAAAAGAGTTAAGAGAGGAAGAGACGTGACATCCTGCGCTCTGCCAAAAACCATTTGCATCACATAATTTTACCTGATGAACACCTGTACCTTGAATGGGAACGAGGTTTTTTTCCCCCCGTTTCATTAAAGTGCCCCCAAGCAGGAGTGGCTACTAATGCAGCGGATGAGTCGCTTAATCTGGACGCGTGCTCATGCCTCCCTTGCTGGTAATGAGGCGGCTCATAACCTACCTTGATAACTGCCTCGCCGAGCTGGGTCGTGCAGCCCACTCAATATTTACACTCCGGCAAGGACAGGTTGTTTTCTTAAAGAGAAATCCTGCAGCATTACAGGTTTGCCAGACTCAGATTCCCCCATGCAGGCAAAACGCTCTCCTAATGCCAGGCCAAAGCATGGCATAAACTTCAAACTAATACCTTTCCAAAATCTCCAATTATATTGCCTATTATTCGAAAGAACTCTATTCAAACAAACGCAAAAATTGTGATGCCGAAGCCGATCTAAATCATATGATCTGGAAATGCCCACAGTCCCTACCCGAGAGCCACTTCATATGCGACTGATCACTGGGAGGCTCTACTGCTCAGCCCCGAACCCGGACACACAAACAAAGCTCATCAAGCTGGCTAAATACGCAACAAGGGCCGTTTTGTGAGAGGAACTTTGGGACACTGCCAAACCATGCAGTAAGGCACTGCAGTGAAGCGTGCAGTGCGGGGAACCTGCGGTTAATTCGAAAATTTTAGGTGTGCTCAGTAATTCTCGAATATTTAGACATATCAAATATCGGTGTTTTGAATACGAATGCCAATTGAGTAACAAAAATATTCGATTCGTATTTGAAATTTCTAACATTCGCACACCCCTAGTTTCAATGCTCCCTCTGTTTATAGTTGATGCCAAGATGACACAGTCTTGGGAAGAAAGGAATTAACAGCAGCCACTGCAAAGAGAACTGGCAGGAGCCCACAGTGTGACCGAGCTACAGCTCGGTGGTGGCTGCAAAAGAGGAAGCGAGTGCATGTTGCCACCCACCTATGCTGAGTGGGAAGGCGGCAGTCCCAGTCAGCCAGGCGCCAGGCACACTCGGCCTGCAACTCAGTGAGGTCGGGCGTCTCGCACCCATCCAGGTAAGTGGACAGGGTGTGGTACAGGCCGCACTGCTTCAAGGCCTGTTGGGGAGGGTTAAGACCACAAAACACTCTCTTTCTTCTTCGGTCACGCACTTTTTCTTTTTTGCTGTCAGCAGCAGGCAGCTTTATCTCTCTGTGCTATACGCTACACAACTGGAGTGCTATGAAAAAATCACATCATGCAAGGCCATATTCACAACGAAGGTTGCTATCGTGATTTCAGATGATTTGTCCCAAATGTCCTCTGTTACTTCCTAACTCGGAGCAGCTGAGAATTGCAGGCAGCCTCATACCATCAACAGCCCAGTCCATGAGCTGCTACTGTGCCTGCCGAACTCCGCTGTTTTTCACTAGCTAATCTTGTTTTGTTCGCCGGATCCACTCTAGCTCTTAGAGAAACCCACGTAATAAAAAACCTTGCTCATTATATTGCAACTTTCTTGCACGGTAAAACCCAAATTCATCTCGTAATCACGATCTACAGCGCGCTGCAATTTCTATTTTGATAACCTATATGCAGTATGTGCACAATGTCGATGACACTGGATCGGTGCTTGACTGTCACTTTGCTTAGCAGCTTATGACGCTCTCCACCCACAATGACACTCTGCATGCTTCAGGCAGGTGCTAATTTCGTTTCCATTGCTGATGCAGTTCCAATGCTGCTGCGACAGGAGTGTGAGTGATCGAAGGCACAAACCCGAAATTATGCCGTGCAGGCAGTGTTGTACGAGATGTGTTTGTGCAGACTGGCTCTGGAAAGTGCCCTTTTCTTATTCCTATGCATGTGGAGAGCATGATGACAGTCCCAATGCAAATGGAGACCCTCAGTAACATAAGCAACAAAGCCGTGCGCTGTTCTATGTCAGCCGTGTTCCTTCAACTGTCATACCACTACAAGGCACTCTTTTTGATTAGCATACCCGTCAACCTGGTGGGACAAAAAAATCGGGAGATATTTTATTTGCGCCAACAGGCAGGGGGGCAGTTCAACCAAACTTCCAGGCAGTGTCCAATGAGTCTTTTTCCACGGCACCTTTCAACAGAAGTTATTGCTAGCTTCAAAAATCCACCAGAAGAGTTTTGAACAAGAAGTATATTCTGGATTGGTGGCCCTTCACTAGCACCAGATGTTGGAGGCTACTGCTGCAAACTGATTAGTGGAATTCTAGTTTCAGTTTCAAATTACCTTTGCCACAAACAGACATGCTAATGTCGTGTCCAGGCCGAATGCAAAATTTTCCCCTTTCCTCGTTGCCGTGAAGCACAGAAATTCAGGCTTATACAAGATTGCATAAACATCTGCAAAATATCTCTTACTCAGCTTTGATGGTGCAATGACTGCACACGAAATTTCTAAATTCACACTGTGCACAGCACACAGACAGCCTAGCTAACCTAAAATACCTACACAAGCAACTGCAACATCAAACATGAAATGCAATGAGCCGCAGCGACTTCGGCTTGATATGGCTTTGATCGACTGCATAGCTGACAATGCAAATGGTGCTAGTGCAGCTGCTGATGGTGATACTAGTGATTACAATGCGGCTACAGATTGCGCGGTGCCGGTTTTCCAAAAACTCAGTAGCCAGACACACCTTATCAGTCGATATATGGCAGTGGTCCTACAGTCGGAAAGTTCAGTAATATGTCAGGAGTCTCCCGGGCGAATGAGCAGGATAGCAGGTAATGGCTTAGTGAAGCTTGTGGTGCAGAACAGAACTTGATTGAAAATCTTTATTTTTCACAATTCACACAGTATATTAAAGATTCACGCAGCAAAAACTTTATTTTCGAAGAGAACTTTTCATAAAACATTTAAACGCTCCTTAGTTAATGAAGGAGTGCCACTCACGTGTGCCAGGCGGGCGTTGCGCCCCGTGGCCTCCAGGTCGGCCCGTGCCAGGAGGGTGGGCCAGAAGGCACCGCCCCGCTGCTCCGCAAAGTGTCGCCACAGGGTGCGCCCCGTCCCTTCACCCAGCGCCAGGCACCGGCAGCCTGCCAGGGCATCTGGATCCCCCAGGCCTGACAGGGCACCCAGCAGCACTGACTGGACCGTGACCGCCTCCTGTTGCCGGCTACCACCACTGGCGACCTTCCACTGTAGCAGCGGTGCAGAGTTGCTGTGATGCTCTTCCTCTTCCTCGCTAGAAGACAGGGCCTGCTGCCGGTTCCTGGGTGGCACATGTCAGGGCAGGGAGGGTAAACAACGATTCCACATGTACCCGCAGCTGAATGCTTGAAAAAAAAAAAAAAGAAAGAAAGAAAGAAAAGAATTGAATGAGACGATCACCCCAAGCGTGCTGTAAATCACAGCTGCAGCTCGGTCCTTATGCAGGTTTAGAGAGGCGTTGGTTGGATAAGCAGTTGAGAGGTGTTTTTGAGGGTGGTTTAAGGTATGGTCTGGGGGCAGAAACTTGAGCTTAACCTTGCTGCTTAAGTCGGGGAACTTAGTGACAGTAAGCAGCAAGTGTCAACACCAATGCTCTGAAACTGCTGCTTGTTACACAGCTTCCTTAAGCTCTTCCTTAATTTAACGGCTAAAGCGTCCAAGGCATCTATCAAAGCCTTTTCTTTTACCTATTTATCAACATACAGATGGCACGAAAGGAGTTTCAATGTGTCTATTGATGTCTTAGGTCTAAATGTCCCACCCAGTGAAGTAAAAGGTTACCAGGCATGGGCTGTGAGCATGGGGTAGTCACCTGACCATGGGGAAGGGCTACCTGTGGTTACGTGATCACAAGCGAGTGTGGGTGGGATGTCACAGGCAGAACTCTCAGTGAAAAAAAAAAAAAAAAAAAAAAAAAAAAAGGTGCCTAAGTAGCACACTGACTCACCAGTCCCACCACAGTTCCACGCACTGAACGGCCATGGCGTGGTTGCCGCAAAATTCAGCCGCTTGGGCCGCTTTGAGCAGGTCTACCTTGAGCCTCAATCCACCCCAGAGTGTAGTAGCACTGCGAAAAATGGCATAGCTTGAGCACAGCTTTCGTTGCTGCCATATTAAGCAGGACAAGAGGTTTTCAAAAATATTTGTCTCACACTTGATAGGGTTAGAAAGGGTAGTTTTAAGGCGTAAGCCCTTCTAGGTTCATGGGCTGGGGAAATGTTCGCACCAAATGGGGCTTACATAAAAAACTCTGCATCCATCAGCAATCGAACCATTATCCCTCTGATCTCCAGCCGAGTGCGCAAGCCCACGCAAGCCTTTTGTCTTTATTGCCTTCATTTTTTAAACATTACAGGCTGCCTCATAAGAAACCAATCGTAATAATCCTTGTCTAGCATGAGGATGGTAACATGCAGTCAGTGACAATGATAATGAAGATACAGTCGAACCCGGATATATCAAACTCAAAGGGGATTGTGAAATAGTTTGATATATCGGTAATTCGATATACAAAAATCAGCTTGAGACGCCACTTGCGAGCATAAAAAATGGTACCGTATTTGCCGCGTAATCAACAAATCAACACCCACTCTCATAATGAACCCACCCTCCACTTTTTCCCAAAAAAATTTGAAAAGAAAAAAGCGTTCCCTCCGTTTTGGCCATCGCATCCACAGCTCATTTACTGGCAGCGCGCCTAGATGCTGCTCAGCGATAACGTCACGACGTGTTTATCTTTTGACTATATTTTTAATGCTACCTCCTGTGGTGGCCGGGAGCGAACTCGGCAGAGTGCCCGTGATAGCTTGAGTGCACAAGCCTGGTTCGATTTATCACGCTGCATTTGGAGCGGACGAAGTCCACTGCCACAAAATCATTGGAAAGCGTGATAGCTGCAAATGTCATTTGTTCGCTAGCAGCTGACTGCGTGCTTTCGAAAGCTGACACAGATGCAGAGATGGATAACTCTCGCGCAAAAAACAAAAAAAGAAGAACATGCTGTTTCTTAACATTTGCGGCTGCCATAGCTTACGCTACGCCACACGGTCAGTATGATGACAAGAATAGACAACTTACAAAAAATAAAACACAATCTGCCGCTTTTTAACTTCTGCAGTCGCCACAGCTTACGCTATGCCGCATGTTTAGCGTGAAGACAAGAATGATTAACTATAAAAAAAAAAAAAAAAAAAATAAATAAATAAATAAATAAATAAATAAAAGAAAAAATAAATAAATAAAAAAAAAACAAAGTCTGCTGCTTCTTAACGTCTGCAGACGACATAGCTTACGCTGTGCCGCACGTTCAGCGTGCCAATACAAGATGCGCATTGCACATCATGTCACATACCACGCACAGAAGGTTCACAACACACACTGGAGAAAGCTTCTGACGTTCTGTCTGCCACAGCTGAGCTGGCTTGTTGGTGCATGTGTGGTGTGTGCTGCTGCGAACGAAGAACGGGAAAGAGAGAGGAAGGGGAGACAGAAAGCTCAGCAGAATGGGCACACCCTTGCACTTCGCTCTATCGCGTTTTCCCCCTCTCTAACGCTACGACTGCATTGGCTGCATCTGCTCCGTACCAGACGTTGACAAACCGGTTTCCTGTTGTTCTTTCACGCACATGGCTTGCAAGCATCACATGCTGGCGCGCAGCAAACGATCACCACAGATGCGCGCGCTTTTGGAGAAAGGGCGCGGCGCTGCTCTAGACCAGCCGTCGCAGAACTGTTTTGTCTCATCCCTTCCGTGCGTGGCTTGAAAATGTCATGCGGCAAATGGCCGAGGGTGATGCGATCGTCTTTGGGGATGTGCGTGGTGCATGGTGCGGAGTTGAATATATCGAATGAGTGGCGAAATTGGAGTTCGGCATACGACGCAGCTTTCCTATGCTTTTACATGGGATATTCAAGGGGATATTCCGTGAGTTAGATATACCCAAAATTCAACTTATCCGACTTCGACTGTAGTAGCGATGACAATGACGATGCTTTTAGTTGATAAGGAGGCTATGTAGTATAGTGACTATGATGATGTGATAGTAAGGATGACAATGAAGATGCAGTTAGTGAAAACAATTCTGCGAAGTGCTTTGACTATTTCCAGTCTTAACACTTTCCTGCCTAGGCCTATTGACATTGATAGCCCGCTATCGATGGTTTCATGATTCAAATTTTCCCACTTTCGAAGCGCTCCTCAACAAGTGGCGTCATCCAGTGGGAAATAGAGTAACCCTGCTTTCATTTTTGCTTTCGATTTTATTTTTTCCGCCATGCCGCGCCTGCCCAGATGGTCTCCAGAGTCAGGTGATCGCCGCTCCTTGTTCACATCATGGCGTCCACGTCTCGCGCTCTTGCTGCGTGAAAACAGCGCGTTCCCGCGAAAGTTGACACATCGGAGAGCTCGTTTTTGGATGTAAACAGCAGCAGTGATGACGTTGAAGACAAATTCAGCTCTTAGGACTTTAGCACCAACAGTGAAATTGCGTCAAAACGAATTGGAACGTCAACAGCCATGCCCCGATAAGTTTCACTTTCAGCACCGAAAAGTTCCGCTTTTGCTGCGGGCTGATTGGAAGAGATCAGTGTTCTGAAGGTCACAACTGTTATCTGCAGAGTGCTCGGCAAATACTGTACTTAGAAGCTACAATGTTGAATTGGTTCGTTTTAAAAAAAGGCGCATACGTTGAAATTTTTAAAATGTTTTATTTGTGTCAAGAAACTTTATGCTTTTGTGCGTTTCTTTAACTACAATTTTTTTCTGATAGTTTCTTTTTTTGATCACTTAATAAATATAGCGATTGTCGCCAATACCATTAAGAAGAGGAATTCCTCCTCTACAATTTGATATTAGGCACTCCTGTACCAAACAAGTTTTGTTAAAGAAAAGAAATATTAATGACACCACCCAAAAACCACTTTTCCTGTGGGCAAGAAAGTGTTAAGCAGACCTTAGCGCATTCCTGTAATTTTTTTGTTGCACAAAACCGACATGTGCCTGTAGGAAGTGCTTAAAGAACTAAAATTTCAAAAATAATTTATAATTTCTCCCATTTAAAAAATATGCCCCTTTGAAACTTTCCTTATTTGTTACACATGTGGACTCATGTTCTTAAAGGTATTTAGTATAAATTTTTCTTCAGTCACCAAGGGTACTTTTTTTTTTTTTGCTGCTCAAAACGGGCATTCTTGCTTGAGGTCTGCAGTTTCGCACATTTCCTCGTGAGCATGTGGATTATTTCTGACCGGAAATAATTTTTTCCTCTTCTCTTTTTCATGGACAGTTACTGCATATTAAAAAACTGCTTTTCTGCTTTTGAACTTTTTCAGGAAAAGAAATTTTTTTTTGTGTGTGCTATCTTTTTCGTGTTACGAGTGAATTGGAAGCAAACTGTTTTATGACGATTTTTGTGATTCTTTTGGTCTTTCATTACGACCATTAAAGTAACTCCATTAAATTAAATAAATAAAATAAAAATTAAAGACACTTCTGCAAAAATTTTATTGACTGCAATGCTCACCAGTTATATCGCATGATAACAGTGGTGTGAGGATGCAAAAATATTAAGAAAAAAAAAGAGAAGTATGCCGGTAAATGTAATGTGCGTAACATGCGAAACTTTTTTTGTATGAAATCTGTGATGTTTGAAAAAATGTTCGATTACTTGGCGTCAAATGACCAATTCCAAACGTGTGCCATAAAGAGTATGTAACCAACCTTGCTTTCCGGCGCACCACCATGCGTTCCACAGCGGACATCACCACGGCCACAGATGCACGAGAACAGTACACCAGGCCGCTCATCGAGTCGGTGCTTACTGGGAAAGCGAAAAAAGTATGCGTGCACCAAGTGCCCAGTTAGAAGGCACGTTAGAAGGCACGACATGCTCGTGGTGTTTGTTGAGATAAACATTTAAAAAATAATAAAATACAAAAGAAACAAACAAATAATTTCATCGCGCTATTGAAAGACTTGTTCCAAGTAAATCAGTGAAAAATTACACGGGGTTTTAACGTCCCAAAGCGACATAGGCTATGAGAGATGCCATAGTGGAGGGATTTGGATTAAAGGTTCACAAAAACGGTCACCAAGAAGCCACTGATAAACTTGTTCAGTGTGTAGAACAACTCCTTTTGAACATTAACCCAAAGTATAACTCCTTGGAACAAAGCCAGCGATTTATTATTAATTTTTAAAAACAGCACTTTTTGAAATTCACGGACAGAGAGGTTGTCGCTTGGCGGTGTCGCAAGGAACTATTTCCTTAAACCATGACGTCACGAGTGAGTTGACAGGCAAGGCTTGCTAGAAGCTGCCATTCGCTGCGGCCACTGCAGCCATGACGTCACGGACACACTTCCAGTAGCTGCGAAAGTCGTCTCCTCGTGCACTGCTCGAACTCTGTGCGGGCTGTTATTACACAGCTCGCCGCCCTTATCGGTTAGGTGGCCATTGCCCATCAAGTACAACAACTGAAGAGACGCAGTGATCGGCAAAACGAAGCTGCATTTACAAATATCTTATTTATATAACGTGGTTTCAGGAGTACTGGAGTGTCGTCCGACGAGGCGTCAACAGCACGGTCAAGCACCGCACGATGGCAGCACCTCCTCGGCCGCCGTAAACACTGTCGCTGTGGCCCCTCCTCCCGCATACCGTACGCGAACGACACGGCGGATCGTTAGCGCTGATGTCCGAAATAAAGTGTGCTAAATTTTGTTGCCGCCTGGAATACTGAGCTGAATATCAAGTATGAAGCCTCGTGAGGATCGCTGACCAGCAGCAAATTGTTGGTAAGAGCGATAGCCGTGATACAAGCTAGTTTCTGCTCAAGCCAGCTGCCGCTGGTGCATTTCGGCTGATCCGATCTGCTCGTACTAGCTCTGCGATTAATGCGTCGCCAAAGTTAATCCTATGATTATTTTAATATGGCAGGATAGGATTCACAATAAGGCAGTTTCATAAGTAGACAATTTACGACAGCGTTAATCAGTACCAAAGCGCCGACCGCCGCGGCTTCAAAGCGAAACAATCAGGCTTAGGGACGACTAGGGACAGTGATGAAATTGGAAGGGTCATTTTTAATAGCCGATATCTCTGGTGTTGTGGAAACTAGATCGAGAAGTTTTGCGGAAGAATGATGGGTGGTTCAATATCTATCACTGTTATGGCGTTGTTTACCCTTCTTGGTGACCCATTTCAGTGGACCTTTAATTCTAACCATCTAGGCTTTCAACATGCACCAATGTCATACCGCGTACAGGTAAACCATGAGAATTAAGATGAACCATGCGAGATCATTTGGTTGGCTTCCCACAGGACTCGATGCGCACTATCTTGCATGCCCTTAGGGTAGGACTACTAATTCCTGCAGCAACCGCAAACCACGGCGACCTCGTGCAATGGCAGTCACTCAGCATCTTTGCAGCGCTGTCAACAAAATAAAAATATATATATATATACAAAAGTGCACCACCACAATAAGGCTTCTAAATGTTTACGCTCAAAACTGTTTTGTGAGAGCCCACTTTCTTCGTGGGGAAGCTTCCTCGCTGGATCAAAAAGGGCAGGGAGACATCGTGGCTGCGCTGGATGAGATCTTGGTATCCTATGCGCGGCACACGCGGTGCTTGTGTGCGTGCATGGGTTGATAAAAAGGTGGCGGTATGATAATGTGACCTTGTTTGATGCTCTCAATCTTTGGTTTGGCCTGGCTTGGTTTGTGGGGTTTAACGTCCCAAAGCGACTAAGGCTATGAAAGATGCCGTAGTGGAGGGCCCTGGAAATTTCGACCACGTGGGATTCTTTAACGTGCACTGACATCGCACAGCACATGGGCGCCTTGCTTTTTAAAAGCGACCGTCGAAGCCGGGATTCGATCCCGCATCCTTGGGCACAGTAGTCAGCGCCGTAACCACTGCACCACCCTTTGAGGTGCACTCAATCTCCAGGTCACTTCATGCATTGTGCAATAAATGCTCAATTTTCACTTACCTTTTCTGAAAGGCCACATTATTAAAGGGCTAATGTTCAGGGAAGGACCTTTTAAGCAAAGGAGCCCAGTGTTTCGATCAGGTACCGCAGATAGTCTGTGCAAAATGCTACAGCGATATGCGCGCTGCAAAGCAGCAAAAATACAAATTAAAGCTCTCTCATCCTCCCCATCGGGAAACCAGCTTCCTCCTTTCTCTACAAGCTGCAAGGATGATGTCGTAGCCGAAAACGACATCCATTGGTCTGTCTCACTGTCCGAGGATGAAGATTGGGTGTCTACCACTCGCTGCGCGCTTTTCCCTCGCCACGGCCGGACTGAATTCAGCAGCGCGTGCTTCCTCGCCCGTTTTTCTTTTTTTTTTCGCGCACGCAGAGTGCCGCGCCCCACCTCCCGCCAAACGCGGAGGAGGAAGGGGAATTTGTCTTGTGGAGGCTAGACGACCGGGCAGGAGAGTGAAAAACCTTTGCGAGGGAACGGGAGGAGAGAAACACGACAGAATCGGGTGGTTGTGGTGGCTGTAACAGCATTATTAGTTACTCTTTTCAAAAACACTTTGCAGCCTTGCGTTCTGGGGGCGAAGTCTTACAGTAACCGGGGAAGAAAATATTTTCATCTGGAGGGTGGATAGTGGGCCTTAAACAGTTGTCCTGCAAGAGGTTTTTGCACACACCTACCAGGCTTGCATATCTCTTTTTAAGGGCACTCCTGTTAAGAAGAGCCATGAACAAATTTTCTAATTCCTTCAGGTTTATTTTAGAGGGTATCTACTTGTGTAAATAAAGGACCATTTTATGCCAATAGTTCTAGTCCGATTTTAATATTTTTGACGGAAGATCAACCTCATTTTACCGCTAAGTTTATGCTCACCCTGCTGTAATCTCCATCAAGACACCTTCAAAGGTTGATGAATGTTTGATTATGATGATGAGCATACCTTCACTTTGTAGGCTTCACAGCCTGCTTAGGGCACATGCGCGATAACGTCATCAACTTGCTTATCAAGACGCTGCTTGGCACCGCACAGATGGTGGTCATGAGCAAAATAAACAGGAAGGCGTGATGCTGGTTATAAAAACACCGGTTCAACAGGAAGGAGGGGGCTTTTTCCGCTAAAAGTTCGGTTCCTAGGGCGAGCCTTTTTGACACAGTGTGGCTACCACATGATCAGAGCACCATAATAAAAAATAAAAATAAAAGAAAACACAATTACGAGTCACTAAACTTACGAAGCAATGCTACCATCAAGGTGTGTCCTCAATGGTGGCGTTTCATCAGATAACGCACAATATTCGCATTTGGCCGTGTCGAACGGCTTGAAATCCTGTTTCATTGCAAAATAAATGGAGCATTTTCATTGCATTGTTCGACGGGGGCCGGCCCTCGTGGTTCCCGGACCTACTCTATCCTTGAAATGCGGCCTTCAACTTTCAGCAAGTCGGCGAAGCATGTGAAATTTACGGAAGCGTGTGAAATTTACACTCATTCGACAGTGCTTCTCTTGGAGTGCAAGGCAGCATACCTGGCTGAGAGGAGATGGTGGAGGAAATGGTGGACTGGCTCTGGGCCTCGTCCCTGGCCCGGCTCTCCGCGTGGCGCTCCAGGAAGATGGCGAAGCCTGAGACGACCGCGTCCCAGTGGGTGCCCTCGTCTGCCAGCGTCTCCACAACAAAGGGAAACAGCAGCTCACACAGGTCCGCCTGGCAGGGGTAAAATCAGTTTCCACAACCACCTCCCAAGTAGGAATGGCATTACTGGTTTAAGCAAGAAGCCTTCTTTGTAAACTGTGCATCAGTGGCAAACACTTTGCGAGAAAGCAAGCAGATACCTACTCACTTCATATAATTTCCCGAATAATCAAAAATTGCTGAATGCACCATGAATTTTCGAACATTTCAACATTGCTGAGTGTTCGAAAGCCCTTGGATACAATTAACTCATTTATTAGGGCTTCAAGCGACCAGAAAGAAATGTTCGAGTTATCAAATGAGCCTGAAGAAACAGCTCCACTGTGTTTTGAGGATGCCTCACTGCACAGTCTGTGAGGTGGTTAGGTTAGGTTAGGTTAGCTCCATGCAATTCATGTTTCAGGCGATCTATTTCAGTGATTTTTGGCTGCATGGGTTATACCACAATGTGATCCCCCGTCTCAATGAACTAGACCGTTCAACGCCATAGACTTAAATGGACGTCGGCCGCACTTTGCTTCTAGTTTGAATTAACTGAAATTCTGAATTAGCAAGGTTTTACTGTACCATGTACAATTCTGAAATAAACAAGATGAATAGCGGTGTGCGAATATATACGAAAATTTGAATACTATCGAATATGTTTGTTATTGCATTTGAATTAAAAAAGAAAAAAACGGACAGTATTAGGTATGTATTTTCGAATACTCGAAAGTAATTGAATGATTCCCCGCAGTTTCACCGCACCAGTGCACATCAATGCAATGTTTGATCAGCGTGGGCTCTGCAGTGAAGCATCCCCAAAACCCGATGGGGCCGTCTTGTGAAGATGGCCTTCTTGACAGTTTGCGTAAAGTGTAGAACATGGCAAAACCTGAAAAACAAATAGTCATTCTCACTTTGGATTCCTCTCAAATGCAGAAACCATTGTGCGAGGTCAGATAAAATTAGTGATGCGAACGGTTTTTTGGCATATTTTGTAGGACCATTAGACGGACATTTTTTTCAGGTCCCTTGAAGCCTGAATTAGAGTTTACTGTATTCAGCAGTGATATGACAGTGCCACCCAGTTTCATGCAGGTACTTCCTGTACAAAAAAAATCCAGTTTACAGAATTCCGTAAAAAATTTATACAGGATTTTTCAGTAGGCTATACACTACTGTGCAATTGTAGTTAATTTTATTTGCAAATAAATTTGAATTCCGAAATAAACAAGACAGCAATGTATGCTATTTTTTAATTTCTCATTTTCTTATTGATCAGATACCATTTTTGATATTATCAGATATTATTAACATTAGATTATTTTTATTTTTCAGATATTTTATACTTGATTCGATATTTGAAGGCATTATTATTGCGTACTCGTATTGAATTTCTAGTATTTGCAAAATTTCAATATTTGCACACCCCTAAAGATGGAAACTGATTGCTATTTTTATTTACTTTTACTTTTTTTCAACCAAGTCAATACTCAATGGCATTTTCACCATATTTGTATTTGATTCGTACTTGAAAAAAAAAAAAAGTCAGCATTCGCACACCCGTAATATTCACATTTGTTCATTCCATAACATTTAACAGCAACCTTCAAGTTGGGTTCTACACAATTCAGTAATTCCTCACAGCCCCAGCTATTACCTCTACTGTATCCACTTTTGTTGGTAGAAGCAGACTGTCTCAGCACATAGCCAGTCCTTATTAACCAAATTCGGGTGTAGTTCAGGGTGCCATGCACTAAAGAAAGTTCATACAGGACTGCTAAGGCAAGAAGCCGCTCTTCGGCCGACATCCACCTACCGCCACTTGACACAAGGGTAGCAGTGCCCAGAACACCTGGTCGTCACAGCAGCGCACCAAAGTGCACACCAGATTCTGGATCCAGACAGCCGGTTCACACACCCCATCAGGCACCCACAACTCCAAGGGTGACGGGTCGCAGGGGCCAGTCGGCCGCTCCAGCAAGCGTGCCTACCCCATCAAAAAAAAATAAAGAACACACATCTGCAGTCATCTTATCCAAACCTACATAGTGAAAAATACAAACCACATTGTTGAATACAACAACCTACTGCTAGGCAAGCGCGCAAATGTAAAGTGCAGAAGAAAGATGCAGTCATTGTTAAACGCAAGATCAGGAAAAGTAATTTCAAGCCAGAATTTCAATACACTACCATTAGTCATGTGGATAAACTGCCTAATAAAAACAAAAAAATGAAAAGGATATGAGATCATTTGATTGGCTTCCCATAGACATGGCCTCAAGAAAGAAAAAGGTCCACTCAAGACTAACCGTGCCATCTGCCCTTTAATTCAGATAAACTTTTCCAATGACTATGAAACACAGTAACTCCATCAATGGCACTCTCGGAACATAATAATATGCATGCTACTCGCACGAAAAAAACAAAAAACATACACCCAGACTCTTCTAAGCCCATTCCAAGGCACAGCCAGGCATGTAGCTAGGTAGCTTACCTTATTACCACCCGAGGGTAGAAAAGGGTGCAAGAACGCGAAGGTGTCTTCCATATCTGTATTCCTGTGTCGAGTGATGAAGGCAAGAGCTGACCTTGTGGCTAGTGCAGCCTTGAGCACCTGGCATGCCACACCAGAGATCTTGGTGCTGCAAAGGGAACACAGCAAGAGAGCAGACTATGAAGAGGTACATATAGTATATTATCAAGATATATTATTATTATTACACGAAGCAAATCACGTGGTTATAATCAAGGCTAAAGCTAATTTCGATGCAAGATAGACTGATAAGACATCCCTAACCAAAACGCATTGTGAAATATCTTTTGAGCCACTACGGGTAACCCCAACGCAGGAGTCATGACTGCAGGCAGCAATGTGGCCCACACGGCACGACAGGATTGTTGTTTTTAGCGACAGCGGCACACTGTTTTCAACCAATGTAAGCTTTAACATTGTTTTGTCAGCCATCACTGTAAATGGAGTGACGGGTCAAATTTTAAGCGCACAATGTTGCAAACTGGTACTTAACCAGCCTCACCTACTCCTGAAACACCCCTAACGCAAGCGCTCGTACAGCTAATTGGGTGCAATCGAGGCCTAGGCTTGGCAGCATCAGGAAGATGAGAAATCATGCCATGGGGCACCAGGAGCCTAAAAATAATACTCTACAACACCGTCTAAGGAATAACACGAGCACTAGCTTTTCATTCAATTGTAAAAAATGCTCGTGTTACGTTTCGGGTAGATACGACGAGCACGACCAAGATGACGTTCCAACAGCTGCAACGTTCGGGGCGCACTTACTCAGGATGGCAGAGGTAGCGTTCCACGTGGCTGAAGAGGAGAGCGTAGGCTACCTCGGAGCACTCCTCGCCCGCACTGTCCACCATCCCCGAGATGGGGTTCCAGTGGGCGGTGGCCAGTGCTGGCAGGCCCAGCTCGGTAGGACCCAGGAGGCCCAGGCAGCGGAGAGAGGCAGCCCGCACCTGATCACACGCATGTACATTTCACCTACTGTGCAATTTCTAAATTATTACTAATAATTAACCGCAACTGTTGAATGCAGCAATGGCAAACTACAAAGTAACAAACATTTTGAGTATGCGTGCTACGTGAAATGATGGACCACGGGTAGAGAAAAAAGCGAGGAGGTGTGCCGGGCCACGAAAAATAAGGGCGCTTTCTGGCCCTGAATACTTTAACACATGACTGCAAGTCGATGACTAAGTGCTGTGAGAAGAAATGTACAGCAAATATAAAACTATATCGACATAGAAGCATTTCTGATAACTAGTTTGTATCACTTTCATTGGTGGTTCCATGCTCTGGTTTCGATTGTAACTCGACTTCCCCTTGTTTCTTTCGGATTTTGAGATTTACAATACAAGTGAGCTTTACAATCGTGTAAATAAGGCATACAGTAAACAACAGTTAATTTGACTTTCGAGGGAGCAGAAGAAATATCTGAATTAACCAAAAGTTGAAATTCTCAAATGGGCCTAAAAAATTGCGAAAAACTTTTGCATCACAGTAATTTTATCTAATGATGGTTTTTGCATTTCAGATCAAACCTAAGTGAGAACGACAATTTTTCATGCTTTCGTAAGCACTTTGCTTTCCGCACACTGTAGCGAACGTTGAAGCACTCCAAATCATAAAAGCCTCCACTACCCTTTTCTCAGTGCGACAAAGTGCAGTAGTCCCGCTTCACAACATAGCTACATTACATTAAGGTGCTTTACCACACTGTCGATGTGAAGCATTGCACTGAAGCTTGGTTTATGGGTGTTTAACGTCTCTAAGCAACTCAGGCAACAAGTGACGCTGTAGTGGAGGGCTCCAGAAATTTCGACCTCCTGGGGTTCTCAAGGATACATGCGCCAGCGTTAGAACAGCGCGACGGCATTTCAAAAGAAACATTAAAAACAGTGACGCGCCGAACCTTGTCTGAAACGGCGCGGTATGCCCAATCTCAAACGCTTGATGGCATGACCTTGAAGAAAGCAAAACTGAAACTGAGCTGAAATTCAGAATGGAACTTCTGATTGTCGGGGAACTTCTGATCACCGCTGCGCCTGTCATAGCATGCACGAATTGTGCAGGCGCTATTATTCCATGAAAATTAGATTTGGGAAGGAGGTCTGCTTTGGTAATTGCTGGCTGTGAGGGGCGTACCTCGACGTGACTGCCCCTCAGAATCAACCAGTGCGAGCCCACCTATGTCCGAATTCAGAAGTGTCCAACAACATGGCCTTACATGGGCATCACCCAGGACTGTGCTCCTGATTCGAATTATCTGAACTAAGAGGGTTGAATTGACAAGAGTTTACTGTATTTTGGAAAAAAAAGAACCAATTAGCCCCAGTCTTAGTGTTAATGCATGCAGTTAATAATGTTTTCTGCTCCCTTTTCCTGTTCTTCATTTGTAGATAATAATAACAATAATAATAATAAAATAGTAATAATAATAATTATAATAATAAAACTGATTAGGTAGTTAAAACATTTGTGATACTATTTCTGACCGACTTTGGATTAACAGAGTTCTGCAAATGGGTTGTCCGCTAAAAAACACCAGCAGACAGATGCAAGCACTGCTCACCTGCTGGTTCGTAGACTTCGCCTGTTGAAAGAGGATCGCAACAAGCTGATGCAAAGGGCTGTTGGCGGCCGCCTCCGAAAAGAACGGCTTCTCTGTGAGGAGAACCATGAGACACATTGGACAGGTGTTTATTTCAATCCATAAGCCCCCCCCTCCCCCTTCCACCATATTACCATCAAAGAAAATAGGAATCTAAACAAGCTCACAAAAAAAAAAAAAAAAAAGTACTCTTTCTAATATTAATTTTTTTCTAATATGACACCACGCGAGGTTTGCAGACATCATGAAATTGACGATTCCAGTAGAGGTGGCCAGAATTCATCACACAAACCGTTACCGGAAGTGCCTATCATCTATTTTTGAGTTGAAGCTGGCTTTAATTGCTCCGATTAGTGGTTTTCTTTCCTATAACTTCGATTAAGTATCAAGTATGCACACAGGGCTTTTAGAAGCACTGAACTGCAGTTCATGCTGTATCTTAGAACTACATTAAATGCATTTTATGCCTTCATTACGTGGGCTCTATAAGAAATTCTTAAAAACTTCTTTACTATTGCTAATGAGAAAGTATGCAGCATGAGAATGGCTACTGTCTTCATCGAGGGACAAACTGCCAAATTTATCTTAACATAATGTGACCATGATTATAATGCAAAGGCCAATTCTGCAGACATAAAATTTGAAAGAAACAAGTGCAGAACAAGAAATGAGGCCGCAGTATAGGAAGAACTGGGTAGACACTGACAGCAGAAATAACTAAACAAATAGCTCCCCCTTGCCTTGGCTTCACTGAGAAGTGAGGCTGCCTTTATAAATATTCCTTATTTGCCGAACAAGCATCGATATAGCCAGAAAGTGCCAAACAACTGACTCTAGCAGACTGCAAAAATTCAATGATATGGCATCCTTGAAGGCAACCACAAACAAAAGCCAAGGCAGAGAACTTCTCACGCAACTAAACCTTGGCAATGCCAGCCTATAACCACATGCTACCATTTTCCGCTATCACCCACTGCTCGGTTTGGTATGCCCCGCCTCTCCCCACCTTGCATCGCCTTGAGCAGCCCCGTGAGTTCCGTGCGGTGTCGTCGGAGCACAGCGCTGAGCGCAGACAACACATAAGGATCCTCGTAGCCACTCAGCAGGCCCCGCTTGAGCGACTGAGCAAAGACGTCCAGCACCTAGAAGAAAAAAAAAATGCAGAAAATTTTGCTTGAAATTCTAACACTATGTGAAGGCGGTGTTGCACAATTTTTGCTCTTCTGTCGCCTTGATTTGTGTAGCTGGCTGGAATGAGACACATATTTGTTACCAATATAAATGCTGCTTTTATTGATTGGCTGCACCACACCGCGGGACCTGCTATTGCCTCGGCGTCGACGCTAGCGTCAGAGACGATTTCACTCAGCCAAGGTCAAAGGCCAAGCCAAGGCCAGGTTATGACCCTGGCAGTGGCTATCATGCCCGACCCCAGTGTCAATGCAATGCTTGGGTGACCATTAGAGCACTGCTATGCAGCTGTTGCTATGACGCTTCTCCATAACCAAGCAAGACAAAATTTTGCTCGGGGTAGTAGCCTGCAGATTGGTGCTTTTCCAGAGAAAGGGAGTAACGACAGGGCAGCTGGAAATGCTGCCTCTTTAAACACCCCTTTATATCACATCTAGCCGTTCTAGCCATGACATAGTTCGGTTTGGTTTGTGGGGTTAATGTCCCAAAGCGACACGGGCTATGAGAGACGCCGTAGTAGAGCGCTCAGGAAATTTCGACTACCTGGAGTTCTTTAACGTGCACTGACATCACACAGCACATGAGCACCTTGCTTTAAGCTTCCATCGAAAAGCGTCCTGCATGGCCGGGATTCGATCCCGCATGCTTGGGCACAGTAGTTGAGCGCCCTAACCACTGTACCACCCCGATGGGTCTAGCCATGACACTGATGGAAATGGCTGGTGTGGAAAAGCAATAACAGTTGTCAAAGCAGCTTTTGGAACAGAAAGATGTGCACCTTTTAGAAGTTTTGAAGCAGAAAAACATCATAAGGGTGCATGGACACTTTGCTCAAGCGACAGTTCCGCTTAGGACGTAGCAGCATGAAATCTCATGTATTTCGGGCCCACTTATGACACAGTGGCTAACTGTGAGCATCTTGGTTAGCGTGTACCTGTCATCACATGCATCGATAAAGGGACCTTTTGCAAAGCAGCCATGAAAATACCATGCATCAGAAGTAAGCTTCGCCGGTGTTCCGAACATGTAGACCTTGATGATACATTGATACTTTTGTGGCACAGGATGCAATAATTTTGAGATTCCTGCGCACCTCACTCTCCCCTCCTTTTGCCTAACCATCACTTCTTGCCGCCTTGACCCCATCCTGCTCACAAGTGCTGCTGTCTGAGGTCATCATGATCATCATCAACAGCCTGACTATACCCACTGCAGGGCGAAGGCCTCTCCCATATTTCTGCACTTAGCCCGGTTCTGTGCTAGCTGCATCCACTTGACCCTGCGAACTTCTTAACCTCATCCGCCCACCTAACTTTCTGCCGCCCCCTGCTACGCTTTCCTTCCCATGGAATCCAGTTTGTTACCCTGAGCGACTATCGGTCATCCTCTCTTCGCACTACATGTCCTGCCCATGCCCATTTCTTCTTCTTAATTTTCACTAGAATGTTGGTAACTTGAGTTATTTCTCTGACCCACTCTGCACGCTTCCTATCTCTTAATGTTACCCCTACCATTTTTCGTTCCATACCCCTCTGGGTTGTCCTCTCTTGGTTAGCCTCCACGTGTCAGCCCCATAGGTGAGTACAGGTAAGATGCAACTGTTGTATACTTTCCTCTTGAGCGATACCGATAAGCTGCTAGTCATAATCTGCGAGTGCTTGCCAAATGTGCTCCATCCCAATGTTATTCTTCTTGTTATTTCCTTTTCATGGTCCGGATCTGCGGTTACTACCTGTCCTAAGTAGACATATTCGCCTACTACTTCCAGTACTTCGCTACCTATTGTAAACTGCTGTTCCTTCCCGAGGTTGTTGAACATTACCTTAGTCTTCTGCATATTGATTTTCAAGCCTACTTTTCTACTTTTCCTCTCTAGGTCATCAATCATTATTTGCAGTTCATCCCCCGAGTTGCTAAGCAAGGCAATGTCACCAGCAATCGCAGATTACTGAGGTATTCTCCCTCTACCCTTATCCCTAACTGCTCCCATTCCTAGTCTCTGAATACCTCTAAGCAAGCTGCGAATAGTACTGGGAGATTGTGTCTCCTTGCCTAACACCTTTCTTTATGGGAATTTTGTTACTTTCTTTATGCAGAACTATGGTTGCTGTGCAGCCACTACATATATTTTCCAGCACTTTCACGTAGGGCTCGTCTGCCCCCTGATTTCGCAATGCCTGCATCACCGCCGAGGTTTCAACTAAGTCAAATGCTTTTTCGTAACCAATGAATGCTATGCATAAGGGCTGGTTATATTCCGAGCATTTTTCTATCACCTGATTGATGGTATGGATATGGTCGATAGCAGAGTATCGTTTCCGAAAACCTGCTTAATCCTTTGCTTGATTGCAGTCTAAGGTTGTCCCGATTCTATTAGCGATTACCTTAGTAAATACCTTATACGTAACAGACAGTACGCTGATTGGTCTGTAATTTTTAAGGTCCTTAGAGTCCCCTTTCTTATAAATGAGGATAATGTTAGCATTCTTCCATAGTTCCGGTACCGTCGATGACACCAGGCACTGCGTATAAAGGGTGGCCAGTTTTTCAAGCACGATATCCCACCCGTCCTTCAGCAAATCTGTAGTTATCTGATCCTCTCCAGCTGATTTCCCCCTTTTCATAGTTTCTAATGCTTTCTTGACCTCATCCTTTGTCACTGATGGAACGTCTGACTGTTGGTGGAACTACTGAGCCATTGCCACAGGAAGCATTTACCACCGTCCCGTGACTCGGCTTCACAGTCAACGCTAGCCAAACCTTTCGTTTTCCTTCATGACCTGCATCGAGACTGCTGTGTCACTTTTCGACAGGTGTCACTGTGGCTACAATTCGTACCCACCTCTTTGCACTGTCGTGTTAACACTGTTGTCACTGATTGCATGCTTTCAATGTTCAGTGCTCCCAAAATGATTTTACTCCCTAGTGCGTCTCGCGTCAGGGCAAAGCTCAAAGTACTAAATGCCACTGACAGCAATGCTTGTGAAGGGTTTTTCACAAAAGCTTTGTTGAAGAAAAATATTGTGCAAACTGTCACCTTTTGCATGTTTAGAGACGTAGAGAGTGCACTGCAGAATTTTCTTGCGCAGTACAACAGTGATTCTATTGCCTCTGTAGCCAAAAAAATGTCCTCTGATGCACAAACTACACTGATCGGGAAGCTGAAGACAGTGCAAGCCCGACCACTTCACAAACACGTGTGTGTGCTAGATGTAGACCACCTCTTTGCCAAAAACACGACCAGTACTATGCAGAGAAATTGGGACCCGGTACAGGTGCCTCTAACCCTGCACCATGGCAGAAGTAGAATGGTGGCGAAGGCTGGGCCCAAAAGCGGTTCAGCGGTACCGCAGCATAGCCACAGGTCGGGGGGCCAACCACTCAGATTAGGAAATTATATTACTACAAATTAAAAAGTATCAGTCAACATAAAAAGAATAGACATTTTGATAACTTCGCTTGTGCATGAGGTAAGGTATTTTATAAATACATTCGTAACTTTTTTAAAAAATCTTGCAACGCTCTTATCACCCCACCCCCTTGGTGTTGCATCGGTCAGGAGGCGCTACCAGAGGTAACCAAGGCAACGGAGATAACGAAGCTGACGAAGCACGAAACAGTTTCTTATCGCTGTCTGCTGCTCGTCTGCCGTGGTGCGGGCCTTGATGCGCCCGGGAAAGCGTAATTTAGTTCGCAAGTCTGAAAACGTCCCTTTTGCGAAGATTCGACGTCCTTGCTGGTCGCTGCTCTGTCGCCGTTTAGTGAGATTTAATATTTCCCTGCAGCCGTGTTTTTTTGGTTTCGTCCCCTTCGTCGTGCGGGCAGTGCGAAGTCTTTTTACAGCAGTGTATCACGCTTAGCGTTTTATCGCAAGATGAGCCCGCACAAAGTGAGGAAGCGATGCTCTGTGGCACGTTGCGACAGCGTGGGCTCAATCGTCGGTGTCTTACCGCTTCCTGGCTGACTTTCACCGGTGAGCAGATCAGGTTGCACATAGACTCAATGTATGCTCCAATGCTCCTGTGTTAAGCACGTTTGTTGATTCTAAAGCTGCCTGGACTGGTGCAACCTTGAAATTGCCTTGAAAACTGCTGTATAATTTCTTCCGAAGAATTTAAATTTGAAAAGTGATCCCAGTGCTCTATGCTCCACGTATGTTTCGATGCACCTACTAATTCATGACATTTTTATTTCAATTGCAGCTGTCATAGCTTTGTTTTCTGTACATGCATGTTTCTTATCTGGTGATGTTTCGTGGCAGGCACTTCAAGCCTTTTCCATACCTCGGCTGTGATCATTGAGATGATTAGCGCGCTTAAACAGCGCTACTGTTTATGCTGTCAGCGACATGCATTTTTATTGTTGTGATTTGTTGCTGTATTTTATTGGTTGATGCAATAAACCATGGACATGAAAACCATAATTGTTCACTTGGTACACTCTGTTGCGAACTGGGCACGACTGCCCCGTTGCACCAGTGTTTCTGGACCGCACCTTACTATGCTGAGGGACAAAGTAAATGGCCAAAGTACTTGCATGACTTGCAGCAGTATTTGTATTATGAATTTGCATGCGTGGTCTCTATTTGGAAGTGTTGCTGCCTTTCTATGCCGCCACCTTTGCCAACCACTTTCATTGTGCTGGAGCAACTGCTTATAAACAAGGGCGTAAGCAACAGAAACTCGAGTTCTTTTAGATGGCGAAGGTTGGCGCGTGCTGAAAGGCAACAACCTTCAAAAAATGCAGGCTCGTCAATGCAACGCGGCGGTTAAAAAAAAAAAAAGTTTATAATTCGCGCCAAAGTAAACGTATGGGTGATATCATTTGACGTCATGGCCCCCCAATTTTCATTGGTCGTTGGAGCCCATGAGCCGCCATTTTTTGTACGTATGGGCGTCTATGGAGCCTTCGCTACCATAGTACATATACCTTGCCTGCACTAGTAGCTGAGAGGCCGCTTATGGCAGACAACACAGCGATTTTCTCCACTCCTACAAGAATGAAAGCTCCCGCGTGCACTCGTGCACTTTCTATCTTGGATACTACAGGTATCCATTATTAGCACCTTGAAACACAAATACTACCGTAAACCTCGAAGACAAGAGCATGCAAATTTCAAAATATCGGTGATCTTCAGTCTATCATGCCATTCAATAAATGCATACCCGATAA
Source organism: Amblyomma maculatum (assembly GCF_055883805.1). Classification (NCBI taxonomy): domain Eukaryota; kingdom Metazoa; phylum Arthropoda; class Arachnida; order Ixodida; family Ixodidae; genus Amblyomma; species Amblyomma maculatum. The sequence continues at coordinate 58,879,952 of NC_139351.1, read as the reverse complement.
GCACTATGATAGTAAGCAATCTAAAACTCTAAAACTGAGTCGAACAATCTCGAATATAAATGCACGCAACCTAAAGGGGAAAAAAAAAGTGCTTTTCAAAATTAAAAACCAAGCCATGAAAACAAGAGCATGTCTTCCACTTGAACTCTATTTTACTCATCATCATAAGTTCACAACACTGCAATGAAGCAATTTGTTTTTTTTTTTTTTTTTGCAGCAGCAGCATGACGGCAAAAAATAACATCGAGCAGAAAAGGCCAAATACTCGCATGGAATGCAAATATTTGGAGAGTGTCCATACTTCACTTCTTTGTACTTGTTATCCATTTTGTGCAAACTCCGAGAGCTACTTGCACTCATTCAAAGCTCACTGCAGTCTCTTTCTTGGTCTCCAAGTTCCAAATGAATTGACTGTACCCCCCCCCCCCCCACCTAGACATAGCACTTCTTTCACAAACATGGGAGCATGCAGTTGCAAGGTCACTGCATACTATGTCATAACATGAGTCACATCACTAACAGGCAAGCACTGCTGGCATGAAAAGTAAGCTCACGACGGCAGCAGGTTTTAAGCAGTAACAGCTTATCCTCAGCCGGCAGATAATAAAAACGGTAAAAATCACCTGTCCAGGTCACCTAGAGCTAAGACCTCCTACAAAAACAACTGCTATTAAATGTAGCTTACAAGATGCTTTTCATTTCTTTGGGCGACTGTACGTGACAGTGGAGTGTGTTTTACCTCCGAGAAGGGCCGTTCTCGCTCCACGACGGAGCGCACGGCCTCCAGGGGACCCCTGCACGAGGTGAGCACGTTGCAGTCGGGAAGCGGCAGCACGCACAGCACAGGCAAGTCAAACCGCCTGTCTGACAGCAGCAACTTCATCAGGGCTTGCACCTGGGCAAACACACAAGTTCTGCCGTTGCCTGTAAGCTGTTTGGAGGTCGAAAATGGCATGCCTTACATGAACACCTCGGGTCTGTTGTTGCTATAAAAATTCAAGGGGTGCACATAAGTCTCCTTATGTGAGGTAATGTGAAAGCACAGAGGGTCATCTTGCTTTGGCTTTGGTTGGCTTGTTATATGGATTCTGAATTGAATTGTTGGCTGTGACTTGGATTTGGGCTATGACTAATGTTGCAAGTCATAAGCATTGTCATTATGGCATTATTAACCATGACTGGACGTGGTATTGGCTTATGTGGATTCCAGATTGAATTCTTCACTATGACCTGAATTCTTGGCTATGATTTGGATTCGGGATATGACTAATGTTACAAGTCATTATGCATTGCCATTACTGCATTATAGGCATCATAACAATTTCGTATTGGCTTGTTATGTGGATTCTGGAGTAGATTCTTCACTATGACTTGAATTTGGAATATGACTAATGTGAGTCATTACGCATTGCCATTAAGGCATTATAGACAATTAATCATGACTGGATTCGGTATTGGCTTATGTGAATACAGTCGAACCCGGATATATCGAACTCGAAGGGGATCGCGAAATAGTTCGATATAACGATAATTCGATATATAGAAATCGGCTTGTGACGGCACTTACGATGCGAAAAAACGATACCGTATTTGTCACGTAATCAACCCACTCGCATAATGAACCCACCCTCCACTTTTGCACCCGAGAATTTGAAAAAAAAAAAAAAAAAAAAAAAGCGTTAAGGCCAGCTCGCTCACAGGCAAGCGACTGAGCGATCTCGGCGACGAGCGGCAGCGACAGAGCGAAAATTTTCAAACTTGTTGGAACTGCGTCCCTCTCGCCGCTCGAGCCACCGCGGCAGCTCAAAACAAGGTTTCTGTGTCGCCGCGGCGGCAGAAATCGCCAGCATTTTCGCTTGCATGTCGATGGCAGGCGTCAGTCCGTTTCAGTCGTCCCATCCACAGCTCATTGGCAGCGTGCCAAGATGCTGCGCAGCGATAACGTCAGGGCGCGTTTATCTTTTGATAGCTCCTGCGGTGGCGGGGAGCGAACTTGGCAGAGTGCCCGTGATGGCTTGATTGCACTAGCCTGGTTCGATTTATCACGCCGCGCTTGGGGCCGGCGTCATGATCGCAGCAGCTGACCGCGCACTTTCGCTGATTCATACATGCAGGTATAAACGATTAAAAAAAAAAATAAAATAAACGTCCCCGCAAAAAAAAAAAAAAAAAAAAAAAAAACACCCTGCCGCTTCTTAACGTCCGCAGCCGCCATATCTTAAACTAAGCCGCGCGTACAGCACAACTATTAAAAAGTAACTCGCAAAAAAAAAAAAAAAAAAAAACACACAGAGAGAGCTGTTGCTTCTTAACATCCGCAGGCGCCATAGTCACGTCCGCCGCCGCACGCAGAGGGTTCGCAACAAACGCTGGAGAAAGCGTCCGACGTCTGTCTAAAAACGGGTTGAGCTGGCTTGGCGCGTGCGTTGCGCGTGCTGAAGGAGAGAGATAGCTCGGCAAAAGAATGGGCACATTCACGCACATGGCGTGCGGGAAACAACTGCAGATGCGCGCGCCTTTGGGGAATGGGCGCGGCGCTGCCCAGACCAGCCGTCGCCGAACTGTCCCCTCTCATTCCTTCCGCGCGTGGCTTGAAAACGTCACGCGGCAAACGGCCAAGGGTGATGCGATCGTCTTTGGGGAAGGCACACTTTCCAGTGCGTGGTGCGGAGTTCGATATATCGAACGACCGGTGAAATTGAGTTCGATATATGACGCGGCTTTCCTATACTTTTACATGGGATTTTCAAGGGGATATTTCGTGAGTTCGATATAACCAAAATTCGATATATCCGGGTTCGATATAACCGGGTTCGACTGTACTGGATTAGATTTTTTGGTATGGCTTGGATTCGGGCAATGAATAATGTGGCTAGTCACGATTATAGCCAAGTAATTATGACTGGATTTTGTATTTTGTCTTTTCTGGCTTATGTAAATTGTGTTGGATAGGCTTTAGATCTGTCTTTTGGCCACATATGCCGCGTACAGTCACTTTCTGTGCATGCTATTTATAAGCCGAGAAAGGCTTTTGCCTTAAAATAGTGCACAGGGTTAGCAATGTTGCTCAGTTGATGTTGAGCTAGGAGTAGCTAGCTACTGTCGATGGGGCTATCCTAGAAACCATGAATATTCAGAGGATGTCCACAAATGGTCCTTATGTCCAATGTCACTTGTCGATATTGTGTGAATATTGAGAGGATTATTCGATGAAGATAATCATTTAGTGGATATTCTGAAGATATTAATTCGTGGATGTTCTTTCAGTGTATATAGAAATCTGGGTAAACTGCCTAAATGCTTTGAGTGGATGTATATTTAAGTTATAAACACAAACATATTGAGCATATGTCGTCTCATACGGGGGGAGAAGTTTACTTAATTTTTTGTCCTCTTTTTTTTTCTGAAGGAATTATTTGGGCTATCGACTGGCACATTTCTTTTTTTTTCATGGATGCCACACGTGCGGAAGAATAAACTTTGTAGAGACTCCTCACGTTGTGCTCACAGTCACAAACGCCAGAGTTCCAAAACGAGAGCCAACAACAAAACTCTATCAGCTGGCAGCCTAGTAGACACAGTCATCGCCATCAGCCGCGCCGCTAGCGCCACCGCCAGCATTGCCATGGCAGCCGCCTCTGCTTGCTGCGTTGTTTTGGTGGTTCGTTCGTTTGTGTTTTTTTCTTCTTCCGCGTGTTTGTGTCCCGCGCCCAAATTCGGCCAAGCTTCAGACGACTGTGCGGGAGAACAGCTAAAATGGTGAGTGTTGATGTTATTGTTTGGCAAACAAAGTGTTAGGGTTCGTTTCTGGTATTGTGCAATTTTAGTGGCGGTGATTTTACCAGTTGGTTATCATTTCGTTTAGGGGCATACATCGCTAAAAATACACAATGTTTAGTTCGAGCTAGGATGATTGAACCGTCCATGCAGGCAAAATACTCAGTGACGCTTTATTGCCTCTAGAAAGCAACATGCGTGTGGGACTTGTTCAATAGGGAGGGCAGCCAAGCTAGAGGCAATCAGATACGATTTTGGGTGTCTAGAACAGCCTGAACTTGAATAAAACTCTTTGCAGAGCAGTCCCGCCGCCTACCATATACATTACCTCTTATTAGTAAAGTGGACAACTTCCTAGCGCAGCTCTAGAAGGCAGTTCCGGCCTTGTCTTGTGATGGTGAAAAACTGCTAAGAGCCACTCATTCATTGCTGCTCTCGAATACATTATGGCAGTCATTCAAGGGCTTGGGTTTTGTTAAAGTTCTTGTTTAAATTAGCTATGCTTTTACTCTTGTTTGGGAGTCATCAGCAGTTTTCTGAATTTATACATTTTTTAACCTCGTCTAAATTTTTCTGGTGTTCCTTTGAAATTTCCTTTCATGTAAGTCGTGTCATACTTATTGATATCCTAGCGGTCTTGTGTGTTTTTTCTTACACATGTTGCTTTTTAATTTAGGCTGAATGTTGCCCTGGGAAAACTAGAAGGTTGCATCAAAATCCTTTCCACTGTTTGCGAGGCCCAGCATATGTTTACATTGTATGTATGTGTATATTGTTGGTGTAATTACACAAATGAACAGTTTCCTTCCAGGATACCCACCATTTCACTTTTTTTTTTACGGTTTATATTGAAAGGGCTGTCGTTACACTTCTCGCAGTGTGTTTACAATATGAGTTTGGCTCTTCAAAATATTTTGTGAAGAACAGAGTGCTGTCTCCACAGGTGTGCGTGTTTAGGATATACTGCCAGTGCATTCCGACTGCTGCTGAGTTCATTTTTCCAAGCTCAGATTGCATCAATGAACATGCTTGATTCGCATCATACCCACCATTCTACTTTTTTTATGTTTGTGTTAAATGTGCTGCCGTTACTATTGAGCATATATTTATATATGTACATTTGTATATTTGCAGGTCATCAATTAACCCCCCCCGGACCTGATATCACAGAGGCAAAATAAAACATAAATAACCAAATAAACATGACTGTACAACAACAGTTTTTCTTGGTGATTTTCAGCAGTTGTTGCAAAGTATGAAATCAATTAAGGGGGGACACGGCTCTTTGGCACCGAAAATCGGCCTGAAAATCGGATTTTCAATTTTTTCATTTTCGTATTCCTCGCACCATTCCGCATCTGCACGCAAATTTTCATCCTTATACCCCGCGTATTTATGAAGTTATAGCGATTAAAAAATGCAGTACCACACCCACTGCCCTTTAAATTGTGGACAAACGACACCCAATTTCGATCGCCCGGCGCATGAGAACTACGCGCTCCACCGCGGCGATTTTGGTCTCGTTCGAAAGCGCGCGCTTTCGGCTTATTTTTTCTTTCGGAAAGCAACCCTGTGCGCTCCGCCTTCCCCATAAAAAACAAACAAAAAGATAGCATGCAGCGCGCGCTACTATTGGCCGGTTAAGGCACGTGATCAAAATGGCGTCGTTTGGTTGGTTCCGGCAAGCTAGCCCTGAAATGCGGACTCCCAGTGACGCCATTTTGTCTTTCTGCCGACCACGCTAGTGCAACGCGAGAGTCATGCCAGGCGCGAAGAAGCACCGCTCTTTGCACAAGTTCGGGCGAAAGCAACCAAAGAAACGCGTTAAGAATGCGACTTCGTTGCATACTGTGCAAGAAGCAAGTGCCAGTGCTGCGGGATTGTGTGACGATCACGTTGCGGGCGGCGACGCTTCTCCGATTCCGCTGGACAACGGCGCCGTTCTTCGTGCCGACTGCAGTCGTGTAAGTATTGATACCGCGCCTGTCACTAACAGTGACATAACTCAAGTGAGTGCCCGTGAGCAGGCTACGCTTGATAGACTGGTATCGACGCCGGCGACGGCACGAAAGACCGCGCTGTTCGCCGATGCAAGTGGTGCGTCCGCAGAGTCAGATGCGGACGGAACAGCCTCCTATGCGGTAATTGACCTCAGCATTGTGAATATCCTTCTGGATGCCGTGCGGTGCAAAACGTGTCGTGGATGCGTGCGTTTAATTACCAGCGACCGGAGCTATGGCCTCGCCGTAAAACTGATCGTGCTGTGCGACAACTGCGGTGAGATTGCGGCCGAGTGGAACTCGCGGAGGGTTGACGGCGAGAAAAGGTGCAATCCTTTTGAGCTGAATATTCTGGCTAGTCGAGCAATGCTGTCGACCGGTAACGGCCAGACAGCAATGAACGATATCTTTTCGGCGATGGGGTTGTCGCGGCGCGGGATGCACAACAAGACGTTTCAACGGCATCTGAAGAACACACTGCAACCCGCTGCTACCCGAGCCGCCACGACCGCTATGGCACAAGCCGCGCGGGCAGTGGCGAAGGTCTACGATGACTTGTGTTTTGGGCATAGGGGGAACATTGCCGTGTGCTACGACGGCACATGAATGACGCGCGGACACTCATCACATATAGGCGTCGGTGCCGTGGTGGAACTCTTCACTGGTTACGTGCTTGATTATGTGGTGTTGTCAAACTTTTGTCTGGGCTGCGAAATTGGTCCCAAGCCAAACACTGACGGCTACGAACTTTGGAAATCACGCCACCAGTGCCAAAAAAACACCAACTCCAAGGCTGGTCAAATGGAAGTAGAGGCTGGCAAAATTCTGTTTGAAAGATCTCTGCAGCGCCACAACATGCGCTACACAACCATGCTATGCGATGGGGACAGTCGCACGTTCAGTGCTCTTAAAGATGCTGCAATCTATGGCTACATTGAAATAGTCAAAGAGGACTGCATAAATCACGTGCACAAGCGTATGGGAGCAGCTTTGCGCAACCTCTTGCAGAGACACAAGGGTGCAGGGAAGCAAAGTCTTGGTGGCAGAGGAAGGCTGACAGCTGATCTAGTTGACAAGCTGGCAATATATTATGGCCGAGCGCTTCGATCAAATGTAGGTGATGTGGATGCCATGCAGCGAGCTGTGATGGCGACATATTACCACATCACATCTACTGATGACTGCCCCAAACACAGTTTGTGTCCTACCGGTGAGAAGTCATGGTGCCGCCACAACGCTGCAAAGGCAAAAGAGGAGCCTGCACCAAAGCACAATTACAGTCTGCCAAGAGATGTGGCTGATGCTCTTTTGCCTGTTTATAGTCGTTTATCAGAGAAGAGCCTGCTGCAGAGGTGCATTCGGGGGAAGACCCAGAACTCGAACGAAAGCTTCCACTCGGTCATCTGGACCTTGATCCACAAAGAGTGGCACTCATCACTGTTTGCTGTGGAAGCAGCCACAGCAGAAGCTGTGCTGTGCTTCAATGCCGGCTGCAAGCATACAGCAGCAGCAATTCTGCAAGAATGCAGTACAAATGTGACAGCAACTGGGTCCAGGAGAGCTGAAGAAAAGGACTTGCACCGTAGCGTACGTTCTGCAAAGAAGCGGGCGGCTTCGCTTGGCGTTGCTAAAACAGAAAAAAGAAAACACCGCGACAGCATGCACCCCGACTATGCTCCTGGTGCATTTTAATAGCATGAGGTCTTTGGGGTTGCCCTTCCTGATTAAATGCCGTGAGGCTTGAGTGCTTCCGACAATCCCCCAATTTTGGTAGTGTTGCATTTTTTAAAGATCAATATCTCTGGTCCTGTTCTTGCTATTGCTTTAAAAATTTTTTTTCTAGAAAGGGAATCCTGCGAGTCTCATGAAACCAAGGTAAATGCAGTGACGACAAAAGAAAATTTGCTGAGAAGGTTATGTTGTCTTCGGTACCCAAATGAAATTTTCCTTTCAAGCGTTTCCTATTGCGTAACTTTGGCTCAAATTGGCATAGGCCATTAATTTTCGCTTCAGATCACTTTCCACCTGTTTCTGATCTTGTTGACATATCAATCATTGACATAATTTACACCTACATGCTGTGAAGTGTTTTTCCTCGTTTTCTCAAAACTGCAATTTTGAGGGTGCTGCAATTTTGGAGGAGAGATATCTCTTAGTCTATTTGTGCTATAGCTCTCATTCTTGTCTTGTTAGAAAGAGAAAACCTTCGACAGTGCCGTAGGACAAATATATGTACAGTTATTATGCGGCAACATTTACCGAATTAATTATCAATCTTAGGTGCCAACCTGGGCTTTTATTCATAAAAGTTTGACTTATTGTAACTTTGGTTCAAATTCTTCTACCACGTTAATTCATGACTAGCGGCACTCTATGATCCTTCTAGATCACTCTGGCAGGGCTATTCTCCTCATGCCATAAAGTGTTTAGTAATTAACTCACCTCCAAACGAAGAACATGAATTAGGGATTATTTTGAAAGCTATTTCATCTACAAGAAAACTAATCAGATATTTGAAATCAGCATGCAAAAGTACATTAATGGTGCAAGTTTCAGTCAGATCCACCCATAAATAAGGAAAAAAGTTTTAAGAGGGGTGTCCCCCCTTAAGCTTAGTGTACTCTAAATGTATTTAGGGCATATCCCCCAAGGAGAAGTATATTTGCAGGATGGTAGTAGCTGCACAGCAACGTCCACACACCTTACTTTATAATAAGCGAGTAATTGCTCAATAATATCCACCCAAGTGGAGCCATATGGTGCTTGGGTGGACATTATTGAGCATATACTCGCTTATTAAAAAGTAGGGTACTCCTAATGCACAACTCACAGCACCAAAAAATATATTGGTTAATTTCCACACAATATCATTTAATGTCTCATCAATATTGTGTGTGGACATGCTGTGGGCATTATATGGGGGTCCACAAGTGTCAAAATGGACATTCCATGGATGTTATGTCAACATAATATAAACTTTTGTAAACATCATATGGACATCAGATATCTATTGGAGGATGTTCATTGAATGTCCATTGAATATGATATGGTTTGCTGGGATATGCCAGTGATTTCACCATCATCATGGGCGCAGCTAAGTGCATTCTGGGATGAAAGCCTCCCTTCTCCCACAATTCCTACCCCAAATAGGCCGGTCCTGTGCCAGCTCCGGCCACTTTATTCCCCACAAACTTCCTGACTTCATTTGCCCATCTGAGTTTCTGCCGCTTGCCTTCTCTTGGCATCTACTCCATCAACACCAATGACCATTGGTTATTTCGCCCTTGCCCATAAGGTAGACAACAACAGCCAGTGGGCTGTGGAAAAATTCCGACCGTTGGTATTGTCTGTGCTGTTGTCTGCAACAATCTGCGCTTTTTCTTGTGTGTGCTTGTTGTAACATTTCAGAATTGATTTTTTAATGCAACGCTGTCTAGATAGTAAAGTTTAAACCATAGTATTAGCAAGCAACTTCAACTCATGCAACAAAATGTTGGGGTGCTTCAGGGAAGCACATAGCAGACACTGAGCATTTCAGGAGTATGTCCGGCTTCTCTACATACATTTATCGGGGAATTTTAGAAAGATTTTCTTTGAAGTGAAGTACATGGAATAGTTTGTTGCACTCTTCTGCAAAGCATTCGCCAACATTTAACTACCAGCTGCCTCCACTGATGCGCCGTGGAAAGAGAAAAAAAGTTCGGTAAGTTTTGATTACATGCGTTTCTATGACAGCCAACTCGTACACCCTTACGTTTCCCAATGTTTAAAAAATATTCTGCCATTGAAATATATGCTTCACTCTTTCACAATCTGCTCTGCTTTGAAATCTTTCGTTTTCATGTATTCCTATAGGCGCTAAGAGTACTTTTCACTTTCAGTATGCTGCAACATCCACAGGCACCCCCTTCTTTTGTAAACATGGTGTTCGGCTATACTACGGCCCTACATTTCCGCAATCCTCAGAAGTGCATGCAATTCAAGTGTACTATGCACTGCAAAGCTGACCTCACAGCGGAGAGCAATACTGTCGTCTCCCATCATGGCTAAGCCTACTTTGCACCGCTAATCTGCTGTGGCGTCTGTGAGCGCCCCATTCTTTTGTAAACATGGTGTTCGTCTATACTACGGCCCTACATTTCCCCAATCCTCAGAAGTGCATGCTCTCAAGTGTACTCAGCTTTGCTGACCTCACAGCCAAGAGTAATACTGTCCTCTCCTATGGAAGCTAAGCCTACTTTGCACCCCTAGTCTGCTGTGGCATCCGCAAGCGCCCCCTTGTTTTGTAAACATGGTGTTCGTCTATACTACGGCCCTACATTTCCCCTATCCTCAGAAGTGCATGCTAGTCAAGTGTACTCAGCTTTGTAAAGCTGACATCATAGCCAAGAGTAATACTGTTCTCTCCTATGGGAGCTAAGCCTACTTTGCACCCCTAGTCTGCTGTGGCATCCGCAAGCGCCCCCTTGTTTCTTAAACATGGTGTTGGTCTATACTACAACCCTACATTTCCCCAATCCTAAGAAGTGCATGCTACTCAAGTGTACTAAGGACTGCAAAGCTGACCTCGCAGCCGAGAGCAATACCGTAGTCTCCCATCGTGGCTAAGCCTACCTTGCACCGCTAATCTGCTGTGGCTTCTGTGAGCGCCCCCTTCGTTTGTAAACATGGTGTTCTTCTATACTACGGCCCTACATTTCCCCAATCCTCAGAAGTGCATGCTACTCAAGTGTACTCAGCTTTGTAAAGCTGACCTCACAGCCAAGAGTAATACTGTCCTCTCCTATGGGAGCTAAGCCTACTTTGTATTCCTAGTCTGCTGTGGCATCTTCGAGCATCCCCTTAGTTTGTAAACAACACGGTGTTGGTCTACACTCCTGCCCTACATTCTCCCAATCCCCAGAAGTCCATGCGACTCATGCCTACTCAGCACTGCAAGCCTTACCTCCCAGCCGAGAGCAATATTGTCGTCGTCCACAAATGGCGCCAGGGCATTGATGATGAGCGGCAGGTCTCTTCCCACCTCCTGCAAAGCAAGAAAAAATAACCTCAGCAGGCAGAAAGAAATGGGTACCTTTGAGCTCTGCACAAGCACAGAACCTTGCAGTTTTCCATACAGGTGGCACGGCACGAGAGCATCGCCCCATCAACCCATATATGGCAGAGGAGAAAAGTGTTGGGTGGTACAACCCATTTTGCACGGGATGAGGGTCGTAAAGCGATTCCTCCTGTAGGCAAAGCAAGAAGAAAGAAATATGGGGAATTTAAGGTCCGCTTTCAAGGGTATGACGTGACCTGTCTCGAACTCCTCTTGTGGATCCTTGTTCGTGTACACGCACTTCGTTACTCACTTCATCATTAATGCCTTGAAGGGGAACATGTTTTTGAAACCACATAAGATAGCAAAAAAAAACTTTAGAACTCTCTATCCACTGGTATGCCCGTTTTCTACTGTGCACTGACGTTACACTGCTGAAGCCCAACATGAAGTACCGTAAAAGCAAATAGTTTTGGGGCCCCGCTTTGGCTATGCATATTGGGTAAATGCTTAAACAACCCGTTTTCTTTCTTTTTTTTTTTTCAATCTAGTGTTCTGAACAAATGATCACCTTGTGCTACCATGCCGTTGGCAGCTTACTCCTTCGATGAAGAGGCTCGATCTGGACTTTCTTGTGCCGTAAAATAAATCAAGCTGGTGTAGCGAGGACATCCAGCAACAGCGCACCTCACCTCGAGGTCATACGGTTACGTACGGCTCAGTTTAGTTAGAACTATTTATACGTGCCCACTTTCTATGCTGAAAGTTAGTATCAATGCAGTTCTACACCGAAATCACAAAAAAAGCCAAGACACTGACGGGCTGTTATAGTCAGTGTGATTGATGTCCCTGCAACTGAGCTATGAGCAAGAAACTAGCGGTATGCAAACATTTGACATGTTGAATACGAACTGAATATGCTTGCTATTCGGTTTGTACTTGAAAAACTAATATTTGGAATTTCTAAATACTCGAAAATTACCGAACGCACCGAAAATTTTCGAATTCACAGCAGTTTCTACTATGATGCAAACGGCTTTCGCCAGTTTTTTCAGGCCCAGTCAATAATTTGAGGTTTCGGTTAAATAAGAAATTTTCTTTTCTGGGCCCTTGAAGGCTAAATTACTGAGAGTTTACTGTATTCATCAGCCATATGACAGCTCCCCCTAGTTTCATACAGGTACATCCTGTACAAAAAACGCATACAGAATCCTTTATAATGTTCATTCTGAATTTTTCAGCAGGGCATGCGCTTCTGTGCAGTTTTAGCTTAATTTTTTGCAAATACCTTGTGAGTTCTGAAACAAACAAGAGGAGCAATGCTTGATACCTTTTAATTCCTCTTTGATTAGGTATTCAATATTTTTGATACTCGGAGGCATTTTGTCCCCTGTACTAGCGCGCGATTCGTATTCCAAAATTTTAACAATCGCACACCCCTACTAGTTGGGCATCCTCCCTCCCCTTTTTTACCTAATGCAGTCGAGTCTCGATATAATGAACCTCAATAGAACGAAATTCACAATGTAGCGCAATTTTTTATTTTCCAATCTCTGCCCTATTGAAAACCGTGTATTTTTTTAATGATTTAACACAATTTTATGCTGCCCTTTCGTTTTACCAATATCCTCGCAAATTGCATGCATATATACCAGTAGCCACTTTGGCAATTGGACGATAACTAAAACTTAAGCCGAGACAGACAACATTTTGTATTTGCCCTTTTACGCCCTAATTTTGCCTGCAGCCTGGAATCTGCGAGTGAAACAAAATGATGATGATAGGGGTGTACCGCCGCGCCATCTGTCGTATACATCAAAACCCAGGGTGCAGAAGTTTCAGAACGCGCAATGCCATTCATAAAAGAAAGCATGTGGTCAACCCCGATCATGACACTAGCTTTTAGTCGTTCGCTTCAACAGTGTTTGCTGCTACAGTAGAACCCCGCTGTTGCGTTCCCAGGTGCTGCGTTTTCCCAGCTGCTGCATTCTTATGATCGAGTCCCGGCATGACTCGCATAGTGTTCTATGCATTAAAAACCCCGCTGTTACGCCATAACTTCGGGCATGTTCCCGCATCGCGAACTGGCAGGCCTGAGTAACAAGCAGCAACGACCATGTTTACTTTTAAGACCAATTGAATTGACCTGACTTGGCCTGGCTTGGCCTGTCGTTGCTGGCGTGCCTACAGAAGGCGCTCGCGGCGCTCGGGCAGGCGGCGTCATCATCAGCAGCAGCAGTCGCGCCTTTTTTTTGCATCTTTGTTACCTATCATCGTGCCGTTTTTCGTTCTCCCATGCTGCTTCCTTTGTGTGGTTGGTGCTTGCGTGGCTGACTTCGTGCTTCGAACTCCTTCCATATAATCATTGCATCGTTTCGCGCCTCCGGCTAGGAATCATTTTGCGTGTATCTACCTGGTGTGGGATAGGCAAGAAGTGAATTCGTACCGTGGTTGTGTGCACACGCATCCAGCGTGCTCAATTGCCCACCTGACGCCGTGCCGACCCTTTCACGCTGCAACGTAAATCGCTGTGGGCTAGCGGCTGCCTCGTTCCGCCGCAGCGCGGGAACTTGTCACAGTGATGGAATCATGAAAGCGCAAAGCACTCTCCTTGGAGGAAAAGCTGAACATTATTTGGGCAGTGGATGCAAACTCGACGTAGAAGCGGCTGTGCATCGCAGAAAATCTTGGACTCACGCCATCCACCTAGAATTCCATCGTTTCGAAAGAAAACGAGATCGAAGGAAACGCCCGGTCATTTGGCATCAAAAGCAAGCAAGCCCGCAGTGCGGGGCAGGTGCAGCTTGATGAGGCTGTTTACACATGGTTCAAGAAAGCCATAGCTGCAGGTGAGAATTTTGATGGCACCATTTTGCACGAAAAAGCGCTGGAGATAGCAGACAAGCTTGGGATCGACGATTTCAGTGCGTCAAACGGTTGGATCGACCGCTTTAAGAGAAGGCACAGAATTTGCTATCGAACCGTGAACGGAGAGGCTGCAAGCGTGGACACTGCTACCGTAGACACCTGGAAAGAGTCCATGGCGGGCATTATCGAGGGCTATGAACCCAGGGATATTTTCAATGCCGATGAAGCGGGCCTCTCTTATAAGGTACAGCCATCAAAGATGCTGAGCTTTAAAGGCGAGGCCTGCCACAGCAGGAAAAGCAGCAAAGAACGCCTCACCGTGTTGTTGTGTTGCAATTCGGATGGCTCCGAGATGATGAAGCCATGGGTCATTGGAAAATTTCGAAGCCTGAAAAACAGCCGGTACCTGCCCTGCCACTACAAAAGCAACAGCAAAGCCTGGATGATGTGCGCAATTTTTGAGGAGTTCTTGTCCTACATGGATTCAAAAATGGGCAGTCAGGGAAGAAAGGCTGTTCTTTTTTAGACAACTGTTCCGCGCACCCTAAGGACACTACGTCGCTGCGGAACGTCAAGGTTGTGTATCTTCCGGCCAACGCAACAAGCCACCTTCAACCCTTGGATGCTGGCATCATAAAAAATGTCAAGCATTTTTATAGAAAATGCATAGAGACGCGACCCTTGGTCTCAGTGGGTCGCGGGCAGCAGCCGACTGGCATTACTGTTCTTGATGCCATGCACTATTTGGCGACGGCATGTAGCGCTGTCACTGCCGCAACAGTCAAAAACTGTTTTGCGAAGTGTTTCGGCGACGCAGACTGCGCAGCAGAACCTGTAAGCACCGAAGACTGCGAACTCGACACGGCCATAGAAGCAATTGGCGCATGCGGGATTGTGTAAAGTGATTACGTTTCTGTAGACGACGTCGTTGTCACCTCCGAGATGATGACCATTGACCAGATCGTGGCTGTGTCGACACGCACAACAGTGGCGACGAAGAGGCGGAGGTTGAGCCGCTGCCCTAACCCACCTTCACTTCAGCTGAAGCGGCATTAGACCTTCTTAGAAGGTATGTTTGTGACGACCGCGAGAGCCACACAGCACTGCAAGTATTGGAACAAGTTGTGCTCACGGGACGTGAGAAAATGCGACAGACAACACTGCACGACTTTTTAAGCGTTACCATGGTAATAAACAGGTGTTCACTTGCCCACTACTGTCATTTGTAAATTTGTCCTTCTTCCCGGCTCTTACGTTTCCTGGCTGTTATGTTTTTTTTTTTTTTTACGGTCCCGTGAAAAACGTATCAGTGGGGTTCTACATTCCAGCAATTCTGTGACAGTGGACGGCGCCCCATCCATTCACTGAGTGATAACGCGAACATACTGAAAACCAGGCTTGCGCAATCGTAAAATTAAAACCGTGAAAAGGACAGGCCGAAAGCAGTTCCACGATTTTAATTTTACGATTAAGTTATTTTTATGTTAAGTTATTTAAGTTAAGATTAAGTTAAGTTATTTTAAGTTATTTTATGTTCAGCAACCGGATGCGTGGAGGAAGCCACCGCCGGCAGTCATGTCAGGGCTGCTAGCACTCTGCCAAGTTCGCCCCCCCCCCCCCCCACTAGAGCTAATGTCGAGAGACACACCGTGACGTTCTTGCTGCGCAGCATCTTAGCGTGCCAAGAAATGCGCTGTGGAGTGTAATGGCACGAAACGGAGGGACACGCTAGCGGCAAATGTTTTTTTCTTTTCCGAGTTCTCATTGCTAGAAGTGGGAGGTGGGTTCATTTGAGAGTAAATATGGTACGCATACATGAGGCCTGAGCAAAAGATTGCCCCATGCAAGGTAGCCGTGCAGGCGTGGGCGATACAAATATACAACGATGTCCCCGTTAAGGTCCTTACATCAGCTGATCTAGAGACTGTAGTCCTAACTTGCAAACATATGATGATGATGATACCAGCGGCGACATCTGGCAGTGGCTCTGAGTACTAGGCAATGTGCTCACTCATTGCTCACATGAAGAAAACTGCGCCCACATCCATTTGCTATTACCCATTATCCTCTTGATATACAAAACAACATCCAGTACCCCTGTTAGCGCTGTTATTACTTGAATTTCTCGTCCGTTTCCTGAATTCGTAATTTACAATTTGTCATCTACTAGCAGTGTTCCACAAAGCTGTCACTTTATTTGGACAGCTAAAACATGGGAACCTCGACGTGACGAAATAAATTTTCGGCTGCAAGCAGGACTTCATTATATTGAGGTTCGAATGTAAACGCACACAGGCGATGTAGCATTGAAATCATATCGGGGTCAAGCCTTACCCATCCCTGTGCAAGCGAAGCAGACAGAAGGCACGAGCATAGTGAATGATCCAGACAGAGAAGCACTTTGGTGTCAGGGAAAACATGTCACACCTTAAGCATGTGCGGTGCCGCTGCCTCGTACAGGTGGTGCAGTGCACGTGCCACGAGGCACGTGACGCGCTTCTCATCCGCGCTGATGGCTCTCTCCTGGGTCCTGTTGGGGTGCGGACATTTGTTTATTCTTTAAACACAGTCACAAAACTGGACCTTGGCAAACACAAATTTTAATTCCTTAATTTTTTTTTTTCCAGAATCTTCCACACTTTCTGAAGCAAAATTGGCTTAAACCTACTTATACACGTGAAAGCTGGGTTTTAAGCATAGTTTATCCACGATTCAGTAAGAGTGTACACACACTGATGGTCTGAAGCGCCGAATGCATTTTAGACTGGAGAGCTCGTGATGAAGCATGTAGCCGGTCGTAAAGCCAAAAGTGCGAACGCGCAATGAGCGTGCGCAAACTCAACGAATGACCTGTGTTGGCTCTTCCATCAACCATCGACACTCCCTGGAAGTACCGCCGTTTGACATGCCCATGCCTGACACGAGTGACGTGCAAAAAGGGAGTGTCGCCATCATTCGAACAGCGGCCTTCTGTAAACTATTGACACTCCCGCAGCTGCACTTTGTGCTGCGCAGTAAAAGATAAAAAAGAAAAATTCTTCCCGAGAAGCACGCACAGTAACTGAATGTTGCACTAAAAGCTGTAGAACAAATCTGCCACAGCCTCCTTGATATGGTTATTGTCTTGGTCCTGTTAACAGCGCCATGCTTTGGTTTCAATTGTAAGTCCCCCCCCCCCCCCCCCCCCCCCTCCCCTTCTTCAACTTCGGATTTTCAAATATTAAAAAAGGGATCGACTTATAATTCTGCAAATATGGTAAGTCTTTTTTTTGGGCGGGGGGTGGGGAGAGGCGAAAAGGAACAGCATGTCTTCACGCAAGGTGATTCAAACCGCGCGAGGCGAAGTCCGAAGTTGCACCCGAGCAGTAGAGCTTCAGTTAAGTTCAGTCGTGTCCGAGTCTCCATTATCCTATAAATCCAATCAAGCCACGCTTTCCAGACTCCCACTACCTTTCGAATTTCACATAGATTCTTCGAGGATGCCATTTAACCATCGCGTTTGCTGCCTACTTGTGCTCCGGTGTCGCTCAATCTTTCCCAGCATCAAGGTTTTCTCCAGTGACTCATCTCTTCGCATGAAATGACCAATGTAGTCGAGGTTTAACTTTAAAATTTGAGCTTTCAATCAGTAGTCTGGGTAGTACAGCGCATGCTCTAAAGAAGTGAGTAAATGAAAGTACTCAGGAAACTAAGGTGAGGAAAAAAAATTTGAAAAAATAAATAAAATAAAATGAAAAAGAAAAGGTTGCTAAAGTGCCCCCTACAAGCACAAACAAAAACGTGACCCAAGTTTTTGACACAGAGCAGAGCGCAGCATGAAAAATGACTCACGGCAGCCTCCGCAGCAGCTGCAGAGTCAGCATGCGTAACACGTAGCACTCGGAGCCCTTGAGGCTGTCCAGGGCAGGTGCCACCAGGTAGGCCAGGTGGGTCAAGGCAGAGAGGGGACAGGGTTCTTCGCCACGGGCACCACCTCCCTGCAACCCCTGAAGCACCTGCTGCAGCCCATCCTGGGGAAAGGACAAAGTGTGGGACAGTTAAAGCTCACATAACTACCAATAGTAAGGTCCATCAGTAGCAAAAACCCACCCTACAGATGATAAGAGATGTGCAAGAATCTGAGCCAGCACGATTCCATCAGTTTGAGGCCCAGTGCCTACATTCAGCAAAACTTCAGCAAAACTGTAATACAAGTGCTTCCACCTTCAACTTATTCCAATAACATATTTAGAGTGCAAAAATGAATTAAGTAATTCTTTCAGAACCACACCATAAGACATCGATCACGTGCAATCAATGGTTTAGCATGCGCTGCCGTGCTGAAATTTCCGCGTGTTGGAACAGATAGCTTGATGTTGGCAGTTTCAATTTCCGTGTGGCTCACTTTCTTTTTTGCAGGAGACGACGTAGCAAAAAAATGATGCCAAAGCGGTGTCAAGACACCATTATGAACTCGGCGTCACTAAGAATTAAATGCCAACAATGTCAACAATGTCGGTTTTTGTGCAGAATGAGGACTTGAACTGCAATAAAACAAAATGAGATGTGGCGACGCTTGTCATTGCATGGTGTTGCCTTTTTATGCAGTTTCCCATCCCAAGACCCAGTGCCTTTAACCAAAAAGAAATCACGGTGCATGAAAGGAGAAAGGGTGAGAGGCAAAACTATGCCAGCGTCTTGCCTCTCACCCTGTCTTCTTTTATGTGCTGTGATTTCCTCTTAATTATGAACCACCAACATGCCCAAACTTGTTTTTTGTCTTTAGCTATGCTGATTCCTTATGCCCCACTCTGCACAGACTGACGAACTAAAGAAAAGTGTTTCCAACGTAACACTCTTACAGCCTTATCCTTCCCACGTTATACGATTGGACAATGCAAAACAATAAACAAGGCCTAACGAGCTCCAAAGAAGCAGTCGCAGGCACACTGGTGGGCGCTCACCCTCTTCCGAAGAAGGGCGTCCATAAGTGATTCGGTGCCGGCGCAGCACTTCTTTGCCAGGTGCTGCAGGGTCGCCTTCACCTGGCTGTCACTCAGGCACAGAGGGTACAGCTCACGCCTGGTGAGTGATAA
The DNA here is from genome assembly GCF_055883805.1 of Amblyomma maculatum. NCBI lineage: Eukaryota > Metazoa > Arthropoda > Arachnida > Ixodida > Ixodidae > Amblyomma > Amblyomma maculatum. Next base: position 58,861,194 of record NC_139351.1, on the reverse strand, counting down.
AGTACACGGCAGATGTCACTGGCCACAACACATCTCCAGATGAAAATGAACAAGTTCTTTGTACAGCCAAAGAAAACGTCATGATGTGCTATTGTCACAGATGTCACTAGGTGTACACGGCACAATTACACTACTGCCGATGCTGTATCGCAGGTGTATGCTTGGATTCAAGGCGGCTGGCCAAGATACCACCCAAGAGACAGACTCTCAAAGAGTGGCATCAGCCAGCTGTCATGGCTGATGCCACTCTGATGCCATCATAGCAGAGGATGCCAAGGATCTCTGGCTCCGTACAGTCCGCCAGTGGAATTCCAAGGGAAGGAAAACGTAGCAGGGGGCGGCAGAAAGTTAGGTGGGCGGATGAGGTTAAGAAGTTCGCAGGGGTCAAGAGGCCTCCGCCCTGCAGTGGGTATAGACCGGCTGGTGGTGATGGCGATGATGAAATTGGAATGATTTTGTGATTGCGCATGAGTTTCCAGCAACAACATACAATGGAACATCTCTCTCTGACAATGGATAAGGTGGAACAATGGGATCAAGATGTTTTCTGGGACAGGATGGCCACAGCTGGTGCAGAGTCAGGATACACTGCATAAAGGCTTTTATCCCGAGTTAGGCCTAACCTGGCTGGCAATGACAATGTAAATATGAAGATGGCAGTGCCACCTATCGTATATAGTACTTGTGTGAGGGCCACACTTCTTTTCACTAGCGCCCAAGGTTGGTGGGCGGTGCGTCGCCACAAGTAAAAGCGCTGCTCAAATTTCCTTGCACACTGGGGTGCAACCAACATGTCTGCACCGTATTATGGCTTTTGCACAGCATAATGTTTAATCCTTTCTGGTGCAAATCCCAAGTGCATAAGACAATGGGGCTCCACGCGTCCATGGTTCCAAGCCGAGTCTGGCGTGCGGGATGATGCATCAATGATGGTAATGATGATTATGCTGCCAAAATAATGCACAAATGAACCATCTCTTTCGGTACACCTATATTTATTTTTATTTTTGCATTACTGGCCGCTAAGCTGAGGGTGCGGCCCTTACATAAATATATACGTTACATATGCCAGCAACAACTGTTAAAAACAAAAAAAAAGGCCAATGGTTACCCATGTGGCACCCTTACTTTGCGTGGCCGGGCAGGCTGCATGCTAGCTGCAGCACGGACACCAGCACCTCGGCAATGCGGTCCACCAGCACCTGCTCAACGACCTGCATTGTGAGAACACCAGCACCCCCATCAGAATCATTACAAAGCAAACAGATCATCATAAGGCAGCTCTGTCTGATAATAATAATCTGTTTCAAACAGATTATCAGCACAACATCACTGTTGTCCCATTCTCTACCGGTCATCCTACCCCTACACTGATACTTATATGACCCATGTAGATAACAGAACAAGTAACTAAATAAAAAAAAGGCAGTTCTCATTTTTTTTTTTTTTTGCGGACTCAAAAGCTTAGCTTCATTTAGAGCTTAACTAATCTTTGTATAAATGTGTCCCTTTCCACTTACAAGTAAAACACCATTAATTTGAAGTGCTGCGGCTGCGAAAAATGTTCGCAATAACTGGGTTTCTGAATTAAGTCAACGATAAAAAAAACGGACCCAGGCCTAGTTTCACAGTGAGATCGCGCTGTACAGTCATGGACAGGTTAAAATGGGCCACGCTTTTGAATTCAAATGCTTCTATCCTGTCATATAATAAAAATGAATAAGTTTGCTCTCCTCGCGCGTAATGACAAAAGTAAATATCACAATCCAATAAGCATGCGCTATTTTTGCTAATTAACACGTGAGAAGACTCCCACTAAAGTGTGGTCCATCTTCTTCTGTCCGCGACTGTACATATACCCCAAGCTTCATCCAGCTGTTGCCCTTTTCAACAATAATAATTGTTTCACAGGAAGGGAAAGGAGCAGCATCTGTCACATTTGTTTCTGTGAACACCTGAATCGCGCGTAAGGGAAGGGAGGATAGGGAGGAAGGCGGGAGAGAAGGTGGAAAGAGAGAAAGAGGAGCCATAGTGGAAAGCTACAGAGTAATTTTGAACACCTAGGGATCTTAAACGTGCGCTGACATCGCACAGCACATGAACACCACTTCATTTCGCCTCCACTGAAACGCAGTGCCGGCGGCGGTTGGGATCGAACCCGGGTACACCGGCACAGTAGTCGGGCATCTTACCACTGCACCACCGAGGCAGGGCAGTTGTCGTGCTTTGTTCTGTAGTTTCTGGCAGAATGGCATCATAGCGCATATGCAACTTAAAGCAACAAATTACGAACACGTTACAATTCAGCAGAGATCAAAGCGACTTTTTGACATCGGCTTCCGCACTCGAGTTTGGCTCGAACAGCTTGGCCCAAATCTATCCTGTTTGCCTCCTGACCGTGCAGTTCAGTCTTCCGCGGCACATGCACATGACTACCAGGACGAACAAGCTGTTCAAACAGAGCGTAATTCGAAATTCCTGCAGTGCAGCCTACTTCTGTAAATTAACACTATTTTTTATGCATGCAACCACACATGACCTGCTGGAAACAGGAACCGTCAACGGAACTGTACTACCCACTGCTTGTCCATGTTGTGGCCTCACAAGGACGAGGACGAAGACAAAGAAAAGATAGAACTAGTGCTTGCTCTGAAGTGAAAAAATTATTGGGATAAGAAACAATTTGAAACACAAATTGTCGGGACACAGCTTTAAGCTTGAAGGCCATGGTGTGCCAATTAAAATGCTTGCCCATTAACACTGCCTCCACTCAAGAGCAAATATACAGGCCAAAACGCAATGCATGCAATTTTTTTTTTTTTAATTTCTTCCATTACCAAAACTAGAAGTGGCCTTTAAATGAGAACATATGCAGAGTTTGGGATAACCACATGCCTGGCTACTATGCAAACCTCTGCAAAGGCGAGACCAAGAGGCAAGTGGTCCCACAACCCACCTCTGGTGACAGGCATGCCTCGAGAAATCTCAGCGATGGAGGCGCCGAGCCCTGGCCATCCCAGCAGGCAAGTGCATGGCTCATCACGACCGGTGCCACCTTGCTGAGAAGTAGCTCGGCTGGAAGGCCTAACGTGTCGCTCACAAACTTGATGGCCCCTCTGTCCCCACACTCCACTGCCGCGGGCAGTACCAGCCTCCAGTGGCATCTACGGAACGGAACAAGGCAAGCATGTGATCAAAAGAATGTTCGCATGAGGCGTCTCGCCACTGGAGAAATGGATTTTGCCAAACGACACTGCGCCAAAGCAACAATAGCACAGAATCATAACCTACACACGGCAGGTGCCATGCGCAGGTCAAGTAACACACATCATCATGACCAGCCTGATTGTACCCGCTACGAAACAAAGATGCCTCCCATAATTCTCAAATGAACCTTGCATCAAAATGGGAACGTAATTAAAAAATGGCAGCAAAACTGTAGCAAAAGACAGTGCAGAACCCAGCTGCGCTCCATAAACATCACCTTTAAGCCACTTTCCTGTTGCACCATCATAACTGGGGGCGGCCTATATGTCCACAACCATCCTCGACTTACCTACGACCTTTCTCTTCCTACAACAATAAATGGCTGCCAAAACAAAAATGCCCGAATTCAACTAAAAACGAACATCTGTATAATGGTTGGAAACAACCCTCTACGACCAATCGCAATGTAATTAGTCCCAAATTAAAGTAGCAAAATTAAGGTGAGGAAGGTGTCATATGTCAGTTCAAGGGCTCAGGTCACAGCGAAGAGAACCCCAGGAAATCCAAGAGTTCTACTGAATCCAGTGTGAGGACGCTCGCACTAGGCCACAGCTGCAGTGAGACACTGCAGTTCAACAACTCACTCCAAGAACTGAGAGAGGGATGAACTGCCCAGGGCTGCGAGTGGCAGTTCGTGCAGGGGCAGGTCCTGCTTCAGCCACAGGTGGACCACGCATGGCAGGTGGGCCATCGACCACGCGTCACAACTGGTACCTTCCTTCGATGTACAGCCAAGAACCTGCGGTGTATTTTTTCCCCGTTATGAAGTGAGCAGAGAGGAACGTTTTTAATGCACCAGCTTTACAGTAAATGCCCAGTTTTACCAGAAAATTCTTCCTCGGCATATTTGCGAGCAAAAAAAAAAGAAAAGAAAAGGAACAAGCATACCTCCGGCAGGTGGCACAACCAGAACAGATTGGTCGGCAGGTTGCGTGACAACCTCATGTGACACAGCACCTGCCAACTCGAGTAGCTCCTTTGAGATGGGAATCAAAGCCGCTGGGTCCGAATTCCGATCCAGACACACAACATCAGCGTACACGGGCACATTCATATATACCTTGGTTAAAGCAGGGCTCTATACTTATATCGGATGCTCTTTCACATATCGTGGTAGCCGATTAGCATATGCTAATGAGTATGTGTAAGATAACAGGGGTACAAATTAAGGATTAGTGATTTATTTAAAGAGTAACAAGGTGCATCTACACAAATGCGGGTCCTCAAGAATAATCGCCGATGGGAGCCATCAACGCTGTTGTGTCGTACCCTTAGAGGCACAGCTCAAATTTCTCCCCAATTTTTGAGGCATTTTGGCATGAGCGTTACACTTCAGCCAAAGTAAAAGGTAAATTGATGGCCACAAGCTCTGAACGCCACTTCTCTGGCCAACACCTATTCCCACAACAAGTATGGAGTATTTGTATCGGTAAACCCTTCATTCCAGCTACTTAAACCTCAAGGCACTTGAGTTTGTAGTGATTTGCACTTTTCAGCAGTCCGCCCTGAGCTTGGTAAACGATTTGAGGAAAATAGTTTGTCACTATGAAGGATAACGTACAGACTAGTGGCGTGCCCACCAGAGGGAACAAGGCAGCCTTTTCCAGAACTGTAATTTGTATCTCCCACAAAAGAGAAATGAATAAGTTCCAATCAACCATTCTTTCACAACCTTTGCCCACTGTTTTCATGCAGTTTTTACGTTCTTTCCATATACTTTTAACCTTTATTTCTATACTGACCTACACTCCGTTTCATACACAGCAGTCCATGACGCTGAAGGTACGAAAGTAGCCTGCTCAAACAAAGTGTATCACTCAGTCTTGCATCGTGGCTCAGTGTTACGAAGCACAGGCATTTTTGTTCGTTTTACGAGGGACTGAGGTTAGACTCCTAGCCTGGCTAGGTGTAAAGTCGAAGCGCGAGCTGTACGTGAAAGCCCATTTTTCATCAGTGTTTCAACAGTGTTTATTTTTTAGCATTCATCATACTATTTTTTTTAAGTAAAGATGTGGCGCTTGCCATACAAATATGCGAGTCAGATAACGTTTACTGTATTTCACACTGTGAGAACTGGATACTCTCACCTTGCTACATCTTTTCTGCATGATTTTATTCCACCAGAGACAGCTTCTTTCTTGAACCTCACAGCTGTCCGATCGTTCACCCCAAAGATCTCGTCTACCATTTCGAGAACCTCATGCCCAGTTTTCTCAGGGAAACACTTCCTTATTGTTTCCTTACTATCCTTCCTTCAGGGAAACACTTATCTAACATAGAGGCCAGCAATCTTTCCAAATCTTCGTTGGCTTCATTCAGCTTGGAAAAAAAGACGAGCATATGTTCTTTTTTTTTTTTTTTGAAGTCGCACTAAGGCAAGAAAACAAGCGAATAGGATACAGCAACGCCATTTCCACAGATTTAAAAACGGAAGCAACAGCTGCAAAATCCTGATACCGAAGGAGACGGAGAAAACCTAAAAACTAAAGTGCTCTTAGAGAACATGAAAGAAACGGCAATCTTTACTTAAAAAGAACACTTGTACTATGATACAATATCGACCAACATTTACATTATTTTTATTTTCATTACTGTTTCTATTCTCAACACACTTCATTATAATGCGGACGAGGAGCGCGAACATGTGTGCCTCAGCCTTTTGGCTGCGTTGACTGCAATGCATGAAACAGAGTATATTCTCTTAGCTTACCAGAGTAGCTCATTCTCATAGGCCATAGAGACGCTGGAGTGAAGCAGTACATCGTGTTTTCAAACTGCATCTGTAGATGGTCTAGTCTGACACATCACGTCTTCATAAATTTGACATTTGTCTTGTATACCTATTCATTTATCACAGCTGTGTCAAAATGCAACCATACGCTTTATGCATCCCTTCTCTGTTAATCAGATATTTATAAGCAAGCCTCTCCTACCCGAGCAAAGGTTCACAGAACCTTGGGGGAAAAGCAACAACCTAAGAAGATACAAGCCAATGACGGGGCGCTTTGATTAGATCAGGTTCAGCCTGGAGTGATCACCTTCAGGTCACTTCCAATTTTTCAATGTCTATACAGAGAAAATGGAGGAGGAAGAAGAGACCTTTGCTGCGAGGGTGGCAGGGAGGCCGCTGTCTCTAACAGCCTGGAGCAGCGCTGCAGTGGCTACACCTCCCAGATGGGGTCCCAGGGTGAGGGCGGCGTTCGCCAGTGCGGTTGCGAGCACCAGGCATGACGACAGGTGCTCATCTTCAGTCTTCGCCTGCAAAATACGGGGTGTATGCGATCAAGCAGCAGTCGACATGTGACAGCAGAAGCCGCTCAAATAGGCCCCCTCCCGGCCAATAGTAGCGACCAATTTTTATGATGTACAAGCAGCTAATTCGTGGTTAATGCTTTTACATGCTCGCATTACAGCGGATGATCTGCAACATTAAGAAAAATTACGAGACTTTAGCGACTGAAGTAGCGAAAGGCGAAAGCCTGAGTGCTGCATGGCTATGCAACTGGCACTAATTATCAGTTAATTAATTAGCCATTAGTTAACTGTTTATCATTTAGGTATTAACTAGTTAATCAATTAATTACTTAATTAGTCAATAAGTAATTAAATATCAATTAGTAATTGATCATTGATAGACATATGGCCATATAAGGCATGCATTCGTGCACAGTGTGGTGGTGCTCCATGACTGGTCGAGACGTCCATCTTGCCTCGGCCAATCAGAGCCGCCGCAAAAGCGGGACACATTTTGTCCACGACAGCATGAGCCTCAGTTGATAGGACTAGCTGAAGCATCTCCTCTAAAGGGCATCTGCAGCCCCATTCTATAGTTGTATTTATTCTTAGTTCACAAAAAAAAAAAAAAATTAATGGTTAATACACAGGAATTTGACATGAGCACAATCAACTTCCTGAAAGACAAAAATGAAAGCATTCAATATAAAACTTGCGGGTGCAACACGTATACAAATAATAAAAATTCAGCGCAAATCGAAATTAATATTTGCAAATGATTTCGAATATCAGTACTGATCATCATCATCATTATCAGCCTGACTATACCCACTGCAGGGCGAAGGCCTCTCCCATATTTCTCCAATTAACCTGGTTCTGTGCTAGCTGCATCCACTTGACCCCTGCGAACTTTTTAACCTCATTCGCCCACCTAACTTTTGCCGCCCTCTGCTACGCTTTCCTTCCCTTGGAATCCAGTTTGTTACCCTAAGCAGCCATCGGTTATCCTCTTTTCGCACTATATGTCCTGCCCATGTCCATTTCTTCTCCTTAATTTCCACTAGAATGTTGGTAACTTGAGTTATTTCTCTGACCCACTCTGCTCGCTTCCTATCTCTTAATGTTATCCCTACCATTTTTCGTTCTATAGCCCTCTGGGTTGCCCTCAACTTAAGTGCAGTCGACTTTCGATAATTCGAAGCCGCTTAATTGGAATTTTCGGTTAATTAGAAGTGAAGTGCTGATCCCATCAGTTTTGCATGTAATCCTATGGAAGAAATCGCTCGATAATTCGAACTCCTCAGCCAATATTATTGTTTAATTGGAAGTTAATTTTCAGTCGGGATCCTCGATTCGACCGTCATTTTTTGGTAGAATGTGCAATTTTCAAGTTCCACAACAGTTCCGTGCTCCGTGTTGGTGTCATTGACACCGCAGCCGTCCACAGCGCCGCCCTTCTTGGAGCGGCGCGATTATTCAATGCTACGGCTGCCGCGGCCTCCAAGATCGGCTCCGGCAGGCGGCCAAGCGGCTGCCTCGCGCTGCCGGAGAGTTGCCGGAGCTGATCGCGGAGGCCAAGCGGGTGCCATAGGTGCGCGCAGCGCTGCATACTGGCAGTGGCGAGATTTTGCGAGAATAGGCTTGCAGCGAATGTCGACTTTGTCGAGGCGTGTGTTGGTCGAGCGCCCTTGTTGTATTGTGCGAGTAGAGTGTTGGCTAGTTTGTGCCGCGGGTGATTCTACGCTTCGCAATTGTAGTCGTGCTGTTGATAGCCATGGCAAACTGTGGCTCTTATCGCATGCTCGACCTGGCGATGAAAGTCGAGGTTTTGAAGGAAGTGGACAAGGGAGGTGCCACCAAAAAAGACATTGCGCAGAAGTACAGTATCAAGTCGAACACGCTCTCCAACTTCAAGAACAAGCGCACAATAATGGATGCATTTGAGAACGACAAGTTCAAGACGTCTTGGAAGCAAATGCGCACAGGCACTTACCCATAGTTGGAGAAGGCTCTGCTGGTTTGGATTAGGGAGGCCCGGAGCAACAAACTTCTGTTCAGAGGAGATATCGTTGCTATGAAAGCCCGAAGGCTTGCAGAAATGTTGGAGATCGATGACTTCGTTTCGTCTGATGGATGGCTGACGTGGTTTAAAGATCGCCATGACCTGGTTTTTAAAAGCATGTGTGGTGAAAAAGCGTCCGTTAACCAGGAAACATGCGTAGCGTGGAAGGACGAAAGCTGCGGGAATACCTAAGCGAATACAAGCCGGAAGACATCTTCAACGTAGATGAGACTGCACTCTTCTGTCGGCTGTTACCAGAGAAGACCCTGACGTTCAAGGATGACGACTGTGCTGGGGGCAAATGCAGCAAGGAAAGGGTGTCGGTGCTGATCGCGGCAAACATGACTGGCACGGAACGATGCCGCCTACTCGTTATTGGGAAATCCGCCAAGCCGAGGTGCTTTAAAGGCATAAAGACACCGCCTGTGGACAATGAGTCAAACAAGAAAGCGTGGATGATGGCCGAAATCTTCAAGAGGTGGATAACCAAATTGGACCGCAAGTTTGCTGCCTCGAACCGCAAGGTGTTGTTTCTTGTGGACCACTGCAGTGCTCACATGAATGTGGCAGCCTGGAGTGCAATACGCCTTGCCTTTCTGCCTGCAAACACATCTCTTTTGCAGCCAATGGACCAAGGCCATCATAAAGAATGTTAAGGTCCTGTACAGGCGGCACCTCTTCAAGCGCATGGTTTTGTGTATGGACAACTTCACAAAATACGAGGTGAGCCTGCTCAGTGCCATGCATATGTTAACGCGAGCATGGGATCGTTTAAAGCAAGACACGATCGCAAACTGCTTCGGGGCTTGCGGTTTTGTGGCAACTTTGGGGGATGCCTCCGCAATTTCTTTGGAAGAAGCGTCAACAAGCGAGCTTGACGGCACTGATTTTGGTGATGCTCTTGGGGACGTCAACTTTGAAGAGTACGTCGCCGTAGACAAGGCGGTCGAAACGTGCGGTGCGCTGATGGATAGCGAGATTGTAGAGATTATTCGGCCCCAGGACTCAACCCAGGACAGCGACGATGACGACGTTGAAGACGAGCCGCAACCAAAGGCTGCCGATGTAGCTGCGGGCCTTGCTCTCTCGTGGAGCGCTTTTTTGCCGCTGAAGCTAACGCGGAAGAAGCGTTCCGCCACGTCTACAGCCTGCAGAAGTTGCTTTCAGCAGCGCGATTCGGCAAGAAGGAGCAAAGCAAGATGACCGACTATTTTTCTTAAGAGAAAATCTCGATTTCATTACATGCTGTTTTTGTGTTTTATGGTTAACTGGAAGTTCGTTTAATTCGAAGTTTTTTGCAGTCCCCGTGAAATTCGTATTACCAGGAGTCGACTGCAGAACCCTCTTAGAACTATCAGGGCTGATAGTTTGAACTAAATATCAACCCATTTCCACTACGCATAGCTATGAAAAGAAACAAAGAGCGCCTTCAGGTGAGACACGCTACCTCCATGTCAGTGCGTACGAAAAGCATCAACCACGACACGAGCTGGGGGGCGTCTCTATGTGCCTCAGTCGGTGCAAAACACTTGCAGAGTGCCGTCGCTCTTCCTGCCTGTTGTTCTCCAGGGCCTTCGAGAGGACTGAAGGTTTTGGAGGATCCATGTTCGTACAAATGGTGTGTAATGAGTAGTGACAGCAGCGCTTGCTTGTACCACACCGCGGTATTATGCTGGCCAGTTTACAAGCATACACTGTACAATACAGTCTATGAACACAGTCTCACACCACTGTGGAGCTTACTAAAGCTGCCATGAAGCACTCTAACAAGGGTTTTTCAGTTCGAAGCGAATTTCTATTCTGTTGCCACTAGTTTAGGTAACCTAGAAATTCGTTATTTCTGAAAGTTCAGTAGTTTTGATTAGTTGAAATGGTTCGGTTTGTGGGGTTTAATGTCCCAAAGCGACTCAGGCTATGAGAGGCACCGTAGTGGAGGACTTCAGACATTTCGACCACCTGGGGTTCTTTAACGTGCACTGACATCACACAGCACGATGATTAGCTGAAATAGCGAAAGTGCAATATGGATCCTCATCTGCCTACCTTTGCAACAAATCATGCAGCCAACAAACAAGATGCAGGCAAGACATCTGTGAACAACAAGAATGCTTTTCAATACAAAAACAAACAAAATATTTCTACTGTCTCACACATAGTTTTTACATGATGTATTCTAGCAGATCATACATCATTCCTCACAATGCACCGATAGTCATTGGGGGAGCCAAGTTGAAGCGGAAACAGTTGTTCTTCTGGTAGTCTGCACAGTCCGCAACTGTAGGCAGGATGCAGGCAGCCACACTCACCTTGGTTCGCAGGTGCTTGTCAATGTGTGGCAGCAATGTGTCCAGGCAGGCAGGGTCGCCGCCTTTGAGGAAGACCGCCACGCTCTGCACTGCCAGTGTCCGCACAGAATCGTAAGGGCTGCCAAGGAAACGGGCGGCAAAATCCAGCGGAGATGCCGAACGCCCGTCGACCTGAAGCTGAATCCACGACTGGCCCTGTGCCCGAAAAGAGTCGGTGAGCTGCTAAAATCTTTTCTGTCTTTCACCCGACGTCTAAAATATCTATTTTTAGTGTGAAAGCACTACTGCATGAGGTTCAGAATTCAGGTTTGTACAGTATTTTGCATTTTTATTGTGAACACTTATCAAAAATTTTCCCGCTTCAACTAATGACTCGTTAGCGGTGAAACCGCACAGTTCCCGTACTGCGGTAACATTTGTATCGTGGGAAGTTTTACAACGACACTTACTTGGTCGAGGCATGCATGATGCAAAAGCGAGATCGCCTACACTGAGGTCGACGATACGAAACCCACAAACGCCATGTCTTCATTGAAGGTAGGTGGTGGCGCCATTGCTTTTCTGCAGCAGAAAGCGTCAAAAGGCGCCGAGGGGAGCGTTGCAAGGTGCGCAGGCCATTTGAACACGCCGTTTCAACCATTTCGTCTGCTTCAACTGCAGCCCCTTGAAAATTTGCGTCCAACTTAGAGAAATTATCAGATACAACTAATTTAACATGGCTTCAGCAATAAAAAGGTATTGTTTGTTCTTTTTTCTTCCCGGGCAAGTTCATCCAATTCAGCTGATATCGTCTGCTTTCGTGGCTCTCCTGAAAGCATCGGAAGTCAACGTCGCAAACTCCTTAGCTGTGTTTAACTCCCTTATTTCATCGTGTTGTATGGGGGTCTTATTATTTTACAATGTTTTGACATTTTATTTCACTGTCGTGTGTGGAACTGCGGTATGCCAATGTACAAGTGCGCAAGAGAAAGCGACAGCAGTGTTGTGGCTGATTTACAGATGGTGCCAGCGACGCACTTTAGCAAGAAAATGGCGTTTTCGGGTTTGGGATCATAGATCTCAACACAGACGATTCCGCTTTTACCTCATGCGCAGCTCGACCAGGTGACTATTGTCGTAAAGCTTGCCACGATACGAAATTTACCACAGGACGCAAGCTCTGTGCATAGTTTCACTGCAAACAAGCCATCGGTTGAAGCAGAAAATGTTTTTAAAAGCCTTTACGATAAAAACGCAAACTACTGTACGTTCTTTGCACTTGAAACTATCTTGTGAGTCTAACATAGCAACAGTGAAACAAAGAAAAAAAAAAGAAAATGAGAGAACATTGGAGTGGATGTGATCTGAACCTAGGTAAGTACAACCTCGTTAATTCGAAGTCATCGGGACCGTGAGAAATCTTCGAATTAAGCGGGTTTTCGAATTAACCGAACACACCAAGAAATAAGACTTAGGCAAAAAAATTCGTTGCAGGAACATGTTACCTTTATTCGGCGTATTTTGAATTACTACTGAAAGTAATCAGAGATGCTGGTTTGCCGTGTCCGGTAGTTTGCGGCTCCTAAGGTCATGCTCTCGAGTTGGTCAAATAGACGAAACATCTCTGAACTTCCACCGCGGCACTCAACAAAACTGCGGATAACGTTCGGCGATCCGATAACTTCACCAAGAGCAGGTGCTCGGGGAGGCTCGTCGGTGTCGTCATCGCTATCATCGCGCATGTTCGTACCAGCAGTGATCTCACTCTCTAAGTCAGAGTAGCCAGTCTGCTCTTCGCTCTCAATGTTGATATACTCGGCGAAGCCGACTGCGTTGGACTCATCCTCTGCGCAGAGCGCATTGATGCGGTCGCAATACTCTGCTCCTTCTTCGTCAAGAGTAGTAGTACATGGGTGGTCTGCATCGGCATCAACAGTGCTTTCACTGGAAAAACCAGCGTGTTCAAAGCACCGCCTGATCAATGTGGGCTCCACTTATTTCTAAGCGTACACCATGAGGCATATGGCTCCGAGGAGGTCGATGGAGTACTCCTTGCCATTGTCGTAGCAAAGGAGCATGCGCTTGAGCTGGTACCGATAAATCTTCCTAGTGTGGTGAATGACGCCTTGGTCCATCGGCTGTGAGATCGAAGTGGTGTTCGGAGGTAAAAATACCATCCTGATGGCCTCGAGATGTGGGATGTCGCCATGTGCCGGGCAGATGTCGACGACAAATAGGACATTCCTGCCCGTGGCCGCGAACTTGCGGTCAAGTTGCCGCACGTACTCTTCAAATATTGCACCTGTCATCCAGGCTTTCTTATTGTGCCTGTAGACGAGTTCATCCTTTGGCGGCAGCCGCGCATTTTTGAAGCAGCGAGGCTTCCCCGTCTTCCCGACGACCAGTAGCGGCAGCTTGTGTTTACCGCACATGTTTGCGCCGAACAGCACAGTAATCCTGTCCTTGGCCTGTTTCCTACCCTTGATGGCGGTGTTCTTCACTGCGAATGTTTTTGTTGGCAGCATCTTATAAAAAAGTGCAGCCTCGTCAAGGTTGTAAACGTCGTCTGCACCGTACTCGCTAAGCAGCGGCGTCAATGTGTGGTTTCTCCAATCCTCGACACAACGCTCTCGTTAGTGCTGCCGCTCTCACCACAGACGGTGAGAAAGGTTAAATTATTGCGTTCTTTAAAACGGCAAAACCATCCATTGCTGCACTTAAATTCCTCATGCCCAAGTTGTAGAGCTAGGTCGTTGGCCTTCTCCCGCAGTAGCGTTCCATTGGCGGGAAGGTGGGCAGCGTTTGCTTTCTGCAGCCAGCGAAGCAGAGCAGCTTCCACATCTTGATACGTGGGAGCCCGCACTCGACCGCTTCGAAGAATAGGTCTTGCCGTAAGCCTCTAGTATTTTTGACTTGTTGCTCAATATTGTGGACAACGTCGAGAGGGGCACGCCATGACTTTTGGCCAACTCGGTCTTCGAATCCCGGCCTCGGCGGCTGCGTTTCAATGGAGGCGAAACGAAGTGGCGTCCGTGTGCTGTGCGATGTCAGCGCACGTTAAAGATCCCCAGGTGGTCGAAATTACTCCGTAGCCCTCCACTACGACCCCCCTTTCTCTCTATCCACTTTCACTCCCACCTTCATCCCTTCCCTTACGGCGCGGTTCAGGTGTCCACAGAGCAAGTGTGACAGATACTGCGCCTTTCCCTTCCTATGAACCAACCAACCAACCAACAAGCGCTCTTGCCTGCTTTCTGGATCAAGCAGAACTTCTGCTGCAGCGTTAAAGTCTTGTACTTTGGCATTTCTGCACTGCTACGGTCACAAAGCTAGCACTTCTGCACAGTCCCGCCCAAAAAAACGACACAGTAGCCGACCCCTAACCACAGCGCACAACACAAAGAAATGGCGCAGGCGAGACCGGCGCGGCGGTGGTGGTGGCGTACTTGCAGCGTCGGAGGCACGGGGGAAGAGTGGGCGAAGCACACCAAGGGATGGAGTGGGGGCGAGGTCACGTGATAAAAACCGGTATGCCCGCCGTGTTGCAGTGAAGCACGTCTTCTCCTCTGCAGGCACGTGTTTCGGCGGTGCGCGAGGCACACTGTGGACCGATTTTTGTGCAGAGAGTGCTCCGGCTGGGGCGCTTCGCCTATAAATCATCACCATTACTATGTGGCTTTGCCTCGCGGCTCCGTAGGGCCGTCGTTTCGCCGGGTTTGCGGCGAAACATGGATCAGGCATTGCCGCATAGCAGTCCAAATTCTCGAATTAACCGGGCTGGCGCAGGCCGCCTGTTCGAATTATCCGGCCAAATTTACATTGGAAAATACGGGACCGCAGAAAACCTTCGAATTATCCGGGATTTCGAATTAACCGAGTTCAAATTATCGAGGTTGTACTTATTTCTCGTGAGAAAGGAGCTTGGAACCTTGTAGCTGCTGCTGCAGCTGATTACGCTGCATGTTTTGCTGCTGCTCTCTCGCGTGTGCACTGCGCATTGCCATCTTATTAACGTCCATCCATGTGCAAGATCTAAATGTATAGCACAGCTATCACTTTGTCCTGTTAAAGGGGGAACCCGAGCCTTTGCGGTCGAAAATCGGTCAGAAAATCGGATGTACAATCTCCTTGTTTTCGCAATGCTGAGATCTTTCCGCAGCTACCTCCTAAGTTTTCGTTGAAAAATATCGCCTAATTTGCACATTACAGTGTTCCAAAGATGAGAATCTGCACTTGTAGCCCTTTAAACTGAGGTCAAATCGTGCCGAATTTCGATCGCCCGCAGTTTGATAAATACGCGATCCGTAAGCATAATCTTGGTTTCGTTCGAAAGATGGCGATTCAGTCCATTCCTATACTTCGGTTGGCAGATATGAGTGAGCCCATCGAAGTAAAAAAAAAGGAACAAAATTGAGCGAAACAAGCGTTGCTATTGGTCTCCAACCGCACGAGAGCAAAATGGCGAGCTTTGGTTGGCTGGTGGCGCCGACTGCTCGCGGTCTGGCGCCATTTTGAAAAAGTCTCTTCTTTAGGCCTAGTCGGCCTAGCTCCGTTCCCTTATTGTGACCATAGCGCGAAATGCACAATATTTAGATTCGCGCTTCGTTATTAGTTTAAAAAAGTAGTGAAAGGAGATAAAAGCGCCGTGGATGCTGCATCATCGCATTGATTATCTGCAATCAATGACGAAGCGCCGATGCAGCGTCGAGTCCATGATGGCTTGATGACAGCGTAGCACTGCCGGTCGTGCTCAGCATGACAGCAAAGAGCGGCACGACCTTGTCGAGGTAATTCCTGCCGCGTACGGGCACCTTAATCATGATGGTGCAGATAAGCGATGACCAAGCAGCTTTCAACACCGGGATAGATCGCCTTGTGAGGCAGTGCCACGAACGGCACCAGCGGCAGTCTCGAAACAGCGCTCTGAGACACGCGGAATCCCAGCCCTGTTGAAATAAACTTGCTTCTGAATGCTACGTGGTGCGAGATAAGCAATGGGCGCTTATTAATAGTTACAGGCCGACTGCGTTTACAGCATGAACGTGAGAATGGCGATCGCGCCAGAACTTGGCACAACTTTTGCGGAGGTCTTGATGCAAACACACTCGCCTTGGTGGCGGCCTCCAGACCATGTGTTCTATTCACCGACAATATTACTCTTTTGAGGCCAATTATATTGATGGTAAATGATGCGCTGACATCAGAAGCCAGTCAGAACCCCCTTTAATGAGTTATTGTTAGCTTTGATGCTTCAAAAATTTGCTAATACGTTTTTCTTCAATTAGCATTTTGGAGAAGCGATATTTCTGGTTCTATATCAGCTATTGCTATGATTCTTTTTTTTTGGTGGAAGATAAACTCAATGGCTGTGCAATAATAACTCTTAAGCACTGGCTGGTTAATAAAAAATTTCGAAATAAACAATTTGTCTGGCTTCAAGTTTGACAAGCTGTAACTTTCATCCAAATTATCCTAGAATATTCATATGTGCTTATTGCACTCCTTGGTGACTCTTAGAAATAGAAATTTTCCCCACGTCTTAAGTGTAATTACCAAAGCACTTCTAAACAAAGGACATACTTTCTTTGCTGTATCAAAAACTATTTGCTGTAGAAGAAAAATATTTATAGTTTTGGAACCAGAATACTAAAATGCACAAACTCTAAAAGTGTGACGTAAATCTATTCATAAATAGAAAAATTAAGCTTAAGACCAGGGTTCCCCCTTAAAGTACTACGTTAAAGGTGAGAGATGGTTTGACTAATGGACTTGGCCTACCCCAAACATTTTGCTGGTTAGTGCCCGGAACTATGTTGGAAGGTCATATTAGGTGTGTAGTGTATGGGCATTCAAGATTTCGACAGTTTCGCAAGATACTATGTTGGCTGGTGAAGTTAAACTGTCTGTCACTTGCAGCTGCAACCATTTAACCTGTACATCCATTCAGGCACGCTGGTTAGAGCATGTGAACTCAAACCCGTGTGAACAAGGCAACAAGAATTACCTTTGCAGCCTAAGTCATACGAATCTGGGTTTGTTCCCGAAAGGATGCAGCGGGGTTTTCAGAGCCTGTTTTGAGAGAGCACACTAAAGAATGAACCGCTTCCCGCAGCTGAGGCCCAAGCCTGAGGTCCCCCGACCCACTTCCCTCTCCTTACTTCCCATAGCCCCTCATGCCTTCGGGTATGCAGGCTGGGCATTCGGATTTCATTTTTAATGCTACTCATAAGCCCACTCTTAATATTTGTCCAACTTCCACTCTCTCTCAGAACTTGAGAAGGGATGTCCCTTCCTCGCTTTTCCACCGGCCGATTGAGGCCAGTACGTTGCAGGCGCCAAAGTGTGAAACTAAAATATGACCCTGCAAGAGCTAACACTGTGAAAACAACTTTCTCCAAATGACAGTAGTAGCAGAAAGTGCTCATTCAACAAATGTTGACGCTTTCAAGACAGGCATCCGTCATGAATGCAATAGAAACCTACCTGGGAGCACTCCAGAAGAAGGCGTAGAAATGCCACACAAACAGCTTCGTTGAGAATTCCTTCAGCCTGCAATGTCCTGTAATGAAGTAGACAGCAGACCTTCTTTTCAAGATTCCCACTAATTGCTATTACAGTAGAATCTCGATGATACGAATTGCAAGGGAGCACGCAAAATATTTGTATCATCCCGAATTCGTATGATTCAAAACAAGTCAACATCCACATGGGAATGAATTGAAAATGAACCAAAGTTTATTATGGCGAACTACTTGCGGTCGAAAAAGTCCGTAATGCTTGTCTGCACTTTTTTGCTGTTGATGTCGCGGACAAGCTCCGCCTGAAAGGCATAAAACGGTGCCGCGGTTTCGTCGCTCACGCTGCTGGCACTTACGGTGCGGCGCAGAACGTCCAAAGCGTGAAGAGTATCTGCCTTTGACGGTGGCTGATCACACTCGTCATCAGCGTCACCATCGCTGTCAGGCTCACTTTCGCAATCATTCGCTTCATTGACCAAGTCTTCAATAGACCTCAGCCCACAGGTCGCGACATTGTCGTCCGCGGTAACGAAGTCCCGAACCGAAGCTTGAGTTTCCAGATTGTCCCAGCCATCAATCGTGAGGTCTTCATCTGGCTCTTGACAATCTCCTGCCGAAGCCGCAGCAAGTCCGATGGCAAATCCACACTTTCTAAAACAGTTCGAGATTGTGTCTGAAGTTACACTATCCCACGACATGGCTAGAAAGTGCAAAGCATCTAAGAGACTGATCCGCAAGTTTGCTTCTTTACGGTCAATTTTTGCCAGCAGACGCCTCACTAGAAGTCCTTTGAAATGATGTTTCACATTTCTAATTATCCCAGCGTCCAGTGGCTGAAGATGGCTGGTAGTGTTCGCCGGCAGGAACCTGACTTTCACGTTATTAGGCAGTTTTAGTTTCACGTACGTGGGAGCTTAGCGTACGTGAAGCGCCTACGTGTGACCAGTGCGCATGCGCAGAACGTGAAGAGTCCGCGGGACGTTTACGGACGTACGTGAGATTCGGATTTTCACGTTGGCGTCTTTACGTTGCTGGCGTACGTAGAGTTGACAACATGGCGACGCCCTGCCCGCCCGCTTCACAGCAATAACAGCTTCGCCGCTAATTCCTCGGCGCGATATCGTGTTCTAAACTGTTGTATTCGCTTTCAGCTTACCCAATCTTACCCTCGCGTAAAGTTTCAAGTGACAAACAGCCTTTTTTTTTTAGATAGAAGGACGATTTTTCAGCTGTTAAGCCTGACGCAGAAGCGTTTGTCGTCGTCATAGCAACGATCTCGCGAGATCACGCCAAACCAGAGTTGAGCGAGAAGTGGCTAGAGTGCCAGATGCAAGCCGGCAGCCAACCAGAGCCAATCCGTTGTAGGGGGAAGGTTGTGAAGTTGTAAGCATGAGTTCTGTTGGTTCTGTTGCCCAGCGAATTCACTTCTCCAAAAGCGACGATCTGGATATGCTTCGCGACGTGAGAGAATGTAATCCATTCAAAAACTGCATGCGACACGGAGTGCGGTGGACGCATATAGGTATGCGCCTGTCGGAGGCAAAAAACAAAGCCTCGATGGCATAGCGCGAACTGCTAATTGTTCACTGTAGAGCAACGACGTTGAGAACAGCAATTTCCAATCCGACCGACTCTTGGCTACGGCCGCAGCGTGGCTCGGCTCAAGGCAGCTCGACTAAACAAAATTAGTTTTGTTCATCTGTACTAGATGGCGCGGCATAACACGTACGCAGTTTTTCGAGGCTTGTATGAAAGGTCCATACATTTTGCTTCACGTACACGTAGACACGTACGACACGCACGTGAAACTAAAAGTAGTCCTGGCGTAATGCGCGTAGCGCACGTACACTTCTCACGTTTGCGTGCGTAACTCTGTACGTACGTGAAACTAAAACTGTCTATTGAATGTCATTTCCTTTGGGTGGGCAGAGCACTGGTCCACGAAAAGCAAACTTTCCCGGTTTCTTGACGCCATTTTCCGATCAAGGCTTGTCAAGAACTCGCGGAAAAAATCTCCAGTCATCCACGTCTTTCAGTTGCCTTTGTAAAAGACAGGCAAACGCTCCGCCGATCGGAAACACCTCGGTTTCTTCGACTTACCGATGACGGTAAGCTGGAGTTTCTCTGATCCATCCGAGTTGCAGCAAAAGAGTACTGTTACTCTCTCCTTGCTTTTCTGGCCGCCCTGGCATGCCTGGCCTTTTACGCACAAACTTCTTTCTAGTTGAAGGTTGAAAAAGAGGCCCGCCTCGTCGGCATTAAATATGTCACGTGGCGCGTACTCCGAAATCAGCGCCGGCAGCGTGTTCAGCCACTCATCTACAGCTGACTGATCCACTTTCTTGCCTTCACCTGAGACGACCCGGCAGACAAGTCCGTGCCGCTCCTTAAACCAGTGCAGCCATCCCCCAGACGCTTGGAAATTTTCAATTCCAAGCGAAAGCGCGACGGTGTCAGCTTTTCCACGTAGCACCTTGCTGTCCACGTTGACGCCGGCCACTGTCACTTCGCGGAACCAAGTCAGCAGAACCTCTTCCAGCTTGACATGGGTCGCTGTTTTAGCCTGTTCACGTTCGCACCGAAGTGCTGCACATTCTTCAAGATGACATCTCGCTACCCAACAATGGTGCAGAGTGTTGATGGTGCCAACCCTAGCTCTTTTGCTGAGTCGACACTCTTCTTCTTTTCGTCGACCCTCTTCAGCACTTCAAGCTTTTCCTTAAAAGAAAGGGCTTTACGCTTCCGCGACATTTCGGCAGCAGCGAACGCTTGCGTCTTTCTAACGTTTGGGCAGTTCACGTCACAACGAACGACAGAAAGAAGCGGCGAACGGAGAACCGGAGAACTACTGTAGCGGCAGCCAGCGTCACAGTCCTCCTGGGAACAGCCGGCGAGACAACTTTTCGATTGACCAATGAGCTGCCAGCGAATGAGTGACGTACACGACTGGGCACGTGCTTCGCCTTGGCTGTCCTTGTCTAGTGCTCGTCGGTTTGCTACGAAAGGGAGTGGGGAGTAGGGTGGCTAGTGGGGTGAGAGGCGTTGGAGAGGAGAGGCAGCGGCCGCGGTGGGTACCCTCTCTCCCTGTGAGCTCTAGCGCTGAGCTGCACGGTGGCTTTGTGCGTTTGTACAACGTTCGTTCCTATCATTCGCAGGGGGGGGAGGGAGTTTGCGGCGGCCGCGCTGGCCCGCTCGCATGCACGACTGGTTTGCACGTTCGTATCAACCGCGGCAGGTTCAGAAACTCTTCGTATCACCCCGAATCTTAACGTATTCTATACAATGTAGTCCGTTCAAAGCATTCTTAAAATTCGTATCATCCCGAAATTCGTACCAGCCGTAATCGTATCATCGAGATTCTACTGTACAGGCATGAGACAAGAAAAAAAGAAAAAAAAAAAAAAAACATTATTGCATTTACTTTACTGATTAGAAAAACTTCAGCGCGAATGAAAATGCCCAAAGGCGAAAAGAAGAAGGAACAGAAAAGAGCGCTGACTGACAACTCATCTTTATTGAGTAAAACATGCGCAATAAATACGAGAGTGGTGGTAGAGCAGTCAGATGCAGTCAAACATCACATGGTGTAAAGGGCCTTACAAGCGATAAAACACGAAACAGGCAATAAGGCTAAAAGAAGATAAAACTCAAATATAATAAATAAATAAACAAATAATGTTAAGATATTCAGTTGATATGGACGAAAAATTTAACAAACAGGGACGAAAAATGAAACAGGCATGCACGGAATCATTGTCAGAAAAAAACAGATGGGTCAACGCAACATAGTAAAAGGTGATAACAGCGATAAAACAAAAACAGGGTGTAAAGCTAAAAGATGGACTAAATACATTCCGTTCCTGAAAAAGTATACAACTAATAAGTACATGGGCGATGAATGGGTCCGGCATGCGCAGTCAATAACTAAAATTTAACAAAGGGCTTCAAGAAGGCAAGTCCGCTCTCATAGAGTGTTTAAGACGCTTCACTCACACACGCTGAGCCTTTTTGGTTTATAAAGAAAGCTTCCTTTAATTCATGGTCTACGCTGAAGTTTTTCTAATCATTATGGACAAAGTAGCCCAACAAAAAGTTTTACTTGTTTACTTTTTCAGAATTAAATTATGGATACGAAATGCCTGCCTTCATTGATGTACGGCGTACAGAACAAGAAAAGATAGAAAAAAAAAAACATTGGGCAGACGGCATTCAAAGCCCGCCTTCAAAGATATGATGACAGCGTTAAGCTTCCACCTGGGCATCCTTATTGGATCTTAGTTTACGTAGTGAACTTTGCTAGTTGCTCAATCATTAACGCCTCAACGTGTACCTGTATTATCCCACACATGCTCGCTATCATCCAGTCATAAGCTACCAACTTGCTGACTAATGAGTGCCTGATCATGTCACATGCCTGCGATTTCTCTCACAATGGCGACCCCGACAATGCTGATAAGGCCGACACCATATTTTCTGGAGAATGGGGCCTTTAATTGTTGTCATGCAGATTGAAAACAAGTGGCATGAAATATGCAAACTTTAATGTATCTCGCTGAACAAGTATGCATGCAGAAAAAGCTCTCGTGACACTAAAGTGACCCCGAATGTGAACTCCACAGAAGAGAAGGACAGCAAAGCCCACTACTCACACGCAAGCCTGGAGGATGACCTGGAAGCAGCTCCTCACTTCTGATTCGGCACTGTGGCGGTTCACAGCCGGCACACACAACCTTGCCACATCCAGTAGTGCGGCCAACACATCCAGCTGTCGGTAGTGCACCTTCATCAGCTGCCTGCAGAGAACAAAGACGCCAGTCGGTCCCCATCGCTAACTCGGGCAGCCGTGCCAAACAGCAATTAAAGTGCCCTAGCCTTTTTCGGTACGGTAAAATCTCGTTAATTCGAACTTCACGGGACCAGAAAAGAAGATCTAATTACCCGAAGCTCAAATTATCGAATGGCCTCGAAAAAGCGAAAAGAACTACTTGTATTACTGTAAACTTATTGAGCGAAAAAAGGGGCAATAGTTGCCTGCTTTTTAGATGACAACACCGCGACAATTACTATTTTATTGTGAAAGCAATACTACGCCAGATCTAGCTGCTCGTTGCTGTATGCCGTGGTCCCCCGAGCCAGCGCTGCGCCTAAAAAAGAAGACGAAGAAGAAGAAAAAGAAAAATAAAAAAAATAAAAAAGAAGAGGAACGCTCAGTCACCCTCAACTAATGCTTTAGCTCCATATACGGTTCAGCAGCGCTGAACCCTTCTAATTTTTTTTCACACTCCCATCGATGCTTTTATCGTGTGCACACTGTTGACAGCAATAAAGGAGAACTGCTCA
Organism: Amblyomma maculatum; assembly: GCF_055883805.1. Lineage (NCBI taxonomy): Eukaryota > Metazoa > Arthropoda > Arachnida > Ixodida > Ixodidae > Amblyomma > Amblyomma maculatum. The sequence continues at coordinate 58,838,488 of NC_139351.1, read as the reverse complement.
AAAAAGGTAAGGGCCTCTCTGGCTGATGGCAGCCACCGAGGGCAAGCTTGGAGCTCATAAAAACAAAACTGAAACTTAGTAGTAAGCCTGTTATCAGAAACGAGGCCGTCTGCGCTTCGTCATGTGTGCGTTGCCCGCACGCCAGAGGTGAGCGGTCAACTCCGCAACATGAAGTTAAGGATTGAGCAGTGCTATTTTGGCGATCGCTTACAGTGCCTATCATACCTGGATGTGGCTTAACCGATGCAAAAGCTGTGGTGCCCATAAAATGCCACAGCTTTACTTGGGCTCCGTGCCGACAGCAAGACGTTCGGATTTTGGAAGCATTTCGTTACAAGGCTCTGAGCTCACGCGGAACGGAGAGCAGGCAGCTGCCCTGGCCGCCAACCCCTACCCTTCGGTGCCAGAGGTTGCCACGCTGGTTACGGCACCGATTTGGCTTTGCCCACTCTATCATGTTTTTACCTTTGCTCCCTCTTTTGGAAGTGCTCCATGTGGTAACTTTGCTACCCTTTCTAGGGGAGATTTTTTTGGCCATCTGCTAGATACCACATCTCCCAGCAGTGGCGGCATGTGCATGGATCACAACGTCATATTCACCTACGACTGCTGAATAATTTATAATCGATTTTCTTTTTTCACCTGTTTCGGTTTCAACAGCCGAGCGATGGTTGTGATGTCACAATCAAGTCTATAGGTCATGCGAGGGATGAAAATACAGCGATACATAATCACTGCCGTGTATTTGAATTCACTACAATGATAAAGCCAGCCTGCCTCAAGAACAGGAATCACTGCAAGTGAAGAATGAGCGCGCTGTTTTTCGCTGAGAAATGATTGTGACGTCATAGCCATTTCTTGGCTGCTGAAACCGAAACTGGTGAGAAAGAAAAATTTAATTATAAATTATTTACCAGTCATAGGCAAAAACTGCGTGCGGATAGATATACAGGAATGACTTGTGCATAATTAACAAGAAGAAAAATGGCACCAAAATTTGGTGTCTATATTCCTTTAAGTGGCAGTAATGATGCGCAAAATATGGTCATGCATATGTAGACATCATTCTATTAGGAAATCCATTTTCCTAAGTAATCATGGCTGACAGACGATGATCATGATAAATGCATGCAGTACTTGCATTTGTGCACTGATCTGAAGCGGACACCATGAAAGTGATGCTGCACTTTACGTAACAAGCTGTGGGTTTGTATAACAGGTGTGCAATGGCAAGACCAGGGGTGGCGCTTGTGCTGCCATGACGATAGCGCCATTTTGAGATAGCTAGAGTAACTACCGCGGGAGAAAGCAGACTTTAAGGAGAACGAGGGGAAATCGGTCCCCACAAAGCTTACCTCAATATGTCCAGCACAGAGAAGAGCTCCGGCTCAGCCATCAGCTCCACGTGCTCGAGCAACATCTGCAGTACCTGCAAAGCCTACGAAAGCAGCCAAAAGGAGGACAAAAGAGTCACTCGTAAACGGTGGTACCCCAGAGTCAGGTGATCTATAACCTTCCATTTGTAACCAGACATGTGGAGGACTAAAGAAAAAAAAAATAAAACTTCGAAATTTATTTTTTCTTTTAGGGGAAAAAGTGGGAAAAAGACAACACACATAATTCCTAAGCCGATTTCAAGGATGAGTATTCGATTTCTACCAAGGTTTACTTTTTGCTTTGCTTCAACGAAAGAATAGAGAGTAATTGCCACTGCCTGTTTTTAGATACCTAAGGGGTTTAACATTCCAGAGCTGCATTGGCTACAAAAGGAGATCGTAATGGCTGCTCCAAATAAATTTGACTTTACGGGATTCGTTACTGCGCACCGAGGCCCCACAGCACATGGACAGATGCCCTACACCTTGCCTCCATGTCATCTCTTTTAGGCGTTCACGAGAGGAGTGAGCTGAACGTAGGTCACATAAATGCTAAGCTGACAAGTCAGGTTTAATGTTTTACTCCACAGCTTAAAGCCAAACAAATTGACTGAAAGTGCTTCTTCTTCACAACAAGCCTTCTTGCAGTAAAGTGACGCGGTTGTTTGTCAGATTCTTTTGTAGAGGGCTGCAGAGTAATTCAACATAAGATATACTCCAGCTTCCATATAAAATAAATTGAGAAAGGATTATGGATCCCAGCTCTGGGAGATCATATAACACGGATCTCCTAACGCGGTGTGTTTGAAAAGGCATGTGTACTGCAAGAGGTTTCAGCTGCACGTGAAAAAAATTCATACCTGAATGAAACTAATGCCAAGCATCAGAATTGTTTAGCAGCAATGTCATCGAGTAAATAAAATGAGTCGGTGCTTTGCAGAGATGAAAAACAGCCCCCGCTAACCAAGAAAACCATCAAGGCAGGTGCTTCTCTTGTGGACTGCATCATTCCATAGCTGCTAAGCAAAACTGATGGTGTTTAAATTTAAGCTTCTTGTTACTTTCTCAGCTCTAAGCAAACACGAGTGAAGCGCCACGCAGTGCAGACCTTAAAAAATGCATCGTGTTGGATATTTTTGATCAACCGAAAGACTAATGCCTGTGGCACGGCACTCGTGAACTGATCATACTGTGGTGTACATGTTGCTGGCGAGATATGTAAAATGATTGAAATGCTCGGAAGCGACAAGGTAGCGGCATTAGTCGTGGACCGCTAGCAGCTGTTGGTACTGCTGCAAGTGCTTTGAGCATATCCCACGCATTGAACATGTAGATAATGACTGAAGCTTGCTTACGAATGATTTTATGAAGCTAAAGTCATTATTGATGTTTTTACCTTTCAGCATATAAATACACGCTGTTGTAACTGTGTGTTTCATTTTTCTTTTTTTTTACAATATTTCCAATTTCTCGTGAAAAGAAACTTCACATGATCTTATGTTTCTTATGAAAAGAATTTAAGATCGTGAAAGAAAAATAAAAAAAGTATCGCCACCCTCTGGCCATTTCTGCAAGTTCTGTGTGCAAAGATCTCTGAGGCTATGCTACATCCATTTACTTCTAAACACTGATCACGGAGCCTGTTCTGTTGAGCAGTGTTCACACAAGGGATCCTGGCAGGGATGGATGTGGAAAGTAGGTGCAGGACATCCCTGGCTGGCAGAACTGGGCCCCGGCTCTCAGAGTCAAACTTTCACATGGGCAGTGGGGAGTCACTGAGAGTGATGTCGCTGTTTCCATACGCATACAGTATGACATGAATGATGAAGTACACAGAGCAGCTCTTGCAGGCTGCTAACGTCTCTTTGCCACTTAGCGAAACAACAAAGACAAAAGTTCAGCGAAATAAAAAAAAAAAAAGAAAGAAAGAAGTGCACAAAATAATATAAACAAACTAGTCTAAAAGAGATGTGCAGAAGAAGCGTCGAACGCAAACGACCAGAGTGGGATGATGCGGCAGTCGAATCCGGATATATCAAACCCGGATAATTCGAATTTCGGTTATATCAAACTCCTAGAATATCCCTTTGAAAATTCCATGTAAAAGTATAGGAAAGCTGCGTCGTATATCGAACTCCAATTTCACCGGTCGTTTGATATATGTACCTAACTCCGTACCATGCACTAGAAGGTGTGCTTTCCCCAAAGACGATCGCATCACCCTAGGCTGTTTATAATCATAATAATTGATTCACAGGTAGGGAAAGGCGCAGCATTTGTCACACTTGTTTCTGTGGACACCTGAACCCCGCCGTAAGAGAGGGGAGGAAGGTGGGAGAGAAAGAGGAGCCGTAGTGGACGACTACGAAGTAGTATCGACCACCTGGGGATCTTTAACGTGCGCCGACATCGCACAGCACACACAAGCCTCTTCGTTTCGCCTCCATCGAAACGTAGTGCCCGCGGCGGTTGGGACCGAACCCGGGTACTCCGGCACAGTAGTCTGGCGTCTTACCACTGCACCAACCCGGCGGGGCCTAGGCTGTTTGTTGTTGCTGTAGTAGTTATTTATTGTATATACAAAAGGAAGGAAAAGATGTTTGCCAGCCTTGGTATATGCTATCTCATATCTGAAGCACCTGAACTGGGGCGGCAGAAATACAGTGAAACCTCATTATAACGAACAGTTAAAAAATCGGAAAATAGTTCGTTGTATCCATAATTCGTAATATAAAATTTCGTAGAAAATACATGCAAGAGCAGCAAAATTCAATCAGAGAAGGCACAGTGACTCGGAGGGTGCTTACTTGGGTCATGTTCATTTATTTACACGCAAAGAACTGCATTATCGCGGCCTGCTTTTTTGTGTTGACCGCATTCCGTATCACGCCCTGTTCCACAGTTTGCAAACACCAACAAGGGCAAACCCACTGCCCTCAATAGCACTGCAGTGGCGGTGCAGTATATCCACTGTAGCAAGCGCTTCTTGTGAAGTCGGAATGTTCTCATCGTCTGCAGGGTTAGCCTGAGCTTCATCTGCAGGATGTTCAGAAACCTTCGCAGCGATTTCGGCGTACGTCAGTACAGCCGTGGTCGCTGCGATGTCATCGCCGCCTACGAAGTCTTCTACAGACATTGTTGCGGGCATGTCACCAACAAAACGCGAAAAATCGTTTCAGGCCTCATCGAGCTCGCGGTGCTCTGTTTCTGCTTCATGGGGATTGTTCCCGTCGTCACTTGATGCACGGGCCTCTGCTGGACCAAAACCGGCATGCCGAAAGCAGTTGACAATAGTTCCGCCTTTCACGTTGTCCCATACCGCTTTATAGCTCCCAGCAAGTTGATCTTCACTTGAAGTCCCTGATTTTATCTCAAGCTTATTCTTTAACGTCAGTGTTGCACTTTTTTTCACATTCACTGCCATCACTGCACTACGCACACCCGCGCACCACACTCGACACGGCGGCCGACGCAGCCTCCACCGAACGCTATGACAGCCACGCCGCGACGCCGCTGCTAACACTAAAACTCAAAAGACGCAAAAAGGCAAAAGCAACATTCGATTGTGCCGCTGCCGCCGCTGCTGAAGTGGCGCTGTGAGCGATTGTGATGCGAACGATTTCTTTGGCTGTCAACTCTCAATGCCAACGTGGCATCTGTGGCGCTGTCAGCGCCTGCGAAGTAGTCCTGAACGTTTGCTGCGCTGCACAACACACATGTAGTGCAACGAAGCCTGCCTCCTGCTATTAAAGTGAGGTAGTGCTTGGCGTCGCAAAGTTCGTTGTATCCATTTTATGCCGAACCGCGTTCAATATGGGAAGTTAAAAATACATGTGATTGACAAAAATATTTCAGAAGAGTTCGATATATTCAATAATTCGTTATATCGAGGTTTGACTGTAAAGGGATAGCGAGGAAGAGGAAATCAAAGAGGTGAGCGACAGGGAGAAAGAAAAGGGTAGGTAAAAATAAAAGAAATATATACACTATGGTACAGTACACAGTAGCTTGCTTGTGGCCCACCCGCACATGTCACGTTTTCAAGCCACGCACGAAAGGAATGAGAGAGAACTGCTCAGTGACGGCTGGTCAAGAGCAGCGCCGCGCCCTTTCTTCAAAGGCGCGTGCATCTGCGGTGATTGTTTGCTACACGCCAGCACGTGATGATTGCAAGCCATGTGTGTCAAGGAACGAGAGGGGGCCGGAGCAGAACGAGAGGGAGCCAATATGGCTGTGGTGTTCGGGAGAGGGAGAACAATGCGATGAGCAAAGAGCAAGGGTGTGGCCATTCTTCTGCCGAGCTTGGTCGTCTTAGTTCACAGCAGCATGGCGCGGACGAGACAGCTCAGCCCGTGGCAGACAGAACGTCGAACGCTTTCTCCAGTGTGTGTGTTGTGATGTCCTGAGTCCTCTGCACACGGCGGCTGACGTGCGATGGGCGTTTCGTGTCATCATGCTGAACGTGCGTAAGCTATGGCGGTTGCAGACGTTAAGAAGCATCAAATTTGTTTTGTTTTGGGGGGAGAGGGGGGGCGGGAGAGTGTCCATCCTTGTCGTTGTGCTGAACGTGTGGCGGCGTAGGATATACCATGGCAGCTGCAGATGTTCATCATCCCATATTTCGCCAATTAACCCGGTTCTGTGCTTGCTGCATCCACTTGACCTCTGCGAACTACTTAACCTCATCCGCCCACCTAACTTTCTGCCACCCCCTGCTACGCTTTCCTTCCCTTGGAACCCAGTTTGTTACCCTAAGCGACCATCGGTTATCCTCTCTTCGCACTACATGTCCTGCCCATGCCCATTTCTTCTTCTTGATTTCCACTAGAGTGCCAGTAACTTGAGTTATTTCTCTGACCTACTCTGCCCGCTTCCTATCTCTTAAAGTTACCCCTACCATTTTTTGTTCCATAGCCCTCTGAGTTGTCCTCAACTTAAGTAGAACTCTCTTGGTTAGCCTCCACGTTTCAGCCCCATAGGTGAGTACAGGAAAGATGCAACTACTGCATACTTTCCTCTTGAGCGATACCTGTAAGCTGCTAGTCATAATCTGCGAGTGCCTGCCAAATGCACTCCATCCCAATCTTATTCTTCTTGTTATTTCCTTTTCATGGTCCGGATCTGCGGTTACTACCTGTCCTAAGTAGACATATTCGCCTACTACTTCCAGTGCTTCGCTACCTAACGTAAACTGCAGATGTTAAAAAGCAGCAAATTTGTTCTTTTATTTACTTTTGCGAGAGTCGTCCATCCTTGTTGTCGTGCTGAACATGCGACATAAGGTAAGCTATGGCGGATGCGAATGTTAAGAAGTGGCATTTTTTTTTTTTGCGAGAGCAGTCCATCCTTGCATCTATGAATCAACGAAAGCATGCGGATAGCTGCGATCATGACACCGGCTTTTAGCATTGTTCGCTTAAAATGGCATTTGCAGCTATCACGCTTTCCAATGATTTTGTGGCAGTGGACTACGGCCAACCCAAATACAACATGATAAATCGAACTAGGCTTGTGCAATGAAGCCATCACGGGCACTCTACCAAGTTCGCTCCCCGCTACTGCAGGAGCTATCAAAAGTACAGTCAAAATATAGACATGCCGTGACGTTATCGCTGCGCAGCATCTCAGCGCCCTGCGAATAAATGAGCTGTGGATGCGATGGCTGAAACGGAGGGACACGCACCGACTAATGCTTTCTTTTTTACAAATTCTCGGGCAAAAAAGTGGAGGGTGGGTTCATTATGCGAGTGGGTTGATTATGTGGTAATTACAGTGTCATTTTTCATGATCGCAAGCGGTGTCTCAAGCCGATTTCTGTATATCGAATTTTCTATACAGTCGAACCCGGATATATCGAACTCGAAGGGGATTGCGAAATAGTTCAATATACAAAAATCGGCTTGTGAGAGCCCTTACGATGGCAAAAAACGATACCGTATTTGTCGCGTAAGCAACCCACTCGCATAATGAACCCACCCTGCACTTTTGCACGGAGAATTTAAAAAAAAAAAAAAAAAGCGTTAAGGCCGGCTCGCTCACATGCAAGCGATTGAGCGATCTCAGGGACGAGCGGCAGCGACAGAGCGAAAAATTTCAAACTCCCTCTCGCTGCTCGAGCCACCGCGGCAGCTCTAAACTAGGTGTCTGTGTTGCTGCGGCAGAAATCAGCGAGCGTTTTCGCTTGCATGTCGATGGCGCGCGTCACTCCGTTTCGGTCGTCTCATCCACAGCTCATTGCTTGGCAGCGTGCCAAGATGCTGTGCAGCGATAACGTCAGGGCGCGTTTATCTTTTGATAGCTCCTGCAGTGGCGGGGAGCGAACTTGGCAGAGTGCCCGTGATGGCTTGATTGCACGTACAAGCCTGGTTTGATTTATCACGCCGCGCTTGGGGCGGGCGTCATGATCGCAGCAGCTGACCGCGTGCTTTCATTGACTCATACATGCAAGAATAAACGACTCCCGAAAAAAAAAAAATTAAAAAAATAAATAAAACTGCTGCTCTTTAATGTTCGAACAGCACAACGATAACTCGCAAAAAAAAAAAAAAAAAAAAAAAAAAAGAGAGAGAGAGAGAGAGCTGCCGCTTCTTAACGTCCGCAGGCACCATAGCCACCTCAGCCGCTGCGCGCGCAGAGGGTTCGCAACACACGCTGGAGAAAACGTCGACGCCTGTCTGAAAACGGGCTGAGCTGGCTTGGCGCATGCTTAGCGCGTGCTGAAGGAGAGAGATAGCTTGGCAAAAGGATGGGCACACCCACGCATATGGCTTGCAAACGTCATGTGTTGGCGCGCGGAAAACGATAACTGCAGATGCGCGTGCCTTTGGGGAATGGGCACGGCGCTGCCAGACCAGCCGTCGCCGAGCTGTCCCCTCTCATTCCTTCCGCACGTGGCTTGAAAACGGCACGCGGCAAACGGCCAAGGGTGATGCGATTGTCTTTGGGGAAGGCACACTTTCCAGTGCGTGGTGCGGAGTTCGATATATCGAACGACCGGTGAAATTAAGTTCGATATATGACGTGGCTTTCCTATACTTTTACATGGGATTTTCAAGGGGATATTCCGTGAGTTCGATATATCCGGGTTCGATATAACCGGGTTCGACTGTATATCAAACTATTTCGCGATCCCCTTCGAGTTCGATATATCCGGGTTCGATCATATCTGCTCTAATGCTATCTGCTTCGACTCAGCCGTGCGCTTTTTTTTCTCCTCCTGGGAGTCAGGAAGTGTTTATGACACCCTGTCGAGATGTCCCCCAGCCCAGGGATGGCTAGTGACGACTCGAAGGCGTGACTTATGCACAGTTGCCCTCACTTGGGGAAGGGGGCATTCTGTCAGCTGCGTGACCAAGAGTGCCGACACCTCTGACAGGAGTGCCAATGGTGGCTTGCTCGACTCGTAGGACTGTGCAAGCCTGGTTTTCAGTATGTTTGCTTTATCACACCGTGAATGGTGCGGGTGCCGTCCGCTGTGAAAGAATCATTAAAACACATACTAGCACCGAACACATCTTTGAAGCAAACGATGCTAAAGGCCAGGGTATTAATTGCAGATGACCACATGCTTTCGCTGATGATTGATGGAAATATAAACAACTCTTGCAAAAGAAAAAGAAACACCAATTCTCCCCTGCCGTGATGAACCCTTCCCTCAACGTTACGTCAATTTCACATAAAAAAGAAAGTGGGTTCATGACGCAAATAGTTACAGCAATGATTGAGTACAGCTGCGCTGTTCCCCTAAGATGTCATCGTACATACCAGCTCGCCCGGCTATCTCTTTTACGGTTAGTATAGTAAGACAGTGCGCAATGCTTACAGCCTGGATGTTCCAGGCCGTGAGGTTCTTCTCGGCTGCCTCGAGCAGGTGCACCAGCATCTGGAACGTGCGCTCAGTGCTCCCGACGACCCCAGTGACACGCCGGCTGAGCAGGAAGTGGCACAGGCCAATCCGCAGGGAAGCGAGGCGCTCCACCTCTTCGATGGCGAGCCGCTCCGAGTGCATCAAGCTGCATTTGGTGGCCGCTGTAGGTGGAAGGCAAAAACCGCAAAATCAGAACGGAAATAAGCAAGCACAAAATGCTCATGCGAGCAGGTTAGGCTTTGCTACCGCAAACAGCAGTTGGAAGTCTATAGACTTAAAGAGACAGAACACTGACCAAAATACCCAATAGAATTATGGTGGAAATGAAAAGATCTTGCCTCGAATAGTGCAGATCAAGCACTACAATATCAGAGAAACAAAGCTTTATAATCTTAATTTTGCGCTGCAAATCGCATGAAAACAACTGAAGCGGCCTCTTGAGACGAAAAGCAGTATCACCGTAGTGACCCACGTGAACACACCTTGGGGAAATGCCACTGGTTTTTGTAGGTGCAAAGTGTTCTCTATTCTTCGAAGAGCGCTTGCCTTGTTTTACTATATTTTACACTCCATTGCCCGACAGCAAAAACCACCCTCTTTTCCCATCACCTATGACGTGCTTTTAGCATTTGTCACTAAATTGCGCCACGGCATTTTGAATTCTTTGCGGTGACCATGACCCACTAAAGATTCCTTTGGTGAGGCGTACGCTCCTGTGCCATAACAGCCTTGGGTGTAGAAGCTAAAATTGACGCTACTATGTACTAAACATGTCTAACTACTGTCTGGCAGGTGAGATTTCTATTAGTTATCGGTACACCACTTTTGTCAATGCGCAATCATCGCCACGGATCACTACTCATGGTTTCCAGCATCAGAATACATAAAAACGTGCGCATGCACTGATCGAAAAACCCTCGGTAAAATATTTTTAGAGCATTTCTGACAAAACTTCTGCGGAATCAACCGCTTGAGACAAGAAGCTTTCCACTGTGCTGAAAGAAAAAAAATAAAAAAGACTCTTGAAGTGCAGTGTTCTGTCCTTTTAAGTCTCTTCTTGCGTGCTATTTTTATATACTAAGAAGTTTGTACTCATGAATCACCCTGTCCTATTTCCCTGCAACATAACAACAAAATAATTTGCAACTGAATTTTCCTTACATTGTATCATTTTGAACGCTTGACGATAGCTGCTACATGCAAAGTGCGGTTAGGCAGCAGTCACTGAGTTTTCAATGTATAACCAGCAGGATGGGAAAAGGAGCCTACCTGTGTCACTGGGGGCAGGTTGCTCCATTTCAAAGCTAAAATCGGGATCAATGTCTCCAGCCGTGGCGAGGGAGCCGCAGTAAGACGGAGTCGCCGAGCATGATGGCACGTTCTCATCCACCCAATCGTCATCGCTGTCAATTGCATTGTGATTGTCCCGAACAGATGGTGTGGGCTGGACTGCGAGACTGGCCTCCTGCATCCAAAATTGGAGTGGGAAGCCTTTCGGAGACCTGGTCTGCGCGTTCCTTCGAACTGCGGCAGTTAGGTACTACATGACATAAGTTTGCTGCATATCAACACATGAGCTCCTCCAAGGTTTGTGAACCGTGGTCAATTACAGCCAGAATAATTGGGTTAAGGCCCCAATCCCAAAGCAAGTATTTAATAAAAAAGAAAGATTATTTAGTACAAACAGCCTCACACATATAACACGAACTAATGAACCTCAAACTATGTCAACCCTGAACAAACACCTCATTTTGTTGGTAGTTCATTCGCGTCAATAGCTAGATAGATGTGTTTACTGAGTGGGCATCTGGCCTGCTACTATGCACCAGGGGAAAGGAGAAAAAAGAGGGTCACGATGGGTGACAAAGGGATGAGAAGAGGTACGACATAAATATACAGGCACAGTAATTTGTGTCACAAGAGCGAGTCCTGTCCTGAGTCACTCAAGAAGCGGCAACAAGTCTGCACTGCCTGTAGACCTTTACCACGTGTCCTGTAAAACACCCAGCGGTAAATCCCCCAAGAGAGACCTACTGTCCAAACACTTCAAGGAAGCAGCTAGCATTATCTTTTTGCCAAATTCGCGTCAAAGACACTGAAGCACAAGTACAGAAGGAGGGAGGGGGAGAGGGGGCATCATGAGAGCCCATAACCCCTGCCAAACTATAAGTCACAAACACCAAGGGCGCTCACCGGTCCGCGGCAGGTGGAGAGCAGGCAGGCACCAAGCTCCTGCGGGAGAGCATCGAGCAGCCAATGCCACAGGTGCCGTTGACTGCTCGATGTTCCGCTGCAACCCCCGTCCACGTACGAAAGCAGCGCTCCCAGCAAGCCCAGCCAGGACAGCCGTTGTCTTTGCTCTGAGCCACCACCCTGTGATGCTGAGGACGTCTCACCACTGCTGCATCCGCTGCTGGGGTCGTCCAACTCTTGAAGTAGCTTCTCGGTGCAGTCACGCAGACAGCTCTGCACGTAAGGACAACAACGTTCTCAGCCACTCTGAGCGCATATACTAATATACCTGTGTTGGCATGCATAAGCATATTTCACATAACGCTGTTATACCATTCTACTGCTGTTCTGGGCATCACTCAAAAAATATAAAATAAAATAAAACTAAGACTTCTTTTCCTTACGCCTTTATGCGACACTTCACCGAGGAAGTGAGAAAACAGGTGTCTTTCAGGTCAGACAACAATAAAAATTATGAGGGCCTTTAGCGACTAATGTAGTGAAAGGCAAAAGCCTGAGTGCCGAATTCTGCTATGCAACTGGCACTAATTAAAACGAATTAATTAGCCATCATTTATTTAACTAATTATGTAGCCATTATGTGGATGCTTAAATAATTACACAGTGACTTAATTAACCACTGCTTAGTTAATTAACGAATTACTTAATTAGTTGTCAATTCATAAATAATAATTTAATTTATCAGTCATTAATTAGTAATTGCTCAGTGATTGTCATATGGCCACATAAGGCAAGCATTTGCACATACTCTGGTGGTGCTCTGTGATTGGTCGAGACCTCTAGGATGTCATCACACCTCGGCCAATCACAGCCACCGCAAAAGCGGGACACATTTTGTCCACAACAGCATGAGCCATTAAAGGCTTTCGCCTTAAAAGCTCGCAAATTTGACCCGTCAATTTGGAAACTCGGATAATTTGAGCTGTCAGCCAAAGGTTGCAAATGTATGGTGTTGCTTGCTCGCCAATTCAGGCACCAGGGGCCTTGCACTAATTAGTTCGAATGGGCTGCCGAAGGGAAGCCACACACAGGTACAAATATTCTGGCAAGAGATTACTTGAACGAGTTCTACCCAAATCCTAAAATTTGAATTCCATGCAGCAGAGTAATGTGCTCATCTCTGACGAGACTGCAGCAGCAGGCAAGCCAGGTTCCCAAATGTTGCTTCAGAGCTTAGTTTAAAGGGACACTGCAACGGTTTTCAAATGTGCCAATAGTATAGATTTTTGAAGTAGGTTATTTTTTGATCATGCCTGTGAAGTTATTTTTTCGATTATGCATAAAACACCTACGCAATCACCGAGTGAAAGCACTCAATTCAAATTCCTCGCGCCCTACACGACTGCTACAGAGAAGGAAATTGGAGAGAGAAACCTTGCTTCTCCGTCCGTTGTGACATCACCGTGAGGAGCCGGAGGCATTCAGAGCCAACGGAGAGGCCTTTTGGCATGCACTGTTCCTCGTCTTGCGTGCGTTGCGGACGTACAAAAAAAACTTAGTGTTGTGCACCTGATACAATACAAATCTGCATGTGCATGCACTAACAACTGTGGACGCGACGATGTAATCCCGCATTGTGTTAAAAGCTCGCGGCGTAATGCGGCGTTGCTGAGAAGAGAGATAAATTCAAGCCGAGCAAAAGAAACATTTCTACTCGAAGCATTTTTGTGACTGTGACTACATGCAGTTTGTTCCTAATGCGATTTCTGTAGGGTTTTGACAAAAAGGCATGGCTGAACCATGACGCGGATTCTTCTATTTCCTTGCACAAAAGCGTCGGGACAGTCATCATTTCCTAGAACCGCGGTTATTAAAGGAAGAAAAGGGAGGTAAGGCTTGTACTTCGTAGTTCCATTACTTTCTGACTATTCAGGTCTCATTTGTATGTGAACCGTTGCGTTTAGCGTTAACTGCGATCTGTTGATGGAGTGGAAACTCGCGATGGGACGGGCGGACAGCATCGGCGCATGATTGAATTCGCATGTCTCTTTATTCTTTTTTTTTTGTTTTGTGCAAAAGCTATCGTGCAACGGCTCCTGTGCTAGACATGAGCAACTCATCAGCGCGTGCTGCTGCAACTAGCAGATGACTAAGAAAAGCCCACTGCTGTGTTGCAGCTAGGTTGTGAAGGCTTTGCGGGATCCTTTCCAGCACAGCACATGCCTGATAGGTTCGTGGAACCCTTACGGGAGCATTATTAGAAGATGAGGGTACCGCTCAGCTGGGTATGGGCGCATTCAGGTAAGGAGCGCACAGAGCGAGGTTTCCTTCAATGCGTCCAAGCAAGCAATCATCGAAGTTGTTCATATATGGTCTTGCGATTTTGCACCTGTTGCTGCCTCGTCATTTTATACAGTCCTGTCTTGTTTGAGGATGCAAATTAAGTTGGAAATGAAAACAACGAGGCTCTTGTGAAAACACATTTCGGAACATTGTTTTCCCTTGAAGGTATGGGTGCGGAGGAGCTGCAGCTTGGCTTTCAACATGCGTCAGCCATCAATTCACTAAACGTGTATTGTGAGAGTACGATCAAAAAGGAAAGGTTCTCTACGTCTGCTAATTCTCGTATGACTCAAGCAGCGGTCTGCGCGCATTTGACTTTGTCTACAATGGCCCCGTCAATGCCTCGCATGCATTGCAGAGCTCGGCAACCGCACTTCGCTTATTGTTCAATTGTCTGGTGGCAGCTGCGTACTGATTCACCCTTTGTATAAAATTCTTCGTTTCCCCAAGGTACGGCGACTGGCACTCAAAGCAGGATTTGGTACACCAAGCCTTGGGTTCATGTTTCACAACAATGACCTTTCGTGTGTGGCTAGAGGCTAATTGAGACGGAGGTAGTCGGCTAGGGCATTGTTCGCTGCCCTTGTGTGTGCGTCAAGTAAGCGACATGAATGTGCCTGCAAGACCTAGGAGTAGCGTGCCTAGTGTTTATGGTGGTTTCGATACCCATCTCAAAGAAGCGACTAGTGTTGGCCAGCTCCCTCAAGTCACGCAACTCTCTCAGTTCTCGGTCATGTCACCAGCTGCCAGCTAGTACCACCTGCCAGTTAGTACCACCAGCCAATGAACGCTCATATAATGCTGACGGTAACGTAGACGACATTTTTGTTTCGCAACGGAAGCCTGATGTTACCACGTTAAAAAGAGACCCATATTCATGTAACAGTAACTGCCTATAACATGAAACGGTCTGTTACGAGGGGCTACAGTATGATTAGACCCGAAACGATGCGAGTAGTTTAAGGAAAGCTAATGTTTGTGGCAGATTTAGGTGAGTGAGGAACCAAGCGTTCCAGGGTCCCCAGTTCAAGAAGCCTTGCCCTAAGAAAATCCACTGCTCATCTGCTCCTCCCATTATGTTCCCTGGCCAACTACATCACCAGAGATTAATAATGTAGAGAAGTTTGTCTGCACTGATGATAGAACCACATGGCAGCCATTCCCACCTGAAGCTGCTTGACAGGTGGAGAAGCAAGGAGTGCCTCCGTCTCCTTTGCCTGCAGACGGCACATTTTTGTCATCAAGATGGCACCCATGGCTCCCGTGTAGAGACATGCTGGCAGCATCTGCAGAAAGGACCAAACAACCTTTGTTGTGTAGCACTAGCGTGTCTAAAAAACAAACAAACCACGGTAAACTGCGTGCAGAGACTGTATCATGGCCAGGTACGTGCTGTTGTGAAAGTGTCTTAGCTGTTACCATCTCTTTGCAACAAAAGGGTAACAGTTGACACTCAACAATACTATAACCTGAAGCAGTTCTTGTGATTTTTTTCCGTGCATTCGATAATTAAAGGGACAGAACACCAGCCAAACTAAGTCATGAGATTATGGTGGAGATGAAAAGACCTTGCCTCATATAGTACAGATTGGGCACTACTATATCAAAGAAAAGAGGCTTTACAATTTTAATTTGCCATTGAAAATCATGTAAAAACAACTGAGACGCTATCTGGTGGAGAAACCCTATTACTTTCAGTATCGTACCCCACTGACTACATGTCAACAAAATATCGCCTTTTTCGTAAGTGCACACTGTTCTTCATTCTTCTAGGAGTGCTTGTCATAATTTATTATATTTTGCGCTCCCTACAATGCGTCCTTGAATAACAACCACCCCTCCTTTCGCACCGCAAGAGCCATGCTTTCAGGTTTTGCCACTAGATGGCGCCACAGTGCTTGGAATTCCGTGAATGAAGCGATGATACTACCCAGTAAAACTTTCGTCAACAAGGCGTGCTTTATTGTGCCATAGCAGCCTTTGAGTGTGAAACTGAAAAAGGATGTTACTCTAAGCAAAAAATTTCGAATGACTGCCTGGCAAGTGAAATTTATATTTGTTTTTGGTACGTCTTTTTTGTCGACCACCAGTCGTCATCGCGGTCGCTGCTCATGGTTTCCAGCTTCGGACTACATAAAAACGGGCACTTGCACTTATTGAAAAATTCTTGGTAAGAATTTTCTACAGCTTTTGTATAAAAACCACTATGGAATCGAACATTTTAGACATCAATCTTTCCATTGTGCAAAAAAAGTTGAGACCTAAATTCCAGTGTTCTGTCCATTTAAAACTTTTGGTTTCTTGAAGTTTTAAATAATAATATTGCACACCAACCAGGGGTAGGAAAGTGCTCAGAATATAACAAACACCGATACGCAACGTTCATTGATTACAAGAAAGCATTTGACTCGGTCAAAACCTCAGCAGTTATGAAGGCACTGTGATATCAAGGTGTACATGGGCCATATGTTATAGTACTAGGAGATATATCTAGCGGCTGCACAGCAACCATAGTTCTACATAAAGGAAGTAATAAAATCCCCATAAGGAAAGGCGACAGGCATGGAGACACGATCTCCTCAGTACTGCTCACTGCTTGCTTAGAGGAAGTATTCAGAGGCTTGGAATGGCAGCAGTTAGGGATAAGGGTATATGGAGAATACCTCAGTAATCTGCGATTCGCTGATGACATTGCATGGTTAGGTAACTCGGCGGATGAACTGCAAAGAATGATTGATAGCCTAGACAGGAAAAGTAGACAGGTAGACTTGAAAATCAATATAGACAAGCGCTATGTTTGTAAACAAATGTGGTGCTGTGATCGGCAGCGACATGGGGCGTAGGAAAAAGCGTAGCATGCCTACACTGCGCCAAGCGGCACTGCCTTCGAAACCAGTTTGCGCATGCGAATATTTAGAAGTGTAAGCTTCGCCTGTGCTTAGAAATAGTTTTGTTTATGCCTGGAGAGTGGTTCACCACTTTTGTAGCTGATTACTGCTAGAATTACCAGGCTAAGAGCGGCATTGGCTGCCTTCTTCACAGCCTCAATGAGCGCAGCTATGGTGGGCGGCTCTGGTGACTGATTAAGTTAAAAAAGAGAAAACACCATAATAAAAAAAACTAACAGTCAACATGGCTCAACTCCTGAGCCTATTGCTAGCACATAAAAGGAGGACAATGATATCAATGAGCGGAAGCGTTTTCAAATGAAGACTCTTGATGGGCTTTCTGTGGCTCCAAGCACCTTTCTGAGAACAATATTACCGACAACTATATGGAACTAGAAATCATATTTCTAGTTCACTGTACCTGCAGCTCAAGTGACAGAATTTCATCGAATAAGAAGAACTCAATCTTTTAGTTCTTTGTAACATTCGCCTGTAGTGGACTGCCAAATGTTTCTATCCTGCTCGATAAAAAAATGTTTCACGTCTGTTTCATCGTGCAGACACGTCAAGGTCATTCACAGGTTATTTATACATAAAGGCTTTTAGAATGCTCTCAATTTTTCCTCTTTGCTCTTAAGGAGAGGTGCATGACCGCAAATGCAACAATCTCCATGATCGTTTGCAGCGAAATTTAAGCGATCTGCTGACCTTTTTCAATATACAGTCGAACCCGGATACATCGAACTCGGATATATTGAATTTTGGTTATATCGAACTCACGGAATATCCCCTTGAAAATCCCTGGTAAAAGTATAGGAAAGCCGCGTCATATATCGAACTCAATTTCACTGGTCGTTCGATATATCGAACTCCGCACCACACACTGGAAAGTGTGCCTACCCAAAAGACGATCGCATCACTCTCG
Organism: Amblyomma maculatum; assembly: GCF_055883805.1. Taxonomy (NCBI): domain Eukaryota; kingdom Metazoa; phylum Arthropoda; class Arachnida; order Ixodida; family Ixodidae; genus Amblyomma; species Amblyomma maculatum. The sequence goes on along the minus strand of NC_139351.1, from coordinate 58,820,896 downwards.
ACCGTTTGCTGCGTGACGTTTTCAAACTACGCGCGGAGGGAATGAGAGGGGACAGTTCGACGACGGCTGGTCTAGGGCAGCGCCGCGCCCATTCCCCAAAGGCGCGCGCATCTGCGGTTATCGTTTCCCGCGCGCCAGCACATGACGTTTGCAAGCCATGTGCATGAATGAACCAGAGAGAACCGGTGGGAACGAGAGGGGAAAAGCGCGATAGAACGAAGCGCAAGGGTGTGCCCATTCTTTTGCCGAGCTATCTCTCTCCTTTCTCTTTCCCGGCCTTCGTTCGCAGTAGCACGCGCTACGCATGCGCCAAGCCAGCTCAGCCCGTTTTCAGACAGAACGTCGGACGCTTTCTCCAGTGTGTGTTGCGAACCCTCTGCGGGCGACGGCTGACGTGGCTATGACGCCTGCGAGCGTTAAAAAGCGACAGATCGTTATTATTTTTTTGCGAGTCGTTTGTTTTATCGTTGTGCTGTACGCGCGGCGTAGCGTAAGATATGGCGTTACGAAGTGACTTCTTCTTTTTTTTTTTTTTACTGGAGTCGTTTATTTTTGCATGTATGAATCAAAGAAAACACGTGGTCAGCTGCGATCACGACATCGGCCTTTAGCATTTTTCGCTTCGAACAGCATTTGCAGCTACTCTATCACGCTTTCCAATGATATGCCCGGTGATAAATCGAACCAGGCTTGTACGATCAAGCCATCATGGGCAGTCTGCCAAGTTCGCTCCCCGCCGCAGCAGGAGCTATCAAAAGATAAACACGCTGCGACGTTATCGCTGCGCAGCATCTTGGCACGCTGCCAAGAAATGAGCTGTGGATGAGACGACCGAAACGGAGTACGACATGCAAGCAATAACGTTGGCGATTTCCGCCACGGCGACACAGAAACCTTGTTTTGAGCTGCCGGGGTGGCTCGTATGGCAAAAGGACACAGTTCCAACAAGTTAGAAATTTTTTGCTCTGTCGCTGCGGCTCGTCGCTGAGATAGCTTAATCGCTTGCATGTGAGCGATCTGGCCTTAACACTTTTTTCTTTTTTTCAAAATTCTCGAGTGCAAAAGTGGAGGGTGGGTTCATTATGCGAGTGAGTTGATTACGCGACAAATACAGTATCGTTTTTTCGCATCGTAAGTGCCGTCCCAAGCCGATTTCTGTATATCGAATTATCGATATATCGAACTATTTTTTCAAGCAATATTACGCTGGCTGGCGGAGCCTGTCTCATTTTTGTAGCGAGAGCTACATTGGCCACAGTCTCGCCAGTGCCTGTCTGAAGAGCGAAGAAAGAAGGAGAAAAAAAAGAAGAGGAAGAAGAAGAAGGCAGATAACTCGGTAGTTGGTACAGGCGATGCGGCGACATCAGCGAGTTGCTAGGACAGAAGGTTCGTTCGAACGTTGTGACGGCAGTGTGCCCCACAGTTCGACGTAGAGACGATGCCATACCACTAGAAGTCTTCTACATCTGAATAAGAATGGTCAACGACAAGAGGCAAGGGGTGCTCATATGTGAAGTGGTTCCCCTATGGCATAAATAAAGTTTAAACCGTAGAGTACACTACTATGTGCGAAAGCCATGTCTTTACTTTCAAGCCGAACCTAAACGTAACTCCAGGTTTAAACACAAGCTAAACCACAGCTAATGTTTTTTTTTATTTCTCTCCACGGTATACTAAAAGCCTACCTCGGCCGACTCGAGGAACACTGAGCACTGTCTGCTCAGCTTGTCCAGTGCAGCCTTCCAGGCAACCTCAACTACGGCCGCAGACAACCCGGCCTCTGATGATCGGCGCTTGTCTGTATCCTTGGAACCAAGCGCAGCCGTTTGCTCGCCCTGGCACAAAGATGGCTGGGCATTGGCACGACGTTGAAGGTCAGCCTCTAGCTTTGCTCTCCAAGGGTATGGGTCCTGCCAAGCTGGAACGATGAAGGATGCAACGTCAATGCTCTGACTGAAAAAAAGTATCAAAATATAAATCCTGCATATAAATACGAGGTTTGTCTCTGATTTCTACATGTGGAATTTCCGCCATTTATTATATATGCATAACCAAACAATTTTTAGGCTATATTTGCAGTTCTAGTATCATTAGTAAACATCGCTATCAGCATCAGGTTTCCAGTGAGAGGAGGCGCAGTCTAGTGGTGGTGTCCATTGACTGTTTCGACAGTTCTGGTGTTGACGTAATTTCACTACCACGCACCAAATAAGGCATAGAAATGAAAGTGGCACGGGAGAGAGCAGTTTCATTTCTGTGCTCTTATGTTTCCCCGCAGGGCTTTTGAAATCCAAATTCACTTGTTTGCCTTGCAAAAAATTACAGAGAGGTGCAGAAAAAGTCACGAGACAGAGCTTGACAAAGCCGCACCTCCTTTTCATTTGGCAGCAGCTAAGCAGCACAACTGTACGCATAGTTATTTATAAAAAAAAAAGAAAAGGTTAAAAAAAAAAAAAAAGACCACAGTGATAATTTAGTATACAGGCATATAACAGTGAGCCATCACACACATTCAGTAGATAGAGATGCATTGTGTTTATGTTGTAGGTAGTACTCAAAGCATGCATACTGTTGTTTGATGAGTTTAACAGGTGAAAATTACCGTATTTTCTTGCATATAACCCGCTTTAAAATTTGGAAATAAAAGAAAAGTTGGAAGGAGAGAATGCCGGTTGTCTGTACTTTCTTTTTTTCATCTGAGGGGAGGTGGGTTATGCGTAAGGAAGGTCGGCTACCCGGCAGTGTGCATCCTTCCGTGCAGAATCAGCCATCCCCATCGTCGCCAACGCATGTGAAACTGATGAGAAGCCAACAAAGGGCATAGCCAAATTCCCATCCATAGTCTGTTTATTCGACAACTCCACACTGACCATGCTTACAGCACGCTTTGTTAAAGCGAGTGCTGCAGAGTAGAGTGCCATGAAAGCTACAACTCTGAGCAGTTCCGTGAAGGTCTCTGTGGCCCCCTTCAGTGTGCAGTGTGGTAAAGCTGGAGCTTCATCGCACAAATAACAAACAGTGCAGTGTTTTGGCATGACGAAAAAACAAATTTCACACGACTGGAAAACGTGCATTTGTACCGTTATGGCGTGACACCTTTGAAACTCAAAAGTGACAAGGCAATCATTGTTCTAAACGACGGGCGTGGCTGATAGTCGCCATCACGTGGGCTGGCGGCAAAAGCCTTAAAAACAAAACTATGTGGCCAGAGATCCCGTCGACCTGACGATCGTCAGTGCGCCTGCATTCGTGCGCAAGCAGTGAGGCACAGGAAGCAATGTAATATGCAGTTCAAGTACAAGATGAATATTTGGACAGCTGTTTGTTGTAAGACCATCTGAACAAATGAGCCACTGACGTAAAGTGATGCTTGGCAAGACTCTAGAGCGGCAGGCGGCTCACGAATGATTGAATTAGCAGAGACTGCTGTACACCTCTGAAGGTGGCGGCCTTAGGTACAGTTAAACTTGGTTACAACGAAATTGTAAAATGTTCGTAATTTTTGTTACATCTAGGTTTTCATTATGTGCAGTTTTTGAGTGAAGACTCGATACAACAACGGAAAACGAAAACCAGATTAAGAATAGATTTTAAGGGAAACCACCTTGAAAGTGTTATGGGGGTTACTCAAACGGGGCTAGACGTGGAAGTCGCCTTCTATCTCCGGCGTGCCAGCCCTTACAGATAGAGCTGTGACCCTCAACCCGTGGTGCGAAAAGTCATCACTGCAGCGGGTTCGGGCCAAAGGGGACAAACACCGAGTTACATACTCAAACAGGGTTTATTGTGCTCGAGTAAACGACAAGAGAACACTCAAATACAACCGCCGTAGCGAGCGAACGTCAAGCTCGCTTATGGGGGTGAAATAAACTATCTAATGGGGAAGCACACGCAAGGAGGTGAGAGGAGTGTTCTGCTCCCCTGGCGTAGCTTCGTGCTCACGACCCATTGCGGCAGGCGCGTACGGTGACCAGGCGACTCCAGTGATGGCGGCGGTCTCCCCGGTGGAAAGTCTGAACCGCACGAGTCCGCGATCACCCGCCAAACAGACCCGAGACAATCGCGAGAGGTTGCGCTCGTCTCGGACTGTGCATAGGTCTCTGGGCTATGCCGGGAGGAAAGAGAAAACTGCGAGAACGTTGCTGCAGGAGAGACTGGGACGTAGTGGGAGGTGGCCGGTGTGCCTTTCCTCTCCCCATCTTCCCTAACAGAGCGCGTAAACTCGCATGATAATTACATACGCCCGTTGTAATGGGACAGGAGATTCATGTGTATCTCCCCAATGTTTACAGTAAATCCCCATTACTTCAATTTATAAAAGTGGTGACGTGGCAAAGTGACTGCGGTAGGCGCTTCCACCTCACGGCTCCCACTATGCCTCTACAAGACGGCGGGGAGAGGGGGGCAGTAGAGGCATCGTGGCCAGGCTAGGTGAGAGCGTACAAGTTCATGCTGCCGGTGGGTGAAGATGCGCCTGCGTATTTCCACATGTTCCAGCTCGCCTGCCACCATTGCCCCTCCTCATCACTACCGCTCTCTACTCTTCCCCACTATCAATGACCGAGAACTATCGGCGCCGGAGTCTTGAGAACAATTGTGCGGCGGCGATAGGCGCACACAACTTGGCTTGTGCATAATTTTCTTTACCTTGTTATTTTTCACTGCTTTAGAGCACGAATTGTTCCAAACACGATAGCAGTGGAGACTGCTGCGTCTGCGATGCAGATGCACTGTCAGGGGCGAAACACAGTCCACTGTATCAACTGCGGTCGCTCATTTCGATCATGGACGTGAGTTTATGTTTTACTGTCATGAAACTTGCTGCTATCTGCCAAACTTGCAGCAATTCAGCACTAGCTAAGAGACAGTCGGGACAGTCAGCGCAGCGAGTTTGTTATATCAAGCTGCGCTGCCACAGCGCGTTTGTTACATGGAGTTTTCAAATGTAGGCACTGCAATGGAGGCTGCATTGGGGAATTGAAAATCTTCATTGTATCGAGGAATTCGCTACAAGGGGGTGCGTTACATAGAGGTTTAGCTGAAGTAACTACACAGTGGCAGTGTGGCAGCGATGTTTTTGCAATAAATTTGCTTTGAAAACAAGCCGATCCCCGTTTGCACAGTTGCAACTTCCTAGTCGAACTTTTCTTTTTATTTTGGGAAGTTCGAAGTTTTGGGTGCAAGTTTTAAGTGAGAAAATGAGGTATTTTTATTGCTATTAGCCTGTTTTGTCCCTGATGCTTGAAATATGTGGCTTATAGGTTCCGACAGGTGAGAAGTCTGCTGGATTTGAAGTGCTTGCCAGAAATATGTGGCTTATAGGTTCCGACAGGTGAGAAGTCTGCTGGATTTGAAGTGCTTGCCAGACAACAGTACAAAAGTCCACTGACAGCCACTCAGGAAGATGGAAAGCTGTTGCTGGACGGTTAGGGAGCTCTGCATGAAGTTAGTGATTGCAAAAGTAGCAGAGCGCTAGAAATCCCCAAGAAAAATGTTGGGCACACAGGAAACAAAAACATGGCAAACTTGATGCGCAAACTTTTTAAGCGACTGTTGTCGGCTACAATGCTTCCCAGCTGGAACGTTTCTTTTTCGCGGTCATAGGTGGAAAACGTGACTGCAAGGTTCCATCATACATCTTTGTGGATGTGGCTCCAGGTTGCATCCGACATGAAGAGGGCTGTGACACTCACCCGTGCATGCCAGTGATGTGATTTCGGTCGAAGCCAGAGCGGCAGCAGGCCGTGCCAGGCATATGGCAGCCAGCAGCTCACTGGCGGGAACCAGGGTCGATGGTTGTGTGCCACCTTCCTCCCCACCCGGCACCAGGAGCTCCAGCAACCAGAGGCGCCACCTGGTTGCAGGTTGCAGGTATTCTCATATGATATCAGCACCATTTAGCATCTCTCAAAAAGGTATCTGAAGTCTTTATATTATAGGGAGGAAAGGGGAGGGGGGGGGTATATGCTAATAGAGGACCAAGAAGATAAAAAAAATTCTACAGGACCCTTAAGACTGATTAGGATTTTGTATAATTTTACTTATTTCTTACTATTTTTATTTTTCATTGTGTTTGGCTATTGATTACGCACTGTCTACATACGTTAGTCAATTCTGCCAATGTTGGCTTGTTGTGTGGCTACTGTTGGATTGGCTATGAATCTGTCTCATCTGACGCATTCTTTCGGGCCCCGATCATGGGCCAAGAAAGGCTTTTGCCTTAAAAGATCAAAGGCAATGGAAATGTTTATAAACGGCACAAGGACGACAGAAAACAGAGACAGCTTCATTGGCCAACATATACCACCATCTCTGACAGCCGCCAAAAGTGGTAAGGCTTTGAAGGGAAAAAAATGAGTACTCAGAGAAAGAACATTTGCATGCAGCATTGATGCTTGGTTTTCTCGAGCAGCACCCGATTACAGGCAGGTCTGAAGCTTCAGTTGTTTACACGCTGGCATCAAATTTTCAAATTTTGGAGTTCTGCAGGTGAGGCGACTCACCTGTGCTTTGCGGGCACATCCTGTGTGTGGTCCAGGAGGGCAGGTGGCACGTCCAGGTGGGGCAGGGAGCCAGCACGGCTCAGTAGAACGGCCAGGCTGTGCAGGGTGGCAGGCTCAAGTGGCCGTCCTGCGTGGCACACACATCTTGTCAGCATGAGCTGCTTTCCGTTTTCATCTGGTGTAATCACAACCCGCACCAAGGTGACTGCTTTCCTTCTGGCCAAACAAAAACCAATAACCATTATCGGTTTGATGCTGAGCCTGCCCTGGACTGATAACAATAACTCAGTGTGAAAGAAGCTCATATATTTCCGTCAGCCTTCTTGCAAAAATTAGCTGCTTTAGGGCACTTCAAGTATGCGGCCCCTCGGTGGTCCCCTCAAACCGCATTCAACTGCAGATGCTCACCAAGAGCTTTGACTACTCTAGTGTTTTTCAAAAGATCCTGAAATGCAGAAAAAGTTTAGTTGGTGACGGTAAGAAGCTATCTGCTTGGCTTGGCTGCGTCACACTGGTAACGACATATGTTTTCGCTTCAGCCAACAAAATAAAGCCTGCATTAACTGAATTAAAGCAGGTTTGTTGTTATGCGATGAGTGACAGTTGAACAAAGTGCTCTCTTAGATTCAACAGGGCCTATCTGAATGCCAACTGGGTGGCTTATAGTGCCAATAAGGTCTATATTGGTGCGCCGAATGTGAAATCACACATTATAGCTAACTGCGAGGATAAACACTACCAGTTTCACTGCTGATATTTCTCTAGAAAGAAAAATAAACAAGGAACATGAAGAATATGCCCAAATAGCACGAGGAGCAGTCAATGTGCTGGAGATATTTTGAATACTTACCAAAGGAAGCAAACAGAGAGTACATGAAACCATCTTTAGCTGGTCCTGCGACACACCAGGGGAACTGCTACCTGAGCCTCACCTGGGCAGAGAAGGCAGCTGAGGTCTGAGCAGACCAGCCCCTGACGCAGCAGCTCCTGCAGAAGAAGGTGGCCTTCTTCCACGCACTGGTTCAGGAACACCATCCTGCACCCCATAGACCACACACGGTTACCGGGCGGGGAGAGCGAAAAAGAATAAGGCAGAATGCAGCAACAAAGCATGCCACAGACATCACCGGATACTTCCTGTGGTTACATATACCATAGTGAGGTCTTAGCAATAATTCCCAGAGACCTAACTTCACCAGAGTGAGGAGCCTCATAACGGTCAGAGAGAGGGAGGAAGACAGCAAATTGCATGTTCATTTCGATAATGTTGTTCAGGAGTCCATTAAACCTTGCACATGCTCTTTTTTCAGACACATCAGTGGCAAACTTTGCAGTACTAATAAAACTATCTTTGGATGTGTCATTACATTTTACTTTGATAAAAATGAAGTAAAGCAATGTGGCTATCAAAATTTCTTTTGTATGGCATGCTCACTTTTTCCCCACAGATGCGGGCCACTGTCAAAGACTGTGAAAATTAGGTACTCATATGGATTGATTGCTTTATAATAGATTGAACAGCGCAAGCCCCATTTATACATTCCAGGTCTTGTTCAAAGAGAAAACTGGTGGTATTCAGCTACTGTGGGGTATGACGGCATCCACCGTTGTCTGCGCATACATATTTTGTCGCCCATAATGTCAAACCCCCCCCACCCTCCCTCCTCCCTTTCCTACTCTAAATTCCAAGCACAAATTGTGCTTTCGAAACAGAAATTATTTCCACAATCCTTCGGACGTTTGCTTGGTAAGTCGAGCCAATTCCTTGTTGCTTTTTCCATCAATTCTGACACTTTGAATGAAATTCCGCACACAGCTAAAAAAAATTTTTCAAGTGAAGTGTTAAAATCTGCAAAACTAAATTTGGAAATTGCAACACACTGAGTATCGCTAACTTCAAGAAGCATTATGCCATCTTCTGTAGCATGGAAGACTGTTTGAAAGTCTGCCATAATTGGCTGATGCCTACATCATTCTCGTCATAATTAGGACGATGGTGCTGATACAAGCAGCTTACTGGCAGAACAACCCATTAAATATTTCTTTTTCTTTAACAGTCCACTCGAGCCATTTCACCTGCTCTTTAACTTTACTGCTCACATGTTATGTGCCGAAGGATCAAAATCTCATGCGCGGCAGCCACATTTCGAGAAAGGCAAAATGCAAACAACGATTGTGCGCTCTGATGTGGGTGCATCTGAAAGAACCTCAGATGGTGAAAATTAACATGGAGCCAGCCACCATCGTGTCCTTCACAGCCTTCGCATGGCTTCAAGGTAATAACCATCTTATGTAAAACCACCATTTATTATCCACAAACCGGTGCTCATTGCAATCAGGAAAGTGTGTTCCCCGAGCACACAGTACCTAATGTTTCTCTCAGAACTCTGAGTGTTGCATGATTACACGAATTTACAACACCACCAAATGTTCTCAATGCAAAGGACCTAGACCAGGATCCTCAGAATGAAATCTGCAGAACCCCTCGGCTACTAGGAATGCTCTTTGGATTTCAGAGCCCCAGAAACCCTTACATGCTTCCTCACCTTTTTTTTTTTTTTGCCCACATTTAATTTCAGACTAATCATACTACGGCAGCTTATATAATGCACCTTTTCAGTATGCAGCCAGCCATCTGCAAACTTGGAGCATTCTTCACATACCTATGCACCTAAATCACCCTTTTTTCCTTTCTCTTGCACCCAGGCAAGGTATAAAAGCCAGGACGACCGGAATGCTTCGGCATCTTCCCGAAGCTGTTGTGGTTTTCTAAGCCTAACAAACACCTCTCGCAGGCAACCGGACTGCCCACTCGGTACGAGGAAAGCGTGCACTGGAAAGAGCAAGCAAGCAGCGATAGGGTACTCACTTGACCGTCTGCTCCCAGACAACGTGCCACAGGGGCCACGACTTCTTCCCCGCCTGAGGTCCGTGTGCCCGGGCCACCCCCCAGTAGCAGAGCAGGACACATCGCTTCACGTCTTGTCTGCAGAGAACCAGGTCTACCAGTGAGGCCCACATCTAAGCCGCACCGCCATTTCTCTAAACTTCTCACGCACCAGCTCTCCCTCTGCCAATGCCTCCTAGATTCCAGTGCCAACCAAACCACCTGGACGCACCTCCTCCGACTGCCCTCTCTTGCCCCGTCCCGTTCAACTTTCACACGTACTCCACACGTGCAGCGAGAAGAGGCCGTCCAATGACTAGCATGCACCAGAGGATGGGCGCAGAGATTTCTTTATGTTAAAGCATTTGACAGTCATGCCGTTTGCTTGCACTATGATGTATAGACCACTCCTCCTCGCCACAAGAGCCAGACTGAGTCTAGCACATGAATATAAGAGTTCCGATTGGTGCCACTCCAGATCAAGAAATGTGGCTTGCACCAAAACAGAGGAGGGATTATCTCTATATAATACAGAAAGTAATGTAAGGAAAAGCAAGCAATAAGCGCCTTTACAAAAGGCATAACAATATCCAATGCCTTTCATCCTCTGTTGTCACCACAAATTGTACAAAGGAGACAATATTGAGACATAATGTTTATGCCCTAAGCAATGATTTCCTGTTTATTACATGGGGCAGGAAACAGTAAAACTTTGCTAACTCAGTCTTGGGACTGCAAAATGTATCTGAAACAACCCGGTTTTTAAAATGCCCAGAAAAATGTGAGACCTGCAGTACTGCTAAAGTACATGACGTAATAGTGGTACCACTCTAGAGGAACACATGCTGCACCAGACTTACACCTTCTATTGTCACCAACAGCAAGTTCCTAACAGTGCCTAACCCTGCCATCAATCCTCGAGTAAGCATATTAAATAAGTGAAGACTTCCAGACACAGCCCCTTCATCATGAAATGACCAATACGGTCACAAACACAATCGACATTCCACATTCAGCAAGCAAACATCAAGTGTCAACAGGCAGGTAGTCCGTGACACCGCAAATAAGGGTTGACAGCAGGAATCGCCCTCTTTAAGCTCAACTGCTCAATACAAAGGGGACTTCCAACAGCTTCTCACTGGAAAGAAATGCCAAGTGGCTAAGGTACTTCAGTAAAAGGGACATTAATGAAATCTGTATTACTGGCCCGAACGAACAAAGATAAAGAACTGAGAAACATTTTTTTTTTTTTTCAAGCGTCATTTATTCTTTCATCCATAGATCACCAACAAAAGCAGGACGCCACTGCAGTTAGCCCAACACTCATTCATGATGACGAAGCAAGCGGAAAAGTAATCAGAGTCATTCTCACAGAAACTCCTTCTGCAAGTCTTTATTTTTGCATTGGCCTCGGCAACCACAGAACCCAACATGCAGCAACTTTCCTCGTGAGCAGGTTGTTGTGCATTGGGCCTGCAATCAAGTTAACCAGTTCCACTACATCTTCACCAGCAGGTTGTTGTGCACAGAGCCTGCAATCAAGTTAACCAGTTCCACTACATCTTCACCAGTTATCCGCAAATTAGTGATCACTAAGGCCTTTGCATGTGCAGCACTTTATGGATCTTTATATCAAGCAAAGTTCGGTCACTAAATTCTTCTTCGTCCAAGCTTTTTGTAAGACCAGACTGAAATTATCTGTACCATTTCAAAACAATGTCACAAACTGGGACATTGTCACCGTACTGTGCCACCACCTCCACAAGAATCTTGCTGGCACCGTGTCCCTTACAGTACACAAAGCAAATCACAACACGTGGTCCGAATTTCTTAACTGAAGCATCGAATTTTTTTTTTTTATTCCCTAGAAGCGTTGTGTGTTTATATAGAATGAAATCATTACGTTCTGCTAAAGCTAGGCAGACGGGCACTAATTTTGATGCCTATCGCGTATGCCTGATCCTTTCTTAAAGAAGAAAAAAAAAAAACAAAAAGTCAAGAACTTCCCATAGCTTGCCCTTGCAAAGAACCACGAGAGGCTGCGGGCAGAGGCACTCACATTTTGCAGGATGAGTGGCACTGGGTGAGAACATCGAGCAGTTTCTGAAGCACAGCTGTAGCACGACCAGCAGTGGTAGGGTACTTCCAGAGGTAGCAGGCCAAGACCTCCAGCCTGTACCAAAGCGGGAAGTTTAGCTGCAATCGCACATTACGAGATCCCGTTCTCTCAAGGCACAGCATCACAGCTTCCGGTTAAGCAGCAGTACTTGGCAGCAAACAGGGGGAAAAAAAAAAAAATTGTGACAAAAGAAAAAACACAATTATAGATGTATATTCATTCCAGCCAATCCTGTTGTGCAAGGGATTGGCAACAGTGTTTTCAAATGTGTAACTTAGCAGCTCGAAATTCTCCTGTCTGGTTAATTTCTTTAGTGTGCCTTTTCCCAAAACTCGAAACAGATGCGCAGAAAAGCGCAGAAAATATTTTGTGAACGTGTGTTACTTCAGACGTTAGATACCGATATCATTTTGAGCCTAAATTACCATTTATAAAAGCTATGGGACGAGCCAAAGGCCCAGCGGGAAGTTGGTGCTCTGCAGCCTTCAGAGAATGCAATCACAATGGCACAAGACAAGGGATCAAGTAATGGCTGTCTCACTATCTCACCAGGGTAGAGCATCTCGGCTGGACCGACTGGACTGCAGGGTGGAAACCACGGTGGCCAGAGCCCCTCCTGCGGGCTCCATCTGCTCCAGGGTCTCGGCAGCCAACCACACCTGGGCCCTCCGGACTCGGGCCTGCTGTCTGGGATATCATACCACGCCGATCAACACAGGGCAGTTCATCCGGCATGAGACTTGGACTAGTGCTACCATGCATTTGGGCGGTCTTAAGTGGCAAACCACCCTCAGAGCATGCCGCTTGTACCAATCACAAAAGTACTCGTGGGGAGGCAACTGGACCTCCGGAGAAGCACAGCTCTCAATGCGAGACCATCCCTAGCGCACATCTCCCTTTTTCCCCTGCACTCTTTTGCCACTCACTGACTGAGTCCAGGAAATGCGCTGGCACGTTTCTGTAGCTCTTCCATCAGGAGGTGGTGCCAGTCCCTGACCAGCGACTGCCACAGGTCCCCTTCATCATCTGTATCACCTTTCGTCCCCGTTCCATGGAGGCTCAGCTGCAGGGCCAGGAACTCCAGGGCCAGCTCCTACATCGAGAAAACCAACGCACACACACAGGTAGCTTCAGGCAGCGGAACCAAGCTACCACACTTGCTGACACAACTTATCATGTTCTGCATCCTTTCAATTATTTTTGTCTTGTACAAGTAACAGCAGCAAGCAGTGGCCAGTCTGTACCAGCCAACTCTGATACGCCTGCCTCCACTTGGAATCCACTTCGTTATCCTAAAGGATGATCACTTATTTGCATTTTGCATTCCACGTCCTACCATTCCATGCCCTAGTTAAATAAGCTCATTTTTACTTAATCTCAATAATCAAGAGGCTCACTAATTTGCACCTGTGCAACTGCAATCCTCAGCTAATCCCATATACAGTCGCACCCGGATATATCGAAATCGAAGGGGATAGTGAAATAGTTCGATATATCGATAATTCGATATACAGAAATCTGCTCGAGACGACACTTGCGATCTTGAAAAATGGTATACTGTATTTGTCGCATAATCAACACGCACTCGCATAATAAGCCCACCTTCCATTTTTGCCCCCAACAATTTGAAAAAGAAAAAAAAAAAAAGCTTTAGTTAGTGGTGTGTCCCTCCTTTCATGCTGTCGCATCCCCAGCTCATTTATTGGCAGTGTGCCAAGATGCTGCCCAGGGATAACGTCACGTCACGGCGTGTTTACTAAGGCGGAGGCCTTTAATGCCTCATCGTTGTAAGCAGGAGTTGTCAACAGAAATGTCACGCTTTTCAATTGTTCGAAATGGTCGTGACGTCACAGTGCGCGAATTTCAAATGGGGCCAACTGTACTTTGGCCAGTAACCACGCAACCAATTAAAGGGATGGCATAGTGATGCTCCAAGCAAGTGGGACTGAGAAATTAAAGTTAATTATCCAATTAGCCTGATTTAATAAATTAATCATTAATTAGTTTCATAAATGTGGACGAAGTCAAGCGAGGGTGTACTTACAATTGAGCGAAGTCATAGTCGATTACACTAACTGGCTAATTAGCATAGTAGTTTTAATTAGGCAATTAGCACAAGCTTGCACTTGCTGAACAGGAACTAAGGTTTACTGATAAGTATGCCTTGTACTGGTTTTTGACTGAAGTACAAAACACTAATTAGATAATTAGAGTGCTTGTGCTCATTAAGCAATTAGTTATAGGCATCACAAACAGTCTCACAGTCAAAGCCTAACAGTGCGCCAAAATGCCCCCTGAATTTTTTATTTTTTTTACTATACTTTAGACCTTAATTCCTGCCGTGGCAGGGAGTGAACTTGGCAGAGTGCCCGTGATGACTTGATTGCACAAGCCTGGTTCGATTTATCGCACCGCGCTTGGGGAGAGTGGAGTCCACTGCCACAAAATCACTGGAAAGAGTGCTAGCAGCAAATGCGGTTTGAAGCGAACAATGCTAAAAGCCGGTGTCATGGTTGCAGCTGACCTCATGCTTTCGTTGATCCAAGATGCAAGGATGGACGACTCTTGCAACAAAAACAAAAAAAAAAAAGGAGAAAAAAGAAAACAAACCTGTCGCTTCTTAACGTCTGCAGCCCCCATAGCTTACGCTATGCTTCACATACTGCACAATGACACATGACGCACGTTACCCGCCGCGCGCAGAGGGTTCAAAAACACACTGGAGAAAGCGTCCGACGTTCTGTCTGCCCATAACCAGTCTCCTCTATTTTCCATGCCTCATTATCAGCTCCAAAACGGCTGCTCAAGCAAAATCAAGACTCCCACTGCCCCTCGCGGGCAAAGTGCGAGGAACTTTGGAGAGGGTGTTATATATACTATGCAGCCTTGACAAAAAGTGCGACCATCGGCACTCATTGACTTTGGCGCCGATGGCCAGACATGAAAAATAGAGGAGGCTACGGTCTGCCACGGGCTGAGCTGGCTTGTCAGCGCATGCGTAGTGTGTGCTGCTGTGAACGAAGACCAGGAAAGAGAGAGGAAGGAGAGAGAAAGCTCGGCAGAAAAATGGGCACACCCTTGCGCTTTGCTCTATCGAGTTTTTCTTCTCTCCTGAACACCACGGCTGCACTGGCTGCGTCCGCTCCGTACCAGCTGTTGCCAAACCGATTCCCCCTTGTTCTTTCATGCACGTGGCTTGAAACGTCACATGCTGCCACGCAGCAAACGATCACCATAACACACCTTTGGGGAAAGGGCACAGCACTGCTCTAGACCGGCCGTCGTGTGGTTTGAAAACGGCACGCGGCAAACGGCCGAGGGCGATGCGATCGTCTTTGGGGAAGGCGCACATTCCAGTGCGTAGTGCGAAGTTCGATATATCGATTGACCGGTGAAATTGGAGTTCGATATCCGAAGCAGCTTTTCTACACTTTTACATGGGATTTTCAAGGGGATATTCTGTGAGTTGGATATAACAAAAATTTGAATTATTCGGGTTCGCCTGAAGCCACCATAAGAAGGTGCACATTCCACAATGGGCAAAGCAACTTGTTAATTTGAATGCAAATTTGTTCCATCCTTGGTAATCTGAGCTCGACGTCGCCACGGATGTTCCCTCGATTGGCCCAGGTGACTGTCGCTTTTTCAACCAAATGACGTGTGTTGCAAAAAATAAAAAAGATAAAAGAACAAGAAGAAACCTCTCATATAAAGTTACCACACATGCAGAGTGTGCCATGGATATAAATAAAAATGTTGGAAGTTCATTTTCTGAGGTGGCACACGGCTTGCAAGTTGAGATGCCAGGGCAAACATTGTGCTTCTCTTTTTATGTATTCCATCCCTGCTCACATGAGTTAGTGTGGGCAAGAAAACGCAACGCTCACATCTCCTTACACAGTAGGGTGCGCACAATGCTCCTGCACAGCATTCTGGCTTTCGCACAGCCTAGCGTTTTGTCCTTTCTGGTGCGAACACCGAATGCGTAAGACAAGTTTGCACCACTTACGGACCGTGCGTTCGGGGTTCCATGCCGGGCACAGTGCACAGAACGCGTTCATAGTCGTAACAATTTTATGTGGCCAAAAGAAAATTACCTGTATGCACGTACGAAGGTTGTTTTGGCTGACAATTCCTTTTTCTTTAAATTACTGGCTGCCAATACACAGTAAATTCCAGTAAAGTCCCACTTGAACCAAGCTGTACCGATGTGCCTGCGTGGCCTAAGAGTAGCATGTCTTACTCCTCACCCAAAAGTCGTCGGAAGGTTTGATTAGGATTTCACTTTCCCATCTCAAATGAGAAGTTTGAGCTGGCAGCACCTTCCATGTCAGGTGGTTGTGTGACATCACACAACCTGCCGTTCAAACTGTGCGTGGCCATGTCACCTGACATAGCTATGCCCGTGATTCTTCACTCAGAATGCCAAAAACGCCATACTTTCAGCAGAACGGGGCCTCTGTCATGTTAGAAAGTGCTCTGCTGACAGTGACTGCGTGCCAGCTTCCTCAGGTGGCGTCAATCTTCTGTGGAAATGAAGAGAGGCGGTCTTAACAGGATTACTGGCAACAAACCTTGATCTGAAGCGAGTTCCAATTGAACAGCACAAGGAGGGAACGTGCGATGCGCTCCCCCATGGCACACAGCAGGTGGCGCCGCTTGCCAGCCAGTCGCCGGCCCACATCCACCAGGGTGGACAGCTGCAGAACCACAGGTCCCACTGTGCCCATCTCCCTGCACAGGGTGGCAAACAGGCATGTGCACTGAAAGACTGCGCTTCGAACTCCAAAACCGTGGCTTGTATAAAATCTGGAGGATTGAACGCCATTATGCCACCTCTAGGAAAGAACACAACTACCCTGGACCCAAACTTTAAGCTAGGGATTTTCAACCGCTCAACAACCCTAACTGTGCTAGTAAGTCATCCTATATTCCCTCCCTAAAGACGTTCCCTAGAGTTCTTGCTTAATTGAGTGCAGAAAGGAAATAATGGGGGAGTCAGCTTATAGTTAGCAATATACGGTATACACATTCAACAGACGCCTTTGAGAACAGTGGCAAAGCATATGGCCTCACAATCTCATTGAGAGGCACGTCCATAGACGAACCTGAGCTTGACAAAGGAGGCGGCCAGCGTCTTGAGGACAGTCTCGAGGTGTGCATCGTCCTGGTAGAAACCCGTGGCCACCAGGTGGTGGAGGGCATTGCTGAGACCCACAATGTCAGCGTCCCCCTTGCTCGACCGCAGCAGTCCACACACCAGGTCAACCAGGCCTGTTCAAGGGGGATTCAATAAACATCACTTATGAGTCTCAGGTCTGATTCAAATACTTCAGAGGTCAAATCAAGCCAGCTATTGCGTCACCTTAGGTGCTGCAGCAACAGAATGACATTGGACGTTTATAGGTCTGCTGTACAACTTCAACATTCACCAGCAAATCTACAGCAGCAACCTTCAGCAGCAAATCAGACCAGGTGAGAGCCGCCAGGCCTTAGAGCAGAAAGGATAGCTTCCCTGCATAATAACCGGTGCACGGGACTCCACATGACAGCACAGTCGTTACAAAGATAAGCAGGGCAGACTGAAGGCCACCATCAAGCACATGTTCAGCAAGTCACGTGATTCTATAGTGCCAGAGTTGGCAGCAGGCCACAAAAGCTGACCCAGTTCCATGCGTGAAGAGTGGCCACCGAAGACCTCGTAGGAAAAGCGTCATTTGTAGGGGTACAACACGCATCTCGATGTGTCTAATGTGCTACAAAAATGTAGCTTGGACAGCGTTGCTACACTGTGTGACAGATACTGCGCCTTTCCCTTCCTGCGAACCAATTATTATTATTATTATTTTTACGAGAGTTTCAAGGGGACATTTTGGCACCTAGAAATAAGCAATAATTCAGCACATTCGGGCTCATTATATATATATATCGGGGATATATTGCATCCGTGATCGACAGTATACAATGGATAAAGTGGAAACCGCACAGAAAAGAAGTTAGGTAAGGAATGACCATTAAAAATTACCATTCGCCAAGAAGAAGAACAGAAATCGCACTACGGTCAGCAAGCCCAAATTTTCACTCTTCTGCCGTAAGACATCATTTTGTTCTACTTATCCCCATTTGTTTCTTATGTTTTACCTCTCCGCTTTGCAATATACAATGAAGCCCATCCATGACGTCGCAAATACTGGACTGCCCTCATGGCTGCCCCCCATTTTTTGCGTACAAGAACTAGATATGTTAGTTCCAAAAAATGCGACGCCGTACGGATGATCATGCCCACCGAACAACACCCATGCACCACTCACAGCCCGAGTTGCGACGATAGCGAGGTCCACGTTGGGTACGTGAATTGGTTTGTTTCCTTTTCCCAGTGAGAGAAGACGAAGCTGATTGTCACATGTAAGAGGCTAAATACAGAGGCTTTTTGCGAAAGCAAAGAAGGCGACGATGGCGATAAGATTACTTGGACCAATGAAGGATTAAGAAGATGAAGAAGTAGTAGTCGGTGACATGGCAAGCGCTGATTGGTGAACAGAAGACAATAAAGATGACGATAAGGCTGACGTGTATCAACATGGAGGTTATAAAAAGGCGCGCGATATGGAGAGGCAAGGGGTGGAAGCCAGAGAAGTGGAGGCTCCAAGAGGTGAGGGACGCCTTGACTGGGAGTGAGCAACGCCGGATGCTGTACCGGTGTCCTCATGTTCTACGGTACTGCACCGTAGACTACCTGCTGTTCTCGAACCTGTTCCGGGGATTGAGCAACTACTCAGCCACCTGGTACGTCCAGGGGCACCTCCAAAGCTCGTACCACTGTCCACCTGCATCGCCCAGGAGGTTCACCTCAACGCCGCCACGAATGCCAATGTTGCTTCAGCCTACGCTTTAACAGGAGGTCGTCCGTTGCGGCCAACAAGACCAGCTAATTGCAAGCCGAATGCCACCTCGACGCTGACGCCATTGCCTAGACCTACAAAACGCGTCGCCCGCTTCGAACTGTAAGCTCAAAAATGGAATGCTGTCTCTTAATGTGAAGCATCGTGTCTATCATTTAGTTTTTGTAGGTTGTGTTAGTTTTTGTAACTTGGTTTGCGGATTAGCATCTGTGTGCGTGTATTAAATGTGCGTCCGTGTGGGTACGGCTGGCGTCTAGTTCATTTTTTTGCCCTGAGCGTTCTCCAGAGATCCGTGACACTGATGCGGGGGTAGAAGCAGGCTTGAGCATTTTGAAACAGCTCAGGGAGGAGTAATAATGCCATTTTGGAGCAGCTTTGGAGCAATAAAATGCTAATTTGGAGCGTTCTAATTATGTTTTGAAGCATGTTTTTAGGATCAGATGCCTTTAATATCGCAATTTTCTATTCCTGACACAAAAAATCGTTTCTTTTTAAATTGTTTTATTTTCAGAGTTCAATGCTCGTCTTGACTGTGCATGCATCTCTGACAAGGCAAAGACAAACTGCCAAAACATGTACAGATGCTTAAAATATCGCAGCTGGCCTGAGCAACAATTTGGAACAACACTAGCAAATGGTATGCTTTTTTCTACGCTTCATGTCTGAAAATCAAGTCTGATTAAAAGCTTTTGACCACGTGATATCAAACGTGGAGTTTACCAAAATACTTTGATGCACTCAAGCACCACCACTAGTTTGGAATTCACATTAATGAGCAGCACATTTATGCTATCTTGTACACATCCTTTTCGATACTGTTCTTGTGTCAATATATTCCTGAGCACTGGTCAGTGCTGGCTGCAAAGAAGATTGACAGCACTCGTAGGTATTTATTTGAAAATACTACAGGCCATCGCTTGGCCCAAGCAGGAGTGAATTCACATTGTTACATAATGAAAATAATAAAATTATACAATATTAGCAGCACACAAATACAAAATATACATAAAACAACATTAGCAGGTAAATATACGTTGTAATGCATCAGAAAAATTATGTGAAGATAAAACATGCCGGTAACAAATTCCAATTCTAGGGAAAAAACTGAATTTAAAATTGTTAGTTTTGGCAAAATTGGGAGTAAAGAATGCTCATTAACATTGCGAGTCCTCACTAGTGGATGCTTAATGCACTCTGGAAGCTTGAGTTTATTTTTTACTGTTAAACTATTAAAGAAGAATGTCAATCGAGCAATCTTTCTGCGGGTTTCCAGTGTATGAATGTTATTTAAACTCATTAACTGTGTAGCCTTTTCCCTTCTTCATTGTAAGCTTGTGCCAGTAACTCCTTATGTTTTTGCTTTTAGAGCCGTTTGAGGCTGCCTTAAGTTCAGCACATTAAAGATATGCCCTGTATGGCTTTCCAACACTCTTGAGAAAATTTTTACTGATTTTCACCTTCGTGGCATCAGCCTATAACACTTCAAGTGTGCTTTTATCTCATGCAGGTTTGGCAAATTTGTTCTTAACAAAGTGGCTCAATGGTAAAGTATGTGCTTGTTTTCACAGCAGAATCACTAGAACAACTCACATAGTTCATTGCAAACAGAAGAATTTCCTACGTCCATTGAGCGGTAAAACCAGGTTCTGCTAAATTTGATTGCAAAACATTAAGGTTTGGAGCAGTTTTAGAGCAATAGTGCATTTTGGAGCAGGATGGAGCATATGGAGCAGCACTTCCACCCTGTGATGAAGACAATGTGCCCGCTGTTTCCTTAAAACCTTTCTTCTAACATTTCTCATATGCTTCTCTGTCTGGCCTTCTGTGACCTCAGAGGAGAAGCGGCGCTGAGGCTGTAGCCGTGGACTACTGCTCCGCGCTAAGCACACGGCACAAGAGGGGCGATGGAAGCAGAATAGCTTTGACTTGTCACTGTCGCCATAGTTGAAGCTGTTCAATCCAGTTTAGCTTAACCTAGTGGGGCAATGCTGGTGCACCTAGCATTCGATTAACCATAGAAATTGGCTGTAATTGAGTCACTAGCCAAGCAATAATTGGCATCACTAGTTAAGCCCAGCGTGCTGGTAGTTCACCCCAAAGGCAGGGCACTCACCGTTGTAAGCAGTGTCAGTAAGCGCCACTTGCCAGCTGCTAGTGCTGAGCACCAGCTGCAGAATGCTTGTGTACTGGCCGTGCAGAAGCTGTGAGTGGCGGCCTTCCAGAACCTGCTGGATGTGGTCCACCACCTTGCGCGGATTCAGCAGTGGCTGCCCTGTGCAGGAGAAAGGGGCATGCTGGAAGCTCTCTCAACTATAGGAGAACCATACTTCACACACACACACACACACACACACACACACACACACACACACACACACACACACACACACACACACACACACACACACACACACACACACACACACACACACGCACGCACGCACGCACGCACGCACGCACGCACGCACGCACACACACACACACACACACACACACACACACACGCACGCACGCACGCACGCACACACACACACACACACAAAAAATTGCAAGCTCGCATTTCCCATTAAAATGACTGAGAATAACTCCACATGAATTTTTTAATGGAAAAAAGCCTCACCTATGGCTGCTTTTACTGAAATGATGTTTGTCAGGCAGCATAAAAGACAAGTTTACTGCTGAGAAAGTTGTGACATCACGGCCGAAAAACCCGTGATCGCTGTCTAGAAATTAACTCTGGCAAAACCTAGCACAATGGATTTAAACACAGAAAACTGTTTCACTGTCACTGCAGTGTGCGTGCCAAAACGGCCAGCGATGGTGATACCTGCATTTTGTTCATGTTCTTACTAAACCCCCCCCCTATTAGGCCTATGAAATCCTTACATTTTCCAGCATATGAAATATTCATCCCTCAAACGGTAGCAGTGAATAAAGACTTCTACAGCTCTGCAAGCTTAGGCTGCATGCAGATGTCATACCTACAGCTCGGATGACTAAGTTCACTCAAAAAACAACACTCAGCCTCAAAGCGGGCTAACTTACACTAGGAAACTAGTCTAAGAAAGAGAAGAAGCCAAGGAAAAGGTGCGCTCACTCCTGTTTGCTTGCTGAACCACAGTTCGAAGTAGACTGACAATGGCGAGCAGGTCAGTTCCAGGTGCCAGCACGGCAGACGACTTTTTCCTCGAGCTCTCAGCAAACTTTTCAAGTTCCTGTTAAAGGACAATTTTGGCACTAACTGAGCTCAGATGATCTCCAACTTAGTAAAAAGCTCATCACTAATTTTAAGATTTAGTGATGTGTAATGAATCTTTCCAAGAGAAAGCCCAAAGAGAAGGCACATCGAAGGCTTCCTCACCCGATGAAAAGGAATACATTAGTAAACATGAATTTACACCAGGTAAATAATTTAGGTTTGCCTTTCTCTCCCAGTCAGCTACAGTTCCAGCATTGGCAGCAGTGAGGTGGCCCTGATGTCACCAAGACGATACACGGGACATAAAAATGCCCTAAAAAGCAGCTGCCTGTTTACTTGCTGTCATTCTAGCTCCAGGGCTAGACTACGACATAAAAGTTGGCGCAGGTCAAAACAATGAAGCACCTATTACAAAGCAGCTTTTATCTGTGTCATGTGCCATTATCTGCTTGTGACATCACAGCCGCCTTATTGATGTTGAAACTTGTGGGGCTCCGCAGCCCCTTTTAGAGTTTTCAAACCGTGCGCGTTTTTTCCTATTTGTATTGGTGTTTGCTCGGGCAGCGTGAGTGCGCATGAGTAAACTGCCCATTCGAAGAGGCGCCATGTTACCGGTGTGGAAACGAGTGCGGGTAAGCGTGTCGGAAGCAAGGCTCTGGGCTTTTTGTCCGGCAGGAGGCCAGCGAGGGGCGGCCAGCGTGCATCACGGGCCAGCGTGCTCGCCAGTGGGATGTACACGGAGGATGGAATGAAGATTTGCCAGATAAAGAGAGAAGCAGTGCCTGCAGGAATGGTTTAGTCGTATTTGCGTGAGTTGCTGCCATGCGAGGAGCAATGTTTCTTGCACCACCGTTAGCGTCTTGGCCCTATCACTCGCCCTATTTGCACCCAGTGTGTTTCGCCTTGGCACGGTAAAGCCCTGAAACCCGGTTCTGTTTTATTCTTAGTGGTCCATTGTTGCTCTCCTCGACAGCATGTTTCCAGCGCAGTGGCACTCGATGTTGTTTCTTTTTGTTGAATGCTTTTTATTTTATCCGGAACAAACCAGTGTTTTTAAGAAAGACTGAATTTGTCACTCGTTGGGCGAGACCATGGCTCGTAGACCCGTTTTCTAGAAGGCAAGGCCTTCAAACTGATGCCCAAAACCTTTCCGCCGTACCATCAGCTCATTTTAAGGCATTATAGTAATAGTTCTCAAGGGAATAACAGCACTTTAAGAAGAAAAAAAGAAAGGAGCGGGCGAGGGCCGAGGCACTCTCCAACTTCATCCACAAAATGTGCTGGTCGAGTTTTCATGTCATTACTAAACACAATCGGAAGCAAACATACAAGAACTCCTCAGTACAATAAACAGACACCAAGGAAGATATTTCAGCCATAGACACCCTACATATTCTAAACACTATTGGTATTTACAGTGAAATTATACAACTGCAGTAGACATTTAGTATTCTCTTTCCAACAACATAATGCATCTTGTGTACTAAGTAGAAGTAAAAGAGGCCTGTATGTGTTTTTTTTCCTCTTAAGAAAATATATCTGACCCTCAGCAAATGCTGAAAAGCACCACGCCAAATTTGTTCACAATTCAGGAAAAACAAATGAAAAATATTCTGTTCCATGACGGCACCAATAATGCTTACCAGCTCGATGGCCTTGGTGATGTTGATAGCAATGATGTCCCATGTCTGGTTGGACTTCTTTAAAGTGTTCTGATCGATGGAGATCAGGATGCTCTGGTTCTGCAGAGCGCTCTTTAAGCCAGAAACTGCCCTCTGAATCAGAACATGTAACTTGGTTAGAGAGGATCCATCACAAATTCAATGGCACTTATGTGCGGATAGGACTAAAACAAGTAGCTAGCTTTTACAGAGTTCTCTCTAAGCACTGTTATTGGAAGTCACAACAGCATGGCTGGACCCACTAATAACAGTTAATTTTCTAAGTTATTTACCTATGCTCAAATCACACACACACACAAAGAAAAATATATATATATATTGTAGGATGGGGGTTTATTAGAGATACTGGGACTCGATCTAGAAGCACGGCAGGAGCAGTCCGCGTACAAGCAGGTCCAGCGCACACATCGGTAGTGATGTCACTGAAGGCAGCGTACGAAATCTTTTTCACCTTTGCACATACACCTTCCTCTTTACACGGGCCTTCAGGGAGAAGAGGAGCCACCCTGGCAACTTATGGCGTAGGCAAGATAGCAGGGTCGTAGAATTACTTAAGGCGCTGGAAGTGGCGTCCCGCGGCTGCGTCGGCTGAGATCAAGTGAGGGCATCAGGGGTTTCACTATGTAATTGACAGAAGTGATGTGCTCCAGGACACGATAGGGGCCGTGATAGGCGCTGAGACCGACACCACTGGTGTCTGTGTGTGCTTCAACTAAACAGGGGCTTAGCGTACTTGATTAAGCATAGGTATACATGCCACAGCAATGGTTAGCACTCACTTAGCTAAGTTTTGCTTTATTGAGCTTTGCTTTGCCGCATCTAGAAACCTTGATTCAAAGGCATACAATCGGAAGTACAAGGTCGTTCATACTTAACGCGAACATGCGAGCAGGTGATTGCTCTTTTCAAACCGGCCACACCGCACACAATAGCGCTTTGAAGAGTGTGACCACCCATGCGTGTGTTTGCACTAAGAGCGGACGACCCTGTACATATGCCATTAGTTCGACTCCCTATTATGAGTTAGCCTCCAGCTCCACACAAAAATGCATGCAAAATGCATGAAAAAATAAACCAACGGTAGCATCCCAATTTTGATATGAAAGTAGGGAAAGGCATATAATTTGACATATGTACGTCCCTGGCTCGAATCCTTGATGCAAGCTAGCCTCTGACATGACAAGTATGCTTTATGCAACGCAATGAGAAATGGTATGAAATCATCCTGAATGCTGTATGATGAACGGAATCATCACAATTTTGAGATAAATGTCGGAAAAACTGCCACCAATATGGATATGCCCACCGATGCTGAGATATATACATGAACGGCACGTGCAGCATTATCACTAAGGGCAGTGTCCTAGGTTGCGGATGGGCATGTGCCATGAAATTTTTCATGTCACATATTTAGCACCATGCTTTGGGGCACAATGCACCGCCGATTACTTTTCTTGTAATGGGAGTGTTAGCTCTCATCTTAAAAATGGCATTGTATGATACATGGTGTCTAACATCATCCTAGGCTATGAAAGACACAGTAGAGGAGGGCATCAGACTCATTTCAATCATCCAGGATTCTTAAATGTGAACACAGGTCACACTAACACATGCATCTCAGCCATCCAATCCAAAGCCACTTAGCCATAGCAGCTGGTATTTTAAAGAATATCGGACCGTGTACACCCTTTCGCATTATTGGGGCGTCCAAACTCTATTGAATTGCCAAAATGTATTCACAAAGGTGCTTTGTGCACATTTTAATCTTGGCAACTGGCGTTAAAGTGTCCTGCAAACTTAATTCACAAAAGAATCTCGCATCGAAATAATGATATGTCCACCATAGCACATCAGATACAATCAAGCACCGCAACACAATGTACCCCTGCAGCTTATTGGCAGTGAGAGCGGCCTGCTTTGAGCAGTGTATGAGAGGTCAACTCGCTATGTGCAGATCTGCAATACGTGAACCGAGACGATGCTACACTCCTATCCCTCCTAATTCTCAATTCCCCATACAGCGGCCGACAGCCATCTTTTCCGTTGCAATAAAGGTTTTAATTATTAATTCGATATCAAATTATTCATTCTTATCATGAGTTTGATGAGATTTTCTTGCTGTCAATCACAATTTCCATTTACAGACCAAGACTCTTTCGAACGTCTTGCAAAGATACAAGAAATGTCAAGCACTTTCAGGGGCATCAAAAATGAAATATTCAAGGATGACAAACATCTGTACATATACTGTTGATAAGCTGAAGCCTAGAAGTTTTCAACTTGGAAGCAAGTAAGATATATTAATAGTGACAGCCCGCGGCTTACATCCTTGGCAGTAAAAGTTTGGAAGGTACACAGGGTAGGCAAAACTTCAGCAAGCGTCCATAAGTCCACGATAATAACCAGTGAGAGAGACACTTTCCAATGGCCTCCAGTTACTCCTGTCTAGTACGAGGGTCCGCTATTCCAAGTCTGCGTCGTTTTCAGAACTGTCGTTATCCCCCTGACCTCGAGACATCTGATTGGTAAAGACATCAGAACTGGATGTCACTACCATTTCCGGTTCCAGCGTTTCCACCAATGCTGCTCTGCAAATATCCCAGGCTCATCACTTAATTTAGCTATCCGCTACACTTGACCACGCTGTCTCTGGTGCAGCAGCTTTTAAAGCAAGACTGGAGAGTATCATCAAAGTTCTGAAGGCAATGTCAAACGAAATCAAATAACTACCACAAAGCAAAATTGCAGTGTTTCTGCAGTGAACATAAAAAAATTCTCTCTCAGCTAGCTGTGTTTTAAAATTACATAATTATGCAATTTTAGGAACCAAGGAAGTCAGGCATGAGTGGTGTTAAAACCGCTTCCTTATTCTTTTCTTCTCTCTCTCTCTCTATTGCAGTTGTTCTTTTTCCTTCGGTTTTCTATGGTATGTAACAGCCCTTATACTTTGGCGCGCTTCTGATCGGCCACAACTAAGCTGCAGAACAGAGCTAAGTAAGCTTATGACACTTTGTGCCTCCAAAAAGCAACACAAATTGGCCTCCTCAAAATGTCAAGACGTAACATCTATGTGACAGTTTGAACATCCCAGGCAAAGTCTTCCGCCTGGTCGAGCGTGGCGGCAGAATGAAGCCTACGATGACGTGCACTGCCATGTGATTATAGATGCTCTGCAATCAATAACCCGTCTGGATGACGCGTAAAACACTCCTTACGCCGCGAACTACCAGAGCTGGAGAGCCAAATGAATGCCTCTGCCGAGAATGATGTCGCGTTATCTACGACATGTTCAAGTGTTGATGTCAGGTTTATGACGGTCGTTATTGCAAGATGAAAAGAAGCAAGTACAGGTTCCTTGATTTTAGAGGTCAACAGATGCCGAGTATGAACGCGAGAAAAAAAGAGAGAAAAACTTCGCTAACGTTCCTTTCTTTCGCCAAGCATACTTTAGAAAAAGCAATGGTGCCTTACAGAGAAAAATATCGCATGACATGCTAACAACTGCTGTTATTTACGTAATGAACACATTTTGGAAAGAACACACATTAAGCTAATAGTGAATTGGTGCTCAACGTCAGTGCAATCGAGCTTCGGCCCACTCCGCAGGCGCGACGAAAGCAACGCGGCAACACTATCAACCGCTTTTCTAACAAAACACGAGCACCTACTTTGCGATCCGTGACCTTGTTCGAACGCAAATTGCGAACAAGGCTGAGAAGGTCGTACGCCCCTCCCATATCTGGCGATGCAGGTCAAGAAGCGGCAGGAAAGCAGCTTTAACTATTTCCACTCGCGCAAAGAGTTTTTAACAGCCATGTTTCTCTACGCTGACAGGCAGCAGCCGAGAACGGCCGAGAAAACCGCGCGGAGAATCACCATAGTTGCTAGGTGCCTTCAATCAAAATGCGCCATGGAATAGTAAAAGTTGCAGAGGCTTATTGTACTTTTTTTATTTGTGACAGTTCCAATTAAAAATATCCACGAAGCAAAACCAAAGCTGTATAAGAACGCTAGCGCTGCGTATCGAAGCAAGGACAACGTAGCTTGGCCATGGCTTGGTGGTTTGCGCTTTGCGCTTGGCCATGGTTTGTCGGTTTGTCTGTGATTTCCGTCATGGCGCGAGTTTTAAAGTCAGCTAAATGAAATCTCGGGGTCTGTGCTAGTAGACAAAGATCCCCTCATCACCTACAAGGAGCTCTCTGAGACTCTCAGACTAAACAGAAGGATCTGTCCACCGCCAGATAGATCCCTGATACCCTCAGAATGCAGGGCCTGGCGAAAAATTCAGGCCAATCGTTTCTTTCCTCATGTTACTCTGAATAATGAGTTGACAGGTGACCCAGAGACTTGCAATCTCTGCAAACGTACCTCTGAGTCAAAATCGTCTAATGCATGGCAATGCCCCGATTCTCTGGGAGCTAAAGAAACTGACCCCCTTGGTCGAATTACCCGGGAGTCCTACATCCGCAGCGGAAATGAGGATGGACAAAAGAACGCGTCCTACGCCTGGCGGAGGAGGCTTATTACTCCAAGACCTTCTCTGCGGCCACGGCACAGGAGAGCCGGCAAGAAGACCCTCCCCGTGGCTGAGCCCCTGCCCCGTGGTCCATGTCGGTGTAAATAAAGCCTTCTGTCTTTCTCTCTCTCTCTCTCTGCTATAACTACTACTACTCAAATTTTACAATTTTACCACAGACAAAGATCACATACCTGCGGACAAAGTTTTTTTGTGCAACACGTATGCGTGCTTTTGATTATTCAGTTTTTATAGAGGTTTAGAAATACGGGCACCGCGCTCGCCGGCCATGAGACTTTTAGGTAAGACGGGGACGATAGAAAGGGAACAAATTATGTAGCGCACAAATACAAGGACGGAGAAAGAAGACACACGCAGCGTTAACTTCAAACTAACTATTTATTCAAGAAAGTAAGCATGGGTTTTTATACCACCGCATATCACGTGCGCCTAAAGAACGTGCGCTAGCAAAACGTATCAGCCAGATACGCAATCTCCTTTGGCGACAACGTGACAGTAGGGCTACATACATTCATATTTCAAAAAAAGCAGTTCATTCAGATTCCACTATTTCACGCGTTCACCGGTTTTTGTGCATCTTAAACAACCAAAAATTTTTTTGAGAAGGGGAATGAAATTGCAATCACGGAAATGAGCCGACAGACCTTTCCCACGCATATGTTACTAATATCCCGGCCATGCTCACGAAGCCTATATCTGGCCTATCATTGAGGCAACTGCCCGTTTGACCAATATATTGCTTACCACAGGATAGAGGTATCTGATAGACTACATTTTGGATACAATTAACAACTTTTCCTTTGTGTTTCTTTGTGCAGCCTACCACCTTTTTGACCTCTGACGAAGTTTTAGTGCATAGATGAATTCAGAGCCAAAAAAGCCACTCTGGCTCCCGATCGCTGCGCTATTTTCAAAAAGGCGGTAGGCTGTACAAAGAAACGCAAATAAAAGTTTGTTAATTGCACCCAAAATGTAGTCCCAGATACCTATATCCTGTGGTTACCAATATATTGGTCAACCGGCAGATGCCTCAATGATAGGATCGTGAGCATGGCCGGATGTGTGTGAAAGGTCTGTCGGTTCATTGCCGTGTTTGAAATTGCATTCCCCTTCTGAGAAAATGTTTGGTTCTAAAAGTGCACAAAAACCGCTTAACGAGTGAAGTGATGGAAGCTGAATGGATTGCTCTTTTGTAAGATGAATGTCAGTAGCCCTTCTGTCGCATTATTGTTGCCAAAGGAAATTGCGTATCTGACTGATACGTTTTGCTAGCGCATGTTCTTTGGGCGCGTGTGATATGCTGCAGTATAAAAACCATCCTTCCTTTATTGAATAAATATTTGTCAGAAGCTAGCGCTGTGTGTGTGTGTGTGTGTGTGTGTGTGTGTGTGTGTGTGTGTGTGTGTGTGTGTGTGTGTGTGTGTGTGTGTGTGTGTGTGTGTGTGTGTGTGTGTGTGTGTGTGTGTGTGTGTGTGTGTGTGTGTGTGTGTGTGTGTGTGTGTGTGTGTGTGTGTGTGTGTGTGCGTGTGTGTGTGTGCGTGTGTGTGCGTGCGTGTGTGTGTGCGTGCGTGCGTGCGTGCGTGCGTGCGTGTTACATTTTGTTCCCTTCGATCATGTACCAATTCAAGCCCAAGAATTATACTTTTAGGAAATGAAGGTATGAATTCAGTAATCTTGGCATAAATGCCTATTCACGGACGAGGAGGATTCATAGGGGCGAGGAGATTTACATATCAATGCCCACCTAATGTACAAACTTCCAGATGGAAACCATCATAAATAAAAGGTAAAATGGCGCGAAGGAACCGGACAAGAGACGAAGGAACATTCATTTGCGCAGCTGTACCTTTTACCTGCAACGAACCAGTTGTCCGCCATAATGTTCAGCACCATCGTGACTCCGAGTCAAACGTCATTGCTTTATATAGTCCAAGCAATTGAAGCGGGCATATGGTATTTTGAAGCAGTTTCTCCTAATGTGGTAAGTAGGTAGCCCTACAAATAACACGTGATACACTGTTAAGTTGGCATCAATATGTTGCACATTCTGCACTTTACTCAAGCGACATTTTCGTCGGCGTACTCTTTCGCGCAGTCAGCTTTGTTCTGCGGGTCGTCTACCCAACTTAAATTGGCTAGGTAGATTGGTTGGTTGTACAACTTTTAATTCCATCGAAAACGGTGAGTCGTGCGCCCGCGGATTAGAAGCTGGCAGGTAGCCCTTGGCTTGTTGCGGCCTCTTCCGCCAGGTGGATGGTGCGGTGCTGGATCGCAGGGTCCGCGCTTCGCAGCAGGGTATCCCAGGCTTCTCTACTTGTAATATTTTGCCCTATTCCTGGAGATTGTGGGCACTCCCAAATTATGTGGTCGAGGGTCCCTCTCGCCCTACAGTGTTTGCAGAGATCATTGTCGCTAAGGTCTGGTAGCGCGTGAAACGCCCAGACCGGGTTCATGAACGTATTAGTTTGTAGCCGCCTCCACGAGACAGCTTCTCTATTATTTAGTCTAACATCTGGCGGGGGTACCAGTCTACGTCCCAATTTATAATGGTCGATGATTTCCCCGTAATTTTGCAGACGCTCGTCGTATGCCCAGTGTTCGGGGGGCTCGACGGCTACCCGGAAGTAGAGAGCTCGGGCTAGCTCGTGAGCCACCTCGTTACCAGGGGCGGCAGCGTGAGCGGGTGTCCAAATTAACTGAATTTTCCTATTTATCGTTCTTTGGGTGAGGATTTTGGCCGCCTCCGGCGACATCCTCCCCTTCCCAAAATTTTGAATGGCAGTTTTGCTGTCGCTAATTATGAACTTGGCTTCTGTTCCTACGCAAGCTATCGCTATCGCAACTTTCTCCGCAGTCTCCATGTTGCGGCTTCTGATGGCTGCCGCGGATACCCGTGCCCCTCGGCCATCGACTACCGAAGCTACCGCCGCACCTGTTCTGCCACTTGTCGCATCAACTATAGAGCTCGGCAGCTGACATTCTCAGCCAAGCAAAGCACAAAGGATGGCCATTGTTAGTAGCCAGCAACGTTGTAGCCAGTTACACTGGTTAATAATTCGCAAAAGACTTTCAGACAACTATAGACAAATGGTAGGGATTAGTCGGCAACCAACGCTCGGCAGCCAAACATGGCCTAAGGTAGGACGAGGTTGGCTGCCCATGAGGTTGGTCAAGTAGCATATGTATGTTTTTAGTAAATGCATTCGCACAATTTTCGCAGAAAGATGGCAGAGCGAAGTTCTTAAAATTATCAGCAATATGAGCATATCATCTTATTTTTCATTTTTGCCATCGCAAGCTTTAAATGACTGAAATAACCTCGACTTGCGAGGGTGACAGGCTCTAAAATGAGCACCTCATGTGGGGGATGTACAGCTCGCTGAAAGTGGCTGTTAAATGTTTGTGTGAGCAGCGCCGTGACATCTTTTTTGGTAGTGTTTCTTTGTGCAGAGTTTTTTGCCGCGTAGGGAAATGCTTGTGTTAATTATGCTCACTGCTAAACATCTGCGTATATACTCACGACCACATCTAAGGATTTCTTCCACTATAACACTGGAGAATGTACCATTTCAGGATTCCTTTAAAAAGTCGTGTGCAGATGTTTCACTAAGATGCACAGATTTCGTTAAAGCTACAACTGAGAGTACTAAAACGCTTGAAATAATATGAATAAAACTAAATAAACCATATTAAATCTACCACAGATATACTACACACACACACACACACACACACACACACACACACACACACACACACACACACACACACACACACACACACACACACACACACACACACACACACACACACACACACACACACACACACACACACACACACACACACACACACACACACACACACACACACACACACACACACACACACACACACACACACACACACACACACACACACACACACACACACACACACACACACACACACACACACATATATATATATACATATATATATATATATATATATATATATATATATATATATATTGTTGTAGAAGACCTTGACCTGGGCGATACGTCGTCAACAGTCAGTAGAAAGTTCTGTGATAGTCGTGAGACGTGCCAGCACACGTACGAGCGTCGAAGCGAGCTTCGTTGTCGTTTTTCCTTCCTGCCCGTCACGCGCGTTGAACATACTTGTCGTCGTTCTCTTCAGCAATAGGCGCTGAACATATCAGAGCCCAATACCTGTTTTACAACTTCCCCCGGGCGAAAAGACGCCATCCTGGCGGCTCATGGCGATGTGACGATGGCCGGATCGTAGTAAGGTTTCAGGCGGTTACTGTGTACTATTTCACGATTTCGGCGACGGTGGTCAGTGGATGGTGTAAGGGGTTCGATGAGGTAGTTGACGGGGGATGTTTGCTTGACAATACGGTAGGGGCCCTGATACTTGCTCAGAAGTTTGGATGAAAGGCCGGGACTGGAGGAAGGCACCCATGGCCAGACCAAAGAGTCTGTACGGTAAGTAGGAAGAAGTGCAGATTGATCTCGGGTGGTTTTCTGCTGTTGCTGGGCGTGAGAAGTGAAGGACCGGGCAAGCTGGCGGCATTCTTCGGCATAAGTTGCAGCTTGTGAAACAGTCGTGAATTCGGAAGAATCCGCTCGGTAAGGGAGAATGGTGTCCATAGTACAAGAGGGCTCACGACCGTACAGGAGGAAGTATGGTGAGAAACCGGTGGTTGCTTGTGTGGCAGAGTTATAAGCGAATGTGACGAATGGAAGAACGCGGTCCCAGTTGGAGTGGTTGGAAGCGACATACATTGCTAGCATGTCGTCCATGGGGCGGTTAAAACGCTCAACCATTCCATTTGTTTGCGGATGGTACGCGGAGGTGGCGCGGTGAACGATTTTGCATTCTCTTAGAAGAGCTTCGACAACTTCAGAAAGGAAAGCGGGACCTATGTCACTCAGCAATTCTTTGGGAGCCCCGTGGCGAAGAATTATGTGATGGAGGATGGAGGATGAAGGAGGCAATGTCTTGGGCTGTAGCAGATGTCAAAGGCGCCGTTTCGGCGTAGCGTGTGAGATGATCGATTGCAACTATAATCCAGCGATTGCCTGTTGATGTGCTAGGAAGCGGGCCGTATATGTCTATTCCAACACGCTCAAAGGGCTGAGCTGGGCAGGTCAGCGGCTGCATAGGAGCGGTGGGTTGGCGAGGTGGGTGTTTTCGGCGCTGACACTCTTGGCAGGACTGGACGAACCGGCGAACATAACGGTACATCCCACGCCAGTAGTACCGCTGTCGCAGGCGAGTGAAGGTTTTCAATAAGCCGGCGTGGGCACATTGAGGATCGTCGTGGTAATGGGAGCAAATCACGGAGCGTAGATGGGTCGGAATTACAAGCAGCCACTTTCTACCATCTGGAAGGTAATTCCTACGGTAGAGGAGCTCGTCTCTGATGGCGAAATGGTGAGACTGGCGACGGAGAGTGCGGTAAGGAGGTCGTGAAGCGCGGCCAGATAAAAAATCAAGGAGTGAGGCGATCCATGCGTTTTTGCGTTACTCGGAAGTCATATCGGTGGGCATGTCGGTGGGATGTAGAACGGATATAGCAGGAGTGGCTTCAGACGGCAAGGGAGAACGTGAGAGAGCATCAGCATCAGCATGTTTACGGCCAGAGCGATAGATGACGTTAATGTCGTATTCTTGGAGCCTCAGAGCCCAACGGGCCAGTCGACCAGAAGGATCTTTCAAAGAAGACAGCCAGCAGAGGGAGGGATGATCGGTGACGACATCAAAAGAACGGCCATACAAGTAGGGGCGAAATTTTGCTATTGCCCAAAGAATAGCGAGACACTCTTTCTCGGTGACGGGATAGTTTGCTTCAGCTTTTGTTAGGGTCCGACGTGCGTAAGCGACAACGTACTCATCAAAGCCAGACTTCCGCTGAGCGAGTGCTGCGCCGAGGCCGACGCCGCTGGCATCAGTGTGGATTTCCGTGGGAGAAGAAGGGTCGAAATGACGCAGGATTGGCGGAGTCGTCAGAAGGTGGCGGAGTGTCGCGAAGGCTTCATCACAGTGCGGAGACCAGGCTGAGAGATCGTGGCTGGACAGAAGCTTGGTGAGAGGGTTGATGATTGTGGCGAAATTGCGAACGAAGCGGCGGAAGTACGAGCAGAGGCCGACGAAGCTGCGGAGTTCTTTCACATTAGTTGGCTTGGGAAATTCTGCCACAGCGCGTAATTTTGCCGGATCGGGAAGAACGCCATCCTTGGAGACGACATGTCCGAGTATGGTTAGCTGCCGTGCTCCGAAACGGCACTTCTTTAAATTTAATTGGAGGCCAGCGTCGGTCAGGCATCGCAGAACTGTCTCAAGGCGCTGGAGGTGAGATGGAAAATCTGGGGAAAAGATGACAACGTCGTCACAAAGGCAAGTGTGCCATTTGAGCCCTCTGAGTAGGTTGTCCATCATGCGTTCGAATGTGGCAGGGGCATTGCACAGTCCGAATGGCATGACATTAAACTCATAGAGCCCATCGGGTGTGACGAAAGCGGTTTTTCGGCGATCGGCCTCTGCCATCGGCACCTGCCAGTAGCCGGAACGCAGGTCTATTGAAGAAAAGAACTCAGCTCCCTGCAGGCAGTCAAGGGCGTCGTCGATACGAGGTAGAGGATAAACGTCCTTGCGCGTGATCTTGTTCAGTCGGCGGTAATCTATACAGAATCGGATGGAACCGTCTTTTTTCTTGACCAGAACGACCGGAGACGCCCAAGGGCTGTGCGACGGTTGGATTACGTTGGCCTGGAGCATGTCGGTCACCTGTTCGTCAATAATGCGGCGCTCGGCGGCTGAAACACGGTACGGACGCTGGCGCAAAGGGGAATGAGTGCCGGTATCAATACGGTAAGTAACGGTAGTTGTGCGCCCCAACGAATGTTGCTGGGAGTCGAACAAAGCCGCGAAACGTTGTAGGATGGCGACAAGCTGGGCTCGTTGTAAGGGCCTCAGGCCAGCGTCGATGGACCGGTGGAAAACTTCGAGAGATGATGGAGTGGCGGCAGGAATAGGTGTTATGGCGCTGATGTGAAGGCTGGCGATGGTATCGCCAAAGGGATAGGTGGGCGTGGAATCGAGCAAAGCAACACTACCCAGTGACTGGCCACGAAGTAAAGTGATAGAGCAGGGGCACGGGTTACAAACAAAAATAGCACTTGAGTTGCGAAAAATTGTCAGCACAGCATGGGGCAGCAACACGGATTTTTGGACAGCGCATCGTAACGAAGGTGTGTAGATAACAGTGGCGTCGGAAAGAGCAGCACAATAAAGAGGCACAAGCACTGAGGAGAAAGGCGGAACGTCTGTGTCCTCTGCGACGTGCACGGTAGCTGCAGCAGCAGCAGCGGGTGTGTCGAAAAAAGTGTCACTGAGGGGTGATAACTCAAGTTGAGCACGGGCGCAGTCTATTATGGCGTTATGATTGGAGAGGAAGTCCCAACCAAGGATAACGTCGTGTGATGAGGGGCGAGGACGAGGAATTCTATTGTGTATTGAACGTCATCGATAACAAGGCGGGCGGTGCAGGCGGCTAATGGTCGAATATCCTGAGCGCTGGCTGTGCGAAGAGAAATTGCAGGAAGCGGCGTCATCACCTTTTTGAGTTTGCGACAGAGGGCGTAATTAAGAACAGAAACGGCTGCGCCAGTGTCTACAAGTGCTTCGACAGGAACTCCCTCGATGAATATGGTAATAATGTGTGCTGGTACGTGAACAGGTCTTGAGTTGGTCCCTGATGGCGCAGTTCTTGCCTCCGGAACTGCGGCCGTTAGTTTTCCGTGTTAACGGCTGGTTGGCGGCGGAGTATCGGAGAACGGGAACGACGGCCAGGAGAAGGCGAGCGGTGGGAGCGACGATCGTAACTTGAAGAGGACTGCGGAGGAGGCTCAGGGAACACAGGCGAGGGGGACGGAGGAAGGTTGTACATTGGCTCACGTGTATAGTCGTATGGACGAGGGCCACGATTGCGGCACAAACGAGCCACATGGCCGGCGACTCCACAGGCGTAGCAGATAGGTCGGTTGTCTTGTGTGCGCCAGGGGTTGGAAGGGCGTGGCTGTGGTCGACGGCGGAGAACTGGACGATAAGGTGGGATTGTAGGTTGCTCATTTTGCTGGCGTCCCTGAGGCTCGTATAGGAGGGGAGACCGGCTGTACGCAGGGGCGACAGGGTGTGGTGGCCGCACCAAAACATCAGCGTACGTGAGAGGAGCCGCCACCAACGGCTGCTGAGGAGGTGAAGGCAGAACCTCAGCGACCTGCTCTTGTATGACACGCTGAAGAGTGGGAGTGAGCGGCGGCGCAGGCGCAGGTGCTGGCGGGCAAGTGAAGGTGGACAAGGAACGCTGGCGTGCGACCTCCTCGCGAACAAATTGCTGAATGTGCTGAATTAGCGACTGCTGGTCCTGGGCACCGTCCCCGGAGAGAGCCAAGGCCAGCACGTCGTGTGGAAAGCCGCCTCTTGCGCAGCTCATCGAAGCTTTGGCAGAAGTTTATAGCGTCGGACACAGTTTGGGGGTTTTTAGCAACGAACATCTGGAAGGCGTCATCGTCAATGCCCTCCATAATGTGCCCGATCTTCTCGGCGTCGCTCATGGTAGGGTTTACGCGCTTACAGAGGTCTACAACATCTTCTATGAAACTGGTGAAGTTTTCGCCGGTTTGTTGTGCCCGACTTCGCAAGCGTTGCTCGGTGCGAAGCTTACGTATAGCGGGACGGCCAAAAACTTCGGTCAGGCTGGTCTTGAGAGCCGTCCAGGTAGAAATGTCGCTCTCATGGTCTCGAAACCATAGATTGGCAACGTCGCTCAGATAGAAAATGACGTTTGTGAGCTTCACGGTGTCGTCCCACTTGTACGCACTTACGCGTTCATACGACGCCAACCAGTCTTCTACATCCGTGTAGCTTCTACATCGCCTGTCATCTGTCCCGGTGCAGCGCTGACGCGCTGCACCGGGACAGATGACAGGCGATGGGGTTGGCGGTTGGCTGGCGGTCTCAGGCATCGCGGAAGTGGTAGGCAAAGCTCGGCTGCGAAGCTCCAGGTTGAGGGGATATCTGGCACCTCCACCACTTGTTGTAGAAGACCTTGACCTGGGCGATACGTCGTCAACAGTCAGTAGAAAGTTCTGTGATAGTCGTGAGACGTGTCAGCACGCGTACGAGCGTCGAAGCGAGCTTCGTTGTCGTTTTTCCTTCCTGCCCGTCGCGCGCGTTGAACATACTTGTCGTCTTTTCTTCAGCAATAGGCGCTGAACATATCAGAGCCCAATACCTGTTTTACAATATATATATATATATATATATATATATATATATATATATATATCAACCATTTTTGTTGTTGTTGTTGTTGTTGTTGTTATAAAAACGCCATTGACCTTGGTGGCGTATGTAGTTCCTTGCTTTTCTGTTCTGTTTTGAACGTGCTTTAAAAATGAATCAATTAAGACTAATCTATTGAAAGAGAGAAAGGTAGGCTGGCTTAAGTTGATATCAACACAAATGCCCGTCTATAGATGTTGTTGCATGCTCAAAAAGTTAAGTTAAGTTAAATTGGTTCACAGGAAGGGAAAGGCGCAGTAACTGTCACACTTGCTCTGTGGACACCCGAACCGCGCCGTAAGGGAAGGGAGGAAGGTGGGAATGAAAGTGGAAAGGAGAAAGAGGAGCCGTAGTGGAGGGCTACGGAGTAATTTCGACCACCTGGGGATCTTTAACGTGCGCTGACATCGCACAGCACACGACGCCTCTTCGTTTCGCCTCCATCGAAACGCAGCCGCCGTGGTCGGGTTCGAACCCGGGAACTCCGGCACAGTAGTCGGGCGTCTTACCACTTCACCAGACGCTTCAAACAGAGCTGTGGCGCCCCTATTATGACATGACTTTCCTAGTCAATATAAAATATTAATTCCAGGTTAAACCGTGAT
This sequence comes from Amblyomma maculatum, assembly GCF_055883805.1. Taxonomy (NCBI): domain Eukaryota; kingdom Metazoa; phylum Arthropoda; class Arachnida; order Ixodida; family Ixodidae; genus Amblyomma; species Amblyomma maculatum. The sequence continues at coordinate 58,783,108 of NC_139351.1, read as the reverse complement.
AATCCTTCCCTCGATACTTCCACCAAGTTGTAAGATCTATGAGAACATACCAATATATTCGTCTCCGGCAGTAGACTCTACCATTAATCTACAGACAAAGCACAGCTATTTAAACCGTTGCCTCGATCATTAGGAATGATGGTTTCACTCGGCTTGAAATCAGCTTGCAGAAGATCGGGCGACTATCTGCTGATCGATTTCGTCACTGTCGTGGGCCTGAAAAATCTCACATTACGGAGATAGGTGATCGTCGGTGATGCTGACGTCGTCGCCGCCCTACTGAAAAACCAAAAGTTCTACGGGGCAATATTAATAATAATAATTGGTTCATGGAAGGGCAAGATGCAGTATCTGTCACACTTGTTTCTGTGGACACCTGAACCGCGCCTTAAGGGAAGGGAGGAGGGTTAGAGTGAAAGTGGATAGAGAGAAAGAAGAGCCGTAGTGGAGGGCTACGGAGTAATTTTGACCACCTGGGGATTTTTAATCTTTATTGTACGCTGACATCGCGCGGCGTGGTGGAGGGTGGCTGGGCCTGGCCCTGATGGGGCTGGACCAGGTAAGTCATCGCCGCTTGCGGCGGGGGCTAGCCTGCCTCCGAATATTTATCTGTATATAGGCTGTCATTGCACCCGCCACAACTTCGGTGGTGGACGACGGCTGTTGCGGCGCGTCTTTCTCTCCCTCTTCTTTTTCTTTATTTTCTCTTCTGTTCGCACGAGGCAGCGGCGGTGGCTAAGCTACAGAGCCAGTAGCAGGCCCGTGCATTTTCTTTTCCTTTTTCCTACAGCCACAACAACAACAACGTTTAGCCTCGATCAAAACGCAGCCGCCGCGGTCGGGATCGAACCCAGGTACTCCGCCACAGTAGTCGGGCGTCTTACCACTGCACCACCATGGCGGGGCACGGGCGAATAACCTCACACATTTTATCAAATCGCATAGACTTTCATATGGCGCACATCATTATCATAAAATATCTTCCATAATCTACGATAATGTACAAGACGCTATGAGATCTTATGCAATCATATGCGACTTTTATGCCATTTCTTATGCGAACTGAGTGAGATTGTGTGAGAAAATGAGCTTATTGATTCATACAATTTTTTCAGTAGGGTGATACAACATGCGACAAATTTCTCAGCTGATCGGTGCGTTGATCTGCTAACGAAACTACCGCTCAGACCGCCAAGTGTGGCCATGCCGCACCGTATATACATATGCCTATCGTTCGTGCGCAGTAAAATGTTGAATAAGCACTCCTGCATCAGGGACGACCGTTACTTACGTCGTTCACGAAAAAAAAAAAAAAAAAAAAACGTCCTGTTGGGCAGGCGCATAGCCCTATGTGCCTGCTCCTTTTCGCAGATTTTTGGCACTCTGTATAACCTAGCCTACCTACCCTGGCATTACCGTAACGCAAAAGCTCGTGGCGCCGTTGGCTACGGGTGGGCGCAAATGAATGCCAATATTCGGTATTGGGTGCACGCCTGTGTTGCTATTATCAACGAGCCAGTTTCCCGTCCCCCTGTTCCGTCTACCACTCTGTTTCTTCCACGCTGTTTTCAGACGGTTCACATTGATCCGACGGAACCATTTCCATCATGTCAAGATCGCCGCTATTTACCGGCGTGGACCGATACACACTAAGGCTATACACCGAATCCCGATACCTTGGCCTCCCCCGTCGCATCTGCTGAATGGCTCGCTTTGGCTGAACCGCGGACGCCAGTTCGAGTCGTCCCTCTTCACCTAACTCTTTCGTCTTCTCGAAACAACTAGCTTGCTCACCATATCGCTTCAGGTAACAGCGCAAGAACATGAACGGAACACAAGAGCAAGAACACGCAACAGCGCTCGTTGTGTGTTCTTGCTCTTGTGTCCCGTCCACGTTTTTTGCGCTGTTACCTGAAGATTAACTTACAAGCCTAAGCTGCTGTTCTCACCATATCGCGTATACCACCCGCGCGGACCAGTCGAACGGTACCACCGCCACCTCAAAAGGCGCTCACCACCAATATGTCACTAACGCAGTGGGCTGAGCGCCTGCCCATACCAGTAAAAAAAAAATCAGTGGGTCCATCTCGGAATTTCTCAACTGAAATGAACTGGTCAGAAACGTACCAATTGTGTTTTCGCCACCCATTGGGCCTGACCATTTGATATGAATTGGTGCTTCCACGTTGGAAATAATTGGTCATCCATGAAGACCAAATGGTTCACCAATTGAACTCAAATGGCATACCCATTAAGCTCAAATGGTTTGAACTCACATAGCTGAAAAAAAGGAAAACGGAGATGAAATTTTAATTTTTTTTCTGTCGAGAAGCTACAAGGGAGCCCACGTTTATACAAGTGGAAGGAAATTACAATTTTTTACAGAAATCATGAGAGAGAAGCATGCATCACACACACGGAATTAACACAGATTCAATGTATCCACAGGATACTTTGCAGATTTATATTGTTTATATACTCCATTCGTTACACAATGTTGCTGGGACCAGTTACAAATCTCTTTTATTCTGAGTTAACTTATTTAATTATGCCTGCACTAACAGTGGACGCAAGAAAATCAATTAATAAGATGGCATACACTTTTTATAAGAACTTAAAATTTTCACTGTTGTCTCTTTATAGAGGTATGTATATATGTGCACATGTCAGTCAGGATATCACTGACTTGACTTTCCCAATTGGGAATGTTTCCTTTGGACCAATTAGAACCAATGGGAAGACCAATTGGGCGTCCCAATTGGTCAATTGGGAATGAAGAAATCAACGGGGAATTAAATTTGGGATTGAATAAACCCATTAGGCTAATTGAGAAGCCCAATGGGTTTTTTTCAATCCCAATTGGGATGCCCTCACTCCCAATTGGGAGTCACGAAACCAATTTGTTTCCCAATCGGGAGTGAAGAAATCAGTTGGGTTAGAAATGATCCATTCGACAAACCATTTGTGATTGGCAGTACCAATTCAATCTGACTGGTCGTCCCAACTGGAACTATTGACTTTTTTTATTGGAATCACCCTACTCGGCATACGCTGCTCCTTCAAACAAGATCTCTGCTGCTCCACGACACATGCCGGAGCCACTTAAAGTTCAGCTTAGAGAATTTTCCGGCGACACACGCTTGTGCTACCGAAGGTTCAGCTCAGAGAGTATTTCGGTGACACGCTGTAGCCATTAGAGGCTCGGCTCAAAGAATATTTCGGCGACACACGATTGGGGGGGGGGGGTCACCGAAGGTTCAGCTCAGAATATTTCGGCGAAACAAGCTGGAGCTAAAGGAGGCTTAGCTCAGAGAATATTTAGACAACAAAGGATGGAGCCAATGGAGGCCCAGCTCAGACAATTTTTGGTGGCACACGCAGGTTCCACCGGAGGTATATTTCAGAGAATATTTCGGCAACACACGGTGGAGCAACCGGAGGATCAGCTCGCATATTTTGGGCAGACACTCTGGAGCCATTGGAGACAGCTCGGAGATGATATCGGCGACACACACTGGGCCCCCAGGAGATTCAGCTCAGAATATTTCGGCGACACAGGCTGGGAGCAAAAGGAGGTTCGGCTCAGAGAATATTTAGCCAAGACAGGTAGGCGCCAACGGAGGTCGAGCTCAGATAAGTTTTTGGCGACACACGCAGGACCACTAAAAGTCCACCCCGAGAATACTTCGCCGACATACGTTGGAGGCACTTTGGGTTCAACTGAGAAAATTTTTCGGCCACACTGCCGGAACCCCAGTGGAGATTCAGCTCAGAGAATATTTCGATGACTCAGGCTGAGGAGCCAACGGAGGTTCAGCTTTGAGAATGCTTGGGAGACACACGCAGGAGCCACTGGAGATCCATCTCAGGATAGTTCGGGGACACACGCTGGAGCAGCCGGAGGTTCAGCTCAGAGAAGTTTTCAGCCGCACACGCTGGAGCCACCGGAGGTTCCGCTTAGAGAATATTTCGGCGACGTGAAGCCAGTGGTGGGCAAGTTTATGGCAACAGTGCAGCTCGCCGAGAACGAGCGTGCTGCTGTTGTTCGTCATGAAGGGCTCGCGTCCAAAGTTGTTCGGAAGCTGGATAAAATATAAACTTAAAATCAATATGACAGAATCGGTCAATGCGGCAAAGTGCATGTAAGAAGTGGTAAGCTAATGATGAAATATTACGGACGGCGTGGCCACCCAGTCTTCCCTGCTGGACAGTGTTGAAAATTTTCAAACCGCAGGTCGCCCCGTTCGCGCCCTGTAGGTTTAGGGGTGTTTGGGAATGGTGACCGGAAAGGAGTTTCTGGACCCAAGGGAGCGAGATGATTCTGACCAGGGCTTTGGTGGCCCACTTTAGGAAGCAGAATAATATGTTGGTTCGCTCTTAGGGAAAATATTATAGCACTCAATGTGACGGGAGCAAGTGAAGTCAGTGAACTGGTTTTGCTACTTGCTTTTTTTTTATGCCCAACCCATGGGGCGTGTTATAAATTAACTTGCACAGCAAAATAGTGCTAGGGCTCAACCAAATGGGAGCAGATGAATAAAAACGCTCAATCCGTAGGAAGTATTGGGCCACATTGCACATCGGAATAAAATCTAGTGTTGGCCATTTAGTGGGCTTGCTTGTGCTATTTTGGGGGACTGGTAATGATCGCCTTCGGTGGATCCTAATTTTCTCTGGTGCCTCTTCATCCCGTCCTGCGACAGAATTTCAGGTCAGCAAACTAATCATCGCAAACAATTTTTTTTTCATTTGTGGTCTGAATAACCTGCTTAATAATTTTATAAGATCTAGGTTTTTTTAGCCAATTAGGGCTTTTGTTTTGTAGCATCTCTATGCGCTAGATTTGGAAGTGTAAGATTTTGTTCTTTGCCGCAGCTAAATTATTTTAGATAATGATCAAATATTTTTCTAGGTTTTGTACAAATGCATTTTTCACTTCCTTGTGCGCTAAATCTTTTAGATAAAGAGGAAAATGTCCATGACCACTTATTGCTCGTGGATAGAGATATTATGATGGGAAGGATTTAGGTATGTTTGGAATATTTGAAATTTACTGATAACTACATGATCCTGGGTCATGTTGTTGCCAGATAGATTCTACTTCTTTATTCATTCTTTATACAATAATAAACTGCTTTGTTGTTGTTGTATAAATAGCCTTCGCAATCCCTGATGACCCTTGACGTAGGTAAGAGAGATTCGGTAAGCAGAGGGAATTACTTTTTTGCGGTTACGTAATCACTCTAAGGTTGATAAACTGTCCATTAAAATATGATAGTGTTTTGCCTGAGTGCGATTTTTAATACAATTTATTGCTTCTTTAATACTATTGTTCATCATCATCATCATCATCAGCCTGACTATATCCACTGCAGGGCGAAGGCCTCTCCCATATTTCTCCACTTAACCCGGTTCTGTGCTAGCTGCATCCACTTGACCCCTGCGAACTTCTTAACCTCATCCGCCCACCTAACTTTCTGCCGCCCCCTGCTACGCTTTCCTTCCCTTGGAATCCAGTTTGCTACCCTAAGCGACCATCGGTTATCCTCTCTTCGCACTACATGTCCTGCCCATGCCCATTTCTTCTTAATTTCTACTAGAATGTCGGTAACTTTAGTTATTTCTCTGACCCACTCTGCACGCTTCCTATCTCCTAATGTTACCCGTATTGTTACTATTGATACTATTGTTACTGCGATAAAATTATTGTTATATGAGTGAAGTAATGTTGCTCGCCAAGTGTGGACTATTCCGTCAGTGGGTCTTGAAACGATGGATATGGCTCGTCTTGGATTCAGTTCTTGCCTTTCGGCCGCTCACCAGTTGTTCAAGTGCGGAGTCTCGAGCGCGCATGCTGCCCACTCTAACTTACTGACGAAATGCCGCCGGACTGGCTTAAGACTGCGCAGCTGGTCCATCACGTCGGTCGGTGCCCTCTAAAGATAGTGGAGCCCCAGCACCAGGACGCAGTGCCTTAGTATGGCAGACTCCGAATGCACATCCAAGCACCGGAGACCGTCTCATGAGACGTTCTGCCTTTCAGAGAAGAAGAATAGCAGTGTGTCCTATAATAATTTTGCTGTATCGCATTCCAGGAAAACATTTTCCGCTGTCCCTCGCTTGTAACAAAAAGCGTTGGCACCTCATGGTTGGAAAAAACCCCGCTTCTCATGCCGCTCCCGCACTGGAAAGCGGAAAAAGAACTCGTTTGAGCACACTGTGCTCGAGGATGCGGGATCAAATCCCGGCTGCTGCGGCCGCTTTTAGGTGGAGGTGAAAAGCAAGGCCGCCGTGTGCTGTGCGATGTCAGTGGACGTTAAAGAACCCCAGGTGGTCGGAACTTCCGGAGCCTTTCACTACGGCGTATTTCGTGGTCTGTGTTGCTTTGGGATGATAAACATCATAAACCAAACGAACCGTTTGAGCACATGGTCAGTAGAAACATTCGGACGCGTCTCAGGACTTCGGTCGGACCCTTGCCCTCGTGCGATCCCGGTAGAGTGGCGGTGAGTGAACTTTAGTCCTGAGAAGCTAGTATATGATTTAGGGTTTCGCTCTGCAGAGATACCCATCCCCCGAAGAAAAAGTAGACGTAGATGTTGATGGATATGTGCCACTTCTCTCTAGTAGGCGTTGTTGTGGCCAGCCGTTGTGGAGGTGTGTGCAACCATGGGACAGCAGAACTGCTAGTAGGAAGGCGTTGCACTGGGAGTGGCTTGCAACGCTACGTGCACGGGGTCAAGTCCCCATTCCTGGAGGCTGCAGAATATATTCTTTTCGGCGCACTTGCTCGTACGTTGATCGTGATATGAATGCGGTCCATATTCGAGGAAGTCTGGGTCCTGACTTGTTACCCATAGTTGAGATTAGGGCAGAGTAGAGTATAGCAGAGTATACAATGGTGGTGAAGAAGAGGGCTTTCGTGGAAAGGAGAATACGGTGGGCCTCCCTTCCTGAAATTTTCTCAAGCTGCAGCTATCTTTGATACCGATCGACCGCTTATTGCAACTTCGAGACCAAAGTTAGCCCGAGGTAGCAATCAACTGTGCTGCTCTGTTGAATATCAGAGAAGTTGAAGGGATTCCTTAGCCCATCGCCTAACCAGGCTCCCTTGTATTTTTAAGGTCCAACTCAGCCCCAGAAAAGCCACAGAAATGGCGGCTGAGACGTATCGCCTCTTTGACGTGCTATGTAGATAAAAGCCACGTCATCGACTTAAGCCACAACACAAAGTTCTTCCGCGCCTAGCGTTAAATATGCGACGATGCAGAAGTGAGGGCTACGCGGCATAGCGGCTCTGGATATAGTGCAAATGCGGAGGCAATATGGGGCAGCCCTGCCGAACCGACATCTGGGTGTTAACGGGATCGCGCGATTCTCCGTTGAGAATAATAGCTATTGTGATCTCAGTATAGGACATATCTAGCCACCGGATCAGGTCATCACTGACCTCACAGTAACGAAGGTAGCCGAAAAGACATCCATGATCAAGAGATTTCCTGAAATGGAGTTAGATAATGGTAAGGCCATTTCCGAGTTCGACTGCCCGCTTGTGGTCGTTATCCAATTTAGATTTGTTTTAATAGAGCGGCCTTTCAAAGCACAGGTTTCATGACCACCCACCGTGGCAGAGAGTTCTACATCAAGGCGGCTGGCGAGGATTCGGACAATAGGTCGGAAATTCATTAGTCGAGGGGTGTCATATATACTGGGACTTTCGGTAAAAGGCATTTTGGCTTCGGCGTATTGAAGGTGAGAGAGATTTCAATTTCAGGTTCCGTCGAATACCACCGCCACACTGGGACTGAGCTGATCTCCAAAGGCCAGGCAAAATTCCAAAATGACGCCATCAGTTGGTCAATCTACGCAGATAGCACAGCAGGGATGAATAAATCATAATAGAACACCATGTGATATCGATTCAAGAAATTTAGAATTTGTAGATACGTGTTCCTTTCCTGGCTAAAGTGATTGTGAATGTCGCACTCTCCTTGTAAGCCGCCGAATCATGATTTTAACGCGGAATCGTAAACGGCCCCGTTCATCGAAAATGCGGCGTCGGCGGTCGTCAGTGGGCTTTGGCGCTATGAGCGAAAAATTGTGAGCATTGCTCTAGTAGCCGACAGGTGCGCGTACTGACTGAAAGGTGGGGTTACCTGACGTGGAGTTGCTAACTCGAGTCTCTCCTTTCATAAGGGAGAGCGATATCAGAGTGATATCAGACAGGAAAAGTATAAAGGTAGGCTTAAAAATCAATATGCAGGAGACTAATGTAATGCTTAACAGCTTCGGGAAGAAACAACAGTTTACGTTAGGTAGCGAAGAACTGGTAGTAGGCAAATATGTCTACTTAGGTCAGGCAGTAACTGCAGATCCGGACCATGAAAGGGAAATAACAAGGAGAATAAGGTTGGGATGGAGCGCATTTGGCAAGCACTCGCAGATTATGGTTAATAGCTTGCCGGTATCGCTCAAGAGGAAAGTATGCAACAGTTGCCTCTTAACTATACTCACCTATGGGACTGAAACGTGGATGCTAACGAAGAAGGTTCTACTTAAGCTGAGGACAACGCAGAGAGCTATGGAACGAAAAAACAGTAGGTGTTAGAGATAGGAAGCGTGCAGAGTGGGTCAGCGGCAGAGTGGGTCAGAGAAATGACTCGTTACTGACATTCTAGTGAAAATGACGAAGAAGAAATGGGCGTAAGCAGGGCATGTAGTGCGAAGAAAGGATGACCGATGGTCGCTTAGAGTAACAAACTGAATTCCAAGGGAAGGAAAGAGTAGCAGGGGTCGGCAGAAAGTTAGGTGTGCGAATGAGGTAAAGAAGTTCGCAGGGGACAAGTGGATGCAGCTATCTCAGGAACGGGATAATTGGAGGAATATGAGAGAGGCCTTAAACATTCAGTGGGTATAGTCAGACTGATGATGATGATGATGATGATGATGATGATGATGATGATATCAGAAACAGCCTCCCAGGGCCCTTCCAATGAAGTCGACCCTAGGCCGCGCAGGCTGATGCCCACGGCTTGATTAAAGAGGGACTGTATATGTGGGCTTGTAGCGTATACGCTATGGCGCCATAAACTTAAAGGTGACGCCCATATTTTTTTGACCACATCGCGGATCCTTACAACGCCAAGACTGGTTATGTTTGAAAATTGTGCCTTCAATACTATCGCGTTAAAAAAAAAAAAAATATGCAAGCAATCAATACGTGCAAGCAAGAATACTGTGAAATAACCGTCACAGCTGACGGCTTGCCCTGTGGGGTGTTTTTGAAGCATGTGCAATAAGCTATTGCAGTATGGCCGGTTACAGTCGGACAGAACTAATATATCATGAGTAGAGGACTTGTAGCGTCTAGGATGACAATGCAGGCCGCTGGAAGGTGCATGGAAATAGGACACGAAGTACCGAGTAAAATGTGCTGTCTCTAGATACAGTCAACGCCAGTGGCTGGGGGAATGGCTTCGAGGGGCATCTACATCTTCGTTTTGATCCACATACACTGAAAGAACATAGCACGTCTGCTTAAGAGCGGGCGCAAGGTCTTTCAAGAAACAGTGGTCCTTCGTTATTGATTTCAACGTGGAACGTTTTAATTAGGTTTGACCAGTTACGAAATTCAGTTCAAAACAGTGAAGGTTGCCATTTGCTCCTATTAACGTTACACTGCTAAATGAACAGGGCGACCATCAACAGCGTTTCCACGCGTGACGGCTTCTGTGATTTTGCATAAGATAATAAAAATTGGAAACTACAATTCGTAGAATGTGAAAAAGTTACACTTTTTTATTTGTACTTAGTGCACAGCCTTAATTCAACGCCGCTGTTCGTGCACGCTAGATTTTATTGAGCAAGCAAAGACCGTCTTCACGTCAGACTGCAGTTTCCTCGGTGCGTAATTTTTTATACCCTAAAAAGCACTCAAAATCACTAGAAAAGGAAACTTGGTCAAAGGTTCCCCTCACCGCAAAGAGTGCAAATCTGAAGAAGGGAATTAAACAGTACGGGGCAAGACGGGACACGTGAAGGACGGACACGTGCGCTGTCCTCCACTTAGTTAGTTTTGTCTCACGTTGTTTCATTTCCTTCTTGAAAATTACCAATGAGGCCGTATTAGCCTTCTTCTAGTGCAAATGCGAGTCGGTGCTTAACAGTATAAAGATCCTTGGCAGGAGTCGCAATAAGACAGCGCGCGAAGTCTTTGAGGTCTTTTTGATGCTGTAGTGATGCTTTATGCATGCTGTAGTGATTGTTATGCCGCGGCAGAAGTAAGGAAACCGCGTTCTTAGAATCTTCGTCCTTGTTACCAGGCCTTGATAGTAATAGTGTGTTTTCTAAGAAGGAAGTCTGTTGAGCAGAATAATTTGTTGTAGCACAGATTACCCACACGAAGAAGCTTTAATCGAGCACCGCAGTGGCGTACGGGAAAGCAACAACTGTGAACCATGCCAGTCATCATAAACCGAACCACGTTCCACCTACAAGCCGCGGTGGTGCCGTGGTTAGGGCGCCCGGCTGCGATATGCAAGAATGCGGGAGCGGATGCCCGCTGCTGCGGCTACTTATTGATGGAGGTGAAAAGCAAGGCGCCCTTATGCTGTGAAATGACAGGGCATGTAAAGGACCCCAGGTGGTCGAAATCACCGGAGTCCTCCACTATGGCGTCTTTCTCGCCTCAGTCACTTTTGGTCGTTAAGTCCCATAAACCAAACATAACCATCACTTTCTACATACATAGCCACTCCTAAATAACCGAGGCCGCGTGTTTTGTCGCTCTCTTCTACACTGTAGGCGTGAAAGACACATAACATCTTCTGCATACCTCCACAATGTGCTCGCTAAATCCGGGCATACATAAAAGTGCGTAGTATCTGATGGAGGCCCATCGTGTAGGAGAGATCCAGAGCCAAACGTTTCGCGGGAACTATTCAGCTCTAAAATAAGTGATGCACAAAAGAAAGAAGGGAAGAACTAGCTCGCACCTATGCTGCGAATTTGGATGTTGAGTGCATCGAAACAGCGAAGCACTAAGGACAACCAGGGTCGCCACCAGGGACAATCTAGCACGCCTGGATCTAGCACGTTTGGACGCCTGGGTATTTGTCTCCGGCTGGTAAGGAATGCGTTAGTGCTTTAGCGTTGGATCTATCTGTCGGCACACGAAAGAAACAGGTGCCCAGTACGCATGTGGCGCTGCCAAAGGCATTTATGTACACATCCATTCCTACGCATATTCGACACGGGAGTCAATTAAACCAAACCATTTAAATACGAACCAACATGCAGCACCCCACTTGCAGCAGCTGTAAAATAAACTCATTTCCACGCATCTTCATCGAAAACAACCCAACACTATATCGTTCATAGTGCCCCTTCTGCTGGGTAAAAGCCGACCCTGTACAGACTTCATTTGAAAGTGACCGTAGAGTTCCAGCCCTCATCCTGCTACCAATCAGCCTGGGTATTTCGGGACCCATACAATATTCTTTTCAAGTTGCTTTGACAAGCATAACCGGCAGCCTACCGATAGCTGATCAAGCGGCCCTCCAGTATTGCGGCAGAAATGGAAATGGCGCACCGGACTGAGGGCTCCACGAAGGAACAAAACACCTAAACTTTATCGTGCCAATTAAGGTTTTGCTTCTCCCCCTTCCTCTACGTTCAGTAGACGCTCTTGGGTTTTGAAGCAGAAGTTCACGACAGCTAACTGGAGCCTACAGCGTCAGTGTCGGCGGCTGCCCGAAAGAGTAGCAACTCCAGCCTCTTTCATGTGAGAGGAACATTAGAATCAGCCTGCCATGACATTTGAATTCACGTTAACGTTACCGCTATGCCACGGGCAGGAGCTGAAACTCGCGTCGCTGCTTTCACATGGGAGGGTGATACCAGAATCCGCTTGCCAGAACCCTTTGCATTCACGCTACCCCTAAGAGACGCAGGTACGTTCATACGGCTTGGTTAAAGCGAGACTTTATATGTGGGCCAGTAGCTTACGCTTTCATTTCATACCCTTAAATGTTGAGCTTAAGTGTCCCCAATAATGCAGCGCTCTACACTAATAGGGCGTAGTAGGGGAATAATGTAGCAGACAGAAGAAGCTTCCGATTCCATCAAATTTTAATCGGAGCTAAACCACAGCTAATTTTTCTTTTACGGGGGAAATAGAGATATTTAGCTTACCGTGATCCACGATCCGCCACCGTGACCCGCTACTCTGCGTGGGCGGGTCGCTCAAGCTGATTGGTCCCGACGCGGCAGGTCTGTGTGCCAACATCCAGTATGTGGCGCCATCTATCGGCGTCAAGGGGATCACGGTAAGCTAAAACTCTGTAATGTTACCAGTCGCGCAATGACAAACGCGGAGGAACACATTAATCTCACATTGGTAGACGGCCGGACGGCTTGGCAAAACCTTTATTTGAAACAGCACAAGGAACGTGTACAGAAACAAAAAAGAACACACGTCGAGCTGAGTTCTACACTGATTTATTTGAAGAAAATTACATAGCTACTTGAGCGACAGAAATTACGTGAACACGCCAGCCGAAAACTAAAATAAGCGATTTTTTCTGCTTGGTAGTGAGTAGGCTAGCTCTTTATCTAGAGGAGAAAGGAATGGTGAATCCAGAATCATCATCGGAATCGCTGCGCAGCACCCTTCATTAGTGATATAGTTATTAACCATATTTAACTCATCTTGTGACTATTAATTACCTGTAACTAGTGACGGACTAAGTATCCCTGCTTACAAACGCTTAGAACTTCACATTATATGCATTAGCAATCAAGATAAGCGAACGGCTTCCTCCTATCGGTAGTGATATGTACTTACTAGCAAAATTGCATTTAGAAATTAACACTAAGTAACGCTATCACTATTAAACTAAATTATAACACCAATATCATTGCAGTAATTTCCCAGAACTTTCTAAATTACCCCGTAATGTTTCTTTCTGCCGCTGTAAAAATTGCTAAATGTAACAACAGCTCTTTTATTCAACAGACGAGACTGCCACTCTGAAATATCATCGGATGCAGCTAAACATGCGGAACTCTGCGCTCGTAAAGTGGACATTACGCAGTACGGATACATCTGCACCGTACTGCTGCAGTGGTGAGTACAGCTTGATCTGTCGCACGTGCGTATCTTGTCCATTGTCGTGATTCGAAAGGACAGCAATCTGCAGCAAAAACGTGCGCACGGGACGACGGGCCGTGTCCCGCGTCGGGATCCGCACCCAGCCCGTAGGCTCTTCTAGGTCGACGCCCACCAGCTCGCGCATGTCGCCCAATGCATTGCCTACTCGAACAGAAATGCTGAAAAAGAAATACAGAGTAAATTTAAGCTGCGCTTTTACAAAATGACGCGACAGCATTATTGTTTCGTACCCTTGCGCATGTTTTTGCGAACATTTTGAGAGCTCCTGGATGTAGGGAGTACAAAGCAGATACATTTTTTTCGGAATAAGCAGTTAGCCATGACACACGTGAAAATCGTCAAAATAAGGTAGCTATTAAAATCATTTTTTTACTATTTAATTACCATCATTGTCAACATAAGCTGGACTATACACATACCTGCAATTAACCACGTCTTTGCTAGCTACCTCCACACGACTCCTGTAAACATCTTAACCTTATCCGCCAGTCTAACTTTCTGCCACTCTCTGGTACCCTTTCTTTCCATTGGAATCCTATTGTTACCGTAAGTGATCATTTTTTATCCTCTCTTCGCCCTACATGTCATACCCATGCCCATGGTTTCATGATTTCCAGTAGATTTTCCTTTCTCTCATTGTCAATTCTCATTTACTTCTCTGACCCACTCTATTAAACACTAATCATTTTCAGTTCGATAGCTCTTTGCGTTTTGCTAAACTTAATTAGAACCATTTTTTGTTAGCCTCCTTGTTTCAGCCCTGTTATACTGCCAAAGGCGAGCTCGAGGCCACCGACGAGACAACGCTGTCGCTTTTTGGAACGAAGACATTCTTGAAAGCCATGCAGTAGGAGGCAATACAGAGCATTATACAGCACCAAATTGAAACTGATCGCGTCAGTAGAAAAGCACGTTAGGGTAGAATCATGTGGGTTGATTGGTCATGACGTATACTGCAGCTCCTGAAAGACATGATGGGAGACGTTGCAGCACGCTCTGCCCTATTTCGAGCGTAACAATTTCGCTCATTGTTAGAACAGTGAAATGCAAACACGACGTGCTCTCCGGACATCTTGCAATGCGCACTGTGCCCAATTCAGATTGACTGAATTTATTTCTTTTATTTCACCACTACTTGTGAGGAAAATAACTGTCATTGGCAGATTTGCAGCCGCGAATTCTACGAACGACGATGAAAAAGGAAGTTGATCCTGCGGTCCTTTTTAATTTGTCCGGAAAAAGACCTCGCCGAATTTCACCGCGCTCAAAATCCTAAAGGACTAATATTCTCCGTTTGGTGCAAATGATATGGCATCGTCTTTTCAGTGGCCCCCGGTGTTGAAGTGTCACTTGGAAGATAATGGTTATCTCCTGACTATTTGGTAGTGCCTGATATCTCTCGCTGCTGACAGCATGTTTTAGAAAAGAAATATCCTCCTATTTCAGCTAACCTGATGGAAATGATTAAAATGAATGTTAAGGTGCTCATTAAAACTCCCGATTTAAACGGTTAAGCCAACGGCGCAAACAAGACGCGGATGCCAGTGACCGACACAGAGCACTGAGCTAGTACAGTTTACATAACATTCCGCCGCTCATTCATAACGACTTACCACATGCCAGGCCTCGTCGATGTTGCTAGAAGGAGCGCAGACACAGGCTTACAGAGGTTTAAGCATTAATTAAACTTAGTAATATGAGCGAAAGCTGAGTAGCCACAGTAATCCCTGTAAAAGTGCCCGTGAACTGGGACGCCATCCACGCATTGCGGAAGGATGACACAAAAACAACTATCACGGACATCGAAGAGTGAATAGAATCACTTATGACCGATGTCCAACACAATACCCGGCTGATTACAACCACACAGGACACCCCCACCCTGGATTCCCACCTCGCCCACCTCTGGGAGGCGTACCACAGCCTACTCGAGCGTTGGAAACGCAACAAGTTAAACAGAACGCTTAAAAAGCGACTGGCCGCACTGCAGACGCAGATACAACAACACGCAGGTCTACCGCTCTAATTGGATGCAAGTTAGCGACGGACTCGCCGGAAAACTGTCCACCAAGCGAGCTTGGTAATTTCTGAGACATCTCGTAGATCCAACACAGTCTAAATCCGCTACACAACATGTTACACGCCTCGTACACACATACAAAAGCGACCCGGACGCTCTTATTGACGCACTTCACGAACATACACCACAACCGGCACATCCGACTCCATGCCCCCCTACTCAGGAATACCTAACCCGGAATTAGACGCTGATATTTCGGAAACTGAGGTAATAGCGGCCCTCCTGACGCTGCGCACAAATTCAGCACTGGGACTGGACAAAATCTCTAATTCTATACTCCGTAACCCTGATGACAAATCAATCACACAGATTACAGACTACTTCAACAAATGCTTAGCTGAGGGCACCCTCCCCCAGTCCTGGCGACACGCCAAGGTAATATTTATACCAAACCGAACAAGCCTCTTAAACTAGAAAACCTGCGCCCAATCTCGCTCACCTCGTGTCTCGGGAAACTTTTCTAGCACGTGGCACTTGCGAGATTGACACTTCACATGGCGGACATTCAACTTTATACACACAGCATGGTGGGATTCCGCCCCATCTCTCCGCACAGGACGCCATACTGCAGCTCCTTCACGACATATTCGACCCGGCCATTCCGGGCCACACAAAAGCAGTCCTGGCTTTGGATTTATCCAAAGCTTTTGATCGCGTCGACCATCAGGCGATCATGACTGCCTTCTCTCCCCCGAACATAAGTGTACGAATGTACACTTATATCCAGGCTTTTTTAACGGACCGCATGGCTGAAGTTAATTTGGCCCCCTTACCTCCCCACCCTACACTCTCAGGAGCGTCGGTACTCCTTAGGGGTCCGTCCTCTCTCCTTTCCTATTAAACGCCACTCTCATTCCCCTCGCCCGGAAACTGTCCACGATACCTCATCTTAGACATACGTTTTATGCTGACGACATCACACTATGGACCACACACGGTAGTGATGGCGACCCTTGTAAAGCGCCGCATCACTCACACAAGAACACGTCCAGAGCATCGGACTCTCATGCTCCCCAGAGAAGTCTGAGCTACTTTTACTTCGCCCCATGATCCGAAGATGCCCCACCGATTGTCATTGAAGTCGATGACAGTCCCGTCCCAGAGGTGAATACGCTCCGGGTTTTGGGACTTCACATCCAGAACAATGGCAAAAACACCTCAACTCTCAAGAAACTCAACTCTCAAGTGGGTGACAGGCGCGATATCGCACCTCATCCAACGAGTTTCGGGCCATCCCAGAGGCGTGAAGGAGAACGACCTATGTCGTCTAATTCCCGCCTTCGTCCTCAGCCGTATCTTATAGACAGTCCCCTATCACCGAATCAACATGCAGGGAACGGACGCCTTGGACGTCATGTTGCGCACGGCGTTCAAGACGGCCCTTCATCTTCCAATCAATACTTCTACAGAACGCCTTCTACAGCTTGGCCTACACAACACAATTGGGGAGCTTGTGGAGGCCCATCGCTAAGCCCAATACTTGCGTCTCACCAAGATCTCCACCGGTCGCCATATCCTAGAGACTTTAGACATTCGCGTCCCAGCCAATGACCCTACCCTCTTTCCCATACCTTGCCCCCTCCACCAAGACCTCATCAAGTCTCTCCCTCGCAACATGCACCCCCAGTATCACGAGCAACGCCGCCGAGCCCGAGCAGCGGCGCTCCACAAATACTACGGCTCCGAAATGGGCGATGTATGGGTGGACGTCGCATGCTCGAATGAGGGAGTGGTATTGGCCGCCGCCAATTCCTTCCTGCAGCCTGTTGCTACTGTCCCTCTCCCCTCGGTCACCTCCTCGGAGGCAGCCGAAGAAGCAGCCATCGCCTACGCGCTTGTACACACGGAAGCACGCTACATAATTTTCGACTCGAAAACTGCAATACCAATTTTTGCGCGTGGTAGAGTTCACATTTCTGCGTTCAGCATACTGAGCTCGCCCGCCGCTAACCCACCCCGCTATGTGGAGCTGATATGGGTGCCTGCGCACTCCGGGAATCCCGGTAACGAGGCCGCCAATGCGTTAGCCCGAGGTTCTTTAAACTGGGCGCCGGCGGCCTCCGATCGGGGATTCACGCGTGATCGCATGTACTCCTTCAGTGAGCTAACGCAGGCCTATCGGGCAGAGCGGCTACTCTACTCTCCACCTCACCCATCTTTAGTCAACAACCACCAGACGCTCTGGCGACGACTACAAACGCGCACCCTCCCGTCCCATTATAGTGCGTCTCGCTACCACTACATCCCTACCGATCTCTCCTGCACCCTTTGCAACAACCCCATCGCCACCTTTGCCCACATCGTGTTCCAATGCACGGCGGATCCTTCCCCTCGGGGTCTAGAGCACCTTACCACCTGAGAGGACTCGGAGATCCTGCTACACTCTGAGGAGCCGGTTCGGCAGAAGATCTCCACAGACTGAGCTGCCGACGTCATGAACCATAGGAACATGAACGTTTGAGTGTAGTGGAGCCGTGCGGGGGCCCAGTGGCATGCATGCCCCAAACTCCTCTGTTTTAATAAAGTTATCACCACCACCACCGTCTTTAAAATCTGCGATTGTTTCCTTATTGCTTTAAATAAAATACGGAGAAGAGGACGCAGTATGTTTTGGACTGGACGCGCGGAAAGGTGGACACCTGCACATAAACAGGCCAAGGTCACACCACTTTTTTGAAGGCCAAAAACCGGAGCTTTTGGGGAACGGACGGCGCGTTATATTCATAGCCCCACATTGTTCTCTGGCTCCTTGAATGTTCATTGCCAGCCCACGGTGGCTTTCTAGATTTCCTGTAGAGAAGGGAATACGCTGCATCCACCACATTTTTTCTGCGGACATCTGAGCCCCACAGCAGCCACCTCCGCTCCTTCGCCGGAAGGTAAAATCTGGCCCGCCGATGACTTTTATGGATGACTTCCTAATGAATGTTCCGCCCCCTAGCGACCCCACAAAGCTGGGGGTTGGTGGTGTGAACGGGACACCCCTGGACTCGTCACCATTGTCACAATGGCGCTGCGTGTTTATGCAAGCTGTGTTTAAGAGGGGGGAAGTAATGCGCAGCAAATGTCTTATTTCAGGTGCCATGGTCGACGTGTCCTTTAACGTGCATTGACATTGCACAGCACACGGACGCCTGTAGCATTTGATCTCCAAGGAAACGCCGCCACCAATCCAAGTATTTGTAAAAAAGAAATTGTAAAAATGTATATTTTAGCATCTGTTCCTTGGTCTTCAGGTGCACAACGTGCAGTAAACACTAAGGGGAAGTGCAGTAAACACACAAGGCCCTATTAAACTCAGCTGGATCAAGACAGACTTGTCTAGTCTGGATTCTGGATTTTGTGAAATTATGAGAGAAGAAGATGAGACCCACGCTGACGATACTTCCATACCAAAGGTCCGTATTCCGAGTCTGTATTGGTTTTGAAAGTGTCATTTCATTCATGACCTCGTGCCATCTTATTGGTGGAAACACCGAAAGCGGACCTCAGTTCGGTTGACACCAATTCCGGTTGCAGCGTTTCCACCAATGAGACGAGGGCAGTCACAGAGGAAACGACACTTCTGAAAACAATGCTAACTCTGAATACAGACCCCGGCCTTTCGTGAACTTACAGGAGTGTTCCCTTCGCTAGACGCACCGCCAAGGTTGATTGTAAGTGCAGAGAGGCTGCATCGCGACGCCTCCGAAACCTGTGCTCCTTCCAAGCGCCTCCAAGAACTTTGTCAGAATAAAATTAACATGCGCCTGCCCAATGCACAGAAAGGCTTGATATAGCGAAATAAGTCCGTTGGGACCACCGAGCATGTCTTTGCCCTTCCCTGTCCGAAGACGCACGCATTGTACCTTCTGAACACCAGTTGCAGCTTGACAAGGGAGCTTCGAATGGCAAAGTTGATGACGTCACCATCGTAGTACTTGTCATGGCGGATTGAAATCCTGCCATACGACGAATTCACAAGGGTGATAATTGACTCAATAGTTTTCAATAAGTTTATGGGTCGCGGTCATAATTTGCATAAGTGAACAAATGCTACTGTGGCATATGAGTTCCTAGCAGTTACTGCGAAATTAGTACATGGCATGCTTGGCAGAACCACACAGCAAGTCATGGTTTGTCAAATGCCTCACATATGCCTCTTACGCACAGTCACCCCTTTGCCTGACACCTAGACTTCCACACACCATTATCAACTAAGATTGATGTGTCATGAAAAACTCATGTACCTTACTGCGACTAAGGATGCCATGACATATACCGCAAACACACAACGCTCCAAGTACCAACCGAGTGTTACAGCTAAGCGCCAACAACTACAGAGTCAAACTCCTGAACGGTATCCTCATGCGTGTGCACTATCTTCCTCTTCGTGGGGGGGCCCGAGCAGAAGATGCTTTCTGCTTACACGAGTAGATGCAGGGTGCAAGTATAGATAAGTGAAGTATTTGGCACTTTTCAGAACAAGCTCTGAATCCACGACATCTCATCCCAATCATACAGTCAGTGACCTACACGTACCTCTCGGGGCAGTAGCTTCCATCCTTATTGTAGTCGAGGTAGATGTAGATCGCCTCGATGGCCGTCTTCCGGTGGAACTGAACGTTCACAAGATGTGGCTGGTTTCCATCAGATTGCCAGCAAGTCTCGAGATTGCCGTCTCGTAGGTTATCGACGCCACGCCCTGCGAAGGTACGCGTCGGCGACACGAGAGTCAGGACCGTGCGTCGCTTCACTGGATGCCGTTTACAGCGAACGGGTGGTGAATAGCGTACCATATGTACAGGACGAAACCGTCCACACGGCTTCCTCACCCACTTCCCGGACATTCCTACCCAATTCTAAGCTATCCGGAGTGGAGGCGTCAGTAGGGCTCACGAGAACAGTGGGACGAAGCATAATAGAATCCGAATCGTCTTCAGCACCTAGGAAAAAGTGAAATGCAGGAATATCTACGCCAGATCCTTCACAAGTCGATCTGCAGTGGTCAATTTACTTACGTGACATTGCAGAAGACTGATCTGCGGATATTTTTGGCTGCGTTTGAGGGATACGAAATGCTAGAACGGGCAGCAGACTGAGAATTCTAAAAAAATGCTTTTCTTCTTTCCCCAATCACCATGGCGAAAAGCACGTGGCTCAAACCACAGCAGAACTACCGTCTTCTTCGTCAGCGTCGAGCGATAACGCCCCGTACTTGTAGGGAGAGGGATTCTTCAGCTCCAAATCAACTTAGAGAACATATAGCTACTGTTAAAACTGAGTGAAGAAAGCAAAAGCTTATAGGGATGAGGGAGTCTGTCACCTGCACTGGAACACGAAACAACAGCGCAAGGGCTATCCATTCCTGAACATGTTTGGCGAATTATTCTCCACTCATAATTGCAACTGTATTTGTGCTGCGATCCAGGTGCATAAAAGAGAGCAGCATTTTATTCTGCTACGCAATGATAAAGCTGACTGATATTGGTGAGCCACACACTCTAACTTTTGTAAATAGCACTCAGAACCGTGATGCCATACACAGCGCTGCGATAGAAAAATTAAGCGCAAGTCCTAGAGTTCTTCCGAACCTCGTTTCCACTTGCGACATTGCTGCAAACACAGCAATCATACGCGCGGGTATGCAGAATCGACGTGGCGTCTACAGCAACAGCGGCGCCTATACTATATTTTATGAAAGCAACAACGACAATAGACACATGGCGGCCGTGTCTACGCACTGAGATCAATGATTCAAGACGATAGTGGGGAATAGTGTCGCACGTGTAAGGAGAGCTCGTACTGTGGTTTTCTAGTCAACCGTGAAGGATAAAGGCGGTTGTCAGGCGAGTATATAGGAGCTGGTGATTCATCGCAGTTGGATTATAGGGCCGCTGCCTGTCATGAGGGGAGCGCACGATCTCAGGCCAAAGCTTAACGAAGGCCATTGTCGATTCAGGCGCTTAGCTTGCCGAAACAAAACAGGGAACATGTAACTGATCTACTGAACTCTATGATGTCTTTGGTTGCCCGCGTGGTGGTGGTGAAAACGTTTTTATTGCGAAAGCAATACTACTCGCAATACTGCTCGACAAGAAGACGAGACGGGCTGGAAAGTGGTGACCAGCCGGAAAACGAAGAAAACGGAATGCGCCCAACCTACTGCGCAACCTTCCCAGCAAGCACAACATACAAGCGATGGGCAGGTGAGCTCTTCTCGCACGCCTCCTAACATTATGAACCGGGTGATAAGAGCCTCACGCATGCCACCCTGCCGCAAGACAACATCAAGATAGTGTTTCCCCCAAAGGGCGGCTTGAACTTACAAAAGATCGCACCTACCTTAATGAGCAAAGCCCTCAAGGCAGCAAATAACCTTGATCTACAGAAGACCACGGAGAGAGAGAGAGAGAGAAACAACTTTATTCACCCCAGATGTCGTGAATTAGGGCAGGTGGGTCCTGTGTGGCCCCCAGGTGGGAGCCACATCCTGGGCCCAAGAAATAAGTGCAAGTTGTGTGTTCTTGTCAGGCTTGGTAAGGCGTTGGTACCAGATTTCCGCAGAAGACCACGGAAGACATAATATGCCCCATATTATGCAGAACATCATAGTGGCGAGCACGCCCTTTCGAGAAAATGCAGACAATTATGCGGACTTAAGGGTTATCATAATATTTGGAAAAGAGTGCGCAGCCAGAGCTTAAGAAATTGCCCGAAGCGACACCTGCAAAGGGGTAATCAGACACATCGACAGTGCAGACGATCACAAGACGGTTGAAAGAATCATTGTGAATGACCGCAACCCCTTGGCACAAGCGGCGAAAAGAATCAAGAACTCAGGATCAGTGATAATTGGGTTTGATGGTCTTCGTGTCCCAAACTTCATTAGGTATGGACCCACACTGATACCCTGCTACTTATATCGCAGACAAGCAGACATATGCTACGTATGCGGCAAACTTGGACATCGTGCGGACGTTAGCCCCGATCCAGGCTCCAAGGGTTGAGAATTTCCTAACCCCACCTCATTCCACATGTGCAATCCGAAATGCAAGCTGTGCGGGGGCTTGCACGTGATGGCGGACAAGGGGTGTAGGAAACGCTATCTCATACCATACGTAGTATGCGCCGCGCACGACGACAACGAGCACGACTGGAGCAACAAGAGGAAGTACAGTTAGTCGAAGAAGAGCAGCACGCGGCACGACGCCTATCTAGGTCCAAGACGCCGACACGCGGCCGTTTCCGCTCTCAATCGCAGAGCCGCACACATGCGAGGACAAACAGCAGTCGTTCTCATGTACGCTTCGGTGAAAAGGGCAACGTAGGCGATGGCAAGTGGGCGGACAAGGTCAGAGACGCTACGACGCCAACAACAAAGAGAAGTGAGTCCCGCAACCCAGATAAAGAGCGAATAGCTATGTTAGAACAGGAACTAAGAGAGCTAAAAGCCGCTTATACTAAGCTAACACTCGAATTAAGTGCAAGGGGTAAAGTGAACAGCAGTAAACAAGCGCACACACCCGAGCCATCAACCGCTATAGAAACTCTCCAACTCGTTGAAACGCAGAGACAGGAAGAACAAATTAAAGAATGTCCGCCTCCTAAGAAGCGCGCTTTAACGCAACCGCGAACCACGAAGGACGCCATGGACGTCATGAACGAGAATATGAGGCTAGTGCACAAGGGCATGGTACGATTGAATGAGAAAATGGACATAATTAAAACACGAGTACAGAAAATGAAAATGTATCTAAACAGTACGGTAGTACCGGCAATGGCGAGGATGATTTCACAACACATCGGTGCGCAAGGCCCACCTCGCGATGGTCTCACTGCAAGCGAAGGGGGCTGCAATGTCTAGGGGATCACCTCAAAAAAAGCGGTCCTCCTGCAGATGGTCAAATCAGAAACCGAGAAGCCACATGTCATCATGCTAGAAGAAACACTCATAACCGAACTGGCCATCACGGGCTATAAGGCCGAATCCCACAGAAACGAGCAAGGCCGAGGCATCGATTTACTGATTTGAAAGGAGATCCTGAATATTCGGCATGAGATCCGCAACACAGCCTGCTATCTAACACACCTCACGATCGAGATCAACCGAACGACCACGTAGGGAACAAGCAAAGCATCGATCTTCCTCACCAATCTATACAGCAACCCCAAGGATACGAGGCAAGGGCTTAGAAGCATTCTGGCCAATATTGTACACATCGCCAAAGCTAGTCTGCTGATTGTAGGGGGAGATTTTAACGCCCACACCAGGCTTGGGGCTACGGGATTCCCTCTAGCAAGGGAAATCGTCTTCTCATGACAGCCTCCCATACCGACTTCACGCTGATCACAGACCCGGAAACCCAAACCACATTTAGCACTTCCACATGTCGAGACACCACACCGGACCTTACTTTCGTCCGCGGCCTAGACAAATGTGCCTGGCACAAGTCCGGCACCTCGGCAGTGACCACTATATTCTTTGAATTGATGCAGAGATACCGGGAAAGAAGGAAAGGGAGTACAAACTTACCGATTGGGACAGATTTCGTGCAATACGGGCGCAGTCGTCCAACTCATCAGGAGCAACCGCAAAGCACACGATAACAAGCTGGACCGAGCAGCTCAAAGCAGACATCGCAGCCTCAGAAAGAACGATTACAACGGACATTAAGATCGAGAGAATGGACAGTCGGCTAGCGAATCGTCTCGAAGCCAAATATTCCATTCTAGCCAGGTAAAGGGGTCAACGTCTTAACAGAAGACTACGAAGGAAACGTGCCGAACTCAGCAAGACCATTGAACAAAACTGCGTGATTCTCTCCCGACAACAATGGGACGAAGTCAGTAACTCCCTCAAAGGGCAAATACGCAGAAGGAGTGGGCGGAGACTCATAAAATACCTCCTCGCCGACCATGGAACAAAAGCCAAAACTAACGGATCAGGCTAAGTAAATTAGTACACCACGCGAAGCAAACCAGTACTGCCGAGGTCCTTGTGGATGACCTTGCCAAATGGTACTTCTGGCTTAAATCGGCGCTACCGAGTACCTTAAAAAGGAAGAACTATGACGGTGCCCCAAACTCAGAGCTAGAGATGGACTTTACAGAAAGCGAAGTACGCTTCGCAGTTCACGAACTAAACAGTAACTCTGCAGCAGACCCCGATGTTATCACAAATAGGGCTCTCCAAAACTTACAGGATGACTCGGTTACGTTCTTAACGCAACAAATGAATGAAGCCTTGAAACCTGGCCTACTACCTGCAAAGTGGAAGCATGCTAATACGGTCCTCATCCCGAAATCGGGCAAGCCGCTGGGCCTACCCAACCTAGGGTCGATCTCACTGACGTCCTGCCTAGGAAAGCTAGCCGAACAAGTCATCCTAAATAGACTATCGGAACGCGTAGAAGAAAAATAGCACTTCCCTTACAATATGATCGGCTACAGGCCGGGTCTTTCAACGCAAGACGCTATGCTACGAATCAAGAAAAGTTTGTTGGATCGCCTCACACGAGACACCAAGGCGCTACTGGGACTCGACGTGGAGCAAGCTTTTGACAACATCCAACATAAAGCCATTCTCAAAGTCATAACTGACCATAAGCTCGGAACACGCTTCTACCACTACGTCAAGGCGTTTCTAAAGGATCGAACGGCCACTCTCCGGAGAGGCGAGCATGTCTCGGAGAGTTTTTATCTGGATGATAAGGGAACACCACAAGGCTCAATACTTTCACCATTCTTATTTACCTTGGCGATGACAAAGCTTTCTCGCACACAGGGTGAAATTGCTGATGTGGAGCACACCGTATACGCAGACAATGTTACCATCTGGAGCACCGGTGGCAGCGATGCGGAATTGGAAGCTCACATGCAAGAAGCCATCACGGTTATCGAGGCCCATCTTGCCCCAATGGGACTTCTCTGCTCTCCTGGAAAATCCGAGCTACTCATATAGCACCCCTCAAGACCAGGCCGCCAGACTAACCACTGGCGCCGACACCACACACCGTGCATACAGTTGCACGACAGGGATGGAAATCGCATACCTACGGTTGACAAATTACGAATTCTAGGATTAATCATCCAAAGCAACGGTTCCAACTGGGCGATGCTGGACAGCATCATGATCAAGATTGCAAACGCGATCCGGATGTTTCGGCGCAGCATGAATAGGCACAGGGGACTGAGTGAGGACAACGCCATTCAAATGGTCCACGCTTTTGTACTCTGTCACATCACATACTTGGCTGCAATGCTCAACTGGAAAAAAGAACCTCAGAGAAGGTTTGAAGTACACATACACCGAGCTTCCAAGACAGCGTTAGGACATTTCCATAATACTTCCACTGAACTACTCTTACAGCTAGGAGTGCACAATACCCTTGTCGAAATCATCGAGGCACAGCACACGGCACAGATTGCACGCCTATCAAGCACCAAAGCGGGCAGGGAGATTCTCGTCAAGCTCGGCCTGAACACCATAGCCGAAAGGGACAACGTCTTGCAGTTACCTAAAGGCGTGCGAGAAGCAATCAAAGTGTCCCCCTTTCGAAAAAACGTACACCCGATCCACAATCAAAGAAGAAGATACGCCCACGCCAAAGCCCTCGCCGCGGACGAGGCAGAGTTTCCCGACCAGACAGCTTTGGTGGATGTAGCGTACATACCGGGCAAGCAAGTCTACTCGGTAGCTGTAGTCGACGGGCACGGGCGTACGCGCAACTCACTCACACTTTATATCAAGAAGCCAGAGGTAGCTGAACAAGCATCAATGGCACTAGCTCTAAAAGACTCGAGAGCTACACAACTGTATACAGCGACTAGCAGCCACTCGAGCTTTCACTAAGGGCGGGATAGACAAGACGCCGCTACGGATTTTAGGCGGAAGTAACATCACCGATCACTCTATCGTACGGTTCCCGGTACACATGGGCAGTTCAGAGGGTGGCCTGCGGAATCTCAACGAGATCGCACACGAGACTCGCGAGGACTCATCGACCGCGTCCCTCCGGTTCCTCTGCGACTCCACATATCGAGTACAGATATCAATTATTCACGTACAACGAGCTCACTAAGCACTTTTTTATCTAGGACGACGAGCATTTCCCCTCCCGGATAAGAAATTAACTCGCAGTCAGTCAGTCAGTCAGTCAGTCAGTCAGTCAGTCAGTCAGTCAGTCAGTCAGTCAGTCAGTCAGTCAGTCAGTCAGTCAGTCAGTCAGTCAGTCAGTCAGTCAGTCAGTCAGTCAGTCAGTCAGTCAGTCAGTCAGTCAGTCAGTCAGTCAGTCAGTCAGTCAGTCAGTCAGTCAGTCAGTCAGTCAGTCAGTCAGTCAGTCAGTCAGTCAGTCAGTCAGTCAGTCAGTCAGTCAGTCAGTCAGTCAGTCAGTCAGTCAGTCAGTCAGTCAGTCAGTCAGTCAGTCAGTCAGTCAGTCAGTCAGTCAGTCAGTCAGTCAGTCAGTCAGTCAGTCAGTCAGTCAGTCAGTCAGTCAGTCAGTCAGTCAGTCAGTCAGTCAGTCAGTCAGTCAGTCAGTCAGTCAGTCAGTCAGTCAGTCAGTCAGTCAGTCAGTCAGTCAGTCAGTCAGTCAGTCAGTCAGTCAGTCAGTCAGTCAGTCAGTCAGTCAGTCAGTCAGTCAGTCAGTCAGTCAGTCAGTCAGTCAGTCAGTCAGTCAGTCAGTCAGTCAGTCAGTCCAGTCAGTCAGTCAGTCAGTCAGTCAGTCAGTCAGTCAGTCAGTCAGTCAGTCAGTCAGTCAGTCAGTCAGTCAGCTCCGTTACGTTTGCTGCAAACGAACTCATGCCCCTACCCCTGGCGCATGAAGCGTATCGACCCCACACTATAACGGACATGTGTGTGAACGGTGCAGTGACCGTGTAGACTTGAACCATATGCTGTGTGGTTGTGCATCGAGTGACGCCTACGCCATGAACGAGGAACATTGGGAATAAGTGCTAAAAAGGGCTTCACCACACGATCCGCTTCGGGCTGTCCAGGAGGCCCGCACGGCGGCGGAGAGCTTCGGGCTCTGTGCCGACGTAGGAGCTACCCTCTATAAACCAAACCGAATCGACAAGCCTCGCGCTGAAGTTTGCTCAGTCGGAACGTGTTTTTCGGCCACCACTTGTTCATCTTTGGCTTTCGTTTTTCATTTAACGGAATCTAAGTACGAAAACAAGGTCTCCCAATTGTTATTTCCTTATTAATGCGAAAGCATTACCTCGCTATGTTTACAGCTTTACGCAAACCGCGTCCGCAGGCCGTATCCGCAGGTAGTATCCGCAGGCCGCGTCAGCAAAATCGTGTCCGCAGCGGTTGTAACTGAGGTGTGATAGAGGTTAATGAGTGGTGCCAATCGATAGAGGGTGACCCAATGTTGTTGCCGGTAAAATAATTAGGCCAATAAGTTAATTAGGTAATTAATTACAGGCAAACTTGTAAACGTTGTCCGCAGCAGTTGTATTTGAGAAGTGGTAGAGGTTAATGAGTGGTGTCAACCAATAGAGGGTGACGTACTGTTGGGTTCGAAAAAATAGGCCTATAATTTAATTAGGTAATTACTTGGAGGCGAAATGCTAAAGTAAAGGCGAAAATGGTCTCATTAGCCAATGGCTTGGCGCCACAATTGGATGTATCAAATACTGAAGTAGTTCATTAAATCAGTCAATTAAAGTTACGTCAAAGATGTGACATCACTTTAATTAGAGCCGAAAAAGAGGGTAGAAATAGACTTGGGTGATATTTTAAAGTATTGAAGACTAAAATGGGTAAACAAGAAGGGAATAAAGCAACTAGAAGCAACCAGAAGCAGCACCTGTGCTTTCGAATTATTCCAATGGAGATTCTGCAGTGCTCTTTAATTTTTTTCAGAGAGAACTCGGCCTGCAAAATGGTTGAGCGCTGTAGCTTTTTGCTGTTAGTATTTACCTCGAAGTAGCACGATTTCATTATGTGTTATAACCTGACCCAAGCGGCTAAGCAGCTATTTAACACACACCGATAGCTTCTAAATTAAATATACTCGTCTTGTCGCTGCACAACCCGGGGGATCTGGCTGCTGTGTAAATATCTGTTCAAGGCTTAATACAAATAACGAAATTGGGTTTAGCCCTCCAACGGTGGGTTTGTGGTTAGGGCTCTCGACTGGTGAGCCCGAAGACATAGGTTCGATCACAGAAGCGACGGCCGCGCTTCGATGAAGACGAAGCTGAAGTTCCTGTGCAGTGTGCGATGTCAGCGCACGTTAAAGAATACCAAGCGGTCGATAAATTTCCAGAGCACTTCATTACGGCGTATCTCATAGCCGATGCCACGTTTGGATGCTAATGCTCATATACCATATGAAAACCGAGTTGTAATGCTCCAGCTAGCTTTTCTTTGCTGCTGTTTCTTTGGCTTGTACGAGAATGTACAGGTGCAGGCATAAGTAAACGGAGCACGCTCTTCCGTTCAAATTAAAAGCAAGCCTCCTTTTGCACCGAACATAAGAAAACAATATTGTCCCAGTGAAAGGGCGCTGGCATCTACTAACGGATCGCGCATATCAAGTCTTCTAGCTTCAATTATGCAACGCATGGAAAAGGGTAGAAGAAAAAAAAAAAACGTGCCTGCGCTTATTTTTGCTCGCACCAGTAGGTGGAGGATATAAAAAGCATTGTGCTTGACATGCAGTCGCAACACTTTGATAGGCGATATAAAGTTCTAGAGATAAAAATGATCCTAATGTGGCGGTGTTCATAAAAAAACAACAACAAAATTTGCTTGCCGTTAGCTTGTCAAGTCAGATGAACACAAATCGATATTTGTTGGTGTCACTGGCACACACCACGTGAACGACAACACAGCCTAATTGCGGAGGTTCGAAATGGCTGGTAGGAAGGAGAGCGCATTGGAAGTGACATTATATGCGAATTATACGCAAGAGTAATTTTACAATTGTTCAAAACTCTTTATCGTCAGTAAGGTACCGAAACGGCATTATTAGCGCAGCAGTGTGATGAGCACCGGCACAGTTAACATGCACGTAAAACTAAATTTCCTAAATAACAAGTCGATTTTAACTCTACGGCAATGCAAATAAACGTGCTCCAACACAATCGTGTGGAGAAAATATTTAGCGCCCGAAGGTTAGCTAAACGCGGCTGCCGTGCAGGCGCGGCCGCGGCGATACCGCAACTCCGCAGTCCGCAAGGAAGCGCCCGCGCAGCGGCGCGCTAGTCGGCAGAAAATGGCCGCGGCCGGAAGCGGCTAAAAAAAATCTCCGCGTGGCTCTCGGGGATCGTTGAAATACATACCTTTTTAGGTGTACTGTTGGGCCTTTTTAAAGTAATGCTGGTTGCTAATCTCTAAGTATCCCCGTAATTGTTCTTCCTGACGTTATAAAAAATCCAAAGTGCACACGAATACGCCTTTATTTAACACAAGCTGCCACTCTGATACATCAGCGGATAGAGCTGAACATGCGAAACTCTGAGCTTGTGAAGTGTACGTTGCGTAGCACGGATACATCTGCAGCGTTCTGATGCAGTGGCGAGTACAGCTTGATTTGTCGCAGGCGCGTGTCCTGTCCGCCCAGTTGATTGGAGAGCATCGCAATCTGCAGGAAAAACGTCCGCACGGGGCGACCAGCCGTGTCCAGAGTCGGAATGCGCACCCAGCCCGTAGGTTCTTGCAGTTCGAAGTCCACCAGCTGGCGCATGTCGCCAAATGAGTTGCCTGTGCAAACAGAAATTCTGGAACAAAAAAAAATATTAGGGGTGGGGAGGGCACATCTAAGCTGCACTTTTGAGGAATGCGCAACAGTATATAATGGGTCTATCTGCTTGCCATCGGTACGAGAATATTTAGGATCCACACACTAATACCGGTTTCCATTGGGCGAACAGGAACACTTTTAGCCGCACTAAAAGCGCTCTCTCAAGTTTCGGCGCCTACCAGTGGTCGAACAGGAGCAGTAGCGTTGTGTTCTATTGGCAGAGGAGGCGCGCTTTTGGGGTCCCGAGAGCAGCCGAGAGCAGTTCTCGGTGCTCCGTCGCCAGCGGCGGAGTACAGGGAGAACGGAGTAAGTCACGTGACCTTTTTGACGTCAAGACGGGATACGGGCAACGCGAGCGCGGGAAAAGCTTGATCACATGACGC
Source organism: Amblyomma maculatum (assembly GCF_055883805.1). NCBI lineage: Eukaryota > Metazoa > Arthropoda > Arachnida > Ixodida > Ixodidae > Amblyomma > Amblyomma maculatum. The sequence goes on along the minus strand of NC_139351.1, from coordinate 58,752,739 downwards.
CTGGCGTCACGCGCTCCCCGTCGCTACGCTGTTCTCCGAGCAGCATGAACGCGAGCGCGGGAAAAATTTGATTACATGACGCCTGACGTCACGCGCTCTACCTCGCGACGCTGCTCTCCCAAAGCGACTCAGGCTATGAGAGACACCGTAGTGGAGGACTGCGGAAATTTCGCCCACCTGGGGTTCTTTAACGTGCACTGACATCGCACAGCACACGGGCGCCTTGCTTTTCGCCTCCATCGAAAAGCGGACGCCGAGGTCGGGATTCGATCCCGCGTCCTTGGGAACAGTAGTCGAGCGCCGTAACCACTGCGCCACCCCGGCGGGGCGAGAATGTTCCGTTGGAGAGAAAGAACGCGTGTCCTCAGTGCTCTCGTGCGCTGCTCTGGCTGCTCGTTGCTCTTGCTCCTGTTCGCCCAATGGAGACCGGTATAAGACAAACTAACCGTGTAGAACGTATTCGAAAAAAAAAGCGATTCGTTTTGTTTACAATGCTTGTGGTAAGCAGGCCTCCGTATCAGATCTTTACAAACAGTCCGGTCTTTGCACACTCGTATCATGGCGAAAGTTCAACGCCTCAAAATAATATTCAACATGATTAACAAACAAATAAAGCTGGATTGCCAGACATACAAATTAACCTGCGATGATTTCCCGACCGAAACACAGCAAGGCGAATGTGCTACCCCAATGTCAACAAACGCGCACAAGGCTTCCTTTTTCCCAACGACCATTGCCGAGTGAAATGGGATGCCGAATGAGGAGGTGAACATATGCCAACGTCCGAATCCTTTTTAGCAGCCGTTGTTCCTTACTTGTGACTGCTGTGGATCTTTTGTTACTTTTGAAATTGACAGTTTGCTAATAAGTTGTTTTAGTTGTGTAAGAAGTGTTGTTGACAGAGTGTTTTGATTGTTCATAGCATTATTTGGTTGCTGCTTTACATTTCATAGTCTTTTAAAGCGAAAGCATTAGTAGACTTCGACGACAAGGTTGTGTGCACAGTCTTACGTAGTTTTTAAGGGTTAGGATAAGCGAGTAGTTGTAATCGAAAGAGGATAGTGGGATGATCTGAAACAAACATTAGGCCAGTAGAATTAGTTGAATAACTAGAGTGAAAAATGTAAAAGTAAAATAAATTAGGTGTCGAAATAACCATACCCCTAATGTCGTCGTACAAGGAATGTGACGTCACGCCAACCGGAAGTCGCGATGTGTTTCTGACTTAATGAGCCACATAAATATGTGATAGTGACAAGAAGTGTAATCTGTCTCAGTTAATAAAATAAAAATATAATTAGGGCGCAAAGGAGCGAAAAGGGCCGAATGCTCAAATTAGTGCATATCTAGTGACGTCACAACGATGCGGTTGCCATGTGGACCTCCACTGATGACGTCATGCTGCAGCCTAGCACGCGACGTCATCGACGCCCTGCGCCGCCCCTCTTTACACCAGAAAGGAGGCCGTTCATTGCTACGGTGACGTCATGTTGTATCCTGGAAACGCGTGACGTCATGACGTCTGGTGGCGTTCTCCCCTAGGCCAGTAGCCTTCTCGCCGCCGGCGTCGGAAGACGCGGTGCTTTATTGTGTGCTGCGTGGACGTGTTGGGGTGTAATGGTGCAGAGAACATAACGCAGAAGACCGGACAAAGGGTGAGAAATAAAATCAAGAGAGATAAGGAGACGAAAAGAGGCAAAAGGAGGCAAAGAGGGGCGAAGAGACGTAAAGAGAGGCAACAAGGGGCAACGAGTGTCGAGTGCTTTCGCATTCCTCCAACGCAAAGGTAGGGCAGGGCTCATTTATGCGGCGCTTTTGAGGAATGAGCAGTAGTATAATGGGCCTATCCTCTTGCTAATGTCTCGCGAATATTAAGGATACGCTCACTAAAATAGAAATATAACCCCGCAGAACGTATTCAGAAAAAAGCTCATCGTTTGATTTACAAAGCTTATGGCAGGCAGGTCTCCGTATCAGATCGTTATAAATGGTCTGGTTTGGGCACACTCGCATTACGGCGAAGGTTGCACCATCTTAAAATACTATTCAACACCGTTAATAAACAAATAAAGCTCGATTGCCAGACATACAATTTAACCCGCACGATTTACCCGAACGAAACATAGCAAGGTGATTGTGCTACCCCAAAGTCGAACGAACGCCCACATGGCTTTTTCCCAAGGACCATTGTTGAGTGGAATGGGTTGCCGAATGAGGTGATGAATCTCTAAACGTCCGAATCCTTTTTGACAGCCGTTGTTCCTAACACAGAAGGCCAGACAAAGATTGATGAGGAATAAAATCAAGGGAGACAAGAGAAAAAAAGAGGTCAAAGACGAGCGAAGAGAGGCAAATTGAGGCAAGGAGAAGCGCCTTGGTGCTCTGCGATATAGCTATATAGTGCTACTATTACTACTACTACTACTGCTACTGCTAATGCTACTGCTACTGCTACTACTACTACTACTACTACTACTACTACTACTAATAATACTAATAATAATAATAACAATAATAATAATAATAATAATAATAATAATAATAATAATAATAATAATAATAATAATAATAATAATAATAATAATAATAATAATAATAATAATAATAATAATAATAATAATAATAATAATTCGCTGACAGGAAAGGAAAGACACACTACCTGTCGGACTCCTCTAGACGCCTAAATCGCGCTGTAACAGGGGAAGGTGGGAGTGAAAGCGGAAAAAGAGAAAGAGCGGCCGTTTTGAAGGTCTACGAATAATTTCAACCGCATGGGGATCTTTAAGGTGCGCAGGTATTGCACAGCACACGGACGACGCTTCTTCCTTTCGCGTCGATCGAAACGCACCCGGCGGCGGTCCTGATCCAAGACGGGTACTCCGGGACAGAAGTCGGGCATCTTAACTACTGCATCACCGCGGCGAGGACTTATTATAGCAATATAAATCAAATTGTAGGATTTCTAAATTGCTTATAAAAAAAGGGAACGCCCAGCATCTGTCACACTTCTCCGTTGACACCTGAAGCGCTCCGTAATTAAGAAAAAGAGGAAGGTAAGAGTGAGAGGTTTTGTTAGCGGGGTTTAACGTCTCAAAACGACCCAGAAAGCGACTCAGACCATGAGGGAAGCTATAGTTCGCGGCTCCGGAAATTTCAACCACCTGAGGTTCCTTAATAAGCGCTGATATCTCACATCATACAGGCGCCTTGCTTTTCTCCTCCCCCGAAGAGCGGCCGCCGCGGCCGGAATTCGATCCTGCACCTTTGGAGACAGCAGTCAAGTGCCCTAACCACTGTACTACCGCGTCGGAGGTAGTGTGAATGAAAGAGGAAAGATGTGCCGTAGTGAAGGGCTATGAAATATATTCTATCACTTGGGGATCTAACCTGCCGTGATAGCGCATAACATACGGCCGCCTTTACGTTTCCTCTCTATCGAAACGGGGCCACGGTGGTTGGGTTCGAACCCGGGTACTCGGTTGTTTTAGCCGAGAATCGTAGCCATTCTACCGCACAGAGTTGCGTAAGGTTGCTGCTTTTTTGCGTCATCAATAATTATCGCTCATCGCGCCACTTCATGCATAGACGTCAAATTGTAATGAATATCTATGCACTACACATCATTTTTTATGGGTGCAGTGGTTACGGCGCTCTTTCATGCACTGTCTAAATTTTAATTATTGCGTAATGCGTATTGGCAACAGTTATATTACTAATTGGAGTTCATTCCTTGTTATAATTTGTTGCCACAATGGCGCAATGGTTAGGGCACCCGACAATGGGGTCTGGTGACCAGCGTTCGATCACGGCAGGGAAAACCCCGCTTCGATGACGCCGAAGTGTAAAGCGCCGGTGCGTTGTGCGATGCCAAGGGAAGGCAAAAAGCATACTAAAAATATTTGTTTATAGCAAAAGCAAGGCGCAGTATTGGTCCAAATATTTCTGTGGACACCTAAGCCGTGTCAAAGGGAAGGAGGAAAGATGGGAGTAAAAGCGGAAAGAGAAGAATATGTGCTGGGTAGTGGCGGGCAACGAAGTAATTTCCACCGTATGGGGATCTTTAACATGCACTGGCGCCGCACAGCACACTGACGCCTCTCCTTTTCCCTTCCATCGAATTGTAGCCCCAGACGGTCGGGTTCGAACCCGGCTACCCCTGAGAGTAGAAGGCAGAGTCATAGGTGGTAGAAAATATTCAGCATGCTACACTACGGCACCATTTTCTATTCCTTTTTTAGTTCCCACTTTTCCCTGAGAGCGTGGTTTAAAATCCGAGAGGTTTAACAGACAGTGCGTTTTCTCTTTCTAAAACCCAATTTACAATATTAGTTTAGCTTGCTTCCAAACCAATGTACAATTTGCATTTATCACAACAAATAATTCGGGAAAATTTTCCCATGCAAAATTCCAAACAAAGTAAAGATAATTGATCGTCCGTATGAAAATAGCGTAATTTTATGAGTGAGGTTGACGCAAACAACATAGCACAGCAGACTCTTGCGGCTTTCGCCAGGAAGCAGGAAACGAGCCTCTAGCTTCGATTAGCCTCGATTTAAAGTAAAAAAAAAAGGAGCTAAACCTCTGCAGGCGTATTATTAAAAGCGTTAGCTCAAGGTTTACAGAATTTAAATCCTAGGCCCTCAAATCTGGGACCAGCGTGTACATCATGAAACAACAATTTCTTTTGTATTACTCGCACCTATCTACGACCGCTGGTTCACTCGCCACATTCCGTCCTCGGAGGTTGCACCCCATCATGGGTTCGAGGAACAATGGACGTTTGCATGAATCGGCCATATGCCGGCAACCCCGGCAACGAGGCAGCCCACTCAACTGCTCGAGCACATGCTAACCGAGCGGTACATACCGAAGACTGGAGAAGTACGCTGGACAGACTTCTCACCTATCATGATATAACTTTTCACTACTGAGAACAACGACTCGTTCATCCCCCACTTTACAGCTCTCTCTCAAAACCCCATCAAATAATTTAGCGACAGCTACAAGTCAAAATATTCCCCTCCCCAGCTTGGTAGGCCTTAGCACATCCGGTTCAGTACAACCTCACATTCCATGCGGCGTACTTAGAGCCACTAAAAACAGCCTGACAGACACGAGCCGCGGATAAGGAACCATCCCAAGCCTTGTATCTAAGTGCATTCCTCGATATTTTTTTGCGTGTTCCCAAGAATATAAAAATATAGGGCACTGGAAAACCTACACTGGAGTAATGTAGAAGCCTGAGCATTGTTACTTCTGTTGTCAACCTAGAACCATAATTTTTATATTCATAATTTTGTTTTATATGGCTCTTTATGTTTATTGCCATCTTTATTTTCAACACGCTGCAGCGTCGTCAAGCGAAACAAGAATTATGGTCGTGACTGGAAATAATGCGTGGCTGTACACACCACTTAGGAGGTGAAACAAATTGCAAGGGTTCAACCCTGCTGAACCAAATATTGAGCGAAAGCATTAGCTGCGGGTGTCCGAGCGTTCTTCTTTTTTTCTTTTTCTTCTTCCTCATCCCACATGTAAATCCCCGCTTTAACCAACCCGTATGAACGTGCCTTAGTGGTGGTAGGGGTGGTGGTGGTCCATAGGGGTAACGTGAATGCCAGGGTCCTAGCAGGCTGATTCTGACATAACCGTCCCATGTGAAGCGAGAGACCCAAGCTGGCAGCTCCTGCCAGCCCACATATAAAGCCCCACTTTAACCAAGCCTTATGAACGTGCCTGACGTCATATATCACGTGAGCACCAGCTGCGCCTTTTACGCGCCACGCTGACCATTTTTGTGTCACGTGGGCTGTGACGTAACGTGCTGCGCCGTGGCTGCAACCGCGCTACGCTGTCCGCTTGAGTTGGTAGCCCCAGCTCTAACGCTAGTGTCACGTGGGGTGTGACGTCATCGCATCACGTGGGTGCAGCCACGCTACGTCGACTGCTTGAGTTGGTAGCCCAGCTCTCATCCTAGTGTCACGTGGGGTGTGGGTGCGGTCGCGCCTCTCTGAAGGCTGGAAACCTAGAGTAGTATTGCTTTCGCAATAAAAGCCTAAAATGGCCTCAAAAAGTTGTGGGGCGCGAGCAAAAGTTGTGTTAAGCATGTTTACGAATGATTTGATGGTTTGAATTAGAGGGACGCTGCATAATCGTCTTGAGAATAGCTGTGATATAGCCTGTAACAATTTGAAGCTATTAAACCCACGATTTTTTCATATTTTTTTAGCTTAGGTTTTGGGGGAAGAAAGCTGCATTATCCTTTTTGGCGGACACGATGAAATGAAGGATACCTATATTTAATAAGGTCAAGGTCACACCATCACTTTGAAGGTAAAGCGACCTGTCAGGTTTACCTTGGCTGATGCATGGCGCAGAGAAGCTTTCGCTTTTGGGGGAAGAAAGCTGCATTATCCTTTTTGGCGGACACGATGAAATGAAGGATACCTATATTTAATAAGGTCAAGGTCACACCATCACTTTGAAGGTAAAGCGACCTGTCAGGTTTACCTTGGCTGATGCATGGCGCAGAGAAGCTTTCGCTTTTGGGGGAAGAAAGCTGCATTATCCTTTTTGGCGGACACGATGAAATGAAGGATACCTATATTTAATAAGGTCAAGGTCACGCCATCACTTTGAAGGTAAAGCGACCTGTCAGGCTTACCTTGGCTGATGCATGGCGCAGAGAAGCTTTCGCTTCAATAGAGCCGCCAATGAAGCTGACATTGACGACATCCATGAAGGCCTCATGAGGCGCTTCGAGGACACATCGGGCTTTGGCTTTGCTTGATGCTGCGCCAAAGTCGCCTAGCGGGAGGGGCCAGGCCATGCACCATGACGCGCCCAAATCCTTTTGTAGCGAAAGCTACACTTGGCTAGTAGAAGCGCCACAGGCCACTACTGCGCATCCGCCGCTACAATGGTGACCAGCTGCACCGTTCTCAAAAGTGTTCCGCCAGTACGCTCGCTATAGAGATGAGGAGGAGGGTATCGGCACCCCAGCAGATCGGCGTGCCGGCGCAGAGAGAAGGGCAGTTCCCACACCGCGCATGCGCGCGCCGCAGAGAGCTGATCGAGTGGAGCAGGAAAGCGTCTGCCGGCATCGAATAATAATAACAACAATAATAATGAGTTTAGAGGAAAGAAAATACGCAGTATATGTCACAAATGCCCCGCGGACACGTGACCCGAGCCGTAAGGGTAGCGATAAAAGTGGGAATGAAAACGAAGAGAAAGAAGTATCTTAGTGGAAGGCCACGGAGTAACTTAAGACCATCTCGGGATCTTTATCGTGTCCTGACATCGCACTGCCAGGCGCTGGCACAACACATCAATGCCTTTCTGTTTCGCCTCCATAAAAACGCAACTTCCTATGGTCGGGTTCGAACCAAGATATTTGGGTACGGCATTGGGGCATCATAACCAATGTGCCATCACGGCTGGGCGTCAACGCATGCGTAGGGCATGTAAATGGATTCTGCTAGAACACCGGTGAACATTGATGAGTTGAATGGAACCCTGGTTGTGTTCGATTCAACGCTCGGTCTCCTGCAACCACATTCGGTTCAGCAGCGTTGAACCCCTCTATATGTTTTTCTTCTCAGCGTTTAATAATAAACGGTTTACAGTAGTGGACAGGCGCAGTATAATATTAAAACTACTAATAATTATAAATAATAATAATATTAATATTATTGGTCCACACTAATGGTAAGGCACAATATCTGTCATGTTCTATGAACACCTGAAGCGTGCCGTAAGGAATGGATGGATGGGAAAACATTTATTTCATCGGCTTTAAGAGGTTCAGTTTGATTGCTGGCCGCGCCAGATGGCCGCCAGTTGCGTCCTGTCGGCGATCTCTTCGGCCCACTCAGTGAGCCGAGCCTGGATGGCCGGGTCCGAGCAGCGCAGCACGGCCTCCCACTCCTCCAGAGATGGAGCTGGCAGCAAATCGGCGGGTGGCGGATAGGCCGCGCACCCCCATGTAATGTGGTCTAAAGTAGCGTCGACGCCACACTCTTTGCATTCAGGGTCAACCAAGAGAGGAAGGTAAGAGTGAAAGTGGAAAGAGAGGAAGAGAAGTCGGTAGTGGAGGGCTACAGATTAATTTCGACAAACTGGGATATTGTGCGCTGACATCGCACAGCTCACGGGCGCCTTGCTTTTCGCCATCATCGAAAAGCTGCCTTCGCAGGTCCCTCAAGGTAGCTCCAATCCCGAGAAACACGTAACCTCCACCAAGAAGAGAAGCAAGGGACGAATTTATTAAGAAAAACGCACGCTCCTCAAGACACGACCATGTATGCAGACGCGTCCTCGAGAGGAGGACACAACAAAATTGCGGTGGCCACGGTGGTCGATTCGTCTCTACGCGAAATGACCAGCGCTTCTATGCGACACTGCACAGTAGCAGAGGCCGAGGAAGTAGCCGTTGCTCTAGCGGTGGCGGAGGGCTCTAGAACTGGGCGGTCGATAACGATACTCACGGACTCTCAAACAGCCTGTCGAAATTACATGAATGGTAGGATAGGTCGTCACGCGCTCCGTATACTAATAGAAGCGAGCGACAGAATTAAAAACGACGAAGAAAACACCAGACACAAACGTATGTGGGTACCGGGACACATGGGGGTGGCAGGGAACCAAGATACCGACAGGGTAGCTCGAGCATACTATACTAATACGCAGATCATTGATACAAACGAAGATGTGCCAACGTTAGATGCCAGAATGGCGCATTTACTTGAGGCCCACCGTAGTTTAAATAAACGGTATGCCACACAGAAGCACTACCGCAAACTTAAGCAGAAGATTAATGATCTGGCCACCCAAATTGAAGACTATGGAGCGCAATTGTTTCAGCAGAATTGGACACAAATATGTGAAGGGCTAAAAGGAAATCTCACCACAAAGCGTGCATGGCACCTACTTCGGCACCTTCTGGACCCAACCCAGAGCAAGACATATACACGAAACATAATAGCTAGACTAACCCATCAACACAGAGATGACACAGATGCCCTACTAGCTACTCTAAAGCATATGCACACCACCCCGGGTCAACCACAATCCCTTCCCTCCTATGCAGGAGGACCAAATGATATATTAGATGCTGCAATAACGACATCAGAAATACGGGCAGCACTTCACAAGCTCAAGAACACAACGCCAGGCGAAGATCAGGTTTCAAATGCGGCGCTAAGAAATCTAGATAATAAATCATTGGAGCAACTAAAGGACCCCTATAACAAACACTGGGAAGAAGGGACACTCCCAGCAGAATGGACACACGGGAAAGTAATTCTCATACCAAAACCCAATAAGCCAATTTCCCCAGCGAATATGCGCCCAATATCGCTCACCTCAAACTTAGGAAAACTCTTTGAACAGGTTATACTAGCTCGGCTAACTGCATACATGGATGACACGGACCAATACCCGCACTCAATGGTCGGTTTCAGGCCCCGTCTATCTACGCAGGACGCTATGCTGCAGCTAACGTCAGCAGTGCTTGACCCACATATACCAACGCATACTAAGGCGATACTAGCAATAGATCTCAAAAAAGCGTTTGATAATGTACAACACACAGCAATCCTACAGGCACTCACGAACATTCAAACTGGTCCTAGGGTTTACAACTACATAAGAGCCTTCCTTCAGCACAGGACGGCCACACTTCACATCGACAATCTCCACACCTGACCGTACACGCTTGCCAACGTGGGGACGCCGCAAGGCTCCATTCTTTCCCCGTTTCTGTTCAACATTACTCTTATCCCCTTAACCGCAGAACTGCAGAAAATCCCTCACCTAGGTCACACCATATACGCCGATGACATCACACTCTGGACCACACACGGATCAGACGGTGAAATCGAAGACACGCTACAAACAGCAGCAGACACGATAGCCAAGCTTACCGCAACAATCGGATTAGAGTGCTCCCCAGAAAAATCAGAATTACTAATCATACCCCCTAAAGGACGGACCTACCAAAGCCCCATAGAAATTCGAATTCAGGGAAGACAAGTACCACAGGTTCATACCATCCGCATTCTGGGACTATACCTGCAACAGGATGGAAAGAACGTCGACACAATTAAGCGGCTCAAAAAGGCCGTTGCAAACACCACACAAATCATAACAAGGGTGTCAGGACGCGCACATGGATTTCGAGAGGCGGACACACTTCGAGTAGTGCACGCCTATACCCTCAGCAGAATTCTTTACGCTACACCATACCTCAAACTATCATGTAGTGAGGTCCAGCAAATAGACTCATTAATTCGGCAAGCAACAAAGGCAGCACTTAAATTACCGAAAAGCACTAGTAACGAGAGACTACTCGAACTTGGAGTCCATAATACCATACATGAACTTCGAGAGGCCCATTTACAAGCACAATACCTCAGATTAGCTGCTACAACTACCGGACGACATATACTCACTAAGCTAGGCATCACTATTCCTGCAAACAATTCATCCCTATTAACACTCCCTAGCCAAATTTACACTTCAATCTATGTCAAACCATTACCGCGGAACATGCACCCCCACTATGACCAAGGTCGCAGGAAGGCGCGCGCGGCAGCGCTCCACAAATGGTACGGGAATGAGCCCGATGCCGTTTGGGTAGATGCCGCCTGCGATGAGAGCGGAGCCACTGCAGTTGTCCACAACCCCCACATTTCCCCCTTAACTATTGAGCTTCCTTCAGGCACGACCCCTGAAGAAGCCGAGGAGACCGCTATAGCTATTGCTCTGGCATACACCGATGCCAGTTACATACTCAGTGATTCAAAAACTGCCATTCTAAATTATGCCAGGGGCCGGGTTCATCCTCCGGCGCACCGCTTGCTGCACATGCCCACCTCCCACCTCCCCCGACGGATTGAGCTCATCTGGGTGCCTGCGCACTCGGGAAATCCCGGCAACGAGGCTGCCGACTCCTTAGCCCGAGGGTCTAGAAACCGGGCACAGGTGGACCTCATGGGGGATTTCTCGAAGGATCGTATGCACTCGTTTGCTGAGTTCACCGCAAACTCCCGCGCTGAGCGCCTCATCTATCCGTCACCCCACCCATCCCTCACTATCAGAGAGCAGTCAATCTGGCGTCGTCTGCAGACACGAACTCTACCGACACCAGCTCTACTTTCGAAATTTCAGCCGGTATACCCCCTATGCACTTTGTGCTCCCACCCCAAGGCCACTCTTACCCACATTCTTTTATCCTGCCCTGCGTCTCCTCCCCCCGCCGGGCCGGTGCCTCTCCGAACCTGGGAGGACTGGGAGACCTCACTGCGATCAGCGGACCCGGCCAGGCAGAAGATCGTCGTCAGCCGGGCCGCATACGTCATGGATAAACATAATATGAACGTTTAGATCGTGAGTGGGGTCGTGCGGAGACCCAGGAGGCCTGCGTGCCTCGAATTCTTCTGCAAATAAAGTTTTTTCCTCCTCCTCCTTCCGTGCATCCGACGAGTCCGCGGAACTTTTCCCAGCACGCAAGTCATACTCGGCCATACTACAAAACTATAGAGGCAGAAGAATGCGATATTCCCCATCATACAGCTCTCTCAACAGAGAGGAAGCTGTCATTTGGAGACAATTACATACGAGTTCATACCCAAACCTACACATACTAAACAAAATGCACCGTGGTGCAATGAAAAGCCCACATTATATCCCATCCCATGGGCCTGCCAAAATATAGACTTAGTCCGCAAAATCCGAAACCCAAGTGTGGAGCAATGGGAGACTCTGCTGTCCAGCAACCGGTGCCAAGACCAGTAGGGTCTGGTACAGCGAGCTCAACGGGCGGCAGTAGCCAGCGGAGCCCTGGACTGAGGGCAACCGACCATTGTGTAAAAGTAGACGAGGTCGACGGAGAAGACTCTTGTGGATGCAACAAGCAGATATCTCTGAAGACGTCCTTAAAACCGACAAAATAATATAGGGCTAAATAAAGTTTTCTTTCCTTCCACCTACCCTCAACAGCCGCAACATCCTTGCCCGCATCCATCTCTCACCTCCCGGTCACTGCTCTACACAACATACACTTCCTCCTGCAATACACTGCGTTCGTAAGCTGCGTCTTCCACTTAAGAATATGCACCCAGAGCACCATGTCACTCGCAGCAAGGCACGTGCAAAAGCCTTTCACAAACACCATGGCTTCCAGCCAGAGACCGTTTACGTAGACACTGCCTCATACCCTTCCCGCCCTGCGTTCGCTCTCAGCGCTTTTTTCAATTCCCTGCAACCGGTCACGGCCGGCACTACGTTTTCTTCCCCTTCCCTGGAGGCGGAAAAGACGCCGGTTTCCATGGGACAAGTGACAGCTCGGAACGCGTACTCGCATGGGATCCATATTTTCAGCGCCTGGCTTAACACATTTCGTCTCGGATATTCACCCATTTTTGTGAGCAAGCCCGTGAAGGTGTAAGGATTTACCTGACACTTTATTTGCCTTCATCCATCCATCAGCAAACGAAACAAGCAAAGTGCTGGTATGTGTACGCCAAGACATTGCGCACGTCCGCCATGCTCTGCAGCCCCACAACACGAACCACTACATTTGTTTGACGTTAACCCTGAAAGGACGAGTATGTTCTGTAATTGGCGCTTATATTCCACCGAGGGATGGCTTGGACAAATCATATCTATTTTCAACAATCCAGTGTTGTGCAGCTCCTCGTATTATTGTGGGGGACTTTAATGCTCACCACCCTCAGTGGGGTAGTGCAATAATGAGCAATAGAGGAAGAGACCTGGCAGACTTTATGCATACGCAAGATCTCGTCAATATAAACGACGGCTCACCGACGTTTCTACGCGGAACAACCTACAGCAGCTGCTTGGATGTGGCGTTTGTTTCCAGAAACCTCCATCCCTCCGTTTCTTGGTGTAGTGATGTGGAAACACATGGGAGTGATCATATACCAACGTACATATGCATCAAGTGGTTTGCACCTGCCACTTCACCTCGTGTGCAATACACAGACTGGCCCGCCTTTAGGGCAGCGGTGGAGACTTCCAGCGTGGACCTCCAGTCACCATCTCAAATAGAGGGACTCATTACTTCCTCTCTCAGTGAGAACACTCGCTATGTTAGTGTGCCGGGGTCAGTGTCCAGCATCGACGTGGAATTCGAGCGGCTTCGCGCGATCCGTCGGCGGGCTGAAAGGAAGTACAGAAGAACGAAATCCGCGCAAGATCTCGCACTTTCTCGCCGAGCTAAACGTCAAGTTTTGCGTCACCTGGAGAGGTTAGGACGACAACGTTGGAGACAGTTCTGCTCATCACTGGATCCCCGTAAGCCCCTGTCGCGTATCTGGCATGTTGCGAGAAGCTTGCGCACACCTCCGCGAGAAAGGCACCCTTTTCGTGCCCTGGCCCTTTACCAACGCCGCAATGAAGTTGACGTAGCTGAAGATTTTTGTAAAATGGTTGTGGGCACAAACCAGGCACAGTTACCAATTTCAGAGGTTTTTGCACCACCTTCGCCTAATGATCAATACGACGTGCCCTTTACAATAGCTGAATTAGACGCCGCTCTTGCTTCTTGTCGGCATTCATCTGCACCTGGTCCTGACGGGATTACTTATTCAACCTTATCGAACCTAGGCAAGGATGGTAGAACTGCACTACTTAATTATTTCAATGATATATGGGCTTCTAGTACTGTTCCTGAGCACTGGAAAATTAGCCGCCTGGTTGCTCTTTTGAAGCCTGGAAAGCCTCCTCTCGAACTTACCTCATACCGGCCAGTTGCCCTAGCAAGCTGTGTTGGAAAAGTTATGGAGCGCATGGTGCTGGCAAGACTTGAGTGGTATCTAGAGAGTAATGATCTTTATCCTAATATGATGACTGGATTTCGCCGCGGACGCTCTTCCATTGACAGCGTCATCGACCTTGTGGCGACAGTAGAACACGAAAAGCGTCACCGTCGACTAGTAGCTGCTGCATTTTTAGATATAAAGGGAGCTTACGACAACGTCCTCCATGAAGCTATTCTTGATGGACTTGACGACGTGGGAGTTGGTGGCCGGCTGTACTTGTGGATTGTAAGCTATCTCAGCGGCCGTTCTGTTTACATGACTACGCCTGAAGGAGATACTACCCACTTTCAGGTCGGTCGTGGAGTTCCACAGGGAGGAGTTCTCAGCCCAACTTTATTTAACGTTGCGCTAATTGGCCTGGTGAGTGAACTGCCAACTAACATCCACATCAGTGCATATGCTGACGACATCTGCATCTGGGCCTCTGGTTCGACGCGCCCACAACTACGTGCGAGACTGCAACGAGCTGTGTCATTAACATCGATGTACTTACGGCGTCAAGGTTTATTTTTAGCGGCAGAAAAGTGTGCAGTGATCGCGTTTACGGGAAAATGTGTCAGCCGCTACCCGATTACCCTTCATGGAGTCGTAATACCATACGTCTCCAGGCACAGATTCTTGGGAGTAATTATTGACCACCGACTATCTTGGTCGAAACATATTGCTATGGTGAAGAAGAGGCTAATTAATTTTTGCCATGTACTTCGTTACATAGCTGGCATCAAATGGGGTCCAACTGAGCGCTCCTTAATACGCCTTTACGAGGCTCTGTTTGTTGGCTACATCCGGTACAGTCTCCCAGTACTCTCTAGTATGAGCATTTCCTGCTTGCGGACTTTAGAGAGCGTGCAAGCGCAGGCACTGAAAATATGCCTTGGACTGCCCAGATGCACCTCTAACAAAGGCACAATTGAAGAGGCACACGCTCGCCCAATGTCCATATACTTGTCACACGAACCACTTCGTGTATATTTACGAGCACTTACAAGACACCGTTTTCACCCACTCAGCAAGATTCTGGATGAGAGGCCGGACTGCAGTTTTACAACTGCACTCCGCTGCCATCAGTCGCAAGTACCGACAGGATATGCCCTCCCATATCATCCCACCCAACCACCATGGACGATGGATAAACCTTTTGTGCACCTTCGTGTTCCCGGAATACTAAAGAAATCAATGGTACAAATTAGTGGACTCAAACAACTCACTCTGGCACACATCTGGTCAGAATATCCCAGTTATATTCACATATACACTGATGGATCTGTGTCAGCACAGGCATCCGCTGCAGCTGTGGTCATACCAGCTCGGAAAACGACTCTGCATTTCCTTTTGGGACATACCTCTACATCAACCGCTGCCGAACTTGTAGCCATTCGAGAATCTATTCGCTATATATGTGGGGAACCACCTCAAAAATGGTGTATATTCACGGACTCGAAGACTGCATTACAAATTTTGGAAAACTTCTTACGCCACACTGCCTATCAGTCCCTGGCACTAAACATTATGGATCTCATCACATCTGCCCAGCTGCAAGGCCACACGATAATGTTTCAATGGATTCCTGCCCACTGCGGCCTCCATGGGAATGAGCAGGCCGATGTTGAAGCGAAAAGCGCACTCATCAATGGCTTCCAAACAGCTGTGCCTTTTTCAAGAGCGGATACGACGTGTCTTCTAAAGAGTTATATGAATATTGCTACAGCAGCTTACTGGGCTCAACCAGACTCCCGACACATCCGTCTAAGAAGGCTTGATCGAACATTTAAATTTTATGTTCCGCGTGATATTCCGCGTCATCAGACATGCTTGATACATCGACTTCGTTTAAACGTGGCTTTCACGCGCAAGTACTTACATATAATTGGACAGCTGGACTCACCGGAATGTTTAACTTGCGGCATCCCAGAGACTGTGGACCATGTATTATTGGTATGCCCAGAGTATGCGAACGAAAGAAATGTGCTAGCTGCTTCCTTGAAGCGTTTAGACAAGAGGCCTCTGTCGGAGGAACTGCTGCTGGGCGCTTGGCAGGACAAGGGGAAGGGCGTCCAGGCAGTGCGCGCTCTTTGCCGTTATTTGAGCGCCAGCGGACTTGATTCACGTTTGTAAAGCAAGCTGCTGTGTCTGTATATATATTTCATATGCCTTCTCCCACATCGTCACCCATCATGACCTTCTTTCTTCTCTCCTTCCCCTTCCCCAGTGCAGAGTAGCAGGCCAGATTTGAATTATTCGGGCCAACCTCTCTGCCTTTTCCTTTCAATAAATCCATCTATCTTTCATCCAACCGACCGCCGCTTGACTAGGACCTCATCTTTGACCCGCCACGAAGCAACCGAGCTGAGCCCCACGCTCGGCGTGGCACCGCTTCGTCCGCAGCGCTGAGCTGCGTCTCACGCCGCCCTTGCGGCCGCTGAGCCATCGCTGCAGCTGCTGTAGCCTCGAAGAAGTCGACATGGAGAACCAAGTCGACGATACGCCCCTCACTCCAGGAGAATTTGACGACGACCCCCGCTGGACCTGAATTGTTAAGGCCCGGTGTTCGGGCTACCCTATAGGAGACGGTACTCCTCAAAGCGACCCTCTCAAGTCCACTATGGTGCCCCCGCCATCACTATAGACTCCAAGATTACGCCACCACGTCCCCCTACCTCGATTTCCACAAGAAGACTACAAGATCATGTTCCGCCCCGGCGGCACCCTCGACCTCCGCACCACTACCAATGGGGCCCTCCTGACCTCACTTTGTGCCACCGCCTAAGTTGACTATGCCACCGTCCATGCCAGGGATCGCGTACGTATAAATCCATACCACTCATTCACTGTCAGTTCACCCTCAGACCAACGCACCCGATTATATGTCCGAACCTCTGAGTTGCGTCTCGCAACCAATTCGTACCCCCTGCGCTCTTATGTTGCCGCTCCTGACAACGCTCTCCGCGGCGTAATCTACAACGCCGTGGACAAACACAGCCAAGAGGATCATAGCAGATCTTCAAGCCATGTACCCCAGCAAAACCTACGCCATTGCCGATGCAAGACAGATGGGACGTGCGCGGTCCATCCTGATCACCTTAGTCAGCACGAAAGAACTACCCCGCACCGTGGTATTCAACTGCGGCCTTTTTATCTGCCACCCTTTCCGCCGCAAGGCCGAAGCCTGCACCAATTGTTGGTGGTGGTTAAAACATTTATTAACAATTAAATGGTTACAGAGAGGTGTTTGAGTTAGAGACGTATCGGTCTCCTCCCCTCACAATACTAGGTGGAGTCCCTTTCCGGGACTCCATTGGCAAGCAACACCGCCCGCGTCCGTTGAACCAAGGCCTTTTGGGCCTTGAGGTCTTGACAGCCGAGCAGGGCTCTCAAGACCCAGTCCTCTCTAGGTGCATTGGAGTTAGGGGAATGATGGGTTTGACTGGCACGCCCAGACCATGTGGAAGGTGTCAGCCACCTTCCCACAGTACTGGCACGCACAATCAAAGGACCATCACGGCCATCGCTCCGACGTATGCACCCAGCCCAGATCCGGATGCTGTATCCGCTGCGGAGCCGTGCACGAGATTCGGGAGCTCCCCGACTGCACACCTAAATGCATCTTTTGCCAAGGCACACATGTCACGGGAGGATCTCGCCCGTGTGGACTTCGCTACGCGCAGACCGGTCCCTCTCCAACCAACTCCAGCCTTAAATCAACATCACCCACCCCACCGCAATCAAAACCCTCCACCGAAGACTCCCGCCCATGAAGACCCCGTCAGTGGTCCAACTCCCGGACCCGCCAAGAAAGCAGCCCCCGCCGCCGCTCCATCTCTTTTCGGCCACTGCCGAGACTCTTCCCATCGGTGAGCCGGCCTTTGCCGCTTCCCACCCCAGATTCCGAAAAAGAGCTCAAAGCTCAAGTCGCTGCCCAAAGCAGGCAGATTGCCCTGATAAAACAACAGCTGCAGGCGTTGTTAGGGCACCCCCAACTGCCCACCCCTTCCCCACAATGCCCCCCCTCACCTGTCACTCAAACGGCCCCGCCGCATCTTCCCGCCCCCCTGTCCATCTCCTCGAATGCTTCCTTCCGCGCCACCTCCCCTTCTCGCAGCCATCCACAAAAGAGGCGATACACCAAGGAGCACACATCCACCCCGGAGGTGGAGGCCGTCATCCGCCACACAGCCTCGTTTCGCGATGCCCATGAGCAACGCCTCACGGCCGCAATTCCTGCCCTGCGTACCGACACGCAGAAATGGATGGAACAAATTAACGAACGCGTAGCCAGAAATGAGGCCCGCCAAAGTGCTCACGAAGCCGAACTTGCTCAGACGACCCTAATGGTGTCATACCTCCTCTTCTCCTCCTCATCTCCAAATCCCGATGCACCAGCAAGGGCACCCAGGCCTCGTGATGGCCAGACACCCCTCACGCCTTAATTTCTGGCAATGGAGCTGCCGTTGCTTCCGCAGAAAGCGGAACGCGCTGCAGCTCCACCTCCAGAACATACCTCCCTCTCACCTCCCGCTTTAATTGCCCTCCAAGAAACTTTCTCCCCAGTTATACCCGGGTTCGAACCCGACCTAGGCGGCTGCGTTTCGAATGAGGCCAAACGAAGAGGTGTCCGTGTGCTGTGCGATGTCAGCGCACGTTAAAGATCGCCAGGTGGTCGAACTTACTCCAGAGCCGTCCACTACGGCCCCTCTTTCTCTCTTTCCACTTTAACTCCCACCTTCCTCCCTTCCCTTACGGCGCGGTTGAGGTGTCCACAAAAAACAAGTGAGACAGTTATTGTGCCTTTCCCTTCCTATAAATCAATCAGTTTTCTCCCCAGTTAGGCTGCGCGAATTCACTGCTTTCCACCCTCCTTCTTCATCCCCCCCCCTAACATTGCCACTCTGGTTCACCGCAACTACACGGCGATAGAGCATCCTCTCGACGTTCCAGAGTGCACACACCTTTTCTTAGAACTCCCTCCCCAGCGGCGAAAGGATGCCAGTCTCTTTCGTCTTAATGCCTACAGCTCTCCTCGCACACCTTCAGCTCCTCTCCTCCTCATTCTACGCAAAGCCCTTTCTCGCGCACATCGCATCGCGTTCCTCATTCTTGGGGATTTCAATGCATATAACGTCAGCTGGAATTACCCCAGGAACTGTAGGAAAGGTCTCGCGCTGTGGACATTCGTCCAGAACGAACAGTTATCCGTCCTTAATGATTTTTCTGCCCCAACCCGCATCGGCTCCAGCGTCCAACGCAACACTACACCGGACCTTTCTATCTACAAAAACGTCTCGGACGCAGCGTGGACGAACACCCGGGTCTTTCCCGGCAGCGACCACTATAGTCTGTCCATCTCTCTCTTCCTACCCTATCCTCCCGCCAGCGTCTGAGCCAGGTAGTCGACTGGGATCGGTTCCGCCACTCACGGTAACATGCCCCCCCTCCATCTCAGACCTTTCTCAATTGACTGCCACCTTGCTCAAAGATGTTTTATCCGCCACCTCTACCGTCCCTACCGCTCCTCACTCCTCTAAGGCTGACAGCCGCATCCTCCACTATGGGGGGCGCATCATTCTCTGCACCGCCTCTGGCTTTCACAAAAACACAACCGCTCACTATGCCTCCGCCTTGCCCGCCTGGCTATGGAAATTGAGGAGCACTGCTCATATTTCACTAGGCACGAGTGGGGTCAGACCTGCGAGCGCATGGCCGGTAACCTCGGGCTGATGGATACGTGGACACTCCTACGTGTCCTCCTTGACCCGTAGCATCCCAAGGCCACGCAACGCAGGGATGTGACGCGTCTCTTACAATCCTCACCACTATCCGATTCCAATTTCCTTCTTGCACTCCAAGATCGCTATCTCTGTACTTCACCTTCGTCCCCCCTCCCTTCCTGCATCGGCACCCTTAATTCTGCGCTTGACGCAGATATCACTTTGGGGGAGGTTTGTGCGGCGCTACATAAGCTCCGCACCACTTCCGCACCAGGAGCAGACCAAATTTCTAACAAGGCCCTCCGTAACATGAACACATCATCTCTAGATGCCATTACGGACCTATTTAACAAACTTTGGCACTAAGGCACTCTGCCTTCTCAGTGGACCCATGCTAAGGTAACCTTCATCCCCAAGCCCGGCAAGCCCATAGACATTCAAAATGTCAGTCATATTTCCCTCACCTCTTGTCTCGGTAAGCTTTTTGAGCACTTCGCTCTAGACCGCTTGCAGAGCTTCCTCGAGGATAACCATATTTTCCCCGATTCGATGTTCGGCTTTTGCCCATCCCTCTCTACCCAGGATTTCATGCTCCAGCTTTCCGAAGAGGTCCTTAACCCTGTTCACGCTAAGCACACTCGTGCGATCATGGCACTAGACTTGACGAAAGCATTTGACAATGTCTTCCATACCGCCATCCTAGACGCCCTTTCTACGCTTAACCTGGGTTCCCAGACTGATGGTTACAGATCTCATTCGGCCCCTCTCCTCTCCCGCTTTCCCTCTTGGAAATCGAGGTACCCCCAGGGTTGTGTTGTCTCGCTCCTTCTATTCAACATTACCCTTTTCCCTATGGCACATGCTCAAGCTACCATTCCTAACCTCTCCCATGCTTTCTACGCTGATGATATCACCCTCTGGGTGACTGCCGGCAATCTTGGAGAGATGGAAGTCGCTGTCCAGGCGGGCGTAGACACGGTCGCCGACTATGCTCACACGGTCGGGCTAGCTTGTTCCCTATCCAAGTCGGAGCTCCTGCTCCTCCTGGCTCAAGGCATAGCTCCAACCTCACCTCCTAACCTTACCGCCACTATCGAGGGACATCCCATCCCTTCTGTCTCTTGCATCCGTATTCTCGGTCTCTTTCTCCAATTCAATGGCACACTACTCTCCTTTCCCGCCTTACTGCCACCGTCCCGCAGACGGTACGGTTGATCCGGCGGGTAGCTAACCGACACTACGGCATGCGCGAGCACGACCTCCGTCGTCTTGTGCAGGCCTTTGTGCTAAGCCGCCTTATCTACTCTCTCCCCTACCTCTTTCTGTCTCGTGCCGAGGAAGACAAGGTCAACTGTCTCATCCGCCAAACCTATAAGTCGGCTCTCGGGCTTCCCACTTCCACCCCACTTCTCGTCTGCTGGCGATGGGCATCCACAATATTCTTTCAGAACTTGTGGAGGTCCATCAAGTGGCACAACTCGATCGCTCATCTCGCACCACCCCTGGCAGAGCCCTTCTTACCTCTTTTCGCTTGACCCGTCTCCCTTGTTTGTGTCACCCATTCCTTGCCCAGCTCCCTCTTCTCCATGCTCACTGTCAAGCCCCTTCCCAATAACATGCACCCTGAGTATCATGCAGCTCGCTATCTGCCCGCGCCTCCACCCTCTGGTGCCAGTAAGGTACACGGTCTGACGTCGTGTATGTTGATGCGGCACCCTACCTCGCGCATCCCGCCTTTGCCCTGGCCTCTGTTTCTAATACACGAAACCCCCTCTCCGTCGCCACTATCCCTTCTCTCACTTTCGCTGCCACAGAGGAAGCAGCCATCGTCCTCCCCATTGCCAGCACACCGGATCTTTTCATACTTAGCGACTCAAAGACCGCAGTCCGCAACTTTGCAAAGGGTGGAATCTTTCCCTCTGCGCTCAATATTCTTAAGCACTTCTCCCCCCTTCTAGTCCTATCCAGTTCTGGATTCTGGCTCAAGCGGGGCACCCTGGAAATGAGGTGGCAAATTCTATCGCTCGCGAGATGACCGACCGAGCTGGCCCCCTCCATCCCGGAATGGACAAGCGTGACTCCCTCCTCACCTTCTATGACATCACCCTCCACTACCGCAACTCCCGATTATCCCTCCCTCCCCCTCACAAGTCCCTAAAATTGAACAAAATACGTGGCGCCATTTACAGGCCTACACTTTCATCTCCCCTGCACGCCTTGCTCTTATTCACCCCCGTGCCTTTTCGCCCCAGTGCACGCTTTGCAGCTCGCAGACTAAGCTCACATTCTGTTCTTGTCCGGCGCACTTTTCCCCCGTCTCCTGGCAAATAAACAGCCTGCAGCTTTGAGAGGCGGCTTTGGCCAGCTCGAAGCCGCATATTCAACAGCGGCTTAGGACCTGGGCAGCGGAAGCAGCCGCCAGGCGTGACCTGGAGGCCACAACCAGCAGCCGGAAGGCCACCCACAGAATGGCGGCAACGTAATTTTTTTGGCCTTCACTGAATAAAGGTTTTACCACCACCACCGGTTGCCATCGCCATATATACTACCCCAACCACCACCATCATTAGCAACTCTAAATCCGCCGTACGAAACTTCGCACAAGGTCTGATCTCTGGTCCAGTATTCCAGTTCCTCTCGCCTCCCTCCGCAAACCCGAACACCCTCAATCAGGTGACATGGGGACAGCTTTAGTCCCGTGCATTTTCATCCCCTGCTTACTTAGCTTTGATCCATCCAGGACCATTCTGCACAGTGCACTTTGTGTGAGGCACCCAAAGTTGATTTTGAACATGTAATCAAATGTTCGGAATTCCACCCTCCAGCCATTTGGCAACTCTCTGACCTCGAGCGACGGGAGGCTGCGGTGTCCAGCTCTGACCCGATCGTTAAAAACCGGCTGTCATACTGGGCTTTGGGAGTCGTTGGGAAGCACCAGCTTCCGGCCACAACACGTAGCCAAGAACCGACCCATCATTAGGACATGGCATAAAAGATTTCACCACCACCTCTTCGTTTCTCGTCTATCGAAAGCCGTCGCCGGCGGCCAGTATCTGTCACAATATTTTTATGTTGTTGTGGCTGTAGGAAGAAGGAAAAAAAATATACATGGGTCTGCTACTGGCTCTGTACCTGAGCCACCTCCGCTGATTGATTGATTGATTTATAGGAAGGGAAAGGCGCGGTAACTGTCTCACTTGTTTTCTGTGGACACCTCAAACGCGCCGTAAAGGAAGGGAGAAAGATGGGAATGAAAGTAGAAAGAGAGAAAGAGGAGCCGTGGTGGAGGGCTACGGTGTAATTTCGACCACCTGGGGATTTTCAACGTGCGCTGACATCGTACAGCACACGGATGCCTCTTCGTTTCATCTCCATCGAAACGCAGTAGCCGAGGTCGGGTTCGAACCCGGGTACTCCGGTACAGTAGTCGGGCGTCTTACCACTGCACCACACCTCCGCTGCCTCGCGCAGACAGGAGAGAAAATAGAGAACAAAGAAAAATTAGAGGGTGAGAAAGACGCAGAAAAATTAGAGGGAGAGAAAGACGCGCGCCTCAACAACATCCGTCGTCCACCACCAACGCGGTGGCGGGTGCAATGACGGCCTACAACCGATAAAAATTCGGTGGGAGGCTAGCCCCCGCAGCAAGCGGCGGTGACCGACCTGTCCCAGCCCCATCAGGGGAGGATGGACATCTGACTCTCGCGGCAAGAGAATGGAGGAAGATGGGAGTGACAACGGAGAGAGAAAGGAGTGCTGCAGTGGAGGGCTCCAGAGTAGTTTCGATCACGTGGGGCTATTAAGGCGCACTGACATCGCACAGCACACGGACGCCTCTTCGTTTCGCCTTCATTGAAACGCAGCCGCCAAAGGTCTTACCAGTGTCACCCAATTCCTTTTTTGGAACCCGCCGCGGGGGCTTAGTGGTGTAGACACTTGGCTGCTACAATGGAATACCTGGGCCCGCTTGCACAAAACAATCTTAAGACTGTCTTAGCTAAGTCCAGACTTAACTGGAGTCTTAAGAATAGGCCACTAGCATGGCCGCTTAAGACTGGAGTCAAGACTGGGCTTCAGGCCTGACTTGAATAAGTCGCTTGTATGATTACGACTCTAGTGCTGTCTTGGTTAAGACACAAGGACGCCAGGTGTCTAAGTAGAGAAATTAGGGAAATACAGGGATGCGCTGGCACTGTCCCTGCTGTAAGATGTACACATTCCGTCAATTTTGCGTTGTGTAAAATCCGCGCCATTACTTTTTGCGGCTTAAGATTGTGTTACGAGGAAAAAGGCCCCAAGTGGTTGCTGAGGCCGTTCTGAGAAGCCACTCTGGTGAACATGAACCCGAAGCGTTCGACGTTCGGAACACGAGCCGTCTTAAATAAGCTTGGTCTTTCTAAAGACACCATTTAAGTCTGGACTTAGCTCGGACTTTATCGTGCAAGCCGGCCCTGGTTTCGAACACTACAGAGGTCGGCTGCGTTTCGATGGAGATGAAATGGAGTTCGCATGCTGTGCGCTATCAGTGGGCCGTAAATATCTGCAGGTTGTCGAAAATAATCCACAGCCTCCGCAACGGTACCACTTTGTCCTTTGTCCCTAATATTCTTCCCTTCCTTAAATGCGAGGTTCAGGTTTCCGTGAAAATGTGTGACAGATACTTCCCTTGAAATTTGACAATTTGTACAGCACGACATGGTGGCGCCGTGGTTAACACGCCCAACTACAATACCGAACAGCCTGGATTGGAACCTGACTGCCAGCACCTGCATTTCGATGAAGGGGAAACGGAGAGCAGATTGTGCGTTGTGCGAGGTCAGTGGACGTAAAAAATCCCCAGGTGGCCGAAAGTATACCTTCTAGGCGTCCACTGCACCTCCGCTTTCACACCTCACTTCCTCCTTTACCTTATGGTGCGGTCACGTGTCCACAGGAAAAGTGTGATACTGCGTTTTTGCTTTCATGTGTACAGCTTGTTGCTAATAATTTACGTATGTAGGAAAATTCTGTGGACGCCACGACACTGCCCATCATTGCATACAATATTACAAGAAGCCCGTTGGATCTCTGAGTGCAGGTTTACGCAACCACTAATGCTGTGGACGCCATTTGCAACTCCTAAGAAAAATTGGTGATGCTGAGGCCTTAAATAAGAATGTAAATACCTTCTGGGGCAGTAGCTTTCGTCTTCTTTGTAGCTGAGGTAGATGTAGATCGCCTCGATTGCCCTCTTTCTGTGAAACTGAATGCTGATAAGATGTGGCTGCATTCCAGCAGATTGCCAGAAAGTCTCGAGATTGTCGTCTCGTAGATTATTGACGCCATTCTCTGTGAAGGAACGCGCCGGCAAGCACAGGTGTCACAACCATATGTCTATATTGCATGCCGTCACAGAAAATGACTCAATGCCATACCGCATTTGCTAGACGAAACTGTCCACACGGCATCTTCACCCACTTCTCGGACGTTTCCACCCTTCTCCAAGCGACCAGGAGTGGCGTTGTCGTCAGGACTCACCAATACAGCGGTATCGTCCAGTGCACCTAGGAACGATTGAAATCCACAAAGAAATTCTAAGCCAGAGCGTTCATGCACCCGGATGCATGGATCAAGCCACTTACGTGACATTGTAGATCTCTGGGGCTTTCGATCCACACTTTTGAGGAGCACTCAGGAGCGGAAACTGGTCGCAATCCTAAAATTGTGAGCAAAGCACTCGAACCATTGCAGAACGTCGCACGCGCGTCACCTTCTCCAGCTTCGTCAGCATTAGCGATGACGTCACGCACTTGTAGTAGGATGGAACGTGCAGCGCTCTTAAGTGAAACTGAAAAACGCTCATAAGCACAGCGCACAGCGTATGCTTAAGGATGTGGCAGTCTGTCCCCGCTACTGTCGAATTTTCTAAACTGCGTCGCTGGAGCCGTCCACGCCTGAATGCCCTCACCAAATTCATCAGAAAAAAAGATGGTTGGTTTGCGGAGTTTAAACTGATTGATTTATAGAAAGGGAAAGGCGCGGTAACTGTCTCACTTGTTTTCTGTGGACACCTCAACCGCGCCGTAAGGGAAAGTAGGAAGCTGGGAGTGAAAGTGGAAAGAGAGGAAGGGGAGCCATAGTGGAGGGCTTCGGAGTAATTTCGACCACATGGGAATATTTAACGTGCGTCGACATCGCACAGCACATGGACATCTCTTCGTTTCGCCTCCATGGAAACGAAGCCGCCGAGGTCGGGTTGGAACCAAGGTACTGTGGGGTTTAACGTCCCAAAGTGACTCAGGCTATGAGAGACGCCGTAGTGGACTCCGGAAATTTCGATCACCGGAGGTTCTTTAACGTGCACTGACATCGCACAGCACACGGGCGCCTTGCTTTTCGCCTGCAGCGAAGAGCTGCCGTCGAGGCCGGGATTCGATCCCGCTTCGATACCCCTCAAAACCTCATACCTATTGTATCCCCACAATACTTTTTGCTTTATTATCCCGGCATTCCTTTGCCCTTTGGCCTTAAGTGATTGCTCATGCTTCCAATGTATGCCATACCCTAAGATATTTATATTCTGCTACTCTAGGTATTTCATGGCCTTGAATTTTAAGACCCTGATTAGTTGAGCAATTGAAAATCATCATACCCGACTTAACTGCGCTGAAACTGAAACCTAGAGCGTCCCCTTCGTCTCCGCAAAACTTAACTAGAGTTTGCAATTCTTCCAGACTCTCAGCTAGCAGCACAATATCGTCTGCATACATCAAACCGAGAAGGCGCTGCTCTACCGCCTTTCCACCTAATCTATATGACAGGTTAAAACCTAGGTTACTGTCTTGTATCCTCCGTTCCAGGTTTATCATATAAAGCATGAACAGCACCGGTGATAGAGGACAGCCTTGTCTTAATCCTTTGCATACTTTGACATCCTCCGTACTTCTTATCCCTTCTCACGTAATTTCTACTTTGTTATCCCGGTATATTTCCTGTAGGAACTCTATTATCTCATAACCGATACCTTCTTTTTTTAATATGTTCCACAGGAGTTCCCTGCTTACGTTGTCGTACGCCCCGTTTATGTCCAGGAAGGCCAAATACAAAGGTCTATTTTCCACTCTAGATATTTCGATGCATTGGGTAAGCACGAACAGGCTATCATCTAAGCGCCTACCATTTCTAAAGCTGTTCTGAAGTTCTCCGAGCATATTGTTACTTTCTACCCATGCTTGCACCTTTAATTTCACCGCCTGCATGGCCAACGTGTTAACAATGTTATGGTAATCGGCCTGTAGGATTTTATGTGCATCCTTTCTTCTTTCCCTTTATAAATCAAATTCATTTTAATCTGCCGCCAGCTGCCCGGAATTTGCTTATTCGTTATGACTGTTTCCAGAGCTTTTAACAACGTTTCCTTACTTTTTAGACCAAGTTCATTAACCAGCTTGATCGGAATTTCATCTATTCCGACGTCACGCAGCGCGCAGCGCCACTGGTGAGAGGAGCAGAAGTCAGGCGGTAACTGCCACCGCGCAAGGCAACGGCGCGAGTTGAGCCCCGCTCTTACACAGATGGTATGACGTCACGCAGCGCGCAGCGCCACTAGTGAGAGGAACAGAGTCAGGCCGTAACTGCCACCACGCAAGGTGACGACGCGAGTTGAGCCCTCACTCTTACACAGATGGTATGACATCATACAGCCAGGTCACGCTAAAGGTCAAGCGTGGCTGCCACCGCCGCGCCTTTTGACGGGCTGAGGTGGTAGCTAAAGTAGTATTGCTTCGCAATAAAAAGAGCAGGGAGAGAAATATGCCCGTCGCAACAGCCGTCGTCCACCACCGAAGCGGGGGAGGGTGCAATGACGTCCTACAACCGATAAAAATTTGGTGGCAGGATAGCCCCCGCCGCCAGCGGCGATGACCTACTAGTCCCAGCCTCGTAGGGCGAGGAGCAGCCACCCACCCATCCCTGTGCGATATCAGCGCAAGTTGAAGATCCTGAAAGGAAGGAGGTGGGAGTGCAAGGGGAAAAAGAGAAAGAGAAGCGGTAGTGGAGTTCTACGGAGTAATTCGACCACCTGGGGATCTTTACTAGTGCTAGCTGCTCATCACACATTTCTTCGTATATATTGTAAAAGGGGCTTCTCCTGAATTAAGCTCTTAGAGCGGCAGAGCACGCTTTACAGGCACACGTCTGTGTTTCTACGGATACTGATATCTCAATTTGTAGTAACTGTAATAAACTTGCGGAGTGCAAGTGGAAAGAGAGAGAAAGAGAAGCGGTAGTGGAGCGCTACGGAGTAATTTCGACAACCTGGGGATCTTTTAGTCAGAGACTTCAGGAAAAAAAATACGAAAGCTATTCTAGGCTTAGATCTTAAGAAAGCTTTTGACAACGTTAGCCACGACGCTATTCTCGACGGGCTCGCTGAGCTAAGAGTAGGCGAAAGAACCTACAAACTACATTAGATCATTCCTGCGAGACAGGACGGCGATCATCAGCTTTCAGCGCTTATGTTCGGAGGAGGTCCCGCTGGGTAACAGAGGCACTCCGCAGGGGGCTGTGCTCTCACCTTTCCTTTTTAACATCGTAATGAGGAAGCTCCCCCGTAAGCTTGGCCATCTCGATGACTTAAAACTAAGCATCTACGCGGACGATGTGACCGTCTAGATGTGCGAAGGGAACGACTCGTACATCACATCCAGGCTCCAAGAGGCAGCAGATATAATTAGCAAACACGCAGAGGACGTAGGTCTATGCTGTTCGCCAGAAAAATCGGAGCTCCTGGTAGTGACCAGCAGTAGTGGGAAGATAACTTCAGATATCAAAATTAAAGTCAACTGGAACGAAGTCCCGAAAGTAGATGAAATTAGAATATTAGGTACGATTATCAACCGCAGGGGTAGTAACAAAAGCCTGATTAAGAAATTAAAAGATCAGGCGGAGCTCGTAGTCAGAGTATTTAAGAAGACGTCCAACTGAAGGAGTGGTCTCACGGAGGCTAGTAGACTCAGACTCGTACAAGCTTTTGTCACGAGCAGAATGTGCTATGCGACTCACTTCCTAAATATCAACAAGACCGAAGAACACGAATTAAACACCATAATTAAGAGATGCACGAAGTGCGCTCTAGGACTCCCCATAACTACTTTTAACGACATTCTAGAGAAAATGGGGTTGCAAAATGAGTGGAAAGAGCTGGCTGCGGCGGTCAGGCTGTCCCAGAGAGAGCGACTCGCAGGAACGGCGGCGGGTAGGCAAATCCTCGACTGGGTAATCCTACTAGCGCCCGGGGAAGGCGAAAGTGTCAGAGAAAGCATAGATCGAGAAATCAGAACGCATCTATACGTCTCGCACATACCGAAGAACATGCACCCCGTATACGATGAGGGGAGGAGGAAAAACAGAGCTAAGCACCTCGCTAACAAATTGGACAAACTCCCACCGGAATCGGTCGCCTACACCGATGAAGCGATCGGGAAACAAGGCGACGTAACCTCGGTCGCCCTATTAGACACCGGGATCGCCATAGAAATCGTAAGAAACCGAGATCTACCGCCGGTAGAGGCGCAGGAGATTGCAATAGCCATTGCCATTGCACGACCAGGCGTGAAACACGTCATCAGCGATAGCAAAGCGGCGGGTAGGAATTTTAGCAAGGGTATAGTCAGCAATCGTGCTGCAAAAATTCTGAACGAGTCGTCTCTCGCCGAAAGCGTGACCATAATCTGGACCCCAGCACACGCCGGTCTCGCCGGCAACGAGGCTGGCCACATGCTCGCCCGCTCCTCGCTACCTCGGGGTGCTGCGGACGCCTCCACAACATCTAAAACCAAAGAATGTATTGGTACCTTTAAGGATGTAACCGACAACCTGAAGAAAGACCGGAGGATATATCCGCCACCGGTTAGAACCCTGAGTAAAAAGGAATCGTACGACTGGAGAAGACTCCAAGCTCGAAATTTCTTTTCGCCCCTGTGGAGGAGTTGGACGGGTGCCAGAGGGCGGAAGAGGGACGGTACAGAAACCAAAATTTGTAAATTTTGCGGCCACGTGGCAACATTAGATCATATAATATGGAGATGCGTTCGTGCCCAGGGTGCAACGCGATTAAAACTAGCGATGAATGGGAGACCACGCTAAGAAGCTCCGACGAAAAAACGCAGCGATTCACAGTCCGTCTGGCGGCCGAGGCTAAAGACCTCTTCTCCTAGACGGGGCCGGGTGTCCTCTGACCGCGGTGCGACAGACTGCCTCCCCGGACGCCTGCGTGCGGACCCGTAGGTGGCTGCCACGCCATATTCGGCGGAAATAAATGTTCTTCCTCCTCCTCCTCCTTAACTTGCGCGCGCTTGTTTATAAATCCCCAGGTGGTCGAAAATACTCCGTAGCCGTCCACTACCGCTTCTCTTTCTCTCTCTTTCTACTTGCACTCCCACGTTCCTCTGTTCTCTTATGGCGCGGTTCAGGTGTTCACAGAAACAAGTGTGATAGATACTGCGCATTTTCCTTCCTGATATCAATTATTATTGGTTGGTTGGTTTGTGAAGTTTAATGTTCCAAAGCGACTCAGGCTAAGAGAGACGCTGTAGAGACGCTGTAAATTTCGACCACCTAGGGTTCTTTAACGTCCACTGACATCGCACAGCACACGGGCACCGTGCTCTTCGCCTCCATCGAATTAGCGGTCGCCGAGGCCGGAATTCGATCCCGCGTCCTTGGGAACAGTAGTCGAGCGCCGTAACCACTGCGCCACCCAAACCAACCAACCAAACAATTATTATTATTATTAGTATTATTGGCTGGCTTGGTTGGCTTGTGGGATTTAATGTCCCAAAGCCACTTAGGCTATAAGAAAGGCTGTAGTGGAGGACTTCGGAAATTTCGACCCCCTAGATTTTTTTAGCGTTCACTTAACCAGATTTAACCAGATTTATTTATAGGAAGGAAAAGGTCGTACTCACTCGGGTGCCTAGAGAGAGAGAGAGAGAGAGAGAGAGAGAAAACGTCGTCATCAATTTAGATGGTTTTTGTCTTGGGTGGTATTCAGCTGCTCCGGGTGGCTATAGTGCTCTAGAAGATAGAAGATAAAAGAAGATATTCTAGAGCACTATAAGGTGGCTGGCAATTTAATTCTGTCAGCGACCACTTGCGCTCTTGCCGAGGTCCGGTACTGGACGTCTGGGTCCCAGCTGGCGAAAAACAGAGTCCCAGTGTTCCAGCGAGGAAGATGGTACTAGATCTGGAGGAAGCGGATTCTCCGCGCAGTCCCAGATTCAAATCAAATCAACTTTATTCAACATTTTTGTCCTGAGGAAGAGAAAAGAAATGAGAATAATATGCGGTGTAAGGTGGCAAGCTCACCACACAGTTGGCAGTACGGATTTACTATGTCGAAAAAGATTTTGGCATACGTCCAGCGGTGTGGCTGCGACCGTGTTTGCAGCCGCCACGTGGTAGCTTGTTCTCGGCTGGGCGAAGCGTGCGGAGGAGGTAAGCTCGCTTTGAGCTCCTTGTAGTAAGTGGTAATGGCCTGATACGTATCCAGTGACTCACCCCGTCGAGCACCCGCGTCCCTGGCGTTTCGCCTCTATGGAAAAGCGGCCGCCGAGGCCGGGATTCAATCTCGCATCGTTGGGAACAGTAATAGACCGCCGTAACCACAGCGCCACCCCGGCGGGGGATCTGAATGGGATTGTATCGGTAGC
Source organism: Amblyomma maculatum (assembly GCF_055883805.1). Lineage (NCBI taxonomy): Eukaryota > Metazoa > Arthropoda > Arachnida > Ixodida > Ixodidae > Amblyomma > Amblyomma maculatum. Next base: position 58,721,497 of record NC_139351.1, on the reverse strand, counting down.
GACATCCGGAAGCCTTGAGTTCGGATCCTAGAACTAGCGTGTGGCTGTTTTTTAATGACTAAGCAAACATTTTTGGAAACAAATAGATAAAGGTTGCCATTCAACTATAATAAACATCAGTAATATATATTCCCCTGATAACTTCTTTGGGGACGTTGGTTGTTGGCTGTCTGCGTATGTTAATTGTTTTTCTTTCACTCTTGCCTAGCGACTGTAATGTTTACTGACATTGGGAGCAGTGGGGTGAATAGATAGGCATAGATGCTTACTGACTCGTATTCGACTTGGTTACAGGTGTAAAATCGTCTCTTTGCATACGAGTGAGAAAGTGGATAGTATTTTACGGACAGAGGTTAAAATAAACACAAAGCAATAATTACGAATTTGTTTTACATTTATTCAGCATAAATTCCTAAACGAAAATCAAAAGCAGTGTGATACGCGTGCGTAAACGTTAATCATGAGGATGCTTTTTTGGCGCTATGTGTACTGAAAACGCGAAAGATTTGCACAATCAAGACATGGAACGCAAATAATACCGAACTTCTCCCAAGATTACAAGTCAGAATATCAAAATTTTAACGTTCTGGTAAACGAGTCACCAAGCCCGTAGCGGGCAAATAAAAACCCTTTGTGAACCATAACACTGTAAAAGTTCAGCTGCGCATTGAAAAATAGACGAGGTGTCTTAGCGTTGACGTGAAGGAAGGCATCTGCTTGACTGGGATTTTTTCGCCGTCCGGTGTCGTCCGGAACACGCCGTCCAGCTCGAGGGCAACCTTCTGGCACACCAACGTCAGCATATGAAGGAGGTCGGCACTGTGTGCGTATTGTTGAAGGACAGTGCAGAGCGTCTGAACGAAAATGGAGCCTTTTTTTGGGTAGCGAAATGAGACGAAGCCTGCGTTGATGAGGAGAAATGAATATTATTTCTTGAACCTTGCTCCCGTTGTGTGTCAGCAGCAAACGTGTATAAGGTGTTGATTTCTCTCATATAGGCGAGTTGATGCACGCCATGGACGTTTACTCAAGGAGCCATCGTATTCATTGCAGTCCCACATATTTCTACAGTGCTTAAAACATTGCATGCAAGAAAAATATTGGATCAAATTGTCTCGTGCTCTCCCGATATAGGCCGTGACATTTCTTATAAATGGCTACATTACAACTCTATGTCTCCTGTTTTTCTGATACCAGCCATGCTGTTTTACAAACCGTAGACAATAGACGAAGTTGTCCGCCGATATTGTAAGTACCACGTTAAAAACTGGCTATGGCTTGTTACAAAATAAATATTCTGCAATGATTATTCGAATCAAAACAGGGTTCTATATTTCTGTATATTAAAACGCACCTAGAAGCTATTTCACAATATTTGTGACAACAATATCTGCGGATAATGACATTCAGACGCATTCACGGCATCACTGTAGTTGTCGAGCTTCGGTTCTGCCGTTTGTTAAATTTGTGCAGCTGGTATTCATATGCTTCCTTAATATATTACACAATGTTTCCTGAGAAAAGCGCGCATGTTGTCCATACACCGCACCACGAAGAAATAATTTTAAAACCTGCTGTGATTAATGTGTGTTTTTGCATACTGGTGGCCAGCGAAATTTGTATTACAATTTTTAAATCTAGAAGACAACCCGTACTAAAATACATAATGGCTGCAATTTGGCGCTCCTGTGGTCTATATACCCTAATGGCGTACGATTGATAAATGAGTTGAAGTTTGAAACAACGCGCGTACTTCGCACGCAATACATGAGATCAGCAATCAGTCAGTTGATGGCGACTTAATTTAGCGTTATACTTAGTTCAAGCTACAGAGTGAGTTATGTTTACGGTATTCGTGAAATACGCCTATATATGCAATACGCGTTTTCATGCGATACGCGCACGGACAAGAGTGCATCGGATAAGGGATGTCATAAAAATCCGGACTGTGCAGTATGTAACAATTATATTCTTGCGTTCTTTGATGAGGTATTTCCTCCCTTCGCTACCGACGGGGATGTAGTAAATCTTATTTTCTGCGTATAACATTGTGCTCTCGCGGAATATTTACTGATATGTCCTTGTATATGATTTTGTTTTGCTAAGTTCTTGACTTGTAAGCATGTCATTTATTTAATAAATAATGTGAGGTAGCTATAGTATAATTTTGATCATTTTTGTTCGTTCTGGTTTTTTTCTTGCGTGATGTTGCAGCACGTTTAGATTCAATGCCTTGTATAGCACTTCGCTTTATTTCTAGATAGCCTAGATTGCCAAAGGACGGGCCACATAGTCATGCACTCAGCCTGCCTGCTAAACTTTTTGCGAAAGAGGGTGGAATGAATGGATCGACGATAATTCTTTTCTTTTAGTGTTTGACATCCCGGTTTATCAAAAAACATGCATTTGAGTTAATATTTTAGTCATTCTTTTCGACCTGTTGTTATCTCTGAGCAGTTTTTTATTCCCGAACCAGCACGTCATAGCGCACGGCCGCACATAATAAGCGAGCGTTCGGAGCTGTTTTGGGGAAAGAGGTGGTTGAGCTGGATGCTTTTGGCTGCAAAGCAGTTGCAGCAAGATTTTATATAATAAAAATAAATCAAAAAGGCAGAAAAAGGTTTGTGTAGCCACAGCATCCAGCGCGATATCCGCGGCTGGCAGAGTGAGCGAGTTGACAGTAAGATGAAATAAAAGAGAGGAGTGATAGAGAGGAACTGCAAGGTGTAGGTCAGCTAAAATTATTAATAACAAAATCTCTATACGAGCGTGACACTCGCCGCGAGTTTATCGTACGTATCGTCATTGCGAGTAAGCCTTGTCGTGACGCTGGGGCTAAGTCGACCCGGCCTTCACTTGGTAGCGTGCAGAGACTCGGGGTTGAAGAAGGACTGAATCTTCGAAGTTGGTAAAATATATACAAGCAGATTTAATGGCACTTTGAGAAAACTTATTTACATGATTATTTACACGAAAAAGAAGGGTACATCAGCAAAATGACAAGCGTTAAGAGTTCATAGCGAGAAGCGACTGGATGAGCCGTTTACCCAGGGCTCAGAGCGACATTTCGTGCTCTGCAGCGTCCTTAAAACCCCCTATGTCCAGCCCCTCTCTGAAGATGCTGACCAACCAAATCCAGGGCACGCCCCTCAGATATCGGCATCCAATCGAACACATCACTGCACTGATGGTCTGAAGCACTGACTGGCCCGGCATTGTTTCGTTGAGCCTGGTCACTTGTTGGCGGGAAAAGCTTGGGAACGGCGAGGAGGTACATTTCTATTCTTCAGCCAAGAATCGATAGGCTGGTTCCGGCAAGTGGATTTACTTCTCAGAAACCCAAGCGCACGTGCGCGCCGCATACACTTCCAGCATTGTCCCTTTCCGGCAATTGCAAATCTTTCCTGCATTCCCGGGAAATCATCTAATGGCCGTATGCGTCATGCTCCTTTCTTGTCCTGCAAGTCAGCGGACATGTCACTCTGTCGTCTCCTTTAGATAGTAGGCATTCCTCACTGGACGATGGCGCTTCTCGACTGGAAGGGTGAACAAAAGAAAGAAAGCACTTCCGGCTATTTCCCGCAGGGGGACATTTCTTTGTGTTTTTCTAGACGCTCTCTTGACAGGGTCAATTTGGCATTTGCAGGGTGTCCACAAAGCAAAACAGGCTTACAAAACAGGATTCCTGGAAACAGGCTCACTTAGAGCCATTGTACCAACACCACATATCCACAGCACTTATCCATGCCCACAGGCGAACAATAGAGCGCGCAAGTGCGGATGATGCGCGGTCGTAACAGCCTCCTCCCCCGCCAGAAGAGTCTCGGAGGGCAGCAGTCGCAGCTGCTGCATGAAGAGACGACTTAATGGCCTGCACATGAACGCTTGAAGCTCGCTGTTGCTTGTCGCGTTGTCTTGATTGTCGTAGGCCAATTTGCTTGAGCTGTCTCTGAAACTCAACCACATGTCGAAGCAAGCACTCGGCTCCCGTCTGAAGAGACCAGGTTAAAAGAAAACTGCCATTGTTGTTCGAGAAAAGTCCACTCTCAAGACGTTCAGGACCCACGTATTCCTAGAAAACCAAACGTGCTGCTTTACATAGTCACACATATACAAGCGCACGGAAAAAAAAAAAAAACCTGATTATCAATTTGGATACATGGTGAGGAACATCTCGGACCGCTTAGAAAGAGCGGCTAAGCGCGTCCGCATTCCCATTTAGCTTCCCTTTTTTGTATCTTATTTCAAAATTGTACTGCTGTAAAATCAAGCTCCACCTAAGAAGGCGACTGTTCTTCGATGTCGCAGTTTGCAGCCAAGCCAGGGGACAATGATCCGTCTCTACGGTGAATTTGGCCCCTCCAAGATAGCACTGCAATTTTTGTATGACCCATACAATGCAAGCGCACTCTTTCTCTGACGCGCAATAAGCTCTCTCTCTAGAACTCAGTTTTCTGCTCAGGTAGAGCACGGGGTGCTCATTACCGTCGTCATCTCTCTGGCAGAGAACAGCACCTAACCCTCGATCACTGACATCACACTGGACCGTGAATTCTCGGCCATAGTCTGGAGCTCGCAATACCGGACGGCTAATCAGCACAGCCTTCAGGTTTACGAAGGAGGCTTCCTTTTGTTCGTCCCAGACTACATTTGTCGGTTCTGTCTTGCGGAGAGCGTCGGTCAGAGGGCTAGCCAAAGCTGAATAGTTAGGGATGTAGTGATTGTAGTACCCAGTCAGACCCAGGAATGCTCGAATTTCCGTCTTCGTGCTCGGCCGCGGGTAGTCTGCTACCGCAGAAATCTTAATCTCGCTGGGTTTCCTGAAACCTTGACCTACATTGTGACCCAAGTAGTCTACGGTCGCCCTTGCCAGGCAACATTTCTCGGCCTTTACGGTTAGTCCAGCTTGACGCAAAAGGCTCAGTACAGCTCTTAGATGTACCATGTGGTCCGCCCATGAGTCGGAAAAAACCGCAATGTCATCTAAATAAGGCACCGCGAATGTTTCACACCCCTTTAAAACCCTATCCATGAGTCGGGAAAAACAAAATGGAGCATTTTTGAGCCCGAAACTCATCATTGTTGGCTGGTAGCTGCCCGTCGGAGTGACGAAAGCCGCGTATCTGCTGGCGCGTTCAGTGAGCGGTACTTGCCAGTATCCTCGAGTAAGGTCCAGCGTAGTCACATATGCCGCTCTACTGACCTGTTCTACTCTCTCCTCAATATTCGGAATAGGATACACTTGATCCCTGAATTTCGACAACTATACCTGGCATCAAAAGAAAAGCCCACACCCCAGGACCCGCACTTAAATACTTCGCCCTTGAGCACATCTGTGCACGCTACAGTCATCATTGCCACATCTATACTGATGGCTCTGTCACAGCTATTTCTTCATCCATCGGCGTGTGGATACCATCAATGCACACCACAATCTCGGCAACACTCAGTCATCGCACTTCAGCTGTGGCTACTGAGTTAACAGCTCTGAGAGAAGCAATTATATATATTCTACAACAACGCCCTGCAGCATGGGTTATCTTCAGCGATTGTCGCGCTGCACTACAATTGCTTAAATCATCAAGAATTCAGGAAGAGCTCGTCATTAACATAAATAAGCTACACACAGAGGCCTATGACCTCAGTCACAGCATTGCACTACAGTGGTTACCTGCTCACTGCGGCATCGCGGGCAACGACCTCGCAGACGCCGCTGCAAAAGAACTAAAAGATTCCACAAGGACAATTTCAATACCATTCTCACGAAGAGAGGCAGCAAGACTTGTAGCAACTGAATCGTGGCGATTGCAACGCTCTCTGTGGTGTGACCCGAACCATCAATATCGACCTCTACACCGAATAGATCCCACTTGCGTCTTTCGAATTCCTCACAATTTGAACAGGTGGCATCGAAACTGTCTACACAGAATCCGCTTAAATGTGTCATACACAAACTACTTCCTACATAAAATAGGCATAGCGAGCAGGCCTCTGTGCTCTACATGTGATGTGTGTGAAAATTTTGAACATTTGGTAACCTCCTGTCAACGGTTTACTGCACATCGCAGGACACTGCGCAATAATTTAAGCTTACCTAAAGAAACAACCTTGCGCCTTGAACATGTCCTGGGTCCTTGGTGCGACGGATCGTCTGCTGCGAGAGCTACCAAGGCCTTAGTAACTTTTCTGAAGGACACAGGGTTGATTAATACCCTTTAAAACTCATCTGTGTGTGATTATGTGCGTGTGAAAGTTAACTTTTCTTAAGGACACAGGGTTGATCAATACCCTTTAAAACTCATCTGTGTGTGCTTATGTGCGTGTGAAAGTGTGCGACACCGATTCTCTTTTTTTCTCATTTATTTCCCCTTCCTCTCCCACAATCTGTCACCCTTATCCCTCAACCCTCATCAGGAGTAGCATGCTAGGCTTACCACCAGGCAGACATCTCCTGTTGCCATTAAAATATATATCTATCTACTTGATCCCTGGTGAGAGAATTTAGCTTTCGGTAGTCTACCACAGGCCTAGGGTCTTTACCTGGAGCTTCTACTAAGATCATAGGCGAAGCATAATCGCTTTCCGAGGGTTTTATTATCCCAATTCCAGCATGCGAGTTACTTCCCTATCCAGAATTTCTCTTTGCCTTGGAGAGAATCGGTAGCACCTTGATCGCACTGGCACGTCTGAAGTCAGCTCAATATCGTGCTCAGTCAAATCAGTCCTGCCTGGCCTGTCCACGAAGCAGGCCTCAAACTCTGTTATTATTTCGCCCAGATCGGACAGCTGGGATTTCTTTAGTTCTCCTCTCTGCTCCGTCTTTCTGAGAAGCTCCTGAGCGTTGCTTCCTTTTCCGCTGAGGCAAATCAAGTTGTCCCCCATCTCCTCGGGAAGGTTTAACGTTAGATTTACCACGGCTTCCCTCTGCACATAAGGCTTCATAAGATTGCAATGATAAATGCGCACTTCTTTACGCCTACCGGGAATTTTCACTGCGTAGTTAGTGTTAGAAAGCTTTGCAACGACTTCAGCCGGTCCTTCCCACTGTACTTCGAGCTTATTCTGCCTTGAACTTCTCAGCAACATCACCTGGTCCCCGATACAAAACGTCCTTTGACGGGCTGACTTATCATAGTACACCTTGGAACGAGCCTGGGCTGACTTCATGCTGGCCTCAACGAGTTCCTTAGTGTTATGTAAGCGATTCAAGTGGTTCAGAATGAATTCTACTACTGTTGGGTCTTCTCCGCGCCCCTCCCAGGCTTCGCGCACCATTCGCAAAGGTGAGCGCAGTGACCTTCCGTACACCAACTCGGCTGGGCTAAATCCAGTGGATTCGTGCGGCACTGACCGCAAAGCGAAAAGCGCTGCAGGCAGGCAGGTATCCCATTCGCGCTTGTTTTCATAGCACAGTCCCCTCAGGACTCGTTTGAGAACAGAGTGCCATCTTTCTACGCTGTTGCTCTGCGGATGATGGATCGAGCTATGCACTACCTTAATGCCGCATCGCTTGAGAAATGAGGTGATGAGGACACTCGTGAAAACGCTACCCTGATCACTTTGGACCTCGGAAGGGAATCCAACTCGTGCAAACACTGACAGCAGCGAATCCACTACACTCTCGGACGTCACCTCGCGCAGCGGAACAGCCTCTGGAAACTTTGTGGCTGGGCATAACATAGTGAGGATATAACGGTACCGTGACTCTGTCACAGGAAGTGGCCCAACTACATCTATTACTAACCGGTGAAACGGCTCGGTAATGATTGGTACTAACACCATCGGAGCTTTCCACTTATCTTGCGCCTTTCCAACCCGCTGGCACGTGTCGCATGACCGTACAAAATTTTCCGTGTCCTTAAAACATCCAGGCCAATAGTATTCTTGCAACAGCCTCTGCTTTGTTTTCTTTATTCCAAGGTGACATGACCACGAGCTGCCATGGGAAAGTCGCAGTAAGTCTCCGCGGTACTTTTGGGGAACGGTCCCGCTCTACTCCGCGCTTATCCTTGAATAAGCGATACAGCACTCCCTTTCTCATCTCAAAAGAAATATTCTTTGCTGTCTTAGTGGCGCGGTGGCTCTCCCTTATCTCCTGTATCTTGGGATCATTGGCTTGCTCCATAGCTAAGTCCTCTCGGGTTCCACTCAAAAGTCTCGTGAGATTACTAGACACTGGCGGCAAGAGGTTACTCTCAAGAACATCCTCATTCCGCGTCTCATCAAGCTCACTTTCAAGTTGACTTATCTGAGATGCCTCGCTCTCAAAGTTTTCTGACCCGCTATCTTCCGCATCGACCGCTGTTTTAACTGCCGTTTCCTCCGCTGTGGATTCTTCTGGAATGAGCAGTGTAGCTAGTTCTCGCGCCTTTGAACGTGTTAAGGCTTGCACAACTCTGTCTCCGAAAAGGATGCCCCTCTTTCGCAGTAGCATGTCCGATTTGTTGGAGAACAAATACGGATAGCACTTAGGAAGCTTTCCTGAAACGGCAGCCTCGGTTGTCAACTTGCCGAAAGGACCCTCGATGACCACGTTCGCGATTGGCAAGCACACACTCTGTTCCTCCACTACCTGGCGGATCCACGCACACTGTCCTGTATAGTCGGAAGGCGACACATACGCCGGATGGACAACATCCATCGTTGCGGCCGAATCGCGCAGTACCTTGCAAGGCTTCCCGTTGACTACTAGGTCATGCAGGTAGGGTTCTAAAAGCTGCATATTTTCATCGCAGTCACTGACATACGAGAAAGCAATCTTTTCTTTCCGGCAGTTGACGGCAATGTGACCCTGCTCATTACACCTAAAGCATGTGAGCGGCTTCCTAGCCTCAAGCTTATTCTTTGTGTTCTGCGCGTTGGTCACTTCCCCACTTTTCTCACTGCCGTCCTTTCTAGGGCGTTTGCCTGAAGAAGCCTTCCTTTCTTCGTTTGCAAATCTAGCAAAGTGCCTTTTCTGACGGTTATTCACACTCAACTTGGGATTGCGGGGCCTATCCACTGCTGGGTTGCTGAATTGTCGGCGCGAAGCATACTCCTCAATAAGTTCGGCAGCTTCAGTTGCCGACTTAATTTCGCCTCGGTCCTGTAACCAATTTCTTTCTTTTCCTGGGAGGCAGTTATAAAACTGCTCCAAAAGAATTCGCTCGACTACAGCGTCCCTATCACTGTAGGAATCAGTGCTCTTTAGCCACTCGCCCAAATTAACTCTTAAATTGTACAGGAATTCAGGGTAACTCTCGTCCCTGGACTTAGTAGCGTTCCGAAAACGTTGTCTGAACGCCTCGGCGCTAAGCCTATACTTTCTCAGAAGGCAAGCTTTGACCTTCTCGTAGTTGTCCGCGTCCTCCTTGCTTAGCCGCGCGACAACCTCCGCTGCCTCGCAGGGCAGAACCTTCAATAATCTCTGAGACCAAGTGTCTCGCTGGAAGGACAGTTTTTCGCAGGTTCGCTCAAAGTTAGCCAGATACAGACCGATATCCCCTGATATCACATATGGCTGCATGTACTTTGACATCTTGAAATCTGCCTCCTTGTTGAGACGAGGTACCGCTAGCTGGGGACAATCGCCCGACCTCTTGCTCAACTCTAGTTCTAATTTCCGGAGCTCAATGTCTAGCTTCTTTTCCTATTTTTCCCTCTCACGTTCGCGCTCCTTTTCCTCTTTTTCCCGCTCAAGTTTACGCTCACGCCTCGTTTCCTCTTTTTCCCGTTCTTTCTGCTGTCTGAGTTGTTCCTCCTTTTTTTGTCCGATGAGGTTCCATGCTTCACTGAGCTCCTCATCATCGGCTCCCAAATCTGTGATTGCCTTTATAATCAAAGGTTTTCGTGCCAAACCACTTGTATCAATTCCCAGTTCCTCACATAATAGCAACAGTTCCGGTTTCTGCAGCTTTTGTAGGTCCATGATCGCTCCGAGTGTCGGCTACTTCCAAAACAACAGTGCAAACTACCAAACCTAAAGGCGTTTCAACACTTTTTACCAGTTCTAAAATCTAACCCTGTTCTAGAACCTGGTCCACATCAGAAGAAAAGCCAAGCACTCACCCACACATGCGATCGATGTTCCGAGCTGCTCTCTTGTTGGCCGATTGTTGCTCCTGCTTGTTGCTTGAGATGCCACGTCCGATCACCAGATGTTGTGGCTTGCAGATTCTGATCCACCTCCAATCACCAGATGTTGTAGCTTGTAGATCCAGATCCCAACGCTGGTCACCAGTTGTCGTGACGCTGGGGCTAAGTCGACCCGGCCTTCACTTGGTAGCGTGCAGAGACTCGGGGTTGAAGAAGGACTGAATCTTCGAAGTTGGTAAAATATATACAAGCAGGTTTAATGGCACTTTGAGAAAACTTATTTACATGATTATTTACACGAAAAAGAAGGGTACATCAGCAAAATGACAAGCGTTAAGAGTTCATAGCGAGAAGCGACTGGATGAGCCGTTTACCCAGGGCTCAGAGCGACATTTCGTGCTCTGCAGCGTCCTTAAAACCCCCTATGTCCAGCCCCTCTCTGAAGATGCTGACCAACCAAATCCAGGGCACGCCCCTCAGATATCGGCATCCAATCGAACACATCACTGCACTGATGGTCTGAAGCACTGACTGGCCCGGCATTGTTTCGTTGAGCCTGGTCACTTGTTGGCGGGAAAAGCTTGGGAACGGCGAGGAGGTACATTTCTATTCTTCAGCCAAGAATCGATAGGCTGGTTCCGGCAAGTGGATTTACTTCTCAGAAACCCAAGTGCACGTGCGCGCCGCATACGCTTCCAGCATTGTCCCTTTCCGGCAATTGCAAATCTTTCCTGCATTCCCGGGAAATCATCTAATGGCCGTATGCGTCATGCTCCTTTCTTGTCCTGCAAGTCAGCGTACATGTCACTCTGTCGTCTCCTTTAGATAGTAGGCATTCCTCACTGGACGATGGCGCTTCTCGACTGGAAGGGTGAACAAAAGAAAGAAAGCACTTCCGGCTATTTCCCGCAGGGGGACATTTCTTTGTGTTTTTCTAGACGCTCTCTTGACAGGGTCAATTTGGCATTTGCAGGGTGTCCACAAAGCAAAACAGGCTTACAAAACAGGATTCCTGGAAACAGGCTCACTTAGAGCCATTGTACCAACACCACATATCCACAGCACTTATCCATGCCCACAGGCGAACAATAGAGCGCGCAAGTGCGGATGATGCACGGTCGTAACAGCCTCAAGACCACGGATGCGAGAAAGGCCCTCCGCCGGGTATGCATGGCCTCTGCCGGAACAATCCCGTCTCTTCCTCCATCTTTCTTCCCGCTCTACTTGCGCAGAATAGTTCTAACTTTCACCGTGCTAGGCGTGATTTTATCTTTGTGAGTTTACATACTGACCTTCCGGGACCTGTTTTCACTCTCGCCCAACTGTGCGCCGCTCCGTGCGCATTCACTGTCCTGCGACTATGTTGTCTATGCTTTTTTTCATTGCAACGGGGTGGAGTTGGGGGAAGAGAATGGCTTTGTGGACTCATGGTCAGCATGGCACTTGCAGCGTGGTGTGTGTTTGTTGTCTGTTTGCCACTCTATCTCTACTCCCCTTGCGTAGACGCGTTTCCTCCGCACTCATGCCGTTGGGAAACAGGAAGGGGCGTCGGGGCCCATGCCTCTGCGTCTGCTGCTGATCCGCGGTCGGGCTTGTTTGTCGCTGTCTACGGGACTCTAGAGAAAGGGAAATTCACTTTCCTGCCGATTCGCCGAGATCCTCCTTCGCTACTCGAACAGTTGGGTTTTAGATAGAAATAAGAGGTGCTTGTCGTGTTTCAGGCCAACCACCCCTTCTGTAATTAGAAAGTTAGTTGTTTTTTTTGTGTGTGTGTAACGAGCGCGTCCCCGTGTCGTCAGTGCATCTTCCAGCAAGATTCACGGTTGCACGAATCAACTCAGGATATATGAACCTGTTCCTGGTCTGCGGAAGCAAAAGCCACATTTGACACGTCTTGAGTCGTGACAGCTCCAGCGTACTCAGAAACCTGGCTTGCAATGCAATATTTGTGAGTAACACTTTCCTTTCGTCCTCTTATTTTGCCAATCGTTAGGACAGTATGCCACAAGGCTTCTTTCAGAATGAATAGAGAATGACACAAAATGCTAGGAAAACGGTTTAATAGCAGCGTTTTTGCTAAAATTCTAGCTTGACGTCATGCACAAAGCAGCGCTGACCGTGTGGTAAGAATTTATTTTCTCGTCTTTGACAATATTGGTTCTCCAGACGTTGACCACTTTCATTATGCCGCCTGCCAACTGTTGCACACGTTAGTGATTTACCGTTCGATCACGAGGGCAGTAACAAGCACTTCCTCTTCCAATGCAATAAGTCCGTAACGTCTCGATAACAGAGAATATTCAAATTTCGGCACAACCGGCATCGATACGGTAAAAACGTTCAAACTTGCGGGAACCTCGTCGTTCTACCCACTAGAGGTGCTACAACCTCTTGAAAAACGTAGGTGCGGTTTAGCTCTGGTTAATCCTAGTTGAATCGCGAAAGCAACTGCGGAAGCTTCTTTTGCCTGCTACATTATTTTCTTATCAAGCACTATCAGTGTAATGTGCTACATTATTGGGGACACTTAAGCCCATCCTTTAAGGGTAAGCTACCATCCCCCATATAAAGTCACGTTTCGAACAAGCCGCTTAAACGTGCTTGCATGTCGTAAGGTAACGAGAATGCAAACGGTTCTGGCAGGCTGATTATGATACCACCCTCCCATATGAAACGAGCATCCCGAGTTGGCAGCTCCTGCCCGTGGCATAGGGGCAACATGAATTCAAATGTCAGGGCAGGTTGGTTGGCTGGTTTGTTGGTTCACACTTGCTCTGTGGACACCTGAACCGCGCCGTAAGGGAAGGGATGAGGGTGGGAGTTAAAGTGGAAAGAGAGTAGGGGGAGCCGTAGGGCTACGGAGTAATTTTGACCACCTGGGGATCTTTAACGTGCGCTGACATCGCACAGCACACGGACGCCTCTTCGTTTCGCCTCCATCGAAACGCAGCCGCCGAGGTCGGGTTCGAACCCGGGTACTTCGGCACAGTAGTCGGGCGTCTTACCACTGCACCACCCCGGCGGGGCAAGCTGATTTGTTTATTAGGAGACCGTAGCTACGTCTCTTCATGGCGTAGCTGCGGCCATCCGAGGTCTCGCTTCGGCTGTCGTAGTAATGCTTTCGCAATAAAACTTTTTTTTTTGTTTTTGCGACGTAGCGGTAGAAAGGGGGGGGGGGGGACCGTGTTCACTTGCATGTGAAAAGCCTTAGGGAAGTGTTTAATGCTTTCACGTTGTTCCTTTTTGCATTCGAACTTTTTGACGCACAAATTCCTTAAGGTGCGCAATTTTCGGTTCCAGATAATTCTGCGGATGTTTTCTTGTTGTTTTTTCTGAGTTATAGTGTCTTATTACACAGCATGCGGAGGGACGTAGATATACTGTTTACTTTATGCAATAGAAAGCAATACTACTCTAAAATTCGTGTGCTCAGCGTGTGTAGAAACGAATGCCAACGTATTTGCATAGAAATAATAAAAATTGTTCAAAGAAGCTAAAAATGCTATGTCTATATGTGATAAAAGAGCATCATAATCTGGATACACTTAGTTTGGGCATTACGTTATGAATATGTTAACCTGGGCGTGTCACACGGCTCATTGAGATTGAAAATCAGAGTATTAGGCACAAGTCAAAAGTATATTGGCTATGACTGCCATAAGTTTGAATTCCAAAAATACGAATAAATGTTTACTTTTTATAGCATTTCAAACGTTTTGCTACAATCTCTTCTGTTCACTGATTCGTCTCAACACTGCAATCATTTTACGTAAGGAGTGATAAATATAGCCTTGATGTAATTATTTCTGCAGTTGGTTACCTGAGCATTTATGGATGGATTTAAGTTAACTGTGAAAGAGCAGATACCCTTCAAAAAGAGCGGAAGTTTTCAATTAATTTGGGTTCATCTCTTGACAATGCTCTGTAGCCGATTTCCTTGCACCTGCCAGCCCCCTACATGTTACCTCGACATCAATAAATAACAGCATACCCAACTAGAAGAACATTCTGCGTTATTGATGGTGACCGCAACGACACTGTAATAGCTCAGCGCAGTTTCTCATAAGGAAGTTTCTGTCATGTTTAAAAATTTATATTTTACTGCAGTACGATGCTTGCAGTGCGGGATTATGCGCCATGGCACGTATACGCATGCCCTCCATTTTTTGATTGTTATGTTTGTTTAATTAAACCCTTGACCTGATTTCTACTTGGTGCAGTGAGGGGTGCGTTTTGATTTTGTTTTCGTTTTTGTTTTTTTTACATATGCCATGCGTGAAAGCAGAAATGGCAGATTTTGATTCCAAGAATTTCAACCGCAAACGGGGTTATTTACATCGAGAGGGAAGCAGGAAAAAGCAGTTCGCTGATGAACTAAGGTATTTTGCAGCAGTTGTAGGAAACATTAGGCGCTAATACAGGACTCGTTTTGGACTTGACTGCCCCAAACTGATCAATACATTCTTCCACGGCAGTTAAGGCTGCCGCGACTGGAATACTAAAGTACAGGGTCTTCCACTCCTAGCTATAACACGGTCACTACTTTCAAATGAATATTGCGTGCGACGAGGCGCATATCGAAGGAAAGCGATGAAACTAGAAAGGAGCCCGGAAGTAGGGCTTAGCATGGTCTGCCATTAAGCTTTATTGCGAGGCCGGGACGGACGCAAGGACGCTTTGAAAGCAGTGATCAAGTTATCGCTAGACGTGGACGAGCCTGTACATGTCTTTAACATAAATAAATATACAAAAAATAGTCCCCACTTATCAGAGAATATATACTGAAATAAGACATTTCTCCTATTTTAAAACACGCTCTACCGTCTAGTTATAGCCACATTAGATCTGTACGCGCCTTTGATGATGTATCTTTGTAGGTGACTTATCATTCAATATTTGCTCCTTATACTCTGTAAAGCAGTGGATTAGCGAAGAGCTTCGTTTAAGTGGCACAGCTACTTGAATATTGTTTGAAAACAAAGAAATTGAGTTTGTTCGTTTCGCATGTTGTGGGTCAGTTGAGTTTCTGCAGATGTACTAGGGATGGAAACTTAGTGGGCTTATCCTCAACAGCCAAACTGTAACCAGCTTTGGACGTAGGCCGTTTCGACGTTTCCATGAGTATGTAAATTTCGTTATTTCATCCCTGCACCTGACCGTCTGCCGAACCCGTGCTGTATTCCATTTCCAGGTGCCTGACTTTCTTTTCTTTCCAAACGATGACATCACCTGTCGTTGCTGAAACCAGATTGACCTGATTTAATTTTGTTAAACGGATACCGATGTTGCCCCTTTAGATGCGGTAATATGCAATACCGTAGCAGTCTGGGTGTGTTGGTTATTCATGATGGAAAAATACAGCGCAGAGAAGGACGAGGACAAAATGAAGACACGTAGGACACACGAGCGCTGACTTGCAACAGTTTATTTCGAGCCTCAGAGCCTTATTATACAGATGAAAACATCATACATGCGAAGTAGGCGATACATTCATATCTTGTTCTAAGTATATCAACTCCTTACGAGTAAGAGCAATAGAAGGCTTGGCTACGCAAGACCCACCCAACCGATCTATCATTTCGGCTTCTATAATCTCTCGAGTCAGTTGACATCAGTTTTTCGCGATAACATAGCATTGTTGGTAGTCAGGATGGCACACGGACATTTCATCTGGATCGTCATTACAGTTCAGTTTACATTTCATACAGTGTACATCCTAAAACCCTCTTCGCTTTTCAGACACATTGTTACAATGTTCCCGGAGGCGGTCGTTCAAGCACCTACCACTTTGCCTGAACACGAACATTCTACAAACTTTGTACGGTGGTTCTTCTTGCAATTAGGGTTTCTTTAATCACCGGGCCTTGTCAATCTGCACAACTTCTGCAGCGTCTCCGAACTGCGGGATATCCCACACATGACATTATCAGTGTCGCCGAAACCCTACTTAAGCGCTTGTGCTCAAAAGAAACTAGTGATTCACTGCCGCCTACTAACAAGCGGATTGCTGTGATCCCGTACATTCGTGGCCTGTCTCATCGCCTGAAAAAGATCGGTGAACGGGGGAATGTGAAAGTTGTCTTTTCTGCCCCCGATAAGCTGCAGAAGTTGTGCAGATTGACAAGGCCCGGTGATTAAAGAAACCCTAATTGCAAGAAGAACCACCGTACAAAATTTGTAGAATGTTCGTGTTCAGGCAAAGCGGTAGGTGCTTGAACGACCGCCTCCGGGAACATTGTAACAATGTGTCTGAAAGCGAGGAGGGTTTTTGGATGTACACTGTAGGAAATGTAAACTAAACTGTAATGACAATCCAGATGAAATGTCCGTGTGCCATCCTGACTACCAACAATGCCATGTTATCGCGAAAAACCGATGCCAACTGACTCGTGATATTATAGAAGCTGAAATGATAGATAGGTTGGGTGGGTCTTGCGTAGCCAAGCCTTCTATCGCTCTTACTCGTAAGGAGTTGATATACTTTAGACAAGATATGAATGTATCGCCTACTGCACATGTATGATGTTTTCATCTGTATAATAAGGCTCTGAGGCTCGAAATAAACTGTTGCAAGTCAGCGCTCGTGTGTCCTATGTGTCTTCATTTTGTCCTCATCCTTCTCTGCGCTGTATTTTTCCATCGGTAATATGCAAGTATGTTTTCTGAGTTTGAAGCCGCACTCAATGACAAATTGTCTAATTTCACCCAGACGAGGCTTATAAATCTACTGTTAGACTTAAACGTTTTATTCAAACTTGTTTTTGTGTTGAAGCCCTTGTTGGCAAAAATGCGAGATTGAGTTTGATGATTGAACACTGCACAAAGAACAGCTTTCACTACCAGAGATAGAAAGTATAAGATAGAAAATACCATGTATGAGAAATACCCCAGGTGCGGAAGAAAGTTACCCAATTCCAGTCATTATAGTGATCATGCGTCTGGCTTCACGTGGGGGATTTTTCTTTGCAGCCGTGTTTCCTTTAACGTTTGCATTGTTTCATCTTGCGAAGGGCTTCACGCGGCTTTTTGTCTCTCTGTATTTCTGACACAAGACCTAGATGACAGTTTATGCAATTTCACTCTCAGGCACATTCTGTAAAAACTGCATAATGCATTGCTCATTAAAAGCGAGGTCTCACCACCGTTCAACTCACCTGGCACAGTAGAGTACGCGAACAGAAAGTCCGCATGTGTGGGTATGCGGAGGCCTTCACCACTTGAGTCAGCTTTGTCAAGCGGAACACCTTTCTGAAAATTTCTTCCACGGCAGGCCTGATAAAAAGGAGAATTTAAGATCAAGCCCCTTTTTATTCAGGCGGGAATACGTAGCATTATTCTTTATTAACCCATTCCGTGAAACGTCAAAAAAACACATTTAGGTCCAGCTGTCTCGCGTACTTGTCCTTCTTAGTACCTTGTTACTTATTGCATACTCCCTAAAGAGCAGACACTGCCTTCTGTTACTTATCTGCCCTCTGAAGCTATTTCGTTGCTGGCTGCTTTTCTGTTCATTGAAGTTTCCGTTTTCACATCACTGGTACTACGGTTGCTAAGAGCACTTCTCGTTTGGACACTCCAGACTACCTCAGTTGCCCCACTACTCGACTTGTAGACTTGACTCACGTTGGACTAAATTGCGAAACCTTGCGTGATTATACATGACGAAGTTTATTTAGTGAACTAATTTTAAGTTCGCTCGAGGAAAGTCAATAACACGATAGCAGTTTTATACTCTCTCTAGCGTGATATTTTGCGCCTCTTTTTGTTGAAAATATAGAGGATGGTAAGGCAATTACATTTTAGTCATGTATTTCTTGTTTTCATCTCTGTATAAATAAGCATGTAGTATATGTTCTCATTCTCACTTCCAGTGGGGCTCTCTAAATAATTGAAGAACCGTGAAGCGGCTCAAGCCTATATGCGAAAGTTGTAGAACAGCAGGCCAGGGGGAACTATGTATCCAGTCCATTCGGTGGGTAGCTGGTGGCAGTAGAGTGGTATAACAGCGTACCTCCTACATATGAAGCGAATGACCTATATGATAGTAAAAAAGCAGCTCATACATGAAAGCAAATTTTGAAAGAATGCAAGTATGTAGACTTCGAAGTCAATCATATGCTTTAGGTGGAAGCTCTTCTGGCAAATTATGACCATAGTATAGCAGGCTCAAAGGCAGTGGACGCTGTAACCAACTATGTTTTCACGCACGTGGCATCCTGGAGCGTTAGCAAAGTAGTGCTTTTCTCTTAGTAGCGCTGTTATCTCTCACCTGAATAAAGAATAGCTTTGGCTTGCCGAGAAGACTTTGGCATTCGTCCCCTTGAAAAGGTTTCATAACGTCATCAGTAGAAATCCTCCTTCCGTCGGACCCGTAAAGGTGCCCGTCCATGCCGTGTGTTAAGAGGCAGCACACGAAACTGTCATGCTCCGTGTAATCGTCTTTACCAACTGCGATAGAACATAGCCGCACATGGAGGTAATGTAACGCCCTTTGACAGAGTAGGGACAACGCCTGCCTCCCCAGCATAAAGCTTCAAATTCTTTGTAACAGAAGAAAAGGCGGAGGCGGTATACTCACGCTTTTTAAGCTCACTGGTAATCTCCTTGCCATGGAGATCGTTGTAGATGCTGACATCGAACTCCAAAGCTGTGAAACATCCTGCTAGACTCCTCTCGTCCTCCTCTGCGCCCTCCCGCTCAGGTATATTGGTGTGCTCTTGAAACACCTGAAGGAAGATGTTACGATAACGATGATGAACACGCGTTTGAAAGCCCCTTTTACGGCACATAGTACGTATAAGCATTCTTCTTTTTCAATTTAAGTGCGCTTTTCGCCTTATTGAAAAACTATGAATAACCACGACTCGCATATTATATATCCATATTTCACGACTACACCAGCGCAAGAAATCTGCCGCTACAGCTGTTTTTATAACATACCTATTTTTCAGTGGTATAGAGGTGTGACTTGTAAGGTCATAACCTAATCCATCATGAGGCTTCCCGATCCCCGTTATAAATAAACTAAAGGCGGTGGGATACGACATTGCGAGCTTAGTTCTTCTAGCTAAGGTAATTGAGCAGGCACTGTTCCTCACATCATACAGGAAAAGACAATCGGAGAAGTAACGAGAAACCACAATTGGCTACGATTGGTGTAAAAAAAAAATGTCCTTAAGTTCTGGGTCTGCACTGTACTGCAGCCGATGCTCCGAGCTCAGAGAGTCCTTTTGAGGCTGCAGTTTCATGGGAAAATTAGCGCCTCTTTCTACCCAGCCATCCTCTCGATCATCATCTCTTGGTATTTGTTACGACTGCTGCACAGTAAGAACACTGTTCATTTTGCCGGAAGGCTACAAGTACAGTCAAGTGTTACAGTGTAAAATGGCGCTGTGCTCCCAGGCTGAAGACGAAGAGCGCCTAGATGTTGCAGATGGACAAGATTCGAAAGCGCATGGTAAATTGATGAAGCTACCCTGTTTAAAGAACAGAAGCTGCATTTCATGCTTACATATAGGATACAAAAAGCAAAAAATATTGACCAATGCATCCCTGCTGCTACAAAGCACGGGCCCGGTTATGTGTGCGCACACAAATCACTCTTCAAACGCGATTGGATGTTAATTAGTAGCGCAAAATTGATATCTTGTCTCCAGCACGGCAGTTACGAAGATAAAGTGCTATCACTGGAATGCTGGCTCGTTTGGGAGCTGCAATGCCGGGGCAAATATTGAGGTGGTAAAGTATAGAAGGAGTACGAAATGGATCGCACCAAACTCCGCAGCGAGAGTTGCCATTGCTCTGCACATCAGTGTTTGGGCTCCTGCACCAAGCTCAGCGCAACAGTGAAATTTTGTGCTCTATCTCAATGATTAAGTAAAACAAAATGACTGAATGTGCTGGCGCAATGCACTCCTCACAAAAGGAAAAGAGTCTTGCCTACATCAGCGTCTTTATCCGGATATAAGCCTTCTTACAGCGACATTGGTGTTCGTAAAGGTTCGTTTTAGAGAGGCCATACAACAATTTTATCCTAACGTTGACGGAGCTGGTATTTGAAGAAATATAGAGAAAACAAGCAAGACCTGAATGTTCTTCAGCTTCTAAGTTTAAGGATGTGTACTTTCAGGCACATTGGAAAAAGCAGACAAAGTGAGTTGCGCGCCAGTTATCGTCAGCCACTGAAAACGTACCGAGTGCATCACCTCGCACCCGATAACTATCGTTTCGTGGTTCTGGCGGCAGTCGGAGCATGCGTTCCTACATTTGCGCTATGGCTGTGGCGGCCTGGACTTATAGCGCACGAGAGTCTACCGTCGTTGTACATCATTGCAAATGTTGTGGAAGGTTCGCCCGTAGTTTAACTACTGGAAGCATTTCAAGTGCGCGATCCGGCCACTGATGGGAAAAAGCGATCAGATATCCAAGTGTTCTATCGTGTTTCAGCTGAAGCGTGGAGGCTAATGAAAAGGATTCTACCTACGCTGAGGACAACGCTAAGATTTATGAAGTGGAAAATGCTATGTATGACTTAAGAGATGGGACGTGTGCAGAGTGGTCAGAGAAATAACACGGGGTAATGATCTCCTGTAAACGTCCAAAAGAAATGCCTAAATACTGCCCAGGCTCAGTAAAATGACGGGTTTCGTTAGGCTTCAAAGAGTTGACTCCATCTGTAATACACAGTACTAGGTGCGAAGTTTTCTAACATGTAGTTCTTACCTTGTTGCTGAAAATGACGCACCTTCCTCGTCGGATTGGCGCGTTGTTGTACAGCTTCGGTGTGATTGAAGTTCGCTGGGAAGACTGGTGGCCCATATTCGCCTGGACCACTTGTCTGCACCCGAATCAAGCAGATGTCGAACGTTGGACTGGCAGAGATCTTAAGGTTACTGTGCAGCTCAAATGACATGTATGGAAGATGCGTATGTATGCCTCGGTACGAAACGTTAGGAAAGTCACCGACGATAGCTGTGTCCGTCACTGAGATCAAATAAAGAGAAGATATATTTTGCCAGGTTCTTTTAAATTCCTCGGGAACATTCTAAATATAGCGCCATGGGCAAGGTACGCAAACTACCTGCACAGTATTTAAATTAGTGCTTGTCTAGCTGTAAAATGTTTTTTTCAATGGTCTGTAAAAGGCAGCTATATCTTCTTCCCTAGTTTTTGGTGCGTCTACCCATAAGAAAAGGCACCGCTTGCCACAGCTAAATGCGTGAAGGCCTCCATCCCTCCTCAACCCTCCCCCCTCCCTAATATGCGAAAAACTGGACAAAAATTCAATTTATTTATCTCATACTTTCTGCCAGTATATGAGAAGTCCTTAGGCATGAGTAGGACTTATAGTTAAAAGCGGAGTATGAAGTGAAAAAAAAAAAAATATTGAAAACTTTCTAAACGTGATTTCAAGAATTTAGGAGTGCTTGCTTTCTGATCAAGTTTTATTTTTGTTCAGAAATCCACTGCAGTGTGCCTCGAAGAAAGACAAGAGGATAAGTGTCATCGCCTGCCTTCAGATTCTTAAAGAAAAGGACGTTCTTAGTGGCTCAGGATGTTAGGGCCGTCGTCACGAAGGCCTGCGAACAGTCTCGATTACTTAATTCTTTACCGCACACTAATATGCAACCATATACAGGGACTCTTGGGTCTCGCCTGTGCATCGAAACATTGGTGCTGCTACCGCAATTGAATCCCGGGGCTCCCGGCTAAGAAGTGGGGCTCCTGTGTCACTGCCTGTTAAGAGGTCGTCTTTCAAACGTTCGGGCTGCGGTGAAGTGGGCTGAACGCAGGTGGCACAAATACGCCGAGCTCAACGCAACAGTGAAATCTGATGCTCAGCCACACGTATTGAGTAAAACAAAATGACTAAATGTGCTGGCGCGCAATGCACACCGCACAAAAAACAAAGACGCTTGCCTGCGTCCGCGCCTTTACCCTAGTACAGGCATTCTTGCAGGGCATTAGTTGTCGTGAAGGTACTTTTTAGAGTGGCCATACAAAAATTTTATGCTACCGTAGATGGAGCGGTCATTTCAAAAGATTTAGAGAAAACAAGCAAGACCCCTACATTTTCAGCATCGAAGTTTTGGCGCGTGTACTTTTAGGCCCCATCAAAAAAGCAGCCAAAGTGAGTTACGCTGTAAACGTACTGTGTGCATTATCTCGAACCCGATAACTATAGCCTCGCGGCGCTGGTGGAAATTGAAGATATGCTTCTCTTCATGTGTGCCAAGTCTGAGGCGGCCTGGACATATAGCGCACGAGATCGGACTATCGTGGTATATCGTTGAAAATTTGGAAGGTTCGCCCGTAATGTAATCTACGGTAAAAATTTCCTGTGTTTGACCCTGCCACCGGTGAGAAAAAGTGAGCAATATCCACGTGTTTATCGTGTTTCAGCTGAAGCGCGAATTCTAACGAAAAGGATTCTACCTACGTTGACGACAACGCAGAAAGCTATGGAGTGGAATATGGTGGGGGATAACTTAAGAGAAATGATGCCTGAAAAGTTGGTCAGAGGAATAACACGGGTAATGATATTCCTGTGAAAATCAAGAAGAAATGGGCATATTCAGAACATGTAGTGCAAAGAGACAATAGCTGATGGTCGCTAAGGGTACAAAATTGTATTTCAAAGAAGAAAATAGTAGCAGAGGTTATTAGCAGCACAAATTAAAACACAAAAAAATTCAGAAACCTGAAATTCGCTACAACCAGCTGTAAAAAAGCTTACAAAGTGTAATGAAGGTAATATATAAAAACACATTGTCAATGCAGGCTATTAAAACGCATTTTGGCTCCTTTAATCAAGTAACGAGTCGCATAGAGGGAACAGCGAGGTGATTATGCATTACGGTGAAGTGGATTTTGGCTGTGGAGAGACAGATTGGGTCCAACTTACCCAGTACGAAATGGTATGGTATCCATCTGAAGATTCCGGGCTTCTGCACCAGGAAAGATATAGAACAAAAGAAAAGAGAAAGGCCGTCATCTGAGCGCCTTTTATGCCGCTGTTAAAATGCTCTTCGTTTTATAAACTACACATGCATGGTGTAGTAAACTCAATCGTGTGAGAAACTAGTTTTTTCTTTATGGTAACGTTTCGAAGGGAAACGTAACATTGTCACTTGTGCACCGAAATCAGGAAGCTTTGGAAATAACTTTCTAACGAGGCAGTAGCCAGAAATTCCGACTTTGGCGCTGACAGCTAACAATCGCGGGTAAAATCCTGCAAGGCCGTAGCTAGTAGCTGACACAAACCGGGCAATGATTGATCGTAGGTGTGTTCAAAGTAGCCCGAACGAAGTGAGATGGCCAACTTGGAGGAAGCTGCCAACCCGGACTTCTCACTTAAGATGGGAGAGCGGGGGTTATCGAAACATCCACTACCATTGAACTCAGAGTCAGACATGCAATGATGACTTGGCTGCTAAATTGGGGCTTGGTTGGTCTCGCACATAATATGGTAATTATGGCTGTATGCTAAAGTGCATGTGGGGTATGAAGGAAACCAATGTTAATGGTTAGTGAATAAGCAAATGGTAAAGTGCATGTGTGCGAATGGGGATCTGCAAAGGGATTCATGGATGGAAGCCGTAAGCTCGTCCAGTCATAATCTTATAGACGGAGCTAAGGTGTGTCAGTAGAACTCGCGTGAGGGCTAGTTGGTTAGATGAATCTGGTGACTTCTGGCGCTGCATTGTCCATCGCATTGCATACAGTGATTACAACAAGACGTCCACACCAATGATGCATCATCATCGCATCATTGGTGTGGACGTCTTGTTGTGAACTTTTGTGTATGCGTGTATGTGATGAACAATGCAGTGCCAAAAGTGAATATATTCTTCAGTGTATCCCCCATTTTTTTCTAGTCCTGACATACTGTCCTGATATGTAGTCCTGAGATACTGTCCTCTAGTCCTGATATGTAGTCCTGATATAGGGTGGAATAATTTGGTATCTTCCAATGCATAACATGGAGGCAAAGAAAGGTTATGAATTTGTCGCACAATTTTCTTCGGCTCTCTGCTATGCATTCGAAGACACCTTATTAATCGGCAGTGTATCAGGACTACATATCAGAGTCATATTGTTAAGGTTTATTTACAGAGTGATTCTGCACTTTAGCCTGGTGCGCTAACCAACAGATGGCGAGCTTTCTCTTCTTCAACCTCTATCCTGGAGAGACTCTTTTTGCACTTCCTTCTCCTCTTCTGTGTGCATGCCTGACATTTACCCATTCGCAGATGAAGCTCCTGGGCTGTCAGTCAGAGTCCCGAGAGTGGCAGCGCTTCATTCTTGCGGCATGAACTAGTGTTTTCCGAGAGGGGCGACTTTGGAAACATTGGCGAGACACGGCGTAATTCAACTCATTGATGCGTTTGAGCACAATAAATGGGCCTGTGTAGTGCGACAACAGCTTCTGGGACACACCACGCTTGCGGAGAGGTGTCCAGAGCCACACTAAGTCGCTAGGAAGGTAGGAGACATCCTGATGCCGACGATCTTAGCGCTGCTTAGAGCGGTCCTGCGAGGCCAGAGTGCGTAATCGGGCGACCCGACGAGCCTCCTCAGCGCGGCAGAGGGTGCTCGAAACAGAAGGCTCGCTTTCGAGAGAGAACGGCAAAATGGTGCCGAGAGAACGGCGAGGCGGACAGGCGTAGAGGAGGAAAAATGGACTATAAGAAGTTGTCTCATGCTTCGAGGTGTTATAGGCGTAAGTAATGAATGGAAGCACGTCATCCAACTTCTTGTGCTGCGAGTCAACATACATCGCAAGCATGTTCGTCAGTGTCCGGTTTGTACGTTCAACGAGGCCATTTGTCTGGGGATGGTGCGGTGTAGAGTGACGCAACTGTCAAGTACAATAGCGCAGAAGCTGTTCCACAACATCTGCCGTAAACTGGCGGCCTCGGTCACTGATAATTACACGAGGAGGCCCATGACGGAGGACGACAGCGTGAAGAAGAAAGAAAGAGACGCCAGCAGCGGTGGCGGAAGAGATGGCGGCAGTTTCGCAGTAACGCGCGAGATGATCAACGCACACGATGACCCAGCGATTGCCTTTGGACTAGCGGGGAAACGGGAATATGAGGTCAACACCCACTTGCGCACATGGTGGGGTCGGTGGTGTCACCGAATGTGAGTGGCCCGGCGGAGAAGTCATGGGGAGCTTGAACCGCTGGCACTGCACACAAGAGTTCACGTAACGCTGAGTCGTTCGACGCATATTTGGCCAGCAGAAACGTTCCTTAATGCGGGTAAGAGTCCTGGCAAATCCCAAGTGCCCAGCTGTAACGCCATCGTGCATAGAGTGTAGAACAGAGCAGTAGAAGCTAGCCGGAACGACTAGCAGAAAGCGTGCACTGCCTCGCGAGTAATGTTTTCGATACTCGATCGCGAATGCAGAAAGGGTTCGCAGATGCCGGATCACGAGCTTTTTCAAAAAGTGATACCAAGTCTTGATCTTTTCGTTGTTCTCGCTGGAAGATCCGGAAATTGTATGGAAACGGCTGCAAGATAGTCGTCAAAGTTGTCATCGCAGAGGGTAGTTGCGAGAGGCAGCCGCGACAGGCATTCAGCGTCAGCGTGTTGGCGGCTACTTTTGTACGACACTGTAAAGTTGAACTCCTGAAGGCGTAATGCCCAGCGGGCCAACTGACCGCAGGGGTCGCGTAGATTCACCAGCCAGCAAAGCGAATGATGATCGGTGGTGACTGTAAAGGCACGTCCATAAAGGTACGAGCGAAACCGCTGTACGCCAAAAACGACGGCAAGGCACTCTTGCTCCATCACGGTATAGTTGCGTTCAGACTTGCTAAGGGTGCGACTTGTGTAATCGACAACGTGTTGGTTTCCGTCATGCCGTTGTATGAGCACAGCACCCACGCCGATGCCACTTGCGTCAGTGTGGAGTTCAGTGGGAGCTGTCGGGCTGAAATGACGCAGTATGGGCCGTGAGGTAAGAAGAAACTTGAGACTGCGAAACGCAGAATCACATTCAGGAGTCCATTTGAAAGGAATATATTTCTGGAAGGGGGTTGTGAGGGGGCAGGCTACGTCAGCAAACTTAGGAATGAAGCGTCGAAAGTAGGAGCAAAGTCTCAGGAAGCTCCTGAGTTACTTCACAGACTTGGGCTCATGGGCGCAGCTGACAGCTTCAATCTTATGTGCGCATGCCTGACAATATAATATTTCTTTCTCTGATTGAGAAAGCGGACGAATGTGTTACACACGCTCGCAAAACTTAATAAAACAAGTCAACATGCCGGTGAAGACGTTACGCTAAAGCCAAATGAAAAGCGTCATATTGGATAATGAATTAAACAACAAACTACGCCTGGTCAAGTTTATCATTAAAGAACGAAAGCCAACCAGTCCTCAAGAGCGCTTTTTGAAGGAATCCTTTATCGTCTCCAAATTGGACATATACATCTCACACACAACTTCACGATTCTCAGACAAGGAAACATGCATTTGAAGCATGTGTTGAGCAGCTGGCAAGAAACCACGTTATAATGTCACACATGAAATTGGGGAAATTCAAGAAAATAATTTTACGTCTCTCTATAAAGAATAAATCTCATTTCATCCAAGTCTTTTGCTTGAAGGCATGGTATCGCCGAAATAGCTTTTGGGTTCGATTTTTTAAAGTAAACGTTCTAATCAAACCCTGACTTATCTATAGAAAAGGACCTGTTGTAATTAGAGTTCGGCTCATGATGGCCTCAAGTGCCGATGCGGAACTAACTATGCGGAACAAGTGCCTGGAACTAACAAAGCCCAACCAAACGTTTGGTCGCCTTGCGCTTGAATGAAGGCATGCTCTCGCTACATGCACTGTAAGCGTTTTCACAAATGGTTAGATAGCTAGCAACCGTGTAGTGTTTAAACTTTACTGAGGATACATTTTGTAGTGTTCGTCAAGAACATTGTGGGAATGCTCTTTCGTCTCTTTTCAATGCAATTACGTTTGATCGATCCTAGGAAAATGCCTGTGTGATGCTTATACTGAATTTTCTGTCGCTGGCAACCTCTTTTTATACAGAAACCCACTAACCTCTTTCATGCTGGCAGTACACGTGTACCATTTCCAAGTGGAGAGCAGTATTCCAAAGCCATACATTACAATACCTGTTACCTCTCCCATACTTCGCTACATTTTTCTTAGTACATTTTACTCTGCGCCGTCCTGGTCGACACAATATCGATGTCGTTCCTACATAAAGAGGAGCGGTTAAGAATCACGTGATTGAAGAAAGCTTCATTGCGCTGATTTATCGACATAGTGGCTGTACGCGTGAACAAAATGAACACAAATAAAACGAGCATAATGAGCAGACCCAATGAATGGCGTATTTAAGGTACCGTATTTGCTCTGTTTGCTCCGTATATGTCAGTCTGCGCCCTCAAAACTCGTGGGTTCACCGATACTTGACTTGCGCCTGCTGAAAGCATCAAAGTTCGCTTACAGCGCATTCAGAAGGCGAAGATAAAGGCCTCAGTGATGCTGCGGTGGGAAGCATTGCATTCTTGTCTCTTTCGAGGCTTCCATAAATCAGGCTCCTTCTGACACCATCGAAACACGGAGGCAAAGGAGACACCCCTTTTCAAGAGTGCCGTGCAAACAACACTTGAAAACACCGATACGGAGATAAGCACTCTGCTCGCAGCGTCGTTCCAGCCTCGACTGTGTGCTTGACGTAAAACAGGAACTTCTGTTTCGCGAGCCACACGACGAGCCACGGCTTTAGAATTGCTGTGCCCGTTACTCTTTCTTTTCGAAACAAAACGAAGGAACTTCCGTGTCGCGTTATCTAAAGCGCCTTTTTCCTTTTTGAGCAGCAATTCGGATCTGTTGGTAAATGGTATTTCGCCGTTTACGAGATTACTGTGGCGCCACCGGAGGAAATATGTGGCACACCCTCTACCGATCGTCTTATTTGACTATCGGGTACACAGAGTTTTCGTTCGCCGAACTATCACAAATTTCTATATTTTTTTCACTACTCAAAGCGGGGTCGACTAAGAAAGGATATTGAAAGATAGTAATTAATTAGTTAACGTAGAAAAATCTGAAAGAGTTCCGTCCTGTATATCCATGTCCCAAAGACAACCTACCACTGCGATAGCATGCTTCACATTGGAGACGTGTTGATTCATAACATTTTGCCTTTACGAGCTCGAAAGCGCCAATTACGCGCCGTCAAAGGCAAACAAAGTATTTCAATATTTGCACTTGTCCATACTTTTGTACGTTAACAGTGACCATTAGAACATAGAAGCTGTTGTCGATATAAAAACGCTTGTTTAGGTTTGAATATAATGATCGGACTGTGAATATTTATCGTGCGATTACAGTCTTGCGTTTTTCAGTTTGTTTCACTTGCCCTTTTGGAAAAAAAGTGTATGGGACGCCTCCTCTGCTATGTTAAGTTGTAATTCGAAATTGCATGGCACGCTGGCGTTTTGTACGGTTTGCTGATACTGGTCGTAGAGAAACAAAGCGAAACACTAATGCTTGCCGCAACTTGTAGGCCTGGTATTATAAACTTAAGTCGTTTTAGCGGTGACTTTAGACAGCGCTTTTCAATAAGGCACGCAGGTAAAAACGTGCTCGAAAAGAACACATGAACTGCATCAATAAAAAAACAAGGCTGTGCAAAAAATATTGGTCATTTCGTGAAAAAAAATCAAAAGATTGGAGGTTTTGTCGTTTCGTGCCTGGCCACCTCTTGAGACGTCACGAAAAAGCCGTGATTCTATCCTGTGCTTGGACGCAGTTTTCTGTAGTACAAATAGAGCTTACTGAACGAGTCACCTACGGCAGATGCGTGTCTTGTCGGTGTAGAGAATGATCGAATAGCTATTTAGAGCAAAAGTTCTATTTCCACAGCAATTAAGCACCAAGCCAGAGCAATTCATTGCGGGCATTGTAAAGCAAATGCGTACCGGGCAGCCGTGAGAATGCAACAACAGATCTTCCCTGTACGAAATGCATGCTCAGCTAATAGACGCTACCCGTCCCAACTCCTGCGCTCCCCCTGCCCCGCATCGCAGTGGAGATAACACGCGAATTGCCAGTCCTCTAGATGATTATTGATGGTAAGAAGCACGGAGACAACGCGCGTAGGATGGATAGCATATAGATCACTTTTTCTCACCTGTCTGGCTTGAACCGTCTACGTGCGTGTCGCCCATCTCTTCACGGTGCTCAGAAGGCCTCACTCCGGCAAGGAACACTGCCTCTCAATGACTCAAATCCACGTCAGAACAAGCGTTGGTGCGACTATACCCCCTATCTGCTGCTTGCGTTATCAAGGCGAACGTGAGGCGCTAAGAGAAGTTGCGAGCCTCTTTCTTTCTTTCTTTTGGAGTATGAAGTTGCCGCCGATGGCGTCATGCCGCTTATCCAACATCGTTCGTTTCTTTCCTTCCTGAACAATTTCACAATTGCCACTTTTCCTGTCACGTTGTTTGAAGTTGTAGGTGATTCACTGCGGATACAGGACGGAAAGAACAATTGGCGGAAGTTTTCTTTCAGGTTTCGTGACTGACACGAAGACCGAGATATCCTTTCTTGCAGTCTGTAGTCCAAGCGGGGACAAAGACCTTCAAGCCACATGCAGCGGCAGTTGTTCGATAGAAGCAACTGAGAAGTTCCTCCAAGAGAAAAAGGAATAAATTCGCGTGGCTTTCAATTTCTGCGTTATGCAACCTTTAAGTCTGTCTTTGAATGTCAGTTTATGCCTTCGAACTAGAGCTACAGAGAGCTTTTTCAACTTATGACTACTGGCCCAGCGTCTCAGGTATTCATATTATTATAGAATGAATCATTGGTAACGACGAACGTTAGCGCTGAATAAAATTCCTGGCAGAGCATCACTCCATTGTTCTTAGTAACATGCCTGAAAGGAGAAACGTACCTAGGTAAATAAATTTGTAGCTCTTCGACATTGTGGGATTTATATCATGGCGCCAAATTTAGTGTTTAGACCGTGACAGAAAATTACAAGCATCCCTGCACTAGCAAGCATCCCGCAATATGCGATTTTTTAATGCTGAGATTGGGAGTAGGCTACAACACTATTCCTATTTGCAAATCGTACACCAAGCAGGCTACTGAAAGCCGCTTTATTCCACAATGATGAATATACACCGGCCTTGCCTTCTTTAACAGTATGTCTTGCTGGGCTAGTTGGTGTTACATTGTGTTTAATCAAAGAAAAAAACAGCGCTAAATGTTTGATGGAACACAGAGAAAGACGAGCATAGACAAAGTGAGCATAGATTGTTGAAAAATACGAGATTAGTGAGGTTTTACCTCAGGGGTTTTTTTTTTGCTTGTTTCTTATTCCGTTCTACCTTTCAGGACATTCGCAGGCGTTCACCGTCTTCGATCTATATATGTACACATGTATCTTTGAATAAACTTGGTTGTAGTCAGCGCCTGTCGCGTTCGTCTTTCTGTGTGGTTCGTCAAAAATTCAGCGCTGTTTTTTCCTTTGGACATACCTTGCCCCCTTCAATGTCTAATTATTATCCTAGTTGAAAGTAAAGGAGAAATACTGTTTCACTAGCGGTGTCCACTGTGTGTCACGCCTATAGAGTAGTTTAGAACGCGGGGTGTCTACATCTCGCTAGGATTTTCTTGCTCTCACTTTGGCATTCATGAGACATTGATGACTTAGTCACCAGGGTTGGCGAAATTTCGATGCTCCCTTTTCCTCGTGTTGTTACAGGTTCGACAATTAAGCTGCAGATGCGGCTGCCAAACGACGCTCGAGCTATTTCTATAAAGGTGAGATTAGTGTTCACATCACAAAGAACAGGAATGGCTCCAAGTGCCTCAACTATTATGCGTGGCGCATATTTGCTGTCAACTGGCTTGATTACATGTCCCCTTCACTGGTGGCATGATATTGTTCCCTAAATTTTAGCTGAGGATGAGATGTTCTTTCCTTGTGCTCATTGTCGCTTCCGTTTTAAGCTTGTTTCATCACCCTACTAAATTAGCTTTTCTGTTCCCATTATTAGGCGATGAGCTGTCGCTAATTTTTTATTCGGGAGAATGAAGAAAATGTGTACTATCTTGCACATTTTTGCAATGACGGGCTTCAATTGATTGTGGAGGCTTCAGTAATGCTCATAATTAGTGACCGACTATTAGAGCAAGATGGGGGGGGGGAGGGGGACGGGAAATAATGGTTATTTTCATTGGCACATACCCAATTGAAGCCGCGACGCCCCAGATGTTTAAAGAATGCTTCGTACAGCTCCAATTAAAGGACTTTTAAATCAGACCAAGGCCCAACTATGCACGCTCCCCAAGACTTATGATGTATATACCCTATGAGTGATTGTATAAAGCACAACACGCCTTCGCATTTCGCGTTTGTATAGAGGTGAAACGCATATGCACCCGCGTGTTGTGGCTTGAAAGGTGCTAGAAAAGTCCCCTCTGCCACGTATTAGGGTTAGAGTCATTAATCGTATTTGCTAGAGAACAAGAATAACTAATTGTCTCACTCAAGCGGCAGCGACGCGATGCGACCCCCGTCCTGTTGCGAGTCATGGTTGCCTGCATAGGGGCGTTATGCCAGGGCCATTCACTTCTAACTATAACACACTGACTGTTTCAAAGTAATATTACGTCCGACGCAGTCGCATATCGAAGCAAAGTGATAAAGGCACACAGGGACTCGGAGGTGGTGCTCAGTCTGCCACTTTGCTTTATTTCATAGCCGGGTCGGATGCAATGATGCTTTTAAAAACAGTGACCATTTTATCGTGTCATAGCTAGAAGTGGACGACCCTGTAGCTTCTAGAAACTCTTTGAGACTAGACTGGCATGTTTAGTCGCATAATTTTACAATAAGCATGATATGGCAGCATGAGTGCTCGAAAAATATTGTATGATGTGCTCAGTAAATGCTGCTAATTTTTTATTTGCCAGCATAGCAAGGCCGAGTCGAGAGGACATTGTCGAGGGTTTTTGAAGTTACCCTGGTTTGATGTCAAGATAGGATATACTTATGTACAGAAAATGCTCTCTCGACGCTGACTTGCGCAGATGGTAGAAAGAAAGCTACTGTAGCTAGGGAATACAGTTCTGGGCGTCGAAACTTCTCCTCATCCCAAAATTCAAAACACTCGAGTCTTTTCTTATCTGGGCCCCTTTTCAAATGTGTAGAGAAAGCTCTGTACTTCTCCAATTCGAGATAACTGCCGCCGGCCCTAAGTCCTTGCAGGCAGTCTTCTCTTTCCATGAGAAACGCTTCAAGCTCGTGCTCAGCTTGTGAGCTCAATTTTAGGGGATATTATGCTGCCGCCTATAGCGGTACTTGATCGCCGCCAGCGATCCTACGAAGCTGCTTCCACGTGGTGACCAAGTGTTGTTTTGCTCGGCACCTTTCCTCGCTGGTCAACGTAATGTGACATCGAGAGTCTCACGCTGCAGTTCGAGATTGCTGAATTACTGCTAGTCACACTTTTTTTTTGTTTTTTTTTTGTCCTTAGGGCCTATTCACTGGCTCCTTCCGGTCCCGTTCAACTCTTCCCTCTCCTTGCGTTTCGAGGTTTTTGTCCCTACCTTTCGCGTCACCGCGCACATCGTAGAGCACGTTATTCATAACTTACATTTTTATAACAGCACACTTTTAGCTTTCAGTGCAACGTTTCTAGATGGTCGTAGGTATTAACATCAGTGATGGTGGATAAAGCGATGAAACGCATTCTTTTTTTCGGCACCCTAGTTGTACGGGCCGAAACAATAGCGCACCAAATAGAGATTGTGAAATAATACTCCTACCAGTAATTCCACTCAATTCCTTGTTCCACCCAGTCTTGACATTTGAACATCAGAGCTTCACTTCTGACCTTAGTTTAACTTGCCAAGGGAAATAAAACAAGCTGACATAGCTAGGGAAAAATGTAGAAAAGACGAAAGAGAAAACCGGCTTATAGAAAAATCTCTGTGATAAACTGAGAAATTACTCAAGAAAAGATCGGCAAATTACTGCCCAAGGCGGCCTTCCCATTATCAGCGTCGGCTTGCCATTCTGAAGTCTCGGTCATTTAAATTTAATCTGCTGGCATCGCATCGCATACCTCGTCTATGCACGAGTCAGGTGACTCATTGCAACATCGCTGAATGGTTGGGAAATAAAATAATTGGCGTGATATTTCTTTAGATTCGTCATTTCGTATTAGAGTTGTACATGGTTAGATAATGATTTATCTAAAACATATAACTCAACTAACGAAATATATGCTAATATGTCGCTGATAGGAAGCTGGGATTTCGAATGGAGCGACTTTCTCTTATAGCGGGGCCATTGCGGAGTGCAGTGGCAACCCGAGTTCGGGATGAAACGATAGCCAGACAACAGCGACTGGTGTCATGCATGTGGCAATTACATTTCCTTTGTTCATTGTCGTCTTTTTGCAAGGGGGGAGTTTTCAATATGGTTATGATGTTTGAGGCATGCAGTAGCACTTTATAAATACGTGAAAAGAGCGCTTCACAAGCAGCAATAAAGAAAAAAAATTATGAAGGGAAGTCGCCTGCAAAAGTGGTCCGAAACCGTACCGTGAACTGGTTCGGAACGGTTCCACCGATTTGTTCCGGTTCAGGTTTAGTTCCAAGATGCCGGAAAAAATTCGGCTTCGGTTCGGTTGTCGTTCCGGGCGAAACCTCGGGTTCGGTTTCGGTTTTCGGTTCGGTTCTGCTTCCGGTTCGACACCATGCTCCTGGGGTCCCGAACTAGGGATCTCCACCTAGTGTCTATGAGGGCTCTGTCCCAAAGGGTCAGCTCGTGCGTAAACCCCTGTATCTGTATATAAAAGTTTTCCACCACCACAATTCGGTGGAGACGGTGCAGATTTAGGCATGGCTGGAAGGTAGTAATACGAGCGAAATTACGCCATTGTTCGTGTCTGCTCACGGTAACTTTCCAGCATGTTGTAGTTGTTGTTGCGCTGTAGAAAGAAGGAAAATGAAATGCACGGGCCTGCTACTGGCTTTGTAGCTGACCCACTTCCGCCGCCTAATGCGGACAGAGGAGAAGACAGAGAAGAAAGAAAAAAAAGAAGAGAGAGAGGGAAAGACGCGCGTCGCAACAGCCGTCGTCCGCCACCGCAGCGGTGGCGGCTGCAATGACTGCCTAAGCAGGCGAGCCCCCGCCGCAAACGGCATGGGGTTTACAATTCCTAGCCTCGTAGGGCCAGGAGCAGCCACCCTTAGAGCCCCGCAATATTCCAGCATGCCGGAAACGGTGCAGCGAGGCTGAGGAGCCTGCGGCGGCAGCGGCGTTGGCGCAAATCTGACGTCACGCGCGGCGCAACTGTTGCTCGTCGCTTGAGAAGTAACGGCTCTGGCTCCGCACGGCGTTCTTGCCTTTACACGGCATAGTGAAGTATTCGCTTCAATAACAAACCTAGCTCAGGCACGTCAGCTCTTGGTTTTGCCGATAAGGATTGCATGAACTTTCATTTATTACTATGGCTCTAGGATCGGCCAACGTAGAGATGAGATACTTTCTGGCGGCCACCCCTGGCTTGAACAATAGAGTGTACCGGACACACTTGGAATCGGCGCGTACGGTCAGTCAAGGTTACGCGAACGACGAGAAAATGCGTTAACATTTTCTGCTCCTTAGGTTGTGATTCCTGTCCTTTAGGCAGGCTGGAATTAGTATTGAAGGCAATTTAGCATTTTACTTTCCTCGTGCTATAGAGGGAGGTTTGTTTCACTGCAGGTATATATGCAATAGGCTTGTGCGCACAGAGAATTTTGCATCAGCTCTGTGCACGAGATAAAATTCCAGACCCCGCAGTATGTCACAAGATGTAACAACACATATTCCTGCGTTCTATAATAAGGTATTTCCTCCCTTCCCTGTAGACGGTGATGCTGTAAATATCTGCGTATAAGTCATTGGACTCTTGTAACTATTTATTGATTTGCCCTTGCATATGTTTTCTCTTTTTGTGTTGTTTGACTTACAAGCATGGTTTCGAACGAATGAAAAGTAGTTATCAGTTATGATTCTGATCAGCTTTGTTCATTCTGGCTTATGTTGCGTTAGGTTGCCGTACGTTTGGAATCAGTGCTTTGTACAGCCCTTCATCTTATTTCTAGCTACCCTAGTCGCCAACTAACGGGCCACATAGTCATAGATTAGGCCGACCTGGCAAAGACCTAGTTTATCAAAGAGCCGGCACCTAAATTATTATTATTTTTTTTTTTTGATCTGTTGATACCTCTGAGGAGCCATTTCAATCCACCATGAACCAACAGAGCATGACACACGGCAGCTGTCACCTGTTAATAATTAGGGGGTATTATTAACGATGCGCCCTTAGCGGTGCGCACACTCCCAGACACCCTTAGAGTGAGTGGAGGTCGCAAAGGAGATGCCCTCGACCTGCGTGGCAAGCTCAGCCGGAATTCAACTACCTAGTAGTGACAGGAGGGGGTGGCCCTTTGGTGCCCAGCTGTCGCCGGTTCAAACCAGAGTAAGGATCGGAGTCAGAAGTAACAAACAAAACACAATTTATGTACAGCAAGAGACGATACCAAGGAAAACACAAGATCACTTGAAATACACAGACGAGAGGTTCACAGAATACAAACGCTAAGCATGCAACTACAGAATGATTCAATAAACTTTCCAACAGATCAAACAAGAGAGAGTTACATAAACGAACACCAAATTGTTCACCGGGCACTATTGCAGTCCGACGCCACAAGAGTCACAATGTGGCCGCCATACGAGACGAGCGCCGCTCCCTTGCAGGTCCGTGGGCTTGCCAGCAGCGAGTGATCCCCGGGAGTCCAGCCGAAGCACAAGCGAACACGTCGCAAACGCTGACTGACTGACTGACTGACTGACCGACCGACTAACAAGCGGCGCGGTATCTTTAAATAGGGCGCGCCGCGTCTGTCTGTTAAAACGCGCCAAAGCTAGCGCGCACACACACTTAGCTTCGCTGGCTATAGCGCTCCCTTCTCTTCCCGTCGAGCCGCGCGTCGTCATTGGCTAGGTCCCACAGAAGATTCTGGAATTTTCTGGCGTATTCCAGGCCGATGAACCACCGTCCTCCCCGGGCAATGAGAAAGAGGGTGACGGCAACGCGTACAAAGCTACGCGCTCTCCCGCGCGGGGAAGGAGGCTTTTCTCTCCAAGCTTTCCAACGACGGCGCGCGGGCGTCGCGCCGTATCGGCTTGATGAAAATGTGAGCCGATTTCGTGACAGCCGCACATATTAAGCGAGTATTTGGAGCTGCTTTGATTAAACAGATGGCTGAGCGCTTTTCGCTTGAAAGTAATAGCAGCAAGAGGTTATGTAAATAAAATAACACAAAAGGGAAGAGAAAGATTTGTGCGAAACTCGTCGTGACTATAAGACAATTAGCGCGATATCCGTCGCTAGACGAAAGAGTGAGACAGTGAGTGGAGGAGAAGGAAATATGTATTGAAAATTGAGTCGGACACTCCCAGGAGGGCCCTTCAATCCAGAAGCCCTCTGGCATGTTCCACTAGTTCGGCCCGCTCGATCAATTGTAGCTGATCAGCGAGAAGAGTCTCATTCATTTGTAAAGATTGGAAGACAGAAATATTCAGTTATGTCATTAAAAAAAGGGGTCCCACAAAGTAGCATTTTAGGTCCTTTTTTTATTTATCATATACATAAATGAGATAGTCTGCCTTCATTAAACTGCTCATTATGTAATCTACGCAGATGCTACTAGTTTATCTTTTGAAAACGACTCATTTGAAGATCTAACTTATCTAGCCAATGTCGCGCTGTAGAAAATAAATTCATCGGCTTGAAGTAATTGTTTAAAATTTACTCTTACTGCAGCTAAAGTTGTCCTATTTCACCCCCGTCGCAGACGTATTCAGTCGCCGCAAATTGTGTTGAACACCACCAGTACTGAAGTAGTAAAAACATTCAAATCCGTGGCGTATGTTTCTCAGAAAATATGACATGTCATGAACTCGTGAAAAACATTGCTAATAAACTGTCCAGGGCTATTGGTATCATACGCCACCACTGTCATTATCTCCCTACCTCAGTTAATTACTTTTATACAATTCCCTGTTTCTTCTTCACCAAACTACGCATTTCTAGTGTTTTCCACCACAACTGCTGCAAATATTGCAAGTTCTTAATATTGCAGAAATTAGTCCTGCGCCTGGTATGTCAAGTTCCGTACCGATCACACCCTGCTGTACCTTTTAAAAAGCACCACACAGGTCCTGTTACATCACTGTACATTTATAACCTTTGTCGCCTATAAAACCAGTAATCAATTAAAGATAATATGTTCTAAGTAATTTAGCAGGATTGCGAAAAAACTTGATCACTTATGACGTACGTTATTTAACACCATGGAACGTTAAGAAATGCTGAACGAACTATGGAAAGCAGATGCTGAAATATGTATTGCCGACAATTTTAAACCAGACCTTCGCGGAGAAAAATGTCGACATATCCAGAACATCATTAAATCAATTGAGCGCTGTGCTTGAATCGAAATTTCTTATCTCTTTCTCACCTATGCCGTTCTCATTTTTATCTCGAGTGTGGTGTAGTGTAGCCAGAAAGTGTGTTGATATGTGTGTTGCCGTCATCACACGATGCTGTGCTGCTCTGTGTAGGGGGGGGGGGGGGGTCAGGGTTCCTCAAGCTGTTTTTACAGCTTTTTATCTGGCCTTCTAGCAGCAACCGTTTTGTAGCGAAATAAATTTCAATTTCAAGAAAAGCGGCCTCCAAGAAGGGGGGGGGGGGGTAATGATAAAGAGTGGGTGGGGTGGCATTGCAAGCGGCTCAATGTGGCGGGAAGATCGCGTGAATAAAGACCTGGACGAATTGAGGAGATGAGAACGAATGTGTTTGGAGGTATCGCCAGCACTTGATTTGGGTGTGATCGAGCATGTACTGCGCTGGTGGGTCAAGGCAAGGCTGGTTACAGTTGTTTGCCAGTATCACCTATGCTTGCAATGAATTGGAGAATTTGGCTTCAGTTTGCTGGAAAAAAAGAAAACCTCAATGGCCGAACTTAACTCGCAGAAATGCGAGAAACGCTCGTATACTCTCTTGCTAGCAATGTTTGGCGCAATGTTTAGAATGTTGTTCCTGATGTAGTGTTCGGTAAGGAAAACGGCTTGGTTGGCAGAGTTCCTAAAATATTTGTGAGACATTTTTTCACACCTTGTTCGCAAATGGCTTAACGACGGTGCTGAATTTATGTTTTTAAGGCACGCATGAATATTCGCCTTCATAATGAGAACAAGTCCACCTCACAAAGCCTTAAAGTTGTCTGATTTATTGAGATGGGGAATGCAAAAATACCCAAATGACAATGATCAACTAATATTATTTCCGAAATGGTACACATGGAATGCTGTAGGGCGCAAAAATTGCACACAACAAATGAGAAGGGCGTTGAGAGTCAATTACATAATATCCGGTTAATTATCAGTAATGCGCATGATCATGCGCTCGAATTAAATGTGCCCAGCGATCTAGGCATTATTTCGGGCGGTGTGGAGCCGTTTTTTTTGATTAACCACCAATAACTGATTCTGGATCGTGTACTGGCAGCTCGGTAGTAGGAACGTAGTCGATTTCTAAGCTCATGAAGTTCGACAGCCAATCCACGCAGAACACGTAAAAGAACATGAACAGGTTCCAGGAACAGTCCCCGGGCAGCTGGATGAGAACGTCTCTTCCGTTGTAGCTCTCCAGCTCGAACCTGCAATAATAAAATAGCACGAACAGATAAATTCTGCAATACCCATGTCCACAAGTTGCACAGACAATTTTACCGACACATCTCTCACTTGTGGGATTCGTGGCAAAGCCAAGTGTCTGACTACTGTGCCGTTTTCCCATAAGCCGACTTTGTTTTAGAAACATTTTACGCTAAGAACAACGCATTAGCACCTTTTCTTCTGCCTGTCACAATAATCTTGGTACATAAGCCAGTACTGATTAAATATATCCGCATTTGTATTTGAGAATGACATTTCGATAAGCCTGACACACTCATAACCTGCATATATGATGTCACAACTTACCCCTTTCCTCCTCAATAGGGCTAGGGAGACTCAGCTGTCTAAACTATCCTATGAAGCAGCGAAATTCAGATTTCAACTGACCTCGACCTAATCGTCTACAGATTAGATTAGATGAGTTTATTGAAAGGAAAGGCAGATAAGTTTGCCAGAATGATTAAACATTTGGCCTGTTAGTCTGCACTGGGGAAGAGGACAAGAAAGAGGATCATGATGGCTGGCGATGTGGGAGAAGGCATAAGAAAATATACACAGGAACTGCAGCTTGCTTTACAAGCGCGAATCAAGTCTGGTGGCGCACAAACAACGGCAAAGAGCCCGCACTGCCTGCAAACCCTTTCCCTTATCCTGCCAAGCGTCCAGCAGCAATTCCTCCTTTAAGAAAACGGATAGCATATCTCCTAAAATCTCAGCTGGAAAGCGAAGGTTTATCATGTCGGAGCCAAGTGACAAGTCTATCTTGTAAATACCGACAGCGATATTTTACAACGGAAGGGATGCTATATCAACCTACACGTTCCTTTGTTTGAAACAGCTATGAACATTCAAGAGTGACGAATATACATTATCTAATTATCACAAAAAATAATAAAGAAATCTTCACATAATATATGGGGAAGTGGGAAAGCATTTGCATCTTTGTTCTACTTGTTTCTTTGATTATTAATTTTTAGCTTAATTTAATTACTTTAATAAGAGATGAGTGCTTCGCGCAGAGGAATCGTATGGCGGCTTTTGAAAGCAGCATTGCGAGCGCTTGTGTCAAGGGTTTGATAAGAATGTCGGAGAATGCATCAGACTGCAGGTATAAACGTCGTCCTTTTAAGTAAGTGTGGCGATCCTGTCTTTAGCGTTACTAGCAGATTCATGCAATGTACTAATATAAGTGGGCGCAAGAAAACAGAACGAAATAATTAGTTGTGGTTTCAGTTCAGTTCAGTCGTTCAGTCGTGTCATACTCTTCGTGACCCTATTGACCATGTCACGCCACGCTTTCCGGTCTCTCACTATCTTCCTAACATCACATAACTTCATCTGCAGTGCCTCGAGGATGCCATCTAACCATCGCGTTCGCTGCCTACCCCTTCTCCGGCAACCCTCAACCTTTCCCAACATCAAATCTTTCTCCAGCGACTCCTCTCTTCTCATCAGATGACCAAAGTAGCTGAGCTTTAACTTTAGAATTTGACCCTCCAATGAGCAGTCAGGGTTTATGGTCGACAATATTGACTGATTTGATCTTCTGGCAGTCCAAGGAACTCTCAAGAGTCTTCGCCAGCACCACAATTCAAACGCGTCAATTCTTCGGCGGTCAGCCTTTTTCACAGTCCAACTCTCGCATCCATACATCACAACTGGAAAGACCATAGCACGAGTTATACGGATCTTGGTTGGCAGACTAATGTCTCTGCTCTTTACTAGGCGGTCAAGGCTAACCATTGCTCTCTTTCCCAGAAGCAGGCGTCTCCTAATTTCATGGCTGCAGTCTCCTTCCGAGGTAATCTTGGAGCCCAAGAAGAGAAAATCTGTCACAGCTTCCACTTCTTGTCCCTTGATGCTCCAGGACTTGATAGGGCAAGACGCCATGATATTTGTCTTTATAATGTTCAGTTTAAGCCCAAACTTCTCACTCTCTTGTACGCGCATCAGAAGTCTCTTGAATTCCGCTTTACTTTCTGCCATCAAAGTGGTATCATCCGCATATCTAAGGTTGTTGATACGTTTTCCAGCAATCTTCACTCCAGCTGAAGATTCGCCCAGACCGGCCTTCCTCATGATGCACTCTGCATATAGGTTAAATAGGCAGGGCGACAGTATGCAGCCTTGCCTCACTCCTTTTTAGCTCTGGTTAATCCTAGCTCTGGTTAATCCTAGGTGAATTGCGAAAGCAATGACGGAAGGTTCTTTCGTCTGCTACATTATTCCCCTATCACGCCCTATTAGTGTAAGGTGCTCCATTATTGGGGACACTTAAGCTCATCCTTTGAGGGTATTACACAAGAGTGTAAGCTACCAGCCCACATATAAAGTCACGCTTCAACCAAGCCGTATGGACGTGCATGCGTGTCGTAGGGGTAACGAGAATGCAAACGGTTCTGGCAGGCTGATTAAGATATCACCCTCCCATATGAAAGGAGCGACCCGAGTTGGCAGCTCCTGCCCGTGGCATAGGGGTGACGAATTTAAATGTCATGGCAGGCTGTTTTATGAGGAGACCGTAGCCACGCCTCTTCATGGCGTAGCTGCGGGTACCCGAGGTCTCGCTTTGGCTGATGTAGTATTGCTTTCGCAGCAAAATAACGCTGTTTAGGCCGCCCCTCCAAATGGCCAGCAAGAAACGAGAAAGTACGTAATGCATAGCATAGAGAAACGTTGTTAGTATCAGATAATTTGGTCACCACAGACTAGCACCCATTTGCTGTGCGATGGCAGCGTTCGGGAAAGGTTCCTAGGTGGTCGAATTTCCTCCGGAGCCATCCTCCACTTAGAAACCTCTTTATCTCCCTTTTCTTCCAATCTCGCTTTCTCCCTCCCTTTACAATGCGGCTAAGGTTGTCAAAGAGATGTGGGACAAATACTGCGCCCATACGTTCCCGTCAATCAATTATTTTTGTTAGTACTGCACCCCCTGGAACGCTTAAGAAAGAATGCTTCCATAGAGTTTCGATAGAAAATTTGGGAAATATCGCCACGTAAAAGTCAACTTGTTGCGCAGCAAGAGAAAATGGCATGCTGTAGGCAAGGGAAAAATAGGGCGGATGGCCTCTTACTTTATTTTGATGGGGCTGGAGCTGCGCAGAGCGGCGGACCAGCTCGATGAAATGGTTTTGGCATTAACACCTATCAATTGTGCCCTACACTCCCAGATTATCCCTTTAAGTTTGGGTATGTTTGTCTCGTAGATTTGGTTGGTTGGTTGGTTTGTGGGGTTTAACGTCCCAAAGCAACTCAGGCTATGAGAGATTTGTCACATGTTAATGTTGTATATTTCGGGGTTAATCATGTTGTACTGTAGCGGGTTCGGGCTTCAATTTGTATAAAAGTTTCTCCAGGCAACCGTCTGAGCTCAGTATAGTTTTATGCTAGGCGGAAGGAAGGTCTGGCGGCCAGGTTGAAGGCTTTTGTTAGGTCAAGAAGCTCGTCAGCCTCTCCTTCTCTCCTTATTTATTATAGCTCTCTCCGCCATAGTTTTTAGTACCTCGTTCGATAGACTGAGTAACCTAGTTGAGGTTGGTGAAATGCGGAGGCATCTGCCATTCGTGCGGGGAACCAAACTAGCTCGACCTTGTTGTCCGGTGAGCGTTTCAGGTTCTTGATTATTCGGCATGGCTTCCACGCATACTCTCTCTTTGGCGTAATTCTCCATGGCCGTGCGCGAGTCGCTGACAAGGACCCCGCATTCGGATTCAGATTTGACAAGTGCGATGGTTAATTCTTAGGCCACTTCGGCGTGTCGGGACTTCACACTGACATAGTGGACAAGCGTTTCGGCAGTGTCGGCGATCGTAACGGCGTATCGTCGGTCATCTTGATACGCAGCAGAGTCCACGAAGCACAATCCCCCCCCCCCCCTTCCCCTTTTTCGTAGTCTCGTAGGTGGGACGTGGCACTGTGGCTGGCGTGTCTTCTGGTTTGATTATACGTCTTGTGTGCGTTTGTCGCGACTTCAGCGACTAGGTTGCCATCTCGGGTGTTCCACGGCATTATTTTGTCACCGTTCTGACTGTGGTAGCCGATACCAAGTCGCTGGGATATTTGTCGTCCAGCTATAGTGGTTTTAAGTCTCTCTAGCTGTGATTTGTGCTGTATCTCTGCAAGTTTATCGAGCTTGCTGTGGATTCCTGTTTGCAACACGAGCTCCATGCTAGTCGAGTCTGGCAGTCCAAGCCTCGTCGGGTATGCCCTGCACTTGCATCAATTGTGAAAGGCTGTCACCTAGATTATTTTTATTTGCCATAAAACGAAGAAGTCGTATCATGTTCTCCTCCCTAATTCCAATTTTATTGGTGACTCTCCTTAGTAATCTTACTGCATTGGCTGTCTTGGGTATGGTCGTATAGATCGTCTCGCCTTTTACGGTAATGGGTTTGATCATGCTTAGGACTTTTATTTTTTAGGTTTCGGCATCACTTGGGTTTAACCTGATTTTTTCACATTCTGTCTTGTGCTTGGATCCTTTGGGAGGCCGTCTCCTAAGCGCGGGCGGTACAGCAGGAGCTCCGATTTCTTGGGTGAGCAGGAAAGCCCCTTATTTCACAGATATTCTTTCAGATCTGACGCTTTCTGCGGCAAAAATTCAAGCTTGTCGTCGCTGCCACTATTGACCCTGATCGTGGCGTCGTCGGCATAAATGGTGTGATGAACGTTTTCGGCTTTTTTGAGCTTGTGGCGTAAGGCCAAGCATTAACAGGTTAAAGAACATCGGCGAAATGACCGATCCTTGCAGGGTGCCTGCGTTCCCATCGTTTGCTCGTCAAACACAATGTCTCCAGAGGAGGGCCCTTCTGCTGGCGAGAAAATCTTGTACGTAATTATAGGATCTTTCGCCTAGGTTCATGCGCGAGATTTGCCCATAAACGCTGAATAGGTGACCGTGTCGATGCGCTTTCGAGATCGAGTCCAAGGTTGGCTTCTGTGGAACGAGTCGTGTGGTCCAGGATCTGATATTTCAGCTGGAGGCAAGAGATCAGGCCGAACCCTAATGATGGTGTGATTGTAAGCACCTGCCTTTTTGAGGTTGGTGTTTACTCAATTGAGGAATGTATGTTCCATGAGTTTTCCCATCCATAAAGTAAGCGAGGTTGGCTTCAGAGCCTCCAAATTAGGAGATTTGCCGTTGTTTCGAGATAAGTACCGTCTTTGCGGTTTTCCACTATTTCGGTATGGCGCCCTCCCTTCATCGTTCGTTGATATAGTCTGTGAGTTTGTCCATGTTTCTCTGCCTCTTATTTGCGACCGCATCCGGTCCGGGAGGCGACCTACCTTTAGGGTCGTGCAGGGCCGCCCAAATTTCGTCGCTCCTGGAATCTTCATCCAGCGAAGCGTTATGCCTGCCCACGTACGGGCCTTATGTGACAGGGGGCCCTAGAGGGAGATCACAGTATTTTCGCCGCCATTTCTTCCCCAAGTTTGTCTATCTCAGTGTATAGGAGTCTAGCGAGGTAGTCTCTGTGGTGTGACTGTTCTACATAATAGATGCCCGAGTAGTTTTCATGTTTGTCCGTTGAATTTTATTTCCGTTAAACTTATGCCCCGTGAACTTTATATTAAAATGCACTGTTTGGTAGTGCACCTGCATAAATGGAGTTAAGCATGCCAGTTC
Organism: Amblyomma maculatum; assembly: GCF_055883805.1. Taxonomy (NCBI): domain Eukaryota; kingdom Metazoa; phylum Arthropoda; class Arachnida; order Ixodida; family Ixodidae; genus Amblyomma; species Amblyomma maculatum. Next base: position 58,677,007 of record NC_139351.1, on the reverse strand, counting down.
CGTTCCGTTCCAGTGCACTCGGAGGAAGCTGCAATATCGACGCTTACTAACAATTTGAAATCACATAATTACATTACATGAGGTAAACTGTTATGGGTGAGGTTGAAGGAAACGTGACTTGCAAGGCTGGCACGTTTTGATGCAAATAATATCAGAGAAATGACAGAAATTGTTTCGGCGGGAAGACACTAGCTATGCAGCCTGCGGCAATAACATATAGCCGAAATGGGTTTGCCGCTAGACCCTCTAACAAGGCTCATGGACGCTTTCCTAGAATACCAAAGCTCGGCAAGGGTAAGGACGAGACTAAACTCGCTTAACGCGCCCAGCCGTATACTGTAGATGCAAGCTCTGTGCATTGTATATTTCTGACAAAGGCTGCACTCCACTGCGCCCCCAAAGAATCGCTGATGTGGCTGATATACTGAACCTGCTAAGGATGGCATCAGTACTATTTGCAAACAGACAGATAATTTCAAATAAGTGGAGCAGCACACACGTTCAGCAGAGCTGCCATAATTTTTATTGCCTCCATCCCCATGTGACCTTCGTTTCATGAAAAGATTGAACACATTCAGGGTAATATGATCATCTGTTTCTATCAATTTAAAAAAGAGTGAATTGAGCGGTCGGAGCAAGCACAGATGAACTTACCTGCCGCCGTCATAAGTAAGATATGTGAGTTCGTCCGGAGGAGGATAGGCTGTCCTTGCCGCTACGAAGTATGTATCTGCGAAAACATTGGATGTTTTACTTGCCTACTTCGAAATAAATCAAGGTTTAACTCTGATATAATATCGCTGACCATCCATGCTTTTTCGCTTCTGAGACTGCCATAGTTTGTGCAGGAAATTTGGACCATTATCATTTAACTGCATCCAATGTTTAAAATACGTGCTGGGAAGTTTTTTAGATTGCTTATTTTGATTCTTGCCTAACATTTTTAGCAGTTTTGCTTAACCGTACTGGGGCATTACACCGATTCACAAAACGAAAAGCCGTATTTCGAGCGCTTATAAGCTTGAGATTAAAGCAAACTCCTTAATACACCAAGCTGTCCTGCTCAGACCGGTATGCCGTTTGCATTTGACCATATATTTAGAGAATTCGACAGTCCTAAACATATTTTTTTGTGCAGGATTCCGCGAATGCAAGATAGCATTCCGGCCCTGATATGTGGCATATCTGCAGTGCGGATCCCGACAGATCTCTGAGTTTTTTGTAGCGGTGTTAACGGTACACTGTAAACACATTTCTTGCAATATTACAAAAAGCGGAGAAGAATGTGTAATTTACTTTCTTTTGCGACCAATTTTTTTTCCGCATAGCAGTTAATATTGCGGCGCTCCATTTGAAACTCCTTGAGCGCCATGGGCCTACCTTCTTTCATAAATAATACTCGAGAAAAGCGACTCAGATAAACTCCTTAGCTTAATCTATAATTAAACTTGGTGACCGACGCAACATGAAAACCTCAGCAGCGGATCCCGGCGACATACTGTCACAACCTCGGTCGTCGACAACTGTAAACCACTAAACAGACTATTGCAGTTTTTTTGCTACGCTGGGAAAAAGCGCAGATTTTAAAATTCGTTCGGCTCCTAAAAAAAAATACAGACGGTTTAACTCAGTTAATCACGGAATATCACGCAGCAGCAGGGAGTATCTCAATTTTTAAATGTTATCTTGCTGTCTTAATCAGGCGGCCTTCATTCCAGACCACACACTGCACGTGTGCTGCAGCTAAATGTTCCGAAAGCATTGCAGAATCTGCATTCGAAAAATGCGAAAGGCTGAGCATTGCTGCTGCATACGGTACATCACGCGCCTCTGTAGAACAACCAGCGTTCTGTTGGATGCATCAAAATTAATCGGTGTGCTATAGATTGTTTACAGGAATGCAAAGACGCAGTGTCTGTCGCACTAATTTCTGCAGACACCTGAAGTCCTTAAAAGGTTAAACCGGCAGCACTAATGAGCGCCATGCTTCTCGCATTCTATGAAGATGACTTTCACTCACGTGGACAGTCGCCGTCGTAGACGAAGCGCCTGAGAATCATGGTTACACTGTCGATGAGGACCACATCACCAGCCATGGCGTTATGACTGGAGCTGGGCTTCCCGAGCCTCTGCTGGGTGGGAATGTCGAACCTGCTCGTTGTCGGGATGGAGCCAAGATATTTCTGCATAGAGCACAAGCAGAAGGCACACACTTCTCATAGCGTGTTATTGTCTGCATGAAATTTCGTATGAAATTTTTCTTCTACTAAACGAATGTTACGGTCAATTCTATAGCACGTCAAATATATTCCTCGGTTAATTTTAATTACTCAACGGCTTCCTAGTTTCCACAAAAGGGGCGGATGCGTGAAATATATGCACCTAGATTTGCTGCTTTGCGCCTACTGCCTATACAACCTGGTTTAAGGCATACTACAGTTGTTAATCAACGATTGTGTTGACGTGCTTCTCGTCTCGACCTTGTTACTACTAAACTTCAGTTTTCAGCTTTCGATGTACCGTATTCTTTAATACGGTTGGGAACAAATTTTAGATGGCACCTTTCTTCCTCCTACTTAACACCTGGTGATGGCAATCAGGCTATTCGTTTTCCAAACACCATGAGCCTTAGAGAAGTACTATCCTTGCTGACGGGAGGAGATTTTGCATCGTGATATTTGAGCCGAACCGTCGCCAGGGACTTTGTCGTTTGAAAGCTATTTTTCGCTTTCCTAAACTGGAGTTTGACCACGACGTTGACCGAAATATTGAGAATCGCTACCTTTGTATTTTTCCAAAGAAAAAAAATATTTTTTGAGGTTCTTACGCCGGCTGCCACGCTGGGATTTGATTCCGCAATCTTTCAGTTTATAATCAATGCGCCGTCGCGGCGGGATTGAAAGCTTGAAAAGTAGAGCTGGGTGGGACGCATTCATCTTGTATTCTTAGGCAAGAGACGGGACCTTGAAATTGAAAATTTATGTTATTCAAATTTCACTGGCCTTCTATGCACAACAACTATCATTTCAAGCTTTACGAAAGATCAAGATGTTTAGAAAATAATAAAGCTCAGTATAAAGCTGGTTGTAGTATTCAGCCGAAGTTAATTGCATTTGCAGCCAAGAGGTGTGCCGCAGGAGGACCATTTTGGAATTTATGCGGCTGGAGCTTGGTCGGTAGTGTCAGAGGCGTCTGTCTGGTAGGGCATCGTATCAGCTCCTCTTCGTATCCCTATAAAAAGTTGGCTACTTTATGTATATTCCCTTTGGGCCGCTAACTTAGGTTGTATTCTAAGCAGGTAACCCAGGTAGTACATGCGACCGGCCCGATATTGGAAATTGATTGGCGATGTCTGGTCCACCAGTGGCCTGGCGTTGCCAATGCGCTACCAATAATGGTACAGCCATGCGACAACATTGACCACTCTTGGACCATTGATTTACATGTTCCCGCATGATTGGCATTCATGGGCTATCAACGGACAATAATGACCTTGCGTATAAAATTGCTTGCCAACATTGTATACAGAATGATATATGATGGCCAATATTGCCCAGCCATCGGCAATGTCTTGCCCATAATTTGCGAATCATGGCATACATTGGTAAATATTTTTTCTGCCACTATTCAGGCTTGTCCACATTGAATAAGGATTGGCATTCATTGTTCAATATCATCCCGCCAGTCTTAGTGGCTTGCCAACATTGTATGCATTTTCAGTTCCAGTGCCTGATGCTGCCCAACGAGTGGTGGCCACTGGCCTATATTGAACTTATCATGGCATGCATTGGTAAATATTGCCAGGGGGCGCTCGCAGCGAAAGACGTTGAAGTGGCGCTCGGAGAAGAAGAACGAAGTGAATCGGCTCCGGACTAGAAGGACGTACCTAAAGCTTGGACCTTATAATTCCACCTGCACCGGCTCTGATAGCCTAGCCCTAGTCGCCAATATCGTGACAAATCTGGTGGAGGTCAGGTCTGATGTCCCGTACCCCTCCGCTAAGTAGGAGTGCTGGTCATATATTCGAGGAAACGCCTGTTCACCGCACCAGCCGCAGGCAACGAGGCCTACCACCTGAGTTTTCCCCATCGGCTATGACTACCGGCAGCCACGACGTCGTCGCAATGCCTGGAGCGGCCCCTACTTACGTGACGTTTCAGAACCCCCGCGTCCCAAAGACCTTTCACGGGGCACCTATGAAGACGTCGACGACTGGTTGCAGCACTACGAAAGGGTAGCTACCTTCAACCTCTGGGATGACGCCGCCCGGCTTCGCAACGTCTACTTCAGCCTTGAAGATGGCGCTCGGACATGGTTCGAGAACCATGAAGACCATCTGTCATCCTGGAGTGAGTTCAAGCGTCATCTTGCGGCTGCTTACGGTAGCTCAGATCGCCGCGAACGGGCCGAACGCGCTCTCCAATCTCGGGTTTAAATGCCCAACGAAACCGTCACGGCATATATCGAAGACATGACACGCCTCTTCAAGCGGGCAGACCCTACAATGTCCGAGGACAAAAAGCTGCGCTACCTCATGCTTGGCGTTAAAGAGCAGCTTTTTGCTGGCCTGGTGCGCAGTCCACCGAAAACTGTCGCGGAGTTCCTTGCGGAAACATCCACGATAGAAAGAGTGCTTCAGCAGCGAGCTTCGGCACAGAATCGTACCGTCCACGCCACCTCCGTCTCTGCCGAGTTACCATCGCATGGCATGGACGCATCGGCGCTACGTGAGCTCGTACGTTCGATTGTGCGCGACGAACTCAGACTGCTGTATGGCGCACATCAACCAGCTTCTACCTCCATTGCGAGCGTTGTCCGCGACGAAGTGCAGCAAGCGCTCCGGCCTCCGTTTCCAAGCGGTGAACCTCACCCTGCTCCTCCTCTTACGCCACCTGAGTGCCAGCGTCCCACATACGCCGAGGTGCTACAATACTCGCCACCCCAGTCGCCGACCCTCATTCCCGCTAACGTAGCTGCACCAACAACACCGGCCCCCGTGATCCAGTACGTAACGGATTCCCGACAGTCTAGACGGAAAGCAGACGAGTGGCGTACCCCCGACCGACGGCCTTTATGCTTTCACTGCGGCGAACCGGGACATGTCTATCGGCGCTGTCCCTACCGTCGACTGGGCCTCGAAGGTTTTTCCGCCGATTCTCCGCGGCCTCGCTACGGCGAACGGCCCCGAGCCGTTGAAGATTTCCTCAATGACCAGCGCCGTGGTGTTCCGTCTCGTCTGCGGCAATCTCGATCACCGTCGCCCAGGGCTCGCCCTTCGCCATCTGCTGCGAGGTCCTCATGGGCAGCGCAGGGCCGATTGCCCAGCCCCCAGCGGGAAAACTGAAACCAGCGACCTTCGGGGGTAGGCTCGCTGGACATCGCTGCGCGGGAGACCCCCCATCGACGCGGACACGGAAACTCTACGAATCGACATTGGAAAAGTCCGCGGTTGCCGATTATAACGCTACCTCGACGCCACCACGACGCACCCGCAACGACGACGAATTGCCGGTGGAACCGACGACGCACCAACGCACCCGCAACAACGACGAATTGCCGGTGAAACAGACGACGCAACGCACCCGCAACAACGACGAATTGCCGGTGGAACAGATGACACGACAACGCACCCGCAACGACGAAGAATTGCCGGTGGAACGGACACCGCAACAACGCGCCTGCAACAACGACGAATTGCAGGTGAAGCATACCGCGTACACCGACGCAGAGCACTCAAACACTCAGAAGCCTGATATTCGCGAGAAACTGTCGTTGGACATTCCAGTAATACTGGATGGTCGCCATGTTCGAGCTTTGTTGGATACTGGCGCTGATTATTCTATTTTGAGCAGCCAGTTTGCCGCGATTCTCAAGAAGGTTTTGACTCCGTGGGCCGGCACACACGTTCACACTGCGGGTGGTCATCTGGTTACTCCTCTAGGCATGTGCACGGCCAGGGTTCAAATTCAAGAGTCGACATTTGTGTTAAGCTGCCTCGTTCTGAAAAGCTGCTCACGTGACCTAATTCTGGGCGTAGATTTTCTTCGTGAATATGGCGCAGTTATTGACCTCCGGGATTTTAAGGTCTCGTTTTCAACTGAGAAAGCAGTGGCCCTCAGCAGTACACAGCAACCACTCAATGTGCTTCGAGTTTATGCGGACAGTGTCACGCTGCCACCCCGAACCAGCACCTTCGTTAATGTCAAATGCAATGCACTTCACGATGGTGATGCAATAGCCGAAACTAACCTCTCGTTACTGTTGACGCAGGGAGTCTGCGTGGCTCGCAGTTTGATCCATCTTAACTGTGGCCAGGCCAAGGTACTTGTTACCAATTTTTCGCACGAGTATCGACACCTTTTTCGGAATACTTCCGTAGCTTTCGCGGAACGCATATCTGAAGTCTCCGAGTGCTTGTCCACAGAAACCGTGCCACCGCCCACATCCCTCGACAACCTCGATATTAGCTCAGAGCTATCGGCGAGCCAGCGTGAACAGCTGTTTTCATTGTTACTTGAATTCAGAGAGTGTTTTCCATCATTGTCAAAAGTGCATCAGACTCCCATTGCCAAGCACCAGATCGTGACGTTCGATGATGTGCGCCCAATTCACCAGCACCCCTACCGCGTCTCTTCGACCGAGCGCGAAGTTATTAAGTCACAAGTTAAACAAATGCTCGAAGATGATGTTATCCAGCCTTCAAATAGCCCATGGTCCTCCCCAGTCGTTCTAGTTAAAAAGAAAGACGGCACGTTACGTTTTTGCGTCGATTACCGCAAGCTGAACGCCGTAACCAAGAAGGATGTATACCCCTTGCCGCGGATTGGCGACTCTCTCGACCGCCTTCGGCGTGCGAAGTACTTTTCGTCAATCGATCTAAAAAGTGGCTACTGGCAGATTGAGGTAGATGAGCGAGATCGTGAAAAAACGGCCTTTGTCACACCCGACGGACTTTACGAATTTAACGTTCTACCTTTCGGACTTTGTTCCGCGCCGGCCACATTTCAGCGGATGATGGACACTGTCCTCGCCGGGCTTAAATGGCAGTGTTGCCTAGTCTACCTACATGACGTGGTGGTCTTCGCAGAATCGTTTTCACAACATCTTAAGCGCCTGCGGTCAGTACTCGAAGCCCTTCGATCCGCTAACTTGACACTTAAGCCACAGAAATGTCACTTTGGCTACCAAGAGCTTAAATTCCTCGGTCATGTCGTAAGCGCTGCCGGCGTGAAGCCCGACCCTGACAAGCTTACTGCTGTTGCGAAATTTCCGATTCCACGTGACAAGAAAGCTGTTCGCAGATTTCTCGGCTTGTGCAGTTATTACCGCCGTTTTATCGATAACTTCGCTGATCTTGCTGAACCGCTGACTCGGCTCACCCGGGGAGACACCCCTTTTGTTTGGAGTCACGAGCAAGAAGCTGCTTTTACCGAGTTGCGTCTCCGTCTCCAATCGCCGCCTATTCTAGCCCATTTCGATGAGCACGGTGAAACAGAAATCCACACTGACGCCAGTAACATTGGCCTTGGGGCGGTTCTCGTGCAACGTCAAGAGGGTGTGGAACGAGTCGTCGCCTATGCCAGCCGTGCTTTATCCCGCGCCGAGATAAACTATTCAACTACTGAGAAGGAATGCCTCGCCATTATTTGGGCGGCTGCAAAATTTCGCCCCTACCTTTATGGTCGCCCATTTAAAGTGGTCACTGACCACAATTCCTTGTGTTGGCTGGCCAACCTGCGTGACCCATGCGGCCGCCTGACGCGATGGAGCCTTCGCCTACAGGAGTTTGACCTTACTATAGTCTACAAGTCCGGACATAAACATGAAGATGCTGACGCGCTCTCTCGTGCGCCCGTCGAGCTCGCTTCACCACATACGGGTGACTCTGGCAGTTTTCTCGGAGCTGTTGATGCTTCAGATATGTCTCATCAGCAGCGTGCTGATCCAGAGTTACGAGCTCTGATCGATTATTTAGAAGGTCAGCCAGCCACAATACCTAAGTGCTTTTCTCGGAGCCTCTCAACTTTCTGCCTGAGAAGTGGTGTACTCTATAAGCACAGCTCTAGATCCGATTCGAGAACCTACCTCCTCGTGGTACCCGCAGCTCTGCGAGAGGAAATCCTTTCCGCGTGCCACGATGAACCAACTTCTGGCCACTTGGGCTATACTCGCACACTTGCTAGAATACGAAAAACATTCTACTGGCCCAACCTTGCAACTGTTGTTAAGCGCTATGTTAAGAGCTGTCGGCAATGTCAGCGTCGGAAGGTTCCGCAATCAAAGCCTGCAGGCCATCTCGTGCCCATAATACCGCCACGCGCACCGTTTGATCAAGTCGGCATGGACCTTCTCGGTCCTTTCCCTCGATCCTCCGGGGGCAACCGCTGGATAATCATCGCCACAGACTACCTGACTCGATATGACGAAACCAAAGCGTTACCTAGTGGTACAGCATCGGAGGTTGCCCATTTCTTTGTACACCAGATCATGCTGCGGCACGGTGCTCCGACCTGTATTATTACTGACAGAGGGACTGCCTTTACTTCACAAATGATGGCCGAAGTTTTTCATCTCAGCGGTACGGCGCATCGAAAAGCTACTGCTTACCATCCGCAGACCAATGGGCTGACTGAAAGGCTTAATAAGACCATTGCGGACATGCTGGCGATGTACGTCGACGCCCAGCATAAGACGTGGGATGCTATCCTACCATTTGTGACATTCGCGTACAATACGGCAGTCCAAGAGACGACACGCTTCACGCCGTTTCGCCTAGTTTACGGCACAGAGGTTCGGACGATGCTGGACGCAATGCTCCCTCGCGAAACAGATACCGAGCTTTCTACCGACGCCGAACACTTTGCCCAAGATGCTGAGCAAGCACGCCAGCTAGCACGCGTCCACATCGCCCAGCAACAGGACAAGGATTCACGCCGGTACAACCTCCGCCACAAACAAGCTTCCTACAACACCGGGGACCAGGTGTGGGTGTGGACTCCTGTTCGACGCCGTGGCCTATCAGAAAAGCTGATTTGCCGTTATTTCGGACCATATAAAGTCTTGCGGTGCCTCAGCGACGTTAACTATGAGGTCCTCCCAGATTGCCCAGAGCAGAGAGGCCGTCGGCTACCTCGTCCAGAGACAGTTCATGTTCTACGCATGAAGCCGTATTTTACGCGGTAACTGAAAGACGGCATCTGCAAACTTTTTTTTTCGTTTGCTTTTGTCCACCTGTGTGCACGTGTGCCGTGTGCGTCACGCTTAAGGAGGGAGGAATGCCAGGGGCGCTCGCAGCGAAAGACGTTGAAGTGGCGCTCGGAGAAGAAGAACGAAGTGAATCGGCTCCGGACTAGAAGGACGTACCTAAAGCTTGGACCTTATAATTCCACCTGCACCGGCTCTGATAGCCTAGCCCTAGTCGCCAATATCGTGACAATATTGTCCAGCCAGTATTGGCGGCTTGTTAACATCGAATATATCTTGGTATACATTGGTCAATGTCCCCCTGCCAATCGTGACGGCTTCCCAACATTGTGTATATCTGCAGATAAAATGGTCGATGATGGCATACAATGGTAAATATTGTCCTGCCAGCATAGCTGGCTTGTTGAAATTTAATATATCTTGGAATATATTGGTTAATGTTATCCCACCGGTCTTAGTGGCTTCCCAACAATGTACACTCATTGGTTCCAGTGGGCAATATTACCCAATGAGCTGTGGCGACTGGCCAGCATTGCACCTATCATGGCATACATGGGTGAATATTGCAATACCAGTATTAACTGCTTGTCAGTATCGAATGTATCTTGGCATAAATTGGTCAATATCCTCCCGCCAGTCGTCTTGGCTTCACATCATTGTATAAATCGATGTTGCCTGACGAAGTGTAATGGCTTGGAAAATACCATACATCGTTACGTAGGTTAATCAATATCCTCTTGCCGTCATTGATGCCTGTCAACTCGAAACATTTACTGCTATACGATGGTCAATATTGTACTACTAGTTGAGATGGTTTCCCAATATTGTATCCATCATGGGCTATGGTGGTCGATATTTTAAAGGCAGCTGCGATGGCTTGCCAACCTTGCACGCATCATTGTATGCATTCATTGATATGATCCTGTTAGTATAGCTGGCTTATATACGTTGAATATATTTTCGTACACAGTGGTCTATGTGGCCCCGCCGGTTTTTTGGACTTTACAAAAATGAATGTGACTGGGATATAGTGGTCCATACTGTCCATTGAGTTTTGATGGCTGGAAAAACATAGCACATAGCATGACATGTGTTGGCCGGAATTGGCTTGCAGATGTTAACGACCAGTTCTCAACCTGTATATCCTGATATAGTTTAACGTCTCGAACAATACTGTAGTGTCCTTCGCGATGGCTTTTAAGTATGTTTTTTACATTGTCAACGATATAGAACCAGTAGTGGAGAACATTTATTCAAGAAAAATGGCTTAGACGGTAAGGGCGCGGTTGGTATAGGGTATAGCCCATTGCTCCGGTGGCTTAACCCCTGCCGGCGTGTAGGGTTAATTTTCTTGACAAACCCATGCCATGAGATAAAGGCAGAGATTCTTTAGCCCCGAAATGAATGACTAGGTGGCACTGCGAATACAAGCAGGGCATGCTTCGTGCAATGTTGCCGTCGAGTTAGACGCGTGGCTTATGCCGTCTATGAAACGCTTAGAAATATCCGACTGTTACGCTGTTCTCAACAGTGAAGATGTTTAGTACAGAGGTTGAACGCGCAGCAGTTACAGGCCCTACCATGCCTTCTATGCGTTTTCAGCGTAATGCGTGAGGCCGCTCATACGTCAAAATTTTAAGAATACCTCATCACCCTCCTCGATAAAATCGCAACAAAACAGAGGCATAATTTTTTTAGGCTGATAATAGTCGCGGCCTATGTATAGAAATACAATACGGCGCAGTATATAAGCATACGCGCTTCTGCAATCTGCAGTAGGCCAGTAAGACGTAGCACCTTCAAAACCATATATACTATATGCTGTCAGTGCGGCTTAATTTGTTGCGATGAGGGTTTACATCTGCATCCTGAAACCTTTTGTCCATAACTGGAAATAGACAAATAAATGCTTTATTTATGCACTATTTCATTTGCGTGGTGAAAGAAGAGATCAAATTCTGGAAACAGAGGTCGAAGAGGTTGTGCTAGTGAAGGCAAACGCTGCACCGGTTTGTCATGTACGCTAGCTGACTCCTCAATGAGGCGCCAGTACCGACTGTATTGCGCCGCAGGTGGCCCTGTAAGCACAGACGACGGGTTAGCTGCAGCACATTTTGTGTAGTAATTTAAATCAGCCATAAACTTGCACTTGATTGCTATATTCCGGCGTGCTCTGCTTTGAGTGCTTCAGCAAGGGACGAATGATGAACAAAGCCTTTAAGCTATTGACGCAGCATAGTTCATAGTCAAAAGGTAGATCTCGCCACATAAAAGAAATAAAAGCATTATTTTCTATACGTTGTCTACCTTCGCCTGGCAGAGAAAAAAATCTAGCTTTCTGAGATGTTCTGGAATGAAGTGTATTTAAATTCAATAGCACTGCACGCTGCGGGCGTATTACCTGAAAATTAATCACCTTGTCAGTCATTGGCACCTGATAATTAAGATTGTGCTTATCTGCTGCTTATGTACGCCGAGAGTAAGGAACGCTTTTGCTTTAACTCTATTGCACCAAACAGAAAATATGCATTTTTTTCAGGAAATACAATTTCAGGACACTGACATGGACAAACTAATTTTGTAGCAGTGGCAAATTGGACTGCTCATAAACAGTTTTCCCAGAGTGTTCAGTTCAGTTCAGGCGTTCAGTCGTGTCCGACTTTTCGTGACCCTATGGACCATGTCACGCCACGCTTTCCGGTCTCTCACTATCTTCTTAACATCACATAGCCAGTCCCAGAGTGTACTAAAAAACAATTCTGCATAATATTGTCTCTTATTTTTTTATTATCTCTTGCAGATGTTTGTACGAAAGGAAGATGGTGACATGCAAGCTGCTCGAGCATACATTGGCAACGGCTGCTGAAAGCTGCTGTCCTTATAACGGAGAGCAAAAGGCGCATGCTAGAGATGTTGGCTTGGCCGACACCTGAAGCTGCCTTTAATGCGGCGTCTTCCTACAACCTGGAATCTGCCGACACTTTGTCAATGGACCTAACCAGAGGTGAAGTCCTGGAAGTCTGAAAGAATTCTGCCTATTGTTTTTTTTTTCACTATGTACCACATGCGCACATAATAAATATCCATGAAACGAACAATTCTGGCTTTTTTGTGTGAATGCATGTATACTTTCAGGATGCTGTATATATATATATATATATATATATATATATATATATATATATATATATATATATATATATATATATATATATATATATATATTATCTGCGTGTAAAATACCTGCACAAGAACAAACTCAACCCTGTGTTTGGCGCATGATGGCCTTAGCTGCCTCTGCGCAGTAACGCCCATAAAATAAAAAAAAAGTGACAAAAAACAACATGAAACAATAATGGGATTGCATGGATGCCAATTATGCAAAGCTAGTGGACAAGCTTTAGTGGTCAATATTCGGCAGAAGATGAGCCTAGCTGGGTAGCAGTTATTAAAAGCCAGCGAGTAAGCTTGGTTGTAAGTATTGGATAGCCAGTGAGAGTGGCTGGATGTACTTTGTATAGGAGGAGCCAGTGGGTATGCTTGGGTAGAAGATATTGAGCAGCCGTTGAGTGAGGCTGCATGCCAATAAATAACCTAGTCTGCCATTGGCGTGCTACTTGAGAAGATCCATCCGGTGGATAGAAGCAGCGAGGGCTGCAAGACTAGTCTACATATTTTGGTACAGAGAACGTAGTCACATTAGAGATAACTATGCTAGTGAAACTTTTAAAGTGCCGCACTAATGGTGGCTGATATGCGGGAAGCGCTTGCGTCATTGTTGTGAGAGAGGCTCCGTGAGTTCATTCTCAAGTGCCCAACACTAGCACATAGCGCTAGAAGCGCTTTCGCGCAAGCAAAAGTTACAATTCTTGCGCTTAATAAAAGGATGAGTGAAGAGTGGATTGGCTGGATTCATATTCACGTCTGGCATTCCACCCTCGGCAACGCATCCACGTTCATATACAAGAAAGGCTGCGTTGCCTAACTGTAGTGTGTCAGACTTGGGATCCATGCCTATCAGTTTCACTTCCACGTCGCCCTATCATTTGAAAAGGCGGTATATCTGAGTTTGGATACTCTCGGAACTGGGCCATATATTGCGGTACTGCATCGTCACACAACCCGCCGACGTATCAGAGCACGTTTATCTCACCTGCCAAGCACAACGTGCCTGAAGCATGCGTCTGATGTTTTGTGTACAAAGTCGGCATTCACTATCCGTTTCCTAGACAAGAATCAATGTCCAGTTTAAATAGCTTTATAAAGAAAGGCTTTGCTTGCTTGCCGTAGTACTCATGCAGCAGCGGTCATGGTACTCCTTTGAACAAAAATTACCTTTCTCTGGCAAGGATCGTAGATGCGTTCTTATCAGATTCTTCTTTTTTGTCTCTCGTACGATCACTCACGTTCTTATCAGATAAAGCACAGTTCCTAACCTGACCTTTCCTCATTTATGATCCAATTATTTTTGGCAGTGTTATAATTAGAGGAGCCGTCTACTGGTGTTCTTTCCCTCTACCAGAACTGTGCATTAGTGCAGCTGTTATGAACAGTTGGGTTAGAACAGGTCTGGCACTTTCGCCAGATAAGTGTAACATCGGCTATATTTTCGGTTTCGGCGGCTTCCAGAGGTAGGTATTCGTAACTGATCTTTTTTCAAGTCTTTTTCACGTTGGGGTAAATAATGAAGGTAGTTGTGTTACTAATCGATACATGCACTCAGCAGTTGAGCTATGCTAGGCATAAAGTGTGCTTAATAAGCGAAGCAATCGAACAGAATATAACGCCGGTACCGTTTTAGCTTTTTTAAAGTAAAGCTCTCTTGTCTAAGTACTTGAGTAGTATTCCCACTGTCGACTTGATTTCTCCCATCTATCAAATATTTCTTTTTGCACGCTTAGAGCACGTCTTTTTGTCTCTTTTAAATTCCAAATGGGAGGTCGCTGAAGCAGAATTTATCTGGAACTTGACAAAGACTGGTCGCGAGCTATGCGCCTTTTACCTTTGTTTGAGTGCTGTAGATCCCCAGACTCCGGTAAGCAGTCAACTTTTTTGGAAGCCGCAAGTATATCCTGGTATTCTTGTAGGCCTTGAGGACTTCAGTGCTGTGAGGGACAGCATGAAATAATGAAAACTGAATTTTAGGTGTCTGAAATCATGATAAAATAAGTTACTTTTGGAGTCCAATTATCTCCTCGTGCAAAGCTCTGTCAAGATTCATGTGAAATGTTTCTTGGAAGCTCTTCAGGAACTGGTATAGGGAAAGCCGGTGGGCCCGTTATTCTCAGCAGAGCTTTCTATTATCAGATGAGCATTTTGACTGCACTGAATGTATACGCGAACCCCTTTCTGTGATATGAGAGATGAGGTGGCTTTGCTATCTCCTGACTGTACCAACTGAAGTTAAATTTAAGATACCGACTAGTGGAACAAATGGAAACGATCGACTCCCAACTGTTTTTCTAATTTGTTTTTCTAAGTGTCGCCTGCCCGGGGAGTTTGTTGTTTCCTGGCAAGGCTTTCGTGCATAATTTTTATGTGTAATACTGGCTGGATCATCCTTGAACTACCCCGGTAGCACAGAATGTAGCGCTCCAGTGAGCCCGATGTAGGCAAATATGGCTGGGCCAAACATCATAATACCTGCACCAGTTCCCAATAGGGCGAAATTGGGCCAGCCCCATCTGTGCTTGGTCCTGTTACTGCTACATGGGTCTCATAGTGGTGTTGCTTGGGCTAACGCGGAGCGCGTTCCTGTATCCAGATTCCTTGTCGGATATTTGAGTGTTGATTCAACCAAAAAGCCGGCTCTTAGTGAAAAAAGCCCTCAGAGGTTCAAAATGGGGCCACCCACATTAAATCTCTATGGGACCTACCTTGGCCGTAGTGAAAAAACTTAGTTGTGGTTTAGCTTGTGGTTAAACCTGGAGTTACGCGAGAGCAGTCTGCATGGCAACGCTTAGGTTCAGCTTGGAAGACATGGCGTTTGCATATAGTAGTTTACTCTATGGTTTCAGCTTTAGACAGAAGTCGACAAGGAATGAACTTTCTTGCATGGAGAGTGGTCGAAAAAACTGACGCTATATGCAGGACCTATACATCGTAAACTCAGTCTGTATAAAGTTTTGCTAACGGATATGAGTTGTCGTTATTATTTACTATACTCTCTGTGGTATTGTGTAATTTAATAAAACTGAAGCCTACGTGCCAGCAAATTGCACTCTAGGGAATCCCGTCACGTATGCCCACTCCTTGCCTCTCGTCGTTGACCATTCTCATTCAGGTGTGCAAGACTTCTAGTGTTATGACATCGTCTCTACGTCGAACTACGTGGTCCACCACCGTCACAACGTTCGCACGAACCTTCAGTCTAATTAACTCGCTGTTGTAGTACGCCTCTACCAACTGCCGAAATATCTGCCTTCTTTCTTCGCTCTTTGGAAGGGCACGGCGAAATGGCGATACTGTGGCCAATGCAGCTCTCGCTAAAAAAAAAAGGGCATGTCCATATGCTTATCCACTCGGTCCCTTGTAGGTTACTCGAGGGCAGGCGGAATATGAATGAGAGCTTAATTTGAGCAAGCCTTCGTGAAGCCCAAATACGGCCACCTTAGACAAACCATTTTAGGTCCCATATTGGCCACAATAAAGCTGGAAGGCGGGCATGCCAGCATGATACTGAAATCAGTTCGTTGCAGGGAATTTCAAGGCAACTTCAGCAGCAAGTGGGCTTTAGGTTCAAAACCAACACCCAGTTCATTTGGGGCTGCCCCTACAAAACCGTTTTAGGTCCTACATAAGTCTTCGCGGGGAGAAAAACTCGCGCGTCCGCATGTTCATCACATTTGTTAAGAATGATTTCTCACGCACGGAACCTACATGCGAGCTCTTGTCGCGAAAAATAGCGCTTGCCCAAATGGGGCTGCCAAATAAATGCCGTTGTGGGTCCTACATTGGCTGTAGCGGGGCTGAACACATCGGTGTATCTACATACCTCTGTGTGCGCATTCTTCCAATCTTTTATTTGTATTATACATTACCCTAAATTACTATTATAAACAATTTTTATAACAACTGTCAGCAATTTTAATCGGTTAGAAATATAGCATGGTTTTGGTTCTCTTGATGTAAATTCGGCGATAAATGAGAACATAGAATGCTAACTGTTCTTCCGTAAGTGGTTGACCTGGACAGTCTGCAAATCTCCACACAATATTGCCGTTCCGAGCCCAAAACTTCACTGCCTGAACAAGGTGCAGTAGGAAATAATTTCGGCTAGAATAATCATGTGAATATTCTGAAATTTCATGTTGTACCTGTTTAGAAATGACAGGCATTTATAAAATAATTGCCTAATTATGCTCGTTAATATTGAGTAGGAGAACATAGATTAGGGCTGCCCATCAAATATGTGCATTGGACCTGAATACGAATAATGTGGGCTAGCCCAAATTCGGATTGCCGCTGTGGAATTCAATTCAGTCCTATGTCATAATCTCAAGGGCTCACCGAAAAAAAAAAAATAAACCGTCATCCAGAGCGACTGTCCAAATCTTTCCGATGTAGGATAATAGGGAGAAATGGGCTGGAAATGCCGATTTGGCAATGCGGGAGGAATATGGGCAGCACTCTAATGACTGGATTCCAAGGGAAAGAAAGCGTAGCAGGGGGCGGCAGAAAGTTAGGTGGGCGGATGAGGTTGAGAAGTTCGCAGTGGTCAAGTGGATGCAGCTAGAACAGAACCGGGTTAATTGGAGAGATATGAGAGAGGCCTCACCCTGCAGTGGGTATAATCAGGCTGATGATGATGATAATGTCTGCCTGCATCGGTCCCAAGTCGGGCCCACCGGGGCTCCTGTGGGCAATCCACTTGAGGCCTATGTCGGCCCCCTTGCAGCACCCGAACCCAGTCCACTGAGGCTGGCCTGCTTTGCATACATCGAAATCACCAGGGCTCTTAATTCATATCCCACTTTGTGCCGTGCGTGACGTCACTACTGCGTTTGATGTTTATAATCGCAGCCGTGCCCCAGATGGCGCCACTTGTACAGGACGGTGACTGAATATAATGCTAATGCTCCACTGGTACTTGAACAACCATTTTGTCGGGAATATTTCACTCGTTAAATACCAGTAATGTTGCCAAAATTCGAGGATCTCACATAATGGTGTCGTCAATAGCAGACGCTTCTACGAGTACTGTGCCGATCGTCGGGAACACTATCGCCAAGAACATGATTGCCTTCGGAAGCGACAAGCAAAGACACTGACCACTGATAAAGGGCAAACGCCACTACCAGAATAGCATCTTGCAATGACTACACCTTGGAACAATTCAATGATGTAACCAGCACGAACTATATGTGTTCCCTCAGTTACCAGCAGCCAATACTTACTGTCCTGCGCAAAAGCGCATATCACATGCGTGATTAAAATAACCTTTCTTTTTCAGAATCTATGTTAATGATTATCGCAACAAAACATAGGTCAAAACTGAATAAGCTAGGAGTCTCTTGTCACCATTCAGCAAAAAAGCACAGGTCTTACCCAACATAAGAACGTTCCCAATATTCGAGTTGATTCACGGACTCTTTCGGACATGATATCGTAGTGGTAGCGGACGCAGCGAATTGTGCGTAAACCGTGATGTTATATGGTCTACAAATCTGTGCGATGGAATGCAAGCAGGCTTACAAGGCTGATTCTTGGTCCACCTGAATACGCGTCGAAAAAAGCAAGATGAAATGTTTAGAAAAAACGCCCGTGCAGGACGTTATTTCGAACCTTCCAGTCTCATCCGGGATCAGGTCTCCTTCTGTGTTGTTGAAGTCTTGCTGAACGTATTCGGCCCAAAAATGTGCCCCTGTGCATGAAAAATTAAAATGGCGTTGTTGTTACATCCTCATGGAAGATACTGCTATATTACTTTGTATACCTTTAGCTTTATGAAGCCGTGAGAGAACACGTGGACACAGAGGTGAAAACGCTTCCGCCTCATGCGCTCTCTTGAATGCATGCTTGCGTTATAGGGCAAGCGATATATTACTCTCCACCGACATTAATCCGCAATTGTTTTGAGCTTCAATATATAAAAAAGACCGTCTGTTATCATCTACAGGAAAGGCATGCAATCTTAAGTAATGAGCACTCAAACGGTCGGCATTTACTAACGTGCTGCCATCGCCATTTCGTAATCATAGTACTCCAACTCTCTACCATCAAATTCAAGATGCAAGTGTATCGGCGTAGCGGAATAGTGGAAAGTTGTAAATGAAAAGCTTTTATCTCCCGTTGGCGGCGACCTTCAGGGGACGTCGAAATTAAACCGAGAGACAACAACCGGGCACTGATTTATCTTCATTCGGACACCGAAACGTGAGCCTCCGGGTACCTAATGACATTTACGAGACGAGTAAGTTCTCTCAAACTTCCGCGTCCTCCCAGAGAATGGCATCACGATGCTACACACTCGCCTGTTGAACTCCACCGAACGACTGCGGTCGAAGAAGCAACAGCTCGAAGAGAGTTCGGGAACTTGAAGCTGAGTTTGTCATTGTGTTGGGTTGGCCCTTCATGGCGTTTAACCCTTTACGAGATGGTTGCATAGGCGCTTCCTAGACACTAGTTCACACTGCACTCTATAAATTCTTGTTTGGCCAGCGTCTATTCGTGACGGCCACCATTTTCATAGCTGCTTAAGCCGAGCAATGGAGCCTGATGAAAACAGATGTCGCAGGCGTCTTGAAGAAAGAGATCGCTTTGAGAGTTATAGGCCATGGAATAAGGCTGGTGTGCGTTTCCGTCAATGCGATGAATATGCGGCCGCTCGCTAAGGTGACAAAGCCCCATGGGCCGCAACTGCCTACCTGACACTGAAAAACTGCAAGTAACAGCTCTGATGTGACAAGAAACACCTGCGTTAAAGGACGAGCGCTTTGCTCTGTCGGACGAAGAAAAGCTCGTGTTGTGATGTGGTGTGCTGTGCTGTGCTGTGCAATAGAACCATTTCAAGGTTCTGGCTAGTGCCATCTACAACCAAGGTACTGTGCACGTAACCATGTCATGATTACTTCTACTATCGATAACGGGAGAGGCAGCAATATCTTCAAATTATTTTCTCCTCTTTTTGAGGCAAATTGTAGAAAAATCGGCGCAAACTTCACATGTGTAAAAATGTTTGGCTACATAGTGCACACCGAAACTTGGACATGGAGGGGAGGAGGATTAGGACTTCTGATACAGTAACATCGTTAAAAAGAGGAGGAGGAGGATGATGAGGAAGAATAAAGGCAGGGAGATTAACCGGTAAAAGAAACCGGTTTGCTACCCTGCACTGGGGGAAGGGGGTAAGTGGACATAAAAGTGATGGTTAAGAGAGGGATGGGTGAAGTCAGTTTAGTCACATCACAGCCATATCACGTCACGTCACGTCACATCATAGCAAAATCACAGCCTATCTATCAGGCCCATGGTTTTCATGAAGCAGAACACTGCATGGGAGGCCTTCACCGCCGACGATCGCCGCGGCCAGGGATCTAGATTTTTTATATCTGTCATAACATCGGTAAAACATATTACATATAGCAGGGGCCCGAATTTTACCTAGACTGCTATGCAATTAGCAGCAAAAGAAAAAGTCCACTCTCGTGGCTCAGAAACACGGAAACATAGGAAGAATGAATGAAAAAGACCAGATGATAAAAAAAATTAGCTTGGGTTTAGCTTTAGTTAAACCAGCTAGGTTTAGTAAGCAAAGTCGATGTAGCTTCTCTTTCTGCTCTTTCTTCTTCTTCCTGTTCTTCTTACCTTCCTCTTCACCGTGGTCTTCATCTTCTTCTTCTTCTCCTTCTTCATCTTCTTCATCTTGATCTTCAGCATCTTTTTCTTTTCCTTTTCTGTTTTCTTTTTATTTTCCTTCTTTTCCTTTTTCTTTCTCTTTTTTTTTCTTCTTCGTCCTTTTCTTTTTCTTTCCTTCTTCCTATTCTTCTTCTACAGCTCAGCGTGGCTACAGACCGGGTTTCAGTTCAGTTCAGTCGTTCAATCGTGTCCGACTCTTCGTGACCCTATGGACCATGTCACGCCACGCTTTCCAGTCTCTCACTATCTTCCTAACATCACCGGGTTTACCCGACGGCTTATAGAGGGGCCCTATCTGCAGTCTCTCTAAAGGTCAAACGTGGCTACAGGCCGTGTTTACGCGACGGGCTGAAACCCGGCCTAGTATTGCTTACGCAAAAAATCGATAACATGTCTTTAACTAAATAATCAATAAAAATAAGAAATAATTTAAAAAAAGTGGCATGTTCAAAACTATTCAAATCGCCGGAAATGCTAAACTTGAGTGTTTTTCTGAAAAAAGAAAAGGGTACAACGATTAATAAAAGCAATATTTGCATATCTTCAAAACAAAAGCTAAATGGCTATCTTACATTCAGCGTGACAAGGGAACAAGGACTAAGGAGTACACACACCGTTAAGCGCTGGCCCTGTTTTCCCGTTCCTCCGTCGCGCTGTGTATATGATGGCTAAATGTTCGAACACGCCCATATACCTGTTTAACATAAAAATTTAGAATTTAAGATCAAGCCAAGGCGGGTTCTCTGGCGCCTTGCTCTTGAAGGAAGTTGACGTCAATGGAAATATGATATGCCAATATCTCTTAATTTCCAAAAACGAAGTATACTTTGGGGACGAGGCCTTTTACTTGAGCCTCGTTCGACAATGCATTTTGTGGAAAAGCCGAACATTGAAGATAGCACGTGCTGGCACAACAAAGGAAGAAATCTTTGGAGCTAGTGGGCGGTGTCTGATATGTCTAATCGTTTGTTAATACTTTGTCGTTAGAACGAAAAGCAAACGATTGAACAAACAACAACTGAATTTACTGGTAATAGAAAAGGGAGCACATTCAAACGCGTCCGTTTCGCACCAAGTTCGTTTAGCGGCTACTCGCCACTGTGTCCCACTCCCGCCTTCTTCATTGTCCCCGCTCTCCCCGTCCTCGCACCGAAACCCCTCTTTTCTCCCTTCCCTTACGGCTCGATTGCGGTGTCCACAGAAAAACAAGTGAAACAGTTACCGCGCCTTTCCCTTCCTATAAATAAATCAGTGAGGGGCGCCTTCCAGGAACGGCGAGCGCCTGGCGCGACACAGGGGGTCGAGCGGCGTCCTTTTCGAAGGGGCCAGGAGGTCGTAAATTAGACCGCGCCCGAGTGTCCGAAAGAGCGTGGGTGGTAGGTCGAGTGTTCCCCGCGCGGACGACCGTTCTTTCGTGAACAACGTTCACGACAGGCGGAATCACAGAGTTCCGCGATTTTCATGCCGCTCTTGGCATAGAGGGAAGTGATCGCTTGCCAATCAATCAGCTCAGTGCGCGATGTTGTGCAATACTGTTTTGCGACTGCTGAAATTAACGAGTCAAATAAGGCATCTTCAGTGGACGAGTGCGTCTCAAGCATTTGGTCTAGTGTAAAAATAGACAAGGATTCTGGAAATATAAAAAGAAAGCCAGCCAACCCATGTCCGTCCCGTCGTATCTGAGGTTCTCGATGAAAATGCTGTCGTCGTTAGCAACATAGACGATGCCACGGACGCCATTTGAATAGGCGTGAAGGTCGCCGAGACGCTTACGAAGGTATCTGTAATCTCCATAAAGGCGACGACCTGCACAAGGAAGCCCAAGTACCAAGGAAAGTTCAGAATTAGCAATGAAGGAGAATAAGCCTACAAAATCATATTTGCAAATGTTATACGCC
The DNA here is from genome assembly GCF_055883805.1 of Amblyomma maculatum. NCBI lineage: Eukaryota > Metazoa > Arthropoda > Arachnida > Ixodida > Ixodidae > Amblyomma > Amblyomma maculatum. Next base: position 58,655,048 of record NC_139351.1, on the reverse strand, counting down.
CCGCCGGGGTGGTGCAGTGGTAAGACGCCCGACTACTGTGCCGGAGTTCCCGGGTTCGAACCCGACCGCGGCGGCTGCGTTTCGATGGAGGCGAAACGAAGTGGCGTCCGTGTGCTGTGCGATGTCAGCGCACGTTAAAGATCCCCAGGTGGTCGAAATTACTCCGTAGCCCTCCACTACGGCTCCTCTTTCTCTCTTTCCACTTTCACTCCCACCTTCCTCCCTTCCCTTACGGCGCGGTTCGGGTGTCCACAGAGCAAGTGTGACAGTTACTGCGCCTTTCCCTTCCTGTGAACCAATTTATTATTATTATTATTAATGTTATACTAAGCAGGTGCTATGAACAATCGAGATAGCACAAACAATCGGCCCAAGATTGGTTTATGGCGGCAATGCTTTTTTCCTATTTTGGAGCACACATTATCAACACAGTGCCAGTATTGGGCCAATATTTTGTGCTGCTCAGGTTTGCTGTGACCGCTGCATTCTAGCCACATTGACTTCCTGTGTTTTATTGCGCGAGACACTAGTGGCTGCGGTTCACATGTGTGCATGGCTCGTGGGCTCATGCTTATATTTGCTTCTGCAGCTATTGCTAATGTGGTACAGTTCTTAGGTATTGGTAGTTCTGTATTTTTGTAAAAGTTAAAAGCGCTTGTACACCCGTATATTTATTTCGCAACGCATATTACCGGAAATGTAGTCTGTGCAATGCGCAATATGAAGTGGTTAATTCAGATAATTTTCTAACTCTGAGACCACCCGACAACATATGATTATTTAAGGCAAGGAAATAAATGATTACGGTAATTCACTATTACTTACAGTATTATTATTACCATTACAATAATATTATTATTTTACTATTGTGATGCTTTGATATCGGTTACATTTTAAATCAACGGTGCCGAATATCCAAACGTTCATGTTTAAGCTATAGAGAATAGGACGTTTTGCATGCACGCCGTAACTAATCATTTGTGCCACATACAGTTGTGAATAAAAAAAATAAATCATCGATGTGTTTGTAACTTGGCCACAAATCTCAAGACTTCACTTTCTGTCCAAACAAGATGATGCACTATGTTCTGGAAATATTCGATGTTTTTTAGATCAACATCAAACATATTGTGTCTGTACACGCTGAAGCGGGGAGCTCATCCTAAAACCGCAAGTTCTAATTACCCTTTAAATGTTTCGTCAGTACTCTTATCTAGATATTTATTTCAGTATATCTACTGCGATATACTGAATAGCTTGTTCTCTGATGTTTTTGCAAGAGTGCAGGGAAAGATTCAAACCGAGCGTAGTCATCATACCTATTCAAAAATGCGGGGATCTTTTTCCAGGCATCAATGTCTGCAGTGCTCAAGAAAATTAAGGATCCTAACGTCCCTCAGGAAAGTAATAATGTGGTACTGTTATAGCGTAGTTAAATCTACTAAGACTACAGAAACGTTTTGCACGTACAATGAAAGTTGATAGAATGGATGATATGCAATGCCCAACGCGAGACTTTTGCGTTAACTGGCGGATAAGTTAAGTGTCAGTTAAGTGGCGGTTAAGTTAAGTGGCGTTTTCGCACCGAAAAGAGCGCAGAGGTTGCGAGCGCTATTTTCCTGTTCATTAAGCAGTAGCTTTATTTCTAACCTTTCCGAAATCCCCCGTGAGGTCATGGCCGCGGTTCTATCATCCCATAAAAACATTAGGAAAACGTTAATCATTTCATCGCTAATATAACACGGCGACTATTGAGGTAGCAGGCACTGCGCTCATTTGTACTGTGCTATGCCGTACCATTTGCTTTGTAGGCAAATTGCGGTAGGCTTGTATTATGCTACGTTTTATATTTGCAGCAAATAAAATAATAACATATCAACCTTAAGCTTCTACAATACACGCTGTGCTTAAATAAGTGTAATTTGTGTAGAGAGCGCCTTTTCTGGGCATAAACTTGATTAGGAGGTATACAGGAGTGGCGTGCAGTTTAAAAAATTTATTATCAGTGTAAGCTTATTCCTTCTGTTTATATCTCTGTTAGGCACTTCGGGTAGATGACTTTACCTAAATATGTATGTAGTGGATCAAAATTATTTGGTTAATGTTAGATACCACCGTAAATGCCTAACAATATTACTACTGCACCATTATTTTTCTTGCTTACTCGGTTCTGACTGCAAATAATATTTTGTGCATTGTTTGCACAGTCATCGATATATGACCATGGAATTGACTATTGTTTGTCATACTATTTCCCCTCTATTAAAACTTCCAGTCTACTTCGGGAGATAGAACATGGGTGTTTTCGAGTGCTTCTGGTGTACTTCTCATGTCTAATGTGGTGAAAACGTTAGGCAATACATGCTGCAACATCAATATCACGAGAATATAGGTTGAAAAAGTAATATACTACCACTCGAAAGTGCACCACTCGTAGAAGACACAATAAGTGTAAGAAGCAATAATGCCCCCGAGCCCATTCGCATTGAAACGGATGTGTGAAAGCTTAAATCGAAAAATGAAGCCCTTTTAAACCGCAGTGAATGCGAATGTTACTTACAGGACTGCATTCCAGAAGGGTGCGGCGTGGGTAAAGTAGGCACTGTTGTGTTTTCTGACTCAAACAATTCAGTGGCTGCACGAAAGAAATATGGAGTATTTGTAAATGATATTATTGGCAACAAACTAAACCCTCTAAACCGACGGAAAGGTTCATAAAAAGGTATGCAGTTTATGAACTACGCACAACTTATTTGAAGAACATTTCGTGCTTGCAATAAAGTGGTCTCATTGTTATTTTGCAAAATACGAGGTCGGCGGGATATATAACGTTCGTGCCCAGATGTCCATGAGCTTTCGTTTAATCTCACCCCCGTAAGGATGTTTTTCTGCAGACTTTTCTACGCCATCATACCGAGTGCTCTGCTGAATTCGCTATTATTTCAGTTTGCTCAGAAAGACCTTTACTTCTACAGTTCGGCACAGATGAAATTTGACAGAGTGGAGACGACGCACATTGCCAGGCTATGTTGCAGTTTGACATACGGGTCTGATCATCTGCGGTGGTAGCTTCTAGATTGAACATTTTATTCCCACGTGGAATTTCTGGGCTGAAATCCCAACCGTTCTTGACCGTTTTTTGACCTGAGTAGAAGCTTCACACAAGATTCATGGCTGGGCCTAATATTGTAATGTAGCAGTTTGAACGAAAACGAGCTCTAAGGTTGCTAACCCTGCTTTCTGTTCATTAAGCGATGGCTTTATGTCTATCTTTTCTGAAATGTCACCAAAGCGTTATTAGACCAGCTGATCTTTAGAAAAATATGACACTTATCTCATTGTTCATTGCTGATAACACGCTGAATACTAGGATGCCACATGACATAGCCACCTACATTTCCATGCCTGCTCATCGGCTGGTAAGGCTGTTCAAGATTGTTGCCAACTCCTGGTTATGAGCCCTGCTTCGCAAGGCGCGCCAAAAACGTACTGTTCGCCGTGGGGAAGCAATTTTCCGCAATGAGGCGCTCCCATCGCGATAATCTCGTTTCATGCGTCGCCCTTCTACTTACGTGACGATCTGCGCTAGGCAGTCTTGCCATGCGACGCGCGCCTCATTCCGGAGAAACCGCTCACCCATTGATTCAAGCGATGAGGAATAGTTTTTAGCGAAAGCTACACCAGGTTAGTAGAAACGCAATTGGCGGACCTGAGCAGAGGCTACTATTTCGCATGCCCCGCTACCATGGCAACCAGTTGCGGCAGAGTCACAGGTGTGCGCCGCCATCACTCCACCTCAGCCGTGCGCCGATTCGTCAGCACCGAGAGAATCTCGGTGCCTAATACGCTGCACACGACGTCAAAAATTTTCTATGCGCCTCACTGCGCATGCGTCGAGTCACATAACAAAACTAGGATTAAGCTGGGGCGATGCGTTCGCTCCTCAGATGTGCATCATTCAAGAAGGAGAACAATCGTTCTCGTCCCGGTGACAGTACAGGCTGCACGAAATTGAGTCTTCCGATAGAGAAGTCGTGGCATGATACAAGGCCGGCCGAGAGAGCGAGGCGAGAAAGGCTAAGTGGGTGGCCTAGAAGCACGAAGAACTAGAGGGACACCTGGCGAAGAGACGCCGCGCAGCCGCTGAACGACGAGGGCGTGTCGCTACCTAAATGTCGGCAGAGGAGACCTGAACACGGTGGACACACGGATACCCGGCAGGTAACCGACCACACCGTCCAACTGCGCCTTCACAACCATAAAGTTAAATACTGAATAAATACGTGCCCTACATACAACAAACTGTCTCTTACTAAGTTATCACTGCACACATACTGATGTAAAACGAGGCCTAACCGTAGCTTTCGCTATGTATATACTGGCCTAGCTGATCTAAATCACCAGCCCTTTTTACTGCTCGACGAGAAGAGGCGCTTCGAACCGGACCGGCGACCCGCTCACTCGGACTACTTCATGCCCAGTGGAAGAAACGGTCCGAAATCGCCGCGTGGCGCATTCAGGTAGCTTGGTACGCGCGGCGCAGCAGCATGGAGCAACATCATCACTGGAGGGACGTTTTTTTATGGTGGCGATTGGCGCAAACGCATACCTTTGACGCATGCATACTATTTTAGTGTTTTGAACAAATTTTTTTCAGGCTGGAGGAAAGGCTGTTTATAGCACTGTGTTTCGAATTCAGGCTTCAAGATGGCTGCAGCACGATACATTTTCCTTGCAGGGCGCTTAGCCGCGAGTGCAGCAATGTATAAAGCGCTCCTTTACAGTGAGCGTGTAATTATTCCTTTTCTGCCATGACCCAAAGCACAAACATTCAAGAGAGCGGATAAAACTCACCTGCAATTGAAGCTGAAAAGGATGTACGAGTCTGTCATGCATATTGCTATACCCTATAAACTGGCCGAGTTGCCGACTATGCAACCAGGAAATTTTCTTGGCGACAGTTCTTTGACAATAGAAACAATCTACCACTACAGACTCCTGTGGTGCAGTCTGCATCGCTACTCGAGAAGACGAAGCGTGTCGTTTCAATAAGAATTTCAGTAATTAGGTCTGTAAGAATGGGCAAGAAACATTGCGCTTGCTTAGAATTAGGCGTTCAAATAAGTAGAAGAGGCGTATTTGAACGTTGCAGCTTTTTATTGCGCACACAGGAGGCTTAAGTTCAGCGCGACTCGCGTTTCTCTGTACCCCAGTGAAAAACCTTTACGAGTCACAATAACCTCATGTGCACTTCTCATACTAACTCATACTAAACTCGTACAAATCTCATGTCATCTCATACAAATATCATTCAGCGTATGAGAAACTTATAAGATTGTATGAGATTTGTATGAGTTTAGTATGAGAAATCTGTATGATGGTATTGTGACACATACGGTTTTTTCGCTAGGGTAGGAAAACCAGCAGAATCGGCGGAAGTGTAATTCCTTTATTAACGTGCTGCCAGCAGAAGCATACACTTATGGTAACAAGCTCGCCGCTGCACGGGCTCGCCGACGCCGCAATATTCTTTCTTCCATTGCTGCCTTGATCGCGAAGGTCGGTAGCCCTTTTTATCGGCTCGTATTACCGGACATAGGTAATATAGAAGGCTGTACGCAGGAACTGGGCTTATGCTTTGTGCAGTATTTTATGCTTTTTGATTTGCAGGAAACTTGCATTATGCGCGTATTAGGCTAGTTTTTATTTTTCACAGCAACTAAAAAAAGTGAGATAATATTCTCAAGCTCATACAATACTCGCTGTGTGGAAACAGGTGTCATGTCCATAGACAGCGACTTGTCTGAGTTGCGGCTTGATAAGCAGGTATACTGCAGGGACGCGGAGTTTTAAAAAGTAATCAGATTCATGGCAGAGCTTCTCGAGGTTATCGCTTATTATTTAGGCCTCCGCTCACCGTTTCGCATTGGTTGAGAACGTTAAATGAATATATATGCAATGAATCAACACAAAAACGTTTTTGGTGTTAATGCTGCAGGCCGGCAGAAATGTTTACCAGTAATATTAGTAATATTACTGGCAAATGATTTCCTCTCAAAATTATTCTTGTTTAGCGCAAAAGGACAGGACATGCAGTAGGAAGACAAGTACACCACAGGCGCTGTGGTGTACGTGTCTTCTTACTGTATGTCCTGTCCTTTTGCGCTAAACAAGATGAATTTTGAGACTGATCACCAACTAGCCCAGCAATTAACGCTTTTAATGTTTTCCTCGCATGCTTGGTTCTGATTCCGAATAATATTTTGTGCATTGTTTTCGCGGTCTTTATTACATATATATTGTCTTTGCTATGTTTTTCCCATTAATTAGCCCCTCTTTTCACGCTTTCAGTATGACCTGGGAGAAAGGGTATTGCTGTTCTCTATCGCTACAAATACAAGCTACTCGTGTACGCCTCACGCCTAATGGGGTCGAAGCGTTCCGTAATGAATGCTGGAACTTCAAAGTGGTCAATATACAACGAAAAGAAAAATCTGCAACCACGCAAGAAATGTGCCACTGGAAAAGACATGGTAAAAGGAAGCGAAGCAAGAGACATCCGGGCCGGTCGCACTGAAATTGGTGTGCAAAAGGTTGAATAAAATGAAGCAGCCATTCGAATTAACTGCGCGCGCGAACTTTACTTACTGGACGGCACTTCTGTAGTGGGGGTCGGTATAAAAGTATGCCCCTCTGTTCTTTCGGGTCCAGAAAATTCAGTGGCTGTACGAAAGAAAGATGGAGCATCCGTAAATGAAACAATTCATAAAAATAAAATAGAGGATTTCATTTGAAGAAAACAATAAAAGAAATATGATTGATGCACTCGGCGCAACTAAGAACACCTCGCGCACCAACTAATGCTCTCTCATTGTTCTCTTGAAGAATATCAGCCCAACGTGAGAAATTATTGTTCGAAGGGAACAAAATGTAGCGCACCAAGACCATTTTGTTCCGCACCATTTTGTTCCCTTCGATCATGTACCAACAAGCCCAAGTATCTACCCTTCTAAATTATTGTTATTCACAGGAGCTCTGTCTGAACCAACCCAGGCAAAAGGTTATTTGCAGATTTTCTTACGGTTTTCGAACGGCTGTACAGGGGACCACAAGTTACCCCTGTTTTTTCAACGTTTATGGCCGCTCTTCCACTACGCTTCCCGATGCCCTTTTCTTCTCTACCACTGCCAGTTTCTGCTCGTCTTTTCATCATCACCGAGTAGCCGGATGTCATCGGCTTGCTCACTTCAACAACGAAGCGAACTAGGAAGACCGTACGTATCGCTACGACGTGACGCACCCTCATGTTTCGTTCCGTCACAGCGATGAAGTGCTACTTTGGACGCCATTACACACTCCTGGCCTTTGTGACAAGTTCGACCGCCGCTTCATTGGTCCGTACTCAGCTCTTGAACAAACGTCTTTTGTAAATTATCGCGTCTTCACCTCTATTCATCTTCCTACGTACAGCCGTTACATGACTAATTGCGGCCAGTCTGGCCCCTTCCAAAACAGCGGGGCAATAGTGAACGCTGGGTGGCACTGCGCCTTTCACACCGGTGAACATGCCGCTTCATCTTCATCCTTCTCTCATGTAGGTACTCATTTTATAAATTAGGGCCGAACTTCTCAACGCTTCTTGGGTAACGCTATTTCCTTACCTTAGACGAGGAGTCCTCTGTGCTACCTCAACTCAGGCGCTTAAGGGAGGCGTGTAATCCTCGAAGGATCATTAGCGGCTCCTTAGCTAAGAAGGCACTCAGAGCGAAGAGGAACCGGTTGTATCCGTCTGGTGTCGAGGATGCGCGCCTAATGTTTGGTGTATAATGATTTGAAATTGCAAAAAAAGAAAGCAAGTGCACATATATTACACCGTGTTTCTTTTGAAGGTGCTCACCTATACAAGCTATTTTTTTATCTGACATGCTTCAAACCTGTACTTGGCTTGACAGAGAACCATCGTTGACCTGGCAACATGCAACTGTTTACAGCGGAAGGGCTTTGCAGGAGCAGCCCCGAATGTTTGCTCTGTGTGCTTTTCCACTCGCAGTGGGCGTCGACCCAGGCGCCAGAGGCACCCTACTGCGCAAGCGCACAACGAGTCGTCGTGCAGGGAAGGAGCGATGAAAGGAAACATGAAGGTAGCGCAGTGCCTACCTAGGGGAAATGACGTTCCAAGCGAGGCCTCACTAAGCGCTCCTTAGTAAGGCGCGCTAAAAAATTGACTGAGGGAAGGTGGGCCACACTTTAGGCGTCCTCGCTCATTTAAGGAGCGTTTCAAAAATTTGGCGCTTAGGGTTGTTCGCTTAGATGTGCGACTCAGGCTTCAGGTGTGAAAACTTGGTCCGCCAAGTCTGTCTTTACAATAAGAAGATGTAAGCACGGTTCCGCATACGAGGGAGTGTTCATTTGTTTTGACATACTCACTGCTTATCGGTGAGGTTCTATATGCACCTTGCTAAGAATATTACCGCACTTTCTGCTAGCAACGTGCATTACTTTTTCTGTATTTGAGGCACCCTATCCCAGAATGGAAAAATCGAAAAAGACGGTGAAAAAAAAATTTTGTCTTTCAGTTCCTTCAGGACACATCATTTGAAGCGTTTAGAAGCAAGAATAATCCTCACACATATTTTGTTACTGCAAAATGTTTTTCGCACGTGATGTGCGCAGAATTGTAATTGTATTACACTGTAATTGTTTTACTAGTCAGTAAGTTAGCTTTTCACGCTTCGAACCTAGTTGTAAGTTCATATTAATGAGCTGGGATTTATGGTTTGTTCTATATTGGTAGAGGGATACGTAACCACAGAAATGGGACGAGTCATCCGGGCTCAACGTAAGGGAGCGGGAAGCGTCTTCCACTCCCACAACAAGCACAGGAAAGGAGCCCCCAAGCTCCGAGCCGTGGACTACGCCGAGCGTCATGGCTACATCAAGGGGATCATCAAGGAGATTCTTTATGACCCTGGCCGTGGTGCACCCCTTGCTCGGGTGGTGTTCCGTGATCCCTACCGGTATAAGCTGAAGAAGGAGCTGTTCCTGACAGCTGAAGGCATGTATACTGGCCAGTTTGTCTACTGTGGTAAGACGGCTGCCCTCCAGGTTGGCAATGTGCTGCCCGTGGGAGTGATGCCTGAAGGAACAGTGATCTGCAATGTGAAGGAGATGCCTAGAGGAGAGCTTATTAGAGTTTCTTGTTCATGGCGGAATTACTATAGTTTCTGAATAGGTTTTTGCTTTCAGAAGTCAGGTTTGTTTTGCGTAGTCATAAGGCTACTAATGGGAGTGTTGTTATATGCTCTTCAAGCCATCTAAATAAAACAGGCATCTTTTGCATTTCCAGTGCATAAAATACCTCTTCTATTATTTGAGTGAGAAGACCTAGATTATGTTTTCAGGCTCCTTAAATTGGGGCTTTCGTTTCTATTGGTCCAATGATTCCCGCTGTCCATCAGATGTAGGCGGCACGGGACTGCCTTGAGTTGTGTTTATCGCATCATTTGATACGGCGGAAGTCTGCACAGGCGATGTGGGTAGATTTGTGTTTGGACTGCTCGCATAGGGAGATACTTGAGGGCCCACTGGTCTGGTGGTTCGTGTATTAGTTTTGTGGGTGGTGGCGCAGTGCCCGCGACTACCATCGGACACGGTGGTCCTACTCCTACTTCACTCTGGGGAACCTGGACAGATGCCGGGTGCTGCTGTGGCGCTGTGCTCTGCAGCGCCATTGCAGAGTATAAGGGTTCCTGAAACGCAGGTCACGCTTTCGCGCTTCCCGTACTGTTTGTTGCTTTTACTTTGATGGTGATACTTTCTTTTTCCTTTTTCGTACAGGCCATCAGCCTGCAGGATGGAGGCCCTCACAGTTTGCACATAGGTGTGCTCGGACTTCGCATTTGTCAGTCTTGTTCATGGGAAGCGCATTTGGCGCACGTCAGTTGGTCCCGGCAGCTCTGCGAGGTGGGACCAAACCATATGCAGTGGTAGCAGCATCGCGGATTTGAGATATATTGCTAAGCTGGTGCTAGAGGAAGACGATTTCTGGCAGTATGCTCGATGCAACTGTATCATTTGTTTTGTTGGAATTTCCTTGGCGCATATTTAGTCTCAACACATTGGTGACATTCTGATCATTTAGCCCTTCTAAAATTCTTCCGACACACATTTGGGGTCATCGTCAGAAATTACTCCTCGTATTGTGTTCAGTGAGCGGAGTTTGGTGATGATCACTGGGATTTCTCCAAAGTAATCTATTCTAGTCAGTTTCTCGTATTCGTAGTTGTACAGCAGTTTAAGAGGGCACTGTTATTTAGTTTAAATTTTCTACCTTTAATCTATTGTTTGAGTTAGAGACGAAGTTAGAATAAATATGGAGGTAAGCCTGTCAATTCTCTCGGCGTGTTTGTTGTGTATAATATGAAAGCTTTGAAAGTGGATGGCATATTGCTTGAAAAAGTTTGCTGTCACATTGGTGCGTTTTCTTTTCAGGGAGCGATCACTTTGAAGCATAGAGGTAGCCATACAAAAGAACTGCGTTTCGGCCAAGGTGACGGCCACATACCAGAGACCTTTAGAAGGGGACGGGACATGATTCTAAATATAGTAATTCCCCCCCCCCCCCCCCCCTGCGCCTGCCGTAAACTATAACCATAATAAAATATACCGCAACGCCGGATGGTTTGCCACACAGGTTTTAACCTTTGCCGCTTGGAAAGAGGAAGAGTTTAAGAAGAGAGACGATAGTTGTAACATAGAGAATAGGGAAGTAAAAATGAAGGTAGGAAAGGAGAAGGCGATTGCCTTTTCCTTTGGGTGGGATAGCCTGGAGAAGGCGCCTACGGGAAGCTGGGGCTAAAGGGGTGCGTTGCCTCCACTGAGGGCCTTAGGGTTCTAAGCACTAGGCATGGGCACGAACGCCAGGATTCCCTTTTCCCAAGACACGGCGACACCACGCACTGCAAAACTTTGGTCTTAGGAAAACAAAATATCGCGCTCCTGACACACGGACAAAGAAAGAGACTACAACGCAGCTGTGTGTTGTAGTCTCCTTTGTCCGTGTGTCAGGAGTGCGCAGTTTTGGTTTCCTAAGATGAACTATTACCTAGCCCGTTCTTTCCCAATTGAAAGTGTTGGTGCTCGAGGTCCACGGTGCCAAACAGTACACACAAACATATGCTTTATCAGATGCCTTTTGCGGTATCTGCTCTGAAAACGAGTCGCTGGCTTTTCGAAAAAAAATATTGTGAAAAAAGGCCAGGTTGAGACGGCAAAGTCCTGACAGCAAGGTAAGGTATGCCATACCAGCGTTTAACCCGATGGTGAACCAAGGCGCGTGCTGGAGCCGGCGTCGCGGGACGATGATGGTGGTATATACAAAAGAAAGAATATCATGATATGTAAAAATGAAAGGTCCGTGGAGGGCTCACACAATCTGCCCGGGGGGTCGGAAGCGGCCAGCCTGGCCTCTCCAAACCAACCGATGCACCGCGGCGCACAAATGGTTTCAAGCGAGAGACATGAACAATTTTAGTTCCACGATGGCATCGATCGGCTGGGGGACCAACAGGTGTGACTTGGTAGTTGACTGGGGAAGTTTGGTTGGTGACCTTGTAGAGACCAAGATAGTGGCGCTGAAATTTATCACATAAGGCCAGGGGTGCGCAGTGGTGTATAAAGCAGTACTTCGTCACCAGGACGAAAAGAGACCACAGGATGCGTAGAGTCGTAGCGACTCTTGCGGTCTTCGTGGCACGCTTCTGTGCTGAGGCGGGCATGATTACGGCATCTGGCCACAAGGGATAAGAACTGGGCTGCAATAGCACATCAGACGGGAAACCCACTCTTCGTGGCGTACCTGGACATTGCTAAGGCTTATGATAATGTGGACCGAGCCATATTGTGGAGCATCCTGCGGGGTTTTGGCCTTGAGGAGACCAGCATCGAGCTACTGCAAGAACTGTACGCCGATGTCAGAGCTTGCGTGGAGTGGGCAGGTCAGAGGACTAGCTTCTTGGAGAGCTCGAAGGGGTACGACAGGGGTCTCCACTGTCACCACTGCTGTCCATGTTGTACGTCGCAGGGGCCAGGGAGCAGCTGGAGGTGTCTGGGCACGGATGTCAGTTTGAGCATCTAGAGGCCGGGGTGAAGGTCGAGCGACGTATACCAGCGTTGGTGTATGCCGATGATTTTGCGGTCCTCGCAGGGACGCCAGAAGAGCTACAGAGACTACTGGACATTTGTGCTACGGGAATGAGTGAGCGTCGACTGAAGTTCAGCCCAGCAAAGTGTGTAGTGATGGCATGGGGCGAAAGGGACAAGCTGAGCGGGCACAGGTGGGAACTTCAGGGAAATCAGATAGAGAGGGTGGATTCCGCCAAATACCTCGGCGTCCGGTTGTCGGCAGGGGCAAACTACCTCGGGCAACACGAGAGGGAAATGCGGGGGAAAATGGCTCGCTGTAAGGGTATGTTGGGCCGTCGGTCGCTCTGGGCGTTTAACCGCTACGAGCTGACAAGAGCCCTAGGGAAAATGGTGGCGGTGCCAGCGCTAACATATTCAAATATTCAGTTCTGTGCATCTCCGCAGGCACCCGGGAGTTTCTTGAGCGACAGCAGAGAGCAGTCGGCCGGGAAGCTTTAGGGGTGCCCAAACACATAGTGGTGGAGGGAGTCTAAGGCGATGTCGGATGGTCCTCTTTCTCAGCGAGAGAGGCGGCGGCCAAAGCAAAATATGAGGACCGACTGATGCGCCTCCCGGCAAGTAAACTGGCACATCAGTCGCTAATCCACCTGGTGTATGCTGGAATAGCAACGAAGTGGACAAGGCGGATAGCGAGGCTGCAGAGACGGTACCATCTGCCAACAGTATGCCTCTCGGATGTACCGGCGGTGAGCCAGGGGAAGAAGCTCAAGCTGAAGGTGAAGAAAGCTGAGACAGCGGAGTGGATGCACAGGGCAAAGGAGAAGTCATCCCTGGCATTGTACAGCGCGCAGAAGACAGGGATTAGCCCAGAACCATTTTATGACAACTCCGTGGGGAGCGGGCTACTGGCTGAAGCCAGGTGTGGAGCCTTGAGGACGCGGCAGTGGCGATCTAGGTTCACTAGCAAGCGCGTATCTGACTGCGCCCTCTGCGGAGCGGAGGAGGAAACATTGGAGCACGTGATACTTGGATGTGTTGCGATTTCTCCCGCCCCTCGCACGGCGTCGCTGCCGGTCGTCCTTGGCTTCGCAGGCAGCACGGCTGACACGGCAGAGGGAAGCACCGACGGGGCTGCGGCGTCACATAAAGAGGGGAGCGGAGTTGAATCCCTTGGTGCAGTCGTGGAATGTACGAAGAGACGGCTGGAGTTCTGGTGGGCACGAGGAGCAGTGCGGCCGGAGCGGCACAAAGACGTGGAGTGAAATAGCATCTATACTCTCCTTTTTCCTTTTCTTTCTTTCTCCCTCTCTTTTTTAATTTGTTTTTTTTTTGCTAGTCAGATCCCACTGGGTGATCGCCCGTTCAAAAGGGTACGACCATATCGCCATCGCCGTCGTCATACTGATGAGGAGTAGTTGGTCGTAGAGAAGAAAGAAGTGTCAAGAATTGTAGTGGGAGGACGGGCAAAAACGAGGAAAAATGAAGAGTAACCGGTAGTCCGCTGTTTTATAGGCGAATGTAACGAATGGTAGAATAGTGTCCCAATTTCGATGATCCGGTCATGTCCGATAGGGTGTGACTAATTCGCTCAGACCGTTAGTCAGGGGATGGTAGCTTGAGGATGTCTTATGAAGGGTAGATGAGGCGTGAAGAACTTCGGCAACGACTGTCGATAAAAGGCCGTCTCGCGGTGACTTAGGAGCACCCGAGGAGTGCCATGACGCAATATAATTGATCGCGAAAAGATATTAGCTGCCTCTTGAGCGGAACCAGTCTGTACAGAGGCTGTCAAAGCGCAGCGTGTAAGATGGTCGACAGCTGTTACCATCATCATCATCATCATCAGCCTGATTATACCCACTGCAGGGCGAAGGCCTCTCCCATATCTCTCCACTTAACCCGGTTCTGTGCTAGCTGCATCCACTTGACCCCTGCGAACTTCTTAATCTCATCCGCCCACCTAACTTTCTGTCGCCCCCTGCTACGCTTTCCTTCCCTTGGAATCCAGTTTGTTACCCTCAGCGACCATCGGTTATCCTCTCTTCGCACTACATGTCCTGCCCATGTCCATTTCTTCTTCTTAATTTCCACTAGAATGTCGTTAACTTGAGTTATTTCTCTGACCCACTCTGCACGCTTTCTATCTCTTAATGTTACCCCTACCATTTTTCGTTCCATAGCCCTCTGGGTTGTCCTCAACTTAAGTAGAACTCTCTTGGTTAGCCTCCACGTTTCAGCCCCATAGGTGAGTGCAGGCAAGATGCAACTGTTGTATACTTTCCTCTTGAGCGATACCGGTAAGCTGCTAGTCATAATCTGCGAGTGCTTGCCAAATGCGCTCCATCCCAATCTTATTCTTCTTGTTATTTCCTTTTCATGGTCCGGATCTGCGGTTACTACCTGTCCTAAGTAGATATATTCGCCTACTACTTCCAGTATTTTGCTACCTAATGTAAACTCCTGTTCCTTCCCAAGGCTGTTGAACATTACCTTAGTCTTCTGCATATTGATTTTCAAGCCTACCTTTCTACTTTTCCTGTCTAGGTCATCAATCATTATTTGCAGTTCATCTCCCGAGTTGCTTAGCAAGGCAATGTCATCAGCAAATCGCAGATTACTGAGGTATTCTCCATCTAGCCTTATCCATAACTGCTCCCATTCCAAGTCTCTGAATACTTCCTCTAAACAAGCTGTGAATAGTACTGGGGAGATTGTGTCTCCTTGCCTAACACCTCTCTTTATGGGAATTTTGTTACTTTCTTTATGCAGAACTATGGTTGCTGTGCAGCCACTATATATATCTTCCAGCACTTTCACGTACGGCTCGTCTACCCCCTGATTTCGCAATGCGTGCATCACCGCCGAGGTTTCAACTGAGTCAAATGCTTTTTCGTAATCAATGAATGCTATGTATAAGGGCTGGTTATATTCCGCGCATTTTTCTATCACCTGATTGATGGTATGGATATGATCGATAGTAGAGTACCGTTTCCGAAACCCTGCTTGATCCTTTGCTTGATCGCAGTCTAAGGTTGTCCTGACTCTATTAGTGATTACCTTAGTAAATACCTTATACGTAACAGACAGTAAGCTGATTGGTCTGTAATTTTTAAGGTCCTTAGAGTCCCCTTTCTTGTGAATGAGGATGTTTGCATTCTTCCATGCTTCCGGTACCGTCGATGACACCAGGCACTGCGTATACAGGGTGGCCAGTTTTTCTAGCACGATATCCCCCCCGTCCTTCAGCAAATCTGTAGTTATCTGATCCTCTCCAGCTGATTTCCCCCTCTTCATAGTTTCTAGTGCTTTCTTGACCTCGTCCTTCGTCACTGGTGGAACGTCTGACTGTTTTTCCCTACCGCCAATCTCATTACGGTCCTGACTACTTTGGCTACTGTAGAGATCTGTATAGAACTCCTCGGCTACTTTGACTATCTTGTCCATATTAGTGATGACGTTGCCCGCCTTGTCCCTTATCGCATACATCTGGTTTTTCATCATCATCATCATCATCATCATCATCATCATCATCATCATCATCATCATCATCATCAGCCTGATTATACCCACTGCAGGGCGAAGGCCTCTCCCATATTTCTCCACTTAACCCGGTTCTGTGCTAACTGCATCCACTTGACCCCTGCGAACTTCTTAATCTCATCCGCCCACCTAACTTTCTGCCGCCCCCTGCTACGCTTTCCTTCCCTTGGAATCCAGTTTGTTACCCTCAGCGACCATCGGTTATCCTCTCTTCGCACTACATGTCCTGCCCATGTCCATTTCTTCTTCTTAATTTCTACTAGAATGTCGGTAACTTGAGTTATTTCTCTCACCCACTCTGCACACTTCCTATCTCTTAATGTTACCCCTACCATTTTTCGTTCCATAGCCCTCTGGGTTGTCCTCAACTTAAGTAGAACTCTCTTGGTTACCCTCCACGTTTCAGCCCCATAGGTGAGTACAGGCAAGATGCAACTGTTGTATACTTTCCTCTTGAGCGATACCGGTAAGCTGCTAGTCATAATCTGCGAGTGCTTGCCAAATGCGCTCCATCCCAATTGTATTCTTCTTGTTATTTCTTTTTCGTGGTCCGGATCTGCGGTTACTACCTGTCCTAAGTAGACATATTCGCCTACTACTTCCAGTATTTCGCTACCTAATGTAAACTGCTGTTCCTTCCCGAGGCTGTTGAACATTACCTTAGTCTTCTGCATGTTGATTTTCAAGCCTACCTTTCTACTTTTCCTGTCTAGGTCATCAATCATTATTTGCAGTTCATCCCCCGAGTTGCTTAGCAAGGCAATGTCATCAGCAAATCGCAGATTACTGAGGTATTCTCCATCTACCCTTATCCCTAACTGCTCCCATTCCAAGTCTCTGAATACTTCCTCTAAACAAGCTGTGAATAGTACTGGGGAGATTGTGTCTCCTTGCCTAACACCTTTCTTTATGGGAATTTTGTTACTCTCTTTATGCAGAACTATGGTTGCTGTGCAGCCACTATATATATCTTCCAGCACTTTCACGTACGGCTCGTCTACCCCTTGATTTCGCAATGCCTGCATCACCGCCGAGGTTTCAACTGAGTCAAATGCTTTTTCGTAATCAATGAATGCTATGTATAAGGGCTGGTTATATTCCGAGCATTTTTCTATCACCTGATTGATGGTATGGATATGATCGATAGTAGAGTACCGTTTCCGAAACCCTGCTTGATCCTTTGCGTGATTGCAGTCTAAGGTTGTCCTGATTCTATTAGCGATTACCTTAGTAAATACCTTATACGTAACAGACAGTAAGCTGATTGGTCTGTAATTTTTAAGGTCCTTAGAGTCCCCTTTCTTGTGAATGAGGATAATGTTTGCATTCTTCCATGGTTCCGGTACCGTCGATGACACCAGGCACTGCGTATACAGGGTGGCCAGTTTTTCTAGCACGATATCCCCCCCGTCCTTCAGCAAATCTGTAGTTATCTCCTCTCCAACTGATTTCCCCTTTTCATAGTTTCTAGTGCTTTCTTGACCTCGTCCTTCGTCACTGGTGGAACGTCTGACTGTTTTTCCCTACCGCCAATCTCATTACGGTCCTGACTACTTTGGCTACTGTAGAGATCTGTATAGAACTCTTCGGCTACTTTGACTATCTTTTCCATATTAGTGATTACGTTGCCCGCCTTGTCCTTTATCGCATACATCTGGTTTTTGCCTATGCCCAATTTCTTCTTTACCGCTTTAAGGCTTCCCCCGTTCTTTACAGCATGCTCAATTTTCTCCATGTTATACTTCCTTATATCGGCCACCTTGCGCTTATTGATTAGCTTTGATATCTCGGCCAATTCGATCTGGTCTGTTGGATTGGAAGCTTTCATATTCTGCCGTTTCTTAATCAAATCTTTCGTCTCCTTAGACAGCTTGCCGGTATCCTCTCTAACTACCCTACCGCCTACTTCTACCGCGCACTCAGTAATGATATCTCTGAAATTATTGTTCCTTCCCTCTAGGGTAATGTCTCCATCCTCAGTTAGAGCTGAAAACCTATTCTGTAGCGAGATCCTGAACTCTTCTGCCCTCCCCCTCACCGCCAATTCGTTGATGGGTTTCTTTCTTACTAATCTGTTGCGTTCCTTCTTCAGATTTAGGCTAATTCGGGACCTCACCATCCTGTGGTCACTACATCGAACTTTCCCGATTACCTCTACATCTTGCATAATGGCGGGGGTTGAACACATTATGAAGTCGATTTCATTTTTAGTCTCTCCGTTAGGACTTTTCCATGTCCATTTCCGGTTCTTCCGTTTGCTGAAGAAGGTATTCATGATTCGTAAGTTATTGCGCTCTGCAAACTCAACTAGTAACTCCCCCCTGCTATTCCTAGAACTAATGCCATATTCACCTACTGCCTTGTCTCCTGCCTGTTTTTTCCCTACCTTGGCATTGAAGTCGCCCATTAGTACAGTATACTGCGTCTTTACTTTTCGCATTGCCGATTCTACATCTTCATAGAAGCTTTCAACTGCCTGGTCATCATAACTACATGTAGGTGCATAGGCCTGTACAACCTTCAGTTTATACCGCTTATTAAGCCTAATTACGATGCCTGCAACCCTCTCATTAATACTATAGAATTCATCTATATTGCCCGCTATATACTTATTGACAAGGAAACCTACTCCTAGTTGTCGCCTCTCTGGTAAACCTCGATAACACAGTACATGCCCATCCTTCAGTACAGTATATGCCTCATTCGGCCTCCTAACCTCACTAAGCCCTATGACATCCCATTTCATGCCCTCTAGTTCCTCTAACAGCACTGCTAAACTAGTTTCACTAGCTAGGGTTCTAGCATTAAACGTTGCCAGGGTCAGTTTCCAATGGCGGCCTGTCCAGCGGAGCCAGGCTTTCTTAGCACCCCCTGCTGCGTCACAGGTCTGACCGCCGCCGTGGTCAGTTGTTCCGCAGCCGCTGGTGACTGAGGGCCGGGGTTTTATGGAGCTTATCATAGGAGGTTGTGGCCAATTACTGCACCAGGGTGGCCAACTCCTGTTCTGGTGAGGGAGTGCGTTGCCGGAGGTGTTCACCGGCATCAGGTCGCACCCCTAACCTATATATGCAATTCCATCGACACGCGGATTTTTTTTTTTTTTGTCATCCGGTGGAGAATTGCGCGGCACCGGGATTTGAACCCCGGTCCTCTTGCATGCGAGGCGGATGTTCTACCGCTACGCCACCGCTGCACCTGTTATAATCCAATGGTTACCCCCATCGGAGAGAGATAGGTAACCATAGAAGTCTATGCCGACTACGTCGAATGGCTTGGCGGGACAGGCAAGGGGCTGTAGGAGGCCAGTGGGGGAAGAAGTCGGTCACTTGCGACGTTGGCACAGATGGCTGTAAGTGACGTATTTAGCTACGGTGGTAGACAGGCCAGGCCAAAAGAATCGTCTTTTCACGCGGTCGTATGTTTTTTCAAAACCAAGGTGACCTGTAGCAGCGTCATCGTGGAAAGCCGCCTGTATACGTGGGCGAAGCACCCGCGGTACGACTGGGAGCCAGCGAGTTTCATCAGGGCAATACACGTAGCGGCGTAGTATGCCATCTTCGAGCTTAAAATTGCGAAGCTGTTGGCGAAGCCTAGCTTTGGGCGGGTTCGAAGCGCCGATAAGGCGGTCGATGATGGGCCGGCAGTAGGCCTCTGCTAATTGCTGCGAGCAGAGAGCGCGTTTGTTCTCAAAATGGTCAAAAGAAACTGTTGTTATATGCATCGGAGGAAGTGATGGTTGGCTGTGGTCAGATGTGGAAATGCATTGCGAAGAAAAACAGCAGGCTGATTCTGAAAGTGGACAGCGAGAAAGAGCGTTAGCGTCCTTGTGTTGGGGGCCCGATTTATAAACGACGTCGAAATGGTATTCTTGCAGGCGTAGAATCTAACGGCCAAGTCGGCCTGTCAAATTTTTGCAGTGAAGACAACCAGCAAAGAGCATGGTGATCGGTCACAACTGCGAAGTGCCGAGCATATAGGTAAGGGCAAAATTTTTGAACAAGGCAAGGCAAGGTATGCCATGTCAGCGTTTAACCCGATGGTGAACCCAGTCGCATGCCGGAGCGGGCGCCGTGTTACGATGATGAGGTATGTACAAAAGAAAGAAGAAGGTCATGGTATGTACAAATGAAACAAGATCCGTGGAGGGCTGACAATATAGAAAGAGGACAGCACTTATCCTTGTAGATTTCACTCCGCGCTCAGGTTTATGTGTTGCTCTGCGATTACTAGTCGTTCAGACGAAGCGTCACAAACGGCATGGAAATTTCTCGCCGCAGTTTACTGGACGGCATTCCGTGACGGCCAAGAAAAGCGGTTATTTTCTTTGATAGTCGTAAGAAATAGCCCCAGCTCACTAATTCACTGCACTGTATACCAGCGCTTTATAAAGGCATGGCGGCTATTTTCAAGACACAGTTAAGGCACTCACCATCATAATTGCCTGCTTTTCTGAGAACTCACGTCAGGTGCGCATTTTGGTACAGAAAAAGTGTAATCTAAAAAGTTTGCACGGTCTCTCTATTGTCACTAATGTCCACATTTCTCTATTTCTTGTGTTCATGGTTTAAAAAAACCTTCAGTTCTTTTCTTACAACGCAGCTATAACGCACTAAATTATATGAACACGTAAGTTAAAAATGTCGTAATAAAGAACCGAGTTCCAAATGCTACGTCCACACTCACAGGGAAATAGAAGGTAATTTGTGCTTAGACACAACCATTAGTCTTTTTAGCCAACGCGCCTCACTTGAAATATTTTTGTCTCTCAAGGTTAGTTTATATATACACATAATTAAACGATTAAGGCACAAATAACCCATAAAAAAGCGAAGTACGCTAGGCAGTCCGACAGAATTTAGAAGTGTAAGCACTGGTTTTGGTTTTCTGAATGCGGTCAAGGGTCATGTTGCGAAGCGCTGCACTCACCAGGCTGAAATTTAATCACCGAAGGCGGTTTCGGGTGCTCCAAAGGCAATCTCAGGGTGACAGTAGGTAGAGTGAGTGTTGTAGCGGTCTCAGTGCTTGAGGCATCGTATCCGAGGTTAGTGCCACCAACGTCGTCTCCGTTGTCATCGCCTCCTTGTTTGGGACCAAAACAGTATTCGGTTAAATTTATTTTGCATGATAGGCTTTTTGATGCGAGGGCAAATTTGCAGGGATGTCAAGTAATGCCGAAAGTTGGGCGAGTTGGTTAACATTCATGATGAAAAATAACGCGAAAGTACACGAAGGACGGAAGGAAGTAAGACACGGACAAGCGCTAGCTCGCAACTGCAGGGTTTATTGCTGAAGCACGCAATAAATACAGGTCACTTGAAAAAAGATATCAGAAAAAACAAAAGGAGAGAGAAGAGAGAGAGAGAGAAGCAGCCTCCTAAGTGGGAAGCTAGGTCATAACATAGACACTGACACACAGTAACACGTGTCACTCATTGCTGGGGGAGGGGGGGGGGGAGATACATCTAAGTATAGATAAGTAAAGTCCATGTAAAGAAGAGTCATTTAGAAGACACATAGGCCGAATTAAATAGAAAGAACAGGGGACAGGTTTTATTTATAGCTATAACTTGTCACCTAGCTCCTGGAAGGTGTGTTGCTAGCTCTCTCTGATCTTTTCCCGCGGTGGCGTAGTGACGCTTTCGCTTCAAAATCAAAACATGTCGGAGGATTATGCACAACACAGTCCTCCGGGGAAAGAAAGAACGGTTGGGAAGCAGAAACGTGAGCGGTAATTGTAGCGAGCACTCCCGATGATGTGAGCGGCTGTCGACCGATAAAAACTGGTGCTGTCCACCGGATTTAAGTTGTTTGATGTGGTTCGAAAAGGTATGAGAGTAACATTGATCACATACCGGGAAAGGCGATGAAGAGCACAGCGAGCGCAGCTCCACTAAGTAACAGCAAAACGGCGGCCAGAATCACCATCACGATATGTGGCGTGTCTGAGTTTCTGGAGGAAAAAAAATGAGGGTTGCAGTTTTGTAAACAGAACCACTCCTCTCTATGTGTTGGTAGCTAAATCTTTAGCTAAATCCCGGTTTTCTCTGTCAGCGAAATGGATCTCTGGTAACGGGAATCTTCAGCCTAGCCGCCACTGGAAACCAGCTGCTTTTTTTGAAGCATAAATCTGAAGCATTTTTTTCTTGTTATTAGATGTGATACCCTCTTTTAGTAAGTGGAAGTATAAATTTCTATCTGACCTCATTGTACTCTGTACTTTCTTCGTCGCTATTGATAATATAGGAACGAGCTTTGACTAAGCGAATCAGGTATTCTAGAGTTTCAATAGAAAGTAATTTCGCCTCTTATTTTTTGCCACGGGGACCATGCATTCTGATTTTTCATATGAAGTTGACCACAATGGTCATTAACCAGCGCACACTAACATCTCATTAAAAGAAACCACAGAAAAACTCAATGTGTGATAAGTGCATGCACATTCATGAGACGAATGCTGGAAAGCTGTTTTTGGCACGGTGTTGCTTGCTCCTTCCGTTCAGAACTTGGCATAAACATTCGACCTCTGACTCCAAACCCACTGTCCGCAGTCCGTTGGTATCTGTGTCTGTACCTTATTCATTTATTGGAGCAAGTTGTGGTCCATTTAAAGCCGAAAGAGAGTACTGACAATCTGAAAGCGTTAGTTGACATCCCCAGCTATTTCTTCTACTTTAAGTTGATGTAATTGCCCGATGCGGCTACGAATATCTGTTATAATTAAAATTTTGCTCAGGAGAGCAGGCGTTACCGTATCGAAGTATCATTAGAAATTATTGTTCAGGAAAAGATATTTCAATTAAACCGTTTTGAAGAGGAAGACTTAACGAGCGCCTGTCTTAAACCGTTCTGCAGGTGGAAAGGCCTTCCAATATATTATTGCTAATAAAGTTTACCAATATGTACCTTATTTCTATCCTCCCATATTGACCTGGTATAAACTGAAGTAATACTATGGTAGCTGTCTCCAACGCTACTGGGTTAATTGTAAATCAAGAGATACCAATTTATATACAATTTAACAACATACTTTTTTATGGAAGATTGAGTCGCGCACTTACCGGTCCTCGACACCTGCAACCGCAAAAACGCAGCATGTAAATGTTTTTAAATAAATAATATACTTGCTCAGGTCATATAACAATCAACTTCATCTCAAGGAATGTACCCATATTCAAGCCTGGCCATAAGCATGATGTAGGGTTCTCCATAATGTGACCTACAGATAACCAGCCTCATTATTGAGATCTTTAAATGGTGTATACATGACGCTGGCGTATGAATCTACTGCTTTCCCCACAGAAAGATGTTCTACTGTTCTTTCCTAGCATTAGTTAATTATCGCATCTGAGAGTGAAATGGTTATTGAGACTAGTTGGAGAGACGCCGAATTATATGCAGGACACTTGCAAACTTACACGCACAGGGCAAACGACAATTCGGAAAACTGAAAACGCCGAGCCTTTTGAACTTTTTCAATCAGAAGACGCATAGATATAGCAGCATGGTTAGGCACACACAAATGCCTTGACTGCATACTGTGAAAGCTCAAAAATGCACTTCAATGCATGCAATGAGCGTGAAGTTGAAAACACTTCGCCTATTTCTTGCCCCGCCTATCCTAACAGCTGTCTGAGTAAGAGCGCAATTAGTTTTAACTAAATCTATAACTGCTTACGTTCAAAAAAACTATAAAGCAAAAACTGAGTCTTTACGCTGCCTAACTTTAAGAACCTCCGAGGCAGAAGGTAAAAATAGAATTAATTTTAATAGAAGCGAGTCAAGAAACCGAAGCCCCGTAACAATATGGAGTATTCAGTGACCCACTCTGGCCACCGTTTTGTTTTTTACAGAACTTGTCTAAAGGTGACGAGGTGCTTAACACTATCTGCTCGGAACTTGCAATGTCCGAGTCTCGATAAAATGTCGCTGGCGATGCTACGTCTGTAGTCTGAGTGGAAGAAAAAATGGCAGTGTAATCCGTTTCTTTCCAAGGTCTTATGTTCAGAACAGTTGACAAAAAATGTCGCGGAAAATCAGGAGCGGATTCCTAAAGTAATTCGAACTTGATTGAAAGTACGAGTATTTTTTCCTTAATTTGATTTTGAATACTACATTTTCAAATAAAAGAATTGGTTCACTTTAGGGAACCCAAGTCAAAGGAAAAAAACGTTAAAGGTCACTGTGGTACCCGAATTGGCAAAAAGCATAAGCATTAACGACATTTTGCCGGTTTTTTTTGTCGTTTGTGTCGTTTAGATTAAGCGACGCCTTACACATTTTGTGATCAAATGCACTCATATTATTTATCTTGCTTTTTTCTCAAGCGCTCACCTTCCGGACATGTGATGCCCATACATACACGTCACACTCCGGGCACATGACCCTTGCAACATGTCATGTTACCCTTCCACACATCACATCACCGAAAATAGGACGTGACATTATGACATCGTCATGACTCTGCCTGGCTATTTACACTTCTGAGTGACTTTATTGGCAAATATCTAATTTCCCAATTTTACCAATACTATTTCTTAGACGAGATTTTTTCGTCCTCTATACTCTCGGATTAAACGGAATGTTCACATTTTTCGATCAATTTGACTCATTTTATTTCACGTTTTCACTCCGACATCCAAACATATGTCACAATTCCGTACACATGACCCTTGCCAGAAGTCACATGTCTGTAAGTGTGACGTACCATATGGAGGTCGCCAAAACTCTTCCTCGCTATTACGACATGATTATTCTTTTGGCTATATTTATTTACCTAATTGTTGAATTTCGCCCATATGATTTCACAGAAGAGCTTTTGGATCCGCTATGCATTAAAAGTATTGGTTTGTCGGTAACTTGTCCGGTCACGTCGAAATCGTGTACACAACTTTTGGGTACGCCATACTTCAAACATAAGCACTTAATGCTTATAGATTAAAAACAAACAAAAACATTAGGACAGCTCTACATTAGAGCTTTTAAAATCAGTCTCTCCACTAAAGGGCGGTAAATAAAACCATTCACTGCACAGACCCCGTGTAAGTACTACATATAAATTCTTTCTAGATTGCAATGAAAAATTACCATGTTCCAGAACACGCGTGTTCATTGACTGGCCTCCTTTCAACTACTAGAAAAAGAATGCAAATAGGTTGAAAAGAGGAAAACGTGCTCGCGAAATAGTACATGCCTGGAGTGCATGTTGTTAAATACTCTTTCCGAAATTATTATTTTGCACATTTCAGAGTAATCTAAAACCGCTTCAGAGCTACAATGAGAGCCATTCGGCGGGTTACTCAAGTCGTGCTTTCTGTTGGGGTCTTCGGGCTGTCAACGGGAGGGAGACTTCACATTTGCCTTTGCTAGGTCTGAATGACCTTAATACCCCCTATTCTCCTCAAACATTACAAATATGAGCAATGCAAGGCGGTGTTAAAGTAAAGAGTCTAAACGGTTTTGCCTTTAAGGAATGGCGCAGCGATTCTTGCTGTCCAGAGGGAACACTTTAAGCACACCGTAAGACAAGGGACAAAATTCCCATAAAGAAAGATGTTAGACAAGGAGACATAATCTCCCCAGTGCTATTCATAGCTTGCGTAGAGGAAGTATTCAGAGACTTGGAATGGGAGCCAGTTAGGGATAAGGGTAGATGGAGAATACCTCTGCGATTTCCTGCGATTTCCTGATGACATTGCCTTGCTAAGCAACTCTAGGGATGAACTGCAAATAATGATCGATGACCTTGACAGGCAAAGTAGAAAGGTAGGCTTGAAAATCAATATGCAGAAGACTAAGGTAATGTTCAAGTGCCTCGGGAAGGAACAGCAGTTTACATTAGGTAGCGAAGTACTGGAAGTAGTAGGCGAATATGTCTACTTAGGGCAGGTAGTAATCGCAGATCCGGACCATGAAAAGGAAATAACAAGAAGAATAAGATTGGGATGGAGCGCATTTGGCAAGCACTCGCAGATTATGACTAGCAGCTTAGCGGTATCGCTCAAGAGGAAAGTATACAACAGTTGCATCTTACCTGTACTCATTTATGGGGCTGAACCGTGGAGGCTAACCAAAAGAGTTCTACTTAAGTTGAGGACAACGCAGAGGGCTATGGAACGAAAAATGGTAGGGGTAACATTAAGAGATAAGAAGGGTGCAGGGTGGGTAAGGAAAATAACTCGTTACTGATATTCTAGTGGAAATCAAGAAGAAGCAATGGGCATGGGCAGGACATGTAGTGCGAAGAGAGGATAACCGAAGGTCGCTTAGGCTAACAAACTGAATTCCAATGGAAGGAAAGCGTAGCAGGGGGCGGCAGAAAGTTAGGTGGGCGGATGAAGTTAAGAAGCTCGCAGGGGTCAAGTGGATGCAGCTAGCACAGAACCGGGTTAAGTGGATAAATATGGGAGAGGCCTTCGCCCTGCAGTGGGTATAGTCAGGCTGATGCTGATGGTGATGAAGGGAAGGGAAGGGAGGAAAGGAGGAGTGGACGAAGAAATAGAAAAAAGAAAAACGGCGTATTGGAATGCTACGGAAAACGTTCCAATACCTCAGAAGCGCGCCGTCGGAGCCGATCGCGGCAGCCACAACCTCAGGATCTTTAACGTGCAGTGACATCGCAAAGCACAAGGACGCCTTGGCATTTCGCATTCATCGAAGCGCGACCGCCGCGCCAGAATTAGTATGCTGATACCAGAGCTCTCCTCGTGCACAAGGCTCTTGTTGACGTGTAAGGCTCGGTTATTTAACGCTGCCAGGAAACACATTTAGGATAGTGGTATTTTTTGTATATCTAGTGTGCAAATAGAAATGGGGCTTTGAGTATGCAATTTTCTTGAATCACGGAAACCTTAACGATTATTTCTTTACTCAATTATTTATCGCATCTAGAATTTGAGATGCACATACTCGTATAATTCAAACTCACCTCCTGTAGGGCCATCGTGCGTCTTATCTGCATAAAAACATAGAATAAAGTAACCTCAGGCCTCCAGTTGTACAAATAACTGCTACGAAAAAAAGCGCGTCATTAATGGTAGATAACATGCAGAATGACGAAGGCAGTTCTTACTCATGACGATGTTGGGCAAGAATGTTGAGTTTTCGAGAAAACGTTGTTCTCCAGAAGCTTGCCACCGGACGAGTAAGCAACAAAATATAGGTATGGTCTTGTGCTGGATCTGCAAACCAAAATCATCATTTTTCATTCCCTTGCGAGAGGATTCCAAGCTTCCCTGTGAGCATCTCAGGGGCTATCAGGGCCCCGATAGGTCGAACAATGCCTTGTGTCACCTTTCGCTCCTTCCGAACTATAAGCTTTAAAGCTATCAATAAACTCCTATTGCCACGTTGCTGAAGGACAAGGAAAAAGCCGGCAGTTGCTTGCGCACATATTAGCTTGGTCACCACAGAATATTCGCCTCCCCCCAAAACAAACACAAAAACAAAACGCCAGCTGGGCCCGACTGAAATGTACAAACATTACCAGCAATGAAATAGGTGAACGCGTTGGATAAATTTGGCCTGCCTGAAGGTTTTTAAAGAGAAATGACACTGCACTGCAGAGGCGGCAAACAAATCGCCTTGAGTGAAATACAGGCTCAGTAGACAAAAGCTGTAGACTATGAGCTAGAGAAGAGGTTAACAGAGGAAGCGACATCACTTCGAGATGTAGCCTTTAGCATTGGTGTTGCCCCTAAAGCATGTTACTAACAGTATTTTTATATGACTTGCGAAATTGAGCACGGAATTTTACTCTCGCTTTATCCATACATATCCACACCATCAATCAGGTGATAGAAAAATGCTCGGAATATAACCAGCCCTTATACATAGCATTCATTGATTACGAAAAAGCATTTGACTCAGTTGAAACCTCGGCGGTGATGCAGGCATTGCGAAATCAGGGGGTAGACGAGCCGTACGTGAAAGTGCTTGAAGATATATATAGTGGCTGCACAGCAACCATAGTTCTGCATGAAGAAAGTAACAAAATTCCCATAAAGAAAGGTGTTAGGCAAGGAGACACAATCTCCCCAGTACTATTCACAGCTTGTTTAGAGGAAGTATTCAGAGACTTGGAATGGGAGCAGTTAGAGATAAGGGTAGATGGAGAATACCTCAGTAATCTGCGATTTGCTGACGACATTGCCTTGCTAAGCAACTCGGGGGATGAACGCAAATAATGATTGATGACCTAGACAGGAAAAGTAGAAAGGTAGGCTTGAAAATCAATATGCAGGTAATGTTCAAGTGCCTCGGAAAGGAACAGTAGTTTACATTAGGTAGCGAAGTACTGGAAGTAGTAGGCGAATATGTCTACTTAGGGCAGGTAGTAACCGCAGATCCGGACCGTGAAAAGGAAATAACAAGAAGAATAAGATTGGGATGGAGCGCATTTGGCAAGCACTCACAGATTATGACTAGCAGCTTACCGGTATCGCTCAAGAGGAAAGTATACAACAGTGGCATCTTGCCTGTACTCACCTATGGGGCTGAAACGTGGAGGCTAACCAATAGAGTTCTACTTAACTTGAGGACAACCCAGAGGGCTATGGAACGAAAAATGGTAGGGGTAGCATTAAGAGATAGAAAGCGCGCAGAGTGGGTCAGAGAAATAACTCAAGTTACCGACGTTCTAGTGGAAATTAAGAAGAAGAAATGGACATGGGAAGGACATGCAGTACGAAGAGAGGATAACCGATAATCGCTGAGGGAAACAAACTGGATTCCAAGGGAAGGAAAACGTAGCAGGGGGCGGCAGAAAGTTAGGTGGGCGGATGAGATTAAGAAGTTCGCAGGGGTCAAGTGGATGCAGCTAGCACAGAACCGGGTTAAGTGGAGAAATATGGGAGAGGCCTTCGCCCAGCAGTGGGTATAATCAGGCTGATGATGATGATGATGATTATCGAAAACATATAGTAGTTTCACAATTATCAACTCAGCAGAGAATGCCTATCATGCAAAAATGCATGTAACCGCCATTTGCCGCATGCGGTGTCTGCGCTACTAACGTGTTCGGTTTTAATGCAGAAAAGGCATTTTCCTTGCAGCAGGGAACACGTTTACTCTCTATAGAGAAGGTACGGTGTGTGCTATATTAAGTGGTGTGCCAGACTACCACATATGAATCAGATAAAATAATGTGGGGTGAAGGTACCAACTGCAAGTTTATACTTTCGCATTGATTTAGGGGGCACATAAATAAACACCACTGGCGGTATATGCTAGGAGAGTGGCTTAGCTTTTCGAGTTTCTTTGCCTAACTCCTGAATATTTATTTATTTGTGCTTTCGTGTGGAACGCTGCTCAAGCTATATTTTTTGCGATGAAGTTCTGTTTTTCTTGGACTCGAAACTTGCTCCCTTCACAAAATTTTTCAACCAGCGCCCAAATAATCTATACTTCAAACGAACTGCGAGGATTCAGTCCGAGAAACACATTTTGTTTGAAGTTCTGGTAACTTTGACCTTGCAAACAGTTTAACGAGAGCGTACGAGACGGCAGAAATTTCTTTGTACAGTTCTGTCGGCAAACACATCAAGACTAGCCATTTCAAATTTGGAAGTCATTAGTTGCTATTGCAATAATCGCTAATCATCAGTGACATATCCACCACTTTAAAATACCCATGGAAAGTGACAGGATCAAGGGCTGATTTGAGACCGCCGCTGGCTGCAATTGTTAATCGCGCATGGTGCGAAGGGTGAAGCCCGGCATTGAAGTTGGGACTCTCTATGTTTCGACTTCCTCAATCGATTGCTTGTTTGTTTGTTACGATTCTACTGGCGTGATGATTCCACGCATTTTAACATGATAAACAAACATTTGTTTAGAATAGATCCTTAGCGAATGCAGTTCCAGAATGCGCTGCTTGTTGCATTAAGCCCTTCGGCACCGATGAATTGAGCGCTTGAATTCTAGAATATCCAGTCTACGGTGCGGGAGTAATAAAGGAAACTCTTTGCTCGTCCCCAAAGCTTTTATATATTCAAATGTTTGCCTAAACTCGAAATCTGGGCGTTTATTTCGTTTTGTTCCAACTGTGCAGACCCGCCATGGTGATGCAGCAGTTGCGGGACTCGAGTACCCTGCCCAAGTAAGCCGGATCAAATCCCAGCCGCGACGGTCGCTTTCAAATGGAGGCAAAAAGCAAGGCACCCTTGCGCTGCGCGATGTCTGTGCATGTTAAAGAACCCCAGGTCGTCAATATTTCCGGAGCCATCCACTACGGCGTCTCTCATAGCCCCAGTCGCTTTGGGACGTGAAATCCTATACACCATGCCAAACCACTCGTACCAGGATGAGACGCTCTGGTTTGGAGTGAAGTGATGGCATTATTTTTTTAGGTTCCTGTAAGCAGTAAATATTAACTGCAGAGTGTGGAAGATAAAGCATACTGCCTCATAGAGCAATCGAGCGCATGACTAGTTGCTTGGAAACACCCAGATCTACTGAGTGACACATTGACATGTTCTGAATCTTGATTGATTTGACTTTGTTTTGTGGGCTTTACACTGTGAAACCGACTCAGGTTATGAGAGACGTCGTAGTGGAGGACACTGGAAATTTGGACCATGGGGGAACAATAACATGCACTGGCGTCGCATAAAAGCGACTGCTTTTGTTTTCTCCTGCATCTCAATGCTGCCGCCATTGCGTGAATTCAATCCGGCATCACTTGGTTAATCAGTCGAGCACCGTAATTAAAGAACTACCACGGTGGAGCGATTCTTGAATGACTGCGTAAAAAAGGGAGATTAAGTTTTTATAATGAGCGTTCTCCAGGCGTTCTCTCTTGTGATAACGATGTGATGCAGCAGGCGGCGCAATGGGGCTAGCCAGTAATGAGGCCAAGAAAATAACATATAGTAGATAAACAATGCCCAGGAAATTATACTTTACATCAGCAGAGCAAAGCCACTGCATGAAATATGATTTACAAGTTTAGAGAAAGCTTAATATTATGTAGTGTGTATTTGAGAACTCCTAGATGGTGCTGTTATAAAACAAATGGGCAAGTGTGTTAAAATCGAAATTTTCCTGGCATCGGCGGCCGCTTTTCGATGGAGGCGAAAAGCAAGGCGATGTCAGTGCACGTTAAAGAACCCCAGGTGGCCGAAATTTCCGGAGTCCTCCACTACGACGTCTCTCATAGCCTGAGTTGCTTTGGGACGTTAAAACCCCCAAACCAAACCAAACCAGATTTTACTGCTCACTTCCAGGGTAAAAATGGAGTTTTACTATAGGCGTTTTACCATCTTTCCCGAAACTTACTAATTGTCGATAGAGTCATGGCGTGAAAGCCACAGGCGCTCAAGCAAAATGGAAACGTAAGAAATTCAAGCGTATAACTAAGACGAATAAAAATGATATGTCAAATAGTGTCGCCGCAGGTTTTATATGCTTAAACGTTTTAAAGAAACCATTACTGATTCATAAAACCACCGTGATTTTCATCCTTCATGTTGGAGGTGTTGGACTAATAACGAAGACCTTTCGGCATTACTCCAGCCGGAGTAATACCGGTGGCCTTGTGGTGGAGCATCCGCCTCGCATTTGGGAGGTGCCAGGTTTGATCCCTGGTGCCGCCGGGCACCCACCGGTTTTCAATGGGTACAAGCTTTCCCCCGTCCTGGTTCTCGGCTATTCTGGGGTGAATTGCTTGGGAAAAGGGGCTATGGCCCAAATAGTTGCACCGATGGAACAGTAATTCGTTTCGCCATCGGACAGCCATAACCCCGACTCGCGCGGCAGAGGTCCACATGTGGCCTTTTTTTTTTCTCGCGAAGTCGGACAGCCGGACATCGGACTGGCCCAGGACTGGAGTGATTCTCTGAGAAGTGAACTTCATCAGTGACAGTGAGCATTTAAGTCTTTCGACACGCTGGCTTAGAGCGTTTCGCACTTCAAACTTCAAGGCTTTTCTGCGTTTTTCCTTGTGCAGGACATGACTCGTTTTCAGTTTTTAAACCCATAAAACACGGTAATTCGAATCGCCTTCGAGGCTGAAGTGTTCGAAAATATTTTGCCCCAGAAGGAGTGCAACGGGGTTTGTATAGCCTCTTCCAAGCGGCCACCCCTGTGAGAGCCGGGCGCCAGGCCGGAGGATGCTTGTATCCATTTTTACCGGTGGGCAAAAATGAGACACAAACTAGGTGAGAAAAGGAAAGTTGCATTGCTTGAAAACAAGGTTAGGTACATACATGTACGTTTATATATATATATATATATATATATATATATATATATATATATATCCATATACGCCTTCATGCTAACCAGTGTGATTAGTGGGACCAACAAAGATTTCTCACATCTTACACGTAAGACGGAGTTTAGGTGTATTCCAAAATTTCTCCCGTCATTTCTAGTCTTGTACTCAATTGCCGCATCATCATTTTCAAATGGCTATAGCGGCAGGATAGCACAGAAACTTCATCTTGAAAAGACCCATCAAGCGAGAACAATATCGATTCTGAGCAGAAGCTGCTCACACCGAGCATTCCACGTTGCGATCCGATTTTAATGTGAAGCGAAGCAAGTAAGGATGCGGACAACGTACGCTTTCTCGAACGCCTGTACGAAACGGATAGGTTTTCTTATTTCCTTTTTTCTTCCCTATTCTAAGGTATGCGGTATGCAAATGAATGTGCACCTTAAGTTACACATTACAGATTTCCAAATATACTACCACAACGGGGTATCTGGTGCTCAGAAATGACTAACACGCAAGCATCAACTAGCTTGAACACGAAACGAGATGCCACTACTGACACAAGCGTGAATGTTTCAGCTCCGCTATGAGTCCTTCACTAAGACAGCAGTTTGATTTTCTCAGTGGGAAAGTGAGCGCACATCCCGAGATGCTGACATTCATTATTACATTATATTTGAAGACTGCAAGCTGAACAATACTATCACCTATGTTGACTTCTTCAGTCCGACATAAATAGTTATCAGTGATTCTCAACAGGCTATCCGCAACTACGATGCGGTACGTATCTCTTGCCAAGAGTTACATATTCTACTTTCTAACGGGCCCCTCTTCCACATCTCACTATACTTCTTTGGTCTCCAGCCCACGCGTCGCTCAGCGGAAACGCCCAGGCGCACACTCTCGCTAGAGATCTCAGCTGCCGAGCCGAAAGTATGATCAGAAAGTATGCTTTCCCTGAGACTAATATCTCATGCGCTTCTGCACTCACCACTTACATGGATATACTCCACCATTACCGATTCGAAAGATGCTCATATCCTCCTGCACACCGCAATCTAACAAGACGCGAGGCTGTCCAATGACGCAAAATACAAACTGGCAGCTTCCCGCACCCCCTGTTATACAGCAGGATATTTCCGCAACAGATAGCCCCCATGTGCAAGCACTGTTAAACTCCAGCCACTCTCATACCCATAGCATGGACTTGTACGCACTACAACACAGACAACGCAAATACCCCAGAGACGAGGGAGTCTCTTTTGTATACTTCCGAGCCAGCACACTAACGCCGGCTTATTCAGCTCGCGGTGGAGGCCGCGACATTCGAAGGGATCCCCGCCGACCACCTCTAAGCAAGCGCAGCCGATCCTTTGACTGGTCCCCTGTTGTTGGGCGCAATAAAAGAGTTCACTACATTACGATAACGAACACAACTTCAGAGATGACAGGGGGGTAGGTCACGGGAGACCAGCAGGAAGATTGCCAGGTGAGCCCCCCCTGTGATGACTGGAAAGAGACTTTGCTTACCCTTGTAGTCCCAGCAAAGCATCAGCCTCGGGTAGAAAGTGATTGCTTCTTCTTCTTCGGCTGCTTCTTCTTTGAGGTGGCCGACTAGTAAATTCCTCTTCTTTGAATGAATAGCACGGGCACTTTGAAAAAGAAAAGAAAGCTAAAGTGTCATAACTTTCTAAAAGAGGAAATACAAGACGATGTACTTACGGCTGTCTAACCAAATACTCTATGAATGGTTCAGGAAACGTATTAGCACTCACCATTACATGGCTCGGTATTCTAGAAGCAGCTTTCAGAGCTTAATCCAAGCTGCAAGATTATGCATAGAAATGACTAAAGAACTGCCCTCTCTCCATGTGCTCACTCATTGCAGGTTCGAGCAGAAGAGACGCCTATTCTGTCTTTGCGTCATCGGTGGCGTGACAAGCAATTGATAGTCTGTGAAAAGAGCTTTCATTGTGGTGTTTTCGGTCTCTGACCAAGGACGTGTCCAAGTTGGACTTATCTGAGACAACGCATCCTTAGGAAGATGAGCCTAGAGGGGGACCTTCAAAGCGACAATCGCAATTGGACACTCAATAATTGCTTCGTCGGGAACATCAGAAATTGTATGCATGGCGACTCTAAAATACGTTTAAAAATTTTCTGATATTATCCCGGTCCTTTCTTTATGGCCAACTGGTTCTGTATGAAATTTCTCAACGCCTCCTCTTTCTGGGTGTTTAAGCATGGCTTTAACAGGTGGTAGAGCGAACGATGTGAGTGTCGCAGCGAACCTGTTTGCGGACACTTAGATTTAATGTGCCGCCGTGACAACGTTCGATGGAGCCTTTTGTCCTTGCAACTCCCTGTTCTCGTTAGCCTCTACCAACTGCCGAGTTGTTGGCCTTATCTACTTCTTTCCGTCTTCTTCGTCTTCCACGGTGCCACGGTGCCCCGCCGACGGCTTGAAAACCTAGCGTAGTGTAGCTTTCGCTACAAAAGTGTGGAGCTCATCTAAAACCGAAGTAAATTAACACACAGCAATTTTGCTCTCGAGAAAATAATGCCGCTTGGATGAATTTGGAGACAGGCTATCAGCCAGGCACATTTATTTTAGAATATTATTCTGCTTTCAGCTACAAAGCGCGACATGTAATCTATAGCATGGTAAAGATTGTGGCAAGTTTTGTAATTACGAGGTATAACCTGAAGATATGAAGATAAAGTTAATCGAGATGAAGGAAATGAGAGGTAGAGAATGAAAGTTGTGAACCCCAGTCACCGACATCTCGCGTCGTTTTGTGTGCATGCAACGTACAAAGCGAATACGCATACAAGAACGCAACAGATGGCACAATGAAAATGCATATGACCAAAAAAATGAAAAGCTCCGTACACGTACAATAGTGAATATGTGCTTGTGGAAATTCGGAATGAGCACTCGTTTTGGTGCCACAGGATAGCCACAATTGCTTCCAAAATAATTTAATTTCCTTTTTTGCATAGTGTTTGCATGTTTATAAAACCAACCGACAGATAATATACGGACCTTGTCGCCACAAAGCGACAACAGTTTCCTGGATTGTACGACCTGGTAACGAGATTTCGTAGAAGCGCATTCGAGGTTTCATTTGTTGATTTACCTTTGTGCTTTAATGCTCGGAGACCTGTCATTATCATTCAGCACGTAGCCATGGCCACAATCGGCCCTGATTGTATTCAGCTATTGTTATTACTGTAACATCAGTACGCTTTGCAAACTAATGTTGACAAGTTAGACGTACCACAATACGCTCACCTATTGCCCCTCTAGCACGCTTGAGCCATTTATTGTTCGCAACGCATGATACGAACATAACGTTGAGAGATTTTAATTGCGTTCACATGGAGGGAGACCAAACAGTGCTAAGTAAACGTTATACACCTATAGATACTGCTGTTTTATTAAGTCGTTTGCATGTCATACAGCCTTGTGATTTATAAATAATTTAACCGTGGCAACATTCACCTCACTCATTTTACTCAATTTCATTGTTTTACCAGCCCTCAGTTTTACATGATCGACATTTCAGTGAAGGCGCTAGCCACTATTCTCAGTGACTCAGTGCGGCCTGTATTCTTCAGTGATCAGTTCACGATGTTATGTATAGCCGATGCATACTGAGCACATGATGGCAACAGTGGAAGGTAAATAGCTATCTCAACTAAGATTAAACCTTTCAAACTGCTGTAGTTGCATTCTTGAGGGGCACATGGTCAGGCATCGATGTCTCTGTGGTTGAAAAATGCTGCTAATTTAAACAGAAGACAGGCATTTTAGCTCTGGAAGCATCGAGGAGGATCGCATTCTTGAAGATTCGTCTTATTCTTGAGCTCGCGCGTCCTTTAATTGAGCTGCGTGAACTGCGAAGAATTAGTCTTGATGTTCATGCCGAAGGAATTAATAACGTGAAAGCAGAGTTTCTGCCTTTTGCAACCGAGATATATTAAAGGGGCATAATCCGGTCTGGATCCCAGAGGTCCAGGAATCTCTGGGAAATTAAAGGCACAGTGCTTTCTAGAAAGTTATATTGGGTAAACATCACGGAGGGCTTAGGCACAGTGATCTAGCTGGAAACCTTGTTTAATTCTACGAATATCCCCGGAAGCTCTTCAGGAAAGTATGGGGCCGAAAAGTAAGACCAGGTTACAATTGCTCGCTCGCGGAAGTTCCTCGCCTTTACAAAAGAGGGGCGTGCTGTTGTGTAGGAACCTTTCTAAATCTATGAGAATAAATCTGTGGTATCTGAGCGGCAGGTCTTGAGGCGTCCTCGACAGGATGGTATTACTAGAAAATGCTCTTAAACATTTTCGCCATGTCTGGCACATGTGCTCCCGCGTTTTATTTTGGTGCAATATATAAGTACTAAACTCCAGTGGCTATTCGGTTGAATACTTTTGAATAGCATCGTCTAACTTATCTCTGTGGGGTAGAATACGAACATTTAGGCTGAAAGCATTAGCCTCCGTTCGTTAGAAACTCCGACGTTGATGTTCAAAAATCTAGGGCATGGCTGTGGCAGATCAAAGTTGGTGGCTGTCATGGCCGCGTATTGTTTGGACGCAGGGTTTGTGGGGACACCACCGAATCGTAGACAGCCACGCTTAATAGAGGATGGATGGATGGATGGATGGATGGATGGATGGATGGATGGATGGATGGATGGATGGATGGATGGATGGATGGATGGATGGATAAGGCTGAACCCTTTGAATCGGGCGGCGGCGCCACAGGCCGCCTAGCCGCTTTACAAAACTTAGCGCCATCTAGTGAAAGAGACAGAAACTGTGCGCGGCGGCCATGTTTTGTTCAGTCCGCCCGCGCCTCCCTCGAGTACGCTGTCAACGTGCGCCTTCGTGGAACCCGTGCTTGCACCGCAAGGTACATTGGAATGATCACAAGCAATTGTTTCATTTTTTAACACCACAGCAGTCGCTGCTAGCACCAAGCTCTATTCGGAATGATGCTAGCATGTTGCTGCGTACACTTCTGCAGCAAGCGCACCGTCGTAGATGCGCACGGAAACAAGGTATACGCGTGTATGCGACCGCTCGTTCGCAATCCTAATCGGTTTTACAAGTGTCACTTGCATCATGTAAAGCATTACTGCACGTCCCTCTGACTGGGAGCTAGCGCACAGAACGTGCTATCACCTAAAACAGCAAGGTTGTTTTGCGTGCTATGGAGCCTTTTTAACTTGATGGATAAGCTTATGCTTCGATCGAGGACACAGGAGGAGCAATGCATGTATACCGAACGCTATAGTTCAAATACGTTCTTTGAAACATTTTGTACGTAGGTTGCATTTACCATTGTGTATTTGATTTAAGACAAGGGCATGATTACCTAAACTACTTTTCACAGTCGTACGAAATTGTAGTGCTTGGTGCAGAGAGCAATAAGGCTGTCTAGTGCGCGTGAGGTGCGTGTTTCACGCTGCAAAGGCGACTGCCAAACCCGCGGCATCTAGTAAAGCAGGAGAAGATGACATCCCACTAGTGTGTTGTAATATGCTCACGTCCAGCCCGTTTCGAAAGATGTTATCACGTGATAATGCATGCGAAATACGGTCCGCGTCCAGAGCGCGTAGCTCAGGTTTGCATTCTGTGCCTTCATACCTGCTAGTGCGGCCGATAAAATAACGAAGTTTGCTTTTCACTTTTGTGCGTTTTATCGAGTCGCCCGATAGTTCGCTAATTGACAGCCACCTGAAATTCAGTTGATTTTGTAAATATGCCGATTTCTTGTTTATTCCCTCTGTCGGATAGCAGACATTTCAAACCTTAGCCTCATATGAAAGTGCTGTCATGGGAAGCTTCGAGGAACTCGGAGGAAGGGGAACTCGGCTGAAACGAAAAGAAATTTGAAAAATCAACTCACATTACTCCGAAGTGTCAGTGGTTGGTGCAACTGGCTGTGTTCATAAAGTCAGATTTATATTATATAATACTGTTATAAAACATTAGAGGGACACAAGCTCCGCCATTAAGGGTATGACGCGATAGCGTCTCTCTCTCTCTCTCTCACACACACACACGTTTTCTTTCTTCCCTGTTTCAATTTTTAGCTCTTATTTATTTTATATTTCAATTATTTGTTTCTTGATTTTATTTAATGTTTTATATTTTTATACAGCATTACTCAGGGTCAGAAACAATCACCTTTCCATTCTGAGCAATTTGACACTTTTGAACACATTCATTTATTTCAATTAATCAATTACACATTCTAAAGTTTCTTCATTAGCATCACCAAGTACTGGTTTTTTCCTTCTGAGCATTTTGTCACCTTTCAATCGTCAATTTCCAATTTTTTTTTGTTGCTTCATTTCATCAATTGGTACAATTAATTACAAATATTTCATTATCTCATCATCGCCTATTGCACACCAGTCAATCTTCACTCACTGGAAGCAGAAATTACCATGACACAATTTTCTTTCTTTTTTTTTTACGCAGCCCCCGATTATTTCCGAGACCCGTGCCAATAACTGCGTCCACTGCATAGGCAGGAAAGTGCTAAGCGCCATTCCGACTTACGTCAAATTACGCACGATTCTTTCATCTCAAAACAAATTGAATCTTCGCTCATTTCACCAACAAGTATCCCGCTGGTAGCAGTGGGATGAGCGACGGTGATGCGCAAACCAAGCAAACTCGCGATCGTCTCGCATAGTCGTTAAAGTAAATAGCAATGGCACACAGACAAAAAAAATCTGCACATTACAAAGCTCTAGATACTGTACCTGGATACGGATGACGCTGCGCGGATCGACGAGGGGCCCATGCACGACTCGTAGAGCAGTTTGTAACCGCTACGCCTCGGCTGTCAAAATACGCTTCTTGGCTTCGCTAACAGACACCGCCAGGGACAGAAGAGAGGTCCAAGCACAGCACACTAGGTTACAACATGTAAAGCGCGGACAGAACGGCGGGCGCTGACGGACGGACATGAAGCGAACAAAGCGAACGGATGGAGCGAACAAAATACGGCTGCCAGCGCCGGATCAGCGTGCCGCTCATGGTTGCCAGACGTACTTTTGTAAACCCTCTATTAGGTCGTCTTTCGTAGGTCACATTTAGTTCCATGCGAATACCTGCTCAACTTTGCGTAGTGAACCTTTCTCTTCCATAAAGCACAGTCATGTCGAATATTTGTCCCCCCGGAGCTATACACAAAGTCTACCAAGTGAAACCAAGCATAACTAACGCT
This sequence comes from Amblyomma maculatum, assembly GCF_055883805.1. Lineage (NCBI taxonomy): Eukaryota > Metazoa > Arthropoda > Arachnida > Ixodida > Ixodidae > Amblyomma > Amblyomma maculatum. The sequence continues at coordinate 58,615,902 of NC_139351.1, read as the reverse complement.
TTCGATTTGTATATTGTGACAATCTACACTTTGACAACCACAGCTGACCACATGAGCCGGCATTGTTTCCCTTCCTCTTGAACATGTCTCTGTTATCACTCCTGGACAAACTGACTCCTATACCCAATCTATCCATCTGTGCGATACGTTGTAGACAGACAAGATAACTGTGGGTGTCATCAGGAATAAGTGACGCGCAAATTGAAAAAACCTTCTCTTCTCGTGTAACCTTCTCTACTCGTGTAACTGCGACTTCTGTAAGTAACATGCTCATAATTACCGATATACACCGCAGTATAACGTTCTACAGCACGTTTCTAAGGCAACACCGCATTCACTAGAAGCGCTTTTGTACCGCTTTCAAGCATCGAGCTGGCTGGAACTACATTATTCTCAAGTGTTCTTTCACTTTTGTTGTGTAGCGATGTATATCTAAGCAGGCAATAAAAAAAAAACTCGTGGCTGAGTGGTAGCGTCTCCGTCTCACACTCCGGAGACCCTGGTTCGATTCCCACAGAGCCCATCTTGGAAGTTGCTTTTTATTTATGAAGTGCATGCCGGGATTTATCGCTCATGGCCAACGTCGCCGACGACGCCGGCTTTTCTGCGACACGAGCTCCTTGACGCTACCGCGTTAAAACCCGTATCACATCAATTCCAAACACATTGGGGATGGGGGCAATCATGCTTTGAATCTTTTTATACGACCGAAAGCTGTGTTTAGATTAGCTATTCCTGGTTTGACAGCTTGAATGGGGTAGCTGCGATAGTTACTCCGCAGTTTCATGCCAGGACGTTTAGATATTTGTTACTTTGATTTGATTTATAAATGAGCAGCGCCCATTCGTCATACTTCTTTGTGGACACCTGAAAACGCCGTTAGGGCCGGAAGGATAAGGCTGTAAATGAATTTCTTTATCTGTTGTTCTTCCTAACCGGTTTAAGCGGAGTTAAAACCTGGATAATGTTTGTTACCTGCATGATTTAGATTTCAGGCTAAGAGACTTTTGCCATCACCTGAAGGCGGTGAGGCAAATCCATAGTTTCGATCACAAATGAAGAATGTCTGAGCAGAGATGAAATAATTAAGAATTTCTTTTGTGCATTTAGGCTCATTTTATACCGTAGTAATAAGGCGCCAGCCTTAGACTAATGTGTCTGTATACGCAGTACACTTCGTCAACGCCGCAGGTTGCGCCTGAGTTATAATTGAGAATATGCAATCTGTATATAGGTTTATGTTTGGTGTTTGTCACGAAATCGGCGCACATTTTTATCAAGCCGGCGCGGCGCGAGGGCCCCGCGGCGCCGAATGCATTCGTCCACAAAGTTCGAGAAAATGCCTCCTTCCCCGCGCGAGACAGCGCGTAACTTTCTACGCTTCGCCGTTACCCTCTTTCCCATTGCCCGGGGATGACGGTGAATCATCAGTGTGGAACACGCCATAGCCTTCCAGAATGTTCTACGGGCCGTGGCCAATGACGACGCGCGGCTCGACGGGAGGAAAAGCGAACGCTCTAACCAGCGAAGCTATGTGTGCGCGCTAGCCTTAGCGCACCTTAACAGACAGACGTGGCGCGCCCTATTTATTGAGGCCGCGCCGCTTGTGCAGTCAGTCAGTCATTGTTTGCGACGTGTTCGCTGGTGCTTCGGCTGGACTCCAGGGGATCACCCGCGGCTGGCAAGCCCACGGACTTGCGAGGGAGCGGCGCTCGTCTTGCATGGCGGCCACATCGTGACTCTCGAGGCGTCGGACTGCAAAATGTGCCCGGTGAACAATTTGGTGTTTGTTTATGTGACTCTCTCGTGTTTGATCTGTGTTGAAAGCCTCTGTGTTATTGAATACCTCTGTAGTTGCATGCTTAGTGTTTGTATTCTGTGAACCCCTCGCTTGTGCATTTCAAGCGTTCTTGTGAATTCCTTTCTATCGTCTGTTGCTGTGTATAAAGTGTGTTACTCCTGACTCCGATCCTCACTCTGGTTTGAACCGGCGACGGCTGGGCACCAAACGGCCACCCCTTCTGTCACTACAGGGTAGTTGAATTTCGGCTGAGCTTGCCACACAGGTCGAGGGCATCTCCTTTGCGACCGGAACAGCTACCCCCACTCACTCTAAGGGTGTCTGGGAGTGTGCGCACCATTAAGGGAGCATCGTTAATAATACCTCTAAATATTAACGGGTGACAATTATTCTGGCGTCCGCGACAGGACGTTTGGTGCACTCAAGCTCAGAGGACGGAGAACGAGTTGGAAGAGTTTACGAAGAGGTCGTAAACTGTGTAGCAGCAGAGCGATAGCGAGAGGTAGTGCCGCGCGGAAGCGTTTAGGCTAGGTTCGCTAAGCAGAGTTTAGGCTACACCCAGACGGTTCGCGCTTCAGACATGAATCTGAAAGAGCTGATTGAGGCTGGCACCCAGCTGGGGTTGTCCTGTGCCGAACTGCGCAAATGGGTTCGCCAGAGAGAGAAAGAAGAAAGAGAGAGAAAAGAAAAAGAACGAGAGAGGGCTCGAAAGGTAGCCGAGAAAGAAAGAGAGAGAGCAGAAAAATAACGAGAGAGGGCTCGAAAGGAAGCCGTGGAAGCACGAAAGAAGGCTCGAAAGGAAGCCGAAGAAGAAAGAGAGAGGGCTCGAAAGGAGCGAGAAGGGGAATTTCAGCGGGAAAAGGAATTACTTACTATGAAACTTCAGCTCCAAAACTTAGGCAACAATGTTTTTGCTGAAGTGCATAGCTCCAGTGTAGGACATAGCAGCTTGCGGATAGACGCGAGTAAATTGATCCCGAGGTATGACGAGAGAAGAGACCATCTCGACGCATTCCTCTTGCGTTTCGAAAGGATCGCCATAAGTGCAAATTGGACAGACAGTGAATGTGCTACCATCTTGAGCACTTGCCTTAGTGGCGAAGCATATTAAGCGTATTTGGAAGACTTCCTCCTGAGGATGCGGGCAGGTATAACAAGGTGAAAGCTGCATTACTTAAAAGGTTTAGATTTACGACGGATGGCTTTTGTGAGAAGTTCAGGACTGGAAAACCTATGGACAGTGAAATGGCAACACAGTATGTTGCGCGACTGCGTCATTATTTTGACCACTGGACTGAACCCTCAAAAATTAAACGAGAGTATGGCGCACTTCGCGAACTCCTAATTAAGGAACCATTCCTGGGCAGCTGTCACCCTGGTCTGTCGCTTTATTTAAAAGAAAGAAAAGCGCATACATTAGACGAAATGATGGATCTCTCAGACCAATATTTGGAAGCCCAGGGAGGCGAAACTTTGAGCAAGATTGTAAATTATGAAACCCCTCGAAAGCCCGAATTCCGGCAGACACAACCTAGCCTAACGTCACTCCCGAGGTACTAACTCTGCGGACAACTAGGCCATTATGCACCTAACTGCCGCAAACTCGCAACCAACAATCCATCCTCGTGTTGGAAATGCGGACAGAAGGGCCACAAAGCGATATCGTGTTCCGACGCTGACAAGGCAGCTCCACAGGCCGCATGCGCGAGGGCTTTGACGGAGTAGGAATGTCGCCTGGAGGAAGAAGATGCCGATGGCCTTGTTGATCTGAAGAACGGCAAGAACGTCCGCGTGGTACGCGGCCTAGAGGAGGAGGAAGCAGAGAGAGTTGTTAATCGGAAGAAGGATAAGAAAATCCGGGTGTTGAACACCGTAGTACACGCGCAACCTGGATCTGCGGTGAATCGTATGCCGGTTTCGAGGGGAAAGATAGAAAGGAAATCAGTTTATGTGCTACGAGATACAGGTAGCAGTGCCGTAATCGTGAAACGAAGTTTGATTCAGGAGAATGATCTGACTGGTGAGAAATGCTGTTGTGGTTAATTGGTTCACAGGAAGAGAAAGGCGCAATATCTGTCACACTTGTGTCTGTGGACACCTGAACCGTGCCGTAAGAGAAGGGAGGAAGGTCGAGTTAAAGTTGAAAAGGAGAAAGAAGAGCTGTAGTGGAGGGCTACGGAGTAATTTTGACCACCTGGGGATCTTTACCGGGCGCTGACATCCCACAGCACACGCATGCCTCTTCGTTTGCTGTGTGATGTCAGCGCACAATAAAGATCCCCATGTGGACGAAATTACTCCGCATGGACCCAATTTTGCGTTTTGCATTGAAATTATTACCTAATTAACTTATTGGCCTTTTGTATATTTCGAACACGCTACGTCATTTTCTACCGATTGTTGTTGTTGTTGTTGCTGTAGGAAAAGGAAACGAAAATGCACGGGCCTGATACTGGCTCTGTAGCTGAGCCACCTCCGCTGCCTGATTTATTTTTTAAACTGATTTATTTATAGGAAGGGAAAGGCGCGGTAACTGTCTCACTTGCTTTCTGTGGACACCGCAACTGCGCCGTAAGGGAAGGGAGGAAGAAGGGAGTGAAAGTGGAAAGAGAGAAACCCCCTCGTGCAGACAGAAGAGAACATAGAGTAGAAAAGGAAGAGGGAGTGAAAGACGCGCGCCGCAACAACAGCCGTCGTCCACCACCGAAGCGGTGGCTGGCGCAATGACAGCCTACAACCGATAAAAATTCGGTGGCAGGCTAGCCCCCGCCGCAAGCGGTGGTGACCTACCTACCCCAGCCCCATGAGGGAAGTACCCGCTATCGATTGGCACCAGTCATTAACCTCTACCACTTCTCAATTACTACCCCGCTGGGGTGCCGCAGTGGTTAGGGTGCTCGACTACTGTGCCCAAGGACGCGGGATCGAATCCCGGCCTCAGAGGCCGCTTTTCGATGGAGGCGAAAAGCTAGGCGCCCGTGTGCTATGCGAAGAACACCAGGTGGTCGAAATTTCTATTTTTGCCCATAATTATTACCGTAAATATCTCATTGGCCTAATGATGCTTTCCGACAGAACATTACATCGTTTTCCTCTATCGATTAACGCCATTCAAAAACCTCTACTACTTCTCAAGGTGTCCGATGTGCTGGGCGATATCAGTGCACGTGAAAGAACCCCAGGTGGTCGAAATTTCTGGCGTCCACTACGGCGTCTCTCATAACCTGATTGATTGATTTATAGCAAGGAAAAGGCGCGGTAATTATCTCACTTGTTTTCCGTGGACACCGCTGCCGCGCCGTAAGGGAAGGGAGGAAAGTGGGAGTGAAAGTGGAAAGTGAGAAAGAGGGGCCGTAGTGGAGGGCTACGGAGTAATTTCGACCACCTGGGGATGTTTAACGTGCGCTGACATCGCACAGCACACGCATGCCTCTTCGTTTCGTCTCCATCGAAACGCAGCCGCCAAGGTCGGGTTCAAACCCGGGAACTCCAGCACAGTAGTCGGGCGTCTTACCCCTGCACTAACCCGGCGGGGCCGCCACGATCGGTAAAAAAAGCTGATTTATTATAGGAAGGGAAAGGCGCGGTAACTGTCTCACTTGTTTTCCGTGGACACCGCAACCGCGCCGTAAGGGAAGGGAGGAAGGGGGGAGTGAAAGTGGAAAGAGAGAAAGAGGAGCCGTAGTGGAGGGCTACGGAGCAATTTCGACAACCTGGGGATCTTTAACGTGCGCTGACATCGCATAGCACACGGCCGCCTCCGTTTCCGCCGCGATCGATATTCGCACTTCGTGCGGATAGAAGAGAGAAAGTAGAGAAGGAAAGAAAATGAAAAGAGAGAGAAAGACGCGTGCCGCAGCAGCCGCCATCCACTACCAAAGCGGTGGCGGGTGCAATGATGGCCTACTACAGATGAACCTTCGGTGGCAGGCTAGGCCCCGCCACGAGCGGCGTTGACCTACCAGTCCGAACTCCGTAGAGCCGGGAACAGCCACCACTCAATACCCCTCCTCTCCCCCCCCCCCCCCCCACCTCAGCTAACAGAAGCAGACCCAGATGTCTAGGAGGCATTAGTACAGCAAGCTAAGGGTCGTTTGAAATTTTTTTACAGGATAAAAAAGGCACAGTATATGTCACAACTCTTCGCGTACACATGTACCACGCCATAAAGGAAGGGAGGAATGTGAAACGGAGTCGGATTGTTCCTTGCCCTACGGTGCTGGGATGATGGTGGTGGTAAAAACTTACTCAGTGAAGGCGAAAAAAAATAAATAAAATTACGTTGCCGCCGTTTCGTGGGCGGCCTTCCGGCTGCAGGTCGTGGCCTCCAGGTTATGCCTCGCGGCGACTTCCGCTGCCCAGGTCGTAAGCTGCTGTTGAGTATGCGGCTCCGAGCTGGCTAAAGAAGCCTCCCACAGCGGCGGGCTCTTTATTTGCCAGGAGATGGGGGAAAGTGCGCCGGACAAGAGTACAGAATGTGAGCATAGTCTGCTAGGGGAGAGGTGTAGGTCAACGCCGCTTGTGGCGGGGGCTAGCCAGCCACCGAATGTTTATCTGTTCTAGGCCATCATTGCACTCGTCACCACTTAGGTGGCGGACGACGGCTGTTGCGGCGCGCGTCTTTCTCTTCATCTTCTTTTTCTTTCTTCTCTACTTTCTTTTGTCTACACGAGGCAGCAGAGGCGGCTCGGCTACAGAGCGAGTAGCAGGCCCGTGCATTTTCTTTTCCTTCTTCTTGCAGCCATAATAAGAACAACCAACAGTAGTCGCACTCTCTACTCGAAGCATCATTTACCGCCACATTTTGCCTTTCACCACTTTAAAGAAACTGATTTATTTATAGACCAACACCGATCTGTGACGTAAGCACGATGCGGTGGCGCTTCTATCGCCAGCGTGGTCAGACTGGGGGTGAAAAATAGGCTTAGCGCCCATAGGAATACATGGAATCGAAATATTCCAAAGCAGTTTTCTAATTTCACGGGTCATCTGTGATGTCGTTATTCGGTACAGAGCAACCATGGACGTCCTAGAACAGATCACGAAAGTATCAAATCTCATTAAAGAGGCGAAGTATTTTTAAAACACCGCGAAACGTATGCGGGTGTGAGTTGGGAGGGCGACCCATAGAAACACATGTAAACACAACTTACCGCAACAATTTACTCGGTTCAGCAGCGTTGAACCCTTCTCATTTTTTGGTGCACGTCTTGTATCACGCCCTGACATCATGTTGCATGGCACACTACATTCCTTTGCAAGTGTTGCAAGTCTGACGAATTGCGGGACAGTTCACAGCACGATAAACTGACCGCGCACAGTTGCAGACGGCAATGCGCCACCGGCGCTGTCGCTAGCAGACGCTCCGGAACTGGAGACGGCCCCGGTGGGTATCGCCAGATACGCTGTCGTCTGCTGCAATGCTCGAATCTCATTCGGTTCATATTGTCGTATGGCGTTTGACAACTGCTTTTTAAATGTAATTCTCTCTAGCATGTATCACTGGAGCGACAGTATTATCAAGCTTAGTTACCCTATGCGGCAGCATATCAGACTAAGCAAAACTGCGCGATTCGCTACACCCAGCTTGCCTTTTGGCGGTGTCTGGATTCATAGCACAGGTTATTCGGGGAGTTTTAAAAGTAGACTGCCTCCGTAATGACGCACCATACTTTATCACACACTTCTTCAAAGCGCTGGTCAACGTTTAACGATCAGCCACCACTTCTGATGCCCTGCGAAATGAGAAAAATGTTCCGGTAAGTTGTGTTTACATGCATTTCTACGGGTCGCCGTCTCAACTCGCACCCCAACATGTTTCGCAGTGCTTTAGAAATAATTCGCCTCGGTAATGAGATTTCATATTTTGACGATCTGTTCTAGGATGTTTATAGTTGCTTTGTACTGAATAACGACATCACAGGTGCCCCTTGAAATGAAAAAACTGCTTAGAAATATTTCGGTTCTATGTATTCCTATGGGCGCTAACCCTATTTTTCACCCCTAGTCGGCTGCGACGCCGCGAGCGCCCCCTTTGTTTGTAAACACGGTGTTGGTCTATAGGAAGGGAAAGGCGCGGTAACTGTCTCATGTTTTTCTGTGGACACCGCAACCGCGCCGTAAGGGAAGGGAGTTAAGGTGGGAATGAAAGTGGAAAGAGAGAAAGAGGAGCCGTGGTGGAGGGCTTCGGAGTAATTTCGACCACCTGGGGATCTTTAACGTGCGCTGACATCGCACAGCACACGGACGCCTCTTCGTTTAGTCGCTAAAGTGTCTCGTAATATCGTGGAGGAGGGGAACTTAAAGGCGTCCGTGTGCGGTGAGATGTCAGTTCATGTTAAAGATCCCCAGGTGGTCACATTTATTCTGTAGCCCTCTAATACGGCTACTCTTTCTCTCTTTGCACTTCCGCTCCCACCTTCCTACCTTGCTTTTTACAGCACGGTATAGGAGGTGGCCACAGAAACAAGTGTGACAGATACTGACCCTTTCTCTTCACTTGAACTAATTATTATTATTATTATTATTATTATTATTATTATTATTATTATTATTATTATTATTATTATTATTATTATTCTTTACCATCATTCTGTGAATTCTGTGCTGTTGGATATTGTTGATGAAATTAATGACCTTGGTGTACTTTTTGATCGCACCCTCAGCTTCTCCTCTCTCACTAAACGCATTGCTCAGCGGGCTATGCGCACACTCGGATTCGTTTCCAGACTTTCGAGAGAGTTCCATACTCCACTTACGTTCCTAAAACTGTACCTGTCCATATGCTTGCCGGTCTTGGAGTATGCGTCGGTTGTTTGGAATGGCACTTGCAAATCGAACTTGGACAAGGTTGACAGAGTACAAAAAAAATTTTTACGGATATTTCATTATCGCTTTCCTTGCGCAACTTCCCCCTCTCGCTCCACCAGGAGCACCCAACTGAATCTTCCTTCCCTTCACTGCCGTCGTATCAGACTTGATATCATATTTCTGTACAAACTCCTTCATGGCCACATTATGTGCCCTCAGCTCTTAGAGTACATCCTACTGCGCGTTCCGCGAAAGAGCATGAGGGAATTCAGACCATTTCAGGTTTCTCCTCTTCATTCCCACTCCCCTCTGGACAGGATGCAGTGGTTATTTAACTCTTTTTGTCCTCACCTTGACATCTTCCAAAACTCGCTCTGTTCATTTACATTGGATGTTCGTAGCGTTGTATTCTAAATAGTACTTTATCACATATAACTCCCACTTTCTAGCCTTAAATTGTATTTACTTCACTTTTTGCTTTTTCTCCTGTTCAATGCTGTCTGTATCGTGAACTACTTTTTATCCGTTTCCTACTTATATTTCAACTTTAAACTTTATATTTGAATCTTACTGTCCCTTGTTCAATTTTACTTCTTTATTGTATTATTCTGTATTTCTAGCCTGTGTTTTAAGTACCATGCACTTGTTGCGCCTGGAATGGTTGTTTATTTTATGTATATTTCTATATTACTATAATCATTGTCAGTTATTTGTTGTTTTTTTCTCTTCAATCTACCGTTCTTTTTTTTTCTTTCTTTCTTTCCTGGTGTGCTCAAAAATTCTCTCACTGTGTATATAAGTGATGCTACTCATTGTTTGCTTACTTTCCGTGATACTTTTCGTCTCAGTTTCATTTCATGTATTATTTATTGCTTTTTTGTGTTCTCTGTGTGTGTGTAAAAATGTTCGTGCTTTTCATTTTTGTTTCTTTTTTTTTATTTGTGCTGCAGCACAAAGACCACATGGTTGTTCCTGCGCACATTAAATAAAGATCGATTGATTGATTATTATTATTATTATTATTATTATTATTATTATTATTATTATTATTATTATTATTATTATTATTATTATTATTATTATTATTATTATTATTATTATTATAATCATTATTATTATTATTATTATTAAATCACTATCTGTGGCGCGTTTTCGGAATGCTATTTCTGTACGTTCTCACATAAAAAATGGCTTGGGCTTAGCTATGGTTAAGCCTGGATATCTCGAAGCGAAAAGCCCTGATGCTCCGGGCACTGGCGGCTAGAACCTGCTTTTGAGCATCTTGTCGTCGTCGTTTAGCGAGACGCTCCTCTCGTTGCTCGGGTGCTGCACTAGCGCGTTTGACTCTAGCCTTTTCATTCTTCTTTCGTTACTAAGCAATTCCCGAACTTTCACCATCTTGGCTACTCTCAGCTGGCATGGCCGAACATCGCCGTTCAGCTTCTTTTCACACCGTTTAGCGAGACGTGCCTCTCGTACTTCTGACGTTTGAGACTCGACTTTACTTCGAAACAGTCTTCTGGTTGCTCGGGTGTCTCGGATGCTCTTTAAGCTTGCAACCTTTTATTTCGTCGCTCCTTTTCAGCACAACTCCCGTGGTAGCACTTCTGTATCGGCAGTATCACTCTCTTCTTCGATTTTGAATGCGCACGCCTATTTTCCGGCAAGCGGTTATATAGCCGGCCTCCGCAATAAACACGCGCTTGAGGCGAACTTCAAACGATGATGCATAGAGCGCGGCAGCGGCCACCTGTGCCGCGCTTAATGTCACGCGCGGCAGCGGCGAAAGGTCAGGAGACGGAGTCGGCGGCGGCCACCTATGCCGTGCGTGACCAGAGGTGGGCGTTTGACCTCAAAAACCTCGACCTCACCTCAAACTCAAAAAATATTTGGCGACCTCACTCAACCTCAACCTCATCAATTGAGGTTGAGGTCGCCAAGGCGACCTCACCTCACTTTTCAGGTGACCATTGGCGACCTCACTCAACCTCACCTCAAACTCAAAATGTGAGGTTGAGGTCGGGCGCTCGACCTCAAAAAAAAAAAAAAAAAAAAGAATCATGAAACTAAACCGTAAGTTAAAGCAAATATACATTTCTCGATAATCCTGGGGTATATAGGCTAGCCAGAATTGTGTTGTATGAAGGCTGTATTTTACTCCTAATTTTATACAATTAATATCCCGGATAAAAGCAGAAAAACTCCGGACACTATATGTGCAACTCTGCACTAAAGTGGCAATCCTCTCTCCCTCCTCGCCTACCCTTTTGTGGTCGGTCTCAATATAAGGCCTACATGGGTACCACGTTACTACGCATAGACCCATAATGAAATACAGAGTTTATCCCATCTGACCCCCGTGAATAAGATTCGTATTAGAAATAAAACAAGCCAGTTCTTACTATAAACTGAAGAGACAAATGCTGTTGACCCTAATGACGACGACAACATTGACGATATGCTCTTTTTCTTTTCTTGCGACATAGCGCTAAACAGACAGGGACACAGCGAGACACACGGGACGGGCGCTTTTTTTTAGCCCCCGTCCCGTATGTCTGGCTGTGTCCCTGTCTGTTTAGCGCTATGAGGCAAGAAAACCGACACCAACTCGCCCAAGCTTCTATCCTTGCTCTTTTTCTTAATTCGAAAAAAAAAAAAGATGATTGCCGAGCTTTTTTTTAATACACTGTACATTGTCTTGCGACAGAATACATTAAATTAAGAAAAAATAGGAATACAGTCGTGCCGCGTTAGTATGGACGCTTTGGTTTCCGACCAAAACTGTCCATAAAGCGAGTCATCCATAATAACGAGTCATGAATAAAAACGAAAAGTATATAATTGAGAAAAAATATAATTGATGGCTCCTGTCTTAATTAATTTAGGTATTTAAACACAGCCGAGATGTCGATGCTCCTCTTCTCCATGAATCCGTCGACCCGAAACGTCATGTTTGTTCTTAAACCTTGTCAGCCATCCTCTTGAGTGGCTGTAACGCCTAGACAGAGCGCAGAATAATATTTCTCAGTATACATCCCCCTGTTTTACTGAACAAAAGTTCCGTAAGTCATCACAGGTAAAACCTATCAAGACGGAGGAGAAGCACCCATAACGTTGCCGAGGCAGCGAGCCTTCTCTTGAAGCATTTCGTCGCTCACGACAGCACCATTCGCGTACACATTCCCGAACCACATTAACAAGGCTGACTCCATTTCTTCGAACTGTGCTGGGCGCTGTCGGACTGTGGCTTTCGCTGCGATGCCGACGTTGAGTCATTTATCGGAGTTCTGTAGTATATATAGATGGTATACCGTCAACCTGGCGAGGCTGAGGCCTAGTTGAACTTGGGTCCAGTCTTTGACGGCTTGGATTGACTGAGATGGCTTTTGCCGCTTGTATTCACAGATTTCAGCTCCGTTCCTTTGTGTTTAACTCCCGCCATGCCAAAAGCCAGACTAAAGTTGAGGGTTACATATCTAATAAATGTTTTTCACCACCACCACCAAGCTGAAGTACAGTTTAGAACGACGGCTAGCCGACTACGAAGAGCTCAGACCTTGTCAAGGCCGCATCGTTGACTCAAGGCGAAGTCGACATGCGGATCGCTGTGGTGCAAAATGTAGCAGTTCGACAGCGCAACAGTGACGAAAACCAGGAGCATGTGAAGGAAGGGCGTCCAGGACGGGACGCCCGGTCCTGGTTGCGTGCTCGTCGCCTTCTTTTGTAGCTCTACTTCGTAAGTGTATCTTAACCCTGACCGAAAAGCGTTAACGGCTTCATGGAACGCACTTTGTGTTCTGGGATAGAAAAACTTCAGGTCCCACCCGCAATTTTGGCGCTTGTCTTTCTTCCTATTATTTCTTTCTTGCGCTTTTACCGGCCTCTCTTCTGTTCACGTTCAGCAGAATTTATTGCGACCACATGTTGCTGTTTTCCCGACTTCGGCCTCTCGTTCTCCCGGTTCCCTCCTTTTGGGGTCTTTCTTAGTTAGCTGACCCTCGGTTTGCTGTGGACGATCCCTGCCATCCACCCTCCTTTTCTCCTCCTCCTTCCTTCCTTTCCGCTCTTGCGCCCCCCCCCCCTCCCTCCCCTTTTAAAACGACGACACGCCCGCTTTGGTTCCTTCCAACTCCACAGGACTCGTTCAGGCATCCGACCGTATCGGCTGTCGCATATGTTCCCGGCCTGCGCACCCTTCTTTAACTTGCGTTCGGACTCTCCTGCATTTTTCAAACGATGTCCATATTAACGAGACAAAAATACATGGGCCGAATAGGCTGTGGGCATTCATCCCCTGTCCATTGTTCAGAGAGCAAGTTTCTATATTAACGAGGCATAAATACATTGAAAAATCTTCGCCCCCAGAAAAACTGTCCATAATTCGGGTCCTCCATATTAACGGATGTCAATTAACGGGGCACAAATTTTCCATGATAACCACTCATGAAACGACTTGTGAAGACTAAATTCCCAACAAAACAAACAAAAGAGGAAAAGACAGCAAAACACTAATTAATCATAAAACTCGGCCAACGCCGAATAAACCTTCAGAAAATTTCAAAGAGGAATGCTGTTTATCTTATGACGTCCCGACCGGCCACTCCTGGGCGTTTGTTTATAATTCTGTGATCCCGTGGCGTATTGCAAGAATTGGCGAAATTGCTTCTTCGAACACCACGCTTACATTAAAAAATTACAAGGGTCGGAACTGCTAGGAAAGAAGGTTAAACGTAAACCACTTTGCTGTCACGAACATCGGCTCGCCCGTCAAATTTCGCCGGAGCAAAATGTCCAACTCCCTACCGCCCCCCCCCCCAAAAAAAAAAAAAATAACAAACAAAAAAAAAACTATATAAATACTTGTACGTCCGAACTGAATACTGGATGCCATTTCGCCAACAATTTTGAGACGAGCTTTTTTGTGGTATTCACTTGTTTCCTTTGAAGACTGAACTAATAAATTGCACGGTGGTGTCTCCGAAGCTGCTTTGCCGCATGCACCGTACGTGAACCTAGAGAAACCGTTTCCCGTTAGTGTCGTATAGTTACAGCACATAAACGTAAAATAAAGACAAGAACAACAGAAAGGAGGCGAGCCAGCAGCCCGGAGGGACCGCGCTCCCTGCTGTGCACGCGCTCCTCCCTTCGCCGTTTGCTCATACAGTGAATGCCGAACTGTCACCAGTACACACCAAAGGCAGTGGCGTATGTGTGCCAGCTCCGCTTTCAGAGACTAGATCGCGCTTTCAAATACTTGCAAAGAAAAATAAAAAAAAAAATAAATGACCGCGCCGGTAAGTGGAAAGGAGGGTTGTGCTATGGGCCTCTGAAAAGATGCCAAAGAAAGAGCCTAATGTGAGGGAAGAAGCCTGTTCTCTTTTCGGCAGTGTACGAACTTAATTGACATACAAGAAAATATATATAAAGAAATACCATGTTGACGAAAGTAATAACAAATGTCGCACACTAAAAACAGAAGAGAACTGCGCTTCCCAGAGCGTATAGAAGGTTTGAGACATCGACTTAGTACTGCATTCCTCAGTGCTAGCATGTAATTGGTTTCATTCACGTATATCTAAATTGATTTTGAAAGAAAAAAACAAATGTCTGAAAAAATATTCCGATATCTGGCCACAAAAATTTTCATCTGATTGATTTGTCCGCCTCGAGCAGACGGGAGCACAAAAGAGACACGCTCAGTTTGACACACCAATTCGTCCGTCTAGACACCAAAATGTCGAGCCGGAAACCATCTCAACATTTTCTAGCTCATAAAAACATGTAGGAGAACGCTTTTCTTTTTCTTTTTTTTCTGCGCCTGAATAAGTGATTTCAAGAGAAACCTGATATTATGAAGTTAAGAATCCCTTACTCTCCTCCTTCCTCCTGCATTGCTTGATTTCACTAGAATTTGAGAGAGAATCAAAGGGCCTTAACGGTGCAAAAACTTTTTGCTTTTCATTGGGCTTTACTGTATGCAAGCCCCATATATTTTTTTTTGTCTCTTCTATCTCGGCAAATAGTTAACATGCGCAGGCTTCTTTCCTGTATACCAGCTGCGTCTCATAAGCGGTGCCGTCCGTTTCATCCTCTTGCAAGTTTTACCGCTATATTGGTTATATAAGGAACACTAGCACCTTCATCCGATTGCAGTTGTTCGGGGCCACCTATGAATCTGTTAGAAGGAACAAGCAGCACAAGACCAAAGAGAGGTTATTCTGGAGATTATAAGAGTATAAATTTACAGGACCGGAATATAGAACGATGACGTACCATTCGAAAGGGAGGACTTCGATAAAATGCTCAGATGGTATTGTGCCGGTTTTCCGTTTTTTTTTATCTGTCAGTATCACGTCCTCTAACAATTTCGCTGCACCATTTTCTGTAAAGTTTCCGTGTAATGTACAGCGGGGTCCTTTATCGAATGTAAGGCAGCAGCCGTGACGTCAGCGCCTGGAAACGGGCATGAACACGACAAACAGTTCTGCTTCGCGCCGTCTACGCAAAAGACAATTTGCTTCGCTTTTTAGTTTGCTTGTTTGTTTGCGGCATCCGAGAAAAGCACCGTGGGTCAGAATGAGTTATTTGCTTTGCGCGCTCCTGGGTGTTTGAGCCGGCGGCAAGCATCAGCACAAACAAGTCAGAAGAAACGGGGGTGGCGGGCGGGGGGCATGAGGTGTTCGTACAGTAAAAAAAAAAAAAAAATCTCCTTCCAAGAAGACCAGAGGGAAGCGTCCTCGGGCTGTAGACATTACGGTGGAATGCCGAAAGCTGGGCAGGGGCT
The DNA here is from genome assembly GCF_055883805.1 of Amblyomma maculatum. Taxonomy (NCBI): domain Eukaryota; kingdom Metazoa; phylum Arthropoda; class Arachnida; order Ixodida; family Ixodidae; genus Amblyomma; species Amblyomma maculatum. The sequence continues at coordinate 58,600,507 of NC_139351.1, read as the reverse complement.
GCGGCATCCGGTCGTCCGAACGTGGGGTAACCAAACACCGAGAGTCGGAGGGCACACCGCGGCAGTACGCTCGAGCTCCGCGTCAAAAGGAGCGCTCTTCGAAAAAATCCGCGGCAACAGCAAAAAGCCTGGACCTCACAATTTCGACCTCACACAATGACGACCTCACTCAACCTCAAACTCATGCGTGAGGTTGAGGTCCAATTTCGTGACCTCACTCAAAACATTTCGAGCTGTCGCCGACCTCACCTCAACCTCACCTCACTCCGTGAGGTTGAGGTCATTTTGAGGTTGAGGTCGACCTCATGAGGTCGAAACCTCATGGGGTTGCCCACCTCTGTGCGTGACGTCACTCGTGCTCTGACATACGCCGGCTCACGCCAAGCACAGTGTTAACTAGCGTAGTGAAGCTTTTCGCTTCAAACTTTGTAGCTCGTAGCAATCTGTAGGGCTTAACATGAGAACCTTGCATCAGATTTGGCCGTGCCGCAGCATCCCGGCAGATGGGCATGGGATTTCGTTCGCATAGAAGTTTTATATTACAATGAGGAAGCTCAGAAGGACGGAAGGAAGGAAAAACTTTATTTAGCCCTATAATATTTTGGCGCTTCTTAGGATATCTTCAGAGATGTCTGCTTGTTGAATCTACAAGAGTCTTCTCCGTCGACCTCGTCCACTTCTACACAATGGCCGGTTGCCCTCAGTCCAGGGATCCGCTGGCTACTGCCTAACGTTGAGCTCGCTGTACCAGACCTTGATGGTCTTTGCAGCGGTCGATGGTCAGCAGAGTCTACCATTGCTGCGCCCTCTGGGTTTGAATTTTGGGGACGACATCTATGTTTTGACAGGCCCATGTGATGCGATATAGTGCGGGGTTTTCATCGCACCACGGACATCTGTCCGTCTATGGTAAGGTGCATTTTGTTTAGTATGTGCAGGTTTGGGTATGAGCCCATCTGTAATTGTCTCCAAAATACAGCTTCCCCTCTGTTGAAAGAACTGTGCGTTTGGGGATATCACATTCTTCTGCCTCTATAGTTTTCTAGTATGGTCGAGTATGCCTTGGGTGCTTGTGTCTGATCCTGTGCTTGATTTTGTGTCTGATCTTATTTTCATCGTGGTTTTTAATTCTGTCGCTCGCTTCGAGGAGTATACGGAGCGCGTGACGACCTATCCTACCACTCATGTAATTCCTCAGGCTGTTTGAGAGCCCGTGAGTATCGTTATCGACCACCCGGTTCTCTAGCCCTCTGCCACCACTAAAGCAGCGGCTACTTCCTCGGCCTCTGCTACTGTACAGTGTCGCATAGAGGCGCTGGTCATTTCGCGTACAGACGAATCGACCACCGTGGCCACAGTCCTCCTCTCGAGGACGCGTCTGCATACATGGTCGTGTCTTGAGGAGCGTAATTTTTTATTTAATTCGTCCCTTACTTCTCTTCTACCTTGGTGGAAGTCAGGCTTCGTGTTTCTCGGGATTAGAGCTACCTTGAGGGACTTGCAATGTTCGTCGGCGATTGTTTCCGTCCTTGCGATTTCTCGCATCTGCTCACGGTATCCGAGTCTCTGTAGGAGCGCTCTTCCAGTCGGTGTCCGTAGCAGCCAGAGTTTTTGCGACTCAATTTGCGCCTCGCATAGCTCTTCGAAGGTATTTTGCAATCCAAGCGCCATGAGTCCGTCTTATACACTTTGCTTGGCAGTGCATGTAAAGAGAATATATTGGGTACATACATACTGTGAGCACTGTGTGGCGCTTCATCTTCCACACGGCTGAAAGTGCTGCTTCATCTTCAGCCTGCTCCCTCTTGTAGGTACCCATCGTCATCGCGGAGTGTGTTTGGCTGCAGTGTGCGACCAAGGCTTCAGGTCTGCAATAAAGCCTGATCCCCCAAGTCCGACCTTCGGGTTGCCTTACAATACATACATATAAAAACGCACATTAATCACAAACCAAAGCAGTATACAAAGCACTCTATGGCACATCCGACAGGAACCACATCCGACAGGAATCCGACAGGAACCATCTCTTTCGCCGGTGCATCAGCATGACTTACCAGTAAATGTCCAAAGATATGCTGGTTTGAGAGAAAGATGCTGCATCATCTGGCGCCTGCTTGAAGGCAAAGCCTATGCAATCAAAATTATTTCACACTCTTTGCGTCGTTGCGTATAACGGTTATGGGATCATCCTTGTAGGAGTTAAAATGGTGAAGGCAGGATGCAAAATATTGGCAGTGGTTTAACTCTGCTAGATCCGGATATACAGAGCAAAAGAAGCAGTATTAGTGATTGAGACCAAGTTATTCCTTTGTTCTTGTAACACCTTCTCCAGAGCCACGTGCGGTCGCTTTGAAAGTCTCGCTCCTGCCTCTTCGCAAGTTTCCATCGCTCGTTTACCTCTCTAAGCTTCATGTTTCCTATTTGCCGTCCCTTCAAGGCGACCGATGTCGGTAGGATTAGATTAGATACTGAGCATTGTTTCTCATCCATGGTATTGCTCTACAGACTCGCCGCAATTCTCAGCTAGAGTTCTGAAGCGTCGAGTGGCACCCATTGGGAGTGTTGAAGCTGTTTGGCAATGTACCCACTAGATGGCGCGCTCCCCCGCTTGATGTATGCGTAACTGTGTAACTCTTTGCTTTCTGGCCGGATACTGTGTGAGTGTCCACCCGCTTCAAAGGGCCTGGCCACCAGTTCATCATCATCATCAAAAAAAGGTAGAATGTCTAGCGATCGTGATACTGCGGCCGCTGTCGTGTGAGGTGTCTGATGGTGTGACGGCGCGTTATGAGGCTCGGCTTGCTTTTAATCACATGCATGCATCATCCATGCATGCATGCATGGGCTTTGTCATCCCGTCATAAATGTAGGAAATTCGTGAGATCAGTGAGGTGTGACTGGAGACAGCGTGCAGTGTGTTCGCTACCTGCGGAACTGGCATAAGATCTGACGGGCGCCGATAGAGGACCATGTTGTTCACAATATAACATATCGGCACTGCAAATGAGCTATGCAATTAAGTTAAACTCGCGCTGAACAACCCTGGAGGTCACCTTCTAATCTGATGTTAAAATATATGCATCTCTCTTCATGGGCAGATTAAGTTCAAGTGTTGACGCGAAACTGTTCTTAACAACATCAAAAGTGAACACGACATCAGTGAGATATTGAGTGTGTAGCCTGCATGCATGTCGAATCCCGGAGTTTTCCTTATTGATTAGTTATTGCCGCAGAATAAATGAAAAAAAAGTGAAAACAAAATACATGTGATATAGAAATTTGTTTAATGATTCAGTACTTACATATCAATTATGGAATGAAATTGTCTGGTGGAGCAGAGGTTTTTCTGGTTAACAAAAGGAAAGCAGGCAAATTAAACAGTTCAGACAGGCAGAATTAACAAAGAAGCAAGATAATAGTTGCGCAAAATGCATGAAAAATGCCCCAAATTTTAATTGTTAAGCTGCTCACATAGCTGTTCGGAAAACAACAATATTTGTGGCGAAAAAAATTCAGCTATGGTTTACCTTATATATACATGCAGAAGCGATTTTTATGCCCCATTTTCAGGGAAATCATTTGCTTTAACTTTATTCTACCACGCTTTCCGTGATTACCTACTACTATGGGTTCCTTGGGCTTTTATTAGGATTAAGGAGACGTATCTAAGGTGTTTGCAGCAGCTTTGTCACACAAGATGAAGTCGACGGTATTCAAAACGCAACATGAAATACTGGCTGCTTAGAAAATGGAAACAAAAACTCTGTACTAAAGTTGCCCAGTGGTCGAACGCTGTGGTGAGCAAAGCTGACCCTTTTGCTTTGGCCTGTGTCCGCTCCTTACAGACGGCAACTTTTTCTTGGAGCCTTAACTCGAAAGAGGTTTCACAGCCACCTCGGCGAAATCGCGCTTGGAATGCGGGTTGTATTTACTCCGCTTAAAAATCTGATTTTACGTAGTTTAAAACATGCATAGGCCTGACTCAAATAGTTGGCTAATCATGAAACCGTCGTGTAAAAGTGGAAGTTGCAGTAAGAGCAAAAAGGGTGCATATTATCTAAAAGGAGAAAACTTACGAGTGTTCTCTCCGGGATGCTATTTAGACACAATGCAGCCACAGAAAGTGGGGCTGCGGCTTCCTTGCACGTGAAATTAGAAAACAACAGCGCTCTGTTCGAACTTAAACGCAGGCATGCTTTTTGTTCTTTTCAAGTGCAATATGATGCACACCTCAAGTAACTCAGGATCTTTTCAATTCTCGAGGTCTTTCATTAGCATCATCAGCCTGACTGTACGCACTGCAGGGTGAAGGCCTCTCCCATATTTCTCCAATTAACCCGGTTCTGTGATAGCTGCATCCACTTGACCCCTGCGAACTTCTTTACCTCATCCGCCCACCTAACTTTCTGCCGCCTCCTGCTAAGCTTTCGTTCCCTTGGAATCCAGTTTGTTACCCTAGGAGACCATCGGTTATCCTCTCTTCGCACTACGTGTCCCGCTCTTACCCATTTCTTCTTGATTTCCACTAGAATGTCAGTAACTTGAGTTATTTCTCTGACCCAATCCGCACGCTTCCAATGTTTTAATGTTACCCCTAACATTTTTTTCCCACAGCCCTCTGCCTTGGCCTCAACTTAACCCTCTTGGTTAGCCTCCATTTTTCAGCCCCACAGGTGAGTACAGGTAGGATGCAACTGTTGTATACTTTTCTTTTGAGCTATACCGTTAAGCTGCTAGTCCTAATCTGCGAGTGCTTGCCAAATGCCCTTCATCGCAATCTTATTCTTCCTTACTGGCGATTAAAGTGGACCGCCTAAAAGACACAAATTCTCGTTCGCCCTTATCGATAACCAACAATGCTTTCAAAAAAAAAAAAAACAGAGTGTATCTATAATGCTAGTAAGGATATGCACCGTTAACCTTGCGTGCGTTTACTAACTGCTGAAAATTAATGACGCTTGCGAGATTAGCCATTGCCTACTATACCGCAGCTCGCATACGTGGTCCGTGGTCCGTGGCCATGCTTGCCAAGACTGTCAATGGCGCAGCACTGCAGCCAAATGCTGTGCTGATAGCATGAGCCACCCAAAGGAAGCACCTTTATTTGACGCTTCCTTGAACGCCGCAACTCACAGCATACGAGGCGCAGTGTAGCAGGCTTCAGCGGCGTTTCAAATTGGTTTACGGGAAAGAAAAGGCACAGTACCTCTCACCATTCTAATTTAGAGAAGGAAGGTGGGAGTGGAAAACATTTCTGAGGATTACGATACTACCTCATGCGAAATTTTAGGCGTAATTCCGTCTCCTCAACGGTAGGGTCCCGCAACTTCTTTCTGCTCACTGATTGCCTCTCAGATGGTTAAACGGCGCTAGTTACCGAAAGGTGTCTCTGAACGCAACCTAAAGGTAACATACATTGAAGGCAGAAAATGATTACGATGAATGTAATTGATTGGCGTTGCCATTGTCATGCCATCACCTCGTGGCTGTGTTCAAGGCTGGTTTTGCAGCTATTAAAAAATAAAAACACTAAATATTGGAACCTAAACGGGAACACACCCCAGGAATGATCTTGGTTTTATATTTAAACGTATCGCTTAAAACGGGATTCGAACAGATGTTTAATTCGCTTAGTGCTGAGGTAGGTAGCGTCAATCCATTGCGCTACTGAAGCAACGATTACAGAAAGCTTTAAACAAGCTATTATTCATTTTTACTAGATGTCCGCTATCTGTCGCCAGATGAAGCTGCTCAGAGGACCCTACCGTTGAGGGAACGGAATCACGCAAATTTTAGCGCAGCTCATCAGCTGTTTCAGCTATTTGATAGATTGATGCAAGTAATTCGAACAAGACGTGCACGTGCAATTACAGGCAACTTATTTTCCCCATATATTCCATACCAACTAGTTCTTCAGCGAGTGACAGATACTGGGTCTTTCCTTTCCTGTAAACCACGTAGCTGCCTGTAAGTTTCAGCGGAGCCGAAACAAAAATTCGTCGGTTTGCTGTGCGATGTCAGTGCTTGTTAAAAATCCCCATGTGGTCGAAATTGCTACAGAGCCCTCCACTACAGCACCTGTGTGCACTGTTTCCGCTTTCACCCCCATCTTCCTTACGTTCTTTTTTGGTGCCATTATGGTGTCCATAGAACAGGTGTGACAAAAATTAGGTCATTCCTTTTCTGTGAACTAATTAACATTCTTATTGGCTCTAATTAATTACCTTATGAGATTACATCAATCATTTTGTCCCTAGCACGCCTTACCTGACCCTCTATCCTATGGTACCATTCTTTTTGTCTATGGAGCTGCTGTTGTGGCTGTAGGAAGAAGGAAAAGAAAATGCACGGTCCTGCTACTGGCTCTGTAGCTGAGCAACCTCCGCTGCCTCGTGCAGACAGAAGAGAAAATAGAGAAGAAATATGGTTACGAAGGACGATGCATGGTAACACCGCGAAACGCAGGAACGGGTGCCAGAGAGCTGATTCTGAGATTCTGAGAGAACTACATGGGTTTGATCTCGACCTCCGGCGGCTACGTTCTGATAGAAGCGAAACGAAGTGGCATACTTGCTGTGCGTTTTCAGCGCAGTTTAAAGATACCCAGGTGGCTGAAGTTCGCCATCGCCCTTCACTACGGCACCTCTTTCTCTCTATCGACTTTCACTCCCACCTTCCTCCCTTCCCTTAAGGCGTGGTTAGGTGTACACGGAAACAAGTGTGACAGATATTGCGCCTTTCCCTCCTTGTGAACAAAATATTTTTATAATTAATAATTTTACCCTACAGAAATTTGAAAGCCTAAAGACCGAACCACATGGCAGCGCTGTTTTGGCGCCGCGTCAGCGTCTCGTCTTGAGCGTCGTCGCTCGGCGTGCGCTGGAGAGCGTGACCAAACACATGACGGCATACGAACTGGCATCTGCAAGCCGAAGCATGAGGGAACCCTGGAAGTTAGATTAATTGTCCCCCGTCCGTATCTAAACGCGTCTTACTCAACGACGACGGGAATTTACTAGTAAAGGTATGGGAGGCAAGGGAAGAAAAGCACAGCAATGCGAGCGGACAAAAGAGGATCTCTCCCTTCCGCGGATCTCTCCCTGTGGCGGTGGGTGCTGCCCATTCGTGGCTTGTCATTGCGAACCTGCGAAGCATGTTCGGCGCCGACACTGAGATCTGGCACTGCGAAATACCTGCATCTTTCATCATCGCCTTCCTGGCCCTACTGGGCTGAGGCGGTAGGTCAACGCCGCTTGCGGCGGGGGCTAGTCAGCCACCGAAATGTATCGGTTGTAGGCCGTCATTGCAACCGCCCCTGCTTCGGTGGTGGACGACGGCTGTTGTTGCGGCGCGCGTCTTTCTCTCCCTCTTCTTTTTCCTTTCTTCTCTATTTTCGCTTCTCTATTTTCTTTTCTCTCTGTTTTCTCTATTTTCTCTTCTGTCCGCCCCGCCGGGGTGGTGCAGTAGTAAGACGCCCGACTACTGTGCCGGAGTACCCGGGTTCGAACCCGACCTCGGCGGCTGCGTTTCGATGGAGGCGAAACGAAGAGGCGTCCATGTGCTGTGCGATGTCAGCGCACGTTAAAGATCCCCAGGCGGTCGAAATTGCTCCGTAGCCCTCCACTATGGCTCCACTTTCTCTCTTTTCACTTTCACTCCCATCTTCCTCCCTTCCCTTACGGCGCGGTTGCGGTGTCCACATAAAAAAACAATTGAGACAGTTACCGCGCCTTTCCCTTCCTATAAATAAATAAGGCAGCGGAGATGGCTCAGCTACAGAGCCAGTAGCAGGCCCATGCATTTTATTTTCCTTCTTCCTACAGCCGCAACATCAACCTTGCTTCAAGGGCCGGAATTTCGGCTCCGACGACGCCGATAGCCGAGAAGCTGACGAGGCGCCGAAGAAACGCTGCCCTGTGGGTTGGCCTTAAGAGCTGCCGTTGCACATTGTGCATCACGCTTGCTCTCAATATTATTATGAACTAAATGCACCGTAAGTATCGTTTCTAATATTATCGTCGTTAACACTCAAACAAGAGAAATGCGCTACAAGACACGGACGAGGAGAGGACATGGACGGGCGCAAACTCTTCCTCTTCTCGTCCGTGTCTTTTTTTAGCGCAATTCCCTTGTTTAAGTATGTACCAGTACTCGCCCAACAACGTGAACTCTTAAGTCATCATTAATTGCCCCGTCATTGTCATTGCTACTATCATCCTCATGGTAGACATGGAGAATCATGACGCGCTTTTCACGATCACTGGCGTACAACGGTTGTTTGTTAACGCTTTCGGCTGGGGAAATAAGGGATGGAGGTTCGATTCTCGGTGGAGACAGAAATTATTTATGGAGCTAATTAAGAGGGGCAACGCCGACGGCGTCGCCGCGCAGCGCAGAAACAAGCGCCTAAGAGCTGTGCTCTAAAAAGGGAACAAAAGGTGTGCAAGGGCAGGCCTTCGGACCACCGTGCAACGGATGCTTTCGTCTCAGATAATATATCAACATTACGTTATTAAGTGCGACTGGAGCTGCTTCTGCCGCCAATACATCAGCTCGACTTTGCGGTTGTTGTTATTGTTATAGGAACGGAAAGGTGCGGTAACTGTCTGACTTGTTTTGCGTGGACACCTCAACCGCGCCGTAAGGGAAGGGAGAAAGGTGGGAGTAAAAGTGGAAAGAGAGAAAGAGGAGCCGCAGTGGAGGGCTACGGAGTTTTTTCGACCACCTCGGGATCTTTAACGTGCGCTCTAACGTGCGCTGACTTTCCGGTAAATGTCCAAAGATGAGCTGGTCTGTGAGAAAGATGCTGCATAATGCGCCTCCTTGAGTGCAAATCGCATGCACTCAAAATTATTTGAGCACCGTTATGATCTTTGTTTAGCGTTTTATGTGATCATATTTGTAGTAATAATTGGTTCACAGGAAGGGAAAGGCGCAGTATCTTGCATACTTGTTCTGTGTGGACACCTGAACCGCGCCGTAAGGGAAGGAATGAAGGTGGGAGTGAAAGTGGAAAGAGAGGGAGGGGAGCCGTAGTGTAAGGCTTCGGAGTGATTTCGACCACCTGGGGATCTTTAACGTGCGCTGACATCGCACAGCACACGGACGCCACTTCGTTTCGCCTCCATCGAAACGCAGCCTCGATCATATTTGTAGCTATTTAAAAATATTGAATGCAGAATACAAAATATTGGCCGCGGCTTGACCCTTCTAAACCAGGATATGAAAAGCGAAAGCAGCTGTAGTTGTGAACGAGATCGAGTCGTTTCTTTTTTCTTGTCACACCTTCTTTGGCGGCATTATAGTGAACTAGAACGCGCCACAATCCGTCGCTTTTATAGTCTCTCTTCTCCCTCATCGGCAGCTTCCCTTACTAGTTTACCTCTCTCAGCATCATTTTTCCTATGTGCCGCTTCATGACGAGCGATGTCTGCACGATGATTCATCTTGTAGACGAGCGTAGCGAGCTTTATAATAAGCACTACAGACTCGCCGCAGTTTACCACAGAGTACTGAAGTGGGATTACCGCCGAGCTACACCTATGTGGAGCGTGGAAGGCGTCTGTGTACGCAACTGCTTTATTGCACGCTCCCCCGCTTACTTGCGAGGTCTTCGCTCGAAATGTACTTTTGAACCCTGGACTGTGCGCGTGATGCGGGCGTCTTGATTTTTTTTTTTTGTAAAGTGCGCTACACTGGCCGCGTGCATTCTTTTGCCTACCCGCAGATCGGGCATGAGATCCGATAGGGTGCGATCGTCCTGTGAGGGTACAGACCTCTCCCTGCGACCATCATCATCCTACGGCTATCCCAGGCAAGGCCTCCCGTATCATAAAGTTTGGGTTTTTTGTTTCGGGGAGTGGGCTTTTCCCATCCAAGGGGCTCATGCAATCCCGCCTGTTCCCACAGGGGAGGGGTCGTGTGCATATGCACCACGTCCGCACCGCCCCGGTGGGTTGAAGCCTGACGTGAGCAATTCTTCTAATAGCTCACTTCGAGTTTTCCGTTTTTTTGAAGATCACCATGGGGTGTCCCCATTCTTCAAAAAACTTCTTGCCCCCAGTTGGCGTCTCTCTCTTTCTCTAGGTGGAACTATAGTTCTTTTCTGATTTTGGCCTTCACTTCATGGAGACTCAGAGTCTTGTTCGAGCAGGCCGCTTTGCAGCGGGCCAACCACACCTGATAGTTGACCTCTGCTAGTGTCAATAAAAACTGCTAGCGCCCTTCCTTTGGAAGCGGGTTGAAGTAGCGCACGGTGGGTATGGGAACCCGGGGAGGCCGAACACATCTCAGACTCCCTAGGAGTGGAGCTGGAATTAGGCAGTCCAGAAAGGTGTGCTCCGCTGTCTCTCGGGCCATGCAGAAGGGACACAGGTCAATCTTCCCCAACGTCGCAGGGACGAATGCGCACCGTCTGATTGGTAAGATGCGTCTTGCGAACCTCCGCATCAGGGAGGCTCGGCGTGCGATGAGGAAGGGGCTGCCAACTGGGTCTTTCTGCACGTAGCATGTAGCTTGATAGGCGGGCAGGAAGTAGAGGGGTGATCATATTGATAATATCTTTCAGGGGCATGATTCGTGGTTCAACATCAGACGAGTTTTCCTTCATGTACTCTAAGTACATGGCTGCTAGGGGTGACCCGGCTAGCTGATGACAGGGGTGACCCTGCATGCGGGGTGTTGTGCTATAGGGCCTTCTCAGTGAATGTTCGCAGCCGTGTCGACAAATAGTACGAAGCCATCGTTTTTGTTAGCGGCATGTCGCATTCGACGGCTCTGAATGTCCATATAATGTGCAGAGCCCGTGCGAGAACACGCAGATCGGGCAGCCCCATGCCAGCTTTGAATCTGGGCAAGCAGACAATGGCTCGCATTAGCTTATTGGGGGCTCCCTGCCACAAAAAGCGCTATATATATTTCTGGAGCTGTTTTTTCTTGTCTGGGGAGATGTCAAGGACGCTGGCCACAAAGCTGAAGGTAGAAATCAGCGTTGTCTTGATGATGGGGACCTGCGCAGTCGGGGACAATTTAGAGCACCAAGAATTAGGGTTTTGATGCTTAGTTGCTCTTCAGCCCTATGTCAATTTCTGGGCGCTGGTGCAGCGGAATGGAAGAAATATTCGAGGATTTGTGTCTTGCGAGTAACCGAGATCGATTGGATAGCGGTATGGGAGGCGGTCGTCTTCAAGGTCCTAACAGTGAACTTCTTGTGATTGAGGCGAGCCCCATTCGCTTGGCAGTACTCCCTGTTCAAGTAATCTCTCCACTGATGTTGTGTCTGGCACCACCATAGAAACGTAATCCGCGTAAGCAAACACTAGAGTGCACGGAGGGCCAGCTGGCAATACTGTTTTGCGGATGCCACAATCTGTAACCATCTTTTGCAGGAGGGATTCAATCGCTAGGACATAAAGCGACGGGGAGAGAGTTCCACCTTATCGGACACCATTTTCCACGAGGAAAGGCACTGAAATGCGCCCCTGTACAATGACTGCTGCTTGCGGTGCCACATAAAGCATCTTGCAAATATTTATATATTTTACGCGAACGCGCGCGAGCTCAAGTGTTCTAAATAGGTACTCGTGACTCAGGCGGTCGAATGCCTTCTCTTCGTCCAGGGAGAAGAGAAAA